>NC_064644.1:401959669-403302169 GCF_023864345.2 Schistocerca serialis cubense
CCTATATGGTAAACCATTACCATCTCTTATATGCTGTTGTAGTTGTTGTGGTTTTCAGTCCTGAGACTGGTTTGATGCAACTCTCCATGCAACTCTATCCTGTGCAAGTTTCTTCATCTCACAGTACCTACTGCAACCTACATCCTTCTGAATCTGCTTAGTCTATTCATCTCTTGGTCTCCCTCTACGATTTTTACCCTCCACGCTGCCCTCCAATACTAAATTTGTGATCCCTTGATGCCCCAGAACATGTCCTACTAACTGATCCCTTCTTCTGGTCAAGTTGTGCCTCCAACTTCTTCCCAATCCTATTCAGTACTTCCTCATTAGTTATGTGATCTACCCATCTAATCTTCAGCATTCTTCTGTAGCACCACATTTCGAAAGCTTCTATTCACTTCTTGTCTAAACTATTTATCGTCCACGTTTCACTTCCATACATGGCTACACTCCATACAAATACTTTCAGAAATCATTTCCTGACATTTAAATCTATACTCGATGTTAACAAATTTTTCTTCTCCAGAAACGCTTTCCTTGCCATTGCCAGTCCACGTTTTATATCCTCTCCACTTCGACCATCATCAGTTATTTTGCTCCCCAATTAGCAAAACTCCTTTACTACTTTAAGTGTCTCATTTCCTAATCTAATTCCCTCAGCATCACTCGACTTAATTCGACTACATTCCATTATCTTCGTTTTGCTTTTGTTGATGTTCATCTTATATCCTCCTTTCATGACACTATCCATTCCGTTCAACTGCTCTTCGAAGTCCTTTGCTGTCTCTGACAGAATTACAATGTCATCGGTGAACCTCAAAGTTTTTATTTCTTCTCCATGGATTTTAATACCTACTCCGAATTTTTCTTTTGTTTCCTTCACTCCTTGCTCAATATACAGACTGAATAACATCGGGGAGAGACTACAACCCTGTCTCACTCCCTTCCCAACCACTGCTTCCCTTTCATGTTCTTCGACTCTTATAACTGCCTACTGGTTTCTGTACGAATTGTAAATAGCCTTTCGCTCCCTGTATTTTACCCCTGCCACCTTCAGAATTTGAAAGAGAGTATTCCAGTCAATATTGTCAAAAGCTTTCTCTAAGTCTACAAATGCTAGAAACGCAGGTTTTACCTTCCTTAATCTAGCTTCTAAGATAAGTCGTAGGGTCAGTATTGTCTCACGTGTTCCAACATTTCTACGGAATCCAAACCGATCTTCCCCGAGGTCGGCTTCTACTAGGTTCTCCATTCGTCTGTAAAGAATTCGAGTTAGTATTTTGCAGCTGTGACATATTAAACTGATAGTTCGGTAATTTTCACATCTGTCAACACCTGCTTTCTTTGGGATTGGAATTATAAATATTCTTCTTGAAGTCTGAGGGTATTTAGCCTGTTTCATACATCTTGCTCACCAGATGGTAGGGTTTTGCAGGACTGGCTCTCCCAAGTCGTCAGTAGTTCCAATGGAATGTTGTTTACTCTGGGGGCCTTGTTTCGACTCAGGTCTTTCAGTGCTCTGTCAAACTCTCAGTATCGTATCTCCCATTACATCTTCATCTACATCCTCTTCCAATTCCATAATATTGTCCTCAAGTACATCGCCCTTGTATAGACCCTCTATATACTCCTTCCACCTTTCTGCTTTCCCTTCTTTGCTTAGAACTGGGATTCCATCTGAGCTCTTGATGTTCATACAAGTGGTTCTCTTATCTCCAAAGGTCTCTTTAATTTTCCTGTAGGCAGTATCTATCTTACCCCTAGTGAGATAAGCCTGTACATCCTTACATTTGTCCTCTAGCCATCCAGGCTTAGCCATTTTGCACTTCCTGCCGATCTCATTTTTGAGACGTTTGTATTCCTTTCTGCCTGCTTCATTTAGTGCATTTATATAATTTCTCCTTTCATCAATTAATTTCAATATTTCTTCTGTTACCCAAGGATTTCTACTAGCCCTCGTTTTTGTACCTACTTGATCCTCTGCTGACTTCACTACTTCGTCCCTCAAAGCTACCCATTCTTCTTCTACTGTATTTCTTTCCCCTAATCCTATCAATTGTTCCCTTATTCTCTCCCTGAAACTCTGTACAACCTCTGGTTCTTTCAGTTTATCCAGGTCTCGTCTCCTTAAATTCCCACCTTTTTGCAGTTTCTTCAGTTTTAATCTACAGGTCATAACCAATAGATTGTGGTCAGAGTCCACATCTGCCCCTGGAAATGTCTTACAATTTAAAAACTGGTTCCTAAATCTCTGTCTTATCATTATATATCTATGTGAAACCTGTCAGTATCTCCAGGCTTCTTCCATGTATACAGCCTTCTTTTATGATTCTTGAACCAAGTGTTAGCTATGATTAAGTTGTGCTCTGTGCAAAATTATACCAGGCGGCTTCTTGAACCAAGTGTTAGCTATGATGAAGTTGTGCTCTGTGCAAAATTCTACCAGGCGGCTTCCTCTTTCATTTCTTAGCCCCAGTCCATATTCACCTACTACGTTTCCTTCTCTCCCTTTTCCTACTACCGAATTCCAGTCACCCAAGACTATTAAATTTTCGTCACGTTTCACTATCTGAATAATTTCTTTTATTTCATCACACATTTCTTCAATATCTTCGTCATCTGCAGAGCTAGTTGGCATATAAACTTGTACTACTGTAATAGGTGTGGGCTTCGTATCCATCTTGGCCACAATAATGCGTTCACTATGCTGTTTGCAGTAGCTTACCCGCAGTCCTATTTTCCTATTCATTATTAAAGCTACTCCAGCATTACTCCTATTTGATTTTGTGTTTATAACCCTGTAGTTACCTGACCAGAAGTCTTGTTCCTCCTGCCACCGAACTTCACTAATTCCCACTATATCTAACTTTAACCTATCCATTTCCCTTTTTAAATGTTCTAACCTACCTGTCCGGTTAAGGAATCCGACATTCCACGCTCCGATCCGTAGAACGCCAGTTTTCTTTCCCCTGATGACGACATCCTCTTGAGTAGACCCCGCCCGGAGATCCGAATGGGGGACTATTTTACCTCCGGAATATTTTACCCAAGAGGATATCATCATCATTTAATCATGCCCTCGGGAAAAATTACGTCCGTAGTTTCCCCTTGCTTTCAGCCGTTCGCAGTACCAGCACAGAAAGGCCGTTATGGTTAATGTTACAAGGCCAGATCAGTCAATCATCCAGACTGTTGCCCTGCATCTACTGAAAAGGCTGCTGCCCCCCTTCAGGAACCACACGTTTGTCTGGCCTCTCAACAGATACCCCTCCGTTGTGGTTGCACCCACGGTATGGTTATCTGTATCGCTGAGGCACGCAAGCCTCCCCACCAACGGCAAGGTCCATGGTTCATGGGGGTCTCTCATATATCGTATAAGTAAAATATTGTTTTCGGTTGAGTCAAGTAATATTTTTTGAGGACAACATTTTCGTCTTTGTCTGTTTCCTTTAAGTAAAAACCGGCATTCATGTTTATATATTCGTACATACAGGTGCTGTATGAGAACTCGTAAATTTGTTTAAACAGGGCAGGAGTTTGTGCAGTGATAGTAATTAACCCTATTTCCTCCAATGTTTCACGAAATTGAAAATTTTAGGCAGAGACACTGCTTATTGTCGTAACTAGTTCGTTGTTCCCGGCGTACCCCTTTCCCTTGCAATCGCGGCGCGCGAGTCAACTGTCGCTTGATTGTTCGAACAAAATCGATATTGTATCGATCACAGATGCGTATCGTGACTCAGGAGCCTGTTCAAACGCGAGCATCGTGTGCCCAGCCCTATTGCAAATACAGTATCATCTGTTCAGCGCCGTTTCCCCAATTTTGTTTCAATTAAGTTTAGTAACCTATTAATTGGTCTGTAATGCCTGTTGACAACTTTAAAACTGTTGACTATTTTACATGTTAAACGGTTCCCACCCGCTTGTAATTATGAGGATGAATTAAATATTTTGTCCCATATTTTAAATTGTCCATTTTATCAGTTTGTGGCCAAAAGTGGATAGTCAGAATTATTTCATACTGCTGCTCTGACCTTGCATAATAAGTGCATGTTGCCATAAGTTTTGTGATGTAATTTTGTAACTTGTCTTCTTTGACGCTGTGCTTAGCTTGATTTTATTTGATTACTCACCCCTCATTTGGACTGTCTTTGGAAATTTGAGTTAAGCAGGACTCCCTGTTGAACTGTTCTGAGTTACTGATATTATTGTTTTAACACTATTCGGAAACACAACTAGCAAACTGCTACGAACCTTCGTGGACTGGCAGTTAAACTCAGTTTCCAGTTCTACCGTCGCAGATCAGAAGGTGGTAGCAGATCTCCATGAAACACCAAGAGTGATTATCAGTATAACTGTGGCGCTTGCTGTAAAACTTACTGTATATTCTGAATTCATCAAGGGGCCTCACTTAAGCATTTACGGTTGGAGGGGGTTGGCAGTTTGATAACAACAGTGGTGTAAACGTTTCAATCATAGAGTGTTATCTGGTAATAACATACATTTATTGATCCATGAACCAACTAGGCCAATTTTATTTTTTACATATTTACTTCACAACATGAATCAACGAACAAATTATTTAGAAAAACAGATTTGGGTCGTTACTAGTGTGTTGCTGGATAATACTGGCTGAATTAAACTTAAATTACTGTCAGAGGTAGCAATTTAATTCAACCATGGTATTTTCAAAACATTTAAGAAAGAATAAGAAAGTCAACTGAGTACACAAGATCACTATGAAAATAATAGCGAATTTATCATACCTGTAGCGTCTCAAAGTAACTAATCTTCATTCCAAAGGCGATACATGAGTGGTGCTTAATTAAAGTTTTCCCCAAATTTAACATGACAGGAAATGAAAAGGAGGATGTAAACAGTTGTGTGAAGCGCATGTTACAGTGAGAGACTAGTGGAAGCCAAAGCATAGGAATGAAACCGTCTCTCGCCAAACAGCTGAAATTCCTGTCAACGATCGACAGCATTGCAGTGTGGGCTCACCATGACTGTAATGAATCTACGTGATGTCGCCATATGTCATGTTGTTGCAAGTCCAGTGTCGGCTGTCGTAGGGCAGGCTGATGTGGCTGCGGCCATTGGACGCAGTCATCTTCCCAGATGCGATTGTGATAAATTTATCCAAGACTCGAGAATTACTTAACCAAGTGCCGGTGACTCAGAAAAAGGCCGAAGTCCAAGTCTGCCTATCAAAGTCGCAGCTGTCCTGAGAAGAGCCCCTAGCGTGAAGCGTCCAACTATCTCCCAGAGAAAACCTTCACTTCCCTTCAAACCTCATTGTCTCTGCATGGCCCGCATTATTCGGCCAGTCACGATGAAGACCTAACTGTTCCTTGAATGAGACGAGCCTCTAGCGTGAAGTGTCCAACCATCTCCCAGAGAAAACCTTCACTTCCCTTCAAACCTTATTGTCTCTGCATGGCCCGCATTATTCGGCCAGTCACGAAGAACAGCTAACTGTCTCTTGAATGAGGGGAGTGGAATCGAACCCACTTTCTCTCATCAACAATTGAAACCCTACAGTGTCAATCAGTAACGTGGTTTCGAGCCTGAAAAAGGCCCAAAACCATGTCCTCAATGCAAAGGCTAGTATTCTGGGATTCCTTCGCATGGAAAAAACTGAAGAGAAAATTTTCTCAGGCCCAGCTGTGGTAACATATCAGAATCTGAAGGGCTGTTCAGCAAGAGGACGAAATGGTAGTTCCAGGGACAACGAGTGGTCACCCAGACACTCTGTAGCAGGTTAGGAACTTAACTGACGCAATATCAAGAGATGGGGCGGCGGAATGGAGGGGGGGGGGGGGGGGGGGAAAGCGGACGAGTGGGGGTATTTTGTGCCCACCTTTTGAAAATAGTGTAATCTAGTCAGTTACTTCAAATCCCAAAACTTAGAAGAAATATTCATTGTATTGAATGAGTTCTTCCACCTGATTCCATGTATTTTTAAATTTTTCAGTTAAATTCCACTCCAAAATTAAAGTATCGATAGTAGATGTCACTTTCCCCGAGAAAATGCTTTATTCAATATCTCTAGGTTCACGCAAATACCTCTTTAAAAAGTAGTTTGACAGTGAAGGCCTACAACAGTGAATGAAATTTGGATTTTTTAAATTTTTTGCGGTTATTTTAATCAAAGTTGTAAATTGAAGATATTTTGATACTGCTAAGTGTCTGCTAAATCATAGTTTCCAGTTCTGGACCCTACTTACATACAAGTACCTGTGTAAAAGTACATTGTTAATATAATTCAACAATTAATAAACTTTGTTAATATTTTAATTTTTTTAGGTGGGCATAAAGTACCCCTCCTTGGTAATACACTTTATGAAAATTGCCTTGGTATTGCTAGAGTTAAGAGGATTCGGCCTCTCCATGTTCCTAAACCATCTCTCCATATTGACTAAAGAGCATGCTCAGTCCACCTGTCGAGGGAAACGCTTTTGCACTGCACGAGCCTCCAATTAGGGTGGCAGGCTCCAGTCGTGTTTACTAACGCCGATGCGGTGAAACCTGTTTCAGAGCTCCTGTAAACGTCCCTGGTCGTGGTAAAAGCTAATTTTTCCCTGAAGTCTGAGGTTCCCAGGAGCTGAAAGCAACAAGATACTGAAAGTCTAACAAACTCAAGTAATGACAGGTTTCCCCAGTATCAGAACGCTGTTGAAATAAAAGTGCATTGCTGTCCGTGACCACTCACATAGTTAAGTGGAAAAACAGTTTGATCAAGCAAAGTAGATATCACCTGAATCGAAAGAAAGAATGAGGGCGACAGGTAACAGGTGTGCAAATCATTATGTAAATAAGAATAAAAACGTGAGAAGATGTGGTGGCACGCGCTAAAGTCTCACAACTTTTATTTTTTTATTTATTGTAGGGTTTAAAATATTTAAGGGACAGCCATCCATTACAAGGACTGTTTCAATTTACTGCGGTTTTATTTGTACTATTTGAATTATTCAAACACTTGTTGCTGCTTGGTTATTCAAGAGTTAATAGCGTAAGTTGTAACATAAAAGCACTCTTGTTTTAACTTGCTCTTTTTATGTCTGTTCCTTAAGTTATTTATCAGTGCCATGAATGACTATTCCGAGCAATTTCTGGATACAGACAATGCAATGTGTAATTTTTGGAGAGCTTGAAAGGTGTTCGCTTTGTGAACTGGTTACCGTGTTTTTTAAAGTGTATTTCTATGTTATGTAGAAGACGCATCATTCCCTGCGCTACATGACCAGTCCCTATAGTACAGTGTGTCCAGTATTGCGAACTGGTGCCGGACTGGGGTCCTGCCACATTTGCATCATTGTAAAATCTAATTTACTGGTTAACTGCTAGCATTTAATTGTATAGCCATTACTTATTATGCATAGTGCCGCATATATAGAATCCTCTTTCATTGTGCAATTGACGTTTATTAGAAGGCCTGGTCCTGCAACTCCCCAAGCACCTTGCTCGATGTCCGTTTCAGTGGAAGCTGAGCTTGGCCCTCAGGCAAGTAGCCGAATTAAATATTTCACTTCAACATCATCTGTGACAATTGAAAAAAATTTAATTGTAGGTAGAGTCTATTTCTGCCTGTGTTGGTTTTAATGTACTTTTTTGAGCTATGGAAGTAAAGGTTGTCTTGAAAATTCCTTATTTAAATAACTGACAACTTCTGGACGAACTTCGTAGCCAGTCGGGAGAGAGAAGTGTCACTGTGCTGTGAATGGATATGTCATGCAGTTGCATGGGTGCTACAAGTCACCGGGACCGATATTGGTAAGTTGAGTGACACTGTAAATGTTCGTGTCGCCTCGCGCACGTGCTCTTTCTCTCTCTCGTATAAGAGAAAACAACAATTTTTTCGACTCTAGCAATCCGTGTCGTGCACAGAAATATCTGTACCATGTGCAAATTATCGTTGGTTTAACCTTATTCGGGATTTCAAGACAGTTAAAACTACTCAGGAACAGGCTTCCACGATTAATGAATTGGAGGATGGAGTTACAGGATTACAAAATGGTGTTGAATGTGTTAGATTGGGGTGGTACCTGCTTGGAGATAAGGAGGAAGTCTCTCTCTCAAATGTTCAAATGTGTACTGATTCCTAAGGGTCCAAACTGCTGAGGTCATCGGTCCCTACACTTACACAGTACTTGAACTAACTTATGTTAAGAACATCAGACACACCTATGCCCGAGGGAGGACTCGAACTTCCGGCGGGAGGGGCCGCGCAATCCGTGACATGGCGCCTCTAACCGCACGGCCACTCCGCGCGGCGCTCTCTCTCATGAGATTACAGGGGAGGTGGTATGAGAGTCAGTGTTAATGAATGTATGGGGCACCATTTCGCTGCGTTACTCACCCTATTTATGCCTATATTTCGTGGTGTTCATATTATTTGAGTGTTGAAGATGTAGTCACCTTTTTGTTGTTTTCTGTTACCTTATAAAACAAAGCGAATACTCTTAAGACCGAGCAATCAGTATTTTATTCAGGTTTTATATGCCTTGTCTTGTGGTTGTTTGAGCAGTATGCTTAGTCCCATTCTCTGTGCTCGTGGTACAGTAGGGGAGTTACCAGGAGGGACTGTACACGAGAAACGATAAAGTATGGATAGGAATTAATTAATTAGTCGCAATTTCTACTGTGTATCATGTGTATGGGCCCAATGAGACTTCAGTGTATGCAAAAAATGCGAACAGCCATTGTGGCTCTCAACCTTCTGTTCATGGAGGGCCAGATTAAAAAAAATAGTTCAAATGGCTCTGAGCACTATGGGACTCAACAAAAATGGTTCAAATGGCTCTGAGCACTATGGGACTCAACTGCTGAGGTCATTAGTCCCCTAGAACTTAGAACTAGTTAAACCTAACTAACCTAAGGACATCACAAACATCCATGCCCGAGGCAGGATTCGAACCTGCGACCGTAGCGGTCTTGCGGTTCCAGACTGCAGCGCCTTTAACCGCACGGCCACTTCGGCCGGCTGGGACTCAACATCTATGGTCATTAGCCCCTAGAACTTAGAACTACTTAAACCTAACTAACCTAAGGACATCACACAACACCCAGTCATCACGAGGCAGAGAAAATCCCTGACCCCGCCGGGAATCGAACCCGGGAACCCGGGCGCGGGAAGCGAGAGCGCTACCGCACGACCACGAGCTGCGGACAAGGGCCAGATTGTAAATAACATCTTAGAATGGATGTGACTTAATGACTGTTCACGAATACAAATTGCTGAGAAACTTGGCACATTCGCTGATTTGGATAAGGCAGTCGCTAGCGCAGAAACCATTAGCTTTGCTGATGAAAGGCGTGATCACAGCAATGTTTCAGGTACCGTCGGGCTCGTGACGCAACGTGCACGAGAACTTAATGCGAGTGCTGCCTCTCAAAGAAGAGCTCGTTACCGCCGCAGTGGGTGTGGACTTTTGCATGCGGTTGCCGTTCAGGGCGAAAGAAACTGGCAAATATTTGACGCCAGAAGGCAGAGCGCCATCGATTTAGAGCGCTATAGTGAAGTTGTAGTCAGATGAAGACAGTCACAAAATGTAGACTCCCCTTTGTCTGTATATGATGCGCAACAGAGAACGTATTATGGCTTACTGGTTTCTGGGAGCAGCGTCTCTATTCTCGTTCATAGTTGGTATTTGAGGAATTGTGACATTTGTAACGTTTCTTCATTGCAACCTCTTACTCAAGTTGTCACATTGTAAAAGGTCAGTTACTGACATTAATTGGGTGGGTTTGATATAATAATAAAGTTGATGGTTAATCATTGCCGTTGTGGTTATTTTCGGCTAAGGTATTAAATACAGGAATGTTGCTGAACTGCGATTTTATTCAAGTAGTGAATTGATTTTAGATTATGCCAGTAGTCAATTTCACTTTAAATTCCGGCCTAATAAGTCATTTAACTTGTGTAACCACAGTGGTGTTCAAGATATGTGAAATGCACTCAGTAAGGCAACCGAATTTCAACTTGGTCATTTAAAAGCTGCTGAGGTGCAACTGTTGTTCCAGGTGCTGAAGGAATATTCTGTTATTTTCAGTGATAAGCTAGAGGTAATGGACATAGTCAGATATCGTCTACAGTTGAGATCAGTGTGCCAAGACACTAATTGGCTGTCATCAGGAAAAAACTCAACTTCTATCTTGAGCGTCAAGAGTTCACCCTTGAAACGGATAATCAGGTTTTAAGCTGGGTCCTAGCTCGACCATGTAAAACTGGTTGCGATGCCCGTTGGGTCGTCCATATTTAAGCATTCCGTTCTTACGTACTGGCGATACTTGCATCTGTTCCCTACCATTTGGCATGCAAGAATCATTATTAGTGTTTGTAGAAGTGTTTATGTTCTGGCCCTGCCAGGTTGGAAGCATGAATCCTGGGATTGATTAGACATCAGAAGCATGGGTATTTTTGATTTCCTGAAAGAGTTTTTTTACTAAGTAACTCAATTTAATGAGAGTAGGTAACCTACTATGTGGACAAACCACGTGTTTTCTGTAGTATTATATTGTTTTTTAATCATGTTTCCTACAAAATGGTTAAAGATGGAAGTGGTTTACTAATAATTAAATTAAAAAACGGACACACGCGTCGTGATACAAGTATCAGATACAAGTATCAGATTTGCTGCAAGTAAGAACAGAAATAGAGTCCACAATATACAATACTTAAACAATGTTAATTAACGTGGTTGGACAACCGTTCCTAACCGCTGTTCTCCATTATGATCTCGCCTGGCTGAACACAACACGACGAAGGATTTAGTATACTACTCCAAACTAAACACTGAAGTGAACGAAAAGACACAGTTGTGAGATGATATCTAAAGTACCCTCGGCCCGATTGCAATGCGTCATTTACCTTCGCCGCACAGTGTGTCGTTGGATGTGCGGGACGCCTGACGACTTCATCTGCTCCATGGTGTCTGGAAACCCATAAAACTGCTTACTATTGACTGAAGTGTCAGTCTTATATTCCTACCGAGTTCCTCTGTGAAGCAGAAGACTGTTTGTCTCTAGTAGGTCGATAATTGCTGTGTACACCCACCTGGTGGGTGGGGTGACGCGCACAGTGATGCCTCCGCAGATCTTGCAAGACTAATATGACTCCTCTCGATCTCTCCACTTGGAGAAAACACGAGACTCTCAGTTTTTTAATTTAGAGTCCATTGTGATCAAGGGGACCACAGAATAAATCTCGTTCCACAACCGTGGAGCATTAAGTACTCTGCCTATCAAGACAACGTTTCACATACACAGAGAGAGAGAGAGAGAGAAAGAGAGAGAGAGAGAGAGAAAACTCTGTTGTGAAATTACCTCGCCCCTCTCTGTGAAGGACGTTGCCACCCTCCAAAATTGGAATCCACCAACCAAACTGCTATGTACAGGCAGTCGTCCTATTCCCTAACTCCACCTCCATAATGATATTACGATAAAGGTGCACTCTACATTCCCTCGTAATTTCCAGGTAGTTCCGCCAATGAAACAGCGTTCTACTGGAGACCCAGGCCTTTAATATCATTCATGTATATATGTAGCTATCATACTCTGTTCACGTGAATGCCCCGTGCTGTTTCAACTAACATATTTCCTTCTCCCTCTCCAAAAATACGACACCTCAAATTAGTGTGAACTGCGCAGTCGCCTCTCCCATGGGACACGTGAGGCAGTAAACACGCCATTGGCCTCCTGTGGCGAAATAAGCTACATGACTCTGTCAAGATCCCTTGCGGCATCGATATTTATGACCCATCCCTATCCTGTCTGCAAAGTGGCTGTCAAAGAGAAATGTTGCGCTGTGACTCGACGCTTTCTCTCCGTTTCACGTCTGTGTTGCTACAGAAATGTATGTTCATACAAATGGAAAAATGGCATACTTAGTTGCCGTATTCCGATTAGCCATGTACACTTTCATTATAATTTGATTATAAAATTAACTCTGTAGCGCCCGAAGTATGGTGTTTGACATTCGTCCAAATCGTCTTGTCGAGGTAGTATGTAAGATAGTAAAATTGACTGCCATCTTACACCGTCTCTTCGTCAAACATATAAGAGATTACAGCAAATCATGTCCAACACTTTAAGCCCCATGTAGAAAGAGGATGTCCCCCATCCTGGCAATCCGGAGGATGGGGGTCTGCATCTGCTGTTTTTTAATCGTATTGTCATGAACAGTGATGAAAAACTTAATTCAAATCCTGCTTTATTGTATGAATGGTGTTTATCTGAAAGCCTGGTCCTGCCGCTCCAAAAGAACATTGGTGTATACCCATTCCACCAATGTTGAGTCACTGTGTGACATATTCATTTTCTCTCTATGCTGAAGAAAAGAATCCTTGTGGGCATGTTTTTGGATCTTTAAGTATACAACTGAATTTAATTGACTAATATCAGCTGGCAAGTGTTATGCTGACATCCCTTCTGTGCGACAATTACCAATGACAATAAAAACCAGGAGTGCAAAATCAGAAACACCGTGTCCCTGCCACCTGCTACCTGAATGATTCGGGCCCGCCAACAACCACTGCAGAAGAAGGGACAAATCATCAAGTGATGCCGCCCAGTGCGTCATCGCAAATTTGTGGGCACGAAAGATGAAAACTGATGCTGTCATTTCACCGCCACACATGAAAAGAGGTGTTCATCGTCTTTATACAGACTTCACTTCTGCCACACACTGCTGCATAGAAAACTGACTCCTTAAATCATTAAATGATGTTGTTAATTTACTCCATTTCTTGCCCAGTCCAGTGATTGGGCAAGAAATGGAGTAAATTTGTATCCATGATCAGTCTACTCGGCCCTGAGTTTTACATTTGAATAATAAATGTGAACGTCTCAATGTACTAATCCTTCACCTAATTTGCTTGCTACATTTGGGAGTCCGGGAGAGTAAATTTGTACTTCAACCATTCAAATAATTGCGTTTCACCACATTCTGGCACCCAGCACGCAATGATTTTATTTGTAATTTCCATTTCTATCCTTCAATTCACTACAGACTAAAGGTCTTGCATGATCCAAAGTGCTAGACATTATTAAGGTGTTTGCAGCTAGAATAGACATTATGTGACTGACGAAAGCTCTCACCACACAGTAGAATAATATGTAGAGGAGCTGCAACCTCGATCACTGTGGAGCTAGAAAATACAATATCTTCCATATGCTGCTCATGTCTCGTTGACACTGACACGGCTACCTTGGCTACTAAATACCTGAAGCGCATAACGTCCCTGAGGTGAGCTCACTGCCTATCAGATGCGTGATAACGCCCCAGAAGTGCAATGCACAATAACGTCCCAGAGGTGGGTGGTGGTAGGGAATGTGAATCATCAATTAGCAACAAATTTCGCTAACAGATTCCAAGTAACAAATGAGATTCAGTAAAGAGAGAACAATTTGTGCTCTTGTTAAATTCAGAAATTAAAGCCAGGAAGTCCTCGCCACATGGAAAGTAAATTAATCGTTACTAACCTTGCATGGACTATTTTGTGAATATCTGGTGTTGTAATATAAGGCATCAGACAGAAACAAAAAAAAAATGTAATTCCGTATTTAACGATTTATTTACGCTAAGAATAGCAACGTACCTAAATTTGACCATTGTACAGGTTCAAAAATACGGGGGTTGGAACTTTAATAGTGGCAACTATTTATTTACAGCTCACACAAAATAGATACGTGTTTCAAAGTTTCACTGACCCTCAAAGTAGTCAGCTGCATTGTACATATCCCATTGACAGCGATGTGGGAGCCGTAGGATACTTTTAGCAGAGCTAATTGTGTTGACAGTCCGAGCGACGCGGTCTATTGCCCGACAAATTTGTAGCAGTTCTGGAGCGAATACCATGAAGTGTTTTCTTCAGTTCAGAAATCGAGTTGAACTTACGAAGGTCTAACTCAGGGGAGTGCAATAGGTGGTATAGCACTTTACAGCCCAAACAGTCAAACAAATCAGTTACAGCTTGCACTGTACGTGCTTGAGCATTGTCCTGCAAAATGATGGTCGGGTCCTACATAAAGTGTCATCACTTCTGTCTCTATGCTGTTCGTTTTTGGAATATAACCTTCGACCATACCTTTGAGATCGTACGTGGTGAGCTGATGTTAGTCAAAAAGGCCTTTAAGTCTACAAAGACGCCGTTATCAACACCTCACAGAGTGTGAACGTTGCGAGAGGCTGGATGTTCGTTTTGCAATACCGCAGGAATCCTTGGCAGGAATGTAGCCACTGTACACAGTTGCTGGCTGTGGTGGTCACGAGAAACTAGGGTCGCACTAAGCCAAGGGTCCGGACGGCCACGTGACACTACCGAGAGGTAATACTGTTGTGTTCGGTTGTAAGTAGGCTGTTTAGGTTTTCTTATTGGTAACGCCACGTAGCGCTCTGTATGAAAAATCACTGGCTGTGCTGTGTGCAGTCTGTGGCTAGTTTGCATTGTTGTCTGCCATTGTAGTGTTAGGCAGATGGATGTGAACAGCGCGTAGCGTTGAGCAGTTGGAGGTGAGCCGCCAGCAGTGGTGGATGTGGGGGGAGAGATGGCGGAGTTTTGATATTTGTAAGACTGGGTGTCATGAACCGCTATATACATTATGACTTTGAACACTATTAAGGTAAATACATTGTTCGTTCTCTATCAAAATCTTTCATTTGCTAACTATGCCTATTAGCAGTTAGTGTCTTCAGTAGTTTGAATCTTTTATTTAGCTGGCAGTAGTGGCGCTCGCTGTATGGCAGTAGTTCGAGGAACGAAGATTTTTGGTGAGGTAAGTGATTTGTTAAAGGTATAGGTTAATGTTAGTCAGGGCCATTATTTTGTAGGGATTTTTGAAAGTCAGATTGCGTTGCGCCAAAAATATTGTGTGTCAGTTTAAACATAGTCATGTATAATTGTTCTAAGGGGACGTTTCACGGTGTATGGCTCTGGCGCATCGTACCGTATCTGCAGCAGCCGACTGAGCAGGAGTTGGCATTAGTGACACAACCGATACACATCGCTTATTTCAGGGACAGCTCCAAGCCAGACGCCCTGTAGCTTGAACTCCACATACCCAATCCAACGCCATTTAAGACCCCAATGGTGTCAAGCGAGAGCTCATTGGAGGGCAAGGTGGAGGTCTGTTGCGTTTTCGGATAAAATCTGGTTCTTCCTCGGAGGGAGTGTGGGATACGTGTTGATTAGAAGGAAGCCAGTTGAGGACCTGCAACCAATCTGTCAGCTTGATAAACACATTGGAACTATACCTGGAGTTATGGCCTGGGGTGCGACTTCGTATGATCACAGGTGCACTCTCCCGATTATCCCTCGCACCATGATTGGAAGTCTCTATGTCAGTCTATTAATTCGACCCGCTGTGTTGCCATAGGTATAGAGGATATCAGGGGGTGTTAATCAATAGGATAACGCTCGCTTACATACCCTGTTGAAACCTAACAGTCTATACAGAGTTTCAAAATGTTGCTTTGGCCTGCATGATCACCAGATCTGTCTCCAACCGAGCACTTATGGGACATCATCGGACGACTACTCCACCGTCACCCACAGACAACATTAACCGTCCTTGTGTTGACCGATCGATTACAACAGGCATGGAACTCCATCCCACAAACTGACATCAGCATCTGTACAACACAATTCAAGCACGTTTGCATGGATTCATTCAACATTCTGGCGGTTGGACCTGTTATTAATGTACCAGCCTGTCACATTTGCAATGACTTATCTCACGCTTCCATTAACGTGTGATTGTGCAATTATAATGACTTAAGCATGTTATGTCAACAAAAGTATTCCCGCAATTCCCATTACCCTACATTAATTATTATTTGATGCTGTGATTTTTTTCTGTCACTGTATAAAACGAGTTCTACTGGTAAGCAAAGCTTTCACAGTTTAGCTATATAGTTGGACACATTTATATACTGTGACACATACAAACATCAAATAAAGATGCATAATGTAAGGCTACCACAAAATCGTTTGATTTAAATATTTTTTCTGGATTCTTTACTCATCGATCGCAATTCATCGCTTGTATCTTTAGGAATAAAAATGTTTTTAGAAATACTTCATTGAATTTTCTGTCTTTCCAGTTTTACATAAATTTTGGCAGTCATTTTAAGTTATTTTCAGGTATGTCACATCCTTTTTTAGCGCATATCCTGTCACTGCTTTATCACAATGGACGTATCATATTTGTAAAGGGGTGAAGTAACCATTATACAGAGACAATGCGTCATAAAATTTTAATGCTGAAAAATCACTCACTAGAAACAGAGTTCGGTGAGCTTAAAAACCTAGCGATAGTCCTACAACCCATGCCATGTGTTCACCACATCAAATAAAATTACATTTACTCCTCAGACTCGATATTGCGTACATATTTTACGTGCATAAGTAGAGCAACTTTGAAAATCTGATTCTCGGTAACGGATAGTGATATCGAAAAAGGTTTCGACGTTCTCCGACGATATCATATTAAGAACATATTGTAAAAATTTCGGCTATCTGCCATGAGCGGAAGTTATAGAAGAGGATGTTTACACAATGGTTACTTTTCGAACTGTAGTGTCGCGGAATAGTAAAGAGTTGGAAACGTGGAATATTGTCAAAGTTTCGTTGCCTATGCCGAGAGCCAGAGGCAGTAGGTTAGCCAAGAGGTATGAGGATTGCACAGGTATCGGAATGTGTCGTCACGCAGGGGCAATGGCCTGGTTACACACAGCAGGAGAGAGAGAACTGCTTAGCACGCGGGTTTGTGTAAGACGGAGACTTTCGTAGAGTGCAAGACACAGGTATAGCGTCAGCTGTACTGCATTTCACAATTTCGCGTAAGTCTGCCATAACAACACGTAACTCTGTCGCAAGCGGCGAGTACGACAGATGAATCAGCAGTATAAGTGGAACGAATGCTTTCATTACAAACGAGCATGACGTCAGGACGTCGCTCGTGCTTCCTTTAAATACGCCACCTTTGATAGCAACAGGGCACTCGCAGTTAGACTTGCAGTTAGATGTGTACTGGGTCGCTGTGTAGCGCTCAGCTCGGTTATCGACGTGTTAATCTTTATTAAGGAGATGTTGCAGTAAGGGCGGCCCATCTAGCAGCAGACGTGAGGGGATAGTACCAGCTCTGGTCCTCTCTGCCGCCGCTATCAATCATCAACCCAGGATTCGCAGACATCGCGGCAGACTCACTGTTTCATGGCCTAACATCCACCAATTGTCCTCCATTAGGCAGCTAAGGGCCAAGAAAGAAGAAAAGGAAACCTCGCAATCAGGCACTGAAAACAAAGCGATAGTCGACTGACGGCCGTGTCATCCTGAGTCATTCTACATCGGACTGCACTGTAGTTCCTTCTCTAGATTGTTGCACAGATGACAAAATGGTAGATATCGAAATAGATGACAGAGGGATAGAGAAACAATTAAAAGCGCTCAAAAGAGGAAAGGCCGCTGGACCTGATGGGATACCAGTTCGATTTTACACACAGTACGTGAAGGAACTTGCCCCCCTTCTTGCAGCGGTGTACCGTAGGTCTCTAGAAGAGCGTAGCGTTCCAAAGGATTGGAAAAAGGCTCAGGTCATCCCAGTTTTAAAGAAGGGACGTCGAACAGATGTTCAGAACTATAGACCTATATGTCTAACGTCGATCCGTTGTAGAAATTTGGAACACATATTATGTTCGAGTATAATGACTTTTCTGGAGGCCTGAAATCTACTCTGTAGGAATCAGCATGGGTTTCGAAAAAGACGATCGTGTGAAACCAGCTCGCGCTATTCGTCCACAGAACTCAGAGAGCCATAGACACGGGTCCCCAGGTAGATGCCGTGTTTCTTGACTTCCACAAGGCGTTCGATACAGTTCCCAACAGTCGTTTAATGAACAAAGTAAGAGCATATGGACTATCACACCAATTGTGTGATTGGATTGAAGAGTTCCTAGATAACAGAACGCATCATGTCATTCTCAATGGAGAGAAGTCTTCCGAAGTAAGAGTGATTTCAGGTGTGCCGCAGGGGAGTGTCGTAGGACCGTTGCTATTCACAATATACATAAATGACCTTGTGGATGACGTCGGAAGTTCACTGAGGCTTTTTGCGGATGATGCTGTGGTATATCGAAAGGTTGTAACAATGTAAAATTGTACTGAAATGCAGGAGGATCTGCAGCGAATTGACGGATGGTGAAGGGAATGGCAATTGAATCTCAATGTAGACAATTGTAATGTGCTGCGAATACGTAGAAAGAAAGACCCTTTATCATTTAGCTACAATATAGCAGGTCAGCAAGTGGAAGCAGTTAATCCCATAAGTTATCTGGGACTACGCATTAGGAGTGATTTCAAATGGAATGATCATATAAAATTGATCGTCGGTAAAGCAGATTCCAGACTGAGATTCATTGGAAGAATCCTAAGGAAATGCAATCCGAAAACAAAGGAAGTAGGTTACAGTACGCTTGTTCACCCACTGCTTGAATAGTGGTCAGCAGTGTCGGATCCGTACCAGATAGGGTTGATAGAAGAGATAGAGAAGATCCAACGGAGAGGAGCGCGCTTCATTACAGGATCATTTAATAATCGCGAAGGCGTTACGCAAATGATAGAGAAACTCCAGTGGAAGACTTTGCAGGAGAGACGCTCAGTAGCTCGGTACGGGCTTTTGTTGAAGTTTCGAGAACATACCTTCACCGAGGTGTCAAGTATATTGCTCCCTCCTACGTATATCTCGCGAAGAGACCATGACGATAAAATCATCTCACACAGAGGCATACCGACAATCCTTCTTTCCACGAACAATACGAGACTGGAATAGAAGGGAGAACCGATAGAGGTACTCAAGGTACCCTCCGCCACACACCCTCAGGTGTCTTGCGGAGTATGGATGTAGATGTAGATGTAGATGAAGATGCGTTATGGTGAGGGACGCGGGGGGGGGGGGGGAGATTAGGTGGGCACACCGCACTCCAAGCCGTTGTCGACTTTTCGATCCTGCGATCCTGGAGCCGCTGCCTCTCAATCACGATCCTCAGTTTCTAACACGAGGCTGAGTGCACGCCATTCCAGCCCTCCCGTGAAGGACCAGGAATCGAACCCAAGTCTCCGGAGTGATGGTTTGACACATTGACTAGCCGGCTACTGAGGTGTACAGCGAGAGGACATCATGTTTAATGTGGAATTGGATCCATGGTGAAGCCCTGCATTGCACGACTGGCGTTAGAAGAGCTGGAGAGGGTTTGTTCTTGTTTGTCAAAAATTGTCGCCTGAAGTGTAACTTGAACTGAGACGCTAAACATATAATGCCAGTATCGTTCCAACAGATCACTGAACTATACAGAGCATTACTTCATGGTTTTGTTGTGACGATGGATGCTTCTCACTGGTTGAAAATTTTGCTTCTCTGGAAACTGATTACAGGCTATTAAAATCATTTATTTTCTTGTTCATCCACAGCGATGTTCACTAGCTGTCTGTCCACGCTATGCTTACTTTGTTTTGTAATCACTGAAAATAAAGTCTGATAAGAGCCAGCTGCATGAACTGGCAACTCAGTAGGATGTGGGAATTTCTTTTGGAAGTGTTGCTTTCCGCTTCGGATTTTTGCAGGTGTATGTTTTTATGGTCTAGTGATAAATCTGATGCAGTGTAAAAGCAGTGGCCAGAAATCGAATAGGCTCCCATCTTTCATTTTTTAAAGAAAATTTATTATTACGTAGACGAGGGCGTAGTTGACCCTTACTCGTGGAATACGTAATGGGTGAATATTGATGTATTGCTCAGGTAGGGTGAGGATCGATTAGTTTCAATCGAGAATGTTAGAATTAGCAGAGACAGTCTCATACCCGACGCCACGTGATGGTTAGTGGCGCCTTCTGCAATGCCTGTATAATCAGCGCTTCCTCAGGTTCTCTATGCTAATTGGAAATTTGTGGTAAGGTCTTACGGGAGAAAACTGCTCAGGTCATCGGACTCTAAGCTTACGCACTACGTAATCCAATTTAAACTAACTTATACTAAGAACAACACACATACCCATGCCCGAGGGAGGACTCCCGAACCTCCGACGGGAGGAGCCGCGCGGACCGTGATAAGGCGCCTAAGACCGCGCGGCTACCCCGCGAGGCGTTCTCTTCGCAGTTCGCCGCTTTACCTCGGAGGTTGTCTCCCGCAGTCGGAGACGAAACGTCATGGGAGAGTTATACACATCGACCACGGCCTATCAGCCCGGAAGTTTTAAGTGAAAGCTATACCAGCCATGAAAGCCAACATTGTATGATTGATGTATATAATTCTCCTGGGCAAAATTCCTGAAAGATGTAGATTCTTTCATAAGTTCGTGAGGATTTTCTTTGGCATGATGTCATGCAGAATGCTGTAATTATATTGATTAACTTTCGTTTTTTAATTGGGGCTCTAAATTGTTCGTGCAGTGACTTACTGAATGTTGCATATTTGAAGGTTATGAAGATTAATGTATAGGTGTTAGAAAACGAAGTATGAAACGGGAAAAATTATAATTGTTAAATTTTGTTCTCTCAGGATTTCATAGAGGATCGCAGGCAGTGGAGGCACCTACGAACATTTGTCCGTTTGTGGTGAGTACATATCAAAAATCACGTCAGAAAATTGTATCATCATTTCAAGTAGGTTCGATTCGACTGTTATTAAGGAAGACTAATTGATTTTATAAATGGCGTTTTTATGGTTTACAGTATGGCCTACCCGACTACTCACAAATGTGACGAGCTGTGACCGTTTAACATTGTTGAGGCGATACTATTCAATGCTCAGTTGAGTGGAAATGAAAGAATGGAAACTTAAGGTTGCCTATTATGCTAACCATTTTATGTCTAAACACGGTCGTCGTAATTGTACTAAAATACAAACCAATTCCTCATCTTGGCCCTAGCTGTCAAACGTTTAATTAAAACCGAAGTCCCTGATGAGCCAAAAGGACGCCTGAACGAAAATGAGGTAAAGACTAAATCCCACACCCCAGCTAGGTAGCATAATCGCAACAAATGAGCTGATGTCTATACGAGACAGTTTTGTCCTATCCAGTCGGACGGACCGATACGTGGCCACAGCCGCGAGCGTCCATGTCGGCGGTTTTTGCTTTTGGGGCTGTCACAACGGTTGCAACAGAAGCATAAGTTAGGTAACTGTACCACTAGTAGAGGACCCAGTAGGCAGACGTTGTCCTGTCACCACAACGCACCATCAAAATATATGTCTTGAACTGAAATATTATGTTCAAGGTAGTTGAAATCGTCGTATGGCATTAATGGCCGTGTGTCCCGACCTCAGGAAGTTAGTCTGTCGAGTTGCAACTCGACACAGCACCCAGTCCTTGAGCGGAGAAAATCACCGACCAAACTGGGAATGGAACCAGGGCCCACTGCATGGCAGACGCTCTGAATACTCTGCTGATGGAGTGGACGTAACTGAAATACCTCAGATACATTAGTGTAATCAGTTAACGAAGAACAAAATTTAAAAAAAAGTGGATCCCTCGAATCTACATAATGAATATTGTTTCTCTATGAAATTAACCTAAGTAATAAGAAAATGTTGAAACGAGTTTATCTGCTAATGTGTTTACAGTATTTTTGGTTATCCCTTCTTCTGGTGTGTAAATGTACAGGTCTGACGGTTTGCCGAACCGTGAACACGCAACGAAAGCTGTCCGAGTAAGAAAGATAGATTTTTCAGATTTAGTCCACATGTGGCTAATGTTTGGCCTTGCGTCTTACTAACAGACATTGCAAAAGTCAGACGAATAGGACATTGTAAGGGCTTGAAGTGAATTCTTACGTCTGATGGTAGCATTGGAATACGTGGCAGCAATATATTCTCTCCTCTGAATTTTCAGTTCGATAATGTCACATCTATGAGATCTCATGTAAATCCTTGGATCACCAGTCGCATGCGACTGCGCAGTTTGGGAGGCTTCAAACTGCGGAGAAAAATTATTGGTAAACAGTTTTCAAGCGCAGATTACGTTGTAGTAGACCAGGAAAATGGAATAAATTTAACAATTTAGTGGGGTAACTGGCAGCTTCGCCTACATCAGTCAAAGTGGCGATCGTTTTGAATGACATCACGTAGCTGGGCAATGTTTGCTCTACTTGGAATCTGAATTGATCAACATTTACAATTTAGTTCCAAAACCGCTCGTCTACCGAGCCATATGTGGTTGATGTATTGATGGATCAAATTATGGAATACACAGTCGATTAATCAATTTTTTGGAGCAACGATATTGCAGGAATTGTCTGGCGATTTAATTAATTGCTTATCTTCATGCAAACGAATTTTCCCATCATCAGTATCTAGCAGTTGTTTCGAGAATGTGTCTGCTTATGAATAGTATTGCGATTGTACACCCTTGTTTATGATCAGTCTCAATGTCTGTACATTTCGCCGTAAACTGAATAATTTCAGATACGCGTCAATCTCATCCGCGAACGTAGAACGCGGAATGACGGTTAATGTCTACCGAAACCTGCCGGATGGCAACAATAGAGCCCCTTCGAAAAATCTGATATTATTCAAATCTTGCAGCGTTGTTTTTAACGCATCGAGAGAACGTTTATGTGCCATTGTACATTCATCGCAGATAATAAGTTCCATTTTTTGGAGTTAATTAGCCATACCGGATCATTTCTTGACAGTGTGCTCAGTAATTTCGTTATTATGAACGTTCAATGTCAGCTTGAGCGCTGAATGTACTATTCTTCCACCATCCAATAATGTGGCAGCAATGCCTGACGACGCAATGCTAAAACGATTTTATTTTACGATCGTACTCTTGCAAGTATGAACGAATTGAGGAATGTTCTACCTGTGCCACCTGGAGCGTCATAAAAAAAAAAAACCTCCTCATTGCTGAGTTTCAATCGTCAACGTGATTCGATCGTAAATAGTTGTTTGCTAGACAGATAACAAATCAGCGAGTATATTAATCCAACAGACTCAATCATTTTTTTATAGTTATGTAGCAATATAGATTGCGACATAATTCAAACACATTTTAACAAAGGAATAATAGCGGCATATTGCTAACTAAACCAATAAATATCATTTAAATTAAAATGGGCGTCTTCTTATTTATCAATGCACATTTCTAACCCTGAAGTGCAAAATAGTTACCAAAAACTACTTTAAGCAACACCAAATTTTACCAGTTTGTCGGTGGGGGACCCCAACGCTCCTCTTGTTAAGCGATATTCCATTACAATATGTTTTTTCAAATATACTCCCTTTGTCACATCGTTGTCGGATTAATCGGTTTATAACTCACTCAGTATTCGCATAATCACAATAAACGGAATATATCGGAACCCAAAAATCCGAAATCTAAATGTCACAACACCAAGCTACGACGCAATGAGCTTGCTCACGTATTGATGCATAAGTCAACACTGAAAGGTGCGGTGATGTAAAAAATTTGGAATTATATGTTTCTTTATGTGACAAATCAAAATACACATAATCTATCGGAAAATTAAAAAGAGTCATAATCTCGGAAACTGTGCCACAAACTGGGTCCAACTATGGCTAACAACCATCCAGGTGATCTCATAAGTACAAAAGAAGTTCATTAAAATCGGTCAGTCTGTTTCGCAGGAGAAGAATTACGAACACGCCCATTGGATTTTCATATATCTGTAATATTATATAAAGACAAGTCGCAGTTTATCGTTTTTACCAAAAATCTCGAGAAGTTCTTGACAGATTTACTTGAAATTTTTACACGTTACTCTAAGAATCTTTCGGACAGACATAGTTTACACATTTTTAACGCATACAGTATGTCAATACGACTATATACGTTAAACCTATACTTCTGTATGAAGACCATATATAGCTTAAAATTGGTAACATAAATCTCGAAAAGTTCTTCACCGGTTTACTTCAGATATTTACATTTTTAGACGGACTTGGGCTACAAAATCATTAAGTATGTGCGATATATAAATACATATACATATACTACATAACAGGGAAAAGACTGTAGCGAAAATCTCCAAAAATTCTGCACTGATCTACTTACGATTTTTACACGATACTGTAATAAACTTAGGATACCCATTTCTTATATATATGGCATCTAATTACATATATACACTACAGAAATGCGAAAAGTTGTCAGCAGAAATCCCGAAAAGTTCATGACTGACTTCCTTTGGATTTTTATATGTTACTCTAATAAACAGTCACATGGTCATAGGTGACATATTTTCACTTACACACAAACACACACACACACACACAAACACACACACACACACCTAAAGAGGAGATGTTAGCCAAATTTCAAAGGGCTCGTGATCGATTTAATTCAAAATTTTACACAATAGCCTGCTAAACCTTCAAACAGTCATATGCTACATATTTTTAAATGTATTTTGAACATAAATACATATGGAATAGAAAAGAAAATGTTGTTAACAAAACATTGAAAAATTTCTTCATAGATGTGCTTCAAATTTTTACACAGCAATCCGACAAATATTCAGTATATATATATATATATATATATAAATATATATATATATATATACATTTTTTAAACAGCAATGTGCCGGCTTTCTATTACAATCGACTACGAAAAAAAAGTTCTGTTCAGTGCTGTGAAAATGTCTGGGTTAGTATCCTTTCTTGTAGTAAGTTTTCATATGATATCAAGGATTTAAACCATTAAACAACTTCTTTCTTCTACATACATTGTTTCTCTGTATAAATAAATCTAACAACAAAATTTCGTATCTGTGGCGTACTGATTTATGACTAGAGTACACCTACGAATTTGAAACTTTTGAAGCCTTTAAATATTTGCAGATTAAAACCATGTGAAATACTGTCGTTGAAGCTATTATCCTCATAGATCCAGCAACTGGATACGTCTCTCTCATAGCTGATACACCAATAATGTCAATGAGTTTACCCATTCATTTTCAGCGACGTCAGGTTTTCATTTGGATTAAATAAGGCTGAAACTCAAGTAGATGGAGGAAGAGGAGGTGGACAGATAGGGGGCAGGAAATGAACATTGTGAGGGTGAAGGAGGAGATTGACAGAGAGAGGAGGAGGAGGAGGAGGAGAAGGAGGAGGATGAAAACAGAGAGACGATAGAAAGAGAAGAAGATCGGCAAAGAGAAGGGGGAGCAGGAGATGGGCAGAGAGAAGGAGGGAACTGAACACATTTAGCAATTTTGAAGCACTGCCAGATTCGCTAGAAAGGATATAAAGACGAGTGTTTGTTTTAATTTATTGTCAAAAATCTCGAATACTTGTTGATCAATGTGCTTCAGATTTTTAACACGATATTCTAACAGATGTTCGAATGGCCGCAGCCTACATAGTTTTTAATATGTATGGTGTATAAATACATGTTTATTATATGAAGATTAAGAGTTCCTGGCAAAAATCTCGAAAAGTTCTTGAACAATTTACCCCAAATTTTTACAGTATACTCTAATAACAGTTTAGACGGCAGTGGCTACATATGTTTTTGGTATATGGTGTATATAAATATATACATAATAATAATAATAATAATAATGTATTAAGATATATCATTGTTCCACATTGTTACCAAAAATCTCGTAAAAACCTTGGTGAATTTACTTCAAAATTTACACAATACCACAGTAAACATGTAAATGGACCTAGGCTACAGTTTTCAAAAAGTATGGAATATAAATGTATACATACTATGCAAAGAGGAAACGTTGTTAGAAAAAATCTTGGAAAGTACTACATCGGTTCCACTTCAAATTCTTATTCGATATACTAAAAAAATTGAATGAACATAGGCTACGTTTTTAATATATATAATACATTAATATATATCTATCATGTAAAAGGGGAAATGGAGAAAAAGCTCTTGACAAGTTATTTCAGATATTTGTGTGATGCTCTAATTAACATTCCAACAGACATAAGCAGTGTACAGTTTTATAAACATTACATTGAACATGTAAATGGAAATTAAAGTGGAATTTTTCTTACCAAATATCTTAAAAAGTTCTTGTCTGATTTGCTTCAAATTTTTACACAATTCTCCAATAAACTCTTGCTTAGGCATGCGCTATACCTTTTTTAACATACAGGGTGTCCCAGCTATCTTGTCCACCCAAAATATCTCTGGAACAATAACAGCTACTGGAAAACGACTTTCACCGGTATCAATGTAGGGTTGGGGCCCATGAATGTACATATTTGGAAACATTCTAAAACGAAAGCGTGTGTGTTTTTTAACACAAACTTATGTTTTTTTAAATGGACCTCCTATATTTTTTTTCAGCAGTCCATAGCGTGACAAAGCACATACACAATGGCGTTAATTGCATCGCAATATTCCCATTACATCCCGAGATATTGAGACGCGAAGTTGACGCTTGAAACACCCGACATGCGCCCTAGCGCACGTCCTGAGGCTCAGGCGTGAACCCCATGCTGCCCGTAATCGCGATGTGATTGACATGTGTAGTCACACCTCCATACTTATCAAGAGGTCCGAAACGAATAATACGGTCTGCTGCCATCAACTCTCATAAGCACATAATGGTTTCCCTCTTGCACGTTTTACGTACACAATGTGAACCAGTACCGATCGGTGTACACCCGTCAGGTTGTCTTATTTATCCTGCACACCCAAAATAAGATTTATATAATGCGTTATATGACCCGTTGTGCCTGTCGCGCAGGGCCTGGCTCTACCTAGTCAAGTGTCCAACGTAGTTCCCCCTACTGCCACAGTTACCACTTCGCCTTGTTTATGATTTGCGACCCATGCAAACACCTGTACTCCACCACCCTCCGAGCATCCCATTTGTTGTTGCTTTGGCGTGCAGTACACCGCTTGCCAGTGTAGTCGTGCATCAGAGTAATCAAGTGACGGTACGGAGGTAGTACACATTGTGAATAAACGTTGTGTTGTGGAACTTATACTGTACAGTATTATGTACACATATGAAGATATGGTAGAAATGCTGCTAATCTATGGAGAATGTACGTTGACGGGAAATACGTTATGAGATTGCTTGTTTGCTGATAGTACTGTTAGCGAACAATACGATTATTAAGTTCATATGTCTGTTTTCTGCCCTACTCTACATACCTGTACTGTACCCTGTTGTAGGTGGACGAAATGCTGTTCAGGCAGAACGTCTGTACAGAAGACGATTCCCTGACAAGCCATCGCCTTCGTGCCGGATGTTTGGTCGTCTCACATCTCGTCTACATGAAACGAAAAGGTTAAATCCAAGACCTCGACATCGTCCTAGAACACGCACAGATGAACGTGCTGAAGTTGCTGTGCTCGCTACCATAGCTGTGAATCCCCAAATCAGCACACGTCGAATTGAACGTGAAGATGGTGTGTCGAAATTAAGTGCACAGCGTATTCTTAAACGTCATAAATTTCATCCTTACCATGTTCATTTACACCAGGATCTTCATGGAATGACTTCCGCAATAGGGTAACATTTCGTCGGTGGGCTCAGCAAAAACTTCTGACTAATCCAAATTTTTTTGTAGATGTTCTCTTTACCGACGAGGCATCATTCTCCAACAAAGGAATTGTCAATATGAGGAATATGCATTATTGGTCCGCAGACAGTCCAAAATGGCTCCGTCAGGTAGAGCATCAACGTCCGTGGAAAGTTAATGTTTGGTGTGGGATTATTGGAGATACCATTATCGGACCTTTCTTTATAAATGGCATCCAAAATGGCAGACAATACTCCTGATTTATACGACACAATCTTCCTGTTCTCTTGGACACCGTACCTCTGAACCGGAGAATGGTCATGTGGTATCAGCATGACGGATGCCCTGCACATAACACCTTACGACCACGACGACTTCTGAACCGTAAGTTCCCTGGTAGGTGGATTGGACGAGGTGGCCCAGTTAGGTGGCCTGCCCGATCTCCGGACCTTTTACCGCTGGATTAATTTCTTTGGGGAGCAGTGACGGATGCTGTTTACCAACATGAACCAACAACACCAGAGGGCATGAAGCTACGCATTATTGATGCTTATACAGCCATCAAAGAGGAAACAGTAGCACGAAGTAGGGCATCCTTCATCCGCAGAGTGACCCTATGTATGCAAGCCAATGGGCATCACTTTGAGCATGAGATGTGAACGCTATGTTTAGTATGTAATGCTGGTATCACAGTGGAAGTTTCTACAAAGGGCCATTTTACCCAGTGATGTTAAGAAACATTTGTTTGCAACAATTTGTCACTTAACGCATTAGATAAACATAACATTGATAATTATGTGATAATAAAACTAATTGGTTAAACATGTTTACATTCATCTTCTATGTCCTACCTGAAATTCCCAAATCAAAACATTTTTACTTAAACAACGGTAAAACTTTTAGTCCACTTGCTCGTTTCACTTAAACTATCAACATGAATTTTACTATTACGAGTGAATGATTAACTGTCACTTGCGCTAGATCTACAGTAAAATGAAGTTTTAACGTTGAACGGCATCACCTTTTTAGTAACGGATTAACGATAAGCGAAGTTAACTTTGTGACTAACGTTGCGGTACACAGATATGTTACAGAACCGCATCACCCCTAGCCTATGGGATAAATACCTGCTGGAACGTACGACGTTAATGCAGGATGGCAGCAGACCGTATTATTCGTTTCGGACCTCTTGATAAGTATGGAAGTGTGATTACGCATGTCAATCACATCGCGATTACGGGCAGCATGGGGTTCACGCCTGAGCCTCAGGACGTGCGCTAGCAGCGCATGTCGGGTGTTTCAAGCGTCAACTTCGCGTCTCAATATCTCGGGATGTAATGGGAATATTGCGATGCAATCAACGCCATTGTGTATGTGCTTTGTCATGCTATGAATTGCTGAAGAAAAAATAAAGGAGGTCCATTTACAAAAACATAAATTTGTGTTAAAAAACACATATGCTTTCGTTTTAGAATGTTTCCAAATACGTACATTCATGGGCCCCAGCCCCACATTGATACCGGTAAAAGTCATTTTCCAATAGCTGTTATTGTTCCAGAGATATTTTGGGTGGACAATATAGCTGGGACACCCTGTATACAGTATATAAATATGTATATACTGTATGAAAGGCCAACACTGATATCAAAAATCTCGAAAAATTCTTAACCAATCTGTTTCACATTTTTGCACATTAGTCTAACAAATGTTTGAATGGACAAAAGTTACAAATTTTTAAAAATTTGTTGGTATATAAATATACCATACTAATATTTAAAAATAGGACATTGTTTAACAAAGCATCTGGACAGACATAGGGGACATATTTTAATACATGCAATATGTAAACAAACATACATGATATTTAAATAGTAAATGCTATTAACAAAGATGTGGAAGTCATCAATTAATTACAATTTTTCAGGGTACTCTAATGAATGTTTGGACAGATACAGTCTACATATTTTTAATATAAAAGCACACACATTATAAAATGATTGTGCATATATATATATATATATATATACATATTTGTATGTGTGTTTGTGTAAGTATTTCACACTCCTCCTAAATCACTGAACCGATGTTAGCCTAACTTGGTTCAGTATACATATACTGTATTGTCAGGTAACAATTGCTGTGGGTGTGAATACCAACTACCTGTCAAAGAGTGGGGGTGAAAAACAAGTGCGCATTCATCACTTGAGAGCTCAGAATTAATTCATCCAGTATCTGAGAATGAGAGCACATAGCAACTTGCAACGAACGTTACACAGTTTTCCAAACATTAACGAAATTTTTTGTAGCTGACAATCCCTACATAATGAAAAAGATAAAACGTTTATCGCTAACCAATTTTCCACCGTTCATACAGTAAAACTACTGCATGAAGCATGATGTAATAATTTTTGACTTCTTTAATACAACCATTTCTCGTGACACATTTCACAGACAGTATGCACATTTACAACTGAATGTAAGTTCAAAATTATATCACAGTACGACACATACTTCAGGAAATATTACATCACAATGAGATGCGTGGCAAAGCTATCACATCACTCATTCGTTTAAATCTATAACCTCTGTGCTTCTAACTCTGTTCACAACTAATTCCACAGACAGTGTTCACATAGGTCGCTGAACGTATCTACATAATTATGTCATTATGGGACACATAGTTCACAAGATATGACTTCACAAACGTTAAGTACAAGGCCAGACGCTACGTGGTAGAGGTGTGGACCCACACTTATGAATAAATACCTGGGCTACTCCACCAGGATATGCTACACTGGCCTGCTTGCTGGCTGTATACGGAACAGTGCTTATTCGCTGGTGGGACAGACAAGAGGGATTCTGATTCGCACCCTCTGTTACGAATTATTGGATTCCATAGAGCCCCACTAACTTCGGACTGTTGCGTGACAGTCCACCCACCGTCTCTCTCATGCGTTTGGACGGCGACAGCTGCTTGGCGTGGCGGGGCGCTAGTAGTTTTCTCTTGTGCAGACGTCATCTGACTTTCGTATCCATTAGTTCTAACGCAGGTGGTATCCATAGAAATGAAATATTAATTGAAATGCGAGATATATGCAAACTAGCTGCCATGTGATTGATGAAAGCTTCCTTTATAGATAAATTATTAAAATAGTAACCTCTCGGGCGTTGTGCACTGATTTGGACACAACTCTTCTAATCTACTCAAAAGAAAGCAAAGTCTCTGAGTTACAGATTACATTAGGTATTAGTTTCATTAACAGTGCATCGAGAAAGCGCATATAGTACAGAAATGAATTTTCTAATTTCTGAAATGACAGTGGGCAACTGAAGCTCGGGTCTTGTATTGTATTCTCATAGATTTCTATGCATATCTAAAGATGTTTACAGTCAATTGTGAAGACTTACAGCCACAGCTGACTGATCCTAAATCAACATTTAATTAAAATAATTAATGATAATCATACCATAGCATATTTCGACGTAATATTAATATGAAATTACATTTGTAAACAAACACATATACTGGTATCTTTTATGGCTTGTCCTGTCCTCATCATAGTTTTTATTGCATTTCTATAATTTAATACGAGTAATTATGTTTTTACCGTCACAATGGTAAAAGCATATCTAGTGTACTAATACTGAAGCATCGCTAATAGAACATTTATTTTCTGTTCAGGAAGGAGAGGCACACAGTAATCAGTTACAATCCCTTTACTTTTTATTACTCTTGTGAGAAAACTCGCGTCACTACTGTATAACTTCCTTGCAGTTTACGCTCGCTGTGCACAACGGTTGCTTACGGAATCAAAGTTGGTTACTGTGATCATTCACGGTCTTCTTCTGTGTTTGTCGAAGTTACCTGTTCGGTAACAGGTAGCGATATTTTTAATTTCTTATTACTGAATAACGATAGCAGAACTAAATTTCGCCTATAAGTTACATTCAGAGCCTTCATTTCCAGCGACATACGTCACTGTGTTGGTCTAAACAAAACTGATTTCTACCGATCATCAAATACATTTTTTACCCCGGTGGATCGTAGGTTTTTCATGAGTATAAAAATCTCATCTCCAACGAGCTTGGAACCAAGAGCTAAGGCAGCCTTTATTTTCCAGCGCGACCACACTACCACAACAGAGCTAATAAGACTGATGTTTAGTGCTCTCTCATTGCCTTAGACATGAAGCTAAGACAAATATTTATCGCACTGTAAGAGCCGAGATTATTTGTAGTTTCTCCTTGGGACGACGGTTCTAAACTGAAAAATCATAAATTTCAAGTTGTTATAGCTTTTATACGAGCATTCGGCGACCAAAAATTTACACATACAACAGCATCGTCCAAAAACAGTCTAAAAGTGCTCCTTGCCCTAAATGTGTAATCGTTGTGCATATTAATAACATTAACGATTCCATTACAATACTGTGAGGAACACCTGTTCATATGTTCCTTTTATTTGCAATTCCGTTATAACGTGCTGAGTCCTGGTAGCAAGAATAACCTATAACTTGCGGAGATACTTCGTGTGATACTTTGGTTCTCAGCCGACAATGCTGAAGAGGGTGGAATATTTCCAGAAATCTTGACAGACTGAATATACACTCCTGGAAATGGAAAAAAGAACACATTGACACCGGTGTGTCAGACCCACCATACTTGCTCCGGACACTGCGAGAGGGCTGTACAAGCAATGATCACACGCACGGCACAGCGGACACACCAGGAACCGCGGTGTTGGCCGTCGAATGGCGCTAGCTGCGCAGCATTTGTGCACCGCCGCCGTCAGTGTCAGCCAGTTTGCCGTGGCATACGGAGCTCCATCGCAGTCTTTAACACTGGTAGCATGCCGCGACAGCGTGGACGTGAACCGTATGTGCAGTTGACGGACTTTGAGCGAGGGCGTATAGTGGGCATGCGGGAGGCCGGGTGGACATACCGCCGAATTGCTCAACACGTGGGGCGTGAGGGCTCCACAGTACATCGATGTTGTCGCCAGTGGTCGGCGGAAGGTGCACGTGCCCGTCGACCTGGGACCGGACCGCAGTGACGCAAGGATGCACACCAAGACCGTAGGATCCTACGCAGTGCCGTAGGGGACCTCACCGCCACTTCCCAGCAAATTAGGGACACTGTTGCTCCTGGGGTATCGGCGAGGACCATTCGCAACCGTCCCCATGAAGCTGGGCTACGGTCCCGCACACCGTTAGGCCGTCTTCCGCTCTCGCCCCAACATCGTGCAGCCCGCCTCCAGTGGTGTCGCGACAGGCGTGAATGGAGGGACGAATGGAGACGTGTCGTCTTCAGCGATGAGAGTCGCTTCTGCCTTGGTGCCAATGATGGTCGTATGCGTGTTTGGCGCCGTGCAGGTGAGCGCCACAATCAGGACTGCATACGACCGAGGCACACAGGGCCAACACCCGGCATCATGGTGTGGGGAGCGATCTCCTACACTGGCCGTACACCACTGGTGATCGTCGAGGGGACACTGAATAGTGCACGGTACATCCAAACCGTCATCGAACCCATCGTTCTACCATTCCTAGACCGGCAAGGGAACTTGCTGTTCCAACAGGACAATGCACGTCCACATGTATCCCGTGCCACCCAACGTGCTCTAGAAGGTGTAAGTCAACTACCCTGGCCAGCAAGATCTCCGGATCTGTCCCCCATTGAGAATGTTTGGGACTGGATGAAGCGTCGTCTCACGCGGTCTGCACATCCAGCACGAACGCTGGTCCAACTGAGGCGCCAGGTGGAAATGGCATGGCAAGCCGTTCCACAGGACTACATCCAGCATCTCTACGATCGTCTCCATGGGAGAACAGCAGCCTGCATTGCTGCGAAAGGTGGATATACACTGTACTAGTGCCGACATTGTGCATGCTCTGTTGCCTGTGTCTATGTGCCTGTGGTTCTGTCAGTGTGATCATGTGATGTATCTGACCCCAGGAATGTGTCAATAAAGTTTCCCCTTCCTGGGACAATGAATTCAAGGTGTTCTTATTTCAAATTCCAGGAGTGTACTTATTCTACTTAATATGATGCTTGTGAATTGTCTTGCGAATAAAGTGAGTAACTGGTGACGCAGATAAATTGATTTACAGTCTCGCATAACTGTCCTCTCCATGAGAGGTTCTCGATGAATATGTGCTACAAAAGGATCTTTCTGTTTCTTATTCAACGTAAACTCCACACAAGGATTCTGTCAATGTTTCGCTCGGTTTGCGTAATCATACCTGCTGTCCAGTATCGCGGAAGGAGCGGGGGGGGGGGGGGGGGGGCGGGTGTTGCAATTTACTGTCTCTTCGTGAATGGTAGTTAAAATTTCTTGTGACATTGTTCCTATAAGAGAAGAACACATGTTTTAATGTGGACTGCAATATATTCGACATGTGTTTATCGTTTCTATTTTTAAAAAAATAAACTCATCCATCGTAATCGACATAGGTTATTTCGACTCATTGCTGTACATTCCACAGGATCCGAATTCACTGGATTATGTAATAGAGACTCCACAAGTATAAAAGAATTGAAATGTTTCTGTGCTTCACACATAGCTCTACCTGTGGATGTATGAGTCAAGAGTACGCGTCGTCTACCAGTTCTCTACCTTTCATTTTGTAGCAGGAACATAGCAAACTCTGCTTTACAACATTTTCCAAATGTTGTTCGTTTGCAGTTTAGGGTCTTCCATTTATTAAAATTTACTTTAGAGTGATAACCACAATCTTCTCCGTCTGTCGGGTTTGGTTTGTCATTTTTAATAGTGTCCAAGCGAGTTATTTTCAGAGATGCACAAGTTCACTGTTATGAAATCAACATGGTCGTAAATCCCTCTCTCGTTTGTGACACTTTGGGAAATGTAACGTTCTGTTTATAGCCAGAAGCGTTAAAAATTTATCTCTCGTGTGAGGGTAATCAGACTAGTTGATCGTAGCAGTTGTCTGATAAAGTGTGGAAAATTTCCTTACAGCGCTGTTTGCCCTCAGTACCAGTAATGTATGCGTCATTTTCTCAGTCGATTGTAGGAAAATAAAGGTCAACCGCTCCTACTGCCCCCATGACTAGGGTACTTCCACATTACGGAACTTCTTAAATCAGTATACGCGTCTCATTCCGGCGACCCGTAGGAACAGTCTAGGTCTAACATCGCCGATTTATTTCCACTATGACTCCCCCACACAGGCACACCCAAAACCTAACTACACTGAGCAGCCAAACCATTATGACCACTGACCATCCCGACGGTGGATGCCGCCTGTTGGCGTCACGGGCACGTGACACTGTAACAAAAGCATGGAAGTGGAGCGGAGACCGACGGAGGATCACCATGTAAGTAGGCTGTTTAGGTTTTTTTATTGGTAACGCCACCTCTGTATGAAAATCACTGGCTGTGTTGTGTGCAGTCTGTGGTTGGTTTGCGTTGTTGTCTGCCATTGTAGTGTTGGGCAGCTAGATGTTAACAGTGCTTAGCGTTGCGCAGTTGGAGGTGAGCCGCCAGCAGTGGTGGATGTGGGGAGAGAAATGGTGGGGATTTGGAAATTTGTAAGACTGGATGTCATGAACTGCTATGTATATTATGACCTTTGAACACTATTAAGGTAAATACATTGTTTGTTCTCCATTAAAATCTTTCATTTGCTAACTATACCTATCAGTAGTTAGTGCCTTCCGTAGTTTGAATCTTTTATTTAGCTGGCAGTAGTGGCGCTCGCTGTATTGCAGTAGTTCGAGTAACAAAGATTTTGTGAGTTAAGTGATTTGTGAAAGGTATAGGTTAATGTTAGTCAGGGCCATTCTTTTGTAGGGATTTTTGAAAGTCAGATTGCGTTGCGCTAAAAATATTGTGTGTCAGGATAAGCACAGTCTTGTATAATTTTTCCAAGGGGACGTTTCAACCATAGCGAGGTGATGGGCTGAAATCCATTGACATATTCGACATTGACAAAGGACGGATTATTAATACGCAGGGTCTGTTAACGAGTATCTCGCAAAGGGCGAAGCTGGTCGGATGTTTACGTGCTATTCTCGTGAGCATCCACGGAAGTAGGTATACGGACAGGGAGACTACCACCAGGCGCTAAATGGCTGAACGTCCGCGACTCTTCACATAACGTCGGGTTCAGAAGCTCGTCTGCTCTGTAAAGTAGGCACCTCTGCCGAAAGAACACAATAATGATGCACTCACAAATGTTTCGGCGCACACCGTTCATCGTATATTGTTGAACATGTAGCTCAGAAGCAGACCACACCTACGTGTTTGTTGACCCCACCACATAGTCAGTTACGATTGCATTGTGCATGGGACCATAGGGATTGAGCGTCGATCTATGAAAACATGTCAGCTCTTCGGGCGAATTACATTTTTGCTACGCTAGGTCGATGGTCGTCTCCACCAGCGCCGTCATCGAGGCGAACGGCCTGCAGCGTGCCACGGATGCATGCTGGTGAGACCGGTACTATCCAGGGTGTCCCAAAAAAGAATGACCCGAATTTAGAATTATTTGCCAGGAAGAAGGGATTAACACCAACAAATTGCATACAAAATTAAACAGAAAAAATACAAGTTTATCGAAGTTCGTAATAAGTGTTCAATATGTCCTCCATTGGCTGCAAGGACGACATCTAACCGATAGCCGAATTCATCCCAACCAGAGAGTAAGGTGTCTTCTGTCTCTGAAGCTACACCAACTGATATTCATGTTCTTAGTTCATCAATGTCACGAGGTAAGCGAGGAACGTAAGCAAATTGTTTAACATATCCCCACAGGAAGAAATTACATGGCATAAAGTCAGGGGACCTAGGAGGATAAGACTGTAAAGCCCGGTCTCGCGGACCGGTACGCCCTATCCGACGTTGAGCCATGTTGGCATTGAGGAAACTGCGCACGTCGTTGTGCCAGTGCAATTGTGCTCCATCTTGCTGATATATGACATTGTCAGAGTCAAATTGTGGGAATAACCAGTTTCGTAGCATTCCAAGATAAGATTGTCCTGTTACGGTTTCTTCCTCCAAAAAAGTACGGTCCATAAACCTTGTTTTGCGAAACAGCACAAACAACATTCACTTTTGGTGAATCACGCTCGTGTTCAGTTGTTTCAAGAGGATTTTTGAGCCCCCATATACGCACATTACGACGGCGAATCTTACCGCTAATATGGAAAGTTGCCTCATCGCTGAATATCAAGCGTGACATAAAAGTATCGTCTTCCATGTCCTCTAGAATAGCATTGCTGAAGTCCTCTCGCTTCACATTGTCAGTACCTCGAAGAGTTTGTACCAGCTGTAATCGGTATGGTTTAAAACTCTAGACCATGCCGATTACATCTAGCACTGTTTCAGTTACATAGTGACCTTTGTCTCAATATTATTACAAGTTAAAATCGGGTCGTTATTTTGGGACACCCTGTATTATGGGAGACATTATCCTGCACCAGCTTGGGACCTATGGTAGTAGTCGAAGATACTCTGACAGCTGCGAACATCCTGCATTCCTCCATGTTTGATGTCTTCGCCGACGGCGATATCATCTTTCAGCAGTATAACTGACAGTGTCTCGGAACCAGAACCGTGCTACGGTGGTTTGAGCAGCATTATAATAAATTCATAATGATGTTCTGGCGATCAAATTCACCTCCTGCTAATACTTTGCAAACCATATTCGTCGCTATCGGGGACCCTCGCCGCGGACGTAAATCAGCGGCAGTTATTTACAGGCATTACATGACCTGTGCGTAGACATCCAATGCTGCATACCTCTGCAATTACCAACAAACTGTTGGATCTCTGATACGCAGAATCAGTGGTGTACTTCGTTACAAAGACCGACAAACAAGTTACCAAGCAGGTGATCATAAAATTTTGGCTCATCAGTGTAAGTCTATTGTTTCTTCTAGCTGCAAAAAACCTGTAAACACGCTTCTTCCTGGCAGTTTAGGTTCGTTTTTCTGCAAGTTCCATGTGTGGTGTTAGTCTGCAGCTCGTGGTCGTGCGGTAGCGTTCTCGCTTCCCGCGCCCGGGTTCCCGGGTTCGATTCCCGGCGGGATCAGGGATTTTCTCTGCCTCGTGATGACTGGGTGTTTTGTGATGTCCTTAGGTTACTTACGTTTAAGTAGTTCTATGTTCTAGGCGACTGATGACCGTAGGTGTTAAGTGCCATAGTGCTCAGAGCCATTTGAACAAATTTTTGTGTGGTGTCTGAATACATGTCAACTAAAAACAGAAAAAAAAACGCTTCTTGTCCTATGTATTATGTCCACAAATTTGCACAGCCAAAATCCGTACCTCAGTCGACGTCATGCGCAGAGGGCAAAGTAGAGGCACAGGCTGTATGAGATGCTGTGAGACAAACAGGCTGTAGCAACAACAAGGGAACAATAGATTGTTGAGAAACAAAACTGTGTGTAATGATGCGGTAGGGCGGAATGGCTCCACTGCCACGTAGCAGCACAGAGCAGAACCTCTTCAAAGTGTGTTCACCATCTACATTCACTACACAAGCACTACGCTGGCAGTTCTCGCTCGACACTGTAATCATTCACGCTCGTCGTTACGTGCTTCTCTGGTACTTCAGCTCGTCCTTTCGTTCGTAGGGATTCCATTTCCAAAGCCTATGTAGACGGTAGGAAAGAAGGAAAGAAGATTCAGGCTATTTTATCAATACAATTCTTAAAAATGTACAAATTCCATTACGATTTTCTAGCAGAAGGACAAACAGTTGCATAGGGAAATAGATTTTTTTGTTTACAGTGTAGTATCGTAAATGAATGACTATGCTCTTTGTCGTAGAGTTTTCTTGTACGTTAATGAATATGTCTTAACAAATTTATATTAGGTAACTCTTTTGTCACTCTCTCTCTCTCTCTGTTGAGTACAAATTTTGCAATTTATTTTAAACTAACTTCCCGATAAGCCTGTGGTCCAAGATTTACACTGCAGAGGACAGCTTTTAATGGTCACTTCTCTGGCGTTTTCCATCTGTCTTGAGGCTGCAAATGCACGCAGGGCAGAACAAGAGTAAGCAGTGTCCACTGCAGTGGAGTGTGTGCATCTGCTGCCTCAAGAGTGATGGAAAATGCCAAAGAAGCATGTCCACTGTAGTGGATGCTTGCGCCACAGAGATAAGCTGAAGACTCGAAATTTTAGACATAGCTCAGAATTAATATTAACTCGGTTTCTTGTGGGCTGGTTTGAGAGGCAGGGGTGAAGGTGGGTGCGAAAAAGCTTGGTAAAACCTGATATCCTAACTGCCCTCCGGAAAGAATGAACAGCATTGGTAAACGTATCGTCAAGAGTTAGAGACGGCGGCACATGCAGTCACTTCTGCTTGCCATTAGCTAGGCGGTCGATGTGAGATTGCTCGGCGAATCCTATGAGTGTGCTGATGTCATGCATCATCTATCTTAGAATCCACGATATGCCCTCTCCTAGCTCCTAGCTCAGTGGTTCCAAATCTGTGGACAACTACTCCCTGAGGGATAAAACGATATTTTTGAGGGGTAAAAACAAAAGAGATCGATTGTGCTTCGGTCACAAAATACATTATTTTTAACATATCATTACTACTATCATATTTCATAAGACCTTAATAATGATTACATATGTTACAATAATTACCTTTCATAAAAACCTGTGAGCCCATGTAGCGGAGCCTACAGCTTGTGAAAAGAATATATGAACATTTTCCTCACACAGTCTCCTCACTACGCACATACTTTCTATTTCGTATCATCTATCGGTGAAATTAAAATTGAGACATTCACATCATATATGCTTCAATATCTCGCGAAAATGCAGTCTGCGGGTTGTAGGTAGTTCTCGTAATATTACTATTACTATAACTGATGGCAATGGCCAGAACAAAAGAATTTCCACCCTAAAGTCTGCCAGTTTGTGTCAGTTCAGAAGGAAGGGGTCCACCAATCAAGTGATTTCGAAACAGTAACTGTAGTACCCACGTTTTAATTTATTTTGTTTTAAATTGGCTGCACGGTAGGATGAACCAGGTGTCACTAGGGAGAAGAGTGCTGTAGAGGAAGTATATTCCTTTTTCATTCTAAAGTTCAGTTAGATGCTAATGTTAATTATGGTGCAGGGTAGAGTAACAGTCAATATCTTATTACACTTAGGGTAATGGTCTCCGAACAGCTGCGAACCACTGTCCTAGGAGCATACTGTGCCCTCAGTATTTGCTACAAGACTATTGGCCATCGTCCGATTCACTTAGACATTCACGCAACATTATCTCGGCGGCCAAGTAATTTCGATAAGCAAGTCCACTCAAAGTGAGATGGCGCTACCAGTCCCCAAGCAAGGAAGCAAGACTTAAAAATGTACAAACGCCAATACGATTTTACAGCAGAAAGACAAACAGTTATATAGGAAAATTGATTTTTTGTTTACAGTGTAGTATAGTAAATGAATGAGGAAGGAAGAAGAACTAATGATCTCTCCATCGGCAAAACATTTCGGACTAGTCGCCCATTGGGATCCCCGGTAGCGGATTTCAAAGCTGGAGAAACGAAGGGACAAGGGAAGTGAACATTTTTCCAGTCGGCTAAGAACTGCGTCATATTCGAGCAAGCGTAAATGCTAAGTAGACAATTTATTCATCCACTCAGCATTTTTAATCCTCTGAGTCAAATCGTGAAACTTTGATACAGTAAAAATGTTGAAGCAGCAAAAAATTTCGCTTTGGAAGTTTTATTGTGTTCCTTCAAAGTGTTATATATTAACGAACTGCAGTAGAAAGAAGGGCTAGATACTGGGCAGGCGACAATAAGATAAGACGTACCTTAACGGATAGCAGGGTGAGATGTGCTTCAGTTCTTATTACTAAGGAATGAAGCAGTAGTCCAGGGACACTGTCTTTGACTAGTAACCAGAAAATCCTTGGTCCAGGCTTCGAAGCTTGTAACTGCTTAAAATCTTAATAAAAATCGTCAGCAATGGCACCCGAAGACTTCCGGCATAAGAAGTCCTACTCATTCTGCCGACAGTCTTGTCAAAGAGCGCAGAGTTACGGACAGAGGAGCCGGCCGTTGTGGCCGAGCGGTTCTGGGCGCTTCAGTCCGGAACCGCGCGACTGCTACGGTCGCAGGTTCGAATCCTGCCTCGGGCATGGATGTGTGTGAAGTCCTTAGGTTAGTTTGGTTTAATTAGTTCTAAGTTCTAGGGGACTGATGACCTCAGATGTTAAGTCCCATAGTGCTCAGAGCCATTTTAACCACGGACAGAGGTTCGAGGCACTCTCTTGCCCTTGGGATGGGAATCCGCCACTAAAAGGCGGAAGAATGAGCAACGATCAACGTCATGAGAATGCAGAGGCCCTGTAAACCACTGCATTAACGATCCATAAGGTGTATCTATAGGAAATATGGTTCGTAATTAAGAAACGGGTATCATGATCTCTCCATTGGCAAAACATTTGTGACTAGTCGCCCATTCAGATCCCCAGTAGCGGACTTCAAAGCTGGAGGTGACCATGAGAAAAAGAACGAATAACTAACGGAAAGGTAACGTTCTACTAATCGGGCGTCGAATGTCAGAAGTTTGAACGTGATAGAGAAGCTAGAAGAACTGAAAAGGAAAATGGTTAGGCTCGACCTTTATATAGCGGAGGTTAGTTGAGTGAAATGGATGGAGGATAAGTATATAACAATATCAACAGCTAGAGGATATGATATAACAGGAGCAGGATTCGTTATGAATATGAAGATAGCGTAGAGAATGGGTAACTGTGTCAGTTCAGTGATAGATCCATTCTCATCAGAATCGACAGAAAACCAACACTTACCACAATAGATCAGGTTTAGATGCTGACGTCGCAAGCAGAAGCTGAAGAGATTGAGAAGTGCATAAGGACCCCAAACCGATAATTCGGTACGTAAAGGGACATAAATTACTGTATAATAGTCGTGGGTGACTGAAATGCTGTTGAAGGGGAAGGAGTAGAAGAAAGGGTTACGGGTGTTTCAGGCGGGAAGGCGTGCCGGTCTCCGGCACGAATCCGTCCGACGGGTTAGTGTCGATGTCCCGTATGCCGGCCAGTCTGTGGATGGTTATTAAGGCGGTTTTCCATCTGCCTCGGTGAATGCGGAGTGGTTCCCCATGTTCCACCTCAGTTACACTACGTCGGCGATTGCTGCGCAAACACTTTCTCCACGTACACGTACGCCATGCTTACTCTACCACGCAAAAATGGGGGTTACACTCGTCTGGTGTGAGACGTTCCAGGGGGTTGGGGGGGGGGGGGGGGGAAGGTGTTCAATGGGGGCCCAACCACCCAGTAACCCTGTGTTTGGTGTGGGGCAGCGGTGGGATGAGTGGACTGCTGTAGCCTGTTGTGGGGTTGTGAACCACTGAGTGCTATGACGGGGACGAAGCCTCTCCGTCGTTTCTAGGTCCGCAGTTCCATACAATACAATACAATAAAATACAAGGGTTACAGGCAAATATGGGCTTGATACTAGGAAAGAGAGAGGAGAAAAACTAATTGTGTTCCGCAATAAGTATCAGTTTGTAATAGCAAATACTCTGTTCAAGAATCATAAGAAGTGGAGGTAAACTTGGAAAATGCCCGTAGATGAGGAAGATTTCAGTTAGATTGCATCACGGTCAGGCACAGATTCTGAAATCAGATATTTGATCGTAAAGTGCACCAGGAGCCTATACAGGCTCAGACTACAATTTTGTAGTAATGAAGAGTACGCTGAAGTTTAAGAGACTAGTCAGGAAGAATGAATGCGCGAAGATGTGGGATACGGAAATACCAAAGAAGGAGGAGAATGCTCAAGTTCTCTGACGCTGCAGATACTGCAATAGTGAATAGTTCGTTATACACTTCAGCTGAAGAGGAATGGATATCATTAAAATGGGCCACCAGGCAAGTTGGAAAGAAAAGCATATGTACAAGGATGGTAGGTGTGAGGAAACAATGGGTAACAGGGGAAATACTTCAGCTTACCGACGAAAGAATGAAGTACAAAAACGTTCCGGGAATTACAAAAACACAGATTTACGAATCACTTAGTAATGCAATAAACAGGAAGTTTAAGGAAGCTAATGTGCAATAGTTGCAAGAAAAATGTGAAGAACCCGAAGATGAAATTATTGTCGGAAGAACTAATCCGGCACACAGAAAACGCAAGGACGGTAAATTGAGTTGCAAAGGTAATTCCATTGTTAAATGCAGAGGGGAGAGGGGGTAAGTGGAAAGAATAAATTCCAGTCATCTATGAGGAGGAGGACTTGTCTGATGACGTGATAGAAACAGAAGTAGTAGGGATGAGATAGGGGATCCAGTATTATAATCAGAATTTTTAAGAGCTTTGGACGATGTAACGTCAAATACAGCAAAAGGAACAGCAACACTCCGTCGTAGTTTCTAATACCGTTGGAGGAAATGGCAATAAAACGACTATTTACTTTGGTGTGAAGAATGTATGAGCCTGGCGAAATACCATCAGACTCAGAAAAACACAATTCTGAGGCTTACAAGAGCCGACATGTACGAGACTTATCGTGCAATCAGCGTAACAGTTCAAGCATCCAGGTTGCTGACAAGGATTATATACTGAAGAACTAAAAAAAAAATGAAGAAAACACCGCCCGAACAGGCCATGAAGGCCCAAGGATACCGACCGGCCGCCGTCTCATCCTCAGCCCACAGGCGTCAGTGGTTGCGAGTACGGAGGGAAATGTAGTCAGCACACCGCTCTACCGGCTGCATGTCAGCTTATGAGACAGGAGCCGCTACTTCTCAGTCAAGCAGCTCCTCACTTTGCCTCACAAGGACTGAGTGCACCCCACTTGTCAACAGTGCTCGGCAGACCGGATGGTCACCCCTCCATGTGCTAGTCCAGCCCGACAGTGCTTAACTTCGGTGATCTGACGAGAACCGGTGTTACCACTGCGGCAAAGCCGTTGGCAACATACTCAAAAACTAGAGGGAAATTGAGGATCTGTTGGATAACGATCTATTTGGCTTTAGGAAAGGTAAAGGCACCAGAGAGGCAGTTCTGACGTTGCGGTAGATGACGGAAGCAACACTGAAAACAAAATTACGTCAAGTTCATAGGATTTATAGAATTGGAAAAAGCTTTAGACAATTTAAAGTGATGGAAAATACTCAATATTCTAAGAAAAATTGGGATAAGCTCTACGAAAAGACGGGTAATGTACTATATGTACAATAATCAAAAAGAAACAAGAAGATTGGGAGGCCAGAAACGGAGTACTCCGAACAAAACCGATGTAACACAGAGATGCAGTCTTTGGCCTCTTGAGTTCAATCTTTTCTTCAACGAAGCTATGACTGATTTAAAAGAAACGTTCAAGAATGGGATTCAGGCTGAAGGTGAGTAAATATCATTGATAAGATTCGCTAGTGCCATTGTTATCGTAAGTGAAACGGAGGAATATCTACAAGATCCGTCGAATGAACTGAACAATCTAACGAATACACAACACATATTCAGTTTAAATTCAAGAAAGACTATTGTAATTGGAAGAATCAGAATTGATAATACACAGAAACTTAACATCAAAATTGGAAATCACCTAGTAGATGAAATGAAGGAATTCTAGTAACTAGGCAGCAAAATAACCCTTTATGGACGAAGCAAAGACGTCATAAAATCTGCCTGTCACAGCCCAGAATGGCATCTCCGTCCAATACACGTCTATTGGTGTCAAACCTATGCCTTAAGGTGAGGATGAAATTCCTGAGAGTGTATGTGTGGAGCACAGATTTGTAATGTGCTGAATCATTGACAGTTGGAAAACTTCAACAGAAGAGAATCGAAGCATTTGATGTATGGTGCTACAGAAGCATTTTGAAAATCAGGTGGACTGATAAGGAAAAAAGAGGTTCTACGCAGAATTGGCGACGAAGGAGTATAACGAAAATACTGACCACAAGAAAGTAGAGGATGTTTGGACACCTATTAAGACATCAGGGATAGCTAGAGGGAGCAGTAGAGGGTCCAAAATGGAGAAAATGCACCCTGGAATACATCCTGCAAATAACTTAGTATGTGGGTTGCTACAGCTATTCTGAAACGAAAGGAATTCGTGGTGGTCCATATCAAACTAGTTGGAAGGCTGATGAATAATAAAGAAAGCAGTAGTCAAACTTGATGTGGACAATGGTGCATAAGAAATACTTTACTCGCCAATGAACAAAAAAAATTGGCATCTATAATAGAACGAGTTCAGGCATATAATATGTGCAGCAATAACAAGTGTGGCAGAAGTTAATATTTTAATACTATAATGAAAAGGATAGTTGCTACTCACTGTAAAGCGGAGATGTTGAGTCGCAGAAATGCACAACAAAAAGACAGTCGGGAAGTCAACAAGGCCTTTGTAAAAAATAGACAACATACACACACGCACACACTCACCAAGCCGAAAGCTAACTTCCTGACAGACTTATCGTCGTGCATTTCTACAACTCAGCTTCTCTAATTCATGGTGAGTATCAACTATACTTTTCATTGTACTGTTACATTCCATCCTGGATATTCCATTGTTTAATATTTTAATACACTTGATATGCAATATTGTCCCAGTTCGATGGAAATAGATGCTAACATATGTGAATAGAAACGAACCATTTGTTTCATAATCCACTAGTGAAAAACGCTAACACTAATTAATTACAGCAGAATGGAAATTTGTTTTCGAATGAAGAATATGAACCACAAAAGAAATGACCTACTGAAAACTTTCATGATATTTTATTACAAAGGTAATACTTGTCGTAACGATAGTTCTTTGCCGTTTTAATTTACATAAAATAATTTTGTTCATTGTGAATACTGAAAGAAGCGCTGTATTAAATAACGATTTCCAAAAATAATGGAAAGCAGTGGTCTTTTGTGATTTTACGGGTTTTTATCTACTATGACCGGTTACGAACTGAATCGGCTCGCCACCTTGATATTACACAATGGGACAGCCACTGAAACAGAACTTTAGCTGAGAATCTTAATAGCACACATCCCAAAGTGTAGTTTACTGTTAAAGGTCAAACACAACAGAGAATTAATTGTCTTAACCTGAACATGACATGTCACAACAACAAACACAAATTCCAGATTTATAGGAAACCCACATCATCAGATGTTATTATAACTAAAACATCATGCCACCCACATTTATAATACGAGCACTCAACTCACGCTGAATCTATTGTGAAAAGCAAGAGCCTAAACATTTTAAAATAGCCCACAACAATGCTAAAGATCCATCCATAGTTGACAAATTATATGCAAAAATGAAAACCAGTCAAATAACATCAACAAACCAGATCTCATCTTCAGAAAGAGCTTATTTTGTCTCTATGCCAATCTTTGGTAACATCCCGTATCAACATGCAAAACTGTTTAAACCATACAAACTCAGACTAAGTTTGTACACAACAGCAAAATAAAAAATAAAATATTTTATAATACTAAAAAGGCCAGCCCATCTTTCTACAAATCTAATGTACATAAGTTAGACTGTGACAGATCTTCCACCCACCACATAGGAGAAACAGGAGGGAATTTTGAATTTCAATACAAAGAGCATACTACTTCACTCAAAATCCTGTTTTCCAGTGCAGTTAGCACAATACTGACATTCTGTTACAAACATAAAAATGAACCCCCATATTCTACTTGCTGTAGACGAATGAATACAGTTGGACCTCCTGGAACAATAAGATATATTCACCCATAACAAAAAATCACCGTAAAACATCTTAAATGAAAGAACTGATGTAACAAATAATTGATTTTTCAAAATTTTGAAGGATCTTTAAACGTTTACAAGTATATAGATACTGTGAAGCTAAATTTCCAGGAACACACAAACACACACACACACACACACACACACACACACACACACACACACACACACACACATGAAATCCCCCCCTCCACCCCCCCCCCACCCACCAATATACAACCCAGCAAAAAGCCCACAAAAACTGACATTTCATTAAATGAACCTATATGTCAAGCTCTGATGTTTAATTCAAAAACAATGACCAATGTTCAGAATAAAATTCAAATCTAATTTCAGAAGTGAAACTGAGGACGAAATATCATACAAAATTCTTAGATTGACGTACTCTGAAAATAGCACATATCAATTTTGCAGTCTAAATACATGGTACTCTTGTAATAATGAATGTAATATTAATCGATAAATGTACCGTCACTGAGATGTAATGTGAGCATGAACAAATATGGTCTTTGCTCCAACACAAATTCGCTGAACATAACTTAGGCATAGTATGAAGGCTTTCACGACCGGATGACATATCTTCTGGTAAACCTTGCGGGATGTAAGGTCGTGGTCCACGAAACTCTTCAGCTCCTAACGTTTCGTCCAGTGCTTCGCTGGACATCTTCAGAGGGGTGTTTCTCCTCCGGTGAGTCTTGCCGACTGACGGGTCGGACGTCCAAGAGCGACTTATGTATCGTAGAAAGTGGGCGTGACCAGAGTTACACGTGATATGCAGAGATAACCTTTGTCAGTTTTATCTCTGACAAAGGTTATCTCTGCATATCACGTGTAACTCTGGTCACGCCCACTTTCTACGATACATAAGTCACTCTCGGACGTCCGACCCGTCAGTCGGCAAGACTCACCGGAGGAGAAACACCCCTCTGAAGATGTCCAGCGAAGCACTGGACGAAACGTTAGGAGCTGAAGAGTTTCGTGGACCACGACCTTACATCCCGCAAGGTTTACCAGAAGATATAACTTAGGCATGCTCTTTAATTTATCAACAATGTGTAAAGAACACGGAAGCTGCTTCCTGTGGAAGCTTTTGCGCAGTGTAATAAATTTAAAATTACTGGAAAACATAGATTACGTTTTCCAGAACAATATATGAGCCAGAAATAACCATCATATGCTGATAACCATAAGCAATGCCTTCTAATGGATCTCATGATGTACATAATTCTCACCATTTTCAGTGGTTACGTATTTCGTTGACGTATCTTGCAGCAGCTAGACAATCCCCGCCATACTCCAAATATTCAGTAAATGTGTACCGTCTAATGGTGAAACGCTAGGTGATTCCAAACCGGTAATGGTGAATAAAAGTTAAGAATTACAAAAGATGATAGGATAGAGTTATCTCTGTTCTTTGGATAACTGAGTAACATACGCTACATGTATCTAACTTTACATAACAAAGAATGTTATATACATATATTGTATTTTGATATTTGTTTCAAGACTTATATGTGTAACGCTCACTATTGAAAACTACTTTCATGTTTTGCTCGCTATTGCTACCATTTCTGGTACGAAAATTGTCCTATAACTTAACACTGTACAACAGTTACTGGAAAATGGCATTTGACCGAAGCGAGCCATGCAATGAAAAACAAATTGTACAGTAGGGTCATGTATTGTATATAATGTCATCTCCATAACTTACCAACGCTGTAGAACAGAATCAACAGGAACTATTTTAAAAATCCATGTGTTAAAGAAAACCACAAATTGTTATAGCATCATATACAACAAATGTTCCATCACTTTGGAACACATGACATGCTGTGAATCAAAGGAATAAATATCTGTCATGGAATGACATAGTAGTATCACTAAAAGACTAAGGTACAACAACAAAACATAACTTATTTAGACTGATACAAATTTGATAAAACCTGAAGCATTTCTCCACAGTAATGTTGACAAAGAGCCTTAATCATAACGTGTATGATAGAATAAAGTAGATATAAACTAAATAGAAATAAAATATGAGTTAATAGTCTCATTTTAAAAGTCAGAAACGGCCTTACACCGTAAGTTCACACACAGTAGTCTCGGAAAATAATACATATTTTAATCAAGATGTTAAAAAAGAATCAGAGCAAGACGTTTTGTATTAACTGCAGTTATTCTCTCTGTCTGTAAATTGTTGTGCATGTTGTGGTCTTCAGTCCAAAGACTGATTTGATGCAGCTATCCACGCTGCTCTAGCCTGCGCAAGCTTCTTCATCTCCGAGTAACTGCTGCAACCTATATCCCTCCGAATCTGCTTAATATATTCATCTCTTGGTCGCCCTCTACAATTTGTAACCCCCTAACTTCCCTCAAGTACTAAATTGGCGTTCCTTTAATACCTGAGAATGCATCCTACCAACCGATCACTTCTTTTAGTCAGGTTGTACAACAAATTTCTATTCTCCCCAATTCAATTCGGTACCACCTCATATGTTGTGTGATCTACCCATCTAATTTTCCACATTTGTAAGGTGTCAGGCAAATCCAACACCTTGCATGAAAACCCTGACATGATAAGCAAATCCAGTAGTATGTCACATAGCTCCAAATAAATCGTGACATTAAATTAACCAAAGTAATACGAGTAACAAGCGAGCAAATGGAATACCACAGACTAACACGAGAATGCCTAAATGCATGTCATACCTTCCCACCGTGAGACAGACGCAGTTCCGAGGGGAGAAACGAGAACAGAAGCCGAGAGCGGAACCGTGTTATGCTAGAAGACCCTACGATAAGGGACGGCCTGGACACCCACGTCGCCAGCTAACCACTAGGACCACGCCAGCTGCAAGTTTTACGTCAGGACCACCCCCCAGCCCATGTTAAAAGCTAGAGCCCTACAGAAGAACAGTGTAGATCTTACGATAACATTCAAAGGACCACACCAGCTGCAAGTTTTAGCCTGAGACTTTTTCACATCTCTGCTACGTTGCAAACTTTAAAAACATTGCCCCACCACGAAAAGTATAACGTTTCTTATTGGATAGACAGAATTTTTGTAGATGGAGCTGAAGGTTAACATTGAGACCCTGACTGATCAGATGAAAACACAGCCAGATAGTTTTTTTTAAACCAACTACGGAAAATTGTAGTAAGGAGAAGTTAGGAAAGAGATGCTTCCGAGACGATGAGGTGAGCGGAGCTGTGCTGCCCGCCACCCCCTGACGAACACCGACAAGGTAATGAATGCACGCAATGCCGCATAACAGCGCATAAAGCTTCACTCAGAACTGCCGAGGTCTCATCTGTTACACCCCCTTCTTGCGAAATACTAGTGTCGATCGTCAATTAAAGCTCATGGTGTTCACATTTGCCACTTAAAGTAAAAATCTGAAACGTGATGGTTTTTCTGTTATATAGTTATTGAGAAGCCACATCAGCCACTGTAATTTACGACAAGCTAGATAAGTAATTAAAGATAATTGATGGTCACTGAAGACCATTTTGATAGTTTTCTCTTTTGTGAAACTTAATTTAAACCTAGATTATAGATGTGATATGGCATAGGTCATCCTTCGATCCATTGTAAAACTTAGAAACCCCCTTAGGGAATATTCGTTCACATTTTTGTTGAACACAGTTGGTTTTTACCATCCTGTATTAAAACATTTCCTTTTATCAATAGTGCAATTTATAAACAATGTTTTGTGAGTAGAATAAAATTTCCAATGATCAACTTAACTACTTTTTCGACGTTATTTTACCAGCTAACAAAAAATAGGAAATCCTTGAACCCCTTCCACTAAATTTAGTAAGTATTAAGATTTTTTTACAGGGAGTGCAGTGGAGCTGACGCTGAAATCATTAAGTATTTGGTTATATCATCGCCAGTCTCACTGACAGTTCTGAATTCAACATATTGTGTGTGGACTGGCGTCTCCTTACCACCAACAGGTCCCAGGTTCAAACTAGTGAATTCCCTAAAAAACACGTTCAGAGCGTCGTTGCGCAAAAGTGGTAGGGAGACACGAAATAGAACAAACAGACACCATGCAGAATGTTAGAGAATGGCGACCCTGCCAGGATGGTAAAATACCATGATTGAGGGTCGACCACATGCCTAACTAGGTCAGAAAAATATCCTGTTGAAAAATTTTCGTAATAAAAAAAATTTTTTTCGAACGTTATAAATAGTTGTAAACAGTAGCTGCAGCGATAGATAGTGAGACATTCTAGCAGAGACAATAGCATAATTAAGTTATGAATTTTAAAAATTGTTAGAATAAAGTTTTCTCTCTAATGCAAGCGCACAGGTGGCGGATACATCGTTGACAAGTTGGTTCTGACCCAACAAGTAAGTGAATGGTTTGTCAAGTCGTGTGAACAAAAAGTTTATGAAACGCGTGAGATCGTATGAGCGCATGTTGACTCGAAGAAGGGCGTGTGAATTGCTTTTAAAACAGAAAATAAGTGATTCGGAAAGATTAGCAATGGCAGATCGTGACCTCGACCGAATTGAGGTAGAGACCCAGCATGATGGACAGAGAATAGAGGACAGTACAACAGACGATGCAGTATCGCGAGAAATAGGACAAATAACGCACCATAACGAGGATCATGTACGTCAAGGCATAGAAAACGTAAGTCTGCATACGACAGAGGAGCAGGAAAGTAGAGAGACAGTCGATGAGGATTCTAACTTGCGTCTTGCATACGTAGAACCCACAGTACAACTAAACAGAGCTCCCTCACCACAGAGTACAAGGAATGCGAGCAGAAATGTGTCACAGCAGTTCAATGCAAATGGTTGCAAACCAACAATTGGGCGAAAACACAGAGCGTAGGACGTCGGAAGAAAACGCAATAGGACCCACCAATCTGGCAGAATTATTACAATTAATGACGGAAACCATGACAAGACAAAATAAAGAAATTGCGAACCAAATTATAATTCAGAATGCAGAAATGACGAAACAAAATGCAGAATCCACGAGACAAATGCGTGCGATTAAAGAACAAAACAAAAAAATTCAGTTACACCTAAGTCATATTCAAGACGATGCAAAAGAATCTCGAGAAGTGATAGGAAACTTAATAACAGGTCATAATCAATTGAGTACAGACATTGACGAGGTACAAGAGGACGTACAAACATTGCGTAATGACATTCAGGACGAGATCAAAACATTATGTAACATCACCCGCGGAGAAGTCAAGAAACTAGAGAAACAGATAAACGTAATTACTAGACAAGCAGCAGGTACAGCGTGTGAAATTGTTGAAAACAGTGTGTTACTCAAACGTATCACAAAAGCAGCGCTGAAAAGATATGATAACCGCATAGTCAAAATAGAAGCGCAAACGAAGCGACAATTTCAGAAATTGCGAACAGAGTTGTTTCAAACCATTGAAGATCGTAGTGAACAGAATCAAACAAGCACAGAGTCAGCAACCATATCCGTATCTGTAACAGCACCGGAAAACAAGCAATTAACGAAGATATTACGCATTTGCGATTCCAATCACAGGCTGAAAGTAACATACGTGAAATCAGACAGCCAGCACAGCAACAAACACGTTTCGAAATTCTTGATGAACAAACGTCATCACAAACACATGCGGAACCACAAATGTATGATTCAAGACAGTTTGGATCGTGCAATGAAGCAGCAAGGTTAGCCAGACAAGATACCGAACCAATACCTGACAATGGAAAGCCAGGTCGTGAAGAGTACAGTGCAATGCATTCAGCTACACGTTCACAACCGATGGAAGAAAATTATTGCGTACCACTCCAACGATACTACGCAAGGGTAGGCGAAAGTTGCAGTGGACAATATCCAATGGATGTACCACAAGCGGAAAGAACGACGGGAGAAATGATCAGAAACAAAAGTGGCGAAGAATCGCGAATTTCATATGGAATTATGACGAAGTGTGACAACGATCATTTCCTCACAGTCAGAAAATTTCAACACTTTCGAGAAGGAAACTCATTACAGCCACGAACTTTTATTGATCAATTCCGAGTAGGATTACCAGAACACTGGACGCTAGCACGCAAATTATACTTTATATGTGCACACATGTCAGGAACAGTCGCAGAAACTATGCAGAATGTTGCAGCGACATGCCGATCGTACGAAGATTTCAGAGAGAATTTTCTCTTACGATATTGGTCCAGCGAAGCACAGAACAGAGTGAAGTACGAATTATTACAGAACCCATATTTTGAAAATTCAGGAGAGAAGAGTCCCGTGAAATTTTTCGAATTAATGGCTAAGAAAAATCAATGCTTAGATGTACCATACAGTGACGGAGAGTTGATTAAATTATGCGTGATGAAGCTACCATTGAAATACCAGCAATCATTAGTAGGTCGCGGTGGCAATGACGTCGAAGCATTTAAAGGTATTCTAAGGGAACTAGAGTTCATATTTGCGGAAGATTACGCAAGAAAAAGACAAAGCGCACGTGAAAACGAAAGCAAAAAGCAGTGGAATTAACAAGACACAGTACGAAGAAACAATAATTACGAACCACGTGATAACTTCGCACCAAGAAACGACAATAGATTTCTACAAAGAACCGGTTATGGATTTAGAAGAGAATATGGCAATAAGTATAATTCACCCAGGAACGGCAACAACTATTACAGATGGAATAATGACAACCGGAACGGGTATTGGAGCGCCAATAGACAGACAAATTATCAACAGAGAAACCAATATCAACAAGCGGAGCAAGCAAACAGAATACTGATAGAAGAGGTGGAGGTAAGATCACGAAACCCCGATAAACTTTCGAATTGACAGCTAAGCGCCCATGCCAAAGAGAATGACGCACCGATCCAGGACAATTGCAGCACCTTGAACATAGAAGTAAATACCTTATCACGAGAAGAGAAGAAGGAAGAAACAAATCCGCAGGAACCAGATGAAAACAAAGACAAGAAAATAACAATACCGTGTTGGGACGAAATTAATTGGGAGAATACTGACAAGGAAGATGAATTACCAGAGGCATGCACAGCGAATATAGGAGAAAAGGACGAAGTAATGAGTATTGCTTAGCTATTTGAGATGGAAACCAGGGAAAGCGAATTCAATGAGGATAATGCACAGTCGACAGAAGTTGAAAATAAGTTACGAGTGGGCACACAACCCAACGTATATAATGAAGGACGTTATGAAGCGATAATTAGAGCATTTAGATGCGATTATGTGGAAGTAGCGACGAAGAAGGAGAAGATAGAAGAGGATGAGGAAAAAGTAGAGGATGCTGAAGAAAGCGTAAATGAAGGAAGAAATAGAGAAGAGGAAATAAAAGAGAGAGAAGTAGCAGTCGAAGCTTATCCTACAGAAAGTTCCAATTCACAAGGGAAATTCCTAAGAAGACTCATGTACGATTCAGTGGAGGATTCGTTGATGCAAGAAGAAGAAGAACAGGACCAATCCTTTCAAATTCAACCAATTGTGAAGGCCATTGTAAAGCATATCCCAGTCAATATTGTAATTGATAACGGAAGTGAACTGACAACGATCTCAGAAAATTTATTCATGCAGTGTAATGCCAATGAGGAATTGCCAGTTCTGAAAACACGTAAGATTAAAGTAAGAGGTCCTATTAGAAAGAATGCTGCGGAAGTTACGAGACAAACTAGGTTAACTCTTTCGTGTCAAGGTCAAACGATCGAAGCCAACTTCGTAATTATATCTAAACTAACTGTAGATTTGATTATAGGTGCAGATTTTTTTAAAATGAGAGATGAGTGATAATAGATATGGGGAAAGGTAGTGTAACATTCGGGAATGTCACACTTCTCTTTGAGCAAAAGGTAAAATTAGAAGAAATACCAGTTATAAACAAACAATTAAGAATGACGCGAGATGAAGAGGATGAAGAATTAGAATGGTATGCACAAAAGGGGGAATCGCCTCAAGTCATGTTAGAAGTCCATAAAGAAATCGACGAAAAATTGCAAGAAGTTCAAGGTATTTCGGAACACAGTGAAAGAGAATTAGAGGGTATTTTACGAGATAAGGCAGAGGTATTTTTGCCTAAGACTGGCAGTATTAAGCACTTTCAGTACAAGTTTGAAGTAAAACAGCACAAACCATTTAGAGTGCCACCATATACAATCCCATTAAGCTACAGGAATAAAGTATTCCAGGAGATATCTAAAATGTTAGATGACGATATTATTGAACCAGCTACCTCCACATATAACAGCTCGCTCCATATTGTACAAAAAACGAGATAGGAACATCAGGTTAGTGCTTGATTCCATACAGATCAACACAATCATAATCACTGAGACAGATCGCCCAGAAAAATTAGAGTAATTGATAAAAAACTACAACGGTGCTAAGGTATTTTCATCAATTGATTTAGAGGAGTAGTTTCTGGCAAATAGAATTGGCCCCAGAATGTAGAAAATTTACAGCATTTATCGTATTCGGCAGATGTGACTAGTTTAAACGATTGCCATTTGGTTTAAACATATCATCAGCAGCGTTTACTAGGGGATTTAATACTATACTCAGTCCTGAAATTTTACAAAAAATTACTTGTTATGTTGATGATGTGATTATAGCAGAACCCACTTGGGAACATCACAACGACACATTATATCAGTTTTTACAGATCATGAAAGAGCATGGGGTACCAGTGAATATAACAAAATCCAAATTGGGAAGGCGAGAGGAAAAATTTCTAGGACACATAATTTCCGAGAAAGGGGTAATGCCCTACCCAGAAAAACTAACGGCAATCAAAGTATTCTGTACTCCATATAATAAGAAAACTCTCAGAGGATTTCTAGGTCTCACCAGATTCTATAAAAAATTTATTTGGATCGACTCTCTCGCAACACCACGCCTATGTGCATCGACTGGAAAAAACACGCCGTGGGTATGGGATCAACAAGCCAATGAAGGATTTTTAAAAGTGAAAAACGCACTAACAACAGCACCGATTTGAGCACATCCTGATCTAACACAAAATTTTTGTATGGCCACTGATAGCGCGAAAACAGGTTTAGGAGTTGTTTTATTCCAAGAATACGGACAGGCAGGTCTAAGATCATGTAGAACAATTGCATTTACCAGTCGGGTACTCACAAAAAGCGATAAAAACTATTCAGTCACGGAGCTGGAAGCATTGGCCATTGTATGGGGCTTTCGATACTTCCTGTTCGGAAGAAAAACAAAAGTATACACTGACCACAAAGCATTAGAATTTCTGTTATCCGCCAAAGTAACTCATGGGAGGTTAGCCAGATGGATGTTAATACTACAAGAATTTTACTTCACTATTACACACGTACCAGGAACAGCGAATGTATTAGCAGATGCTTTATCACGATGTACACAGGGTGCATCCAATAACATAGGTTTGGAAGCAGCAGAAGACCTGTTTACAATGTACTATATGAAACAAGTACCTTTCGAAAACTACATTACGACAGCATTGAAAAACACAGGCAAAGAACAGGACAAGGATCCCGAAATACTAGGAATCAAACACAAGTGGAGAAGTAAGGATTTTCCAGACATTCGACAGCACTATCTCGTAAAAAACAATGTTTTATTTTTTAGACGAAATGTTGCAACGAATGAATGGTTATATTATATCCCAGATGAACTAATTAATAAGTACATATGGTATACCCATTTAAGTAATGGCCACTTTGGACCAAAGAAATGCTTTTTAAAGATAAAACAAACAAGCCGTTTTCCTAATATGGAAAGACAAATTAGAACAGTATTAATCAAATGCAAAAAAATATGAGGAGTAAACACGTCACTTTCCAAACGAAGCCACCTATGTCTCCAGTAATCCCTAAAAGATTAAAACAAATAGCTGCAACAGATTTGATGGGGCCCCTCCCACGCACAAAAAATGGATATATTTTCATATTTGTCGTTTTGGAACTCACTTCTAAATATGTTACCTTGACACCATTAAAATGGGCAACAGGTCTTACCATAAGTAAAGCATTTAGACAAGATTTTCTCAGACAAGTAGGTCAAGTGGAACGAATAATTTCGGATAATGGCTCACAATACAAATCAGTGGAATGGCAGAACACGTTAAAACAACACAAAATAAAACCCATCTACATATCTAAGTACAAACCTAGCATAAATCCAGCAGCACTATCTATGAAGGACATAGGCACTTCATGCCGATTATATGCAGGCAAAAGACACAACATTTGGGATATATACCTTAAAGATTTTCAAGAAGTAATAAATGAAATTCCACATAACACTACACTACTACCTCCAGTTCCTGTACTTAAAAATATTGAACCCCAAAACATAACCACAGAAAATGTTAGATTTCCTATTGTCCCACGTAGACAGCACAAACAAGTCATAGCAACAGCACTCTCCAACATCAGAAAGGCAGCCATTAAAAGAAAAGAAAGAGGAGATAGAACAGCAATTTAAAGAACATTCTCAGTAGGCCAGAAAGTATTTGTAAGAACACACCATCTCTCCAGCAAAAAGAAACACAAAATACATAAGTTTTATGCTGCATACAAAGGACCTGTCATAATTAGCCGAATTGCTCATGATAATACTGTGGAACTAATGAAATGGCAAAACCAAAGGACTTCACCATATGAGCCATATCAAAAAGTTTGAAGATTAATTTTATTACTGGTAAATAATCAGCACAATATTTCAAGATTATGTGGGAGATAAGATCGTCAGGAGAAAGAAGAATGAAGAGAGAGGAAGGTGTGAAAGAGAAAGTAGTTTCAATAATAACACCAATAGCACCATAGATTAAGGTGAAGGGATAAAGCACAGATAGTCTAACAGCATGAAATACTAAAATGCTATACACCACGACACTACACAAAAAATAAGTAACGAATTTGAGGATTCTTTTAGAAGTTAAGGCTCAAAATATCTTAGAATTGTAACATGGAAAGGGCGCCGAAATTTGTAAAACTTTTTAAGAAGGCATAAAACAATGTAGGTACTACACATATGTTAGATGATTATAAGTAAAACTTTTTGTAAGAACCATTGTAAAAACTCCAGCAAGGACGAGATGCAACGACCCACTAGTTGCAACGAGAGAAGTATCAAGAAAGAAAAGGACGTAATTAGCAAGACACGATTCCCACAAGGCAGAAGGGTCGAGAGAAAGGAAAGGACAGCGAGACCAACAGAAGGCCCATGTATCAAAAGTGGGCAATAAATCTGCCCGCTAGGCAGAACCCTGCTGGGACGGAACACGCAGCCACACAGTGGCGGAGCCCGGCAGAGATGCGACGGGACGCCGAACGCCGGAAGGGTCTCCGAGTGCCCCGACTCGGCAGAGCGAGCAAAAAACGGCCTGACGAGAAGACGGCTTGGGCAAGCCACCACTGGCAAAAAAATATATGTAAAAGTCACCCTACCACTATTAAACAGCACGCTGATGCACGAAACTGCAGAAAACGTCAACAAAGTAGAAGTGACATGTCCAAACCAGTTATCAAACTGTTACTAGGAGGAGAACTTCAAAGCGACTAGTTATCAATAAATATTTCCATATCCTGCACAGAGAAGAACCAAGAAGCAAGTAAGAAACAGAGAAAAAGCAGGAAGAACATAAGTTGAAGATTCACAAGATTGAGACCAAGAAAGAAGATGGGTGAAGAATAGACGACATCCCTTCCCAAATCCCTATCCTATTGTAAACTAGTCGTCTGCGAAGTATTACAACGAAAAACGACCGCTTTCAGTGACACATAACGATGACTTTCACGCATACAAAACCGGTAAAACACAAGATTCTGCACTCACAGCTCCATTCCATTATGGGACCTCCACAACAGCAACACACACTTGCAAAGCCAACAAGGAACGACGAACGAAGCTGTACATCAAATACTTGCCCACATCCTTCTTGCTCAAGTCCATCACCTTCGTGCAAAAAACATTCGCCAACCTCATGCTTAAACATTTATAGGGTCGTGTGAAATCAGATTATGTGATGTAGGAATTGTGCAAAAGAAACGTGTGAAAAACTAAATAAGTTAAGCACACCAGACAGCTAATAACCTACAAAATAAGTCATTGACTATGGACTTAAGTAAAAAATAGACTATCGATAAAAATAAGTCATTAGTTCTGAAGTGGACAGTATATAAAGAACAAAAGTAAGGCATAATAAACACTAAAACTATATGCCACTAATTTTCACCTCATAAAAATAAAAGAATAAGTATATTTTACTTATTTTCTCCTTATAAGAACAAAGAATAAAAAATTATCTTATTGGATGTTTTCCACTTTTTTTTAACATTTGTACCATTTGTTAGGATAATATCTCAATACTTGTGTATGTATATTTCTTTGTCAAAGTAATTCATGGAAATAATTCTTATTTGTTAGTGTAACAATGTTGAAATGAGTGTCCAGAGAGAAAAACATTTTACTTGTACATGATATTTAGAAAATTTTTTAGGAATAGATTTCACTAAATTACAACATTTATAAAAACAATATTTCTGAGAAAATCGATGTGAAAGACTCCTCACTGTCGATAACAAACTTCACACTTAAATAAAGAAAGAAAACAATTAATAAAAGCATAAAAATATTCTTATCTTGTCATTTTTGAGAATAATGAGGAAGAATATAAAAATATAAATTAGTAATACAAACTAGCATAGAACCAGAATAACGTGGCTGAACAGTAGGCAACAAATTTTACATAAAGGAATAATTTTTGAGTGACTTAGACAACGATTCAATCATTGCTTAAATTCAGTGCGAAAATTAAGTTTGAGGGTGGTGATATGTAAGATGTCAGTCAAACCTTCCATGAAAACCCTGACATGATAAGCAAATCCAGTAGTATGTCACATAGCTCCGAATAAATCGTGACATTAAATTAACCAAAGTAATACGAGTAACAAGTGAGCAAATGGAATACCACAGACTAACACAAGAATGCCTAAATGCATGACATACCTTCCCACCGTGAGACAGACGCAGTTCCGAGGGGAGAAACGAGAACAGAAGCCGAGAGCAGAACCGTGTTAAGCTAGAAGGCCCTACGATAAGGGATGGACTGGACATCCACGATGCCAGCTAACCACTAGGACCACCCCAGCTGCAAGTTTTAGCGTGAGACTTTTTCGCGTCCCTGTTACGTCAGGACCACCCCCCAGCCCATGTTAAAAGCTAGAGCCCTACAGAAGAACAGTATAGATCTTACGATAACATTCAAAGGACCACACCAGTTGCAAGTTTTACCGTGAGACTTTTTTCGCGTCTCTGTTACGTTGCAAACTTTAAAATCATTGCTCCACCACGAAAAGTAGAACGTTTCTTATTGGATAGACAGAATTTTTGTAGGTGGAGCTTAAGGTTAACATTGAGACCCTGACTGGTCAGATGAAAACACAGCCAGATAGTTTTTTTTAAACCAACTACGGAAATTTGTAGTAAGGAGAAATTAGAAAAGAGTTGTTTCCGAGACGGCGAGGTGAGCAGAGCTGTTCTGCCCGCCCCCCCCTGACGAACACCGACAAGGTAATGAACGCACGTGATGCCGCATAAGAGCGCATAAAGCTTCACTCAGAACTGCCGAGGTCTCATCTGTTACACCCCCTTTTTGCGAAATACTAGTGGCGATCGTCATTTAAAGCTCATGGTGTTCACATTTGCCACTTAAAGTAAAAATCTGAAACGCTATGATTTTTCTGTTATATAGCTATTGAGAAGCCACATCAGCCACTGTAATTTACGACAAGCTAGATAAGTAATTAAAGATAATTGAGGGTCACTGTAGACCATTTTGATAGTTTTCTCTTTTGTGAAACTTAATTTAAACCTAGATTATAGATGTGATATGGCATAGGTCATCCTTCGATCCATTATAGAACTTGGAAACCCACTCAGATAATATTCGTTCACTTTTTTGTTCAACGCAGTTGGTTTTTACCATCCTGTATTAAAACATTTCCTTTTATCAATAGTGCAATTTATAAACAATGTTTTGTGAGTAGAATAAAATTTCCAATGGTAAACTTAACTGCTTTTCCGACGTTATTTTACCAGCTTACAAAAAATAGGAAAGCCTTGAACCCCTTCCACTAAATTTAGTTAGTATTAAGATTCTTTTACAGGGAGTGTTGTGGAGCTGACGCTGAAATCATTAAGTATTTGATTATATCATCGCTAGTCTAACTGAACTCTTCTGAATTCTAGATGTTATGTGTGGTCTGGCATCTCCTTAACCAGCAACAGGTTCCAGGTTCAAACTAGTGAATTCCCTAAAAAACACGCTCGGAGTGTCGTTGCGCGAAAGTTGTAGGGAGACACGAAATAGAACAAACAGACACCATGGAGAATTTTAGACATTCTTCTCTAGCACCACATGTCAAAAGCTTCTATTATCTTCTTGTCTAAACTGGTTATCATCCATGTTACACTAGCGTACATGACTACGCTCCATGCAAATACTTTCAGAAAGGACTTCGTGACACTTCAATCTATATTTGATGTTAACAAATTTCTATTCTTCAGAATTGCTTTTCGTGCCATTAGTCTCGTGCCCAGTTTATGCTTTATGTCCTCCCCACTTCGACCATTATGTTATTTTGCTTCCCAAATAGCAAAACCCATTTACCACTTTTTCTCATTTCCTAATCCAATCCTCTCAGCATCACCTGATTTAATTCTACTAAATCTCATTATCATTTTTTTCCTTTTGTTGCTTTTCATCTTACGTCTCACACCAGACAAGTGTAACCCCTACGTTTATGTGGTACGCTAATGGTGGTGTACGCGTACGTAGAGAAATTGTTTGTGCAGCAATCGCCGACATCGTGTAGCTGAGGCGGAATAAGGGGAATCAATCCGCGTTCGCCGAGGCAAATGGAAAACCGCCTAAAAACCATCCACTGACTGGCCGGCTCACCAGACCTGGACACAAGTCCGCCGGGTGGATTCGTGCCTGGGCCAGGCGCTCCTTCCCGCTCCGGGAAGCCGTGAGTTAGACCGATCGGCTAACCGGGCTGGCCGGGAACGAGGTACTGTCATTCTTAGGCATTTTGTCGTTTCTCAGGTAGGGTACTACTTTCTTGCGAACAGTTAATTGGGTGATTTGAATGATTTCGCAATGTGTAAGGTTTCTCTGCGTCACAATGTTTCCTAAAATTATTATTATATTGGAACCATCCAAATAGAGTGAAACATGCACTGCATTAAAACACTTCTACACAAATTACAAAAGCTATTCTCTAACAAGTTTTAGGAACTGGATCTATTTTTTTCTGCGACTTAATAAATGTTGGAGCCATCCAGTCATGCCCTTCAGTGTCTTCTAAGACCTCAGTCTTATATTTTACCATGCAACATCGACCCTTTTGCATAAATTCACAATGTAACTACAATGTGACAGAAATCTGCCACTAAGATATCTACTTTAAAAAAGTATTGTATAAGGGGTAGTCAAATGAAGACTGAACACTCACCACAACGAGATCATGGAATGGTTCCATTCAAAAGTAATCACCACAAGGGTTAAGACATTTATTTCACTGAGAGACGAGACAATCGCTTCCTGCTTCGTAGAACGCGATCGGCCACTGATGGATCCACAACTACCCCCACTCTCGCACTTTTTGGTCCTACTGGAACCGACCTCCAGGCATGTCACTCTACTGGTCGCTAAAAATGTGAAAATCATACGGCAAAGGATCCGGGCTGTACGGAGAATATTTGTAGCGCCTCCCAAACCAAATTGCTGAAGCGTAGCTTTCACGCGATATGGAGTCTGCGAGCGGGTGTTATCGTGCAGGTGGATGATACCGTCCGACAGCAGTCTTAGGTGATTTGCCTTTCTGTCATGCCGCTGTTTTTGCAATGTATCTTCATCGTGCTGTGCATTGATTTTGGTTCCACGTTCGAGGAACTTGACAAGCAGAGGGTCCCTGCAGTCGTAGAAGACGGTCCTCGTGACCTTACCGGAAATTGTGTGAACAACTTTGGATTTCTTCGGCGGGGGAGATGTGGGATGTTTCAACTGTTGGCTTTGCCGTTTGATCTCGGGCCGTCAGAATCATCCTGTCGCTCGATAAAACCCGGCCGACACTGCCAATCGGACGAAGGCTACACTGCAGTGATTTATGTGGAAGACACAGAAACATCTCCTGTACAGCCCGAAAGTTTCCCCGTGTGGTTTCACATAATTGGCGACCCGAGGAAAGACCAGCGGGCACGTCGGTTTCAGTCAGACGAGAAAATGCAAGAGTGTGTGCGGCTAACGATCTGTCAGCTGCCGACCGCAATCAACAGCAAAACAGGATTTGATTGTCGTGTCTTCCTATGGGAAACATGTCTTAAAACGTATGGCGATTACTTTTGAATGGAACGATTCCATGGTCCCGATGTGGTGGGTGTTCGCGTTTCATTTGTATCCCCCTCGCAACTATTAAATATATGAAAAATGATCGAAAACATGAACCATAATGTACAACGTACTGTCTGTTACAATAAAAATGACTGTAAATTTGGAACTTCCTCTGTAAATGTTTTTTATGATTCTGAGGGTACGTAAATATCTTCTATTACAGTCTGAGACAAAGAATAAATCTGACAGCAATTACTGTCTACATCAGGATAAATGAATGTACTCGTGGTAGTTTTTTTTCTTTCCAGTTTTATATTAGTAATTGGTATGCACTCTGCTAAATTTGAGTGTCTGTGTGCAAATTTGTCAGATATTTAATCTGTTCTCATGGGGAAGTGTTTGTATAGTGATCCTTACATGAAAATTAATTTCCAGTGTCCAGAGTTGCCGAAAATGTTGCTGTGAACAACGAAGTGCAGATACGTAGACGTTCTGAATCAAGGTACTAGGCTTTTTACAGAAGGAGAAAAGTCATGAAAACTACTGTTCTTGGTCCTTCTTTTGGTCAAACCAACTTCGCGGCCAGGAAGCAAGATAAAATAGTGGCCGCAAAACATTTGAAAAATATAAGATTCTTCTCAATTACTTATTGCCCTAAATTCTTTCCCCTTTCCGGTATTATTCTGTTATGAGGTATTTCTGTGTTTACAGGGAGGCAGTTGAAAGGCGGAAAATGTTCTTTTTTGTTTTACTGGAGAAACGAAATTTTTCTGGTTAAGTCTACCACACAGTTTGCTCTGGGAGATTTCTCATACGAAGGGGCATATTAAGGAAAGTCGGGACCTCCCTCTCTAACAGGAGAAGCCGTAAACAATAAATCACTTATATCACAATTGAATAACGATCAATGAGCATTTTATTTGGATTATAAGAAGTACATTGACAAATACAACGAATTAAAAGTGCTTTGGGAATTCTGAAGAGTATATGTCGAGGGGTTATTGATAAATTTCAGGTCGTCAAACTCCAAGCGTTAATATTATGCTACTTTTGTGTTTAGATTTAATTAGGCATAATGTGAAGTTCCACACGTTTCAGCGTATTACTGGACAATGTGAAACGTTTTCCCAGTCATAGCTGCAACTAACTAGATCATGTGAGTCGTTGCAGTCATGAAACAATTGTAAATAGCGTGTGTTTGTACAATGGAAACGGGAAAGTTTTGATAGTGCCAACAGAGAAAGCCCGTGTCATCCCTGGCGTACTAATGCACAATGGCACAAACAGACAATAGCAGGAAATACAGCGCCATTAGGCGTCACAAATAAAGTCTACAAGTGCTACGACTATTTTCATCTGTAGCAATGTGTTCTCTTTGTTCTGAAATGTTATTTCACTGATTTAACGATCTGTTCTGTAATTTTAAATTTTATATACATTTCACCTAAATATTAATAGTAAATTTGCCATATTTTAGGCTTTTGAAAAATAAAGACCATCTTACAGAGGACGCGCGCATCTAGCACAAAGAGGGGAAACAAACTCCTACAAATTTTTGTATCTATATAAGACCGGGGTTTTACATTTTATAGCTAGTTTGACAACGCATGAACCTGTGTTCATTGTTGCCGCCTTTAGGTATGAACTATATGTATTTCACATAAATTCAGTAGATTACTAAAAAGCCTGGTTAAATATTGCACTTACGTTTGGGTTTTAATATAAATTTTCTTTTGTATTGTTATAGAATCTGAAGATGGTCATTTTATGACCGAAACCGGTTATGTTTGTGATTGCGTTTATAAACAAACAAGAAATTTTTACAAAATAATGAGCACACTCACTCGATTGACCAAACGTCGTTTTTTCCAAAACAGCGATAGAAACTGCAACCCAATACGGACCAGCAAATGTTAGATAAGTTAATGATATGGAAAATATGGAAAGAGGAATACGGTGACGACTGGAATAGGATTCAGATACACTATGTGATCAAAAGTATCCGAACACCCCCAAAAACATACGTTTCTCACATTAGGTGCATTGTGCTGATACTTACTGCCAGGTACTCCATATCAGCGACCTCAGTAGTCATTATACTTCGTGAGAGAGCAGAACGGGGCGCTCTGCGAAACTCACGGACTTGGTACGTGGTCAAGTGATTTGGTCTCACTTGTGTGATAGGTCTGTACGCTAGATTTCCACACTCCTAAAGATCCCTAGGTCCACTGTTTCCGGTGTGATAGTGAAGTGTAAACGTGAAGGGACACGTACAGCACAAAAGCGTGCGGGCCGACCTCGTCTGTTGACTGACAGAGAATGCCAACTGTTGAAGAGGGTCGTAATGTGTAATAGGCAGACATCTGTCCAGACCATCACACAGGAATCCCAGACTGCATCATGATTCACTGCAAGTACTATGACTGTTGGGACAGAGGTGGTAGTTCTGGGTACTGATTTCTCAAGTTCTATGCACCCGAATTGCGTGAAAATGTTATCACAAGCCAGTTCTAGTATAATATATTTGTCCAATGAATACCCGTTTATCATCTGCCTTCTTTCTTGGTGTAGCAATTTTAATGGCCAGTAGTGTAACTGTGAGGCAATTCCGTATACCAAATCCTGTACCGGCAACGCTTTCGTAATTTTTGGCAGCTACTGAGGCAGTATTTTGCAATATTTCAGTAGGGGACGTCCAACGACTTGTGGAGTCTATGTCACATCCAGATGCTGTAGTATGCCGGGCGAAAGGAGGAATCCCACGACCTTTGTTATCTCATTGTATAAATAATGATTTTTCTGAAGGATTTTTTTACGTATGTTTTCTTTGTCAATGCTGATAACGTGTTGGTTTTGATGACGTGTTTGTTTTGATTTCTATGTGGAGAGTGGTTTAATGTGATATATCTCTTTTGAGTGTAATTATGACTCTCACGCAGCTTACTGACGTCGTTTTTCAAGAAACAAATGTGGGGCCGGTAATAAACGTGGCGCCCCCAAAATGAAGTTATGAATTTTTGATGTGTGTGGAGGGAGAGAAGATTGTTGTTGGTACTGGGTTGAGCGCGTTTTGTATGCAGTGTACAGTTTTGGGTGCTGTAGGCAGTAGGCATACGCCCATATAGACGAAGGCAGTGATATTAAGGTGTACTGCGCCTAACAAAAGTTAAGTCCGACACGATATTAGGACGTACGCCATGACTTTGTCACTTCAGTACATACAGTCTTGGCAACCATGGAGAAATGGACAGAAAAAGATTAAAAATACGTAGAGAAAGGGAGAGTCGCGCTTTTGGGTTCAAAGAAGGTAATCCAATACTATCCTCTTTATTCCACTAACATTTGTCTATAAAATAGTTCCATTCATAGCGTTTGTAAATGCAAGCAGCTCTTTTGCTGGCCTGACGATGCTGACTGTATCTCCATCAGCCTTTCCAGCACAGAAAAATATGAAGTAGTCTGCGCGGAAATCAAACATCGATCTCCGCGTTTCCAGAGCATGGCAATAACCCATTTCGTGTGTTGTTTCTCTTTGCTTCTCGTTGTCGTTTTCCTTCTGCTGTTGCAATATTGCCCCTGGTATTCACTGCTGGAGCGTACTAAACCGGGGAACCATATGCCTTGAATGTGATCTTCAATCGTATGTTCGTAAATACCTTCAACTTTCAATCTTCTCTATATACACTTTTGTCTCTCCTTGAAGTTATGGTCCTGTTATGCACTGCCACTCTCACCTATATCGAACTTCGTCACTATCTGAAAGGAAGCGCTGCAATAAAAGGTTTATGTTGGATAACCCCTAGCTATGAAATCACGTAACCATTTCTTTTCACAATCCTTCTTCTTATAACGGTCACCGTAACATTTTATACATGTCAGTTAAACCTCCCTATAGAAGGACTCAATAATGAACTCGAGCAGAGACGCATCGTTAGGAGCCCAAGGTTAAGAGGTAAGTAAGTAATTAACTAAGTAATTTCATAGAATCTGTTTCTGTTGTTTCTTTAGGAACAATGGCCATTGTTTCCGCGACCTTTTCTTCCTTGGCGTCTATGGCATTCCGAAGACGCATCGTCAAGGTGTATAACACCTCATTCCCACCAGTAAGACACTCCCTCCATCACGCATTGTGGCTGTACTGTGCTTACATTTGCGTTTAGTATCTGTAGATAAATAGAGAACACACATTCAATGTGCGCTCTTTCCTGTATCACTGCAAACTATTGTCACAGAATTCTAAAGAGATTTTGTATTAGCAATAAAGCATATGACCCGGCTGGAGGGGAGACACCTCGATGTACGACGAAACTGAGTATTTTAATAATTAAGGCTACTTTGTTCCTAGGAAACAGTCAACATTATCATGCGCAACTGAAGCAGGAAAGGTTTTTCACAGCTGTGGAAAACAGCGTCATCACTGGGGATGGTAAGAGCGTGGTGTACATTACTGCACCGTATTTGTTACATGCGAACTCATGAGGCTCTTCAAATGAAACAAACCTTATTAACATTCTGCAAGTTCTTTCTTCCTTTTATACATATCTACCGCCAGGTTGTTCCGCATTTTAGCTTGTAAAATGGCGGTGGGTAACGTAACTAAGTCGGTGCGTGAGAATCAGCTTCCGATTTCAACAGTTCTTCAATACATGAAGCACCCAATTCTTCAGCATGACACTGCCAGACCACAACTGAGCAATGCGACATTTCCAACAGTTCGGCGCCTTCGGTTCCCGATCATCCTAATTACAGTCCTCTCTTGGCCTCATTTGTTTCGCATCTGTTTACAAATCGTAAGGAACACTGTCGAGGACTTGACTTTGGTAGTGATGAAGTGGTGCAGGCAGAGCTGAGGTTGTGACTCGGTGAACAAAGTCAAACATTCTGCAGTGACTGTATGAACAAGATGGTCTTTCGTTGGGAGAAATGTGTTTGTCACTAGGCTGACTATGCTGAGAATTAAATACGTAGACATGAAGACTAAAGATCTAGAATTTTGTTATAGTTATTTTACTCGAGAATCTTTGAGAGTTGTAACTTAAAAATTTTTGAGCCATTGCTATTTAGAACGCCTCCGTAGATTTAAGCAAACTGCTAGGGAGACATCGTGAACAGCCAAGATGCTATAAGGCCTACTGTCTGCTTTCGTTCTTGTTAAAAGTATTGTTACTACTCCGCAACCCCCTACTTTTCCTAGGTTTAAACACAACGATGCTGCCATCCCGGCCAGATAACCATATTTAGTTGCCAAGTGATTATGCTTCCTCCCAGTGAATTGGTTAGAAAGGGAATATATCTAGCTTTTGGCGCAGTGTGTTACATTATCGACTATACTTCTTTCCACATACAGTTACACACAGATAAATTAAATTGCGTGAGGCTGTTCTAAACTGTTGCTGCAAGTTCATTATTATTATTATTATCGCATTCGTTGCGTACAAGCACGCACAGGTACGCCGACCTCTATGTATTACGGATGCGTATAAGCACGCCACTTGGATTTTCCATCAGTGAACGGATGTCAGAATGCCGACCTCCCACTTATCTCGCTTATTAAAAATGCTTCGAGTATTTATCACGCAACATATGTGCCTCATGCATGCTATCATAAGCAGAAAACCTCGATTCGATACCTTGAGTCGTTTATGAGATATGACGACTGATGTGACCACATTATTCCTGATGCGCAAAGACGCGAATGGGCACCGCACGCTGTACAGCCCTTCGGGTATCAAACCCAATAGGCCTAGAACGAAAAGAAATATAATTCTACTCAAAATTTTAAATGCAATTTCGAAATGTTATGTACGTTCCATTTACTGTAGTGTATGATCTAAAGTCAACCATAGCTAAGGCTACGAATCGCGTTCTTACCTCTGCAAAATCTTTAAACTTCCGCGCTATGTTCCATTTAAGTTGATGCACCACAGAATCTATGTCATAATAAAATTCAGACCTTTATAAAGGTAGATATCTGTAGCAGTAAGATGGCAGCACGAGCGCAATTTTGGTATGAACTGATATGCAAATTAATGAAATTGATTTTTTGATTACACTCCCAACCAAACCCCTCCCCTACTCAAACCCCGAAACCCCAACCACTCCCTCTTACCCACAGATGACGTTATGTGTTTTCCTCAGCCTGCACATATGTCTCCACCCGCTCCCCCTAGCCACATTGTGATGCCCAATGAACTGGAAAAAAGCTACAGCAACGCCACCGATCACAGATGAAAGGATTTCAGAGGTCAAAAGTGCATTGAGGGAAACTTCGACTACTTTTCTATGTAAACTACCGTTGTCCTCGTTATTTCGAAACCGTCATCAGAGTAAAGCAAAAGCGAGAATTTAAACTCTGAAGAAAAAACATTTATGTTAAGCAACTAATTTCAGCTTGATGAATAAATTGCATGACCTGAGAGCATTTCTCACACTCAAATCAGTATATAATCAGCTATAATTCAATAGGACATTACTGTTTTGAACACTATGGCTGGTCCTGTTTTACGAATGCGAAGCTATACCACACCAGAGTTTACGAAACAAATCGTGAGAGCCTGTCTTGCAATAGTACCTGCTGTATGATTTTACCGTGTCTCTCCTACGGCCACTCCATCTAAAACCAGTTACTGTCTGCATGGTTACATTTGATATTTTTGTTCTATAACCCCTCTCTACCGACCTTTCTCTAAAGTTTCTTTCATCCAGCAAACAATCTTTCGCAATAGCAGCGATCCTTGCGTTCTACATCTGTAAGCAATTTTATCGACACAGTGCATTCACAAAAACTACTCACATGTCGGGAAAACACTATCATTTCAGGCTTCCACAACAAGCTATAACTGAAGTGGGGTCTACTTTATTATTAGAGTTTATGAAGGATGAAATAACTTAGAACTTGCGGTAATACCTACTTTTAAACACACATTCTTGACGATAATAGTAAAAACAGTCATCGTTCAAAGAGAATAAATGCAAGTACATCCGATATCTATTAGTTCTTTGAGCAGATTCGGTGTAGTTCTGAGATAGCTATACGCTTATAAACTTTAACCGGTTACACCACTCCACGTAATAGAGCCTCCTGTAAGATTCTAACATGTCGCTCTCTATTCTGATATGTCGAAAAACAAATACCATGTGTGTGTTCACATCAAGCGTATTACATATACATATATCACTCCATTGGAGCTGACGCCAGTGGTCGAAGTCGCTTGCACAGACCTGCGGAAAAGTTTGTGGACTTTAGGAAGACCACATTCGATAGACAACCAATCACAAGAGAGGGTACCTGTACTGTTCCTTCACGAGCAGTTTAATTCATTCCAGAATGAGATTTTCACTCTGCAGCGGTGTGTGCGCTGATATGAAACTTCTTGGCAGATTAAAACTGTGTGCCGGACTGAGACTCTAACCCAGGACCATTGCCATTCGCGGCAAAGGGCTCTACCAACTGAATTACCCAAGCGTGCCTCACGACCCGTCCCCACAGCTTTAATTCCGCCAGTACCTCGTCTCCTACCTTCCCATACTTCACAGAAGCTCTTCTGCGTAACTTGCGGGACTAGCACTCCTGGAAGAAAGGATATTGCGGAGCATGGCCAAGCGACAGCGTGGGAGATATTTCCAGAATGAGATTGTCATTCTGCAGTGGAGCGACTTGAGCAATTTTCTAGTCTTTACGTACGGAACTTTCTGTGAGCGAGCGGTTGTGTATAATTGTTAAATCTTGCTAAATGTGGAGATATTGTGTCAGCATACTCTGAAAGGAAACTGACTTGTATACAACTTGGACCGGAGGCCAGGTTCAAAATGGTTCAAATGACTCTGAGCACCATGGGACTTAACTTCTGAGGTCATCAGTCCCCTAGAACTTAAAACTACTTAAACCAAACTAACCTAAGGACATCACACACATCCATGCCCGAGGCAGGATTCGAACCTGCGAACGGAGGCCTGGCTTTTATTAAGTGATTTAATGTGCTTTGCTACACCGAGGATATCTTCTTCTACGTTTCTCATCTTGGCTGTTGTTCTTGATTGGAATTCAGGAATATTTACTTCGTCTTCTTTGGTGAAGGAGTTTTGGAATACCATGTTTAACAACTCTGTTTTAGTGGCACTGTCATCAGTGATCGTTGTTATCGCGCAGTGAAGGTAGTGATTGCGCCTTGCCTCTGGTGTGCTTTATGTATGACTAGAATGTCATTGGGTTTTCTGCCAGATTCCGAGACAGAGTTTTGTTGTGGAAATTATGAAAAGCATCTCGCATTGAAGTACGGGCTATATTTCGAACTACTGCAAAACTTGGCAATCTTGGGGATATTGCGTTCTTTCAAATTTGTCTTGCTTATTTCGTTGCTTCTTCAGCAGCGATCTGACCGGTTTTCTGTACCATGGTGGATGAGTACCATCACTTATTAATTTATGTGGTACATAGCTCCAAATTGCCGTCAATACTATTTCTTTGAAATTATTCCACGTGTTTTCTATGCTTAGGTGATCAGATCGGAAGGAATGGAGACTTTCTCTTAAAAAGGCGTTAAGAGCATTAGTATCAGATTTTTTTAAATAGATTTACATTGCGTTTCTATTGATGGTTGTAGGTGTTACGGTATTCTGCCTCGCAGCAACTGCCTTGTGGTCGCTGATCCCTGTATTCGTCAAAATGTTCTCTATTTGTCCTGGATTATTTGTTGCTAAGTGGTCAAGTATGCTTTCGTAACCATTTCCGCTCATGAAATAATTGTTCAAAATAATTTTCTGAAAAAACATTCAGTACAGTTTCGGATGACGTTTCATGCCTGCCACCGGCTTTAAATGTATAATTTTTCCAGCATATCAAGGGTAGATTGAAGTCACCACCGACTGCTGTTGTGTGGGGCACCTATTAGAAATGAGAGTCACGTTTTCTTTGAATTGTTCAGCAAGTATATCTTCTGAATCGGGGGGTCGGTGAAACGATCCAGTTAATAGTTTAGTCGGATTTCAAGTATAACCTATACCCACACTACTTTACAGGAACTATCTACTTCAATTTCACTACAAGGTAAACTACTTCTGACAACAATAAATTCTTTCTGAACGCTGTAAGGTTGTTTGAAAAATTTCGGCTCAACTTGTTTCTGGCTTTCGCTATCTTTCAGCACATATAACTATTTGAGCTTCAGTGCTTTCTATTAGGGCTTCGATTTCTGGTTCTTTCCCAACACAGCTACGACAATTTGCAACTACAATACCGATCGTATCTACAACTACCTCACTGTGTTTTGCCTGCCCCCTTTTTTACTGACGCCCTTTCTGTGGTTTCCTGAGACCCTCTAACCTAACAAACCGCCCATTACCGTCCACACAGCCCCCACTACCCGTGTAGCCACTTCCTGACTTATTAAGCGAAACCACCACCCGGTGGCCCAAGTCAAGGAATCTGCAGCCTACAATGTCATAGTACCGCCTGAGCCTCTGATTCAGATCTTCCACTCGGCTCTACACCAAAGGACTACAGTCGGTCCTGTAGACGATGATGCAGATGGTAAGTTCCGCCTTAATCTCGCAAGCAAGACTGGCAGATCTTACCATTTCCGCTAACCACCCAAAACCAGAGAGAATCTCCTCCATTCCAAAGCGACACATGTAATTGGTACCGACATGGGCCACCACTTGCAGTTGGCTGCACACTGTACTCTTCCTGGCATCTGGAAGCACCCTTTCCACATCTGGAATGACTCTCCCCTCCTTGGCAGCCATATTCCTAAGGGGCTCCATTACGCGCCTATCGCTGGAGCTCCCAGCTACCAGCAAATCCATCCTCTGTGAATGCCCAGACCTTGCGGGCTGAGAAGCTTCTCCTGGAACAGGGTGGACGATTTTATTCGGCTCAAAGACTTCGTCAGCCACAGCAGTGATGCGATTTCGCAGCTGCCTCAAGCTGTGTGACGGAAGCCAACACAGCCTGGAGCTGTGAGCGAAGGGTCAACAATTCAGCTTGCATCACAGTTCCTATCATTTACTGAAGTCGCTCCTGTTCGAAGCCCGTAAAAATATGTAATAAACGAACAGTGTACTCGTCTTAATTAGCGACAGGATCTCTCAGTGCATTCTCACTGATGGTCTAACCATCTAACTGAACAGTATGTTCATTCGACCATATAAAGCAAAGTATACCAGACAGCGTTCTATACCAATGCAATTACGTTATCTACATATTTATGGGACATCGATAATAGTGCAGAATTTACAATTATGGGTTGCTGTCTTTACCCGTGTTCATGGGAATCACAGAATATTCTCGTATTCATAGAATGAAGTCAAAGATTGACAGATCCCTCCCATATTGTCTTTGACCAATCCTCCCCACGACACGATTGCCAATTTAATATAATTTATTCACCAACTGACAAAACTATAAGGGTCCTACACCCAGTACGTTCCATGTCTCGTAAAGGAACAGGTCAAGCTGTGTCCATAACTGCTGTTCAGCAAAGACTGTTCCACACCTGTCTTACTCACAGCATACATCCAAATGCACAATATCTCTCCAGATGCGTAAATGTGAAAGAGGATAGCAGCTCTTATCACTATGTAGTAGATATGAGTGTGTAGCTGTGATACAGCAGATGATTAAGAAGAAACATGTAGTTTATACATGGTAGAGCTCCACCTTTCACGTGAACAGACTGTCCTATCAATTCTGAAGCATTATTCCACTGTCTGGAATCAGTACAAGGAAGGCATTAGCATGAGAGAAATGACTGTAGAGCATAAACACACAATCCAACGGTTACACTCTTCTGCACCTACAAATGCTATATTGTTAAAGCCATATGATTTCCGAAGTATTAGTCATGCAGAATGCAACCTTCTTAATACTCTAATGGACGATATAACTGTGCAGCATCAGACATACAACCATCGTGCAAGTTTCCTACCATAGTCACAATGAAGAAGAACTTTCAAATGATAAATCTAATTCCTTCTACACTATTCTTGGGTCCTAGGAAGACATCATCAGCGTGTATCTGCCGCTAGAGCTGCTTATAAACGAATTAGAACATGTAGCCTGGAACCAAATTCATTTAATGCCACGGGACACAGAGAGCTTTGTTGATCCATCATGGAGAGGGGACATCAACTGGTTAAGTAATTGTCAATATCAATGAAATTATCCATCAGCTGTGTACCTAAAATGCTATTTTATATTATTTTGGTGACAGTAAGTTGCGGCATTCCACTGTGACATCTTCAGAGCCCATATGCATCTCTCAAAATAAATTATAATGCCGTATATCCGTTGATTTCGTGAATTTAAAACGTTTCATAACTTTCAGTTGCTCCCAAGTCTTCGAATGAAGCACAGGTGAAATGGTTTGAATTCACGAAATACAGGGATGTATGGCACTCTATGGCTTTAACATTTATTTTGAGAGATGCATGGATGGTCTGAAGATGGCATAGTGGAACTCTGAAACTGGTTTTCATCAAAATAAAATATCTTAGTTGCACAGCGGTTGAAGAATTCCATTGGTATTGACAGTTCATTAGAGAACTTGCCTGCAGACTTATGTAGCGGTGCACTTGATGGAAACTCAAAGTCTGACACAGTTCTGCACATTCATCTAACTTCCACTGTATCATGTAGGGATCTGCAGCAAGGTGATATGTGTACAGAGTTTATTTCTGCTGCTGCTCTGATATTCTTTTCCCATAAGTATATGCTCATATTGCTTACCAGATAATCTTCCCCAATTTTGTTTACACATTCCAACTCTGATACGTCCACACAACCACGGCAGGACATCTACAAACTGTAGATTTCGATTACTTTTTTTATCTTAGTAATAAGTTATGCGTTAGCTAACAGTGTGGCAACTGCTCTTAGCATCTTCCGATGTGGGAATTTCCCCTCCCCATACTTACAAAGAGTGCACCCCCAGCAACATAATTTATAGAGAAACAGTTAGCAAGTTATGGATTCGAACCGTGAATATCCGCTACTGACGGCTCTATTCCCAAACAAATAGAGACGATGTATGAATAATACCAATCGCAAAGTCTGAATTCAACCAAATGGTTCAAATGGCTCTGAGCACTATGGGACTTAACTTCTGCGGTCATCAGTCCCCTAGAACTTAGAACTACTTAAACCTGACTAACCTAAGGACATCACACACATCAATGCCCGAGGCAGGATTCGAACCTGCGACCGTAGCGGTCGCGCGGTTCCAGACTCAAGCGCCTAGAACCGCTCGGTCACAATGGCGGCTCAATTCAATCAACTGTATATTATTTTCGACAGTGCTATGGTTCTGTAAATAGAGAAAAACTCTTCACAAAACGGTTAAGCAGGGCATGTAAGCACACTTGAATTCGTCCTGCTAAATAGTGTAACATCTTAGATGCAAATTATTCTCTAGATTCTCCAGTAATAACAACAAGCCAAGGCATCTTGCGGCGCTGGCCAAACCTCCTTTTGTTCTCTTAAAGATTCACAACGACAGTACAGGATCATTCCAACTCAGTGGGGTGATGTAGCAATGATACAGAAATTGGGAAGCATTCTACTGTGTAATTGGTTGTCATTGAAAATTAAGGAACAACTGGTATACATTAATGTATATCGCTGAAGGCACTCACTTCACAGTCATCTATCTGCATCCACAATGTGCTATATGGTACTTGAAAAGCAGTTGGGGCGGAGTGATTTAGCGATGATACAGAAATTGAGAAGCAATCTTCTGTGTCATTGGCAGGTGTTAAAGTTACAGAACAACTGTAAAAATTGCTAAGACTGATTGCACTATCAACTGTGGTGCGTATTACAGTACATCATCCCATGTCAGTAGTGTCTTTCCCATCCCATTTGTCCATTGGTGCGCTGTTGATTACCACATAATGATTGACTGACACCACTTGGTTGAGATGGAGAGAGAACTGGCGAAACATAGATATCTGCTACTTGTCACTGTCAACTTAAATATAGAGGTCATTAACTTCACCTTCAGACAGTTGTCTGAAAACGTTCTTCAGTGCAACTGGTTCATCCTATTTCCATATGCTGCGATGCGCTCCACATGGTTCTTTTTTTTTCACCAATAACACTACGTCTTCTTATATCTACTACCTTGTGCCTGTTGTGAACAGCAGCCTCCGGTGATGGTCAACATTAGAACAGTAATCATGCACATAACTGCAGAATAAGGAAACAACGTTCATTGAAACAGAACACCTGGACTTTCGCTTCCCCCTTGTGGAAGATGAGACTGATTGTGTAGGTCATCACTTTCGGACAGCTGTTGGAAACACTCTACAATGCCACAAACTCCTCCAGTTTCCATATGTTGCGATATCTTCCACATTTGGGTCAATGAAAAACATCACCATTTTGTTTTATTTCTACCAACCTATATGTTGTGGGAGCTGTATAGTTTACACCGTGCAATGTTCAGCTTTGTCTGTGAAAGCCAATGGATCGAAACGTGTGAATGTCGATCTAACACCTGACACAGACGTTGCGATGTGCGACGCTGTAGTTGTAAACTACTTGGATGTGTTAGATCCGAAAAGACGATGTATGAAACTGCTTATGAAGGATAAATATAGGTACCCTCTCTTGTGATTGGTATTCCGTTGGATATGGTTTTCCTCTAGTACAGTCGACAAAACTTTGCCCAGATCTGTGCAAGTGGCTTCGACCACTGGCCTGCAGTTAAAAAGGAGCGATATCTGTATATGTAATATGCTCCATGTCAACAAGCAGACAGTATTTGTTTCTCCATACTTGGGAAGATAGAGAGACATGTTAACATCTTATAGGATGTTTTACTACATGGAGTGGTATAATTGGTTGAAGTTTACCTGCATATAGCTCTCACAGAGCTACACCGATTTTGCTCGAAAAACTAACAGAAATCGGAATCTATTATCATGATGATATCATGTTTAAAAATACTTGTTACCTCAAGTCCTACATTATTTTATACTTCAAGAACTCTAACTGTAAATTAAAAAGATGTATTCTGTAAGGTTATTTCATGTGTCTGAAATGTTCGTAATACATACACGCATGACAATGTATTTACAGACATCGATTTGAATGCGAGAAATGCTCTCAGATCCTGTAATTTGCCCTTCAAGCTGAAATAAATTCCTTAACCTAGATGTTTTTTTTCTTACGAGTTTAAATTCTCGCTTTTTCTTTGCTTCCATGATGATTATGAACTAATGAGAATTTTCAGTGGTGATCGGTAGTTTTCGCAGCAAAATAGTGGAAGTTTTTTCTCGTTTTTATGCAGATTGGACATGTATAGAGCTCTGAGATCTGGTCGTCAGTGACCGGCGGCGTTGCTGTAGATTTTGTTCAGTTAATTGGATGTCACAAGATATTAAGATGGTAACTGTATCATGCAGTTAAACATAAAAACTAATGAACATAGTCTGCGCCTATTTTTGAGGAAAGAGAACATTTATTATCGTTGCGATTGCACTTTCCTTTTAGTAGATGCTCGATTATAAGAGATGCATTGATGTTGAATACAATTTTTGCAGTTCGGTGATTTTCCCATTAGAATGGCGGGCACTGGCCTTGGTGGTGTGTCTGATTGCCCAAGGCAGCTGAGACGGTGGCGGATAGGCCTACAGAAAAACCTGAAGGAGGGGCCGCTAAAGATATCTTGAGCTACCTTTACTTTTTCTGTAGCCAAAAATAATTCAAGTCACATGCACAGTTTAAGTAAGTTTTATTTAAACTAATTATACACATATACAAGACAATGTCATCTTATGATATAAAGAAGTTACGATTGTGTTTCTGTACGGCTGGTCCCGGAGGAGGTTCGAGTCCGTCCTCGGGCATTCGTGTGTGTGTTTGTCCTTAGGATAATTTAGGTTAAGTAGTGTGTAAGCTTAGGGACTGATGACCTTAGCAGTTAAGTCCCATAATATTTCACACACATTTTTGATTCTGTCTCTCTTCCTTAAATGATGAATTCTATGCGCATATTCTTCCAGGCAAATTGGTTAATTACAGCGTCAATAGGACAATCAATGTCAGGCTGAATGTTCTACAGAGCTAAGCCATTAAGTCGATCATCTTTCATTTTTAACCTCGATGGTTCCCTATACCAGAAAACAGTAGAATATTCGCGACTTTTCTCGAACAAATGCCAGACAGAATAACGTATCGAAATCATTAGAATGGCCGCAACATTTCTGGTAGGTTTGTGTTAGTTGTCTATGCGCAAGACAGGACCGTATAAAACACGATGACGGAGGCACGTGTGCTACATAGGAAAGTACAACTGTTCGATAACTCGATTCAGTCGAGTGAACTGACGAAAGAAAGGAACGAATAGCGTGCGGGCTGACTGGCGGGGATGGTGCGAGTGGCAATGCGGGCGGCCCCTCATGGTATCCGCCGCTGAGCTGTGCCCCAACCAGAGAGTTGCGTGTCGGTATGCGCTGTTGCTACATTTTAACTGAATAAACAAGGTACACTTTAAGTGGCCCTCATTTATGTCGTATTTCTTCGTTGGCTGTGCATCCTTTTACGTTGGTGAAGGACCAACTCATCAAGGAGGTCAGGGTGCCGCTCATCGGCCGGGGGAAGGGCGACAGGCCCCAGAAAAGTTGCAGGGCGCTCGGTAGCAGTTGACCACTTGAAAACCCCTGTGCCCCCACAGTAGTTGGAGGAATGGACGGAGGGGGAGGGATGAGGGGAGGTAGGAGTGCCTAGTTCTTGGCCAGACATTGAGGAGAAGGCACATTCAACTGGCACCCAGCTACAAACTTTTGGTACGACAATCTTCCTCAGTACATTACGAGTTCAGCACATTACAGTTCATTACGAGTGGTGGCTCTTTTTTTCACGACAATTTCGATGTGTGATTAGAGCAGTGAAGCATTTTCCATGAATGAGCAGCACCATGACCTCCTTGAGGTGTTATTCAAAGGAATTGTGGGCGGGGTCGTAATCAGTTACTATTGGTTGCCTTTAACAGTTATACACATTTAATTTTAAAACAGTAATTCCAGACTCAACAATAAATAAAAAAATACAACACGTTATTAATGAAGGAATAAAGGACTGTGTAAATAATACTGTTTTCAGTGCGTTACAATTTAGCAAATCACCATAAAATAAAGATACAGGTAATGTTTGAGGAAAAACACAACCCACTGTGATCACGGCTGAAAACCTTACACGACAAGAATGGCAGTTAATTAAGAATGTTCAAGAACTCGCTGCAATTGCAACTTAAAGGTATTGGAATATTAAAAAGTAAATGGCCACAAACACAGCAGAAGGTATCAGACGCCAGGAATGGCAGTAAAATACAAATATCGATTTTTTCTCAAAGCAAATGACCACAATCACGGCTGACAGCCTCACACGCCAGGAGCGACAATTATACGAAACAATTTTGAAACCTGCTGGAAAACAGCAAATACAAGTAAAGTTTAATTAAAAGAAAGAAACAACTGACCACCAAACGGGTGAAACAAGATGATGGCGACCTTCTAACACAATCCTTACACAGCTTGATTTATTCCAGAAGGTGACCGGAACTATTAACTAGACATACATAACCTTTAATGTAGGCGTTACGACCTATAGTATTAAATAATACAATAATAAAGCATAAAGACCAGTCACAGACGATGTTCCAGGAATCAACCTCTGAGTAGGTCCGGCCACAAATACTTTCGCGAGTGGTGAGATAGGTAGCTAACAGTTGCATTCACTTCACAAGATGGTAACTCAGATGAGTGGGAGTCTAGCGAATGACTAACGATAATCTTGCTGAAGCTACCTGTCGTCCGAAAACCCAATGCAACGATGGAACAATACGCCAAAGCCGGAACCGGTGGTCTGCACTACGTCCACAGAATACTGTGCTTAGAGCGCCTGGAATAAGAAAGGAAACACTACCACGAGAATAGAAGAACCAACAACCGGCCTCCAGGGCACGTAACTGACGTGTTAGCAGCCACCAGGCAAGAAAAATTACCGCTGGCTGAACTAAACAAACTATAACAAGTTGTACGCAGTGAATAGTAACAAGAAGTCGAGGAAAGCTAATCAGACCCGACTTCCCCAAGCACTCCACTCGCTATTCTTCGCCTCGGCGACACTACGAGCAGCAAAACGAATCCAAGTCACTGGAGAATCGCGAGATATCACCATGGTGGAGGTTTCTCTACTTGGATTGAAATGCACTCAACTTAAAGCTTGCTGCATCCGGTTTACGACGAGGTCGTGCACCCTCGTGACCACAGCCCTTCCATCCAGCAATCCATGTGTGCCGCCAGCGGTCCCGGCGTCTACTGGCGATGCACGGACCTGGCTCCTTCTGAGTCACCAAGCGTACTGGCACACTCACACGACACGGAAAAACAGCGACATCAACCCGAAGATAGGGCAACAGTTACTACATATCGATAGCCGCTGCTGCTGGCACTAGCGGACAGGCAACGCTTGCCAAACGAGGGGCGCCAATAAAGACGAGAAGAAGACAAAAAACCGCCACCATGCCAACTAAAAGATACGGTCTTGCCTCCAACCTACAAACAGCACCAACGCGAGCCGCGGCACGGCTCAGCGTGTATTGGCTTTGGTTACCTGGGCTGTAGGGTAATTGTCGAGCAGGCGTCTGTAGTGATGGTTCAAATGGCTCTGACCACTATGGGAGTTAACATCTGAGGTCATCAGTCCCCTAGAACTTAGAACTACTTACACCTAACTACCCTAATGACAGCACACACATCCATGCCCGAGACAGGATTCGAACCTGCGACCGTAGTGGTCGCGCGGTTCCAGACTGAGGCGCCTAGAACCACTCGGCCACAGCGGCCGGCATCTGTAGTGAGCTCCGACGTCAAACCGCGATAGATACAGACCTGATCTGTATACTTACAGGTAATACATTCATTAAACTCCTCTCTGACGAAAATGAGCATCTCCTCAGTTGAAAATATTTCCCAGAAAGGAAATAAAGATAGTACCTTCCATCCCAGTCTTTTTCCTGTCAGCTTGTAAGTGATGGGTAGAGTTATCTGCCACAAGTTTTGAGTTACACTGTGAAATTTTTCCCCAGCAGGATAACACTAGTTGTATGGCATAGTCAATTTTTGAGCAGTATTGCCATTTGAAGCACTCCTCGTGTATCGCTATGCATGTAGTTGTGTAACTGGATCTGATGGTTTTCATTAATTGCATAATTAGGACCAATCTCTACTTCAGTTTCCCAATAAAAAAAATGAAGTGTATTAACTAACCATTGTGTCCTGCATCTGGTCAGTTTCTGTGTATTGAGCTGTGCACTTGGCCTGTCTGTTCTGAAGTACCAGGTTTCGAGAGAAGGAAAGAGTGCCACCATTTTTAATTTTCTGCTGATTCCCATCTGGACTATGACCTCTGCACAGCCGTGTGACAAAGAAATTCCATCAATATTCTAAATTCCTGCGAAAATTCGATATTCCCAGCAATACGGTAGATGGGTGGGGAGGGGATGGGGACCCATGTGTACACTGAGGAAAACATACGATGTCATCAGGTGATTATGTTGGGGGTGGGGGTTGGGATGTGGGCAATTAATTGATCAATTTAATTAATTTGCATATCAGTTTCAAATCACGCTCATGGCGCCATCTCGCTGCTGCTCATGTAAGACTGTAAGATATGTATATTAAAAATTTTTCACCTAATACTTATCGAAAAATGGAATGATAAGTATTTCGCATCGGCAGGAACGCCGTCTTTCAGACAGAAATACAATTTTTATGGGTAATAATTTAGAAGGCGGTGAAAAACATAACAATGTTTTCTTTTGTTTTAGGATTGTCAGCAAACGTGGCGTTATCGTTTGAACAACGGAAATTGGTGCTAAAGTGTTACTGGAAAACAGAGAATGTCAGTGCGGTACGCCGACGTTGGAGAGTTAAATTTGGAACACCTCCACCGACAAGAGTAAAATTTGCAGGACACAGAGAAAAGTTTGAAGTCGAAGGAACGGTGCACGATATGAAGAACGAACATAGCGGACGAAAGAGAAGTTCAACAGAAAATGAGAGTGATGATGTAGTAATCCAGGCATGCACACGATCTCCGACGAAATTTGTGAGGCAATGCTCTCGTGAGACTGGAATCTGCAGGAGCAGTGTTCATAGAATTTTGCGGTCTCAGAACTTTAAGCCTTACATGCCAAGACTTTTCCACGCTGTGAACGAGGATGATCCTGATAGGCGAAGAGAGCTTTGTAAGTGGTTCATTAAGAGATGTGAAGAAGGAGAACGTTTCTATGATAGAATTCATTGGTCAGATGATGCGACGTTTAAACATGATAGAACAATTAACCGCCGTAACTGCGTGCACTGGGCCAGGGAGAATCCAAACGTAACCGAGCAAAGGCATGTTAATCTACCAGGAGTAACAGTCTGGTGTAGTCTGTCTTCTAGAGGGTTAGTCGGGCCGTACGTCTTTGACAACACTGTCACGGGCGACTCGTACATGGAAATGTTGGAAATGATAACTCCTGGTCTTAAGTTGAGTTTGGAAATGAAGATTATAACTTTCAACTGGATGGGGCGCCACCTCACTTTCACCTGGATGTGAGAGCATTTCTCAATCGTACATTCCCTGCCAGATGGATAGGACGAAGATGGAATGTGAACTATCCCGCTCGATATCCATATTTAACTCCTGTAGACTTCTTTCTGTAGGGTAGTCTCAATAACACAGTTTAAGCTGCGAGACCACACGCACTAGATGATCTTAGACAGCAAATTCAGCAAGCCTATAATGCTATTCCGTTGGAATCAATAAAGTTGGCATGTCACTCAGTCATAAGTCGTTGTCGACGGTGTATTGCGATGGACGGACATCAGTTTGAACAATTACCACCTTAAGTCGGACCATGAGGCACCTGACACCACAATAATTGTATTTCTAACCCCTTTCATTAAAGAGATGCTCAGTTTCAAAGAGTGTATACATTATTTTGGGACACCTGGTATTTAATATCGGCCGGAACGCCATCTCCCAGCGCAGGCGCCACTATTTTGCGAGCAGAGCAGCCTTAACAAAAGCAACCTCAACATGGAATACAAAGAACTCGTCTGCAGCAGCATAAGTATTAATTATTGGGGGGTCATGGAATAGTCTGCTTTTTTCCTCGTCATTCTGCTCTTTGATATCAAAAAGGGCGACACAGATTATTGTAGTGATCATACCATCCCACCTTGAAGTAAATCTGTGTAATGAGGATTGTTTAGTTTGCATTTAGTACTGAGTTACGGGTCGTAACCTACTCTAGGGGAGATATTTGGCCCGGAGGACGCGTACTACCCAGAGGACAGGTAGATGTTGCCAGGGGACAGCTTAACTCGACGTTAATGGACCGCTGACACCTAGAGTGGGACAGTGATGGGCGAGTGGGGCAGCAGGAAACCACCGACCGGGTCCATTGTGTTTGTGTATAGGGTCCGGCATGGTGTGTTAAGCTGTCTTTTCAGGGAAACTACTTAGGTGGGTGGCAGGCAGGCTACGCCTAACAGTCCTCAGGAACATGCACTGAAGGGAAAGTTCAGCTACGTGGGGCAAGTGCATTTATTTGCACGGTGACCCATTCAGCCAAACCGTTATTACGTGGTGCTTACTGGTTGCTGGCTGTACGATAAGTGTAAAAGAATAGTTTGAGGAAGGTCACAAATGCCGATAAAATCTTACTTGGATAATGCAGCAACTGCTCGCCAAAGCTGGCACTGAAACTTTTTCGAGAATGTCGTATTCATGTTAGATTTTTAATACTTTGCCGACTTAAAAATTAAGTGACTGACCAACGTTTTTCGTTGGAGAGAGAGCAAGTATCGTTTTGAGTCCTCCCACTGGGAGAATGACTACCAAACATGATGATAGCTAGGTGACTGATTTCTGGATGAGTTCCTGCGGAGAACTGGCAGGGGAGAGAATTTGCAGACAATTAGTTTTCGACTCTTAATGAGGAAGAATAGAGAGACTTCGGCTCTTGGATAATGAGGTATCAAGACTTAATTGAGCTTGGGACACGAGACCATGAAGCAGCGAGATGGAGGAGAGAGGCGTTCAGGGTCTGCAGTTTTCAGGTGATGCTCGTACCCAGCACCCAAGCAGCAGACATGAGTGATGGGGCACCTTACACAGCTGATGCTGTATAGGAAAGGAATCATGGTAAGCTATTGCTTCCAAAGCATAGAGGAGATGAGAGTGGACAGGAAGATATACGAATGGATTCAAAACTTAACAGGATGTTGTTTCAGGATTGTTCTAAGTAACCAGTGACTCACTAGTAGTTCAGGAATACTCTGTTTTTGCCTGTAACCTCCTTTACCCAATGACAGGTCGAAGCAATCATCGTATCCCATCAGAATAGTGTATTTGTTTGTTTGTTTATTTGATAAACTGTGAATATGTAATCTGAGCCTTCGATTACCCAACAGCTGTGGTCTTTGTTGAACTACTGTCTCATCAGGTTATATCTTTTAATGATGGCATGCTATAATTTTTTTATTTGAAGTTATCTAGAATAAATGTTGTACTACAATTTAAAACATGTATTACCCTCTGATTAACCTTACCGCTATAATAAACCTAGGTTACTTAAGACCATCCTCTAACTTCAGTAGCTGTATGAACCTCCTCCACCCTTTTATTACTATTGCTTTTGGGCTCATTTTTAGCGCCATTAATTTTATCATGTTTCCATTGAGTGACAGTTTCTTGATTTCACATATGAGTCTCGAAAAGCTACTTGCACCTTCATAGATTTCAGCTGATGCAGATCAGAGCGGCGTCTACTAAACTGGCCATAAGATCGACGGAATCTTACAGTTAGCTTTTATCGTTTCGTTCTAGATGTATAGAATCAAAGTCGAAATAAAAATACATCCAGTGCCCTGGTTCTGAGGGAGGCCACCTCATATTTAAGGACTATGTCGTTCAAAACTAATCAGTTCGAAACTACCTTTGCCCATTTCCTATACGCCAGAATCTTTTATGACAATAATAACGCTCTGTAACCTGCCGAAACACAAACAGCCTAGTCTGCTCTGTATGATCATGAAAAATATGCGAAGAAAGTAAGCTATTAGTCTGTCCTACATGCAGTATCTATTAATTTCTTTTGTGAATGGTTTTATTAAACAAATTTTGAGAGATATATTTAACCGATTTGATTACAGTGTCCTATGTTGCTCAGTGACCTTTGCAGAACAATTTCGAGGAACAATAAAACTAATTAACTTTACTGTGATTAAATGAGATTACTCCATAATTGCTGATAAACAGTTTGAACTAAATGACACACCTTGGTGCACCTGTAGTAACAACAACTTTTAGATATTAAATGTGCTCAAAAGTTTGTGATTTTAGTTTGAAAACCGTCTTTAGATGATTTTCTTATTGACTAATAGCGTTGATTATTTTATGTAATCGACAGCTTCAGATTTTGTTAAAAATCTTGTTGTTTCATGGGCAATATTCGATTACATAAGGGAATAATAGTGTGTGGTACTGACGATAGTCTTTCTGCAGTTGCCTACATTACTATTTTCTAAACTGCGCTCATGTTAGTAATTGACAGGGATGACTACAGAGCAATTGTCACAATCAAACAACACGCCACATTCAGGCAACATACAGTTAGAGCGAGATTTACATCTCAACTTAATACTAATTGTTACGAATTTCGTAATGTAACATTATATTCATCGCTTATTTTTCAGGTATAATGCAATTATCTCAGATACACCCCAAAAAGATGTAGTGTAGTTATGATAATTCTAAAATGTAGACTTTCACGGCCGGAAATTATAATTATCCGGGATGTTATGCCGTGGTCGGTTGATGAATTTTGTCTCAATTCCCAACGTGTCGTCTCCGACTGCGGGAGAAATCTTCAAGGGGGTCGGTAGGTCGATGGAAGGTCCTACACACCCACTGGCTCGCTACTGACTGCCGCTAAATTCCGTGTCCGCGCGCTCCCGCGCTGCGCTGTGACGTCACATGTTTTGAAAACGTCAGTGTAATTGGCCGCTGTCCGTCGCCGTCGATCGCCGTTGCCATCAGCCAGTAGTGGACGGGTGGTACACATCTTCTTTAACACCGGCATCAATATACCGTTTAATTTCACGCCCTCCTCCTTTCGGTTGAAATTATTTGGGTGTTTAGCGATTTCGATTGCCTCCCTGTAGAGCCTTTCGTAATATCCGCTTGTGGCCGCTAGTACTTGCGTATCCTCGAAACGAATATTGTGTTTCCCTGGCTGGAAAGCATGCTCCCCAATAGGTGATCGTTCCGTTTCTCCTCTTCTACCGTTTCCCTTGTGCTCTTCCAAATGTTTAGAAAACGTTCTTTTAGTGGTACCCACACAAACATCACCACAGCTGCATGGGATCCTATACGCTCCAGCGTTTTCCAATGGTTTGCGAGCGTCCTTGGCAGGCTTAAGGTGTTCCTGTATCTTCCTGGTGGGCTTTTAAATTACGGTATATTCCGCTTCGTCAAGATCCTCCCTATTCTTTCCGTTACGTTTTTAATAAACGGCAGGAAAACCTTGGATTTTGCAGTAACCTGTACGTCAGTATGATTTCTGCGTGGCTGCCTCAACGCACGTTTTATTTCGGCGGACGAATATCCGTTCTTCATTAGTGCATTGTGGAGATGTTCCATCTCAGCGTCGAGCAAATCAGGTTTACAAATATTTCTAGCTCTGTCCGCTAAAGTCTTGATAACACCCCGCTTTTGTGTTGTGGGTAGTGGTTCGAATCCCGGTGCAAATAACGGTCCGTGTGCGTGGGTTTGCGGTATAATGAGTGGCCCAGACTACCATTTTCGTTTCTAAAAACAAGCACATCGAGGAAATGTAATTTGCCGTCTACCTCCTCCTCCATTGTAAACTGAATTCTCGAGTTTATACTGTTCAGATGTTCGTGGAACCGGCTTAGTTCCTCCCTACCATGTCTCCACAGCACAAACGTGTCATCCACGTACCGGAACCATACATTAGTTTTTTTTTTTTTTTTTTTTTTTTTTTTTTTTTTTTTTTTTTTTTTTTTTTTTTTTTTTTGCTGGCAGTACCTAAGGCCTGTCCCGTAATTGCAAACTTCTTTATGGAGAAATAAGCCTGCCAAGGACGCCCGCAAACCACTGGAAAAAGCTGGAGTGTATACGATCCCATGCAGCTGGGGTGATGTTTATGTGGGTATCACTAAAAGTACCACTAAAAGAACTGTTTCTAAACGTTTGGAAGAGCACAAGAGAAACGGTAGAAGAGGAGCTATTGCGGAACATGCTTTCCAGCCACGGAACCACAATATTCGTTTCGAGGAGACGCAAGTACTAGCGGTCACAAGCGGATATTACAAAAGGCTCTACAGGGAGGTAATCGAAATCGCTAAACACCAAAATAATTTCAACCGAAAGGAGGAGGGTGTGAAATTAAACGGTATATGGATGCCGGTGTTAAAGAAGATGTGTACCACCCGTCCACTACTGGGTGATGGCAACGGCGATCGACGGCGACGGACAGCGGCCAATTGCACTGACGTTTTCAAAACACCGCGGCGTGGGAGCGCGCAGACACGGAATTTAGCGGCAGTCAGTAGCGAGCCAGTGGATGTGTTGGACCTTCCATCGACCTACGGACCCCCTTGAAGATGTCTCCCGCAGTCGGAGACGAAACGTTGGGAATTGAGACAAAATTAATCGACCGACAACGGCATAACATCCCGGATAATTATAATGGACAGTTATGATAATGGCAAATTTGAAACCCACATCCATGTCAACAGCCAGGTCTTGAAACCATGACATCGGTTTTGCAAAGCAATGACAGAACCTTGCAACCATGGCAGTATTGGGCCTATGAGCATGTCTGTACAAAAACAACTTGCTAATGGGGACATTCTCCACAGTTGCCTATTTCTGGGATCCTTTTTGTTCAGGCGTAGCTACAAGAGCCAGAACGAAGATGAAGAATGCGGGAGAAAAGAAGGCTATGAGACGACGTCAGCCAATAGCCAGCTGATAAGGACCGCATTCCGACAGGAGCACCCTCTAGCCGAGGAGAATGTAATCGCCGCTCCTGCCAGCCTCGGCCGCGCAATATTAGCAGAGTACCAGACCGGGACTCGCAGACCAGCATAGTATCAGCACAGTACTGGGAAAGCACTACGATAGCAGTGACGTTTGATCCGTATCAGTTCTGTCAATGGACCTTGTATGCAGCAAAGGACTTTGACTGTTTGCATGTCGTCCATCAATTGCGACACAATTGTAAATTCAAAATCAAGTATTGACTGTCTTCTTTATTGTAATAAAGCTATTAATGTGTTTTTCTTGAATTGTAGTATAAGATTCCAAGAATGCAGTATCCTCTGGGCACCCTATTGTAAATAGGCTGTTTATGTTTTCTTATTGGCAACGTTACGTAGCGCTCTGTACGAAAATCACTGGCTGTGCTGTGTGCAGTCTGTGTCTAGTTTGCATTGTTGTCTGCCATTGTAGTGTTGGGCAGCGGCAGCTGGATGTGAACAGCGCGTAGCGTTGCGCAGTTGGAGGTGAGCCGCCAGCAGTGGTGGATGTGGGGAGAGAGATGGCGGAGTTTTGTAATTTGTGATGAACTGCTATATATATTATGACTTTTGATGATATTAAGGTAAATACATTGTTTGTTCTCTATTAATATCTTTCATTTGCTAACTATCCCTATCAGTAGTTAGTGCCTTCCATAGTTTGAATCTTTTATTTAGCTGGCAGTAGTGGCGCTCGCTGTATTGCAGTAGTTCGAGTAACCAAGATTTTTGTGAGGTAAGCGATTTGCGAAATACATAGGTTAATGTCAGTCAGGGCCATTCTTTTGTAGGGATTTCTGAAAGTCAGATTGCGTTGCGCTAAAAATATTGTGTGTCAGGTTAAGCACAGTCCTGTACAATTGTTCGAAGGGGACGTTTCATACGTCGACCCTTAGCCGAGAATACCTCACTGGAATCTTCTGATTTTCTCTTGTAGTTGGTGTAATTAGTGTAGATTTTATTTATTGCTAGCGCGTAATTGTAGAGAGAATCTCCTTTGTAGTTGCAGTCTTTCATTGTTGTTGTGGGATGCATGTAGATTTGCACCAAGTATTTCGCAGCTGCGCTTGCAATTAACTAGATATTATTTTCAGTGTTATGTTGATGTGTTCCCCTATTTTTCCTCTTCAAATTGTGTTTTTATGTGTCGTCGTGTGAAATATTGTGACAATAATGGCGTGTGAAAAACGTAATACTAGGCTCCAAAGTAAACAGAGAAATGACAGTGAAGACGAAAGCAGTGTGTTAGCGCCACCGTGTAATGAATTAACTAATGTTCAACATAGTAATTTGGTAATTGTGCATAAGGAAATGGAGCGGGCGGCAAACAATGGCGTAGGCAGTGAAACAATTAGTGAACAGGGAAGCATTATCGATCGATCGGTCGGCAACAGCTCGCCTCAGAAATCCGAAATGACAGGACACAATCTTGCAAATACTGTAGATTCAGGTTTTGCGTCCTCACCGTTTTCTCAAATAAGTCAAGACACATTTTCTGCTTGTCAAAATGTGAATATTGCCGGTTCAAATGCATTGCCGAATAGCACTGAGGAACATGTTTCAGACACCAGTGCATTGTTATTACAATTAATGCAACAAATGGGACCAAAGCTTCAAAAGTTAGACATAATGGAACAAAATCATCAAAAGTTAGACACAATGGAACAAAATCAGAGACAAACACAGCAAAAGGTTCAAAAGTTAGACACAATGGAACAAAATCTTCAAAAGTTAGACACCACACTTGAACAAACACGTGAAGATTTAACTACTGGGTTACATAAAATCGAATCGAAATGTCAAAAAGTCTGTAACGACGTAAAAACACAAATTTGTGAGCATTTTCAACCTATTTTTTCGCAGCATGAAAATGCATTACAGAATCACGAAGCAGCCATAAAAGAACTGCAAATTATTGTTCATGAAAATCATGAGACCTTGCAAGCTAAAATTGACTCAGTTGCATCTACCAATTCGGTTACGCAACTTGCAAAAACTTAGGAAAACTTAAAGGACACAGTAGAAAGACACATGGAGGAAATTAGTACATTATCAGAGAAAGTAGTTGAAGTTTCGGATCAGGTCACTAACTTATCTACAAAGGTAGATGATGATCTGAATGACACAAGACCTGTAGCCTTCACTGACACAGAAGAGTATGAACAAATTAGAAAATTCAAACAAAATCAAAATCAAATCAATACACAGTACAAAAGAGAAATCCGGGAAGTACAAGATCAGTTGACGCAGGTAATACAAGAATTACATATTTCAGAGGACACTCGCGCTCCAACACGGGAAGAGGGACTTAGAAATACGGAAAAGCCGCAAAATAATAACACAGGACATTTCGGAAATTATGAAAGAAATTGGCAATGTGCACCGAATTTTGAGATCGAACCGCTGACACGACGTAACAACGACCGATATGCGACTCGCCGACACAATGATTTTGACTATAAGCTGTTCATTACTACACGTAAATTCAAAACATTTAAGAATTCTGGCAACGACATTCATCCACAAGCATGGCTCCATCAATTCTCTCATTGTTTTCCTCCCAACTGGTCATTGGAGCACAGATTAGAATTTATGTGTGGCTACTTAGAGAATCAACCAGCTGTAAGAATGCGATCAGTCATTCACGATTGCCACAGTGAAGGAGAATTTTACCATGCCTTCCTCTCAGCATATTGGTCTCAAGCCACACAAGACCGAGTAAAACATGGCATCATAATGATGAAACATTTCGAACAATCTGAATTTTCCAGTCTTGTGAAATATTTTGAAGACATGTTGCACAAGAATCAGTATCTTTCAAACCCATACAGCCCCTCAGAACTCATCCGCATTTGCTTAATCAAATTACCTGAACATTTACGGCATATTATTTTGGCACGACGTTGCAAATACGACATTGAAGTTTTTCAGGGGCTCTTACAAGAACTGGAAATTGACACTGACATTCACGGAACGCGAAAACAGGAGCACAACAATTTCAGGTCACATCCGTCACAATTCCGCGATGACAGAAATAATAACTGGACACGACAAGGCTATTCTCAGAACACATATCGTGACCAAAACAGACACCACCCGTATGACAACCGTTGGCAGAGTAGTAATAATTACAGGGAAAGATCACCTCTCCGCCATAGTGACTATCACTGAGACAATCAGAGAAACAGACAATTTGGGAACCAAAATAATTATTATCAAGGGAGACAGAATAACTTTAGACGCAACGGTCCAGCGCGCAGTTACGATTCAGGGAGAAATTCTCCACCACGTAACCGACAAGAAAGAAACTACAGGAACTACCGACATGACGACAGACGATGTGATCGTAACGACAGACCTGAATTACATCAGAACTGGCGGGATTTAAACAGGGCAGGGCCCTCTCGGTAAGGTCAATTTGTAGAAGTTAGGTATCCAAACCCCAATAATGATGCGCGCCAACAAAGAGACAATAGGCAATGACTCATACCGCTGGCAGCCACAAAACGTACATATGACACTAACGACGCAGCTGCCATAGCTAGTAATTACGTAAAAATGAAAGACATTAGGGATATCTTACTCCAGGAACATGACGCTGCTAATGAGTGACAATTTACAATGTTACTTTTGCGGTGTATCTGTTTTATATCTGCACAGTTTTTTCTGAATTCTTCTGTAAAGTGAGACATGTTTTAGTGGTGACTTTTGTGCTATGGCTACAAGGAGACAGCCTTTTCCGTAGGACAACAATACGTTACAGCACAATACTTTCCTCATCACGGCAATAAGCGTAATAACTAAGATATCTATATGCAAAGCGTTTCACTTTTGTGTATCATGAGGTAAGTACATTGGCTTCTGCAGAACTTAGCTTTCGGAGGTCGATAACTATGACACTTCCACAGAGATTATCTTACAGCAAGACGCAGATTTAGCGCTACAGGACACATATTTGAGTGATTAATTTTGTACTTAAATCATTTATTTTTAAAGACATTTGAAGTACAATGATACAAATGTTTTCCGTAATACATTTCATTCCATTGTTGTAATCTGTAACACCTGAGGGTATAATTACATTAATCCTCAGGGGGGTACACGCTTACTTTGTGTATCATGTGTTTGGCAAGCACAAGGAGCCCTAGCTAATATGGCATTTGCTTATACAACTTTACACATCGGTACCATATTTCTCTAACACAGAATTACACAGCTATCTGATCATTTAACAGAGAAAGAAACATTTTTTACTACATGTGTGACACATGTTTACGCAATTACACAGTTGGGTAACTTCACAATTACGAAATTGTATTTTGTCTGTACTTTGTGAACTGTTCATATTTTTTCGGAACCATTGTGATACTATGAGAACTTTGAATGATGTATTTGGTAAGGGAGCATGATTTTAAAGTACGTTTGAGGTAGATGACACTAGGTGAAATGAGCAGAGAATTTTCTTTAGGTTTTGAAATTATTGCATAAAGCTATGACGTTTTTGAGATTTGACTGAGGTGTTTTGAAGTTATTTTTATGACGACGAATATGTATATGTGTAATAAGGTAAGGAATAATGAGTAGTGGTTAGGGACTCTGGTTTGTGAAAAAGGATGTTGGAAACCAAGAATCGTACTTTAAGGGTTATGAAATGTGTGTATATGCGTGAATGTATCACAATGCTGGCGAAAATTTTTTGGACGCTGTTATATTTGCAGTATTTTGTTTCTACACATTTGTAACGCAAATTTTCGACCTGTGAAATTTTTATATGAGACTGTCACTGTAGCAGAAACTGCTGTCGTAAATATTTCAGAAAGAAAGGTAAGTGACCTTGACGTAATGCGTTTTGGGCGCCCAGCTGAGAGGTTGTCGCCTGACAAAAGAAAGCCATTAGGTGGAGAAAAAAAAAAGGAGGCCATTACACTCGCTATTGACATTCCTGTGTAGAAAGCATTGCAAATACGACACGCTCGAACTTGAAAACATATGATTACACTGTGGAGTTCTTAATTTATGATATTTACTGAAATGAAATGATGAGAAACATTTTATGTCTATTGTCTTGCTAGTTGAGAGAATTTTTTACTACTTATGAAATGCCACATGGCTATTGAACGATATTCTTATGCTTTGCTTTGTACATAGTTGCTTATTTCATTTGATATCTAGTTTCTAGCTGCACTGCAGCATTGATTAAAATAAAATTTTATAGATGTACTAATGTAAATATTTTCTGTCTACTGATCGAGTAAATCATAATTTTTTCAAAAAAATGAGGGAGCACAAAAAGACATTTACCTTCACAGGAACTGCATTCATAATTTTCTTTTCAAGTACTTGGTAATTTCTTTTGTAGAATACATTGTGATGCATCACTCTCGTGTTAAGATGTGACATAGGTATTAGACATGGCCATTTTTAGTGTACTATTTTTTTCTGCTTGAGCTATGTCGTGTTTAGATATATGTTTTTTTTATTTGCTGCTGCTGTTTGCCAGGCATAATGTTACTGAATTTGACTTTGTATTACGCTGTTAAGCCAGTTTACTACGCATTTATTTTTCTTGTTTGCTGCACAGTGCCTTATATTAGTGGTAATATAGCAATTGCTTTGCCAGTTTGAATTTTTTGTTATTGATGTTTGTGTTAATTGTTTTGTGCTGCTGCATTGCCTCGTCCCTTAGTTTAGCATCTGAGCTCAGTAGTTTTAAGTTAGCTTAAGTGGGGGTAGACTACATAAGAAACTGACTATGGACAACAGGAAAAAATGCATTGAGAAGTTATATGAAAAAGATTTGGGCCAAAATGAGTATTGTACACTGAGAAATAACTATTTTGAAAGAAATATGAATAGAATACAGAAATCAGGTATAGACAGCACTTTTTGAAATAATGAAGAACGAAGGGAGATCTCCAAGAAGTAAAGAAAGTTTTGTTTACAAAATACTGCAGTAAAACAAACCCTGTCCTTTGCTTTTGTATTAATATGCTATGTGTTTGTGTACCCTTGTGTATTTGTTTTCTTCCTGTCTCTGTGTACTGTTTCATAGAATTTTTCTTCTCTTCTAATACTAAGCTACATTCACTATGATGAGGAATACTGTTATCCTCAAATATAACTGGCATTAATAATATCTTATTTACTTTGTAAAGATATTAGACATTATTCATTCTGTTTTGTTTTCATGCTCATGTGTGAAGTTGGTGTTTCAAAAGTTATTCTGATCTTTTCTGTATGTACTCATGTCATAATTCCTGTAACACTGATGTATATGTTATTTCGATTTTTTTGTAAAGCCTGTACTACAAATGTTATCTGTATTGTTATGTTCTTTAATGATGTATTTTGTACCTTTGTTATTGTATTCTTATGTTATAAAATTGTAATTGACACCAGTTCATCAAATTAAGTAATTTGTAAGTTACATTTCACTGCACATGTTTCTGTTGGTCATTGTACAATATGTGAGAAGTAGGGACTGATAGTGTTTGCACGTGTGTTAATAATTCAGCAAGGGACTGGATAACAGCATTGCTGGTTCTAAGGACAATTCCAAAAACTTTGTAAGTGCACAAGTGGTGGTTATGGACTTGCTACATTATCCGCAAGACTCTTCAATGGTGATTGTGTACCTGCACAGTTGCAACAGATGGCTGCTGGCCCTCTCTACAAGGACTGCAGTGGGTCTGCATTTTTGATGGCCCATCGTTACCATTATTTCTACAAGGACTACAGTGGGTCTGCACCTCTGGTGGCCCACCAATACCATACTCTCTACCAGGACTACAGTGGGTCTACTCTGTGATGACCTACCTACCAATATTCTTCAAAACTTCGACTGACTCTGCTGTGGGTTTGCTCTGTTGTGGCCCATTACCTGTCTGCATGTCAAGAGTCAGCACTGTCTTTCCTTTGGAAGGACAACACTACTTCTTCAAGACTGCATGGAAATCCACTACTTCTGTGTGCATTCTCTTTTACTGTTCAGACTTTGAAAAAAAAGAAAAACACTGTAATTTTACTGTGATGAATCAGGACTGTCTTTATGGACTGTGAGAAAATTTTAGCTTTTGACCAACATTGTATCAATAAGTGTGTGCATTTGATATCTTTGTTATTGCAATTATGAAAAATTTTATCAAATCATTATTGGCCACTGCCCAAAACAATTTGTAAAATTTTTTGTGGGGAGCTTGGGGGCTATGTAAGTAGGCTGTTTATGTTTTCTTATTGGCAACGTTAAGTAGCGCTCTGTATGAAAATCACTCTCTGAGCTGTGTGCAGTCTGTGTCTAGTTTGCATTGTTGTCTGCCATTGTCGTGTTGGGCAGCGGCAGCTGGATGTGAATAGCGCGTAGCGTTGCGCAGTTGGAGGTGAGCCACCAGCAGTGGTGGATGTGGGGAGAGAGATGGCGGAGTTTTGTAATTTGTGATGAACTGCTATATATATTATGACTTTTGATGATATTAAGGTAAATACATTGTTTGTTCTCTATTAATATCTTTCATTTGCTAACTATCCCTATCAGTAGTTAGTGCCTTCCATAGTTTGAATCTTTTATTTAGCTGGCAGTAGTGGCGCACGCTGTATTGCAGCAGTTCGAGTAACCAAGATTTTTGTGAGGTAAGCGATTTGTGAAATGCATAGGTTAATGTTAGTCAGGGCCATTCTTTTGTAGGGATTTCTGAAAGTCAGATTGCGTTGCGCTAAAAATATTGTGTGTCAGGTTAAGCACAGTCCTGTGCAATTGTTCAAAGGGGACGTTTCACTATAAGTGAAGAGTGGCCAGGACCCTACACTTATCAGATAATTTATTGTCCCTATCAGTGTATTTGTAACTCAGTGAGCTTATCCTGGGATCTTTACTGTTTGACTTTATTATCCTTATTCCTATTATCTTTTGATCCAATATGGATGCAGGATATTTTTTCAGGACAGCCTTCCCTTAGTTATTATAATGTATGACTCAGTATGGCTGCCACAATCAAAGAATGGCTGCCCAAAACGAGTCCACTACTGTAACATTACAGTGGACATCGCCAAGCGTGAAAGCAGAATGAAATATAAAACTAATTGGCAAGATATTTTGTTCATTGAAAACAGTTACTGACATGTTTTAGTAGAGTGTACGTTATAAACATTGTTAATCATGAAGCAAAACATGTAAAAGAACGTAGTCGCTGTAAGGAAGTTGCGCTCACATGTCAACTTTAAAATATCTAAATATGGATTATTTCCTCTTTTACAACATTAAGCGAGTGCTTTCACACTTGAGAAATACATTATCACAGTGTGCAGAGATTGCAAGGGTCAGCTACGCTCTCTTGTGTCACTCAGCTCATAACCGGCCAAACAGCTTTTTCGTTGTTCTAAAGCCTGTTCCTAGCTCGTGTGGTGAGGTGAAGTCACGTGCTCCAGCCTCACTGCTCCTGGTGGCCTGATTGACTTCCCACAATGCAAGAGAAGCTTACACATGCAAACTGCTTATATCACTCCACACTGTGTCTATTAGAGAGCTGCTACAGCTCTTATCTTCACCACCTGTCACATAGCTCACCAACATCTTTCCCTCAATATGTCTGGAGTTATTAAAATCAATACACAAAGAGACCCTTTCACAAGTGTGCTGTAGCCCTATTAGCCACCTGAGTAAATAGGTGCACATGTCTAACTTACAGACTGTGGTAGCTTTGTATACGTCAAAGGAACACTCAAACAAGCTCTATGGAGACACTGAATAATACAATGCCCACATCTGGTAAAAATCCTCTAGACAAGGACTGCAGAGCAGATCGTGCAATCTATAATGTGTCTATCTAACCTCCAGTCAGTGGCTGCAAAACTATATATGTCTACAACTTTATAGGACTATCACACAAGTCCTGTGCAGCATTGTCATTAGCCACCTTAGTAAGTATTCACTATAATGTGTCTATTTATCCTGCAGTCAATATCTGTAGTCTAAACATTAAGACACCATCTAACATGTCTGAAAGATAGATGTGTTATAATCCTTCCTTCCACTTGCTCTCCTGTAGGACCCTTCACCTACACGCTGAAATAATAGAGGACCGTTATTCTATTGACTAGATGTATTGTACTTGGCCCCCACCAACCAAAAATAGACGAGTGCACATCCTCCCCCCTCGTCACCACCCTCACAATCCCCAGGTGAGTATGCACATAACAAGGCTGCAGAAGTAGAATTCACATCAATATTAGTTCAGATATCCACTATGAAACTTATATGTGGAAACCACTCTGGAGATAGTCACGATAGCAATAGCCATTTGTGTCTGGAAGACGACATTACAAGTATGTACCTACAATATTTTATATGTGTATGTTTAACTGTGTACAAACATAAATGGCTCTGAGTACTATGGGATTTAACTTCTGAAGTCATCAGTCCCCTAGAACTTAGAACTACTTAAACCTAACTAACCTAAGGACATCACACACATCCATGCCTCAGGCAGGATTCGAACCTGCGACTGTAGGGGTCGCGCGGTTCCAGACTGTAGCGCCTAGAACCGCTCGGCCACCCCAGCTGGCTGTGTACAAACGTGATATTATGAGTTTCTTCAATACTACAGTTCACAGATTATCGGCACCACTAATGGGTGTTGATTGCTAACCCTCCTGATGGACATTGTAGGTGCTCTGGAGGTAAATGGCTGGTTTGGGAAGGCACAACTGCAACCACAACTAATGCGAATTGTGCACAATGTACTAGTCCTTATGTATAGATGTGTTGAAAAAATTATGCTAGTATACAATGCTTATATGATGTCTTTTGGATTCCCAATGGTTGTGAACGATGTCAGTCTTGTGAAAATGCATCAGGGAATATGATCAAGATTAATCTGCTCACAGCAGGTGTCGATGCATGTAGGTAATGTGACTCTCTATCACTTACCTGTTATGGATGCAAAGCAGAGTGTATGTGTCTTGTTTATATGTCTTGGACCTTCTCCCAAATTCCTGAATCGATTTCAATCAAATTTGGCACAAAAACTTGAATATCAGCACTGTGAATTTTTTTTGTCCTTGATGTCCTAGCACAGACACAGGTACAAACAAGTTTTTCTCCAGCTCTTGGTGTATAGGCAGCCCTGCTCAAAGGAATGCTGAGTGGGAACGGTATCAGTCTGTGAAATCAACCTCCTTTTCACAGCAGCCTACATGTCAGGGGCAAGGAATGGTTATCTGGACCCTGCCATGTGGGCTGCCCTGCTTGGTAGGCATGTTGTTGCGGAGCAATATTGGTGTGCTTCATCAGCCTGCTTGTCATGGTGACCTGTACCTCAGTGGCTAATAAATGACTTTGTAGCTCATGATTTGTATCCTGCCCTGCATGATGGGCATGTTGTGGGAGTAGAATCGGCCTGTTTTATTGAACGGTATGGCATGGCCACATGTGCCACGAGCATTGCTGGATGAGATTGACACGGATACAGGAAGACAGAGTTAGCAGATAGGGGAAATCATGTGGAGAGGTGTGGAGGGGGATATGTACGACAGGTGTAAGTTGAAGAGATCTAATGGGCTGTTGAAAATAAAGAGAGTGAGTTGGAGATGGAGTGAGAGAGAGGGTAAAGGATGCAGTAAGAAGAAGGAGGCAGGAAGATATGGTCAGACAGAGGGGGTGGAGCAAATGGACAGAGAGATTTTTTTAGTTTAACTAAGGTGTTTGTGTTGATCATGAAATATTGCTCCATAAGTTGGACCATCGTGGAATATGGGAAGTACCTCATAACTGGTTCACCTCTTACTTTAACAACAGACAGCAAAAGGTCGTTATTTACAGTGTTGAGAACTGCTGTGACGTAGGGTCTGAGTGGGGTACAGTCAAATGGTGGGTGCTCAAGGGACCAGTGTTCGGACCACTCTTGTTCCTTATTTATATAATTGATGTGCCCTCTAGTATTACAGGTAATCGTAAAATATTTCTGTTTACTGATGACATTAGCTTGTTGATAAAGGATGTTGTGTGCAGTATTGGCTCCGTTTCAAATGGTGCATTTCATGACACAAGTTCGTGGCTTGCAAAAACGAACGAATTCTAAATGACAGTAAGACAAAGTTTTTACAGTTTCTAACGCACAAATCTACAAAACCGGACGTTTTAAATTCACAGATTAGGCATATGATTAGTGAAACTGAACAGTTCAAATTTCTAGGTGTTCAGATTGACTGTAAACTCTCGTGGAAAACCCACATTCACGATTTTGTTCAAAGACTAAATGCTGCCATTTTTACTATTCGAACAGTATCTGAAGCGAGTGATCGTTCGACATGGGATATAGTCTACTTTGCTTATTTTCATTAGCTTATGTCTGGTATTATATATTCCCATTCTAAAAGAATATTTTTGGCTCAGAAATGGGCAGTTCAGGCAATAAGTGGTGTAAGTTCGCGAAGATATTGTCAATCCCTGTTCAATAGTCTGGGTATTCTGACATTGGCTTCTCAATATATATTTTCTTACTGTCGTTTCTTGTTAACAATATCAGCATATTCCCAAGAATAAGGAACTTTCACTCAGTTAAAGCTAGGCAGAAATCCCATCTGCATTTTGATTGCACTTGCTTAACCCTTGTGCAGAAAGGTGTGCAGTATACTGCTGAATCAGTTTTCAATAACCTACCAAAAGAATTTAAAAAAATTAGCAGTAATCCACAGGCTTTCAAACCGAAGCTGAAGATTTTACTCATAGGTCACTTTTTCTATGCTGTTGAGGCGTTCCTTAAAAAATTTAGCTGATTCCTTTGTTATATTGCTGACTACGTTTACTTAAACTTATGGCTTGACTTTTTTCGGTTCATATATATTTTACTTTATCTGTTATTAGTTCTGTGCTGTAATTTCTTGTGCTGACACGTTCCATGACCTTGGAGATTTGTTCCTGAATTTGGTCCTATGAATCTAGACATGTAAATAAATAAAATCTTTAGTGTAATGCGAGCAGAGTGGAGACACCGCAACTCATTGGTCTGAAGTTCAGCTAAGGACTCTAACACTGAATACCAGAAGTCTTTGCCACTTCAAAGTGCAGCCACAACTCCTGTGCACGAACTTGGTGCATTTGACAGCATATCATATCCAGCAATCTTCTCAAAACTTTCTATAATCTGCCAATGGAATAGTTATTTATTTGACAAAATATCCAACTAAGAAGCAACGAAACGTCAACAAGGATACCAACTGAATATCTTCCCAATGTTTCTAAAAAACTTAACATTAACTTGTTCGTTCTCCCGACAACGCTTCTAACACACCAATTGGTGCTGATGCAGCCATTATCTAGTCTCTCATTACAGGCCCTGTGAATATGTTAAGGAACTTCCGATGTGTCTAGTTGCCGACTTTGTTGCAACGTTAAATAGGCCAGAGTTGTTTTTTCATGTTTTTAGGAAATCCTGAAGGTGCTTATCTGTTCAAGTATTTCTTTTAACATGCTACTAGCACTTACCACCTGCTGACACAGTTCTGTCTTCTGGAGCAAAGGCTTTTAATCTTGACCATCCTTCGGTCCATGCTATAAAGTGGCCAACAGCCTCTCCGCCTACTCACAGTTTGACAAAGCGACTTTCTCCTCCGACATGGTGAGGACACGTCCCTGTGTTCATGTGAAAACCAGCCTGTGCATGGCTACCTGTAGCTTGTATTGCCTTTCCTCGCTACAAGCTACCTGACCCATAATCATGGCACTCCCTATTTCCAAAGCTCTACAAGACTAAAGCAAACTGATATACTCAGTATCATGTTACATTACAGAGAATTAAGAAGAGGCAGTGAAATGAACTCATACAACCATTGTCCATATCACGATCCTCTAAAAATTAAATCAACTCCCATCCAGTTGCATAACTGAAGATGAATCAAATGAAAAGAGTTGAGTTTAAGGGTTGCACCTTTCATTACATCCCGTTCGCACAAACATTTCGTATAGGTGGTGTTACTCTAAAAAATATAGTGATGCATCAGCAAGCAAACTCTTACAAAGGGCTTTACCCGAAGATGTTAACAACTTATTCTAGCAAACAATATTTTCATTGGGGGTTAGCGAGGCTAAAATAAAAGGTTTCTTTGCCAGTGAGCCCTTACAGCTCAACTTAACTCACTAACCAACTTGAAGAGAGAGACACAGTCGAGTTCTACCCGTATCATCACACATCGAAATAAGTGTCCAAGGAATAGAAAAGCAACTGGTATCACTCAATAGAGGAAAGTCCACTGGACCTGACGGGATACCAATTCGATTCTACACAGAGTACGTGAAAGAACTTGCCCCCCTTCTAACAGCCGTGTACCGCAAGTCTCTAGAGGAACGGAGGGTTCCAAATGATTGGAAAAGAGCACAGGTAGTCCCAGTCTTCAAGAAGGGTCGTCGAGCAGTTGCGCAAAACTATAGACCTATATCTCTGACGTCGATCTGTTGTAGAATTTTAGAACATGTTTTTTGCTCGAGTATCATGTCGTTTCTGGAAACCCAGAATCTACTATGTAGGAATCAACATGGATTCCGGAAACAGCGATCGTGTGAGACCCAACTCGCTTTATTTGTTCATGAGACCCAGAAAATATTAGATACAGGCTCCCAGGTAGATGCTATTTTTCTTGAGTTCCGGAAGGCGTTCGATACAGTTCCGCACTGTCGCCTGATAAACAAAGTAAGAGCCTACAGAATATCAGACCAGCTGTGTGGCTGGATTGAAGAGTTTTTAGCAAACAGAACACAGCATGTTGTTATCAATGGAGAGACGTATACAGACGTTAAAGTAACCTCTGGCGTGCCACAGGAGAGTGTTATGGGACCATTGCTTTTCACAATATATGTAAATGACCTAGTAGATAGTCTCGGAAGTTCCATGCGGCTTTTCGCGGATGATGCTGTAGTATACAGAGAAGTTGCAGCATTAGAAAATTGTAGCGAAATGCAGGAAGATCTGCAGCGGATAGGCACTTGGTGCAGGGAGTGGCAACTGTCCCATAACATAGACAAATGTAATGTATTGCGAATACATAGAAAGAAGGATCCATTATTGTATGATTATATGATAGCGGAACAAACACTGGTAGCAGTTACTTCTGTAAAATATCTGGGAGTATGCGTGCGGAACGATTTGAAGTGGAATGATCATATAAAATTAATTGTTGGTAAGGCGGGTACCAGGTTGAGATTCATTGGGAGAGTGCTTAGAAAATGTAGTCTATCAACAAAGGAGGTGGCTTACAAAACTCTCGTTCGACCTATACTTGAGTATTGCTCATAAGTGTTGGATCCGTACCAGATCGGTTTGACGGAGGAGATAGAGAAGATCCAAAGAAGAGCGGCGCGTTTCGTCACAGGGTTATTTGGTAACCGTGATAGCGTTACGGAGATGTTTAATAAACTCAAGTGGCAGACTATGCAAGAGAGGCGCTCTGCATCGTAGTGTAGATTGCTCGCCAGGTTTCGAGAGGGTGCGTTTCTGGATGAGGTATCGAATATATTGCTTCTCCCTACTTATACCTCCCGAGGAGATCACGAATGTAAAATTAGAGAGATTAGAGCGCGCACGGAGGGTTTCAGACAGTCGTTCTTCCCGCGAACCATACGCGACTGGAATAGGAAAGGGAGGTAATGACAGTGGCACGTAAAATGCCATCCTCCACACACCTTTGGGTGGCTTGCGGAGTATAAATGTAGATGTAGAATGTAGATGTAGACATACAATTGAAGAAACTGGAACAAAACCAAAATGAATTTACACAAAAATAAACCACAACCTAGAACATAAATTTGTCAAAATTAAATACTAAGCAGACAAACCCTTAGGCTCGAGCCACCAGCTGATACGCAACAGGATAAGCAAAATAATTTCAAACAGAAAATACCTAGTCTGCTGTGGCCGGCCGTACTCAACACAGTCCCTCAAAATTCTATAGGCATTAATGTATGCCAGTCGCACAGTTTAAATAGAGGACGCAAACTTCACACAGACATGAGCTTACTGCCAATCGTACAGTAAAACAAGTGCTCTAATTATAAAGCCAGTTAAGAAACAAGAAAAACACAGGCACACAGCCACTCGCTGTTCAGCCCTGTCAGCTCTGAGCACTCAGAAGGATAAAGGTGTTACAGCTGCCGTATGACTTCCTAAACAATTTATTTAAATTTTAAATAATATGCTAATACAAGATACAGTAGAATCACGTATAAAAAATGCAAAGTACGCGAAAGCAGGTACACAGTCACGCATTGTACGAATGAGGCCATCAAAACGGCCGTATTACCTGGCAAACAACACCGAAAGAATACGAACAAGGTACAACAGATTACCAACCAAAAAGAAATATGACAGTCATAAGCTGGTTCTAAAAGTACGTTCAGGAAACGCAGATCCACCACAAACCGAAGAAATGACCCAGATTTAGCATTTCCTAACCACAGGTCAAAATAGCAAATTTCTCACCGTAAATGAAGTGGTTATTCCACTAACAAAATTCTAAATCCAGCTCTTCCTGGCAACTCTGCTACATGCAGCCACACAGTATAACTGCTTCGATGCACAAAAGCTCCTGTTTGCAATGGTTGCCACCAATGACAGTATTCAAACTTTCGCAGCTGAGTGGCACCTTGCCCACCGACACTTGGCACGTACAGGCATCCTCGTGGCATTAACACTTCGCTCACACCTGAACAACTCCTCTACGCAAGCCCACTTACATGTTAAATAGTCTTTCCCAACGGATTTCCTGTCCTCTCCACCAAAGATAAGTTCACGACCAAAGTGGCGTAAATAACGTGCCACACGTTAGTTACACTTATCTCGTCTGCCCTCTTCTGTGCATCGTCATTTTATTTTCATCAAAAATTGAAGTATCCCATACGACCATCGATATTTATTGTCTGTCCATTTGGAGAAGAGGCTTATGAACTAATCGGAGCAGTCCGTCTCATCGGTGTTTCCGTCCTATCGTCTCCTCTACGTCGTAATTTTGAATAAACACTAAAGCTTCGACATGCAGCGAGACGACGTAATGTTCCTCGTCGCTATACTTACTAAGCACATTGTTTAATTAATCACCTGTTTGGATGTGGTTTAAACGAATTACTTCATTACTGGTGACATTCGGAGTTACACTGTTTCTTTCCTAAATCACCATCTACCTAAGCTCCACCATGCACTATAATCCTGATAGTTTTATTCTTTGCCTGTTTCTGTCCTGCCAGTGTGTTACTCCTTGCTCTCATTCAAATGAGATTCTTTACCCTATTGTTAACATGAAAAACGAAAGAAAAATCATTACAGTTTCATATCCTCCGCAAACAGATCAACACATATTCAATCCAAAAAACGGACGCTAACGTTACAATGCCGATAACCAATCAGACATGGAAAAGAACCCACAAAACATAGATAGAGAGCTGGAAATAAGATACATACACTAGTTATTCATGCTAGTAAATGTTGTGGATTGGCAGGAGAGCCAACCCAGGCTTAATAGAGGAAGCCGAAAGGCACGTGTTTTAGCTCACGCAGGCTGGCGTGAGGTCTGGAACAGGACAAGGAATTTAGACTAGAAAAAAAGGATGTAGCTGGTGTAATACTTAACTTTAATCCATTAATGTTGAACGTAGCTCTTGTCTGCACATTATTTACAATATCAATAGTAACTGAACATGGCGCCTTGCTAGGTCGTAGCAAATGACGTAGCTGAAGGCTATGCTAACTATCGTTTCGTCAAATGAGAGCGTATTTTGTCAGTGAACCATCGCTAGCAAAGTCAGTTGTACAACTGGGGCGAGGGCTAGGAAGTCTCTCTAGACCTGCCGTGTGGCGGCACTCGGTCTGCAATCGCTGATAGTGGGTCCAACGTATACTAACGGACCGCGGCCGATTTAAAGGCAACCACCTAGCAAGTGTTGTGTCTGGCGGTGACACCACATTCCTCCCCCGCAAATCGGCGTACGGTTCTGTTATAAGGCTTCCGCCCGCCGTGGGGAGGACCCCATGTTGACGTATGCGACCAGGTGGGGAGCCTAACAACAGGCGAGGCTGTGCCACCCGCACCCGGCCGTTCGGTCCTAGGGGAGCTAGGAAACGCCTGAAAACCTAGTCCAGGGTGCACGCCAACATGCGGTGTATGAGCCCGCAGAGATACAGGAGGGGCCGAAGGGTCGACCTCCATCGGGCCAGGGCACCCGACGGGAGAAGACGACATATGGTCCGAAGCGGACAAGAGTTCCATGTCGGAGGACAACTGGTCATGGGAAGCGATCGGCGGCGCGTGACCCGGGGAGGCGCCCGGCGGTTGCAGCGACGCGTCCACTGCGGGCGTCGCCGGCGGGAGAACAGGCGGCGGCGGCGGTGGCGGCTGCGCGGGCAAAATGGAAAGCAGCGTCGGTAACACCTGGGGCTGAGGCGAGCCATTAGATGGGTCCCCAGGGCGCTGACCGGTCGGCACTGTCGCTGAAAGCAGACGGCGAGTGGCAGAGCCCGTGCGACGACAGAGGCGCAGCTGGTTGAGAAGCCGACGCATCTCACCAGAGGGCCCCAAAACCAGATACATAGCGCGGCCGAGGCAGCGAAGAATGCGCCCTTCAAGCCAACGCCGTGAACTTCGGTAGTGACGATAGTAGACAACGTCGCCTGGAGCAAAAGCAGGTGTCTGCCGCTGCACAGGAACCTGATGCGGCAGATGTAGCAAAGACATCAAGGTTCGATGATGACGACCGTGGAGCAACTCGGCCGGAGAGCGACCATCTCGCGGCTGAGAGCGATACGAGGACAAAAAGAGCAATATCGCGTCCTCCTGAGAATAAGACTCTTTCAACTTCAACATCTGTGACATGAAAGTCCTGACCAATCGTTCAGCGGCACAGTTTGACTGTGGCGAAAACGGCGCGGACGTCACATGTTGAATACCATTGGCATTGCAGAATGACTGAAATTCTGCGGGCATGAATTGTGGACCATTGTCGGAAACAATAGTCTGTGGAAGACCTTCAATGCAAAAGATAGCAGACAACGCTTGGATGGTGGCAGAAGACGTCGTGGAAGACATCCGGGCAACAAAAGGAAAATTACTGAATGAATCTACCACAACCAACCATCGAGCATACCAGAATGGACCAGCAAAATCGATGTGTAAGCGTTGCCAAGGGGAAGTGGCTTTTGGCCATACAAAGAATTTCCACGGTGGTGCGGATTGTTGTTCGGCACACGCCATGCAAGAAGAGCACATATTCGTAATCGCAGCATCGATTCCGAACCAAGTACAGTTCTGACGAGCAAGTTGTTTCGTTCTCACTATACCCCAATGTCCTTGGTGGAGAAGTCGTAAGACAGACGACTGTAACGAACGTGGGACCACGACCCCAGACAGATCATTATCAGAACGCAACAGCAAAACATCACGTCGTACAAAAAGTCTCTCCTTGTGATGTAAGTAGGCTGTTTATGTTTTCTCTATGTAAGTAGGCTGTTTATGTTTTCTCTATGTAAGTAGGCTGTTTATGTTTTCTTATTGGCAACGTTACGTAGCGCTCAATATGAAAATCACTGGCTGTGATGTGTGCAGTCTGTGGCTGCTTTGCATTGTTGTAATACTCGCCATTGTAGTGTTAGGCAGCTGGATGTGAACAGCGCGTAGCGTTGCGCAGTTGGAGGTGAGCCGCCAGCAGTGGTGGATGTGGGGAGAGAGATGGTGGGGTTTTGAAATTTGTCATGAACTGCTATATTTATATATGATGATATCAAGTTTGAATCTTTTATTTAGCTGGCAGTAGTGGCGCTCGCTGTATTGCAGTAGCTTGAGCAGCGAAGATTTTTGTGAGGTAAGTGATTTGTGAAAGGTATAGTTTAATGTTAGTCAGGGCCATTCTTTTGTAGGGAATTTTAAAAGTCAGATTGTGTTGCGCTAACAAAATATTGTGTGTCAGTTTAAGCAGTCATGTATAATAGTTCAAAGGGGACGTTTCATATGGCGACCCTGCCAGGATACCTCACTGGAATCTTCTGATTTTTCTTGTAGTTTGTGTAATTAGTGTAGATTTTGTTTATTGCTAGCGCGTAACTGTAGAGAGAATCTCCTTTGTAGTTGCAGTCTTTCATTGTTGTACAGTAAAACAGTTGTGGCATGCATGTAGATTTGCACCAAGTATTTCGCAGCTGCGCTGGCAATTAAGTAGACATTATTTCCATTGCTATGTTATTTTATTTTTGCTCTTCAAATTGTGTTTTTCTGTGTTGTCGTGTGAAATACTGTAACAATAATGGCGTGTGAAAAACGTAATACTAGGCTCCAAAGTAAACTGAGAAATGACAGTGAAAATGAAAGCAGTGTGTTAGCGCCACCGAGTAATGAATTAACTGATGTTCAAAGTAGTAATTTGATAATTGTGCATAGGGAAATGGAGCGGGCGGCAAACAATGGCGTGGACAGTGAAACAATTAGTGAAGAGGGAAGCATTATCGATCGATCGGTCGGCAACAGCTCGCCTCAGGAATCCGAAATGATATGACACAATTTTGCAAACACTGTAGATTCAGGTTTTGCGTCCTCACCGTTTTCTCAAATGAGTCAAGACACGTTTTCCGCTTGTCAAAATATGAATGTTGCCGGTGCAAATTCACTGCCGAAAAGCACTGAGGAACATGTTTCAGACACCAGTGCATTGTTATTACAGTTAATGCAACAAATGGGACAAAGGCTACAAAAGTTAGACACAACGCTTGAACAAAATCAGAAACAAACACAGCAACAGTTACACACAATGGAACAAAATCAGAGACAAACACAGCAGAATCTTAAAAAGTTAGACGCAATGGAACAAAATCTTCAAAAGTTAGACTCATTGGAACAAACTCTTGAACAAACACGTGAGGATTTAACTACTGAGTTACATCACATTGAATCGAAATGTCAAAAAGTCTGTAATGACGTAAAAACACAAATTTGTGAGCATTTCCAACCTATTTTTTCGCGTCATGAAAATGCATTACAGAATCATGAAGCAGCCATAAAAGAACTGCAAACTATTGTTCATGAAAATCACAACACCTTGCAAGCTAAAATTGACTCAGTTGCATCTACCGATTCGGTTACGCAACTTGCAAAAACTCAGGAAAACTTAAAGGACACAGTAGATACTCTGAAACTTGGTTCAGAAAAACATACAGAGGAAATAATTTCACTATCGGATAAAGTAGCTGAACTTTCAGATCAGTTCACTAACTTATCTACAAAGGTAGATGATGATCTGAATAACACAACACCTGTAGCCTTCACTGACACAGAAGAGTATGAACAAATTAGAAAATTCAAACAGAATCAAAATCAAATCAATACACAGTACAAAAGAGAAATCCAGGAAGTACAAGATCAGCTGACACAAGTAATTCAAGAATTACGTATTTCAGAGGATACTCGCGCCCCAATACGGGAAGAGGGACATAGAAATACGGAACAACCACAAAATAATAACACAGGACACTTCGGAAATTATGAAAGAAATTGGCAAGGCGCATTGGATTTTGAGATGGCACCGCCGAAACGAAGTAACAATGACCGACATGCGACTTGCCGACATGATGATTTTGACTATAAGCTGTTCATTACTACATGTAAATTCAAAACATTTAAGAATTCTGGCAACGACATTCATCCACAAGCATGGCTCCATCAATTCTCTCATTGTTTTCCTCCCAACTGGTCGTTAGAACACAGATTAGAATTTATGTGTGGCTACTTAGAGAATGAACCAGCTGTAAGAATGCGATCGGTCATTCACGATTGCCACAGTGAAGGAGAGTTTTACCATGCCTTCCTCTCAGCATATTGGTCTCAAGCCACACAAGATCGAATAAAACATAGCATCATGATGATGAAACACTTTGAACAATCTGAATTTTCCAGTCTTGTCAAATATTTTGAAGACATGTTGCATAAGAATCAATATCTTTCAAACCCATACAGCCCCTCAGAACTCATCCGCATTTGCTTACTCAAATTACCTGAACATTTACGACATATTATTTTAGCAGGACGTTGTAAAGAAGACATTGAGGCTTTTCAGGGTCTGTTACAAGAATTGGAAATTGACACTGACAATCGGGGAACGCGGAGACAGGAGCACAACAATTACAGGTCACATCTGTCACAATTCCACGATGAAAGAAATAATAACTGGACACGACAAGGCTATTCTCACAACACATATCGTGACCAAAACAGACACCACGCGTATGACAACCGTTGGCAGAGTAGTAATAATTACAGGGAAAGATCACCTCTCCGTGGTAATGACTATCACAGAGACAATCAGAGAAACAGACAATATGGGAACCAAAATAATTATTATTACGGGAGACAGAATAACTTTAGACGCAACGGTCCAGCGCGCAGTTACGATTCAGGGAGAAATTCTCCACCACTTAACCGACAAGAAAGAAACTACAGGAACTACCGACATGACGACAGAAGATGTGATCGTAACGACAGACCTGAATTGCATCAGAACTGGCGGGATTCAAACAGAGCAGGGCACTTTCGACAACGTGAATTTGTAGAAGTTAGGTCTCCTAATCCCAATAACGACGCGCGCCAACAAAGAGACAGACAATGACTCGCACAGCAGGCAGCCGCGTGCGCCCGCTGGCTCCGAGAAAAATAACATAAGATGCTAGCCTTGAGAAAAATTTTAGCATTCTTTACCGATGTATACAACATGATAATTCTTTGAAGTTGAAACTCTGCGTACTAGGAAGAGTAAAGGTTTACACCACATTTCTCATGTAAAACCATTTATTGACAGATAATCTGCCTTTTAACTTTGTCTTTGCCATAAAACGTTTCACTTCACGTTACTAGTATGCTTTAGAAACTGTTACCATGCAACAATGTTTGAAGTTAAATATCCAGCCAAGAACCAAGAGAAATTATTTAAACAGAAATTACGAATGCATTGTTATTGCGAACAGACGACACAGTGTAATTGTGTGTGTACATTCTTGCTTGTTAGTTGCACGATTAGAACATTTACCAGTACTGCTAATGAGATTTTAATGCAACATTTTGGTTTACTTGAAAATACATTCCGGATTTAAAGTACTTTCTGTGAGATACCAGATGAGACAATAGTTAGTTTATGTGACAGCTACACGATTTTATGACGACGCTACTAATGAGTGACAATTTACAATGTTGATTTTGCGGTGTTTCTGTTTTATATCCGCACAGTTTTTCTGAATTCTTCTGGAACGCAAAACATGTTTTAGTAGTAAGCTACAATGTGAGGGCCTTTTTCTTAGCACAACAATACTTTACAGTATAGTATTTTCTTGATCACAGTAATGTACATAATAATTATGATATCTATAAACAAAGCATTTCACTTTCGTTTCTGATGGGGTAAGTACATTGACTTCTGCAGAACTTAGCTTTCGGAGGACGATAACTACGACACTTCCACAGAGATTATGCTGCAACAAGACGCACATTTAGCGCTACAGGACACGTATTTGAGTGATTGATTATGTACTTAAAATATTTATTTTTAAAGATATTTGGAGTACAATGATACAAAGGTTTTCAGTGATACATTTCATTTCATTGCTGTACTCTGTAACACCTGAGGGTATAATTACATTAATCCTCAGGGGGGTACACGCTTACTTTGTGTACCATGTGTTTGGCAAGCACAAGGAGCCCTAGCTAATATGGTATTTGCTTATACAACTTTACACATCGGTATCTTATTTCTCTAACACACAAATTACACAGCTATCTGATTATTTAACTGAGAGAGACAAACATTTATTTTACTACATCAGTGACACATGTTTACGCAATTACACGGTTGGATAACTTCACACTTATGAAACTGTATTTTGTCTGTACTTTGTAAACTGTTCATATTTTTTCGGAACCATTGTGATACTATGAGAGCTTTGAATGATGTATTTGGTATGGATTCATGATTTTTAAATTACGTTTGAGGCAGATGACACTTTTGACATGAGCAGAGAATTTTTTTAATTATTGGAGGAAGTTACGACGATTTTGAGATTTGACTGAGGTGTTATGATGTTATTTTTACGCCGACGATGTGTATTATGCTGCTGAGGTATGTTTATGATTAATAAGCTGATGCTATATGATGAATCTGATTATGCTATGTAGCTATTATGATGAAATATTGAAGACGTGTTGATGAATATGAATATGTATATGTGTAATAAGGTAAGGAATAAGGAGTAGGGGTTAGGGACTCTGATTTATGAAAAGGTTGTTGGAAACCAAGAATCGTACTTTAAGAGTTATGAAATGTGTGTGTATATGCATGAATGTATTACAATGCAGACGAAAATTTTTTGGACACTGTTATATCAATAGCATTTTCTTTCTACAGATTTGCAACGCTAATTCTTGACCTGTGAAATATTTCTATGTGAGACGGTCACTGTAGCGGAAACTGCTGTCGTAAATATTTCCGTACGAAAGTTAAGTGACCACCTGCACGTAATGCGTTGTGGCGCCCAGCTGGGCCAGCCACCCGGAGAAAAAGCCATTAGGTGGAGAAAAAAAAGGGGACGCCATTAACCTCGCTTCTGACATTCCTTTGTAGAAAGCATCGCAAAAACGACATGGTCGAACTTGAAAACATATGATTTTTGTAATGCGTTGTGGGCACACAGCTGTGTCAAACACCTGAAGAACAAGCCATTAGGGTGTGCCTTTCATCGCTAATGCGACACCCTCGTTACTTGAAAACATATGATTACTCGCACTTTGTGCTAATTACTGAAATGCTTATGAATTGATGGGAAATATTCGTACATCTGCACACCTGATTATGACAAGCGTCTTTCTATGAGAGTTGAGAGAATTTCTACTAACTTATGAAATGTCACATGACTACTGAATGATATTTTTATGCTTTGGTTTGCGTAATTGCTTATTTCATTTGATATCTGGTTTCCAGCTGTGTTGCAGCATTGCTTTTATAAAATGAAATGCATTTGCTAATGTGAACACTTTCTGTCAACAGATCTATTAAATAATTATTTTATGATCCACATTCTTTAAAAAAGGAGCACTTGGAAAGGAAAGAACAATAAGAAGGAACTAGTAACAGTAACACATAATTTTCTTTTCAAGTACATGGTAATATTTTTTTTTACAATAATTTGTTATGGTGCACCACTTTAATTACTTAGACATTGAGATGTGATTATACATTTCCCTTATCTGCATTGTTATCTTTAGTGTACTATTTTTTCTGCTTGAGCTATGTCATGTTTAGATATAAGCTGCTGTTTGCCAGGCATAGTGCTACTGAACTTTAATTTGTGTTACTCTGCTAAGCCAGATTTATTTTTTTTTGTTTTGTTTGCTGCTCATTGCCTTATATTAGTTGTAATTTATGCTGCTTGCTTTGCCTTTTGTATTTTTTATCATTGCTGTTTGTATTAATTGTTTTGTGCTGCTGCATTGCCTCGTCCCTTAGTTTAATATCTGAGCTCAGTAGATTTAAGTTAGCTTAAGAGGGGGTAGACTATATAAGAAACGAACTATGGAGAATAGGGGAAGAATGCTTTGAAAGTTAAATGAAAACGGTTTGGGCCTAAATAAGTATTGTACACTGAGAAATAATTATTTTGAAAGAAATATGAATAGAATACAGAAAGCAGGTATAGATAGGACTCTTTGGGAATAATGACGAATGAAGGGAGACCTCCGAGAAATAATGCAAAATACTGCAGTACAACAAACCCTGTCCTTTCTTTTTGTGTTATCCCACTATATGTTTGTGTACCCTTGTGTATTTGTTTTCTTCCTGTCTCTGTGTAGTTTCATAGAATTTTTTCTTCTTTTAATATTAAGCTACATTCACTATGATGAGGAATACTGTTATCCTCGAATATAATTGGCATTAATAATATGTTATTTACTTTGTAAAGATGTTAGACATTATTAATTTTGTTCTGTTCAATGCTCATGTGTGAAGTTGATGTTTCAAAAGTTATTGTGATCCTTTATGTATGTACTCATGTCATAATTCCACTGATGTATATGTTAGTTCGATTCTTTTGTAAAGCCTGTACTACAAATGTTATTTGTATTGTTATGTTTCTAATGATGTATTCTGTACCTTTGTTATTGTATTCTCATGTTATAAAATTGTAATTGACACCAGTTTATCAAACTAAGTAACTTGTTAGTTACATTTCACTGCGCACGTTTCTGTTGGTCATAGTATGTGGACAATATGTGAGAAGTAGGGACTGATAGTGTTTGCACGTGTGTTAATAATTCAGCAAGGGACTGGATAACAGCATTGCTGGTTCTAAGGACAATTTCAAAAACTTTGTGAGTGCACAAGTGGTGGTTATGGACTTGCTATATTCTCCGCAAGACTCTTCAATGGTGAATGTGCACCTGCACAATCGCAACAGATGGCTGCTGGCCATCTCTACAAGGACTACAGTGGGTCTGCACCTCTGGTGGCCCACCAATACCATTATCTCTACAAGGACTACAGTGGGTCTACATCTTTGATGATCCATCAATACCATTATTTCTACAAGGACTGCAGTGGTTCTGCACCTCTGGTGGCCCACCAATATCGTAATCTCTACCAGGACTACGGTGGGTCTGCTCTGTGATGACCTACCTACCAATATTCATCAAAACTTCGACTGACTCTGCAGTGGGTTTGCTCTGTTGTGACCCAATACTTGTCTGCATGTCAAGAGTCAGCACTGTCTTTCCGTTGGAAGGACAACACTATTTCTTCAAGACTGCATGGAAATCCACTGTGTGCAATTTCTTTTACTAATGAGACTTTGTGAAAAAAAACCTGTAATTACTATTATGATGAACGATCAGGACTATCTTTATGGACTGTGAGAAAATTTTAGCATTTGACCAACATTGTATCAATAAGTGTGTGCATTTGATTTCTTTGTTATTGTAATTATGAAAAAATTTTTTTCAAATCTGTATTGGCCACTGCCCAATCCAATGTGTAAAAATTTTTGTGGGGAGCATGGGGGCTATGTAAGTAGGCTGTTTATGTTTTCTCTATGTAAGTAGGCTGTTTATGTTTTCTCTATGTAAGTAGGCTGTTTATGTTTTCTTATTGGCAACGTTACGTAGCGCTCAATATGAAAATCACTGGCTGTGATGTGTGCAGTCTGTGGCTGCTTTGCATTGTTGTAATACTCGCCATTGTAGTGTTAGGCAGCTGGATGTGAACAGCGCGTAGCGTTGCGCAGTTGGAGGTGAGCCGCCAGCAGTGGTGGATGTGGGGAGAGAGATGGCGGAGTTTTGAAATTTGTCATGAACTGCTATATTTATATATAATGATATCAAGTTTGAATCTTTTATTTAGCTGGCAGTAGTGGCGCTCGCTGTATTGCAGTAGCTTGAGCAGCGAAGATTTTTGTGAGGTAAGTGATTTGTGAAAGGTATAGTTTAATGTTAGTCAGGGCCATTCTTTTGTAGGGAATTTTAAAAGTCAGATTGTGTTGCGCTAACAAAATATTGTGTGTCAGTTTAAGCAGTCATGTATAATAGTTCAAAGGGGACGTTTCATATGGCGACCCTGCCAGGATACCTCACTGGAATCTTCTGATTTTTCTTGTAGTTTGTGTAATTAGTGTAGATTTTGTTTATTGCTAGCGCGTAACTGTAGAGAGAATCTCCTTTGTAGTTGCAGTCTTTCATTGTTGTACAGTAAAACAGTTGTGGCATGCATGTAGATTTGCACCAAGTATTTCGCAGCTGCGCTGGCAATTAAGTAGACATTATTTCCATTGCTATGTTATTTTATTTTTGCTCTTCAAATTGTGTTTTTCTGTGTTGTCGTGTGAAATACTGTAACAATAATGGCGTGTGAAAAACGTAATACTAGGCTCCAAAGTAAACTGAGAAATGACAGTGAAAATGAAAGCAGTGTGTTAGCGCCACCGAGTAATGAATTAACTGATGTTCAAAGTAGTAATTTGATAATTGTGCATAGGGAAATGGAGCGGGCGGCAAACAATGGCGTGGACAGTGAAACAATTAGTGAAGAGGGAAGCATTATCGATCGATCGGTCGGCAACAGCTCGCCTCAGGAATCCGAAATGATATGACACAATTTTGCAAACACTGTAGATTCAGGTTTTGCGTCCTCACCGTTTTCTCAAATGAGTCAAGACACGTTTTCCGCTTGTCAAAATATGAATGTTGCCGGTGCAAATTCACTGCCGAAAAGCACTGAGGAACATGTTTCAGACACCAGTGCATTGTTATTACAGTTAATGCAACAAATGGGACAAAGGCTACAAAAGTTAGACACAACGCTTGAACAAAATCAGAAACAAACACAGCAACAGTTACACACAATGGAACAAAATCAGAGACAAACACAGCAGAATCTTAAAAAGTTAGACGCAATGGAACAAAATCTTCAAAAGTTAGACTCATTGGAACAAACTCTTGAACAAACACGTGAGGATTTAACTACTGAGTTACATCACATTGAATCGAAATGTCAAAAAGTCTGTAATGACGTAAAAACACAAATTTGTGAGCATTTCCAACCTATTTTTTCGCGTCATGAAAATGCATTACAGAATCATGAAGCAGCCATAAAAGAACTGCAAACTATTGTTCATGAAAATCACAACACCTTGCAAGCTAAAATTGACTCAGTTGCATCTACCGATTCGGTTACGCAACTTGCAAAAACTCAGGAAAACTTAAAGGACACAGTAGATACTCTGAAACTTGGTTCAGAAAAACATACAGAGGAAATAATTTCACTATCGGATAAAGTAGCTGAACTTTCAGATCAGTTCACTAACTTATCTACAAAGGTAGATGATGATCTGAATAACACAACACCTGTAGCCTTCACTGACACAGAAGAGTATGAACAAATTAGAAAATTCAAACAGAATCAAAATCAAATCAATACACAGTACAAAAGAGAAATCCAGGAAGTACAAGATCAGCTGACACAAGTAATTCAAGAATTACGTATTTCAGAGGATACTCGCGCCCCAATACGGGAAGAGGGACATAGAAATACGGAACAACCACAAAATAATAACACAGGACACTTCGGAAATTATGAAAGAAATTGGCAAGGCGCATTGGATTTTGAGATGGCACCGCCGAAACGAAGTAACAATGACCGACATGCGACTTGCCGACATGATGATTTTGACTATAAGCTGTTCATTACTACATGTAAATTCAAAACATTTAAGAATTCTGGCAACGACATTCATCCACAAGCATGGCTCCATCAATTCTCTCATTGTTTTCCTCCCAACTGGTCGTTAGAACACAGATTAGAATTTATGTGTGGCTACTTAGAGAATGAACCAGCTGTAAGAATGCGATCGGTCATTCACGATTGCCACAGTGAAGGAGAGTTTTACCATGCCTTCCTCTCAGCATATTGGTCTCAAGCCACACAAGATCGAATAAAACATAGCATCATGATGATGAAACACTTTGAACAATCTGAATTTTCCAGTCTTGTCAAATATTTTGAAGACATGTTGCATAAGAATCAATATCTTTCAAACCCATACAGCCCCTCAGAACTCATCCGCATTTGCTTACTCAAATTACCTGAACATTTACGACATATTATTTTAGCAGGACGTTGTAAAGAAGACATTGAGGCTTTTCAGGGTCTGTTACAAGAATTGGAAATTGACACTGACAATCGGGGAACGCGGAGACAGGAGCACAACAATTACAGGTCACATCTGTCACAATTCCACGATGAAAGAAATAATAACTGGACACGACAAGGCTATTCTCACAACACATATCGTGACCAAAACAGACACCACGCGTATGACAACCGTTGGCAGAGTAGTAATAATTACAGGGAAAGATCACCTCTCCGTGGTAATGACTATCACAGAGACAATCAGAGAAACAGACAATATGGGAACCAAAATAATTATTATTACGGGAGACAGAATAACTTTAGACGCAACGGTCCAGCGCGCAGTTACGATTCAGGGAGAAATTCTCCACCACTTAACCGACAAGAAAGAAACTACAGGAACTACCGACATGACGACAGAAGATGTGATCGTAACGACAGACCTGAATTGCATCAGAACTGGCGGGATTCAAACAGAGCAGGGCACTTTCGACAACGTGAATTTGTAGAAGTTAGGTCTCCTAATCCCAATAACGACGCGCGCCAACAAAGAGACAGACAATGACTCGCACAGCAGGCAGCCGCGTGCGCCCGCTGGCTCCGAGAAAAATAACATAAGATGCTAGCCTTGAGAAAAATTTTAGCATTCTTTACCGATGTATACAACATGATAATTCTTTGAAGTTGAAACTCTGCGTACTAGGAAGAGTAAAGGTTTACACCACATTTCTCATGTAAAACCATTTATTGACAGATAATCTGCCTTTTAACTTTGTCTTTGCCATAAAACGTTTCACTTCACGTTACTAGTATGCTTTAGAAACTGTTACCATGCAACAATGTTTGAAGTTAAATATCCAGCCAAGAACCAAGAGAAATTATTTAAACAGAAATTACGAATGCATTGTTATTGCGAACAGACGACACAGTGTAATTGTGTGTGTACATTCTTGCTTGTTAGTTGCACGATTAGAACATTTACCAGTACTGCTAATGAGATTTTAATGCAACATTTTGGTTTACTTGAAAATACATTCCGGATTTAAAGTACTTTCTGTGAGATACCAGATGAGACAATAGTTAGTTTATGTGACAGCTACACGATTTTATGACGACGCTACTAATGAGTGACAATTTACAATGTTGATTTTGCGGTGTTTCTGTTTTATATCCGCACAGTTTTTCTGAATTCTTCTGGAACGCAAAACATGTTTTAGTAGTAAGCTACAATGTGAGGGCCTTTTTCTTAGCACAACAATACTTTACAGTATAGTATTTTCTTGATCACAGTAATGTACATAATAATTATGATATCTATAAACAAAGCATTTCACTTTCGTTTCTGATGGGGTAAGTACATTGACTTCTGCAGAACTTAGCTTTCGGAGGACGATAACTACGACACTTCCACAGAGATTATGCTGCAACAAGACGCACATTTAGCGCTACAGGACACGTATTTGAGTGATTGATTATGTACTTAAAATATTTATTTTTAAAGATATTTGGAGTACAATGATACAAAGGTTTTCAGTGATACATTTCATTTCATTGCTGTACTCTGTAACACCTGAGGGTATAATTACATTAATCCTCAGGGGGGTACACGCTTACTTTGTGTACCATGTGTTTGGCAAGCACAAGGAGCCCTAGCTAATATGGTATTTGCTTATACAACTTTACACATCGGTATCTTATTTCTCTAACACACAAATTACACAGCTATCTGATTATTTAACTGAGAGAGACAAACATTTATTTTACTACATCAGTGACACATGTTTACGCAATTACACGGTTGGATAACTTCACACTTATGAAACTGTATTTTGTCTGTACTTTGTAAACTGTTCATATTTTTTCGGAACCATTGTGATACTATGAGAGCTTTGAATGATGTATTTGGTATGGATTCATGATTTTTAAATTACGTTTGAGGCAGATGACACTTTTGACATGAGCAGAGAATTTTTTTAATTATTGGAGGAAGTTACGACGATTTTGAGATTTGACTGAGGTGTTATGATGTTATTTTTACGCCGACGATGTGTATTATGCTGCTGAGGTATGTTTATGATTAATAAGCTGATGCTATATGATGAATCTGATTATGCTATGTAGCTATTATGATGAAATATTGAAGACGTGTTGATGAATATGAATATGTATATGTGTAATAAGGTAAGGAATAAGGAGTAGGGGTTAGGGACTCTGATTTATGAAAAGGTTGTTGGAAACCAAGAATCGTACTTTAAGAGTTATGAAATGTGTGTGTATATGCATGAATGTATTACAATGCAGACGAAAATTTTTTGGACACTGTTATATCAATAGCATTTTCTTTCTACAGATTTGCAACGCTAATTCTTGACCTGTGAAATATTTCTATGTGAGACGGTCACTGTAGCGGAAACTGCTGTCGTAAATATTTCCGTACGAAAGTTAAGTGACCACCTGCACGTAATGCGTTGTGGCGCCCAGCTGGGCCAGCCACCCGGAGAAAAAGCCATTAGGTGGAGAAAAAAAAGGGGACGCCATTAACCTCGCTTCTGACATTCCTTTGTAGAAAGCATCGCAAAAACGACATGGTCGAACTTGAAAACATATGATTTTTGTAATGCGTTGTGGGCACACAGCTGTGTCAAACACCTGAAGAACAAGCCATTAGGGTGTGCCTTTCATCGCTAATGCGACACCCTCGTTACTTGAAAACATATGATTACTCGCACTTTGTGCTAATTACTGAAATGCTTATGAATTGATGGGAAATATTCGTACATCTGCACACCTGATTATGACAAGCGTCTTTCTATGAGAGTTGAGAGAATTTCTACTAACTTATGAAATGTCACATGACTACTGAATGATATTTTTATGCTTTGGTTTGCGTAATTGCTTATTTCATTTGATATCTGGTTTCCAGCTGTGTTGCAGCATTGCTTTTATAAAATGAAATGCATTTGCTAATGTGAACACTTTCTGTCAACAGATCTATTAAATAATTATTTTATGATCCACATTCTTTAAAAAAGGAGCACTTGGAAAGGAAAGAACAATAAGAAGGAACTAGTAACAGTAACACATAATTTTCTTTTCAAGTACATGGTAATATTTTTTTTTACAATAATTTGTTATGGTGCACCACTTTAATTACTTAGACATTGAGATGTGATTATACATTTCCCTTATCTGCATTGTTATCTTTAGTGTACTATTTTTTCTGCTTGAGCTATGTCATGTTTAGATATAAGCTGCTGTTTGCCAGGCATAGTGCTACTGAACTTTAATTTGTGTTACTCTGCTAAGCCAGATTTATTTTTTTTTGTTTTGTTTGCTGCTCATTGCCTTATATTAGTTGTAATTTATGCTGCTTGCTTTGCCTTTTGTATTTTTTATCATTGCTGTTTGTATTAATTGTTTTGTGCTGCTGCATTGCCTCGTCCCTTAGTTTAATATCTGAGCTCAGTAGATTTAAGTTAGCTTAAGAGGGGGTAGACTATATAAGAAACGAACTATGGAGAATAGGGGAAGAATGCTTTGAAAGTTAAATGAAAACGGTTTGGGCCTAAATAAGTATTGTACACTGAGAAATAATTATTTTGAAAGAAATATGAATAGAATACAGAAAGCAGGTATAGATAGGACTCTTTGGGAATAATGACGAATGAAGGGAGACCTCCGAGAAATAATGCAAAATACTGCAGTACAACAAACCCTGTCCTTTCTTTTTGTGTTATCCCACTATATGTTTGTGTACCCTTGTGTATTTGTTTTCTTCCTGTCTCTGTGTAGTTTCATAGAATTTTTTCTTCTTTTAATATTAAGCTACATTCACTATGATGAGGAATACTGTTATCCTCGAATATAATTGGCATTAATAATATGTTATTTACTTTGTAAAGATGTTAGACATTATTAATTTTGTTCTGTTCAATGCTCATGTGTGAAGTTGATGTTTCAAAAGTTATTGTGATCCTTTATGTATGTACTCATGTCATAATTCCACTGATGTATATGTTAGTTCGATTCTTTTGTAAAGCCTGTACTACAAATGTTATTTGTATTGTTATGTTTCTAATGATGTATTCTGTACCTTTGTTATTGTATTCTCATGTTATAAAATTGTAATTGACACCAGTTTATCAAACTAAGTAACTTGTTAGTTACATTTCACTGCGCACGTTTCTGTTGGTCATAGTATGTGGACAATATGTGAGAAGTAGGGACTGATAGTGTTTGCACGTGTGTTAATAATTCAGCAAGGGACTGGATAACAGCATTGCTGGTTCTAAGGACAATTTCAAAAACTTTGTGAGTGCACAAGTGGTGGTTATGGACTTGCTATATTCTCCGCAAGACTCTTCAATGGTGAATGTGCACCTGCACAATCGCAACAGATGGCTGCTGGCCATCTCTACAAGGACTACAGTGGGTCTGCACCTCTGGTGGCCCACCAATACCATTATCTCTACAAGGACTACAGTGGGTCTACATCTTTGATGATCCATCAATACCATTATTTCTACAAGGACTGCAGTGGTTCTGCACCTCTGGTGGCCCACCAATATCGTAATCTCTACCAGGACTACGGTGGGTCTGCTCTGTGATGACCTACCTACCAATATTCATCAAAACTTCGACTGACTCTGCAGTGGGTTTGCTCTGTTGTGACCCAATACTTGTCTGCATGTCAAGAGTCAGCACTGTCTTTCCGTTGGAAGGACAACACTATTTCTTCAAGACTGCATGGAAATCCACTGTGTGCAATTTCTTTTACTAATGAGACTTTGTGAAAAAAAACCTGTAATTACTATTATGATGAACGATCAGGACTATCTTTATGGACTGTGAGAAAATTTTAGCATTTGACCAACATTGTATCAATAAGTGTGTGCATTTGATTTCTTTGTTATTGTAATTATGAAAAAATTTTTTTCAAATCTGTATTGGCCACTGCCCAATCCAATGTGTAAAAATTTTTGTGGGGAGCATGGGGGCTATGTAAGTAGGCTGTTTATGTTTTCTCTATGTAAGTAGGCTGTTTATGTTTTCTCTATGTAAGTAGGCTGTTTATGTTTTCTTATTGGCAACGTTACGTAGCGCTCAATATGAAAATCACTGGCTGTGATGTGTGCAGTCTGTGGCTGCTTTGCATTGTTGTAATACTCGCCATTGTAGTGTTAGGCAGCTGGATGTGAACAGCGCGTAGCGTTGCGCAGTTGGAGGTGAGCCGCCAGCAGTGGTGGATGTGGGGAGAGAGATGGCGGAGTTTTGAAATTTGTCATGAACTGCTATATTTATATATAATGATATCAAGTTTGAATCTTTTATTTAGCTGGCAGTAGTGGCGCTCGCTGTATTGCAGTAGCTTGAGCAGCGAAGATTTTTGTGAGGTAAGTGATTTGTGAAAGGTATAGTTTAATGTTAGTCAGGGCCATTCTTTTGTAGGGAATTTTAAAAGTCAGATGCTTTGCGCTAACAAAATATTGTGTGTCAGTTTAAGCACAGTCATGTATAATAGTTCAAAGGGGACGTTTCTGTGAGCAAAAAATCGGCGAACCAACGGATCCCCGATCCGTGACTTTGACAAGGGCCATTGCGTAGCAACAAAATGCAGAACGGGAGCAAGGACAGGGTCGGCAGCTGTGGCTGTAGCTACACGACGAAAATCAATCGGAAACGATTCGACCACGTCATCGGTTTCCGAATCAATGAACATGCAAGCAAGTTCAGAAGAATCGACTTCTCTATCCTCAGCAACAGGCAAATGGGACAACGCATCGGCGTTTCCGTGCTTAGCAGTGGACCGATACAAGATATCGTAGCGGTACTGCGAGAGGAAAATAGACCAGCGAATGAATTTCTACACTGTACGTGGAGGTACAGGCTTGTTCGGATGAAAAAGCGATGTCAAAGGTTCGTGGTCTGTGATGATGGTAAAGTGATGTCCATACAAGAAATCATGAAACTTTGTAACACCAAAGACGAGACCCAATGCTTCTTTCTCGATCTGTGAATAATTTCTTTGCGCCGACGAGAGCAATTTGGACGCAAAGGCAATAGGGCGATCGTGCGATCCATGTTAGTGCGCAAGCACAGCACTGATCCCGAAATCCGATGCATCCACCATCAACAAAAGTGGTTTCCGGGGGTCTAATGGCGCAAGGCAAGTATTGGGAAGCAACGCCGATTTCAACTGGCGAAAGGCGCGTTCACATTCCGTCGTCCAGACGAACGGAACACCTTTACGGAGTACGCGTTGAAGCAGAGCTGAAATGGAAGAGGCGTGCGGCACATATTTGTTATAATAGTTAATTTTTCCCAGCACACTCTGTAGCTGCTTCAAATTCTGCGTCGAAGGCAAGTCTTGTATGGCGCGGAGGTGCTCGGGACTGGGATGTATGTCTTGGGCATTGAGTACATGTCCCAGATAGGGTAAGGCACGAGCAAAAAACACACATTTGTCCTTCCGCAAGCGAAGACCATCTTGTCGCCAGACCTGAAATAATGTTCTGAGATTGGCTAAATGTTCTTCTTCTGTCTTTCTGGAGATCACAATATAGTCCAGATAGTTTGCTGCACTAGGGACCGACGCACAAACAGTTTGTAGATTTTGCTGAAACAATGCAGGGGCGGATGCACACCCGAATGGCAGTCGTTTGAATCGATACAAACCAAGATGTGTGTTAACCACCAAAACGCGCTGGGAGTCTTCGTCCACCGGTATTTGCAAGTACGCATCTGCTCAGTCCAACTTCGAAAAATATTTACCCAGGCACAGTTTGTCAAAAAGATCTTCCGGGCGGGGTAAAGGAAAAGTTGCAATCACTAGTTGTGGATTCACTGTTGCCTTGAAGTCCACACAAAGTCTCAATTTTCCAGAAGGTTTAGGCACAATTACCTCAGGGTGATGCCTAGAGAGAAGCCTGCACACGTTCAATCACACCATGTGATTCCAAATCGTGTAATGTTTTTGCGACCTCATCACGCAATGCATGGGGAACATTGCACGCTCTGAAAAATTTCGGTTGCGCGTTTACTTGCAGACCCAAATGTGCTTTATAGTTCTTAGCACAACCAAGGCCCGGTGCAAAAATGTCTGCAAATTCTTCACATAGACGAGAAACACTGTCTGAAGGCACAATCTGGTTCACTGATAGGACCTGATTTACTATATACAAGTTAAACAACTGAAATAAATCGAAACCAAAAAAGTTCACCGCAGAAGAAGAGCGAAGAACGTAAAATGACACAAGTTTCGTTTGTCCCTTGTATGTTGCAAGAAGGCTCCACTGTCCTAGCACAGGGATACGCTGACCGGAATAGCTACTTAGCTTAACATTTGCGGCAACGGAGGTGTGCCAAGCTGTTTGTACTTGTCTTGATTGATCAGTGAAACTGCAGCTCTCGTATCGAGCTGGAATGGTATCACTTTGCCGTTAATGTCCAAGTCCACAAAACGTTTATTGTCCTGCTGATGACAAGAGCGAAAGTCTCGTGCAATGTGAACTGACACTGGTACAAAATCACTTGCGACTTGACGGGATTTCCAGCGATGTCGACGCACACTATTTGTGGAACGAATGCAGTCACTGTTAGAGAGAGTGGCACTGGGCGGAGTGGAATGAACTACATGAATTTCCATGGGCGAAGTTTCACGAGCCAGAGTACCCTTGGTTCGATTCCGATTCCGGCGCGAAGCAAAGGGCCTGGAATGGTTGTGAATGTCCGATCTGAGCTTTTTCTAGCAAGCACTCTGAACACGTCCTTTTTTATTACAGAAAATGCAAATAGCCCTGCATGACGGGCAATTCTCATGCGAATGTCTAGTAGCACACCGCGGGCATGATTTTAGCACTGCATTTGCTTGCCTGTGCAGGTCACGTGGCTGAGAGCCTGGTGGCAGCTGCGCGGTCGGGCGCGAGGGCTGTTTACTGCTCCGTGCAGCTCGCCCGGCAGGCCGGTTAACGTGACACACAGCTGGTGAAGTTTCAAATGATTCCCGAGCAAAGTCAAGTGTGTCCTGCCGATCCAATATGTCCATCACTTATTGAAGGGAGGGATTGACTAGTTTCAAAATCTGGTCCCTTATACGAACATCAGAAACGTTCTGTGCAATTGCATCACGTACCATAGTATCTGAATAAGGGAGTCCACATTGACACTCAAAAGCACAATCCCTAGTAAGGCCTTGCAAGGTTGCAACCCACTCCCTATTAGTCTGACCTGCCGTATGTTTTGCATGAAAGAAGGTATACCATTTGGCAACTACATTGACTGATTCTTTGAAATATGCATCTAATGCAGACAAAATTTCGTCGTAGGACAGAGTTGCTACGTCGCGTCGGGGAAATAATTTGACTATCACACAGTACCTGTGTACCCCAACGGAGGACAATAAAAATGGCTGCCGCTCGTTACCTTGAATTCTGTAGGCGGCGAGATGGAATCCAAATTGGCGTGACCACTCCGTCCAGCTTTCCAGTGCAGCATCAAAAGGTCGAAAAGTTGGTGCCACTGCGTGTTGTGGCTGCGTTAGCGGTGGAGTGGCGGTTGCCGCATCGTTTTGCATTGCACGTTGACCCTGGACGAGCTGTTCAAGGGCATCTAGTAAGGCCTGCGTCTGCTGATTCTGTAAGCGATAACATTCGGACAGTACATCTGGAGATTGTGGCGAAGCCATTACACAAGTAAATCAGGGCAGTATAGTTAAAAACGCAGTTTTGCCTCGTCGCCAAAATGTTGTGGATTGGCAGGAGAGCCAACCCGCACTTAATAGAGGAAGCCGAAAGGCATGCATTTTAGCTCACGCAGGCTGGCGTGAGGTCTGGAACTGGACAAGGAATTTAGACTAGAAAAAAAAGGATGTAGCTGTTGGAATACTTAACTTTAATCCATTAATGTTGAACGTAGCTCTTGTCTGTACATTATTTACAATATCAATAGTAACTGAACACGGCGCCTTGCTAGGTCGTAGCAAATGACATAACTGAAGGCTATGCTAACTATCGTCTCGGCAAATGAGAGCGTATTTTGTCAGTGAACTATCGCTAGCAAAGTCGGTTGTACAACTGGGGCGAGTGCTAGGAAGTCTCTCTAGGCCTGCCGTGTTGCGGCGCTCGGTCTGCAATCACTGATAGTGGCGACACGCGGGTCCGACGTATACTAACGGACCGTGGCTGATTTAAAGGCAACCACCTAGCAAGTGTGGTGTCTGGCGGTGACACCACAGTAAATGTTCTATGGACTACCAAGGCGTTAGATGTTCCTTCTTGATTAAGTAATAAAACGAAAGAATATTTCTCGCTGAATCATAGAATATCCTATTTTAATCCAATCCGGGAAGGTTAAAACAATTTATGCAAAAGCCCACTTGTGCCAAAGTGAAATTAAACAAAATGTGAATCGGTCATGAATCAGGCACATCCTTGAGATTCAGTACTTAATTTAGTGTAAACAACATACATTGGATCATAATACCTGTTACTACCAGACCAGAAGCACTCGAAGAAAAATTCAGTGATGCCACGAAGTAAAAAATTACCACTGTCGATCTAAGATCGTCGTTATGGCATGTTACACTATCAGAAAAGTCACGAAAGTATACAGAGTTCATTTTTTTCCAGACATACATACCAGTTCAGATTACTACGTTTTGGATTAAATGTTAGTTTTGATGTAATTATTGCACTCTTTGAAACTGTTTTACACCTGATTTGTTAGAAAAGGTGACTGTACATGTGGACGATTTATTGACGTATACACGAATTTTATTTTTGAAAAGAGCACTTATAAAATTTTCAGAATGAGGCAAGTCTGCCAATTTTCAAGAGCTAATGCATCCTAAGTATATGATGTAATAGGAACAATGTGCACCACCATCAACAAAGACCGTTGCTTCCTTGCTCAGTGAAGAAATAACTGATCTTATTTATTAATCAGGTTTTCACAATTTCATTCATTTTAATTCAAATATCTGAGCATACCACCACGTCATTCTGGCTCCCAACGTCGGGCGTATAATACAAAACTTTGCATCACTACTATATGTCGTATTATCATTTTCCTGTATCGATCCTTAGGCAACACATAATGTATACAAATCTAATGTGAAGATATATTTCACTTCTGATGTTAAATACACACATATCCGAAAGGAAAACTGACTATTGACACGACAACGAACAGTAAAGAAACAGTTAGGGACGCCAGTACACCTCTCTCGCCTTTGTATGTTCGACAGCTCCACAAGATTCGAGTAATTAATATATGGCCCACTTATTTTAGAGTTTATTAAAGTCAGATTATTGTCTTGTAATAGTAAATTATGGAAACAACGTTGAGATAGTTGTCTAACGCTAGAGTAAAATGTTATTATGCTCCAGTATTTGATTTAAGGTGACTGAAATTGTGAAAATCTGAATAATTAATCAGAGTAGATTATTTTCATTGGGCAAAGGAGCTAACGGACATTGTGATGGTAGTGCGAGTTCGTCCTATTGCATCAGATATATATGGCTCTTGAAACTTTTACTACTTACGAACCGTAGTAAGTTAATACCACCATCGGTTCCGTGGAGCGAGTATCTGACAGAAGTGAAAGCAGCAGATTCACAGTTCGGAGACAATGGCCGCATCATGCCCATTTTGTCCTCGCCCAAAATGATCGCAAGTCACTCAGGGACGCGTTTTGCTTATACCAGAGAGAACTGAGCTACAGAAAACGAATTGCATTCAGCACGTAGCATCTCTTTACCACTATCTCCCCAGCAGAGGTCGCGCGTACCGCTACCTTCTCTGTAACAAATATTACAAAATCACAAACCACATACAATTTAATAATTGCGGGGAATACATATTTTTTAAGATTAAACATGAATATAACCGATTTTTAACATACGTAATTATAAGACAGAAACTTGTTCTAAGTCACAGGGACAGAGTTGCACACATTACAAAGTAGATACAGTTTGCTGAGAAGAGCCACACTCCTCATTTACATTTTGTTTTGTATAAACATACGGCATTTCATGTCTTCGATTCATGTTGAGCGTTGTCATTTCTGTGGTCTGCAGGAGCCCTGCCGCTGCCGCTGTTACCAGCGTGATTCCGTCCATTGTTGTGTTGCGTGTACCAGTTGAGGTGTTCTTCATGCATTTGTGGTGTACAAACTCGCCACGACTCGGATTCGGTACTAATAAGATGGAAGAAAACATAATTGTATGGCCCGTAAATGTCCTCTTTCTAGTGGTTGGTCTCATGCTGAATGATCTGAAATACCTTTTTCTATTTAGCATCCGAATCTTGTAAATAACTCATGTTTTTACACATTTCAAAGAATTACTTGTGAGCCGCTGTTTATTTCATTAGGTGTATCTTACGATCATTTCCTTGTTCTCTCAGTTAAGCCTTGAGAGATCAAAATGAATATTTTGCGAAAAGAGACACCATGTGGTGAATTTCTGAAGAACCAAATTACGGGTTTGCAGCAAACTCAAAGCCTTGTAATTACAGGAAAACTTTTATGTATTGACCATGTATCAATTAAATTTACGAAATGACTACACGACAGCAAGTGCCTCTAGTTCTGTTGCCGAGTAAGCTCTTACACGCTGAGACAATATTCTGCTCGCAAAGCTAATCTTCCCCCCATGAACCATGGACCTTGCCGTTGGTGGGGAGGCTTGCGTGCCTCAGCGATACAGACAGACCACATCGGAGGGGTATCTGTTGAGAGGCCAGACAAACACGTGGTTCCTGAAGAGGGGCGTCAGCCTTTTCAGTAGTTGCAGGGGCAACAGTCTGGATGATTGACTGATCTGGCCTTGTAACACTAACCAAAACGGCCTTGCTGTGCTGGTACTGCGAACGGTTGAAAGCAAGGGGAAACTACAGCCGTAATTTTTCCCGAGGGCATGCAGCTTTACTGTATGGTTACTGATCATTGCATCCTCTTGGGTAAAATATTCCGGAGGTAAAATAGTCCCCCATTCGGATCTCCGGGCGTGGCTGCTCAAGAGGACGTCGTAATCAGGAGAAAGAAAACTGGCGTTCTACGGATCGGAGCGTGGAATGTCAGATCCCTTAATCGGGCAGGTAGGTTAGAAAATTTAAAAAGGGAAATGGATATGTTAAAGTTAGATAGAGTGGGAAATAGTGAAGTTCGGTGGCAGGAGGAACAAGACTTTTGGTCAGGCGAATACAGGGTTATAAATACAAAGTCAAATATGAGTAATGCGGGAGTAGGTTTAATAATGAATAAAAAAATAGGAAAGCGGGTAAGCTACTACAAACAGCATAGTGAACGCATTATTGTGGCCAAGATAGACACGAAGCCCACGCTTACTACGATAGTTCAAGTTTATATGCCAACTAGCTCTGCAGATGATGAAGAAATTGAAGAAATGTATGATGAAATAAAAGAAATTATTCAGGTAGTGAAGGGAAACGAAAATTTAATAGTCATGGGTGACTGGAATTCGGTAGTAGGAAAAGGGAGAGAAGGAAACATAGTAGCTGAATATGGATTGGGGCTAAGAAATGAAAGAGGAAGCCGCCTGGTAGAATTTTGTGCAGAGCATAACTTAATCATAGCTAACACTTGGTTCAAGAATCATGAAAGAAGGTTGTATACGTAGAAGAACCCTGGAGATACTAAAAGGTATCAGATAGAGTATATAATGGTAAGACAGAGATTTCGGAACGAGGTTTCAAATTGTACGACATTTCCAGTGGCAGATGTGGATTCGGACCACAATCTATTGGTTATGAACTGTAGATTAAAACTGAAGAAACTGCAAAAAGGTGGGAATTTAGGGAGATGGGACCTGGATAAACTGACTAAACCAGAGGTTGTACAGAGTTTCAGGGAGAGCGTAAGGGAACAAATACAGTAGAAGAAGAATGGGTAGCTTTAAGGGATGAAGTAGTGAAGGCAGCAGAGGATCAAGTAGGTAAAAAGTCGAGGGCTAGTAGAAATCCTTGGGTAACAGAAGAAATATTGAATTTAATTGATGAAAAGAGAAAATATAAAAATGCAGTAAATAAAGCAGGCAAAAAGGAATACAAACATCTCAAAAATGGGAGCGACAGGAAGTGCAAAATGGCTAAGCAGGGATGGCTAGAGGATAAATGTAAGGATGTGGAGGCTTATCTCACTAAGGGTAAGATAGATACCGCCCACAGGAAAATTAAAGAGACCTTTGGAGAAAAGAGAACCACTTGTATGAATATCAAGAGCTCAGATGGAAACCAAGTTCTAAGCAAAGAAGGGAAAGCAGGAAGGTGGAAGGAGTATATAGAGGGTATACAAGGGCGGTGTACTTGAGGACAATGTTATGGAAATGGAAGGGGATATAGATGAAGATGAAATGGGAGATATGATAGTGCGTGAAGAGTTCGAAAGAGCACTAAAAGACCTTAGTCGAAACAAAGCCCCGGGAGTAGACAACATTCCATTAGAACTACTGACGGCCTTGGGAGAGCCAGTCCTGACAAAACTCTACCATCTGGTGAGCAAGATGTACGAGGCAGGCGAAATACCCTCAGACTTCAAGAAGAATATAATAATTCCAATCCCAAAGAAATCAGGTGTTGACAGATGTGAAAATTACCGAACTATCAGTTTAATAAGCCACAGCTGCAAAATACTAACACGAATTATTTACAGACGAATGGAAAGGCTGGTAGAAGTCAACCTCGGGGAAAATCTGTTGGGATTCCGTAGAAATATTGGAACACGTGAGGCAATACTGACCCTACGGCTTATCTTAGAAGCTAGATTAAGGAAAGGCAAACCTACGTTTCTAGCATTTGTAGACTTAGAGAAAGCTTTTGGCAATGTTGACTGGAATACTCTCTTTCAAATTCTGAAGGTGGCAGGGGTAAAATATAGGGAGAGAAAGGCTATTTACAATTTATATAGAAACCAAATGGCAATTATAAGAGTTGAGGGGCATGAAAGGGAAGCAGTGGTTGGGAAGGGAGTGAGACAGGGTTGTAGCCTCTCCCCGATGTTATTCAATTTGTATATTGAGCAGGCAGTGAAGTAACAAAAGAAAAATTCGGAGTAGGTATTAAAATCCATGGAGAAGAAATAAAAACTTTGAGGTTCGCCGATGACATTGTAATTCAGTCAGAGACAGCAAAGTACTTGGAAGAGCTGTTTAACGGAATGGATGGTATCTTGAAGGGAGGATATAAGATGAACATCAACAAAATCAAAACGAGGATAGTGAAACGTAGTCGAACTAAGTCGGGTGAATTTGAGGGTATTAGATTAGGAAATGAGACACTTAAAGTAGTAAAGGAGTTTTGCTGTTTGGGGAGCAAAATAACTGATGATGGTCGAAGTAAAATGTAGACTGCCAATGGGAAGGAAAGCGTTTCTGAAGAAGAGAAATTTGTTAACATCGAGTATTAAGTGTTAGGAAGTCGTTTCTGAAAGTATTTGTATGGAGTGTAGCCATGTATGGAAGTGAAACATGGACGATAAATAGTTTAGATAAGAAGAGAATAGAAGCTTTCGAAATGTGGTGCTACAGAAGAATGCTGAAGATTAGATGGGTAGGTCACGTAACTAATGAGGAGGTGTTGAATAGGATTGGGGAGAAGAGAAGTTTGTGGCACAACTTGACTAGAAGATGGGATCGATTGGTAGGACATGTTCTGAGGCATCAAGGGATCACCAATTTAGCATTGGAGGGCAGCGTGGAGGGTAAAAATCGTAGAGGGAGACCAAGAGATGAATACACCAAGCAGATTCAGAAGGACGTAGGTTGCAGTAGGTACAGGGAGATGAAGAAGCTTGCGCAGGATAGAGCAGCATGTAGAGCTGCTTCAAAACAGTCTCAGGACTGAAAACCACAAGAAAAAGAAGCTAATAATATGAATCTCTGTCTTCCCTTCATTTTCTATTATTTGAAAGAGCCATCACATCAGTCGAGCCCTGACGAGGTCACGTCCGACAAACTACAAACATCTGTACTCATGTCTGGGTGTGAAGTGTTTTAGAATGCACTAAGGGTTTCTTGTGTTATCTAAAGCATCCTAGTATTTTTTCCGACTATACCCAGGGGACGTTTTTCTTCAATAAATTTAATAATTACACCTGCTCAACAAGTTATTAGGAACAAATTTCTATAATGATGCGTTACTGTGCACCGGTATTTGAAATAAAATGACTGAAACTATGAAAAAATGATTAATAATATAAATTAGTTTTTTTTCATTGAGAAAGGGAGCAAAGGTCATTGTTGATAGTGGCATGCATTCCGCCTACTGCATCAGATACGAATTGGCTCTTGAAATTCGTATCATTAACGAGCCGTAGTAATTTAATACCAGCGTCTGGTTCTAGGAGTCTACCATCTGACATAAACGAGAGTAGCCGATTCACAGTCAAATTATACGTAATTTGTCCTTGCTCAAAATGACCGCAAGTCACTGTTGAATGACCATCAAAAAATCTTATGGACACATTTTGCTTACAGCAGAATGAATTCAATGGCAGAACGTGTATTGGATTAGGCACATTGCGTTTCTTTACCACAACCTGCTGAGCTCACTATTCTAACTATCTTTTATCTAACAAATATTTCATCTACATTTACATCTGCATCATATTCTGCAAGCCACATAATGGTGTGTGGCGGCAGGTACCTTTGTACCACTAACTGGGCTTCTCCAGCCCTGTTCCACTGCGAAAAGCGAGTGGGGAGAATGATTGTCGGTGAGCCTCTGTATTGGCTCCAATTTCTCTATTCTCCTCATGGTCATTACGCGAAACGTATGTGGGGAGGGGGTGCGGGGGATTAATATGTAGTCCGGCTCTTCCCCAATACTGCTATCACGAAATTTCTATAGTAAATCTCTCCGTGATGCACAACGCCTCTCTTGTAACGTCTGGCAATGGAGTTTGTTGAGCATGTCCGTATCGCTCTCGTGCCGACTAAACCATCCCGTGACGAAACGTGCCGCTCTTCGTTGGATCTTCTACATCTCTTCTAGCAGTCCTATCTGATAGGCATTCCATAAAAACGAACTATACTCAAGAATCGACCGAACAAGCGCCTTAAAATCGATTTCCTTTGTGGATGAGTTACATTTGCTTAAGATTTTTCCGATGAATCTCAGTGCAGCATCTGCTTTTCCCACTATTGGTAATTCCACTTACGGTCGCTGCAGATAGTTACTCTGGATATCTTACGGTAGATACTGTTTCCAGCGGTTCGTCATCAATATTGTAACTATACAGTACTGGATTTCTTTTCCTATGTATGAGCTGAATGGTACGTTTATTTACGTTCAGGGTCAAATGCCAGAGCCTAGACCATTCATCAATTCTCTGGAGATCATTCTGCAAATCTTCACTCCCTTCTAGTGCTGCTACAACCGGACACGTACCTACAGCCTTAGAGAGCATCCGATGCTTCCTACTAGATTACTGATATCGTAAACAGTGGTGGTCCTGTTATACTTCCTCGGAGTTCTCCGGAAATTACCTTTGCACCTATGGATTTTGTTCCGTTAAGAGCCACTTCCCAAGTTCTTTATGCAAGGAAATCTTGAATCCAGTAGCAAATAAGCTCCGATAATCGATAAGCTCGTATCTTTTTCACTAAACGGCAGTGCGGGACGGTGTCAAATGCCTTCCTGAAGTCAAGCAACATGGCATTAACCTGAGCGCCTTTGTCCACGACGCATGTGGAACACATGGGGGAACATACACTATGTGATCACAAGTATCCGGACACCTGCAAAAATGTCCTTTTTCATATTACGTGCATTGTGTTGCCACCTACTGCCAGGTACTCCATATGAGTGACCTCAGTAGTCAGACATCGTTAGAGAGCAGAATGGGGCGCTCCGCGCAACTCACGGACTTCGAACGTGGTCAGGTGATTTGGTGTAACTTGCGTCATACGTCTAGACAGCCCTACGTCCACTGTTTCCGATATGATAGTGAACTGGAAACGTGAAGGGACACATACAGCACAAATGCGTACAGGGCGACCTCGTCTGTTGACTGACAGAGATCGCCGACAGTTGAAGAGGTTCGTAATATGTAATAGGCACAAATCTATCCAGACCATCACACAGAAATTTCAAACTGCATCAGTATCCAATGCAAGTACTATGACAGTGAGGCGGGAGGTGAGAAAACTTGGATTTCATGGTCAAGCGTCTGCTTTATGCCACGCATCACACCGGTAAATGCCAAACGACGCCTCGCTTGGTGTAAGGAGCGTAAACATTGGACGATTCAACAGTGGAGAAACGTTGTGTGCAGTGACGAATCATGGTTCACAATGTGGTGATCTGACGGCAGGGTGTGGGTATGGCGAATGCCCGGTGAACGTCATTTGCCAGTGTGTGTAGTGTCAACAGTAAAATTCGGAGGCCGTGGTGTTATGGTTGTACGTAGGCTGTTTAGGTTTTTATGTTGGTAACGTCACGTAGCGCTCTGTATGAAAATCACTGACTGTGCTGTGTGCAGTCTGTGGCTCGTTGGCATTGTTGGAATAGTCGCTATTGTAGTGTTGGGCAGTTGGATGTGAACAGTGCATAGCGTTGCGCAGTTGGAGGTGAGACGCCAGCAGTGGTGGATGTGGGGAGAGAGATGGCGGAGTTTTGAGAGCGGATGATCTGGACGTGTGTCCATCAGAGACAGTAAATTTGTAAGACTGGATGTCATGAACTGATATATATGTATGATGACTTTGGAACATTATTAAGGTAAATACATTGTTTGTTCTCTATCAACATCTTTCATTTGCTAAGAATGCCAATCAGTAGTTAGTGCCTTCAGTAGTCAGAATCTTTTATTTAGCTGGCAGTATTGGCGCTCGCTGTATTGCAGTAGTTCGAGTAACGAAGATTTTTGTGAGGTAAGTGATTCATGAAAGGTATAGATTATTGTTAGTCAGGGCCATTCATTTGTAGGGATTATTGAAAGTCAGACTGCGTTGCGCTAAAAATATTGTGTGTCAGTTTAGTGATGATCAGAATAAGTAAAGAGAGAAATGTCTGAGTGCGTTCAGTTTTGCTCAGCTGCTTGAAAATCAAATAACGTAAGGGCTTTATCAGCACAGTAATTCATTGATTTTTCTGAGGGGACGTTTCACGGTGTGGTCGTGTTTTTCAGGGAGGGGGCTTGCACCCCTTGCTGTTTTGTATGGCATTCTCGCAGCACAGGCCTACACTGATGTTTTAAGCACCTTCTTGCTTCCCACTGTTGAAGAACAATTCGGGTAAGGTGATTGCATCGAGCACCTTTTCATAATGGAGGGCCTGTGGCGGAATTGTTACACAACAATAACGTCCCTGTAGTGGACTGGTCTGTACAGAGTCCTGACATGAATCCTATAGAACACCTTTGGGATGTTTTGGAACGCCGACTTCGTGCCAGGCCTCACCGACCTACATCGATACCTCTCCTCAGTGTAGCTCTCCATTCCCCAAGGAACTTCCCACACCTGATAGAAAGTATGCCTACGAGAGTGGAATCTGTCATCAGGGCTTAGGATGGCCTAACACCATACTGAATTCCAGCATTACCTATGGAGGGCACCACAAACTTGTAAGTCATTTTCAGCGATTGTAGTTGATTTCCTATTCCGCTTTGGTTATCTCAATATCTGCCATTTCGACGTTTGGTTCCGCGATGAAACAATTTCGGAAGACCGAATTCAGTATTTCAGCCTTCTCTCTATATTCCGTTGCGTCGTGTGTATGGTCCCTGAATGCATTAATAAAAGATTGTGACTCATGTACTGATTTTACATACTATCGTAACCTCTCACGGTTTTTACTCATCTCTCTTAACAAAGTCTTACTTTCAAAGTCCCTGAACGCTTATCTCATTGCTCTACTTACGCTCATTTTCTCTTAATACGGGTGTTGCTGGTCAGCTCGGTATTTACTTCTCTTGAATCTGAGATGAAGCTCTCTCCTTTTTACGTAGCAGTTTTCTATTCGACCATGTTGTATCTTTCCCGTACCTTAAAACCTTACTCGGAACATAGTTGTCTATAGAATATTGCACGACTCCTCTGAACTTTTCCCATTCGTTTTCCACATCTTCGGCCTCTTCGCCTAATATTTGGTGCTGACTTCTCAGTTACTCTGAAATTTGTATCCTGTCAATCTCGTTACGCAAAAATATCTTGCTACCTTTCTTAACATTCTTTGTCAGTCCCATTGTCACTAATGCTATCACAGTATTATGATCGCCGATACCTTCCTATATGTTAACTGGTTCGATAAGTTCAGGTCTGTATGTTGCCAGGAGGTCTGACAGGTTAGCCTCGAGAGTTGGTTTTCTAACTATTTGTTCAAAGTAATTTTCGGACAAAATATCCAGAACAATGTAACACGAATCCCTCTCTCTGGCACCTGTTTTGACAGCACGACACTCCCAATGTATACGTGGCAAGTAGAAGTCACCCCCTGCTACAAAAGCACGATCCGGAAAATTACTAACGATATTCTGCCCCTTTCGTTTGAAGCGCTCTACCAATAGGATGCCTGACCCAGGCGCTCTATAAAAGCATCGGATTACTCTTTTTTACCGATCTTTCATACTTAACTTCTCCGAGATTAATTCACAATCGGAATCCGTTATAACTTTACTGGATTTTGTAGAATTCTTTACTTCAATAAACACGCCGTCACCATTGGCGACTATCATGTTCCTACGATGAATATTCCAATATGGACATAGAATTTCGTTGTCATTAACGTCTGGTTTCAAACAACTTTCTGTTCCCAATGCAATTTCAGTAAGCAATCACGATTCCGGGACTTTTCCTTGGGTGCTCCTGCTGATATTAAAATAACATTAACCTTTTCTGTCTATTACATTCAACGACGTACGTTCTCTAAGGACATTGTGGCTAATATATCAAGCAAATCGTCTTTGATTCCAAGGGAGGGTTTCTCTAACCTAAAATGGTTCCAGGGGCACGCCACACGAACTCCGCTACGCTAGCAGCCGCTTCCTGCGTGTATTGGACGCGTTACATATTAACGGTAATCCTACAGTTCTGTACTTGATGGCGCAGGTCGAGGAATTCGCATGCGATAACGTCCCAGAGTCGTTAGAGCCTCTGGTTTAGACATTCGAATCTGCTCCAAACCATAGGACCACGATCAACCCTGGGCACGCTCCTATAAACAGATAACTTAGCCTGCACCCCGTGTGCACTGCTAGTAGACTTCACCAAATCAGACATCCGCCGAAATGATTACAAAATAATGAATCATGTATCTGTTAATATTTGCACTAATTACATACCTTTCAAAACAAATCATGAGTATAACCCATTTTACCATATTTAATTATAAGTGAAAAGCTTATTCTTAGAGACAGGGAGACTCTTGAATACATTACGTCTACTCTGTTCAGTTGAGAGAAATAAAATGTTTACAGTTTATTGAGAGGAGTCACGCAACTGGATTACATTTTATTTTATGTAAACGTTACATATCGCGTACCTCCGAATCATTTCCGCTGCAGACTATTTTCTCAGATATATTTGATCTGAATTTCACAGTTCGCGGCCGCGCGGGGTAACCACGCGGTCTGAGGCGTTTGCCACGTTCGCCGGACTCCCCCGTGGGAGGTTCGAGTCCTCCCTCGAGCATGAGTGTATGTGTTGTCCTTAGCGTAAGTTAGTTACAGTAAATAGCATGTAAGCCTAGGGACCGATGATCTCAGCAGTTTGGTCTCACAGAACTTACTACAAATTTCCAAATTTTTTTCACAGTTCACGCACATTTTATTACTTTTTTTACAGACAAGATAAAATATATCCTTAGATAACGTGTGCTCACTTGAGCAAGAAAATTAGTTTGAATTATGTTTATACTTAAAAAAAAAGATTTTTTCTTCAAGGAAGACTTCACCGCCCGCTTGAAGGCTTGAAGTTATTGTACATACAAACTGCGGGAAGGCTTTGATAAAACTTTACGAAGTATCGTAGAATTAAGTTCAGTCGATTAAAATGTCTTTTGATTTCAGTGACTGATTATTATTTGGAGCTGGTATTCTCACTTTTAAGAATCTGGTATATCTTTCATACATAAATAAAATGACAATTACTTCTAAATGTGTGAAAATTTAAAATAGTAATTTACATAAATGTAAATCGGTCAATTTTAGAATCTGATTCACAGAGAATTAATGGCAAATAAAAAATCTTCCTCTTTTCCCTTGCTCGTTAGATATTCTTTGATGTGACTTCATTAAAAGGATGTGTAGTTTCCTCTGTTTTGTTTACTTTATGGAAATTTACACAGTTTTCAATGGTCTTTCCTTTATACCATTTTATGTAGACTCGTTGACTCCACATGGGGATGGTTTACAATAAATTGGCGATACAGTTTGGTGTTGTGCGGGCTTCCTGTTGTTTTGACACCTTGCAACGGCTGGTGTGTGCTAGGCGCGTTGAAGTGGGAGGCGCCGCTTTCCCCCCCCCCTCACCCATTCAGTTGGCACTGGGAGGACATACCAACACGTGACCGCATCAGCTGCAGCTGGCAGCGTTGACAACTGACGATCGCGGCTAGTCTGGCGTGCTCCTGCAGTACTGCCAGTGACTTACCTCGCTCGACGTACGAGTTTCAGTATGAAAAATAAATGGGCACTATCAACTATATGACATGGATCGTAAAGCGCCAAGCTGCCACAAGCATCCCTGTCGAATTATTGATTCACGTAAAATGAGTTTGCAGTTAGTTTACGGGATCACTGTCTGTAGGTACGTGAGTGATCTGATGCTGTTCAGAGTTTCAAAGCTGGTACTGACTCGTGCCCGTCGTTACACAAACAACACTGTTCAAACTAACCTATTTCCATTCGCTGCTGCAGCACTTCATTATTTGTCTCCACTTTAAGATAAACTAATCTCTGTGTGTTCTCGAGCGCATTGCCCTAAATATATAATCATTAAAGTACTGACAATTGATTTAAAATTCAAACACGCCCTTAATTAGTGTGCATTGCCGCGAGCGTTGTAGATGTGGTCTCCATGTTTGTGTGGCATCCCGCCGATTCGCAGGATACTGTGTTTACGAGCTCATGGACAGTTTTTATCGCCGGCATAAGGGCAAAGGTGAGTAATGTTTATTGTTCGCAACCACATACCTTTCTTTTGTTTCATTACTATATCGTATTTCACTTTGGTAACACAGCAAGTCGTATGGAAAAGGTTTGGCTGTCTCTTCTCTTTCGGGAAGTGCGTTTCCTATTTACATGGTCCGTACGATTATGCACTACACTTTGATTTTAACTGGTAACTAGTAGTATTTTTTTCACTAGAACAAATCGTGATAATTATTTATAGGCCACAGTTCACTATACAAAAGTTTTCCCTCATACAATGATAGGATACAATTTGTTTCTTTCAAACGGAATATTTATATTTTTTCAAGTGTGGAACATTTCGCTCAGTTACCTTTGCCTTGGCCCGAAACTCTCCAAACCAGAACTATTTTTATGCAGAAAAGATCCACCAACAACAGAACGAAACAGAAAAATTTGAGTGACAAAACATCAGCAAAACCAAATGACACAAACGGTCTTGAACAGAAATGAAAACTTTCGTGTAAGTAACGCATGGCTTTCCTTTGTCTACGATACAAAGGGTGGTAATTTCCAAGGACGTTTGCCTATCGAAGCCGCGGGCTCCAAACGATAGGTATCGAACGTGTGATTCTAAATCTATCACGCGAATGTTGTGGCGGGCGTTATGAGCATGTTTATAGTGGGCACTACAGCCAGACAAAAGAGCGTTACGAAAATATTTGTAATTACAAAGGAAACGACTTACCTCACTCGTCGTCGACGTTGTCGTCATGAGAAAGTCCATTTGATGTGTATGCTACGGAAATCATTCCCTTTCTGCCGTAGCTCGGGTAGACTCTGCCAATGTCGCGCAAAATATGAGTGGAGTGTCACATGCATCAACTTTTCCTTGCACCCACAAGTTATGAAAATACAGATACTGATACAAGTAGAATTGGTCTCTTTCTCCTGGACGCCCTTCTCTTTTAATGGAGGATTTCACTGATTTTCACAGTCGCTCGATGTTCTGTGAGTGCGCAATGGGGTCATCGGAAGACACGAACTCTACAGTATCTTGTAGGACTGAAAGCCGTCTGTAATCACTTTGCTACCGTGCAGTATAAAGTGTTTTATCAAAACGACTGAATTAACCTTGTCTCTGTAGAACACTCTTACCACAGCCGGCCGTGGTGGCCGTGCGGTTCTAGGCGCTCCAGTCCGGAGCCGCGCTGCTGCTACGGTCGCAGGTTCGAATCCTGCCTCGGGCATGGGTGTGCGTGATGTCCTTAGGTTAGTTAGGTTTAAGTAGTTCTAAGTTCTAGGGGACTGATGACCACAGCAGTTGAGTCCCATAGTGCTCAGAGCCATTTGAACCACTCTTCCCACAAAGCACTTCCAGGACTCTCATTCTATACTACCGAGACCCAAATACACTCCTGGAAATGGAAAAAAGAACACATTGACACCGGTGTGTCAGACCCACCATACTTGCTCCGGACACTGCGAGAGGGCTGTACAAGCAATGATCACACGCACGGCACAGCGGACACACCAGGAACCGCGGTGTTGGCCGTCGAATGGCGCTAGCTGCGCAGCATTTGTGCACCGCCGCCGTCAGTGTCAGCCAGTTTGCCGTGGCATACGGAGCTCCATTGCAGTCTTTAACACTGGTAGCATGCCGCGACAGCGTGGACGTGAACCGTATGTGCAGTTGACGGACTTTGAGCGAGGGCGTATAGTGGGCATGCGGGAGGCCGGGTGGACATACCGCCGAATTGCTCAACACGTGGGGCGTGAGGTCTCCACAGTACATCGATGTTGTCGCCAGTGGTCGGCGGAAGGTGCACGTGCCCGTCGACCTGGGACCGGACCGCAACGACGCACGGATGCACGCCAAGACCGTAGGATCCTACGCAGTGCCGTAGGGGACCGCACCGCCACTTCCCAGCAAATTAGGGACACTGTTGCTCCTGGGGTATCGGCGAGGACCATTCGCAACCGTCTCCATGAAGCTGGGCTACGGTCCCGCACACCGTTTGGCCGTCTTCCGCTCACGCCCCAACATCGTGCAGCCCGCCTCCAGCGGTGTCGCGACAGGCGTGAATGGAGGGACGAATGGAGACGTGTCGTCTTCAGCGATGAGAGTCGCTTCTGCCTTGGTGCCAATGATGGTCGTATGCGTGTTTGGCGCCGTGCAGGTGAGCGCCACAATCAGGACTGCATACGACCGAGGCACACAAGGCCAACACCCGGCATCATGGTGTGGGGAGCGATCTCCTACACTGGCCGTACACCACTGGTGATCGTGGAGGGGACACTGAATAGTGCACGGTACATCCAAACCGTCATCGAACCCATCGTTCTACCATTCCTAGACCGGCAAGGGAACTTGCTGTTCCAACAGGACAATGCACGTCCGCATGTATCCCGTGCCACCCAACGTGCTCTAGAAGGTGTAAGTCAACTACCCTGGCCAGCAAGATCTCCGGATCTGTCCCCCATTGAGCATGTTTGGGACTGGATGAAGCGTCGTCTCACGCCGTCTGCACGTTCAGCACGAACGCTGGTCCAACTGAGGCGCCAGGTGGAAATGGCATGGCAAGCCGTTCCACAGGACTACATCCAGCATCTCTACGATCGTCTCCATGGGAGAATAGCAGCCTGCATTGCTGCGAAAGGTGGATATACACTGTACTAGTGCCGACATTGTGCATGCTCTGTTGCCTGTGTCTATGTGCCTGTGGTTCTGTCAGTGTGATCATGTGATGTATCTGACCCCAGGAATGTGTCAATAAAGTTTCCCCTTCCTGGGACAATGAATTCACGGTGTTCTTATTTCAATTTCCAGGAGTGTATGTTTGATTTCATTCTTTAAAGATCGTCCTCTCTGGTTTTTCCTTCTAGCTATGCGCAATTCGTCCACTAGAACAACTTTAGCTGGTCCACCGATCGGTACACTGTCGTTCGTCACTATTACATAACACACTTCTCTGCAAAACCCGGTATTGGTAGATAAGTCAGTTTGAGATGCTGTTGCTTGCAGTGTGTAGTCCTTAATCCAGCAAGATACTAGAATTATGTTGCTCTGGATCGATAATTTGGAATAGGCAAAACATGCATTCTTCCTGGAAGTCGTTCGTTTACCACAGTCTCCGCAATGAAATTGTATAGGTATTTCACTATCGGACTTAGAGACTTCGCCCCACCGCAGTCTACACAGTCCCTCCTTTCATCATCCGCTAGTAGTCCATATTTCCCACAAAAATTCCAACAATTTTCGACAGTGCTTAAGCATAGAATTAGATTCTTCGACGTGAGGCAATCGGCCGAATGAACGTCTACTAACCAAAGAAATGGTTCAAATGGCTCTGAGCACTATGGGACTTAACTTCTGAGGTCATCAGTCCCTAGAACTTAGAACTACTTAAACCTAACTAACCTAAGGACATCACAAACATCCATGCCGGAGGCAGGATTCGAACCTGCGACCGTAGCTGTCTCGCGGCTCCAGACTCTAGCGCGTAGAACCGCTCGGCCACCCGGCGGGCTCTACAAACCAGATATCCCACTCACTGCCGACGTAAATCGTTTGGGTTTCCCTAACAACTCACAAATAATCTATCATAAGACCCGCCACCACAGTCGTTTGATCGATTTAGAATTGCAGATTCGATATCTATCGTTTGGAGCCCGCGGCTTCGATAGGCAAACATTCTTGGAAATTATCGAAAGGGTACATATCACGTACACAAATAAATGCAATGAAACCGTAGAAAAAGGAACAAGTCATATTTTATGTTTTACTTATACTGGCGAAAATTGACAAACATAGTCTCTAAGCTAAATAATCATTTGCCTTTGTTAGTGAGGAACATTCCAAAAATTACAAATCTCCGTTCTGAAATTTGAAGATGCATTTATTTACAAACCAGCTCTAATTTTGTAAAGCACGTAGCATTATGTCTTTGAACAGTAAGTCAATTGACAACATTTGACGTGTTGATGATGATGATGTCCCTGACGCCGAGGAGCGTAGGGAACAATGCAGAGACCCGCATCGCCGACTAGGCAAGGTCTTAGGGGAGGTGGTTTGCCATTGCTTTCCTCCGACCGTAATGGGGATGAATAATGATGATGGAGACAACATAACAACACCCAGTCATCTCGAGGCAGAGAAAATCCCTGATCCCGCCGGAATCGAACCCGGAACCCGTACGCGGAGAACAGTACCGCAAGACCATGAGCAGTGGACCTTGACGTGTTACGGGTCCTCAACCCTTCACTTTTATGAACTTCCTTTTCCGTTGGATGAAAAACTTAAAAGGAAGTTCAATGTTTACACCATAAATAAATATTTACTCTATAACTTCTACACTTGTTAGCTTGGCTTGGGCATTTTCGTTACATAGGTGAGACTGAGGCAGGGCTTGAAATGTACACTCGTATTCATGTTTTTGCAAACATCTCCTAATCCTTAGTGATCCTACTTGCAAATAGCCAACATCAACATATTATAACACCCTGTTACATATTAAACTTTTTAGCCTTCTGCTGATGTGACTCATTTTGCCAACATTGCTTTGCCATGTGATTCAAGTGCCTTACATTAAATGATGTTCATCATTATCACATTAAAATAACAAATTCACGTATATGTACACTCCTTGATGTAAAATTCAACCGGCGGCCGGCCGCTTCAGGGACTAAGTCCGCGCAGATCGCGACATGGGACAAAAAAACTGGCCAACTCGCTAATTCTCTAAGTCCGGTTATCTGCACAATCTGGCAACACTGTAGACTGCGGCACTTCCTGAGGGTAAACTGGTCCCATGATAGAGAAACCATAGGCTGATTACGCCTGTGGTCTAGCGGTAGCGTGCGTTGTTTCTGTTCATAATATAAGTGGATCGAGAGCAGCTGGCATTTATTACTTTTATAGCCTTTTCTGTCTGAATGCTGAAGACGTGAATGTAATGGTAGCGCAGATTCAATCTATTTCGCTTTGTGACACACCGATATCAAAATTTTATCCAGTAACGATTTTGCGGCAGATTTCCTGCAGACTGTCCTCCTCTGGACGCTGTATGCGGCAAAGCTCCGGGATCCATTTGCTGGCTACCGGCAGCGGCCGTGGCGACAGCAGCAGCGCTGCACTCCCCCGTTCTTTAACGAAAGCGCATGCTCTCGCTCATCGCTTTTGATGATTTAAAACGCTTTATTATTAAATGTCGCTCCACAGAAAATTTCTACAATTTCCATTCACGCTCAAAAGCAACGGATGGGTTCAAATGGCTCTGAGCACTATGGGACTCAACTGCTGAGGTCATTAGTCCCCTAGAACTTAGAACTAGTTAAACCTAACTAACCTAAGGACATCACAAACATCCATGCCCGAGGCAGGATTCGAACCTGCGACTGTAGCGGTCTTGCGGTTCCAGACTGCAGCGCCTTTAACCGCACCGCCACTTCGGCCGGCAAAAGCAACGGAGACAGACGCCCTGATTAGTAGGCGGGTATTATATTACATTAATCGGCAAGAGCTGAGTATGGCCCAAAATTAATTTTATAGACTGGGACGAAATTAAAACACCTCACTACATTCGATGAATTTATAAATGCTTCATACCTCGTTTCTTTTCCTTTCAAACTCAATTACTTGTGCAACTTTTGATCAATGTTCGGATGTTTTCGTCAAGCCGAAGTGACCGTCTGTGGTGTAAAGTGTATTACAAAAAAAATGGCTCTGAGCACTATGGACTCAACTGCTGAGGTCATTAGTCCCCTAGAACTTAGAACTAGTTAAACCTAACTAACCTAAGGACATCACAAACATCCATGCCCGAGGCAGGATTCGAACCTGCGACCGTAGCGGTCGTGCGGTTCCAGACTATAGCGCCTTTAACCGCTCGGCCACTCCGGCCGGCAAGTGTATTACAGTTCTTGTTTCATTCCTTATGGTAAGTCTATGCGATAAACTGTGTGAATACCTTGCAATGCATGCTCTGTAGCAGTGCAGGAACACTGCACATTTGGAGTTCCACATATGGGTTCATGAAGTATTTAATGTTGATCGGAAGTGATAGTTAAGGTCATCGGATTTAAACCAGAAAAATTTGTCGTTTTGGAGTTTTCAGAGAACGGAAAGGAATTGCTAACGCCGGTGTTAGAAAACGTCTACAGTTAGATGCTATTGGAAAAATTTAGTAGAGGGGAACTATATTAATCAACATGTGTACTTCATAAACAACCATCTGACATGTTAGACCTATATGACGAACAAAGCTCAAATTTATATCTTTGACAGTCGGTTTGAATATTTTCCTTGGCATTTGCAAAGCAGACAATCATGATATTAACTTAATTTACTAAGTTGAAATCGGATGAAGATTGATGTTTAAAGGCATTCTTCAGATTTCGTATAAGGAATTTTTACCAGCAGTTTGCAACTCCATTAATTAAAATGGAAAATAAAAGGTTGTAGTCAGCGGCTTCTACCGTGATTGGAACTGCTATGTCATATAGTACGATCACTGCAACGCACAAGGGAACCTCTGAGCTAACGACACACTGGCGGCAAGAGACGGACTATAGTCACTGCGATGTTGCCTGAGCCTCAAAACGCAACCTTCAACACACAAACAGAGGAGGAGGAGATTATTGTTTTAACGTCCCGTCGACAACGATGTCATTAGAGACGGAGCACAAGCTCGGATTAGGGAAGGATGGGGATGGAAATCGGCCGTGCCCTTTCTAAGGAACCATCCCGGCATTTGCCTGAAGCGATTTAGGGAAATCACTGAAAACCTAAATCAGGATGGCCGGGCGCGGGATTGCACCGTCGTCCTCCCGAATGCACACAGAAACTGGTGTTACTTACGTGAAGAACGGCCAGCAGCTTGTGGTCGTGCGGTAGCGTTCTCGCTTCCCACGCCCGGGTTCCCGGGTTCGATTCCCGGCGGGGTCAGGGATTTTCTCTGCCTCGTGATGGCTGGGTGTTGTGTGATGTCCTTAGGTTAGTTAGGTTTAAGTAGTTCTAAGTTCTAGGGGACTGATGACCATAGATGTTAAGTCCCATAGTGCTCAGAGCCATTTGAACCATTTGTGAAGATCGCCGTTCTTGGAGTCCAGAAATTAAATACACTTTCTAATTGCGTCATCTTACAGTGGATTATATCGTACGAGTATTCGATGTGGAAAACGAATGCCAAGTGAATTTAGCGAGGTAATGCCGGCCTACACCCGGAAGTAAATGCACTATCAGAGTGTTGACAAATACTTGCTACGACGCTGCCATTTCTCGGCTCTCTTACGAGGCAGCTCTTCAGCGAAATGCTTGCCGTGATTCTCCGATACGGTTCTTCAGAGTGGAGACGCGCGCGCACGTTTGGTTTTTATGCGGCGTTCTCCCCTGATGGTTTCTGACGTCGCCTTGTGGGCTATGTATACATTTGAGACATTCAATTATCATTAATCCAGAATGATACAAGTTTCAGCTTCCGGCGTGGAAGAAGGCTGTTGACGCCGACATTATATCATTTCAACGTAGGGAAAGCAAAACGGGTCATTCAATGTTTCTCATTCAACATAAAGCATGTGAGATAATTTTCCGTAACGTCAATAATCATCTAAAAATACAAACGAAGTAAAAATACGTCGGAAGCTTATTCGAATTGAATATAATGTAAGATACCAAACGTTTTGCACCTCGATGTCGAATTTGTCCACGTGCAATCTTTTGCAGCATACACATAGAATGTCATGATTACCACGAGAATGAAGAAATATGTTGGTAAGGATGGAAGCAAGAAGAGACGCAGTCAACATATATTCGATTCCTCATGGCATTCATTTCATTTGAGACGTAAGAAGAGGTAAAGCGGGATATTACTTTCGTTAACACGAAAGATATGCCGCACATATTGATAACGAGGAAGTCTACGTCTTCATACGTTTCCTCCTTGAAATATGTATGCTCTATCTACTAGTACCTGCAATCATCCTAGCTACTTTCATATCCGTAACCTCAACCTTGTTGATAAGCTAACCTGAATCCACCCAGCTTTTGCTCCCATACAACAAAGGTGGTCGAAAGATTATCTAATGTAAGTAAGCTTACCGGCGACTGTATTTCTGTTTACCATGACTTCCGCTATGTCATTTCCCAACGTAAACCGGCTCTGCCCAGTTGGTAATGAAGGAACTTGATGTTTAATGCGGATTCTGGATTATAACGTCTTTATCTTGAGTTTACCAGAGGTAAAATAAATCTGTTTGTGCCTCTTAAAAGTAAATGCCTGAACCCACGCATTGCACCTGTGATAGTTCCTTCCACCAGACCATTGTGGCCACATTTCCCAGCCCCTGGAATGTGCTGTAACGGATGATGTGCTTAGCTTACGAAATTAGTCACGGTGGAAAAAATGCGAGTCTATTAGATGGTTAAGTAGAAGCAAGCTTCTGACCAGAGATTATGCTATTCTCATGTCAACAGGATGTAAAGCCTCTTCTAGGCATCATAGACTGGATGTGAAGCCATTTTGATTTTTCACAAATTCAACAAATTTCTTAGTTCGAGGAAATCCACTGTGAAGTGTGAAGTTGCCGGATAATTCGATTATTTGTGTTATTATTACTATCATTTTATTCGTACCGCTGGTGGAACACAAGTGCTTGTAGATCATTTAATGCCTTTTGGTCACTATAGAAGTAGTTTCCCAAGAACAGGTTCATTCCCTGTCTACGGAATCCTTTTCATGTTACTATCAAACATCAGCAATTACTCGTAGATTACATTAAAACTAAAGTAATTGACGAAGATGTTACTTGATAACAAAAACGCACTTCCTTTCTTCATTTACTTGCGCCTAGAAATGGCTATCCAGTACTGTCCAACCAAAAGGCAAGAGATCTTACTGCCTTCCGATATCCGTCGCTGTGAGTTCTTCCACATGATTTGGTCGCCATGACCTGTTTCAAGTTGTGTATGACAGACAATGTTTTAGAAAATCTATTGTTTCCCTTTGAAATAAACAGAAGTATTTTCATTCTAAGCTGTCCAAGTACAAAATTTTCGCAATATTAGTTCAAATTGAATATTCGCTTCTATAATGTAGGAAAGTATTTCACAGTTACAAAACTCGCATCCGGAACTTCGTCGCTGACCATAAATTCTAGCTCAGAGTGACACCGGTTTAAATAACCTAATGTAACGAAGACTGTTTGCCAGTGCTCTTTCTCACCGGAAAATACGCAATTCACTCATATGGCTCCATAAGTACACTGTAACAGTAATTTCAGTGTGAAATTTGTCAGTATGCTTTTGCCTTCCAACCGGCGAAATACGGCAGAGTACGGCCGGTAAACAATTCACAAACCACGATTTAGTGCCGATAAGACGATTTCTTTAAACATTGTCGAAGCTGAGGGAATTTAGTTTCTGCTTAAATCGTCTTAAGCAGCAACGTTCACAGATACCTCAAATAGGAAAAAGCTCATTATCCAGGTACGAAGGTTGTAAAACAAACTCCCACAGTTTGTGTCAGGTTTATCTTTTCCTCTGATAACACTGTTTAAGTATTTTGTCTAAGAGGTATCACAAGTAGTGTTCCTGCAGCTGTGGGAATCATTGTTTGAAAATGAGTTTAACACAAATGGGTACAGTGCTGCTAAATATTCAAAATTATTATCAACCAAAGTCTGAGTTCATCCACAAACTGAGGCGTATTTATAATATTGAAGCTAGACTGTGTATCCTTGTCTTCCTTGAGTGGTCATTGGAAAGCGTTTACACACACGTATACAATACTATGAATCCTTCGAACGCTATGGTTAACGTTGCTCTCATAAACTACTTTTGTTTTTTTAATTCTTCTGGGTCTTTAGCGTGCAATATGTGTTGTAGATACAGTCTTAGACCAAAAACCTGACCGCCGAGTCGTTCACGTAAGGTGGACAATACAGTCTTGCTCCTCTCAGAATTCTATGTCTGGCAATATTCTCTATCTGGCAACATGTAGACTGCGGCACTTCCCAGAGGAAGTCTTGACTCCAGTCTTAGTACATTAGTCGTGACTACGACCGTAGTCTTGAGGTAGAACGCGAGACCAGCTAATATGATATTGTAAATTCGCTTGAATTACACTCATAGCTTCAGCACCGAGAGGAAAGGGGCGATAAATATTTTGTCGATATGTGCTTTCGGTCGCCAGACGTCATATTAGCTGGTCTCGCGTTTTAACTCAAGACTACGGTCGTGTTCCATCAGCGGAATGAATAAAATGATTGTAATAATGACAGTAATAATCGAATTATCCGAAAACTTCACACTTCACAGTGGATTTTCTCGACCTAAGAAATTTGCTGAATTTGTGAAAAATCAAAATGGCTTCACATCCAGCCTATGATGCCTAGAAGAGTCTTTACATCCTTTTGACATGAGAATAGCATAATCTCTGGTCAGAAGCTTGCTTCTACTTAACCATCTAATAGACTCGCATTTTTTCCACCGTGACTAATTTTGTAGGCTAAGCACATCATCCGTTACAGCACACTCCAGGGGCTGGGAAATGTGGCCACAATGTTCTGGTGGAACGAACTACCACAGTTGCAATGCGTGGGTTCAGGCGTTTACTTTTAAGAGGCACAAACAGATTTATTTTACCTCGTAAGAAAAACCGATACGTAACATTTGATTTTTCGTAGTTAACAATCCGATTACGTGTTGGGTTCGTATCTCCGTCACAGAACTTCACATCATGCACTTCATCTTTAAATGCATGCACACTTTTTTACTTCAGAATGGAGGTATATCAGACATCTTCCGTGGTTAGATAACAGGGCCGAAAGGGTCTTGATAGGAGTCACGGTTTATTACAAAAATTGTCGTCTTTTATTTTCAAGTTTAGATTTGGTTACTGGTATTGGCGAAAATTTCGGTAATTCATGACTCTTCATGGCTAGTCATCAATATGATATGACTAGATTAGATTAACTCTTGTTCCATACTTCATGAATACGACATTTCGTAATGATGTGGAACGTGTGATTTTAATGAAAGATTTCTTTAAATACCATGATTCAATTTCCTTACAACAATTTTTTACACTCTCTCTCATTCTTTTTTATTTCTCTCTGTCTCTCTCTTTTTCTCTCTCTCTCTCTCTCTCTCTCTCTCTCTCTCACACACACACACACTCGACTATCGGCGAGAAACGAAAACGCCTGTGAATGAGTTTCTTATTGTTTTGAGTACACTTACGAAAGAAATATAAAAACAACAATGAGAGTTACTGATTTATGATGCTTAGTTAGCAGTCAGTTCTGAGTATTATTAGTAACTACGCTCCAGTCCCTAAACCTAGTTACAGAAACCAAATCATACGCATTACGTATTCCAGGTCGTAGCAGCCGCGACTTGGAGACACCAGGTATGGTCACTTCCCAGCCCGCTGTAAGATCACATCGGTTCGTCTTCCTCCTGCTGGTACTGTAACTGAGATTTGGCAACAAGGCAACGTATGTTTGGCAACTCTCTGATCGACGAGTTACTTCCTGGTGTGCACGGAATTAAGCCTCAAAGTTCACTTGATTTTACCTGTCATTTCCATTGAATAATCTGAGTTATTATCGCTTGAAGTGTAACAAAAGATTGTAAATTTACGGTTTTTAGCCCAGGAAAGTCGTTGCAGGTGGAAATCGCAACTAATCTCGACCTTTAAATAGCGGTTTACGAGTTCTAGGCACTATTTCCGTCGTAAGAGGAAGCTCAGACCGATACATCTTCGCCAGCTCTGTGGTAACGTGCTGACCTGTGAAAATGCGTCTATTATGGCTCGCAGTTCCAGTCTCACTGATTGCAACTTTTTTAACCCTTCTATGAAAGAGCTACAAGCAGTCGGATCAAACATCAATAAGGAAATCGCAAGAAAATACTTTCGGCTCATAGTGCAATGTTGAAAAACTTACAATGCTGCACAACAGGTAACGCCTCTTTCCGCTGCTGACAAGCGGATTTTAAGTTTCTAGGAATACGTAACTAAATTTATGAAATGCCACATTTGCATACCTCTTAAGTATGACACAGCATACCAATTAAACACAGACCCAATCAAAATCTAAGTGAGTAGTATTTTACTAATTCGTGTCGACAGAGGCACGCTTGTGTACAGATACTCGGTTTTAATAAAACAGACTTTCGTCGTAAGGTTATCGTGGTTAGTTTTATTTCATTTCTTATAATACAGTGCACAATTTTCGTAAGGTTTCCTTTAGTGTTGTTAAAACAATAGTAAACGTGAGAGAGAAATTAATCATCAACGATATATTCGAATTCTCTGATGTTACCTATGAGAGTCTGACAATGCACATGCAGTTTATTGATTACATGCATCAAAACGAAAGTAATGTCAGTGGGAAAGAAATATAAAAGAAATATAAACGGACTGAGTGCCAAATAGGAGAAACAAAGTTAGAACAGGTGGACGGTTTCAATTACTTAGGATGCATATTCTCACAGGATGGCAACGTAGTGAAAGAACTGGAAGCGAGGTGTAGCAAAGCTAATGCAGTGAGCGCTCAGCTACGATCTACTCTCTTCTGCAAGAAGGAAGTCAGTACCAAGACTAAGTTATCTGTGCACCGATTAATCTTTCGACCAACTTTGTTGTATGGGAGCAAAAGCTGGGTGGATTCAGGTTACCTTATCAACAAGGTTGAGGTTACGGATATGAAAGTAGCTAGGATGATTGCAGGTACTAGTAGATGGGAACAATGGCAGGAGGGTGTCCACAATGAGGAAATCAAAGAAAAACTGGGAATGAACTCTATAGATGTAGCAGTCAGGGCGAACAGGCTTAGATGGTGCGGTCATGTTACACGCATGAGAGAAGCAAGGTTACCCAAGAGACTCATGGGTTCAGCAGTAGAGGGTAGGAGGAGTCGGGGCAGACCAAGGAGAAGGTACCTGGATTCGGTTAAGAATGATTTCGAAGTAATAGGTTTAACATCAGAAGAGGCACCAATGTTAGCACTGAATAGGGGATCATGGAGGAATTTTATAAGGGGAGCTATGCTCCAGACTGAACGCTGAAAGGCACAATCAGTCTTAAATGATGATGATGATGCATATAGATAACTTGTTCTGAGTTAAAGCTGTCAAACAAAGTTTGAAGAAGAATGAAATCTCACTACCACACGACAGCTAATGTAGAAAATACTTTTCTGACATATTACGGCACGATGCGCTCTCCCTACACATCTTGGAGATGCATCTGCTGCCTGGTGTCTATTAAAACTGAATAGAACAAAATGTCACAGCAGTTAGCCCTTTTTCCACATGCAACTACATTGGATTGAGAAGAGAAGGGAATTATGTTCAAAGTTCTATTAGACTGATAACTTCAGCAAACAGCAGAATAGCGTTTTAAAAAATGTAGCACTGAATGTGTTCGAACTCGCGACATCTTATCTACGCTACTAGCTGACGCGTATCTTCAACAGCTCCAGAGCTCGACAACTATTCCTCCAGAACTTTTGGATTCCACAGCACTGTGAGAGTACGCATATGGCCAGGTCTAGACTTCTGAGAGACAAACGGTTACAGCTTTTCTTTTGGACTGAACGACGTTTTCTACAAACAGATAGCGCAATAGAACAGCTCAAGTGGAAAGGAACACTTCCTATTTAAACATCTGCATCCTTCACTGTTGGCAGTTCTGTGTAGGTGGCAGTTACGTGATTTTATTTCGGTGATTACAAAATAGAGTCGAATGTATGCACTGGGTAGCCGAGGCAGTTAGTTCATGGTGATTCGGTCAACCAAGTAAATGAATTTACTGAACATGCTGCAAATTACTACAGGGAGCCTGTGTGTCAGAATTCTCATCCAGTGTGGCGCTACGGCGTTACGATAGAAAAATGAGTCGCAGAGATGAGGATTTCGTGGTCTGTTGGACAGATGGTAGGTTGTTATACCTATGGTCTGGGTTCGATTCCCACTTCTGTCAATGATTCTAGATAGGGAGAGACAGATTCCATTCTCTCCTGGCTACACCAAGTGAAGAAGATATAATGGCAGTGTGGTCTTAAAATTCACATTAAAGATGATATTCCTTCTCTACCAAGTAGACGGTAGGTTGAACCACAATAAAGTCTGGAGTGGCAACATGTAGAAACTCTATCACCAGTAACCTTTCTTATACTAGTTATTTATTTCAGGTGACGAAACAAACGCTATGTATGGTCACAGGACACTTATTCCATCTTTTATCCGAGCTTCTGTATGCCGATAAAATTGGTTCTGAACTGGGAATGCAACTCAGACCGCCCTTGACGCGGAATTTGATCCCTTCGTGACAATACAGCTCGGCTACAATTTGTTGTTTGTTCAAAACTGCAGATTCCTCAACATCTCCCCAACGGGATCGAATCCTGGCCCGGCACTAAAGATTTAATTGTGTATTATCAAGCTCTAGCATGAGAACACCTATATGCTGGTGGATAACAATTTTGATTTTTAATGTATTTTCATTCGTTGTCAGCACTAACGATATCTGACGTTTTTAACTCCCAGTGAGACACAGAACTATTTGCGAGATGACTGTAACTTCAAGATGCTATTCTGAGCAGCTGGTGGAGAAAATTTCGGTAGCTGACGTCTCTTTGTGTGTAGTCAACAACGATATGTGTGGGGCTCTATTCCCACTGAGCGCTGAACTCTTCGTCATATTATTTCTAGTTCAAACATGCTCACATGTCACTGCTGGTGCAACAAACCCATATTTAACGTTCGTTTTCTCTAGAATATAACAGCGATAGGTGCCGGGTTGGTGCCTGGGAAGGAAAAAATTAATGTTTCGTCTCGTCATTTCAGTTAAAACATCTAGCTACTGCCGCGAAAAATCCGATATGTCATATTTGACTGTGCTTCATTAGCAATCCGATTAGGTTCTGGGTTCGAATCCGTGTCCAACACAAAGCTTTACCTCACGGCATTTCAAGTAAGTTACTTGTGAAGAAGCAATATTTAACATCTCTCGTAGTTCGTTAACAGGGACAATAGATGCTGCGTAGGAATTCGCGTCTGTTAAAATTGTTTGCGTTATGCAATGTAAAGTTGATATTTGCTAAATGATACTATCTAAAATCGAGGTATATCACTCTCTGTATGCCTAATCAGGAATGACTGTTAGTTTCCGTCAGTCACGAAATCTTTGTTAGTCTGCATGAGCTGGGTTTGAATCCATATGCGGAACAAGACGGTTCGTCGTGTCATTTGAAGTTCATACATATTCTCAACTAGCTGCTCGTGAATAACTTAAATTTTTAATGTCATTTTGTGTTAAATAATAAGTACAGTATGTTACTTTGAAGAGGAAATCATGAATACGACGAACTTACTACGTGCATTACCAATCTGACGTAATAATGTGAGTGGTAACATTTCAGGTATGCCATTTATTGTAATAAATGTGAGCTTACAAGCCTTAAGGACAGTCTTATCTGTGATAAGGTGTTCCCTGATATTTGTAGTATCGTGGTATTACTTTACATCTTGAGTTATTGCGATACAGAGCAGTGTTTTCTAGTGGTGACTTGTTGGAACCATTTTCAATAGTCAAACGACTGTACCAAGGAGCGATTAGAGGACCTGCTAGACAGCTGCGTTATGCCGGTTGCATGCGAATCAGCCGAAATGCAATTTAGGTCGTTCGGATACTTTTGAGCACGACTGTACGTATCGAGGTGAAAACGTACGAAAATGCACAACTGCACTTTTGCGAACTTTTGTTTTATTTTCGCATCAATACTGTCGTGAACCCACCATCTGGTATCAATGCATTACATTATCATCCATTACATATATAATTATTTTGATAGGACACAAGATAGAGCAGAGATAATGTCCGTTTGACGTCAACAGTGTGTAACATTTTACTTTTTTTGAATAGGACAATGTTCCTCTCCAATAATTTTTAGATTAGTTACTATAAGATTACGCTGCAAGAGAATTCGCTTGTATTTTTCAATATGTGGTTTGTTGTCGGTTTTCGCACGCCCGGGTTCCCGGGTTCGATTCCCGGCGGGGTCAGGGATTTTCTCTGCCTCGTGATGACTGGGTGTTGTGTGCTGTCCTTAGGTTAGTTAGATTTAAGTAGTGCTAAGTTCTAGGGGACTGATGACCATAGATGTTAAGTCCCATAGTGCTCAGAGCCATTTGAACCATTTTGTTGTCGGTTTGAAGGCCTTCCATTACATCGGCAACGTAGTGCAACTCCACCGAGGGCTGTCTGGAGTAGGGTGGAGGTAGCAATGTGAAAGTTGCGAGCTGTCGAAGACGATCTTCATATTCCTAATGCGATTAGGACATCGTATACTCTTGACGACGTTTAGCACCTGTGCGGCACAGTCACCCAATTTCAGAATCCATGTTGAGTACTCCTGCTAAATTCCCATAATATTGTCTTTTTATATTGATGAGTAATATGGATAGTCGTCACGTTCATGTGCCGTCTACAACGCAAATTTAATGTTACTATCCTAGGAACTAACCTGCAATACGTTTTGTATTTCATAATCGGAACTATCTGCATTAACCGTCATCAGAGCAATGTCAGGGAACACAATGCAGCAGTGCCTCGGTACCTACTTGGGGACCTGCTTGAGTCGTGTTCTAAGGAAAGGATAGTTGCTGGTTCACATTATATTACTCTAGCGAGAAGTACCGACTTTTTCTTTTCTCTACAAACATCCAGAACTAAATTCAGTAACTAAATGCTAATAATATATTTGCATTGTGCCAACTCAAAGATCAATAGATATGGATATAGATATAGATTTTTATATTTAAAGCCATTCTCGTTCTGCGTTGGAATAAACATTATTCATTATTTGCTTGTTCTTGTTACGATTGTTATTGTCATTCTCTCACTCGCAAGAGTTTTCACATTCCTATTTGGTATCGATGCACATGAAGAGTGGCTATGAAAGAATGGAATACTGAATGTTACGTCATGCAGAATACACTCATTTACTTCGGCTCCTCGTGATCAACGCTACAGGAGAAGTGAGATACATAAAGTTGACAGTGTGAGGACAGACATGCTAGCACAACTCTGCAACTACGCAGTGTTACCAGATAAAATGGTGCTGCGGAATCGAAAGTGTAGTACGGACTTTGCCACAGTAGCAGACAGCTGCTAATTTCGGACCATGACCGTGGATTACACTTCGGTCAGTGCTGGTTAGAGTGTTGCAACTGTAAATGGAAGATTTTTTTGATAGTCTTGTGCTGATGCTGTCTAAATAAATTATGCCATTGGATAAAAAGCGGTTTAGTTTTGAGACCTAACTCACGAGGGGGGATGGCACAGTGGTCTGCTTCAGGAATTCCAAGCAATAAAATACAAAAAACAACCCAGGAAGGGTTCGAACAGCTACTTTCATGCAGAGACATGCATTTGGAGTCAGTTCATCGTTACGGGGTCAAACAAGAGGGTAATATTACTGAAACACTGATCAGGCTACTTAACATATAATAGAGCATACATATTTCAAGGAGGAAACGTATGAAGACGTGGACTTCCTCGTTATCAATATGTGCGGCATATCTTTCGTGTTAACGAAAGTAATATCCCGCTTTACCTCTTCTTACGTCTCAAATGAAATGAATGCCATGAGGAATCGTATATATGTTGACTGCGCCTCTTCTTGCTTCCATCCTTACCAACATATTTCTTCATTCTCGTGGTAATCATGACACTCTATGTGTATGCTGCAAAAGATTGCACGTGGACAAATTCGACATCGAGGTGCAAAGCGTTTGGTATCTTACATTTTATTCAATTGGAATAAGCTTCCGATGTATTTTTACTTCGTTTGTATTTTTAGATGATTATTGACGTTACGGAAAATTATCTCACATGCTTTATGTTGAATGAGAAACATTGAATGACCCGTTTTGCTTTCCCTACGTTGAAATGATATAATGTCGGCGTCAACTGCCTTCTTCCACGCCGGAAGCTGAAACTTGTATCATTCTGGATTAATGATAATTGAATGTCTCAAATGTATACATAGCCCACAAGGCGACGTCAGAAACCATCAGGGGAGAACGCCGCATAAAAACCAAACGTGCGCGCGCGTCTCCACTCTGAAGAACCGTATCGGAGAATCACGGCAAGCATTTCGCTGAAGAGCTGCCTCGTAAGAGAGCCGATAAATGGCAGCGTCGTAGCAAGTATTTGTCAACACTCTGATAGTGCATTTACTTCCGGGTGTAGGCCGGCATTAGCTCGCTAAATTCACTTGACATTCGTTTTCCACATCGAAGACTCGTACGATATAATCCACTGTAAGATGACACAATTAGAAAGTGTATTTAATTTCTAGACTCCAAGAACGGCGTTCTTCACATAAGTAACACCTGTTTGTGTGTGCATTCGGGAGGACGACGGTGCAATCCCGCGCCCGGCCATCCTGATTTAGGTTTTCAGTGATTTCCCTAAATCGCTTCAGGCAAATGCCGGGATGGTTCCTTAGAAAGGGCACGGCCGATTTCCATCCCCATCCTTCCCTAATCCGAGCTTGTGCTCCGTCTCTAATGACATCGTTGTCGACGGGACGTTAAAACAATAATCTCCTCCTCCTCTGTTTGTGTGTTTAAGGTTGCGTTTTGAGGCTCAGGCAACATCGCAGTGACTATAGTCCGTCTCTTGCCGCCAGTGTGTCGTTAACTCAGAGGTTCCCTTGTGCGTTGCAGTGATCGTACTATATGACATAGCAGTTCCAATCACGGTAGAAGCCGCTGACTACAACCTTTTATTTTCCATTTTAATTAATGGAGTTGCAAACTGCTAGTAAAAATTCCTTATACGAAATCTGAAGAATGCCTTTAAACATCAATCTTCATCCGATTTCAACTTAGTAAATTAAGTTAATATCATGAATGTCTGCTTTGCAAATGCCAAGGTGCTTCACTGTAAAATAGATCCTGAAAAGATTCAAATCGACTGTCAACGATATAAATTTGAGCTTTGTTCGTCATATAGGTCTAAAATGTCATATGGTTGTCTATGAAGTGCACATGTTGATTAATATAGTTCCCTCTTCTAAATTTTTCCAATAGCATTTAACTGTAGACGTTTTCTAACACCGGCGTTAGCAATTCCTTTCCGTTCTCTGAAACCTCCAAAACGACAAATTTTTCTGGTTTAAATCCGATGACCTTAACTATCACTTCCGATCAACATTAAATACTTCATGAACCCATACATGGAACTCCAAATGTGCAGTGTTCCTGCACTGCTACAGAGCATGCATTGCAAGGTATTCACACAGTTTATCGCATAGACTTACCATAAGGAATGAAACAAGAACTGTAATACACTTTACACCACAGACGCTCACTCTGGCTTGTCGAAAACATCCGAACATTGACCAAAAGTTGCACAAATAATTGAGTTTGAAAGGAAAAGAAACGAGGTATGAAGCATTTATAAATTCATCGAATGTAGTGAGGTGTTTTAATTTCGTCCCAGTCTATAAAATTAATTTCGGGCCATACTCAGCTCTTGCCGATTAATGTAATATAATACCCGCCTACTAATCAGGGCGTCTGTCTCCGTTGCTTTTGAGCGTGAATGGAAATTGTAGAAATTTTCTGTGGAGCGACATTTAATAATAAAGCGTTTTAAATCATCAAAAGCGATGAGCGGGAGCAGGCGCTTTCGATAAAGAACGGGGGAGTGCAGCGCCGTTGCTGTCGCCACGGCCGCTGCCGGTAGCCAGCAAATGGATCCCGGAGCTTTGCCGCATACGGCGTCCAGAGGAGGACAGTCTGCAGGAAATCTGCCGCAAAATCGTTACTGGATAAAATTTTGATATCGGTGTGTCATAAAGCGAAATAGATTGAATCTGCGCTACCATTACATTCACGTCTTCAGCATTCAGGCAGAAAAGGCTATAAAAATATTAAATGCCAGCTGCTCTCGATCCACTGACATAATGAACAGAAACAACGCACGCTACCGCTAGGCGTAATCGGCCTATGGTTTCTCTATCATGGGACCAGTTTACCCTCAGGAAGTGCCGCAGTCTACAGTGTTGCCAGATTGTGCAGATAACCGGACTTAGAGAATTAGCGAGTTGCCCAGTTTTTTTGTCCCATGTCGCGATAGGCGCGGACTTAGCCTCTGAAGCGGCCGGCCGCCGGTCGACTTTTATGTCAAAGAGTGTACATATACAGGGTGTTACAAAAAGGTACGGCCAAACTTTCAGGAAACATTCCTTACACACAAAGAAAGAAAATATGCTATGTGGACATGTGTCCGGAAACGCTTACTTTCCATGTTAGAGCTCATTTTATTACCTCTCTTCATATCACATTAATCATGGAATGGAAACACACAGCAACAGAACGTACCAGGGTGACTTCAAACACTTTGTTACAGGAAATGTTCAAAATGTTCTCCGTTAGCGAGGATACATGCATCCACCCTCCGTCGCATGGAATCCCTGATGTGCTGATGCAGCCCTGGAGAATGGCGTATTGTTTCCCAGCCGTCCACAATACGAGCACGAAGAGTCTCAACATTTGGTAACGGGGTTGCGTAGACAAGAGCTTTCAAATGCCCCCATAAATGACAGTCAAGAGGGTATAGGTCAGGAGAGCGTGGAGGCCATGGAATTGGTCCGCCTCTACCAATCCATCGGTCACCGAATATGTTGTTGAGAAGCGCACTAACACTTCGACTGAAATTTTCAGGAGCTCCATCGTGCATGAACCACATGTTGTGTCATACTTGTAAAGGCAGATGTTCTAGCAGCACGGGTATAGTACCCCGTATGAAATCATGATAATGTGCTCCATTGAGCGTAGGTGGAAGAACATGGGGCCCAAACGTTCACAGAAAATCTGTGTTGATGACGCGATTGCACCATTTGCGTGCGGATTCTCGTCAGCCCACAAATGTTTATTGAGAAAATTTACAATTTGATCACGTTGGAATGAAGCCTCATCCGTAAAGAGAACATTTGCACTGAAATGAGGATTGACACATTGTTGGATTAACCATTCGCAAAAGTGTACCCGTGGAGGCCCATCAGCTGCTAATAGTGCCTGCACACGCTGTACATGGTACGGAAACAACTGGTTCTCCCGTAGCACTCTCCAAACAGTGACGTGGTCAACGTTACCTTGTACAGCAGCAACTTCTCTGACGCTGACATTAGAGTTATCGTGAACTGCACGAAGAATTGCCTCGTCCACTTCACGTGTCCTCGTAGATCTAGGTCTTCCCCAGTCGCGAGTCATAGGCTGGAATGTTCCGTGCTCCCTAAGACGCCGATCAATTGATTCGAACGTCTTCCTGTAGGGACACCTTCGTTCTGGAAATCTGTCTCGATACAAACGTACCGCGCCACGTCTATTGCCCCGTGCTAATCCATACATCAAATGGGCATCTGCCAACTCCGCATTTGTGAACATTGCACTGACTGCAAAACCACGTTCGTGATGAATACTAACCTGCTGATGTTACGCACTGATGTGCTTGATGCTAGTACTGTAGAGCAATGAGTCGCATGTCAACACAAGCACCGAAGTCAACATTACCTTTCTTCAATCGGGCCAACTGGCGGTGAATCGCGGAAGTACAGTACAAACTGACGAAACTAAAATGAACTCTAACATGGAAATTAAGCGTTTCCGGACACATGTCCACTTAACATCTTTTCTTTATTTGTGTGTGAGGAATGTTTCCTGAAAGTTTGGCCGTACCTTTCTGTAACTCCGGAACCGCGCGACTGCTACGGTCGCAGGTTCGAACCTTGCCTCGGGCAGGATGTGTGTGATGTTCTTAGGTTAGTTAGGTTTAAGTAGTTCTAAGTTCTAGGAGACTAATGACCACAGATGTTAAGTCCCATAGTGCTCAGAGCCACTTTTTATAACACCCTATATAAATATACAGCGCAGCCACCTGCCGTGTGTGTGTGTGTGTGTGTGTGTGTGTGTGTGTGTGTGTCTGTGAAATTTTCGCTCGTGCGTCAGTAGTTCCCAAGCGTTGGGTTTTTTCGCGAGAAGCGCGGATCATTTATTCCTTGTATTGTTACCTTATGTATGTTGATTATTCCATAGGCTTTATCTCTCTTTCTCTAGAGTGTGTTCCTTTCGTATGTGCGGCTCTAAAATACAGAGCTCACGATTCTAGTAATGTGGAACAGTCTAGCCCAGATCAGTGAGGTTCTCGTTGCTAGCGTTACTAAACACATACGGAAGGAGCACACGATGGAGGAGAGATAAGCAAAACAAAGAATACACACACACACACACACACGGTCGGCGGCTGTGGGTCACTACACACACATAGGATTTACGAAATAAACCGTTAGTGACAGCGATGTTTATTTAAGGAAAATATTTCTTTACTCGATGTATCTTTTTAGATCATGGTGATGGTACAAGCCTTTGATGTTGTTGGAGTTACGACATGCTAACAAATATGTTCCTTCGCACGGAAATTTTAACAATTTTGTATCGATCATTCTACAATTATTGCCTTTTCTTCATATGTTTATTCATAGATGACATGTAATGACTTCTAACAAGGGAACCTCCCCATCGCACCCCCCTCTGATTTAGTTATAAGTTGGGACAGTGGATAGGCCTTGAAAAACTGAACACAGATCAATCTAGAAAACAGGAAGAAGTTGTGTGGAACTATGAAAAAAATAAGCAAAATATACAAACTGAGCAGTCCATGCGCAGCATAAGCAACATCTAGGGTGGCGTGAGCTAAGGAGCGCTGTGGTCCCGTCGTTGGCGTGAGCAGCTGCGGAACGAGAGGTCGTGGGTTCAAGTTTTCCCTCAAGTGAAAACTTTACTATATTTATTTTCGCAAAGTTATGATCTGTCCGTTCGTTGATTGACGGCTCTGTTCACTGTAATAAGTTTAGTGTCTGTGTTTTGCGACCGCCCCGCAAAACCGTGCGATTAGTAGATGAAAGGATGTGCTTCTCCAGTGAGAACCGAAAACATTTGATCGCAAGGTCATAGGTCAACTGATTCCTCCACAGGAAAACACGTCTGATATATTCTATACGACACTGGTGACGGCATGTGCGTCTCATGACAGGAATATGTTGTCGACCCACCTAACTTCTACACTTGGCGAATGGGTAAAAAGATTCTTCTACCTTGCCCGATTTAGGTTTTCTTGTGGATGTGATAATCACTCCCAAAAAAGTGGTGAAAACATAAGAGTTTGTCACATAAACTGAAAATAAAAAATTAAACTCACCACTCGAGGGAAGATTTCAACCAACGACCTCTCATCCCGCAGCTGCTCACTCTAACCACGAGACCACGGCGCACCTTAGCTTACGTTCCCCTAGATGTTGCGTATCTTACGCATGGACTACTCAGTTTGTATATTTTGTTTATTTTTTTCATAGTTCCACACAACTTCTTCCTGTTTTCTCGATTGATCTGTGTTCAGTTTTTCAAGGCCTATCCACTGTGTCAACTTATAACTAAATCTGAGGGCGGTGCGATGGGGAGGTTCCCTTGTAAGTAGAACCAAAACTCCAGTAGAGTACATATTTTTCAATGCTTCTTAGCCGTTTGTCACATGCATTTTTTCTTATTTGCGCACATGCATTTTTGGATCTGGTAGTTTGACGTATCATTTCCTGAGAAGCGATTCTTCAATTTCTCCAGGCGTATTTAATGACGTAATAAATCTCGGGTGAACAGCCTGGTATGAGTGTGGATAGGACACAATATTTCGGTAATCGACCACGTTGCCATCATCAGGTGCGCTGAAGTACATGCCACCGGCCCACTGCTTGTCAGTACATCAGCGCACCTGATGATGGCAACGTGGTGGATTACCGAAATATTGTGTCCTATCCACACTCATACAAGGCTGTTCACCCGAGATTTATTTCGTCATTTCCTGAGAAGATACACAGCTGTTTGGTATTTGAGGAAGCGGATATAACCACTCATATCTTTGTTTTTTGTCCAAATGGAGCTCGTTTGGGGTGTATCCTGTGGAAGGGTGAGGTAAAGCACTTACAACCTGTTCGAAGAGCGTGACAAATTCTACCCATCGTCTGTCAATTACGTGTATATGTGCGTATAAACCGGTTAAAATCTCGAAAATTTCTTTGAGTCTGGTTTGATTCTGGATGAAAGGAGATATTAGTATCTGAAGTTGAAAAAATCAGCAAAATAGTTGCAAAACATAGCTTTATTAGCTCTTGCCGATGTTTCGATATTTCTTAAAATATATTCTTCGGAAGGAGTGGGCCTTGTTAAATTACATGGTGGTACTTTACACTGGCTGTTCAAATGATTCAAATGCCTCTGAGCACTATGGGACTTAACATCGGAGATCATCAGTCCCCTAGAGCTTTGAATTACTTAAACCTAACTAACCTAAGGACATCACACAAATCTATGCCCGAGGCATGATTCGAACCTGGAGCGCCTAGAGAAGCTCGGCCACACAGGCCGGCATTAGCTGTAGCGAGCTGCTCTTGTCATATATAATATTGACACAAAAACAAGAATTACCACAAGACCTGGCTTTAGACAACAGCCGATTGGCATTCAGTGTACTTCAGAATAAACGTCCGCTGGTAAAGGCTCTTGTCAGCATAAAACTACAACTGCAGTCACAGGATGAAATATTAGCATAAGTGTACACCATGCCAGAAACAAAGGCCTCTGTGTGTGTCATGGTGTGTACTTAACTTACGCAAATATTTTATCCTGTTACTCCTGTTACAGTATTGCCAGTTGGGCTCATGGTGAATGATCTGAACTACCTTTCTCCATCTGGGATCCGCGTTTTGCAAAGATGTTTTTACACGTGTCAAGATAATATTAGTAATGCGTTGTTTAATTCATTAGCTATACCGTGCGATCATTTCCTTGTTCTACAAGTTCAACAGATTCAGGTAAACGTTGAGGCAACCTGGAAAGTGCATGTGCTATTACACTTCACTACCTTGTTTATAAACAATCTCGAAATTAATTTCCTGCAAAAACAGACACCATCTAGTTAACCTTCGTTACAAGTTAACAGAAATCTCAAAGCCTTGTGATCACAGAAAATTTTTATGTGATGACCATTGGTGCAGTTAAGTAAATTTACGAAATGACTACATGACAGCAAGTGCATCTAACGCTGTTGCCGAGTAAGCTGTTTCACACTCGGACACCACTCTGCCGACCAGGGTGGCCGAGCGGTTCTAGGCGCTACAGTCTGGAACCGTGCGACCGCTACGGTCGCAGGTTCGAATCCTGCCTCGGGCATGGATGTGTGTGATGTCCTTAGGTTAGTTAGGTTTAAGTAGTTCTAAGTTCTAGGGGACTGATGACCTCAGAAGTTAAGTCCCATAATGCTCTGAGCCATTTGAACCATTTGACAACACTCTGCTCGCAAAGCTGATAACATGTATCTCAGTCCTCCCTTCATTCTCTGTTATTTGAAAGACCCATGAGCCAAGTCCTCAGGAGGACGCGTCTGACACAATACGAAAATCTTTTCTCATATATGGGTGATGAAATATTTTAGAAAATCCTAATGGTTCTTTATGTTATCAAAATCTTCCTGGCATTTTTCTAAGCATACCTAGGGAACATTTTTCTTCAACAAATTTAATAATTTCTGATTGTTTAGCGACTGATTAGCAACTAACTTCCTGAAAAATGACCCGGGGTCATAAAATTCCTTTAGTTGTGTTTTTGTGGAAGGAGGAGAACAGTTTTATATTTTGTCCGAATCGGGAAAAATACCAGAAAGAGTTATCATGACATGGCCTCAGAATTTTATTTCTTCTTTGGCAGATTTGGATATCTCAAGGTTGGCAATGACAGTTTAATATGAAAATTTAAAATGTACTCTTTTCGAGAAAATAATAAGCTTTCCCATGTTTACGTAGGAATCAACAGATCGTCGACATATACAGTGACTTTGTGTAACAGATTACGGCCTAAAAAAGGGTCAGGGGCTGCTATAAGTAGACCAAAACTAACGTTCAATCCAGAAGACTGTACTCCGAACTGTTACGAACATCATGAAAAAATGAACGTTGAATACTTTCGTCACTCTACTGATAAAACAACTTGCCGAAACGACGATCTTACGTCGATCATGAACTAATACTTGACTGCATGAATTTCTGTAGTTGTTCTTCGAGCACTTCTGGTCTGGTAGTAAAAAATAATATGATCTTATTTATGTTTCGTGCGTCCAGAACCAAAATCACATCCCCTCCTGCTTTAATACATTTACATCTGCATCTACATATATACTCCGCTAGCCGCCAAGCGGTGTTTGGCGGAGGGCACAATTCGCACCAAAGTCATATTTGCCCCCCTCTGTTCCACTCGCGGATCTCGCGAGGGAAAAACGACTGTCTGAACTCGTCAATACGAACTCTGATTTCCCTTCTCTCTGAATGGTGATCATAGCGCGATTTGAAGGTTGGTGGTAATAATATATGTTCTACATCCTTGGAGAAGATCGAATTTCGGAATTTAGTGAGCAGCCCCTTCCGTTTAGCGCGCCGTCTATCTGCAAGTATGTCCCACTTCAAACTTTCTATGAGATGTGTAACGCTCTCGCGATGGCTAAATGTACCAGTCACGAATCGTGCCGCTCTTCTTTGGACTTTCTCAATCTCTTGAATCAGACCCAACTGGCAAGGGTCCCACACAGACGAACAGCACTCTAAGACTGGACGAACTGACATATTGTAAGCTATTTCCTTTGTTGAAGGGCAGCATCGCTTCAGGATTCTACCAATAAACCGCAATCTACAGTTCGCCTTACCCGTTACGTGTATTTGAGATAATTTCGAATAGTCACACGCAGATACTTGACGGATGTTACCGCTTCCAAAGACTGGGCATTTATTTTGTACTCGTACATTAATGGGGATTTTCGCCTGCTAACTGCTAACAATGGACTGCTGCTGTATGGTGACACTGAAGTCTCTACACTGAAGCGCCAAAGAAACTGGTATAGGCATCATTATTCAGATACAAATATATGTAAACAGGCAGAATACGGCGCTACTGCCGGCAACACCTGTATGAGACAAGGAAGGGTCTGGCCCAGTGGTTAGATCGGTTACTGAAGGTACAATGACAGGTTATCAAGATTTAACTGAGTTTCAGCGTGGTGTAGTCGGCGCACAAGCGACGCGAGACACCATCTCAGAGGTAGCAATGAGGCGGCGATTTTTCAGTAGGACCATTTCACGAGTGTACCTTGAATTTCAGGAATCCGGTAAAACACCAAATCTTCATCTGCGACATCGCTGCAGCCGAAAGAAAAAAAAATCCTGCAAGAACGGGACCAACGACAACTGAAGAGAATCGTTCAACGTGGCAGAAGTGCAACACTTCCGCAAATTGCTGCAGATTTCAATACTGGGCCATCGACAAGCGTCAGCGTGCGAACCATTCAACGAAACATCACAGATATGAGCTTTCGGAGCCGAAGGCCCACTTGGGCATACTTGATGACTGCACGACAGCAAGTTTTACGTCTCACCTGGACCCTTGAACACCGACATTGGACCGTTGATGACTGGAAACATGTTGCCTGGTCGGACGAGTCTCGTTTCAAATTGTATCGTGCTGCTTGAAGTGTAAGGGTATGGAGACAACCTTATAAATCCGTGGACGCTGCATGTCAGCAAGGGACTGCTGAAGCTGGTGGAGGCTCTGTACTGGTGTGGGGCGTGTGCAGTTGGAGTAGCATGGGACCCCTGTTATATCTAGATATGACTCTGACAGCTGACATGTAGGCATTCTATCTGGACACCTGCATCCATTCATGTCCATTGTGCGTTCCGACGGACTTGGGCAATTCCAGAAGGAGATTGCGACCAGCCACACTTCCAGAATTGCTACAGAGTGGCTCCAGGAACACTCCTCTGAGTTTAACACTTCCGCTGGCAAGCAGACTCCCCAGACATGAACATTATTGAGCATATCTGGGATGCCTTGCAGCGTGCTGTTCAGAAGAGATCTCCAGCCCCTCTTTCTCTTACGGATTATGGAAAACCCTGCAGGATTTATGGTGTTCATTCCCTCCAGCACTACTTCAGAAATTGGTCGAGTCCATGCCACGTCGTGTTGCGGCACTTCTGTGTGCTCGCGGGGGCCCTACATGGTATTAGGCAGATGTACCAGTTTCCTTGGCTATTCGATATATATAGATGTTTGTGTGTGTGTTTGAGTGTGTGTTTAGAAAATAGAATTGTGCCACAATTTTGTGAACCTTACGTATTTTCGGGTTTTACTCTCTCGTTTCCTACACATACAAAGCAAGGCGGCAGTGTTTGTGAGTGTGTGACATTTCAAATATGTGGTGCATGCTGCCATTGCACGTAGAGGCAAGGAGGCACATGCACTGATAGAAAGTTAAGCATGCCTCTCCATTGTGCGGACGGATCACTGCATGCAGGTTCAGAAATCTCCCCATGCCTGACAAGGAGACACGTGCCTCTACTATCATGTGAAGTAAGCGCAACTGCATGACAACTAGACGCCGGGTGCACGGGTGTAAACTCACCGTAAATGTGTGTTAGAGGAGCTGTCGTCTGTTCGTCTTGGTTCGCCGGCCGGTGTGGCCGAGCGGTTCTAGGCGCCACAGTCCGGAACCGTGCGACTGCTACAGTCGCAGGTTCGAATTCTGCCTCGGCATGGATGTGTGTGATGTCTAAGTTCTAGGGGACTGATGACTTCAGAAGTTAAGTTCCGTAGTGCTCAGAGCCATCATGTTTCAAAACACAGTAAAATTGATGCTGTCATAGGTCATCTTAGACAAACAATGATTTGAATGTAGTTAAAAACAGACACAGTCGAAGTCATTCTCTTTCTATGTAGCAGTGAGAAGGTCTTAATGTTGATGCTGTGTTCGCATGACAAAATAGCACTGAAGGCAATCACATCCGGCACATGTAGTTCAGTCCACAACCACGAATGTATGGTGACAAGTAGATGTGATCAAAGATTGTTGAAAACGACCAAGAAGTCACAAATAGTAAATTATAATGAAACAGATAATACAGACTTGAGTATCACGATCTGGTTCGATCTTAAATATTCTTTCTGTAGTTCTTTCGAGCCACGATTGACGAATGACAATTTACCGTTAATTTTGAGCTTCTCTGCGAGAAATATTTATCCATATGGTCATTTCGTTCGTTTCTCTTTTATCGTGGACCTTACTCAGTCATAGTGAAGGGTTTGCGGCCTGCGATACTAGCAGGTCCTGTGATGATGATGCTTCGTTTGTGGGACTCTCAACTGCGCGGTCATCAGCACGCGTACCAAGTCTCAACTTTTACACAGTCCAGTTTCATTCACAGCCCAATCTAGCCACTGTCACTAATTATGGTGATGATGAAATGATGAGGACAACACCAACACCCTGTCCCCGGGCAGAGAAAATCTCCAACCCGGCCTGGAATCGAAACCGGGACCCCGTATCCAGAGGCAGCAACGCTAGCCACTAGACAACGAGCTGCAGCAAACCCAGTGGTTCGTAACCCATTCACAGGCAACTGTTAAATATGCCTGACGGTGAAAACAGTACTGTACCGTAATGAGATTTTCACTCTGCAGCGGAGTGTGCGCTGATATGAAACTTCCTGGCAGATTAAAACTGTGTGCCCGACCGAGACTCGAACTCGGGACCTTTGCCTTTCGCGGGCAAGTGCTCTACCAACTGAGCTACCGAAGCACGACTCACGCCCGGTACTCACAGCTTTATCAGCGCACACTCCGCTGCAGAGTGAAAATCTCATTCTGGAAACATCCCCCAGGCTGTGGCTAAGCCATGTCTCCGCAATATCCTTTCTTTCAGGAGTGCTAGTTCTGCAAGGTTCGCAGAAGAGCTTCTGTAAAGTATGGAAGGTAGGAGACGAGGTACTGGCAGAAGTAAAGCTGTGAGTACCGGGCGTGAGTCGTGCTTCGGTAGCTCAGTTGGTAGAGCACTTGCCCGCGAAAGGCAAAGGTCCCGAGTTCGAGTCTCGGTCGGGCACACAGTTTTAATCTGCCAGGAAGTTTCAGTACTGTACCGTGTTTGAAGGTATAATACCCTTGATGTAGATCCATCACCAGCAACTCAAGATCTCGTGCCTTAACAGCTTGTCATGGAACGGAGGCTGTCATATCCCTCGCAGTCTAACAATCGTCGTGTGTTGTTTCTCTGTGTGTGACAAGCCATCCGATTTTCGTCAGATTGCATGTTAATACTATTGTAACTTTACTCATTAGGTTTCTAAGCTCAGCATCAGTCGTAATGTTATCTGTCATTTTTATTGCACAGACTGTAATGGAAAAGTACCCACCGATGAAGACACAAATATGCGGAAACATGTTTAGGCATTTCAGAATATGTAAAACCTGAATTCCCATAATTTTAATCTGCAAACATGGCTACTACTAGAGCTTCTAGATCAAACGCTGAGATGCCCTGTTTAATCCCTATCGTGCCCTATAGTATGTATTCGACATCGTCGAGACATTGATACCTTTCTCTCTTTTCCAAGAGTGCCCATATCAGACAGCCACAGAGGCACCCCCCCCCCCCTGCCGCCCCTTCTCCAGCTCTTAGCTGTCAGGAAAAGCATAACAAATGTAGTGTAGTCACGCCTTTTTATTTCAAGAAAATGATTTAAAAGTCGTTATTACGCAAGTTTTTAACAGGGTTGGAAATGGAACTTTTTACGCCGACTTACCAGTCGCCATTTGTCATCCAAGACATCAACAATACTCAATACCCCCAAGTCAAGCCCCCGCCCATCCCCTACAAACTGCCATATTGACACTCTTGCTCGCCCTTTCCATGTTTTTCAACTGTGACAAATATGTTCATTGTCAGATATCGTACATTCTTTCTTCAAAATTTCAAAATTTTTACCGCAAACGGATCTATTAGCAGCATTGCCATTTATGAATGCTTGCATAATTTGCATTATAGATTAGTTTATGGATAGAAAACACAGTTTATAGCTGGGAAATAGACTCTACCACGACAGATTACTGAGGAGAAAAGTTAAAAGTTTCTGAAAAGTTCTCAAAACGTAAATGAAGAAGAGATTTAACGTTACATCATGCTTGTACCCCTGTACACTTTAGAACCACTTTGGTGAATGAGAATAATTGATAACTGTTGTCTTACTAACAATGAATGTCAAGTGTAATAGCGAGATACGTTACCCACACAATTTTTTTTTTCAGATGGTATTGCAACTATAACTATTTTATATTCACTCGTGATACACTTCGCTAGAACAAGAAATGGTATGGCAAAATAAAAGTAGCAAACAACTTATCTAAAAGATTGTCAGAGGTAAAAACCTCATTAGTTGTTTGTTTAAGTACACTGAGGAAATACTGTGCACAATTCTACAGGATGACGTACGCTAGGGAGATTTTTTGCATGTCTTATTTGTGGTGTACAGAGCCAAATGTTTTTCGGAAATGAAGAAACACTGTATCTTCCTGACTGCCTAGATCCAATCCTTTCAGTATGTCACGTGAGAAAAGTAAGAATTGGGTTTCACATGATCGATGTTTTCTGAATCCATATTGCTCGGCACGGAGGAGTTCATTGTCTTCGAGATACCTCGTTATGTTCGAGTTCAGAATATGTTCAAAGATTCTAGGACAAATTTATGTTAAGGATGTTGGACGATAGTTTTGTAGATCACTTCTACTACCTTTCTTGTTGATTGGTGTCACCTGCACTTTTTTTCCAAGAACTGAGCTCGGTTTTCTGTTCGAAAGATCTGCGATAAATTATAGTTAGAAATGGTCTAATTCAGCTGCAAATTCAGTATACAATCTGTAAGGGATGCCATCGATCCTTGGTACTTCGTTCAATTTGAATGATTTCTCTATATCACTGCCACTAACACGTATTTCACATATCTTTTAGTGGTACGAAGACTAAATTGTGCCAATTCTCCTGGGTTTTCCTTTTAAATGGTGCACTGCAAAACAGAGTTCAGCACTTCAGCTTTTGGTTTGTTACCCTCAATTTCAATTCCAATCTCATTCGCTAGGGGTTTGATACTAACTGTGGTGCCACAAGCAGCCTTTACATACCACCCGAATTTCTTTGGGTTTTGTGAAACGTTGTTTGGCAATATTCTGCAACGGTTCTCATTGAAGGCATCACGCATTGCTCTCCTGACAACCAGACGCGTTTCATTCAGCATCTATCTATTTATAGCCCTGTGCTTTCCTTCACACCCATTGCTCAGTAATGTCTGTTTCTTTAGAAGTTTCTTTACAGTGACTGTACACTACGGAGCGTCCCTCTCATTATGAACTGTTCTACTGGATACATATCTATCCAGTGCGTGGTCAACTGTTCTCTTACAGCGCGACTGCTACGGTCGCAGATTAGAATCCTGCCTCGGGCATGGATGTGTGTGATGTCCTTAGGTTTAAGTAGTTCTAAGTTCTAGGGGACTGATGACCACAGATGTTAAGTCCCATAGTGCTCAGAGCCATTTTTTTGTTCTCTTACAAATGATCCAGAGTAGCTCTAGTGCTCGTGCCAGCAATCTCTTTGCTAGTATCCAGTTTTCAACAGTCCGTGTTAACACTTCTGGGTTCATGTTTGCTCTTACCTGCACTGAGGGTAGTGTGAAAATATCACTGTGTTAACGGCTGTATAGAGGTTCAGAAACTCGTCTATGAGTGAACGAATGGTCACGTGTCCACTGTTAAAGTAGTGTCCAATATGTTTCGTTATGGACTGTTAATGTCCAAAGGAAATTCATGAAGAGTTGAAGCAGATGTTTACAGTGTCATAATGAGACCCGAGCTACACAAGCAGTCGCTTGGGGCAGAGAGAACCGCAGTAGGCGTCCCAGTGCAAAATTTCTATACGGGATGTATCATGATTACTAGTGGACACTACACGGGTAATTGTATGGTAGAACTGAAATAATTTCAGCAGACATGGGTCCGAAAACGAGATGCTTGTGAGATGACTGCGGATTTGTGGTTACGAGCCGTCACTGACTTCAGTATCAAATAATGTCATAGTTAATATGAACGTATTTCAAATGGTTCAAATGGTCCCAAGCACTATGGAACTTAACATCTGAGTTAATAATTGGCAACCAATGCTGTACAATCGCAATAAAGTCATGAGATGTTCAATCGACTCTTTTCTTATAACATGTTACGTGTTTTGGGATTACACCCACCTCGTGATGACTGGGTGTTGTGTGCTGTCCTTAGGTTAGTTAGGTTTAAGTAGTTCTAAGTTCTAGGGGACTGATGACCATAGCTGTTAAGTCCCATAGTGCTCAGAACCATTCGAACCATTTGAATACACCCATCTTCAGACATCACAAACTTCAGCTCCTTCCTAACCAACCAGGCGTACAGCCTTGACAACTCAAAGAAAGTGTCGAATAACATGTGATGGGGCACAAGCAGTCTCTCTGTCTCTCTCTGTCTCTCTCTCTCTCTCATTTTTTTTTTTCGACGCTTTCTTTGGGCTGTCAAGTGTGTACGCCTGGTTGGTTAGGAAGGAGTTGAAGTTTGTGATGTCTGAATATGGGTGTAATGACGGGATGTTGTGTCCTGTATATCTTTAACATCTGTCCCCTAGACTTAGAACTATTTAGACATGACCAACCTAAGGACATCACATACATCCATGCCCGAGGCAGGATTCGAATCTGCGACCGTAGCAGCAGCGTGGTTCCGGACTGAAGCGCCTAGAACCGTTCGGCCACAACGGCCGGCCGAACGTATTTGTAATGTAAATTTACCGACTAAGTCGACTTCTAATGTGGGTCAAACTTCACAAGAAATACAAAACTACTTCAGCAAATTACATGATACAATTTACTGTGCACTCTGCAAAGATTCTACCATAATCTGATCGAATTAATTTTTTCGTTTTCTAACTATTCTTCTCTTTGCACGTCGAATACGCATTTACAATAGTGCAGGTTCTGTGTCTCTTTCTATACAAGTTCTGTAAGTGTCACCTACAAAACTGTTATTCTTTACTTTGTTTTATTGTTCACACGTGCGGCTCCTCCCGTCAGAGGTTCGAGTCCTCCCTCGGGCATAGGTGTGTGTGTTGTCCAAGTTAATTTAAGTTAGATTAAGTAGTGTGTATGCTTAGGGACCGATGACCTAAGTAGTTTGGTCCCATAAGCCTTGCCACAAATTTCCAAAATTGTTCACGCGTTTAATAAGACGTTGTAACTTTTGAGCCAAATATGTCTTTGAGTATTAAATTGTAGGTTCACATGAAAAGTATACAAGATCCCAATTTCTTCAGTATTTCTAAGGGACGAATTTTACAAGTTACTGTTAGGCCGCTTTGTGAAATAGTGTCAAAGCAGTCTGGACTTGAATATAGTGACTCGCTGTGTTCGTGAGAACAACGCGTGCTGTGTGGATCGTAATGCATTAATTTACATATGGAGAAAAGAACGACAAATGCTTGTTTAAATGTATTTACGCGTTCAACTTCATACACCTGTGTTTCTCTAATCATTATGTGTAGTACAACGAAGAGACTGTGACATCAAAGTACCCGTTTCCAGTGACGGTGATCCGTGGAGCAATGTGTGGTCCAAACGTTTACATGTTGTAGGTAGGCTGTTTAGGTTTTTATGTTGATAACGCCACGTAGCGCTCTATCTGAAAATCACTGAATGTGCTGTGTGCAGTCTGTGGCTGGTTGGCCGTATTGGTATATTCGCTATTGTAGAGTTGGGCAGTTGGATGTGAACAGCGAATAGCGTTGCGCAGTTGGAGGTGAGCCGCCAGCAGTGGTGGACGTGGGGAGAGAGATGGCGGAGTTTTGAGAGCGGATGATCTGGACGTGTGTCCATCAGGAAGAGTAAATTTGTAATAATGGATGTCATGAACTGACATTTATATAGGGTGTTCCAGCTATCTTGTCCACCCAAAATATCTCTGGAACAATAAGAGCTATTGGAAAACGACTTTCACCGGTATCAATGTGGGGCTGGGGCCCATGAATGTACATATTTGGAAACATTCTAAAACTAAAGCGTATGTGTTTTTTATCACAAACTTATGTTTTTTTAAATGGACCTCCTATATTTTTTCTTCAGCAATACATAGCACGACAAAGCACATACGCAATGGCCTTGATTGCATCGCAATATTCCCATTACATCCAGAGATATTGAGACGCGAAGTTAACGCTTGAAACACCCGACATGCGCTGCTAGCGCACGTCCTGAGGCTCAGGCGTGAACCCCATGCTGCCCGTAATCGCGATGTGATTGAAATGTGTAATCACACCTCCATACTTATCAAGAGGGACGCTTACTTGTCAATCACATCGCGATTACGGGCAGCATGGGGTTCACGCCTGAGCCTCAGGACGTGCGCTAGCTGCGCATGTTCAAATAAATGGTTCAAATGGCTCTGAGCACTATGGGACTTAACATCTGTGGTCATCAGTCCCCTAAAACTTGGAACTACTTAAACCTAACTAACCTAAGGACATCACACACATCCATGCCCGAGGCAGGATTCGAACCTGCGACCGTAGCGGTCACACGCTTCCAGACTGAAGCGCCTAGAACCGCACAGCCACAACGGCCGGCGCAGCGCATGTCGGGTGTTTCAAGCGTCAACTTCGCGTCTCAATATCTCGGGATGTAATGGGAATATTGCGATGCAATTAACGCCATTGTGTATGTGCTTTGTCATGCTATGGATTGCTGAAGAAAAAATATAGGAGGTCTATTTAAAAAAACATAAGTTTGTGTTAAAGAACACATATGCTTTCGTTTTAGAATGTTTACAAATGTGTACATTCATGGGCCCCAGCCCTACATTGATACCGGTGAAAGTCGTTTTCCAATAGCTGTTATTGTTCCAGAGATATTTTTGGTGGACAAGATAGCTGGGACACCCTATATGATATGACTTTTGAACACTATTAAGGTAAATACATTATTTGTTTTCTATCAAAATCTTTCATTTGCTAAATATGCCTATCAGTAGTTAATGCCTTCAGTAGTTAGAATATTTTATTTATCTGGCAGTATTGGCGCTCGCTGTATTGCACTAGTTCGAGTAACGAAGATTTTTGTGAGGTAATTGATTCATGAAAGGTATAGGTTATTGTTAGCCACGGCCATTCTTTTGTAGGGATTATTGAAAGTCAGATTGCGTTGCTCTAAAAATATTGTTGGTCAGTTTAGTGTTGATCAGAATAAGTAGAGAGAGAAATGTCTGAGTACGTCCAGTTTTGCTCAGCTGTTTGAAAATCAAATAACGTAAGAGGTTTACCAGCACAGTAATTCACTAACTTTTCAAAGGGGATGTTTCAATGTGACTTGTACTGTAGTTGGTGTTTCACCAGTTTCCAATAAATTGACATACGGACTGCTACGTACCATATGAAATACGTTTTAAATAAACCATTATCTAAGGTGCAGTGAACTATATTTTTTGCATTTGCATACGTTTCTCGCATTGGCTATGTTACTTCCGCTTCGTATACTGGTTGCTACTAACGCTTGCTGTTGGAGTTATCGAATACTCCTCTCTACCGCTTGTAACAAGGAATGAAAAGTGCAAACGAAAAAGAATAACTTTTTTCACGAGAAAGATTTCCTGCGGTGCAGCGAACACGTGTTCAACCCAACCGCGAACGGAATGTCATTTAATAGCGAATTTCGTTAGTAATATAGTGAAATGTTAGTCTGTCGTATGCTTCCTGTAGCTGTTTACTGCTCGTCACCCGTCGACACCACACGCAAGTTGCGTAGTAAACAACGTGCTACGTAAGCCGTTTACCTATACGGTGTGACACACAGACCACGGACTAAGTGTGTAATGAAACGGGCTGTTTAACAGTGCAAATGAGTCATTTGCTTGTTTGTTATTCCTGCTGAGCAATTAGACCTCCACCGTAAAGCGTGATACTAACTACCCGAAAGTTTCAAAATTTTATTTAGTGCTTCAAGGCATGTCAACACGGGAGACTTTGTAGTTTCCAGTACAGACGTCATCACTGGATTACGATACGCAGTTTAGTGACGAGGGATAACGCCAGATATGTCTTTATGAGCTATGTGTTTTGGATCGAAAATTCTACCTACTAAAAGATGTTCTCGTCACAGAAGTTATAACTCGTTTATATTCTCTATCGCCCACTCCCCCGCCTCTTCTCTCTCTCTCTCTCTCTCTCATATGAGCATAATTTCTTGTATCCCTGTAGACGTATTGTCGATTTCACAATCGTTTAAAACACTTCCTACAGTCAAACAACTTTTCAATCATGGAACCTGGTTCTCTAATTACACTGTTTTTCATAGTAGTGGTAAAATGTGAGATATTGTTCACTTCAGTTACGTCCTCCCTTTCACAGGTCATTTATTTTCGCGGAAATGACTTGCAAATTTTTTTGTTGTTGGTGGCTTTATATTACCTACATGTAATCAAATATTGACCAGGACTTGTATGCTCTCTATTTCTGTGTATATTCTTAAATGTCAACAGTTAGAGATATTTACGCGAAGTATTAGCAGAATACATTTAAGACTTCCGGGCTGAAAAGCCGTGGCCGATCTATAAAACCCTCTCCTGGCGTTTCGTTTCCGACTGTGGGAGACATTCTCCGAGGTAAAGCGGCGAACTGCGAAGAGAACTCGAGGAAGCGCTGATTATATAGGCAGGGCAGAGGGCGTCACTGTCCATCACGTGGCGTCAGCTATGAGACTATCTCTGGTAATGCCAACATTCTCGATTCAAAGTAATCGGTCGTCATGCTTCCGGTGCAACGCTGACATCAGAATTTTATCCAGTTTAACTCCTTCCTCTTTCCTGTTAAATTATTACTGTGTTTATCAACCTCAATAGCCTATCTATACATACGCGTATAATAATGCGAGGTTTTAGATATGACACTCGTCTCGCTGAACTACATTTCAAGATTACCTTCCTGGTAAACATATTCTGCTACGGCCAATTTATCCATGTGACCCAGGCGACAATTCCTTTTATGTTCAACAAGACGGGTGTTAACACATCTGTTTGTGATGCCGATATGAAACTGTCCACAACTACAAGGAATTTTATACACCACCGGTGTAGATAAGGGATGTCGTGAAATGACCTTACTAATGAACGGAAGAAAAACTTTGCCGTTGAGCGGCTGTTAGCCGTTGCTCCTCATTCTCTGCCTAGAACGAAGTACTCGACCTAGCTCCTTGCTAGAATAGCCATTCTTCACGAAAGTCGACCATAGACATTCAATCTCATCTTTTAAATAAACAGTTTCAGTTTATGTTATATTTAATCAAGAATATTTTGAACAGACTGACGGTGTCGCCATGGGTAGCCCCCTGTCTCCTTAAGTCGCCAACCTTTTTATGGAGGATTCTGAAGAGAGAGCGCTTGAATCAGCTGCCCTGAAGCCAACAGTTTTTTGGCGGTATGTGGATGACACTTTCATAGTGTGGCCTCATGGAGAAGATAAATTAATGGAGTTTCTACATCACCTCAACTCCATTCATAGCAACATCCTGTTCACCATGGAAATAGAGAAAGATGGTTGTTTGCCTTTCTTGGATGTCCTGGTTCGAAGGAAGAATGATGGTTCTCTAGGGCATTCAGTTTACCGGAAACCCACTCATACCGATTTGTACCTGCAAGCATCGAGTTGCCATCACCCATCGCAAACCATGAGTTTGCTTAAAACGCTTGTTCATAGATCTCATACTGTCTCAGATGTAGATAGCTTATCTCAAGAACTCGCCCATCTAAAGACAGTATTCAGCGAAAATGGGTATTCCATCCGGCAGATTAACAGGGCACTAACAGTTAAAACTAAGAAGCAGGAAGTGAATAAAGAGGAAAACATGCCGGAACAATCTTTAGCTTTTGTTCCTTTCGTTGGCAACACTTCGTTTAAAATAGCAAGAATCCTCCGAAAATTTCAGGTAAAAGTGGTTTTCCGCCCACCATCGAAGATTGCAGACCTTGTGGGATCAGTTAAGGACAATCTGTTACTACGAAAGGCCGGAATTTACAAGATACCTTGCCAATGTGGTATGGCTTACATAGGTCAAACCACACGCACCGTGAAAGAACGCTGCACTGAACATCAACGTTACACCCGCCTTTTGCAGCCACGCAAGTCCGCTATTGCTGAACATTGTATTTCTACTGGACATTCAATGGAGTATGAGAAAAGAATGATTTTGTCCACAGCAACGTCTTTCTGGGACTCCATTATTAAAGAATCCGTAGAAATACGACTGGCGGAAAATCTGTTAAACCGTGACAGCGGCTACCAGCTGGACAGTGCATGGAATCCCATCATCTCCACGATTTGCTCAAATCGAAGACGACAGAGTGCGTCGACTGCCGTGGCAAACAGCAACGCAGAGGGCGACTGAGTTCCGCTATTCCACCAGCGAGGGCGCTGCCGGCGGGCAGTGTTGGTTCAACTATCAAGTTTTCGACGCATGCGCAGAATAGTTACAGTATGCTATATATTGCGGAGCGGAGGATGTTATCGCGGTCTTCAGCAAGGTCCTGGAATCTATCCTCACCCGACGCATCCACCTGCATCTCCCCCAGCACCGCCTCCTTCCCGTTACCCAGTGTGGCTTTCGGCCGTCCTTCTCTTCCGACGATCTTCTCCTTCACCTCACTCATCTCCTTTCCGAACAGCTTAACTCCCGTCGCTCCGCAATCTTCCTCTCCCTGGACCTCGAACGTGCCTATGACCGCGTATGGCATTCCGGTCTCCTCTTCAAGCTCCAAACCTTCGCCCTTCCCATTAACTACGTCCGTCTGGTCGGCTCCTTTCTCTCCCGCCGTCCTTCCTATGTCACCATCCATAACACCGATTCCTACACCTTTTTCCCCTCTGCCGGTGTGCCCCAAGGCTCCGTCCTCTCCCCTCTTCTGTACCTTTTGTACACGGCGGACATGCCGCCGCCGTCACCCCCCATCCACCTCCTCCAGTTTGCCGATGACACCGCGTTCTTTGCACTTGCCCCCACCCTGCAGCGCTCCCAACACCTTCTCCAATCCCATCTTGATCGGTTCACCGCTTGGTGCAACCAGTGGTTGCTCAAGGTCAATCCCTCCAAAACCCAGGCGATCATTGTAGGCAAAACCACCCCTTCCTTCCGCCTCCTTGATTTCTATCTCACCATCTATGGCCGTCCTATCACCCTCACTCCCACCCTTAAGTACCTTGGCGTCACCCTCGACCGTCGCCTCTCCTGGACTCCCCACCTCCGGACAATCCAAGCCAAGGCATGCTCCCGACTCAGTCTCCTCAAGCTCCTCTCCGGCCGTACATGGGGTCTGGACCCCTCCACCATCCTCCACACCTATAAATCCCTCATCCGCCCTATCCTTTGTTATGCCCATCCGGCTTGGATCTCCGCCCCCCCCTACCTTTTATAAATCCGTCCAAATCATTGAACGTCATGCTCCCTCGCCTATCGCATCCGTCTCCCCTCGCCCATGCGGATCCTGTATGATCTCATCCCCTTCCCTCACCTCCTCCTTTTCCTTGAAAGGATACGGATCCTGTACACCTCCCGCAAACTCGATCCTCCTCACCTGCTCGTCTCCCCGATCCTCTCCCACCCCCACCCACTGCCGCGCCTGTATTCGCACGTCCCACCCGGTCTCCATCTCTCCACCCTCCTTACCCTCTCCCAACGTGGCTTCCGCCAGCTCCCTCTCCCTGATGATGCCCTCCCCCCCTCCATTTACCCCTCCTACCAACTTTGATCCTCCCGCCCTCCTCCTGTACTTACTCCTCTGGGCACCCTCCCTCCCTTCTCTCCCTTTTCCCTCCCTCCTCCTTTTCTCCCCCCTCCTCCCCCGGGCCTCCCCTCCTCTGTCCCTCCCCTCCTGCCCCCGTCTCCTAAGCCATTGGCATCCTTTTTTTTTCTCCCCTCTCCCCCACCTCACCCCTGTTCCCCTCTTGGCAGGTCCCCAGACTCGCACACGCTCAGTGGACATTCGCGCGCCGGAGATCACCGCCATCAGTGTATCGTGTGTGCCGTCATGTTTAGTGTTCAGTGTTCACCGTCACACTCCATTGTTCACCAGTGCCATCGTATTCTTCCGTGTTTGTGCGTCGTGTCAACAGTTCGTAGTGTGGATTGTCATCGAGTGTGAACGGCTTCTTGTGTTTTTATGTTCATGTGTCTACTGTTTTTTCCCGCCGTTTTTCTAAGAGATGTCTCTTCTCTGTTTATCTCATGGTACTCTCTTCGGCTGAAGAGCGGCGTATTGTGCTGCTGCCAGCCTACCTGATTGTTCAGGTGTCAAAATAACAATAAAGTAAAAAAAAAAAGATGTTATTGCCAGTCTGCGACGGCTCACCTGAACATGACTGGCAGGTGTCCAGTTGAAATATCGTGCGAAGTATTGAACGACGATCGGCTGCAAGCCCGAAATTTGTTTGAACAGTTTCACAAATTTTGTACACCCCGTTTACCAAGGCTTCTATTAAACCTCTTTTTTGTCTAGGGTGGTGGATTGAATCTTTATGCACATAACAATCAGTATGTGAGGCCTTCCTATAGACCTTGTGGGCCAACGTCCCGTCCCGGCGTTTAACCAAAAACACATCCAGAAAATTCATTTGCCCATTACTCTCCATCTCCATAATAAATTGGATTTTCGGATTAATGCTGTTTAGATGTGTCAGGAAGGCATCCAACTCCTCTGCTCCATGTGTCCACAGTACGAAAGTGTCATTGACATAGCGATACCATCTTTCTGGTCTCTTACTGGCAGTCTGCAACGTCCGTTGTTCGAAAGGCTCCATAAACAAGTTAGCCACAACAGAACACTGCCTATATAATCAGCGCTTCCTCGAGTTCTCGTTGCAGTAGGCCTCTTTACCTCTCCCGTAGTCGGAGACGAAACGTCAGGTGAGAGTTTTATACACTGACCACGGCCTTTCAGCCCGGAAGTTTTACGGAAAGACAACATCGGCCAAAAAACCTAACTTTTCCCGGCGAATTGAATGTTCAAATAACTTACGGGTTTGCTGCCGGGTGACGTCGTCGAACACCGCCGATATTTCGACAGGAGCACACCCTGCCATTCTCAAGGCACAAATGTAAGGAAGAAGAAATGTGCAAGCAAATTTAATACCTCGGTTCACAGAGGAGAAACAAGGAAGACACCACACACAGAACAAGTGTCAACACAAACAATGATAACCAACATCAGAAATATCGATAGTTACTATTAATCAACAGGTGAGGTAGCACTAATTCTGCTCCCCGTTTTTTGATGAGAGACAGAGCCGGATTCCAAGCAGCATTTAAACAAAATCCACCATCTCTGTTTATAAGGTTGCTTGATAGTCTGATTTCAACAGCTTCCTTAATAACACTATCCCAATATCTGGACGTGCAAGCCAGAATCTCCGTGTTGTTGTATTCCATAGGATGACCGGTGTCAAAGCAATGTTCTGCAATAGCGGATTTGCTCGGCTGTTGTAAGCGTGTGTGACGCTTATGTTCAATACACCAGGCTTCCACAGTCCTAATTGTCTGACCAATATATGACATGCCACAACTGCAAGGAATACTACAGACACCAGCCTTACGCAAACGAAGATCGTCTTTTACGGACGCCAACAGGGCCTTAATCTTAGAAGGTGATCGGAAAACACATTTCACAACATATTTCCGCAAAATACAGCCAATCCTGTTGTAAATGCTTCCTGCGTAAGGTAAACAGGCCGTAGACTTAGATGCCACTTCGTTTCTATCGTCACTCACCCGTTGCACAGAAGGCTGATAGCGCAACGCAAGTTTGATCTGCCTCTCACTATAACCATTCTGACGAAAGGTGACTTCGAGATGTGAGAGCTCAGCTGCCAAACTTTCAGGGTCTGTGATAACTTGGGCCCTGTGAACCAAGGTGCGAAGTACTCCTTCACGCTGAGCTGGATGGTGACAACTATCAGCTCGCAGATACAAGTCAGTGTTGGTAGGCTTCCTATAAACAGAATGTCCCAACGTACCATCAGTCTTCCTTTTGACCAACACGGCAAGGAAGGGAAAGCATCCATTCTTTTCCACCTCCATAGTGAACTGAATATTCGGGTGGATTGAATTCAGATGTTCCCAAAACCAGTTTAAATTCTCACTACCATGAGGCCAAACAACAAAAGTATCGTCTACATAGCCGAAAAAACACGCAGGTTTCAAGGTCACTGACTCCAATTCACGTTCCTCAAAGTCCTCCATAAACCAATTGGCCACAATAGGTGACAACGTGCTTCCCATTGCAACTCCATCAGTCTGTTCGTAGTACTGACCATTCAATAAAAAGTAAGTGGAAGTCAGGACATGTCGAAACAAATTTGTTAACTCGACGCCAAACTTAACCTCAATGAGATGCAATGAATCAGAGAGAGGAACGCGAGTGAAGAGAGAAACCACATCAAAACTGACTAAAATATCAGAGTCATTCAAACGCAATCCCTGCAATCGACGTAAGAAATATGCAGAGTTCTTACTGTGGTGTTCACACCTACCTACTAGTGGGCTCAACAAACTAGCAATATGTTCAGCTACACGATATGTCGGAGCACCAATATTAGAAACAATAGGCCCCAACGGGACAGCCTCCTTATGGACTTTAGGGAGGCCACATAATCTAGGTGGTACAGCACAGTAAGAATTAAGACTATTGATAGTCTCCTGTGACAAAGAACTTTTCTTCAGGAGGTTATTTGTCTTTTTCTCAACACTCTTAGTAGGGTCAGCACCGATTTTGCGATACACCGAATCAGAAAGTAGACACTGCATCTTTTGAATGTAATCGTGCTTGTTCAACAAAACGGTGGCGTTTCCCTTGTCCGCAGGTAAAATAACAATATCAGGATCCACTCTAAGTGAACATAAAGCAGCCGCCTCAGCTGCTGTAATGTTACACTTGGATGGACAGGCCCCAGTCAACACACGACAAGCTTCCGTCCTAACCTCTTCCGCAGCCTAGGAAGGTAGTTTATAAACAGCCTGTTCGATAGAACTAATAAAATCAACGACTGGCAAACTCTTAGGCGTCGGTGCGAAGTTCAAACCTTTCCCCAGCACAGACAAAGCTGCGTCGTCAAACGTTTTCTCCATGAGATTGATCACAGAACGTCGAGAATTAGAATTAGACACTGAGCCAAGGAAACGTTCAAACTTCGCCGAATGACGAGCAGTTACAGATTGAAATTCCCAGTCAGACTGCGACCAAGCGGCACTGTCCACCCAATCCGAAGAAAATTCAGAAACATTAGACGCCATCATTAAACGAAGCTGAAATAATTCCTAAGAAACAAAATCTAATTGACGGCGTGTATAGTGGATCCTTTCACGAACAAGAGCTAAACCAGCACGTTGCTTGATGCGATTGGCGGCAGGAGAAATAATACGATGATCAACCTTAGCAAACGTTGGAATTATTGACAAAAAAAAAAAATGGCTCTGAGCACTATGGACTTAACTTCTGAGGTCATCAGTCCCCTAGAACTTAGAACTACTTAAACGTAACTAACCTAAGGACATCACACACATCCACGCCCGAGGCAGGATTCGAACCTGCGACCGTAGCGGTAGCGCGGTTCCTGACTGTAGCGCCTAGAACCGCTCGGCCACCTCGGCCGGCAATTATTGACAACTATATAATGTCACAATGAGAATTTTACTCTGACGTGGAGTGTGCGCTGATATGAAACTTCCTGGCAGATTAAAACTGTGTGCCGGACCGAGACTCGAACTCTCCCGCGAAAGGCGAAGGTCTCGAGTTCGAGTCTCTCGCCGGCACACAGTTTTAATCTGCCAGGAAGTTTCATATCAGCGCACACTCCGCTGCAGAGTGAAAATCTCATTCTGGAAACATCCCCAGGCTGTGGTTAAGCCATGTCTCCACAATATCCTCTCTCCCAGGAATGCTAGATGTGCTATGTTCACAGGAGAGCTTCTGTGAAGTTTGGGAGGTAGGAGACTAGATACTGGCAGAGTTGAATCTGTGAGGGCGGGTCGTGAGTCTTGCTTCGGTAGAAAGGCAAATGTCCGAGTTCGAGCCCCGGTCCGGCACACAGTTTTAATTTTGCAGGAACTTTCAACTATATAATATTTGGAAATGGATGTCACATGAATAAGATAAAATTTTCTAATTAAATTTTTTACTCTTCAACAAAATATTTCTATTTGCTAACCATAAACCTTCTAGTAGTTGGCTGGCCGTTGTTGCTACTTGTAATTGCAGTAGTTTGTGTAATGAAGATTTTCTGCAAGGTAAGTGCCTTATAAAATAGAATGGGGTTTGCATTATCACAATTCTTGACTGAAAGGAGTTTAGGCAATTATCAGTGTTGGAGGTAGTTTCATATTTTTTAATTTCATATTTTAATTTTAGTATTATTGTTAGGATTTCTTGCAAATCAGGGCCATTCTTTTGTCTTAATTAGTGAGCCATGTTGTGAAAGTATAGCAGTCTGATTGCACTGGGCTTGTATGTTGTGGGTAATAAATAAATAGGTTAGCTTGAGTTGTCTTTGGCAGGGAAAATTCTGTAGGTCAGGTTTAAAAAAATAAAGGAATTAGTTTCAGCTGTCGACCCTTAGCCGAGGATACATGACTGTAATCCGTTTTCCTAGTAGTTTGAATAATTAGTGCATGATTAGAAACTAGTTATTGTTTACTGCTAGAGCAAATTGTATGTATGAAATTTCATTTGTAGTTATAGGCTCTTATTTTTGTACGGTATTGTCATGAGCAAAATAGTTGTGGCATGCATGTAGGTTTGTACGAAGTGTCTCGCAGTCACTTTTGGTACTAATTAGATATTTATTATTTTCAGTGCAAATTTATTGTTTCTGCTTATTTTTGCTTTTCAAACTGATTTTGTGTGTTGTGTCAAATAGTATGATATTCATTGCGAGTGAAAAGCGTAACACTAGACTGCTAAGCAAATTGAGGAACGACAGCTACGACGAGTGTAGCTTGTTAGCATCACCTTGTAACGAAATGACAAATATTCAAGATAATAATTTGGTAATAGTACATAGGGACATCAACCACACAGTAAGTAATTGGGTAGAAATTGAAACAATCAGGGAACTATTGACAGTCGATCGGTCGGTAACAGTTCGCCTCAGGAAAGCGAAATAACAGAACAAAATCTTGCAAATGCCGTAGATTCAGGTTTTGCATGAGTATACTTTTCTCAGTTATGTCAAGACACACTCTCTGCTTTTCAAAATACAAGTACTGCAGGTGCAAACTCGCTGACGAAAAACCGAAGGAACATGTTTCAGTCACTAATTAAATGTTATTGCAATTAATTCAAAATTTTGATCAAACAGACTAAAAGCTTCAAAAGTTAGACACAGCTGACGGAATTAAACAAACACTTGAACCGACACGTGAAGATTTAACCGCTGAGATACAAAAAACCGAATCGAAACATCAAAACATTTCTGAAGACCTAAAACCACATATTTGTGAGCAGTTTTTCGCGACATGAAGACAGATTACAGAACCATGAAGCAGCAATAAAAAAACTGCAGACGATTATACACGAAAATCACGTCAGGTATTTAATTTATGTACGAAGGGAGATGATGATTTGACTGGCATAAGATCCATAGCGTTTACTGACATAGAGGAGTACGAGGAAATTAGGTAATTTAAACACAGGCAGAAAGAAATTAATAGCAACACAAAAGAGAAATATGGGAAGAAGAAGATCAGTTGGCATAGGTGATACGTATTTCAGGGGATACTTGTGTTCTGACATGGGAATAGGGATTTAGAAATACGGAAAAGTCACAAGGTAATAACACCTGGTACTTCGGAGATCTTGAAAGGAGAACGCAGGGTGCACCGAGCCTTGAGATGAAACCGCTACCACGACGTAACAGTAACAGATTCGGGACTCACCGAAGCGATGAATAGTTTATACTGTTCATCGCAAGGTGTAAATTTAAAACCTTCAAGAATTCTAGTAATGATATACATACACAAGACTGGCTTTACCAATTTGCTCTTTGTTTTCCTCCTAACTGGTCTTTCAAAATGCTCAGACTGGTCTTACCAGCTATAACAATGCGATCGGTTATTCGCGACTTTCACAGTGGAGAAGATTATCATGCTTTCCTTTCCGCATATTGGCCTCAGACTACACATGATCGAGTAATACACCGTATTATAACGATGAAGTATTTCGAATAGTCTGAATTTTCCAGACCGGTAAAACATTTTGAAGACATGTTACACAAGAATTAGTATTTGTCACGCCCATGCAGCCCCTCGAAACTTATTCGCATTTGCTTGATGAAGCTGCCTGAACACTTAAGACATATTATTTTGGCTGGACGTTGTAAAGATGATATCGAAGCTTTTCAGGGACTTTTGCAAGAACTGGAAATCGACACGGACAACTGCATGATGCGAAAACAGGAAAATAACAATTACAGGTCGCATCCATCATAGTTTCGTCACGACAAAAACAATAACCGTAGACGGCAAATCTACCGCTATAACGCAAATCGTGACCAAAGCAGACACCACCCGTATGACAACCACTGGCAGAATAACAATAATTACAGAGACAGATCTCATTTCCGTGGTAATGACTATGACATGAAACAACCCTCGAAGTAGACAATATAGAAACCAGAATAATTATCATCAAAGGAGACAAAATGACTTCAGATGCAAAAGTCCACCCGTATTTACGATTCCGGGAGAAATTCTCCACCACATAATCGACAAGAAAAAAATTATAGAAATTACCAACAAGACCACAGACGCTATAATCAAGACAACAGACCTGAATTTAATCAGAACTGTTGTGATTCAAATAGGGCAGGGTCCTCTCGACAAGTTGACATTATAGAAATTAGACCTCCAAATCTCAGTAACTACGTGTGACAACAAAGAGATAATAGACAATCACTCGAACCGCAGGCAGCTACAAAATGTACTTATGAGGCTGATGACCTAGCTACCAAGACTACCAGTTATGTGAAAATGGAAGACATAAGGGACATTTTACTCCAGCAACATGACATGAAACAGAATAATTCTACATATCCTGTAATTCACATCACAGCAAGTGACATAAAATTTACAGCTGTAATTGATTCCAGCAGTCCTATTTCGGTAATTAATGTAACAGTTGCAGTAAATGCATCCAATCGTATGACTGCCCCACATTTCCTTTATGTAAAATTAAATTACAAGCTGCAATTTTTGGAAAAAAAATTTAGATGTACGCCAACAAGCTATCTGATATTCCCTGCTAAACCCGCAGGATGCGATAGGTAGTTTAAATTGTGGAAAGGGGCCATAATAAGAGGCTGTCACTCACACTCGAACATACAACTTTATTTATTTGACCAAACATTACAAGAACCAAAAAATTAAAAAAAACCAGCATTAATATTTGGAACCTGATTACCGGCTTAATGCGCCATACAGCGTCATGTCTTTAAGGGCAAGATCACTTTAATTTAAAATCAGCTAAAAGCCAATAACTTAAGACACAAACCGAAATCAGAAATGTTAAAGACAGAAGGCCTTAACTTAAATCATTTCTTTCAATTAGGCTGAGCGCCCAAACGATCTGACACCTTAAGAGCAAAACAACTTTAATTTAAGAATCGGCTAGAAGCCATACAAATACAAACAACAAGAACAAATAAGAAAATGCAGTACACCCAACGGCGCTCAGAAGTTTCCGAGGGTCGGCCTGGAATTCAAACACTAATGCTCGCTTAGGTGAGACAAGCAGTCAGCCCAACCATTCACGATCCGACAACAACCCAACCGACAGACAGTTAACAGATCCACCGACAAGATAATTTCCGATCCACCCGACCAACAAACAACAGGGAGTTCAATGGAACAACGTACACGGTATTGGCGCCTACAACCAATAATAGATTGAGCTGTCAAACTTCACACTGCGCTGGACAGCGACAACACGATGAGGAAAATACACTGCCTGAATTTACGTCAACGTCCAGGTCAGGTAACTAGAACGTCAAGGGCCACAAGGCAGAAAATTCCCCTGGTGGACTTCAATTAAAAATAACCAAGTACAATTAAATTCCACTGGTGGGTGGCTAAAAATGCCAACTTGAAAACACACGTTGTTGCTCGTGGGAATGTCCCAACAGCCGACAACGAAATCCAAACGACACAATTGGAACAGTCATTACTTGCCGGTAGATTAAGTCAAAACTCAACTTTCGTGCCCAGGATCGGTGAGCCAAAGACCTCGTAGTAAAGGCAACAGCACCACACACTCCGACCGTGCGTGGACGCCGCCAGCAGACACAGCCAAACTACGTGCCGCGGAGATTTCCTCGCTGCTCCACGCCAACCGACCAACTGCCCAGCCCCGGAAACGGTTAAGGATCAAATATACGTCGGCCGGTGATACGACCAACCGAACGACCAACCAACAGTCGTCCCGCTCCAATCTCCCTCTGTCATACAGTGCATGTGTGTCGCCAGCGGTCGGGCAGCACTGGCTGTCCGCATCTCACTGGCGCTCTGTCCCAGACTTGACTGCTGCCGCATCCCGACTGCACTGCTGGTCCGTCTTGAACCGACCTAGACACACGTCGACTCAGAAATGCTATCGTTCACTCCAGAGATGGTACGACAGTGCACAAACCGATATGCGCTACTGCGGCCACTCACGGGCAAGTAAGGCAGGAAGTTAGTGACGCCAGTGAATGGAATAAGAAAACGAGACGGCATTGTCGTAATAGAAAATGACAAACAATAAATGGCAGAAACTTGAGCCGTGAACGGCTCACTAACTTAAAATTCCTTTGTCAAAGCCACAGTTTTATTATACCTTTTCTTATTGTTCCATTAATATCGACGGAGATTATATTAGGTGCAGAATTTTTGAATGAGTATAAAGCAATTTTAAACTTTAACGACGCTGAAATGGAGTTAGAGAAAGGAAGTAAGTCAATAGCTGTGAAACTTGAAGATTGGCTTTCACACCATGACGAGGAAATCAATCGGATTTACCTTTAGTCAGATCACAGTTAGGACCGTTCGAAAGAAGTTGACACTAATGATCACTTTGTAAGAACTGACAGGGATGATATTAATGACATATTTGATAGTAACTGAGCCATGCAAGGCTCGCGTTTATCCCATTTATTGTTTGTCGTCTTCGATTACGGTATTGCCACCCCGTTTTCTTATTTCATTTACTGACGTCACTAACTTTTTGCCTTACTTACCTGTGAGTGGCAGCACTGGTGCGTATCGTATCGATAAGTGCACTGTCGTACCGTCTCTGGAGCGACCGATTGTATTTCCGGGTCGTCGTGTGTCTGAGTCAGTTCTGGACGGACCAGCAGTGCAGTGGGGACGCAGCAGCAGTGAAGTCGGGGGACAGACCACTGCTGAGACGCCGGCAGCCTGGCGACCATACATGAACGAAGGGCGATAGTAGTGGGACGACCGTTGGTTGGTTGTTCGGTTGGTCGTATCATCGGCCGACGTATATTTGCCCCTTTCACTGTTTCTGGGTCCGGGCAGTTGGTCGATTGGCATGGAGCAACGAGGAAGTCTCCGTAGCGCTTGTCTGGGCAGGACCTGGCGGCGTCCACGCGCAGTCGGAGAGTGAGGGGCTGTTCCCATTGCTACGAGCCCCGTGGCTCATCGATGCCAGACGCGAAGGAGAAGTTATCCTATCGCTTGGTCCATTGACTGTCGATCGGTTGGATTGTCGTCGGGTCGTGAATAGTTGGCCCGACTGCCTGCCTCACCTAAGCGAGTGTTAGAGTTTGAATTACAGGCCGACCCTCGAACATCTGAGCGCCCTTGTGTGTACTGCCCTTTTTTCTAGTTTGTTCTTGTTCTTTGTACTTGTATGGCTTCTAGCCGATTTTTTTTTTAATTAGAGTTGTTTTTCCTAGTTTAAAGTACTGTTTCACGTAAGACCTTTGGCAATTTTTAATGTTGTTGAATTTTTTAAAGTCTTGGGCCTTCAGCCGATTTTGAGTTTGAGTTGTTTGCTCTTAAGGCCTTCTGCCTAAATTAAAGAACTGTTTCACGTAAGACCTTTGGTATTTAAAAAAAAGTATGTTCTCGAGTTTTAAGTGTTAGGCCTTCGGCCGATTTGAATTTAACTTTTACTTCAGTCTAACTAAAGAACTGTTTTAAGATAAGGCTTGCCTGTTAAATTTCAGATTATGCTTGCATATTAAGTTATTGGCCTTCAGCCATTTTTAAATTAAAGTGGCTTTCAGCCGGTAATTAAGTCCCAAAGATCAAGGCTGTGTGTTAATTTTTTTTGGCTTATGTAATGTTTGATCAAATAATAATGTTGTATGTTCCAGTGTAACTGACAGCTCCTTATTTTGGCCCCTTTCCACAATTTATACTATCTGTCCTGTCCTGCGAGTTAAGCAGGGGGTTTCACTAACGTTCTAATTCAGGAAAAACTTCAGACAATTGAGAACTGTAATGACACTGATAAGCAGGGCCTGTTTGACATCTTACAGTGACATTCCACAGTTTTTATTCACAAAAAGGAACAGTTAAGGAATTCAGTACAAATTTCGTGTTCGTCAGCATACAAAATTTTGCGTCAGACTATGCATAATAGTGGCACATTATAGGGACCGTGTTAGGACGGAAATTCAATCTACACTATGTGATCAAAAGTATCGCCCCCCCCCCCCCCCCTCCCAAAAAAAAACATACGTTTGTCATATTACGTGCCTTATGCTGCCACCTGCTGCCAGGTAATCCATATCAGCAACCTCAGCAGTCATTATCCATCATCAGAGAGCAGAATGGAGCGCTCGGCAGAACTTACGGACCTCGAACATGGTCAGGTGATTGCGTGTCACTTGTGTCATAGGTTTGTACGTGAGATTTCCACACTGCTAAACATCCCTAGGTCCACTGTTTCCGATGTGACAGTGAAGTGGAAACGTGAAGGGACACGTACACCACAAAAGCCTACAGGCCGACCCCGTCTGTCGACTGACTGAGACGGCTGACAGTTGAAGACGGTCGTACTATGTAATATGCTTATATCTATCGAGACCGTCACACAGAATTTCAAACTGCATGATGATTCACTGTAAGTACTATGACATTTAGGTGGGAGGTGAGAAAACTTGGATTTCATGTTCGAGCAGCTACTCATAAGCCACACACATCGCTAAATGCCAAAGAAAGCCTCGCTTGGTGTTAGGAGCATAAGCATTGGGCGACTGAACAGTGGGAAGATGTTGTGTGGTGTTACGAATCACGGTACACAATGTGGCGGTCCAATGGCAGGGTGTGGGTATGGTGAATGCCCAGTGAACGTCATCTGTCAGCGTGTGCAGGGCCAACAGTAAAATTCGTAGGTGGTGGTGTTATGGTGTGGTCGTGTTTTTCATGGAGGGGGCTCGCACCCTTTGTTGCTTTGCACGGCACTATCGCAGCACAGGCCTACATTGATGTTTTAAGCACCTTCTTGCTCGCCACTGTTGAAGAGCAATTCGGGGTTGGCGATTGCATCTTTAAACGCGATCGATCACCTGTTCCTAATGCATGGCCTGTGACGGAGCGGATGCACGACAATAACATCCCTGTAATGGACTAGCCTGCACAGAGTCCTAACCTGAAGCCTACAGAAAATATTTGGGATGTTTTGGTACGCCGACTTGGTGCCAGGCCTCACCGACCGACATCGATACCTCTTCTCAGTGCAGCACTCCGTAGAGAATGGCCTGCCATTCCCCAAGAAACTTTCCAGTACCTGATTGAACGTATGCCTGGGAGCGTGGAAGCTGTCATGAAGGCTAAGGGTGGGCCAACACCATACTGAATTCCAGCATTACCGATGGATGGCGCCACGAACTTAGTAATATCAGCCAGGTGTCCAGATACATTAGATCACATAGTGTATGCTTAACGAGAGCATTATGGAACCAGCTGTAAGCTCATACAATAACCCATTACATGCTGTTGATAAGACAAACGAAACGATCAAGCTTGTCATAAATTCCAGACAGACCGCAAACATTGGAAGAACTTCAAAATTTCAATGGCGTAAAGGTGTTGTCTTCTATTGGTGTCAGATTCAGCTTTTTGCAAATTGAACTTCATCCAGAATGTAGAAAATATACAGCTTTTCTTTGATTTCTGCGTTTGTTATGAATTTCGGAAACTTGCTTTTGATTTAAACATTTCTTCTGCAGCATTCATTCGAAGTCTAAATTCCATATTACCTGAGTTTTAAAACGGCACATCATCTTGTACTTGGACAATATTTGAATAACAGGGGACCCTTTGGAACAACATAATCATATCCTAAACAGTTTGTTATGCATTTTTGCTGAATATGGAATTAAGGTTAACTTGGAAAAATCTGAATTCGGTAGGATAAAGGTGAAATTTTTGGGTCACATTATTTGTTTTGAGGGCATTCAGCCGGATACTGAAAAGTTGGTAGCAATCAGGGTTATTCCTGTTCCATCCACATAAAGACAAGTTCGCAGTTGTCTAGGTCTCGTGAATTTTTACCGTCGTTTCCTGAATATGCACATTCTAGCAACTCCTAAATTTTGTTCTCTCACTGGCAAAAACACAATTGGGAACTGGGACGAAAAGACCCAATTGGAATTTGATTCTATGAAAGAAGCGCTACTTAACGCACCAATCGTAGCTCACCAAGATCTGTCACAATATTTCCGTCGTAGCAAGGACTCTTCTAAGGTTGGTATTGGTGCCAGTTTATTTCAAGAAGTTATAGAAAACGACATAAGTTTTCAGAAATCCATCTGTTATGCCAACTGTGTGCTAACATAATTTGAGAAATATTATTCAATTAGTGAATTGGAAGTTTTACCTATCGTTTGGGCATTTAACAAATTTCGTTCCTTTCTATCTGTCAAACATGTAAAAGTTTATAATAATCGAGCACTGCAATTTCTTACATCTTCAAAATTACATCATGGCAGGTTGAAACGTTGGGCATTATTTTTGCAATAATTCCTCTTCGCAATAGTCTACATTCCTGGCACGGAAAACACTGTTGCAGACTCACTTCCACGTGCGCCGGCCGACCTCGAGAAAAGCAAAGTAGCTTGATAAAACTTTCACTATTCTTTACATTCGAAAAGTAGCTTTTGAAAACTACGTCACTGCATCCTTAAAGGACATTGCTCAAGACAAGGATCCGATTTGGAAAGATATTAAAAGTAAATCATGAAAAAACACACACGCAGGTTCGTCATTATTACGGGGTAGAAATAACATACTCTTCAAATATTGCACTTTTTATGACATGCTATGGGTACTTGGTATTCCTGATGATTTTGGTAATGAGCTTATCTGGTACATTCATTTCAGCTACGCACATTTTTGTCCACGGAAAGGTATTTCAGAGGACCTGTTATTTTAACTACATGAAAAAGTGAATTATGAGAGTTCTGTCAATTTGCAAACTTTGTAAGAAAGTTAAACCGTCTACCATCTCCCATCTTGCTTCATTGTTTCCTGTTATTCCTACTAGATTAAAAGAATTAGCTGCAGTTGATATTCTGGGACCCCTTGTTAAAAAATTGAATTGATTTTCGCATGTTTTCGTTGCTGTTGAATTTACTTCAAAATTTGTTCCTTTCACACCGCTACGTAAGGTCACTGGACGTTCTGTATCCAACGCCTTTGTTGAAAGTTTCTTACTTGAAGTTGGACACTTTGACAAGGTCATTTCAGATAACGGATCACAATTCAGATCTGCTATTTGGTCACGCATGTTTCGGAATCGTAAAGTCAAACCTGTTTTTATTTCATTGTAACCCGTCTGAACGCATTGCGAAAGAAATCAATAAGCTCTGCAGACTTTATTGTTATAGGAAGCATCAGTATTGGGACAGATACTTACACTTAATTCAAAATGTACTGAATGAAATGACTCATAACTCCACTGCTTTGCCACCTACTCATGTACTGAAGAAGAGAGCTTGTACCTTTTCCAAGTACATGTAATTTCCACATGAAGACGTAATTTATTTGGCTATTAAAATGTAAATTGTGCTGCAGAAGAAAAGGAGAAAACTACGCGATAAGACAAATCAAAGAAACTACGCATTGGTCAAAAAGTTTTTATTAAAGCCCATCCATTGTCGCATAAGAAGAAACATTTGAGTCACAAATTCTTTCTCATTTACAGTGGACCTTACGGGATCTGACGTACACTGCATGATAACAGCGTTGAAGTTGAAACTGTGCGTACTGAGAAAAGTAATGGATTACACGACATTTCTCATGTAAAACCGTTTGTTGAGAAATAATTTGCTTTCTGACTCAGTCTTTGCCATAAAATTTTTCACTTCATCTTACTATTACACTTTGTCCTATTTAGAAACTGTTAAAATGCAGCAATGTTTTGAAATTAACTATCCCGTCAAGAACCTATGGAACATATTAAGATAGTAATTTTACGAGTATAATTTTATAGGGGACAGACAACAGTCTTATTGTGAGTACATTTTGGCTTGTCATCTGCACGATTACATCACGGCTATAATCCTCACTTTCTTGGAACGTATACTGCTAATGAGGTGTTACTGCAATATTTTGGTTTACTTGAAAAAACATTTTGTATTTGAAGTACTTTCTGCTGTACGATTGTATTACGAAGTTGGTAATGAGTGACACAATTTTCATGATTGCTTTTACGCTGTATCTGTTTTATGTCTGCACAGTTTTTCTACGTTCTTCTGGAAAGTAATACGCGTTTTGGTACTGACTTTTGTGACATGGCTACAATAAGACAGTTATTTTCGTAACACAACAATACATTACAGTACAGTACTTTCAAGGTCACGGCAATGAACGTAATAACTACGACATTTATACGCAGTGCGCTTTACTTTTGTATATGAAAAGGTAAGTACATTGATTTTTGAAGAACTTTGCATATGAATGACGATAACTACGCCACTTGAACATTTGTACCGCTAAGCAAATGCAGAAATTTCTTACAGCAAGGAGTACAGTTTAGCCTTACATGACACGCATTTGAGTCATTACTTTTTCTAATTGAAACCTTATTAGAAACATTTTTGAACTACAATGATACAGAGAAGGTTTTCAGTGATACATTTCATTCCACAGTTTTAATCTGTAAGATCTGAGGTATAATCACATTATCCCTCAAAGAGAAATGCCTACTTTGTGTACGATGCGTGTGGCAAACGCAAGGAGTCCTAGCTTACACAGTTTTACACTTTGGTACCATATTTCTCGAGCACAGAATTGAAAGCTATCTGATCATTTAAGAGACAGAAAATTACATTTTTACTACTTCACTGCCTCATGTATACGTAATTACAAAGTTGGATTACTTTGCATTTATGGAATTTTAATTTGTCTGTATTTTGTGAAATGTGCATGCCGCGTGGAGTGGCCGTGCGGTCTGAGGTGCCATGTCAAAGATTGCGCGGCCCCTCCTGCCGGAGGTTCAAGTCCTCTCTCGGGCATGGATGTATTTGTTGTTCTTAGCATAAGTTAGTTTAAGTAGTGTGTAAGACTAGGGACCGATGAACGCAGCAGTTTGATCCCTTAGGAATTCACACACATTTGAACATTTGAACTGTCCACATATATTTTTGGAACCATTGTGATACTGCGAGAGCTTTGAGTGATGTATATTGTATAGGATCATGATTTTTGAAGTATTTATTAGGTAGATGACACTACTAAAACGAGCAGAGAGCATTATTTTTTAGAGGTTTTGAGATTATTGAAGGAAGCTGTGATAATTCTGATATTTAATTGATGTATTATGATGTTGAGATAAGGTTATAATCAATATGAAAAGTGAGTCTATACGTGAATGTGAGTACCAGAATGCCGACGGAAATTTTTGGACACTGTTATTAATTATATTTCGTTACTGCACACTTCTCTTGAAATTTTTCGACTCGTGATTTATTTATTTGTATTAAACTGTCGTTGTAGCTGAAACTTCCGTTGTAAATATTTTGGTAAAGAGTACATGTGACCTTGACGTAATGCTCTGCTGTGCAGGGGTGCCCGATAGCTGCCTGGAGATATACTCATTGCTGTGTTGCCTTTCATGTTTGCTGGCGCCGCTTCATGTGCTTTGGAGCACACTCCCTCAAGCACTCGCATAGCTGTAGTAAAAGGAGGCCATTGACCTCATTATTAATATTTCCTTGCAAAACACATCACAAACACGACATACATTACTTCTTGTAAACATATGATCACACTCTGGAGTTTGAACTTTGTGCTGCTCATTGAAATGGTTATGAATTGATGAGTCATATTCTTACGTTTGCACACGTGATAATGACAAGTGTCACTCTACGAGAGTATAGAGAATTTCTATTGATTTATGAAATGCCACATGGCTATTGAACGATGTTTCTATGCTTTGCTTTGTACATATTTGCTTATTTTATTTGATATCTGGTTTCTAGGTGCGCTGCAGCATTGGTTTCATAAAATAAACTTTAATACATATGCTAATGAGAAAATTTTCTCTCAACAGATCCATTAAATAATAATTTTATGATCCGCATTCTTAAAAAAAAAGAGCACTTGGAAAGGAAAGAACAATAAGAAGGAGAAAGGACTAGTAACAGAAACTGCGTACATAATTTTCTTTTCAAGACCTTTTTTATAGAATAAGTTGTTGTGGTGCACCACTTTAGTGTTAAGATGTGGCACAGGACCATCGCATTTCACATGGGAGTGCAGATCTTGTTCCTTGTGCTGACGCTTTGCATAGTTTTGATGATCACAGAACCACCTATAGTATTGTAATCTTACACACATATTTCCCTTCTCTGCATTGCTGTCTTCACTGTAATATTTTTTTCTGCTTGTGCTTTGCCATGGGGTGTCATATGAATAAGGTTAAATTTTCTAAATGCATTGTTTGCTCTTCAATGAAATCGGTCTTTTGCTAACCATATGCCTCCTAGTAGTTAGAGTCTGTTGTAGTTAGAGTCTGTAGTAGTTAGAGTCTGTAGTAGTTACTTGTAATGACCGTAGTTTGAGTTATGAAGATTTTTTGTGAGGTAAGTGACTTATAAGAAAGAATGGGGTTTGCACTATCAGGATTCGTGACTGAAATGAGTTTAGGCAATTACTAGAGTTGGAGATAGTTTCATACTTCTTTAACTTTATATTTTCTTGCAGTTCAGGACAATTTTTTTGTGTTAATTATTGCAAATATTGTCAATGTATGGCAGTCACATTGCGTTGGGTTGTTATTGTAGGTAATCGATGAATCGTTTAAGTTTGAATTGTCTTTGTCGGGGAAAATTTTGTAGGTCAGTGTTAAAAAAAGTTTGAGAGGTAGTTTCAAACATAAGAGCAACATGCCACCTGGTCACACGGATAAATTGGCCGTAGCAGAACATGTTTATCAGGAACGTAATGTTGAGATAAAATTCAGCGAGACGAGCGTCATATCTGAAACATTGTATTAATATACACGTGTATATAGAGACGCTATTGAGATTGATAAATACCGCCATAATTTTAACAGGAGAGAGGAAAGTGTTAAACTGGATAAAATTTGGATATCAGCGTTGCACCGAAAGCGTCATGATCCATTACTTTCAATCGAGAATGTTGGCATTACCAGAGACAGTCTCATTGCCGACAGCACGTGATTGACTGTGGCGCTCTCTGCACTACCTATGTAATCAGCGTTTCCTCGAGTTCTCTTTGCATTTCACTGCTTTACCTCGGAGGATGTCTCCCACAGTCGGAAACGAAACGTCGGGGGAGAGTTCTATAAATCGACCACGGCCTTTCAGCCCGGAAGTTTTAAGTGATGACAATATCGGCCGTGAAAGCCTATATCATATGTTATTAGCAGAATAACATATTAATTCGCCATTGGGTGTATTAGATCCTGTCACTCAGGAGCTTACTGTTTTTTTCCAGTACTAGTGAATCTAATGTTTCCGTCATTACGTCGGTTCATATTTCTTTTTTCCGATTTCGTTTATCTGAAAGATCCTTCGAACAAAAATTTTTATGTATTAACGGTCATATTCCGATTGTAGTTGTATTATTTAGTTACTCGTTTCGTCATAACTCATAACTGTTGAAAATGTATTCCACTTGTCGTACTCCCATTTTGTGACAAAGCTACAATCGTATTTGCACTGAGCTTCGAATTCTTTCAAACACCTCAAAATCGTGTCATAACTCTTTACCTGTCTGTACACTTTACTGATCGAGTTTATCAAATGTGTCAATCTGAGTCAACTGGAGGTCCGCACACTTAAATTTTGAGACGAGTCTAAAGAGAAGAAGCCTAGGGGGTTGTTTCGTGTATATCAGAGCCAAGGTACGAGCTGTGCACGTCTTTTGGGTCTTGGAACGCACTAGACTGCTAGATGTTCACTTATATCAGCAACAATAATTCCACTGTGTCCCATTCATGCATGTACCAAATTCCCCAATATTCCACATCAAATAAGTCTTGCGTGAAATTTGGTCCCAGTTAGAAAGTGATTACTCGAAATGTTTTCGTTCACAATAGGCTCTGACAACGTTTGGTGACCGTGTCCCTGGTCACACAGCTAAGCAGCCGGATCGCGTCGTCACGTTCCGCGGCAGTAGTCAGCACTATGGCGTCCCTGACGAAAATGCTTGTTGCGTAATGCACCGACATAATGGACACCCGTTCCCGAACATATCTGGCCTACAATTATGGCTCTAAACACGCATCTAGAGAGCATATTCTTTTTAAGTTAACTCCATCTTAAAATGTCGTAAACATGGCCTCAGGGTCGCGAGCACATTTTCAGTCGAGCATCTAGTATGACGTAATTGAATTACAGATTAAATACATACGAATTTGATGAACAACGCGCACCATTATTCACCGCGTGCACACCTAGCCCCTTCCACTCAGTGCCACGAGGAGGTACCAGCAGAGTTTATTCCCATTCACTTTGCATAAATCCCACTAGGCGGTAGCACATCCCTCAGAAATGCCAAATCACTCATTATGTAGTAAAAGTGGATTGGACGTTAGTACATGTTACAATTATACTGATAGCAAAGCCTATTTTACGGTTTTCTGAGTGAGCTGCTGGGTACTAAGTTTTGGATTTTATCATATAGCAATCCACATCAGCTGCTGAGAACCATGAGATTGTATCATGTTACATCCTTCCTACCTCTGTTGAACTTGGGGTGAGTCACTATATCTATGCTGTAGGCCCACATTTTACATGCGAGTATGATCATTCACGGCAAGCTGCCCCACTTTCTCCGATATTCGCTTAAATGTGGGATCGAAGACGGTGTATTTCAGGCCTTTACGTTCTCAAAGCCTCATTTGTGTTATAATCAAGTGACCACGTTAGTAGACATTACGACTTGAATTTCATCACTTCCACAAACCGCATTTTGGGTTTGGAGTTGGTTGTCTACTGTGTGGGAATCGCCTTTCGTGTGCAGTGTCAACATGAACTCTATTCAGTCTAAGTGCTAATAGAAAAGTAAATTAATTACCAGGAAAATTAGCCGCAGAGTAACTAGGTGTTCTTAGACCAGATCCGTTGATATAGAAAGCGACGAAATCAAATAGGCGTCACTACAAAGGAACATTTATCAAAGAAGTGTACAATAACAGTAAGTTGTAGTGTGGGTGTAACGTAAGAATGATTTTCAGTTCGAATTCCTTGACTAAAATACAGGTGTTCTCTTGCATATTTGTCCGAAAAAATAAACATATCCAAAAGAACAGATACCATCTTCATATAGATAAGGCCTACCGGCCAGTGATCTTCTTCAGTGCGGATGCACTCACATTGCCCGAAGTCTTGCGGGAATCGGTAGATTGACTGCCGCGAATAATGAGTATAGTGGACAGGGGCAATACAAATGTAGTGTGTGGACAGTAAGTTGGGAATGTGGGTCTCACGCGGAGCGTGCCAGAGAAAAGTCCCTGCAGTCGCACAGTCCTCTATCTCCTCGGTGGCTCAGACAGATAGAGCGTCTGCCATGTACGCAGGGGATCCCGGATTCAAGTCTCGGTCGGGGCACATATTTTCAACTGTCCCCGTTGATATTTATCAATGCCTGTGCAGCTAAAGGTCTGGATTTTAATTGTAATTTCATACTTCCTTTCGCCGGACAAGTAACGCATGTTATTATTATTATTATTGTTATTAAGATCACTAATATTATTATTATTATTGTTATTGCTATTGACGGCGGCTGTGAGTGCATAAATTAGTTCATAACCATAACTATTATACAGCAGATGCTATTAATTCACACTCTCAAAATTATCTGAAACTAAAAATTTGTGAGCACCACAGGATGTTTACTCAAAAACCACCACTGGTTCTATAATAGTTCTCCTAAGCATTTCGTCGCAGTTTCAACGTCATGAGTAAAGGGAGGAAGTTCACAACAAGCAAATAAAGGTAAACATCGGAATACGGGATGCTAGGTATCTTAAAATATCATAAAGGAGAAATAAATACGTTAACTAGTTTGTTCACCAAGTTATGGCCCCCGATGCCGTTGTCAAGACGGCATATTTGGCGAGTAGTCGATAATTTTTGTACCACTGTTGCCAACTATCAATGTTTGCGATCTATCAGCTTGTAGCACAGGCATAGGCAGTAAATAATGTGTGTGTGTGTGTGTTGTCAGCACTGATGCAGAAGCGAAAATGGTTATCTCCAACGCCCTTTCAAGGCAGTGAGCTGTTTCCCTCACTTTCCGCATGGACAGGCGGATATGGGCCATAACTTCTCGCTCAGTCCGGAATTGTGTTTCCCTTTGTTGATCAACTACAGTGGAGGCAAAATGGAATGGCCTATGCGCGGAGTAATCTAAACATTCAATAGTCTGCATCGTGAGCTGCAAACTCGAGGCGAGCCGAGAGTCAATCCAAAATTGTGTCCCGAGCGGAGGACAATGCGAGATCGTTCTCCCGTCCACGAATTCCTTTCGCCAGCCGGACTGAAACCAGTCGTGGGCAGGATCCGGTCTCATGCTCGCTGGTAGGCCACACGCGGTTTGAAATATATGCTGACCGAAAAAAAGATCGGAACACCAAGAACGATGTCCGACATAAAATGAAGTTGATGGCCCGTTTCAACATCTGAGAGATGCTATCGATTCAAATTTCTCGACAGTGGCATAAGAGTGGCGGAAGTAGCGCCACTATGAGGATGTAAATCAGGTTTGCTTCAAATACACGCTGTACCGATCGCTAGACTTAGTTATCTTTGAGACTGGACGTGATGAGTTGATGTTAGTCAAAAATGTTTCTAACGCGGCAGAGACGCCGTTATCAACATCTCACCGAATTTGAATGAGATCGTTTAATAAGGCTATGAGATGTTTAATGTTTCTTCTGCGATACTGCAGAAAGATTTGGCAGGAACATAGCCTCTGTTCATGAATGCTGGCAATAGTGGTCATGGGAATGTACGGTCGCAAGAAGATTTGGCTCCGGACGGTCACTTGCATTGGCGAGAGGAAGATCATCGTGTTCAGCGTACGGCTCTGACGCTTCGTAATGCGTGTGCAGCGCCAATATGAGCAGCAGTTGGCACCAGAGTGACACAACAAACTGTTACAAACGTATTATTTCAACAACAGGTCCGAACCAGACGCTCCATAGTGTGCATTCCACTGACCCAAAATCACCTCCATTTGGGACTCCATTGGTGTCAAACGAGAGCTCATTGGAGGGCAGTGGGGAGGTCTGTTGTGTTTCCTGATGTAGGATACCTCTAACTCCGTGCCAGTGAAAGCTGCGAGTTCAGCGCCAGCAACAAACTTGTCTGCATGCTAAACCCACTGGGCCTACAGCTGGAGTTATGATCTGCGGTGTGATTCCGTTCGATAGCAAAAGCTCTCTCCTGGTTATCCCACGTATCCTGGCTACAAATTTATATGTGGGTCTGATGATTTGGTCTTTTGCGCTGTCATTCGTTAACAGCATATCAGGCGCTCACAAAGCACTCACACACCGATTTTGTGACCCAACAAATTCGACATGTTGCCTTGGCCTCCTCAGTCACCAAATCTGTTCCCAATCGAGCACATATGGGACATCATTGGACGATATCTCCGGTGTCATCCACAACCAGCATTAACTCTCCCTATCTTTACCGACCAAGTGCTACAGACATGGAACTTCATATCACAAACTGACATCCGTGACCTGTGTAACACGATGCATGCACGTTTGCATGCTTGCATTCAACATAGTCATGACTACCTCGGTTATTAATGTACCAGCGTTTCACATTTGAAATGGATTATATCGCACCTCCATTAAATTGTGCTCATTCAATGTTAATCACTTAAATTGAAACGTCCCTTTAGAAAAATTAGTGAATTACTGTGCTGATAAACGTCTTACATTATTTGATTTCAAACAGCTGAGCAAAACTGAACGTACTCAGACATTTCTCTCTTTACTTATTCTGATCAACACTAGACTGACAAACAATATTTTTAGCGCAGCGCAATCTGACTTTCAATAATCCCTACAAAAGAATGGCCCTGACTAAAAATAACCTATACCTTTCATGAATCACTTACCTCACAAAAATCTTCGTTACTCGAATTACTGCAATACAGCGAGCGCCAATACTGTCAGCTAAATAAAAGATTCAAACTACTGAAGGCACTAACTACTGATAGGAATACTTAACAAATGAAAGATTTTGATAGAGAACAAACAATGTATTCACCTTAATAGTGTTCAAAAGTCATAATATATATATCAGTTCATGACATCCAGTCATACAAACTTACTGTCTCTGATGGACACACGTCCAGATCATCCGCTCTCAAAACTCTGCTATCTCTCTCCCCACATCCACCACTGCTGGCGGCTCACCTCCAACTGCGCAGCGCTACGCGCTGTTAACAGCTAACTGCCCAACACTAGAATATTCCAACAATGCAAACCATCCACAGACTGCACACAGCACAGTCAGTGATTTTCATACAGACCGCTGCGTGGCGTTACCAACATAAAAACCTAAACAGCCTACTTACAAAATATGTTACGTAGGGAAAAGTATTCCCGAAATTTCATTACTCTGTATTAATTCATTTTTGATGTTTCCCTTTTTTCCGTCAGTTTATAATGTGAACAGACTGGGGCAATATTTCTTGCTAAGATCGGTGACTACTCGTAATCACACCGTCGTAAGTATCTCGCTAACGATTCGTTTGCGGACTCATGTTTGCCGGAACGATTTTGCCTCTCTTATCGCATATTTTCACAGATGTAAATTTTCTGTATAAATTATGTGGTCCACCCGTATTTCTAATGAAAACTGTGCTGTAATTTTTGTGGACAAATAAATAACAAATCTCGTATGGCTCACAGATTGGTGCCCATATTCACTTCCTCTTTATCACTGAAGGACGTCTTCGTTGAAATTGATACTGTCACTACGAATCAACCCAAGGCCCTTCGTGTGAAAAACGTGAACGCTACCATTCAGCTACGGAGGATGATCAAAATGATTCTCACTGGATCTGTTAACTTTAGGGCACTTTGGCTAATTATTTGCAAATAGCTCCTCGCTGAGACAAGCCGTACATTCGGATGGCGTTCAGGGATGAGAATAAACTGTTTATGGATGCAGTATCAAGCACCTTAGACAGCTGTAGCACCATCCTCCTGCTCTTCCGGAATGCACAGCAGACGACATACAGACCATGTCATGGCAAGACTTTACTGCAGACTACAGTGTGCAGTTGATCCCCTAGACAGTTCCTATTTGGTGTTAGTACATTGTCCTGTGTCCGCTAGTTCTGCACTTTGATGAAGTTACTCTGTATGTTCACTGTATTTATAACGGTGAGCCAACTGAAAAAATGTGTTTAAAAAAAGAAGTGACCTGACGCAAATCATCGAAAAAGAAAATCACAAGGACGAAAAGCAGGAAAAAGAAAATCAATTTTATTTGAACGATGGATTTTAATTGGCGTAATTTCTTGTTATTACAATCAGTAGAAAGTTTTAACCAAAGAAAAAAAGTAATGCGCTCAATGACAAACACAACAGGGTCATAACAGTCTTGCTCGCGACTTACCAGCACTCCCTACAACACAGCTTTCACAAGAAGGTGGGAGGGAGTCTGCCTCGAGTACCCCCCCCCCCCCCCAAGTAACCTGAAAATCTGTGAGACATCATGAAAAGAGCAGACTTCTTTTTGTACCATAAGCAACGTTTCCCTTGTTGTGTAATTAAGTTAAACATTCTAACTTGGGGGCAGAAGTATTTTATGCCAACCACACAAAAATATTTATAATCCAAATTTCTTTAATTTATGTTGATCTTCATTAATAAACTATTGTATGAAGAGCTACTGATGTGTAATAAAGGTCCAGAATCTGTAAATTCCTTTCAGCAGTTTTTACATAAACGCATTTAGTATTTTTCACTTTTCTCATCATTTATGTTCATGTGGTCTAATTTTCTTGAGCTATATCTCTTTACATTCATAGTTATTGAAGAACACTTAATTATTTTTCAAAATTATTTCAGATGTATTACATGGTGTGGGTTCCTGTTGTCATGTCCTAGTTCATGAACCACGTGCAATGTATGAGTGGCCAAGTAAGTGGTCCTGACAGTCAGGATACCAGTTACTTTGGAATAAAGCTGGGCATCTCGGACATATTCTGAGTCGTGGTCACCTTTGTGCTCAGACGGCAAAGACTACCAAATCCACCGGTTAGTCCCTCAACCGTTAGGGGTAAAACCCAATGGGACCCAGGGCAAGTAAGGCTAGCAACCTGCTTCCCTGGTGCTTTAAATATAATGCTGGCAACAATCAGAGCAAAATGCCTCGGACCTTTGGAGGTGACGGAGTTCCACCTCTAATTGACAAACCAGGGACTCCTAAGATACGACCCGGCAAACGAATGGTAACGAGATGGGGAGCTATTAATATCAATGGGGGCTACTCTGGGAAGAAGGTAGAGTTGGCAGAGGCTGCAATTAAGATGGGGTTGGACGTTTTAGCTGTTAGTGACATTCGGGTAAAGGGTGGGAAAGAAGAGGAAGTGGGAGAATACACGGTCTACCTGTCAGGAGTCAAAGCAGGAATAGCACAATGGGGTGTAGGGCTTTACATCACGAAAGAAATGGAATCCAGCGTAGTTGCAATATGGTACATAAACGAACGAACTGATGTGGATAGATTTGACAGTGTCTAACAAGAAAATTAGGATTATGTCAGTATATTCGCATTGTGAAGGGACAGATCAAGATAAGATGGATAGTTTTTATGACGCACTCAGTGACGTAGTTGTTGGAGTAAAGCACAAGGACAGTGTTCTGCTCATGGGTGATTTTAATGCCAGGATTGGAAATCGAACAGAAGGGTATGAAAAGGTTATGGGTAGATTTGGAGAGGATATGGAGGCTAACAGGAACAGGAAACAACTCTTGGATTTCTGTGCCAGTATGGGCTTAGTAATCACAAACTCCTTTTTTAAACATAAGAACATTCACCGGTATACTTGGGAAGGCAGGGGAACCAGATCTGTCATTGATTATATAATAACAGATCAGGAATTCAGGAAGGATGTGAGGGATACACGTGTATTCAGGGGATTCTTTGATGACACTGATCACTATTTAATCTGCAGTGAAATAGGTATTGTGAGGCCGAAAGTGCAGCAGGTCAGGTCCATATGTAGGAGGATAAGAGTGGAGAAACTTCAGAATAAGGAAATCAGGCACAAGTACATAACAGTGATCTCAGAAAGGTACCAGTTAGTTGATGGTAGTCAATTACAGTCATTGGAAAAGGAATGGACAAGGTACAGGGACACAGTACTAGAAGTGGCTAAAGAATGCCCTGGAACAGTAGTGTGTAAAGGTAGGATGAAGCAAACAGCTTGGTGAAATGACACAGTCAAGGCAGCCTGTAAAAGGAAAAAGATGGCGCATCAAAAATGGCTACATACTAGAATTCAGGTAGACACAGAAAGTTATGTTGAAGAAAGAAACAAAGCCAAACAGATAATTGCAGCATCCAAGAAGAGATCTTGGGAAGACTTTGGAAACAGGTTGGAGACTTTGGGTCAAGCTGCTGGAAAACCATTCTGGAGTGTAATTAGCAGTCTTCGAAAGGGAGGTAACAAGGAAATGACAAATATTATGGACAGGTCAGGAAAACTGCTGGTGAATCCTGTTGATGCCTTGGGCAGATGGAGGGAATATTTTGAAGAGTTGCTCAATGTAAGTGAAAATACGATCAGTAATGTTTCAGACTTCGATGTACAATGGGACAGGAATGATGATGGAAATAGGATCACATTTGAGGAAGTGGAGAAAATGGTCAATATGTTGCAGTGCAATAAAGCGGCTGGGGTGGATGAAATTAAGTCGGAACCCATCAAGTACAGTGGAATGTCAGATCTTAAATGGCTACACAGGTTAATTGAATTGGCGTGGGAGTCGGGACAGGTACCATCAGACTGGAAGAAAGCAGTAATCACACCAAACTTTAAACATGGAAACAGAAAAGATTGTAACAACTACAGAGGTATCTCTTTAATCAGCGTTGTGGGTAAAATCTTCTCAGGTATTGTTGAAAGGAAAGTGCGAGTATTAGTTGAGGACAAATTGGATGAAAATCAGTGTGGGTTTAAGCCTCCTAGAGGTTGTCCGGAACAGATCTTTAGCTTACGGCATATAATGGAGAAGTGTTACGAGTGGAACAGGGAATTGTATCTATGCTTTATAGATCTAGAAAAGGCATATGACCGGGTTCCTAGAAGGAAGTTATTGTCTGTTCTACGAGATTATGGAATAGGAGGCAAACTTTTGCAAGCAATTAAAGGTCTTTACATAGATAGTCAGGCAGCAGTTAGAGTTGACGGTAAATTGAGTTCATGGTTCAGAGTAGTTTCAGGGGTAAGACAAGGCTGCAACCTGTCTCCACTGTTGTTCATATTATTTATGGATCATATGTTGAAAACAATAAACTGGCTGGTTGAGATTAAGATATGTGAACACAAAATAAGCAGTCTCGAATATGCGGATGACTTAGTTGTGATGGCAGATTCGATTGAAAGTTTGCAAAGTAATATTTCAGAGCTAGATCAGAAATGTAAGGACTATGGTATGAAGATTAACATCTCCAAAACGAAAGTAATGGCAGTGGGAAAGAGATATAAACGGATTGAGTGCCAAATAGGACGAACAAAGTTAGAACAGGTAGACAGTTTCAAGTACTTAGGATGCATATTCTCATGGGATGGCAACATAGTGAAAGAACTGGAAGCGAGGTGTAGCGAAGCTAATGCAGTGAGCGCTCAGCTACGATCTACTCTCTTCTGCGAGAAGGAAGTCAGTACCAAGACTAAGTTATCTGTGCACCGTTCAATCTTTCGACCAACTTTGTTGTATGGGAGCGAAAGCTGGGTGGATTCAGGTTACATTATCGATAAGGTTGAGGTTACGAATATGAAAGTAGCTAGGATGATTGCAGGTATTAGTAGATGGGAACAATGGCAGGAGGGTGTCCACAATGAGGATATCAAAGAAAAACTGGGAATGAACTCTATAGATGTAGCAGTCAGGGCGAACAGTCTTAGATGGTGGGGGCATGTTACACGCATGGGAGAAGCAATGTTACCCAAGAGACTCATGGGTTCAGCAGTAGAGGGTAGGAGGAGTCGGGGCATACCAAGGAGAAGGTACCTGGATTCGGTTAAGAATGATTTTGAAGTAATAGGCTTAACATCAGAAGAGGCACCAATGTTAGCACTGAATAGGGGATCATGGAGGAATTTTATAAGGGGGACTATGCTCCAGACTGAACGCTGAAAGGCATAATCAGTCTTAAATGATGATGATGATGATGATGATGATGATGATGTGTTACATTAAAAACAGCAGTTTATACTGCATAGTTTCTGCGATCAATTATTCATCAAGCGTCTTCACACTGGGAACATATAACAGTTTCGTTGCTGAACTTAGTGTATGTGTATCTCTTATAGTTATTACAGATCATTGTTGTTTTGTTCACTTTATTTTACTTCACTGCCTTTGCCTGGCTTTCACGTCAACATAAAAGACATCTTCGCCTCTTCCTTGAGTTTCCTTTGCAGCGAGCTTTTGCTTGACGTTCCGTCCGCGAATACCTCCTTTCTTCATTTCTTTAGTATATAGTTTCGTCAGCTGTGGTCCCAGTTCTCGAAGAAAAAACAGTTGCTTATTAGATTTTGTCTTGTTCCACTCTGGAAAGTTTATGAGAAATACTGTATAACCTTTTAAGGCAACTATGTCCGCAAGGATACAGAAAATAGATAGCGGCCTCACCATTTCATCGATAGTGTCAACGCCACCTTCCGCCTGGTTATAATATAAATTAATGACTGTTTTCGTCTTAGCGTCAATAGGTGAACCAATTGCAGCGTCTTAATGTTGAGTCGACACCGATAGAAGTTTTTTTTCTTGGGGGGGGGGGGGGGGGGAGGATTTCATGGGAACTATAAGAACGGTTGTGATTGGGGTATTTCCAATACTAGAATCACTAAACGTAAATTTACTGGAACATAACCCTCTTATTAAGATGTCTTTCAGTTCTTGAAGTGCTTTCTATTAGCTTATAACGTTCTAACAAGAGTTAGCTTGTGATTCCTCCATAAATCTTCGGCCAAATCATCTAAAGTGTGATATCCGTCTACGATAACATTGCGCCCTGAACTATGTACAGCAATAACCAGGCTTTTCACTACTGCCGCAGCTCAATTTTATTGTTGTGGAGTGTTATTTTTCTTCCCTGCATACGGCTCCATGCTGAGAACATATCTGGTTTTAGAGTCTGTAAGCGTTCTATAAGTATATCATACTTTCTAGGTTTTCCCTTCATGAAACCTTGAATGGACCCTGCCAAGGAGCAGCGACAACATTTCATCAGTAACAGTGTGCATCCCCGCTGAATAATATTTTGGCAATAATTGATTCATTTTATCAAAATACTTCTCGTATTTCCAAAAACTTTTCATGTTCCCTGCGCTGATTTAGAGTCTCTCTGTCATGTAATCTTACTAATTCAATTATGCTGAAGGAATATAGTTCTACTCACAGTAGCAGCATAGACAGGAATTCCTGAAGTGTGGGGCCATAAATCGGGAATAGGTGACTTCTATCACCCTCCTTCCCCATAATAATAAGTAAACTTAAATGTACCATGATTTCAAGTCTGTTTTATTTAAAACTGTTGGTACTCCGTCACTGCTCACACATTCCTCTTCAGTTTCACTCAACACCTCGTCGCGTTACCAAATTCAATTTCAAGGCCTGCAGATTCTTCTTAAACGTCTAATACTCCCCTCTCAGTAAGAGAGCAACAGTGATTTTTCAGTCACAAACGTTTCTAACTCTAGACAAAACGGCACTGATTGAGAAGGAACACGAACATTCAGAAACCAAAGACAAATGAATAATTGTTGAGATCATTGTTGCTATCACAATTCAATTCCCATTGGGTCTACACTGCCGAAGTGTTATAAGGTATGGAGTAAGTTATTCGTTGTTCAAGTCTCCTAAGGGGACAGACTTTATAACGACTGCCTTTAGACTTAAATTAACGGAATTAGCTGAAAAATTATGTATTTACAAAATCTGTTACAGGAAACAATAAAAAACAATGAATATTTTCATCAGACTTTTAAAATCTATTACAAAATTCAATTTCGAGGCCTGCATATTCTTCTTAAACGTCTAATACTCCCCTCTCAGTAAGAGAGCAACAGTGATTTTTCAGTCACAAATGTTTCTAACTGTACAGAAAACGGCACTGATTGAAAAAGAGCAAGAACATTCAGAAACCAAAGACAAATGAATAATTGTTGAGATCATTGTTGCTATCACAATTCAATTCCCATTGGGTCTACACTGCCGAAGTGTTATAAGGTATGGAGTAAGTTATTCGTTGTTCAAGTCTCCTAAGGGGACAGACTTTATAACGACTGCCTTTAGACTTAAATTAACGGAATTAGCTGAAAAATTATGTATTTACAAAATCTGTTACAGGAAACAATAAAAAACAATGAATATTTTCATCAGACTTTTAAAATCTATTACAAAATTCAATTTCGAGGCCTGCATATTCTTCTTAAACGTCTAATACTCCCCTCTCAGTAAGAGAGCAACAGTGATTTTTCAGTCACAAATGTTTCTAACTGTACAGAAAACGGCACTGATTGAAAAAGAGCAAGAACATTCAGAAACCAAAGACAAATGAATAATTGTTGAGATCATTGTTGCTATCACAATTCAATTCCCATTGGGTCTACACTGCCGAAGTGTTATAAGGTATGGAGTAAGTCATTCGTTGTTCAAGTCTCCTAAGGGGACAGACTTTATAACGACTGCCTTTAGACTTAAATTAACGGAATTAGCTGAAAAATTATGTATTTACAAAATCTGTTACAGGAAACAATAAAAAACAATGAATATTTTCATCAGACTTTTAAAATCTATTACAAAATTCAATTTCGAGGCCTGCATATTCTTCTTAAACGTCTAATACTCCCCTCTCAGTAAGAGAGCAACAGTGATTTTTCAGTCACAAATGTTTCTAACTGTACAGAAAACGGCACTGATTGAAAAAGAGCAAGAACATTCAGAAACCAAAGACAAATGAATAATTGTTGAGATCATTGTTGCTATCACAATTCAATTCCCATTGGGTCTACACTGCCGAAGTGTTATAAGGTATGGAGTAAGTTATTCGTTGTTCAAGTCTCCTAAGGGGACAGACTTTATAACGACTGCCTTTAGACTTAAATTAACGGAATTAGCTGAAAAATTATGTATTTACAAAATCTGTTACAGGAAACAATAAAAAACAATGAATATTTTCATCAGACTTTTAAAATCTATTACAAAATTCAATTTCGAGGCCTGCATATTCTTCTTAAACGTCTAATACTCCCCTCTCAGTAAGAGAGCAACAGTGATTTTTCAGTCACAAATGTTTCTAACTGTACAGAAAACGGCACTGATTGAAAAAGAGCAAGAACATTCAGAAACCAAAGACAAATGAATAATTGTTGAGATCATTGTTGCTATCACAATTCAATTCCCATTGGGTCTACACTGCCGAAGTGTTATAAGGTATGGAGTAAGTTATTCGTTGTTCAAGTCTCCTAAGGGGACAGACTTTATAACGACTGCCTTTAGACTTAAATTAACGGAATTAGCTGAAAAATTATGTATTTACAAAATCTGTTACAGGAAACAATAAAAAACAATGAATATTTTCATCAGACTTTTAAAATCTATTACAAAATTCAATTTCGAGGCCTGCATATTCTTCTTAAACGTCTAATACTCCCCTCTCAGTAAGAGAGCAACAGTGATTTTTCAGTCACAAATGTTTCTAACTGTACAGAAAACGGCACTGATTGAAAAAGAGCAAGAACATTCAGAAACCAAAGACAAATGAATAATTGTTGAGATCATTGTTGCTATCACAATTCAATTCCCATTGGGTCTACACTGCCGAAGTGTTATAAGGTATGGAGTAAGTTATTCGTTGTTCAAGTCTCCTAAGGGGACAGACTTTATAACGACTGCCTTTAGACTTAAATTAACGGAATTAGCTGAAAAATTATGTATTTACAAAATCTGTTACAGGAAACAATAAAAAACAATGAATATTTTCATCAGACTTTTAAAATCTATTACAAAATTCAATTTCGAGGCCTGCATATTCTTCTTAAACGTCTAATACTCCCCTCTCAGTAAGAGAGCAACAGTGATTTTTCAGTCACAAATGTTTCTAACTGTACAGAAAACGGCACTGATTGAAAAAGAGCAAGAACATTCAGAAACCAAAGACAAATGAATAATTGTTGAGATCATTGTTGCTATCACAATTCAATTCCCATTGGGTCTACACTGCCGAAGTGTTATAAGGTATGGAGTAAGTTATTCGTTGTTCAAGTCTCCTAAGGGGACAGACTTTATAACGACTGCCTTTAGACTTAAATTAACGGAATTAGCTGAAAAATTATGTATTTACAAAATCTGTTACAGGAAACAATAAAAAACAATGAATATTTTCATCAGACTTTTAAAATCTATTACAAAATTCAATTTCGAGGCCTGCATATTCTTCTTAAACGTCTAATACTCCCCTCTCAGTAAGAGAGCAACAGTGATTTTTCAGTCACAAATGTTTCTAACTGTACAGAAAACGGCACTGATTGAAAAAGAGCAAGAACATTCAGAAACCAAAGACAAATGAATAATTGTTGAGATCATTGTTGCTATCACAATTCAATTCCCATTGGGTCTACACTGCCGAAGTGTTATAAGGTATGGAGTAAGTTATTCGTTGTTCAAGTCTCCTAAGGGGACAGACTTTATAACGACTGCCTTTAGACTTAAATTAACGGAATTAGCTGAAAAATTATGTATTTACAAAATCTGTTACAGGAAACAATAAAAAACAATGAATATTTTCATCAGACTTTTAAAATCTATTACAAAATTCAATTTCGAGGCCTGCATATTCTTCTTAAACGTCTAATACTCCCCTCTCAGTAAGAGAGCAACAGTGATTTTTCAGTCACAAATGTTTCTAACTGTACAGAAAACGGCACTGATTGAAAAAGAGCAAGAACATTCAGAAACCAAAGACAAATGAATAATTGTTGAGATCATTGTTGCTATCACAATTCAATTCCCATTGGGTCTACACTGCCGAAGTGTTATAAGGTATGGAGTAAGTTATTCGTTGTTCAAGTCTCCTAAGGGGACAGACTTTATAACGACTGCCTTTAGACTTAAATTAACGGAATTAGCTGAAAAATTATGTATTTACAAAATCTGTTACAGGAAACAATAAAAAACAATGAATATTTTCATCAGACTTTTAAAATCTATTACAAAATTCAATTTCGAGGCCTGCATATTCTTCTTAAACGTCTAATACTCCCCTCTCAGTAAGAGAGCAACAGTGATTTTTCAGTCACAAATGTTTCTAACTGTACAGAAAACGGCACTGATTGAAAAAGAGCAAGAACATTCAGAAACCAAAGACAAATGAATAATTGTTGAGATCATTGTTGCTATCACAATTCAATTCCCATTGGGTCTACACTGCCGAAGTGTTATAAGGTATGGAGTAAGTCATTCGTTGTTCAAGTCAACTAAGGGGACAGACTTTATAACGACTGCCTTTAGACTTGAATTAACGGATGATTCTAGCTGAAAAATTATGTATTTACAAAATATGTTACAGGAAATAATAAAAAACAATGAATGTTTGCATCAGACTTTTAAAATCTGAAATACAAATCTAAATTACAGTATGTGCTAAAGGTGGGTATAAATTACCCCTCCCTCCTTTGGAACGATATCGGTGAATTATTTGTATTTTTGTATTTCTCAAATCAGTTATAAATGCACTCTGCAGTTTATAAAAGTGCTGACCTTGTTAAGACGACACAGAAAATACAGTCCAGTGGCATTTGCTTAGTAAATCGTGTAGAATTCCCACAGGTTCGTTTTAGGTCACATCGGCCGTCAATTGTGGTACGGTTTCCTACCATCATTTCGCCGTCGTTTGGAGTTCGCACTGTCTTAGTTACTTACATTCACAACCTTGGTAATTCCAATAACTTCAGTAAGTTTGTTCGGCGGGAAATTAAGAATGTTTTTATATAACTGGTAGGTAAGATGTGTTGTTAGAGAGACAGGTGGCGCGAGAAGTAAACCATTGCGGAATTTCAGCCAGTCTGAATTTTTTGCTAAGAAGTCTGCCATTTCGGGCCGTTATGCCACATTTTCCGGAGTCTAGTCTGTGCTGACTGAAAATTCTGAAGTCCTTTAATGCTCCGGTAATGTATTATCAATCATCACACGTGACTCCCCTTCCTCTCCGCAACCACTCTGTCGAGATACGACAGTATTAAGAGGCGATTTTCATTCTCACACACTCTTCATTTACAAATAACAGAAAATCTATATCAAAAGGAGTTTACACGAAGTCGCATCTTCAAAAGTGAATATACCAAGTTAGAGAAGTAAATGTCTAGAATATCTCAACTTCCAACATCCTCCCCACCCTGGCCAACCTACAGAAGACGACCATCTAAACCTGAAGTGCTCTCTGCTGTCCTGATGTGCACAGTATGACTGTCCTTATTGTAGTGCTTCTTCATGCAGACAATTTTCTGTTTTCCCTTTCCTCCACTTGCATCTCGAGCTTTCACCCTCTTGAAGCAAACCAAATTACCTAGTTGGAAGTCAATGAATCTATCAGATGTGCCTCCAACTTCGTGGGACTTCCTAAGCTCCATGAGATAACCCTTAGTTCACCTTTCCCAAAAATCTTCTGCCTGTTTTTGTCGTAGTTGAAATCCTTTCGTCAAATTGTAGGTAACAATAGGTTCTGGTGTAGTCTGCACATTTAACAAACTCTCACTACCCAGAAAGTGTGCTGGCGTCAGAGGTTTTGTATCAACTCCAAGAGACATTGGCCCCCTGCTTACTGTCGCTTCGATGCTGCCGGCCGGAGTGGCCGAGCGGTTCTAGGCGCTACAATCTGCAACCGCGAGACCGCTACGGTCGCAGGTTCGAATCCTGCCTGGGGCGTGGATGTGTGTGATGTCCTTAGACTAGTTAGGTTTAAGTAGTTCTAAGTTCTAGGGGACTGATGACCTCAGAAGTTAAGTCCAATAGTGCTCAGAGCCATTTGAACCTTCGATGCTGACCAGAGTGGTACCGTGTAGAGTTATTCTGAAACTAATCTTAATAGTCCCAACAACTTCCGTAAGCATCGGTTGACGGTGCCAACCATCCTCTTCCACCGTTTTCCTCACGGAGAAGCTCGTGGCACAATGAACAAAGGGTTCAAATGGCTCTGAGCACTATGGACTCAACTGCTGAGGTCATTAGTCCCCTAGAACTTAGAACTAGTTAAACCTAACTAACCTAAGGACATCACACACATCCATGGCCGAGGCAGGATTCAAACCTGCGACCGTAGCGGTCTCGCCGTTCCAGACTGCAGCGCCAGAACCGCGCGGCCACTTCGGCCGGCCACAATGAACACCCAAGTGCTCCAGTTCTTGGGGAAGAAGCGATGAATCTCTGAAGCGGCGTGAAAGATTTTTGCGTTGTTGGTGTAGATTGTGTGCGGCAGTCAACGCCTAGTGACAAATCTCCGTAATACCATTAAAATGGGTCGGTGCTCAGACTAGAGCAAGGCCCTAAATGTATCGTGCGTTTTGTTGCGCAAGTGAAAGGGGTTATACCGGCCGTTTCCGTATCTGGATGTAGTGAAGCCCTGCAAGGTCTACGCCAGTGACCGTGAAGGGCTAAGAGGATCTCGTTCGATAGTTCGATAGGCAGAGTGTTTTCCTCTTGGAACCTTCATGATCTTGCGTGATAAGCATGTGTGCAGGACCCCTTTCATGGTTTGAGAAACGTGAAGCATCCAAAATTCTTTCCGAAATTCGGATAAGACAGTTCTGACACCAAGAAGAACTAAGTTTTTTTGAAACATGAGAAGTCTGGTAAAGTGATATAATCCACCTATACGTATTGGATGTCGCTCTTCTCTGGTAAGTTCCGCAAACTGTCATGTACCACCCAGAAGGGTGCGTCCACCTGCAATGAATATATGAAACCACCCAAGAGTCTCGCGGAATCGATTCACCGTTCTGCAGTGCGTACAATTCGCGAATCAAACATTGGCGATGGGCTACTTTAATGCAGTAAGTGCGAGAATTTTCAAGCTCGTTTACTGCCAACTCTCCAATATGTTTCTCTTAGTGTCGGATAGTGTCTGTGAAGCAAAGGATCTAATCAGTTGTACAAACTAGTCTCCAGTAGGAACAGAATTTGGAATTGTATATGATGCCAAAGAGGTATAGAAAGTGCCATCACATGTTTTACATTCCTTCTTTCTTGCGGGAGATCGTGACTCATGTTTGGTGTACCAGATAGGCAACATTTCTCTCGGTGTGTAAGCCATGGTGGTCCATTCCACCAAACATGTGCAGATTGGATTTGATTGCCAACAAGACTCGGTGTTAGGTAATCCACTGGGTTGACATGTCCAGGACAATGTCTCCACTGACTAGACGACTTGCATATGTATGAATTTCTGTCTCTGTATTACAGATGGGTCTTTCATCAACTTGCATCATTTGCATATCCAGCCTAAGGTCACTGTAGCGTCCGTCCACGAAGTTGCGTGAGTAATGTCGTACGCTGCAGCTGTGCAGAAATATTAGTAATAATAGTAATATTAGTAATAATAGTAATAACCAAATCAACATAAAGATTAAGAACAGTTTATATAGTGCCCATAGGCAAAGAAAGCAGCGCAGAATGTATGACTAACATACGAAATCAAATGTCTGCACCCAAAAAAATTTAACTTCATCTCGAAATCTATATAAAACTCATGTAGAGATTGCAAATAATGTTAACAATACTGCTGCTTTATCGTATCTGGTCAATAACGTTGAAAGTTAGACAGATATGATCATGAAAGAAAATGAAGAAAAGCGTAAGAAAATGTTAACGCAGCTAATGAGACAACAAACACAACGCAAAAACATGTACCATTGACAACCAAAGCATACACACGAATTTTACACAAGACTGATGGATGTCAAAGCCACACAACTAAACACTGAAGGAAAAGAGCTGTTTGGAAAATGAGTTAAATATAATGTGAATGCAAACGTAGAAGAAAAATACATACAAAACCTGATAATGCAATCACTAGCTAGTCGAAGATGACAGCAGAAAAATGAAATTAGCAGTGTGAACACTGGAATAACAAGAGAAGAAGAGAAATACATAAAATTATAACAAACATGAAAATGTAGAAAGACAAAAACAATAAAAATAGATAATCTGAAGAACTCAAGAAAGCAGCTCCAAAATGAAAACATCATTATTTCAAAAGCCGACATAGGATATACAGTAGTTTTTATAGACAAATAACAATATATTGACAAAAGACAAGAGTTAATTTCACAAAATAATATCACAAAATTGAAATCCGTTCCTACAAACCGATTTCAGGTTGAGGTAATAAAATCTGCAAAAATATAGGCTACGCACTAGATGACAGAGAATAAGTAATCCAACTGTACCCACCTTCCGATGCCATCCAAAGATCCATACACCAAACATCACATGAAGACCAACTCGAAACTTTTAAAGAGCTCTTACTTACAAACTTGCACGATATGTGTTGAAAATACTATCTGAAACCTATAAAACAGAAGATGACAGAACTATAAAGAAAACTCACAGTTAATACCACTCATAAAAGGCATAAAAATCACAGACACAGCTACCCTTCTCTCTTTTGACATAGAAAATATGTACTTTCACATACCAACTACAGAAACAATAAACTTCATAGAACAAAACCCGAAGGATAACAGTCAACCAGAAGATGAACACATCAAAGAAAGATACAGGTTACTGGAATTCATAACTGAGCAGAACTACTTTCCGTTTAATAACGAATACTGTATGCAAGAAGATGGGCTGCCAGTGGGATTCCCAGTATCAGATGCCCTAGTTAACATTAACCTAATATTTGAAAACGCTGCCGCTATTAATTATAACACACTTTATTGAGTCAGATACGTGGGTGGGGCGCCAGTGTGGATGACATCCCTTGTTTAGTAGATAAACAGCAAAAATCGCCCTGTTGCATGCGAATATAAACACAATACACAAAAAGATCAGATTCACAGTGGAAAAAGAACGGGACAACCAAATAAACTTGATATGTACAACTATCAAAAAAAGGAAACAGTCACCATTGCTTTGAAATGTACTGTAAATCTACAACTGACAGAATCATACATTAAACTTCAAAACACTCACACCTGCAGAAACAGTCAACACTCTGATACATGCTTTGTAGTCTCAACACAGTAGCACTCAGCACAAAAAATTACCAGAAATATGTAGACAATATCACGCAAATCGCAACAAACAATGGGTACAACAGTAATCCAATCACAAAAATAAAGAAAGAATTAAACAACAAATGTAGTCAGTTAACACAACACATACATGGCCACAAACAACAGCACAAAAACCAAATAAACATAACCACACATACCAGAACAATAATGACAAGGTGAATGCATGAAAAGAAAACAGAAGGTCAGGATGGTACACAATAACATCCAGGCACAAGCTCACATATAAAATAACAAATATTTTCAAAAACAAGGCACAAATATAGCATTCAAAAGAGACAGCTCAGTCCAAAAGTATGTTCCAAAAACTGCAAAAGACACGGATGTCTACCAGAAGGCAGGAATATACCAACTACAATGCCACAAATTTGGTGAAATGTTTGTTGGACAATCCAGCAGATCATTCTGACACCCAGTACACAGAACATAGCAGCGTATGGAAATATAGGACACGTCGAAGTGAATATGACTATCTACTAGCTCTTTACGCTGATCATTTAATAGACAGAAATCCCAATAAATGTTCACAAACCCCATTTATCTCCTAAACATGTAAACGAAAAATGAAAAAAAATCGAAAGAAAATAAAGTGAATAAATCAAAATAATGAAAAATGTATTAATAATAAACTAAAAAGAATACACGCATACACACATAAAAAACTTTCATTAACACACATACAGTCAAACAAAAAACAACTAAAAGCAACAGGTGGTATAGTTGGGAACACTAAAAAAACAAATGACACTCTAGCCACAGAAAACGGCAGTTACAGTGCAAAATTTCCTAAACAGACTGACCACAGAGGAAACTGCAAGCCTTCAACCAGTTTGCCCCATTAGAGAAAGCTGTTTGGCTTATAAACAGTGAATTAGACGCTGAACTGTAAGTACCTTTCCATTTTATTATAACACTGAATTGCCTTAAATCTATAACTTGTAATTAAAAACGATAACCTATATGTACAAACACAAAAATCTTGTAATATTTCAGGACGCACGCTGAAGGTGTTTCTTAAGGCAAATCGCGTCTTGGTGCACAAGTTAAATAAAAATTTAAAGCGCAGCAAGAAAAAAGCGTTTTTCTTTTAACTTCTACAATTTGTACATAGTTGCTGCAAAAATCGCCACCACAAGAAATTTGGCATAAAAACATTGTTGGCTAGTATCCATGCGGTAACAGAAAACGTTTTCTCCTGTGAAGATGCATGTTCTTTCAACATTACCGAAAACAAGAATGGATTGAATGTCAGACTAAATGGAAGTCTAATGAAACGATAAGTCGTCACTTCGTTCGTCGTGTGGTAATTACCGTGACTATCTTGAGAAACTTCGTCATAAAATCTTGTCAAATCCCTTTCGCCTGCATGCAAGAACAGTTGCAGAAAAGGTAGCGCGATATCGCTAGTAGTAGCCACAGGATGTAATCGGAACCGTAATAGAACAGCAAGTATTTCTGGCGGAAGATTTGGATCTGCTTCGAAGGTGTTCTTGAGAGAGGGTATGTCGACTTCGGAAGAGGACGAGTTGGAAACGATTCTTCATTTTATTCTACGAAGTATCACCTTGTTAACTGAACGATGTCTTGTGACAGCCAGAGCGAGAGCACCAGCAGCAGCGAGTACTGTTTGTATAAAGCGTTTATTTTGCATTTTGTTTACGACCTTCCACTAAGGAAGGGATTCTATTTGTGTTTATCTGCTCTGCATAGTAACTAACAGTTCTTGATAAAACTTTACGTAGTTTTCGTGTTAGATTTCTTAGTGTTTTCTTGATCGTTTAGAACAGAAAGCGCCCTAAAACCGTCTTTTGTTTGTTTCGCGGCCGTTAGCCACTAGTCACTTGAATCAGCAGTTGTCTTGTGACAGCCAGAGCGAGAGCACCAGCAGCAGCGAGTACTGTTTGTATAAAGCGTTTATTTTGCATTTTGTTTACGACCTTCCACTAAGGAAGGGATTCTATTTGTGTTTATCTGCTCTGCATAGTAACTAACAGTTCTTGATAAAACTTTACGTAGTTTTCGTGTTAGATTTCTTAGTGTTTTCTTGATCGTTTAGAACAGAAAGCGCCCTAAAACCGTCTTTTGTTTGTTTCGCGGCCGTTAGCCACTAGTCACTTGAATCAGCAGTTGTCTTGTGACAGCCAGAGCGAGAGCACCAGCAGCAGCGAGTACTGTTTGTATAAAGCGTTTATTTTGCATTTTGTTTACGACCTTCCACTAAGGAAGGGATTCTATTTGTGTTTATCTGCTCTGCATAGTAACTAACAGTTCTTGATAAAACTTTAGTCGTTTTCGTGTTAGATTTCTTAGTGTTTTCTTGATCGTTTAGAACAGAAAGCGCCCTAAAACCGTCTTTTGTTTGTTTCGCGGCCGTTAGCCACTAGTCACTTGAATCAGCAGTTGTCTTGTGACAGCCAGAGCGAGAGCACCAGCAGCAGCGAGTACTGTTTGTATAAAGCGTTTTTGTACTTATTTGCTGCGCTTAGCTTTTAAATAGTTTTTCTGGGAAAACCTAGCGTAGTTTTCGCGTCTCGTATTTCAGTGAGTGTTTCTTGATTATCAGAGTAGCTCATCAGAAGATTATCTTGGGAATTTGTCACCGTATAGAGTAGGGTAAACATAGTCATGTGTAGGGACTGTGGTTGTTGTGAGCGGACGCAAGGAGAATTGGCCACTCTTCGGGGGCAGGTGGAGGCTTTGTCTGTTAGGCTCATCGAGCTCGAGGCGCAGGCGTCGGCTCGTAGTGGCGTTGGGGCAACTGTTGTGAGACCTATGCCTACTTCGGTGGCCTTGGAATCACATGGAACCCCTGATGTCGCTGCGTCTTCCGGCAGTGAGCATCTTACCGGTCAGCCATCACTCCAGGGTGAATGGCGGACAGTGGTGGGCTCGCGCGTGCCTGGCCGAAAGGCGAAGGTGGGATCTGGCCGCGTGGCAGCTGCCTTACCCCTTTCCAACAGGTACGGGGTGCTTCCTAGTGGTGATGACATCGTTTCCGAGCCACCACAGGATGCCTCGCCTGTTGGGCCAGTGGCCGATTCTCCGGCAAGGTCCCGACAGTCACAGAGGGCGGGCCTATTAGTTATAGGGAGCTCCAACGTTAGGCGGTTTATGGAGCCCCTCAGGAAAATAGCGGGTAGGTCGGGGAAGAATGCCAGTGTGCCCTCGGTGTGCTTGCCGGGGGTCTCGTCCGTAATGTGGAGGAGGCCCTTCCGGCAGCTATTGAACGCACTGGGTGTGACCGGCTGCAGATAGTAGCACATGTCGGAACGAATGACGCCTGCCGCTTGGGTTCTGAGGCCATCCTTGGTTCCTTCCGGCGGCTGGCTGATTTGGTGAAGACAACCAGCATCGCATGCGGAGTGCAAGCTGAGCTTAATATCTGCAGCATAGTGCCCAGAGTCGATCGCGGTCCTCTGGTTTGGAGCCGTGTGGAGGGTCTAAACCAGAGGCTCAGACGACTCTGCGACTATAATGGTTGCAAATTCATCGACCTCCGTTATTGGGTGGAGAACTGTAGGGCCCCCCTAGACAGGTCAGGCGTGCACTACACACCGGAAGCAGCTACTAGGGTAGCAGAGTACGTGTGGCGTGCACACGGGGGTTTTTTAGGTTAGAGGGACCCCTCCTTGGGCGAAACGATAAAATACCTGACGGCTTACCAGAGAGGACATTATCATCGTTGATAAAGAACGTCCGTCCTCAGAGACCAAAAACAGGAAAAGTTAACGTAATATTGGTAAACTGCAGGAGTATCCAGGGCAAGGTTCCTGAATTAGTATCTCTTATTGAAGGAAATAGTGCGCATATAGTATTAGGAACGGAAAGTTGGTTAAAACCGGAAGTGAACAGTAACGAAATCCTAGACACAGAATGGAATATATACCGCAAGGATAGGATAAACGCCAATGGTGGAGGAGTATTTATAGCAGTAAAGAATTCAATAATATCCAGTGAAGTTATTAGCGAATGCGAATGTGAAATAATCTGGGTTAAGTATCAAAGGTGGGTCAGATATGATAGTCGGATGCTTCTATAGACCACCTGCATCAGCAACCGTAGTAGTTGAGCGCCTCAGAGAGAACCTGCAGAACGTCGTGAAGAAGTTTCGTGATCATACTATTGTAATAGGGGCAGACTTCAATCTACCAGGTATAGAATGGGATAGTCACACAATCAGAACTGGAGCCAGGGACAGAGACTCTTGTGACATTATCCTGACTGCCTTGTCCGAGAATTACTTCGAGCAGATAGTTAGAGAACCAACTCGTGAAGCTAACGTTTTACACCTCATAGCAACAAATAGACCGGAACTTTTCGACTCCGTGAATGTAGAAGAGGTTATCAGTGATCATAAGTCAGTGGTTGCATCAATGACTACAAGTGTAATAAGAAATGCCAAGAAAGGAAGGAAAATATATTTGCTTAACAAGAGTGATAGGGCACAAATCGCAGAATATCTGAGTGACCACCATCAAACGTTCATTTCTGAGGAAGAGGATGTGGAACAAAAATGGAAAAAATTCAGAAACATCGTCCAGTACGCCTTAGATAAGTTCGTACCGACTAAGGTCCAAAGCGAGGGGAAAGATCCACCGTGGTATAACAATCATGTACGAAAGGTACTACGGAAACAAAGAAAGCTTCATCATAGGTTTAAGAGTAGTCGAATCATAGCTGATAAGGAAAAGCTGAACGAAGCGAAAAAGAGCGTAAAGAGAGCAATGAGAGAAGCATTCAACGAATTCGAACATAAAACATTGGCAAACAATCTAAACAAGAACCCTAAAAAGTTTTGGTCATATGTAAAATCGGTAAGCGGATCTAAATCCCCTATTCAGTCACTCGTTGACCACGATGGCACCGAAACAGAGGACGACCGAAGAAAGGCAGAAATACTGAATTCAGTGTTCCGAAACTGTTTCACTGCGGAAAATCGTAACACGGTCCCTGACTTCAGCCGTCGCACGGACGCCAAAATGGAAAATATTGAAATAAACGATATCGGAATTGAAAAACAACTGCTATCACTTAGTAGCGGAAAAGCATCCGGACCAGACGAGATACCCTTAAGATTCTACAGTGATTATGCTAAAGAACTTGCCCCCTTTCTATCAGCAATTTATCGTAGATCGCTGGAAGAACGTAAAGTACCTAGCGACTGGAAGAAAGCGCAGGTCGTTCCCATTTTCAAGAAGGGTCATAAATCAGATGCGAATAATTATAGGCCTATTTCGCTTACGTCAATCTGTTGTAGAATAATGGAACATGTTTTGTGTTCTCGTATTATGACGTTCTTAGATAATACAAATCTCCTTCATCATAACCAACATGGATTCCGCAAACAGAGATCATGTGAAACTCAGCTCGCCCTATTTGCCCAAGAAATTCACAGTGCCGTAGACACTGGCGAGCAGATTGACGCCGTATTCCTGGACTTCAGGAAGGCATTTGATACGGTTCCGCACTTACGTTTAGTGAAAAAAATTCGAGCTTACGGAATATCGGACCAGGTTTGTGATTGGATTCAGGATTTCCTAGAAGAAAGAACACAACATGTCATTCTTAACGGTTCAAAATCTGCAGATGTAGAGGTAATTTCGGGAGTACCGCAGGGAAGCGTGATAGGACCTTTATTGTTTACAATATACTTAAATGACTTAGTTGACAACATCGGTAGCTCCGTGAGGCTATTTGCAGATGACACGGTTGTCTACAAGAAAGTAGCAACATCAGAAGACTCGTACGTACTCCAGGAGGACCTGCAGAGGATTAATGCATGGTGCGACAGCTGGCAGCTTTCCCTAAACGTAGATAAATGTAATATAATGCGCATACATAGGGGCAGAAATCCATTCCAGTACGATTATGCCATAGGTGGTAAATCATTGGAAGCGGTAACGACCGTAAAATACTTAGGAGTTACTATCCGGAGCGATCTGAAGTGGAATGATCACATAAAACAAATAGTGGGAAAAGCAGGCGCCAGGTTGAGATTCATAGGAAGAATTCTAAGAAAATGTGACTCATCGACGAAAGAAGTAGCTTACAAAACGCTTGTTCGTCCGATTCTTGAGTATTGCTCATCAGTATGGGACCCTTACCAGGTTGGATTAATAGAAGAGATAGACATGATCCAGCGAAAAGCAGCGCGATTCGTCATGGGGACATTTAGTCAGCGCGAGAGCGTTACGGAGATGCTGAACAAGCTCCAGTGGCGGACACTTCAAGAAAGGCGTTACGCAATACGGAGAGGTTTATTATCGAAATTACGAGAGAGCACATTCCGGGAAGAGATGGGCAACATATTACTACCGCCCACATATATCTCGCGTAATGATCACAACGAAAAGATCCGAGAAATTAGAGCAAATACGGAGACTTACAAGCAGTCGTTCTTCCCACGCACTATTCGTGAATGGAACAGGGAAGGGGGGATCAGATAGTGGTACAATAAGTACCCTCCGCCACACACCGTAAGGTGGCTCGCGGAGTATAGATGTAGATGTAGATGTAGAAGGTAAAAAGTAGTGTTAACTGGATCTTAAGGATGACCGAGGTTTACATGGTTACTTGTAATGTAGTCCTATATAAGACGATGGCAAGTATCCTTTAAGGAACCGTTGATAGAAAGCCTTTTATGTAAACTGTGGAATCTAATTTCTGCATTCAATTCTGGAAGAAGGATAGAATCTTTATTTGTCTGTACCTTATCTTGCTGTGCAGTTATGGCAATAGTTTCTAGATCCGAGAAAGACCTCAAATGGTCATCTGTGGGCAGGTGATCCTGAAGTACGAAGTTAACAATAGCTAAATTCAACAATATCAGAAATTGAGTCCGCCTTGATGGAAAACTCCTTGTTATTTGTTTACTTGTTTCTTTCCCAAACTAGTTTCGGCAACAGATATCACCATCATCAGTAGGCTTTTTTTAATCTTATTCATTGTATATTATGGCATGTTTTTGAGAATTACTGTCGCTGTTTGCGACATATTTTCTGTGCCTTTCTTCTGTTGCCGTTTTTTTTTCTCAGGGAGCATCATGTCATCTACAAGTTCGTAGAACGACATGTACCTGATTGTATACACAGAAATATAAAACTTTCGCACTTTGTTGTTGATCAAGAACATTACGCCATCTTGCTGATCGCGAACTATTTGTCGCCGAAACTAGTTTGGGAAGTAAACAAGTAAACAAATAACAAGGAGTTTTGCGTCAAGGCGGACTCAGTTTCTGATAATATTGTTTTTCTATGCAAACACGAAGCAAATGGAAGAGATCCAAGATAAAGTTATTGTTAATAGCTAAATTCGCACACACGGCATACCTGCGCCCACCGAGGATCCAACCGAAAGTAGTGGGAAACAGGACAGTAGATTTAGTGGTCGGTATACCTTTTGTGACAATCTTCCAGTAATGATCGTTAAAAATTAAAAGATCGATGAGCCTTCTTCTTCTGGATCTATCTGTGGAACAGTTGACTGTAGTGGGTGGACGTGTGTTATATCTTTAATTTCTTGTGGCACTCTGGGCTGATGCATGAAGTAATAGTCACTTTTATATGCGCAGTTATGTGTCGTATGGTTAGTCCACACTACTCTAATTTAGAAGTTGGCAAAGCTATGTCATCGTCACGAGCAAAAGGTGCAAACACTGAGATGTCGTTGGTCCAAGGCAGATGGTTTGAGATATTCTACTAAAGACCTTACTATGAAGGAGACTTGGCTTCTCTAATCTAGCACACATCGAATAAGTTTGATTAGCACTCTTCCAACATCGCATGCTACGATGCACATCTCAGCAATTTTAAAACATATGAGGGTGCGTGTGTGTGTGTTGTCGTTTTAAACGTCATACATTCAACACACATCGATTTGTGATGCGTCTTTCTACCATTAGCACAAAAAGCTAGCTCGACCATTCTTACCGAAATATGACACCTTGAGCCTAAAGGCGTACATGCGGTAGTTTGTAGCGCGCGCATGTGCGTGTGTGTGTGGTCGGGGGGGGGGGGGGGGGGGGGGGGAGGAGTTTCAATGTTGTGGAAGACGAGTGGCGACTTGTAAGCAGCCATAAAAATTTTCTGATCGGACCATGTTAAAAACTTGTGTAACAATTGCTTCTAAATAGTTGTCTTGAAAGAATAACACCTAAATGCACTATATTTTTTCCTTTTCCTGAGAGCTACGGGAGGGGGTGGGGTTGGTCGGCAGTCTCCCCTCGCGCAAGAGTACGAGCGTCCTTGTTTATGTTTAAGCATAGAAAAGACCGGTTAGCGACTTTGAATTTCTGTTTTTACTCCGTCAAGTCGGTACTTTATTACTCATCCATTCTTGAGTCCAATGGCCCCGTTCGTCACAAAAGATGCAAAATGGGCCGTAGTTTTCTTTACCGTTGTGTGACGTGGATTTCTGATTAGCACGGACATGAAGGTCAGCATCTGTGGAAGGGTAAACCAACGTTTTATTGTCGCAACGGAACTTCTGCGAAGTAAGCGCTGCGTCAGCTTCCTTTCCTAGAAATTCCATTAACTGATATATGTCTCCTTCTGAAGGCCGGTTTGTCTGATATGAAAGAGTCTGCAGATATCATAAGGGAAAGTTGTGACAGAATTTTCTCCGAGCTCACGCAAAGCTTGGAGACAGCGGTTGCAATCGTGGCAGAAATAAGGGAATCTGGAATCGTAAACCATCAGAGTTTCATTCTTCCAAATAACCCAAATGAGCTTGCATAATTCTATTTTATCACCATGGCGTGCTGTGGAAATTCTCTTAGTTTCTTCGCATGTATTAGAAGATACAGCGATATCATCAACTTTCGATTCCCTTCTAGGCTATTATGCAGAAATATGTGTTTATGTACGATGCATATCGTGGGTTCTTACTCAATCGATTGCTGCATTGCTAAAAACGAGCCTATCCCTCAATATATCCTGAAAATGTCTCAAGTGTTATACCGGGCGGTCTAATATTAGGTGGTGGATTGACTGTCCTAGCTGGTTCTTTATCATTGACGATATTCTAGACCATAGAAGTGATTCGTTTTTCCTCTATTCTCCATGATGTGCGTAAAGTTGCGCGCTTGGCTATGTCAATGCGCTCGTCACACTTGGACGCGTCAACAGCATAATTATCATCGACAAAATAATGCATTTTGTTACCAAGATCTGTTAATGCACACGAGACATCTTGTAATCAATATTTAGAATATTCATAACCTTCTGTGGGAGTTGTGTCACTAAAGTTACGTACTTCGTGTAAAATACGTGCAATAATAGCTCTTGCCTCGTCCGTACTCCCTTCAGTCGTTGCAGTTGATTGTTGTTATCAGCGTTTACTGTGTCAGACATGGTGAAGTATTAGTAATTGACAGAGTGGATGAAGGCAGTACGTAGTTTAGTTAACGACAGTTAAGATGGCAGCACCTGTCATAAACAATGCACTGGCGTAGTGTAAGATCTGAAAAACCGTTAAAGCGCCAATCGAACAGCTACACCAGCAATATAGAGGGGCAATAATGTAGTCAGTTGCCTTTACAAATGGCACTGCAAAATATGTGGCGTGATTATTCAGTTAAACATAACCGCGTATGCAGGCGGTTGTCGTCAGAGAGTTTTTGCGTGGCATGATGAGACAAATCACTGCAGTAAACACCTCGTGGTATGTCCGCATAACGTGCGTCCAAAATACGTGGTTCACAGCATCAGTCGTAGTTTCGGCACCAATTTCTATCTAGTGAAATGACAGTAATAAGCAGCGATTTTCCTTCTAACCCACTCTTTATTTACAGGTCACAGAACATCTGTATCAGACGGAGTTTACAAGTCATGTTTCCGAAAGTGAGTATTACAAATCAGAGAGATACAAATGCCTTGAACACCTCAACTTCCAACATCGCTTTGCATAACATATTGGGCAACTGCTATTTGTTTCAGACACAGTACATATTATAAGATTTGCGTTCTTGCTTCATAAAAAATATTCTTTTGAGGCAGTAGTATTTATCGTTATTAAGTAACGTGTATGTCGATGGCCGCCTCGTGACGTAACCGACACCTCTCCACGCTTCGCTGAACTGGTGGAACTGGAAGTGAAAACATGATAGAAAGTGATCGCTCGTTTAACTGCCGTCAGGCTTTTTCAGGCAGCTGTCTGTCTCTTTGTTTTACTGTCACATGAGCAGACACAGCTGGATCTCGTATTCTATATCAGTTCGACACGCTGAAGATATAGATAATGTACAAGAAGAAAGTCTGCAGGAGGCCATATAAAGCTCTCTTGGGTATTAAGACGCAAACTCTATATGGTAAACTGTTTAGAGAGGTTATGCCCACATATTGGGTTCTGTTTACTCTACCAGAAATAAAATTTGCTAGCACCACGGTATTAAGTCGTTGGCTATAAAACGCTCTGGTGATTCAGCCGCCGTGAGACACACACAGCACACTGTTGTCTGTTTCCTGTTTGAAGTATGGTCATTATGGGTGGCTTTCGTACACAGGGAAGTTTGTGCTGTTATGTTCCAGGATAGTATCCCGGGCGGACACTAAGAACTCGCCGAAGTTCTATCTCGGCAGCTCCCGGAAGACGAACAATCTGGGTAAATGTCTAGTACGCTGGCAGGTAGGGGGAAATGCTGAGCGAGTTCCTGCAGACACGGAAGGTATTGCAGCACAGCAGAACTAGCGACTGCCCAAGTCTGCAAGCGAAGCATAGTGACATCATGGAAGCCATGAGGTACCGTTATACTAGTGGCAAAGCAGAGTATCTTGAGGAGGCCTAGGTGCGATGAGTATTCAGGTGCCGAACCAGCAGGAAAGAGCCTCTGAAAGGTGAAGTTGCGAAAGTCTGAAGTCACTAGAAGAGCTGACAGCCAGAGAAAATCAGGGCACATGATGTCATTGCCACCATAAGTACCCTACCCATTTTAACAACTGTGTGTTTGGTGCTTGCATGCTGCTAACTGCCCAAGGTGTAGACTCAGCACTTCCGTCAGTTATAGCTACATGGTGAGAGGGAAGGCTATAGACGTCGACCCCTCAGCACAGTTAGCTGTTTTCGGTCGTCTACGGAATTACGAGTCCAACTGGAAGGAAGCTGCTGCTGTTGTCAGCTGTACTGCAACTTCCGAGGCAATGTTGATGGGGCGCAGATGCCACTATCACCCTGCAGACCTGCTGGAGGCAAGGCCTGAGTGACCAAGACACTGCCTATCATCCGTCTTTGAGAGGGTGGCTCACTGATGCTGTTTATCCCATTCCTGAGACCGAGACCAAGGCTGCTGGCTCTTGTTTCCTGAGAGCCGACTGCAAGACAACGAGTACTTCAGGTGGGTCTGGAGGCGCGACTGCTGAGTGCAAATCTTCGAATGTCAGCGAGAGGACTGGAGGCCGCCAGCGTCTACGGGTCGATGGCCGTACGGTGACGTAACCGGCACCTCTCCATGCTTCTCTGAACTGGTGAAACTGCATGTCAAGCAGATACTTGTAGATTCTGTGGGGAGTTTATTTTTGTTACAAGGCTCTGCGCTTGTCAGAAAAGGGAAACAACTTCGATTAAAACGGCATAGACTTTCAGCAAGTAGTCGTGTACATTGCCATCACTCAACAATCTAAGTAGGTATTCTTTCTTAGTTTCGCTGCCTCGGTCGATATAAGTAACGAATAGCCGTTCACAAAACTTTCTCCTGGAACGGGCCCTAAGCATTCAAGAGCTCTGAAGCCTTATAGTCAACTGTTGGAATAACCTCTAATAAATTCTCGACACCCCATCAGTTATCTTAGTCGGTTTCGCTGTTAACTACTCAAGGATTTGACAAACAACACGTAATAGCATTTGATATCGTCAAACTTGACTGCATTTAGTGAAAATTTCTCTTCATGGTGTTCTATTCGTTCTATTCAGTTATACTGAACCGAAGCCTTCGTTTTTCTTTTACACTTGAAAAGATCCGTCAATGCAGACAAAACATTTCTTGCATTGATTCAGACATTGTGTACTAAGAATAAGATATGAATACTTTGGTCCACGCCGAAGGATTACACGATTTTTGTTATACATGTGTTATTCTGCTCATGGAAATATTGTGCACAAATGTCCTTGGAGTCTTTCTCCAAGGCATACATGAATAAAACGTTCTCGGTTTTCCAGCCGCGTTAATTCGCATAAAATCCTCGAGCTTTCGCTGGCGCAGATGGCCATCGAAAGCTCGAGGATTTTATTCGAATTGACGTGGCTGGAAAACCGAGAAGTTCTTATTCATTATGGTTCAAATGGCTCTGAGCAATAAGGGACTTAACTTCTGAGGTCATTAGTCCCCTAGAACTTAGAACTACTTAAACCTAACTAACCTAAGGACAACACACACATCCATGCCCGAGGCAGATTCGAACCTGCGATCGTAGCGGCCGCGCAGTTCCAGACTGTAGCGCCTAGAACCGCTCGACCACCCCGGCCGGCTGTTCATTATGCACAGATACCTTTGACTACCGGTATAATAGTCCGTGAGCGGAAAAATAAACAAACTTTTGCTGATGTTCTGGAATTAAGTCGTGACAGTGCAGAGTGAAAAAATTATCCAACAATCTATTCCTATTCCGTCACATACCTTAGCGCAGGCCTCTGTAGAATGATCAGAAAGAACTGAATCTTGATTTTCTTGTTCTCATAGTTTCACACTATGCTTAAAATTTAAATTTTTCCCGTGTTTGCTAGGTGTGTGAGCGCATTATTAGTTTACCTAACAGTTTAAAAACTGAGTTTAAAAACTGCATTCGATGAAGGACCAACTGCCTCACTAAATACCTTATTGGCTGGCTGTGGGCAATGGACAAACAAAATAAGTAACCACGGCCAATTAATTGTTGTAGAAATGGGCCATTTTCAAGTAACTGATGCTAACTTCCTTGCAGTTTAGAGAAGTAGAAAATTTACACCAGCCATTACAAAAGAAAACTGCGTAACGCTGAAGAAATCCGTGGGGAGAGGCACCATCATCTGCTTCCAGAAATTCTTTTTTATTGTTTTTGTTTCATAGTTTCCAGCGTTGAAACTATAGCTCTTACGACTATGTCAGGGTTTTCAGACTGGAGGAATATTTCCGGATTCCCATATAAATAAAAAAAATCCTATAGCCATATAAATTTGTAGCAATCATGGAAAAAGTCTCACTTGTGTTTGTGTCTATACCACATGCTTCATGAAGAAAATAGTGGACTCAATCGGACTGATCATTGGTATGATGTATTAAAGGTTGCTTTGGGAGATGGTTCCTGGGGACAGATGGGTTTGGCGTTTCGAGAAACAGTAGATATTCTCTTTAAAAAATAAAGGCAGTATCTTAAACTAGTAAAACACATCGTCATGTTTGATTTGTCTCAAGAGGATATGTGAAAAATAAGTTCACATAAAAATAATCAGAAAATGCTACAAAGTTAATTTATCACCCTGCTTTCAAGACGTATTCAGAATTACGTTCTACATGATTTTAAAAAAAAGCAACTTACAACTCTGTTATGACTCAATCCATGGCCTGAGTCGTAAAGAATTTCGTTCGTACTATTTAGAGCCTTGTGAAAAAGGTAATACCAAAGAAGATTTCCATGGCTTTAGTCCAGTTACAAACACTACTAGGAATGTCTAATCGAGGCTTTCATAAACGAGTTGTTAAAACACGAGAGTCCCCTGAAGAACATGCGAGGCCAAACTTGGGGGAACGCTGAGAATATGAAATGAATAAATACAGGAGCTCAAAAAAGAGTAAAAGACCGTAATCTACCAGCATATATTATTTCTGTCACCATTTCATTTATCTCCACGGCGTGTTTCAAAGGTTTAAACCACCATCATCAGGTGGATTTACATTAGATAGTATGACATTTGCGTGTGTGTTATGACAGCGAAAGGAACCTGTGACCACTGGAGACAGGGCCACAAGTTCTCCAAAAAATCGTGACACAACGCACACACAAGTGTCATACTAACTAATGCTAGTTCACCTTATGATGGAGGTTTAAACCTTGGAAACGCGTCGAGGAGATAAGTGAAACGGTGACTGGTAACTCTAAACTTGTTGTTTCATTTAGTGTCAATAACGGTCACGGTAAAGCCTAACCTAAAATGATCGCATTTGAAAATGTATTATTCCGTGCGGAGGTCATTTATTAAATCTTACAGTGAACAATGACGCGCTGCCAACTAATTCGGCTGGGCGGAGTGGTCGAGCGGTTCTAGGCGCTACAGTCTGGAAGCGCGCGACCGCTACGGTCGCAGGTTCGAATCCTGCCTCGGGCATGGATGTGTGTGATGTCCTTAGGTTAGTTAGGTTAAAGTAGCTCTATGTTCTAGGGGACTGATGACCTCAGCAGTTAAGTCCCATAGTGCTCAGAGCCATTTGAACCATTTCAACTATTTCAGAAAAGTTCCAGAATATTTCAGTGTCTTTCCTGTATCTACCTATCTGTGTTGAATTTTTAACTACCTTTTGTGAAATAAAATCACTATTCATTGAGAAGACAGACTTATGTACTATACGAAAATATCGAAGATTATAAAGTAGATGGTTTTGGAAGAAACAATGCCTGTGGTATTTCATCAGGGCTAGAAGACTTCTGACTTCTTTTTTACGCAGTGGGTTGGTATGAAATTATGTTTAGGATCAACCAAGTCAGCAAAGCACTCCAGGCAGATAATGCAGACCAACCGAGTGCTGAGCTCTAGATGGGAGAGCTGGCAAGATTTTTGAAGCAGATGAGGTAATACGAGGGTTTTAATAGTGTGGTAACTGATGTTCCTTGCTGACTAACTTGGATCTTCATCTACATTTGTGCTCTACAAGTTATCTTCTTTTCGATTCATGGATGCCGCTAAGTCAGAATGATTTCGGTAAAGCACCAAATGAGCCCTAATTTCCCTTATTTTCTCGATGTAAATATTTCACGTGGTTCAAAATGGTTCAAATGGCTCTGAGCACTATGGGACTTAACATATGTGGTCATCAGTCCCCTAGAACTTAGAACTACTTAAACCTAACTAACCTAAGGACATCACACACATCCATGCCCGAGTCAGGATTCGAACCTGCGACCGTAGCAATTTCACGTGGCATGTGTGGGAGGATGTAATATTTTTCCCGAATGTTCTGAGAACATACCTACACCGGGGTGACAAAAATCATGGGATAGCGATATACACGTACACACATGGCGGCAGTATCGCGTACACGAGGTATAAAACATGAAAGGGCAGTGCACTGGCGGAGTTGCTACTTACACTCAGGTGATTATAGCCGAACGATGGGGATTAGCACACTTTGAATCCAGAATGGTATTCGGAGCTAGATGCATGGGGCATTTTATTTCGGAAATCGTTAGGGACTTCAATATTCCGAGACCCACAGTGCGAAGAGTGTGCCAGGAATACTAAATTTTAGTCATTATTTCTCACCACAGACAACGCAGTGGGCGACAGCCTTCACATAATGACCGAGAGGAGCGGCTTTTGCGTAGAGTAGTCAGTGCTAACAGACAAGCAAAGCTGCTTGAAATAACTGCAGAAATCAATATGGCGTGCACTACGAACGTATCCGTTAGCAGAGAGCGACGAACTTTGGAACTAATGGGCTATGGCAGCAGACGACCGACACGAGTACCTTCGGTAACAACACTAGACCGCCTGCGACGCTTCTCACGGGTTCGTGATAATATCGATTGGACCCTGGACGACTGGAAAATCGTGCCTAGTCAAACGAGCCCCAATTGGCAAGTGTTAATAATAGAGTTCTAATGTGGCACAGACCCCACGAAGCAATCGACCAAGACGCTATGCAAGCGAATGGTGGCTCCAGACTGGTGTGGGCTATGTTTACATGGAATGGACTGGGTCCTCTGGTCCAACTGAAAAGTCATTGACCGGAAGTGTTTATGTTCGTCTATTTGGAGACCATTTGCAGCCATTCATTTACTTCATGTTTACAAACCACGATGGAAATTTTATGGATGACAACGCGCTATGTCACAATGTTCTGGACATTTTGAACGAATGATCTAGCCAACCAGATCGCCCAAAACGAATTCCATCCAACATTTATGGGACATAATCGAGAGGTCAGTTCGTGCACAAAATCCTGCACTGGCTACACTTTCGCTATTATGAACTCCTATACAGCCAGCATGTGTATGCATGTGCCATGGGTAGATCCCATAAATATCATCCAGTCCTCTCGCTAGTGGATTCACCTTCACACCCTATGCTAGACATAACACATTGTGGATCCACCTCCAGACACCCAGAAATAATGTATGATGGATCTACCTTTGAGGCCTATCCCAGACCTACAGAATTGTGGGTTCGCCTCCAAACACCACTCTGGAAATAATGCATGGCATAATCTACATTTGAACACTATATCAGAACTGCCGTGAGTCATGGAAACCATCTGGGACACATGCATGGACACAGAGATATAGAAAATAGAGAAAATGCCCTTCAATTGTAGAATATGTGATCGGAAGCGACAGGATGTGTTCCGGTACCGTGCTGTACTTCACAGTCCCATTAATGTGTCTATCTCGTACATAAGAATATTACTCCCAAAGAACGGCCTACCTCTATCCAATGAACATCTAGCACACAAAATAAGGGAATTTGAATGATTATGCACCTTCATCGTAGATATTCAAGAGTGTAAATGGACGTGTGACTTGCACAACAGGATGCCTTGTTTTGTTGTTATTATTGGAGAATGTAGACAATCCTGTTACAAATATTGGTAACATAAACTGTATGGGAGATGTTATGTTCGTTAGCAGGAAGAAATTATTGTGCTTACACCACTACAGAACCGTTTTGCGAAGAGTATTTCGCTACTTGCAGGTCTGTAGTACTATCGAAGATAACATGCAACTGTCTGAAACCGAGACTTCGCGTTTTGCAATATGCGTGCAGAGTCTCTACGTGTATGTGTGTAGAGCTTGTAACCTCCCCACAGAAATTTAATAATGAAATTGGACCAAGTGTAACCTCCCCACAGAAAAATGAAAAATGTATTGAAAATGTACCAAGCGTAAACTCCCCACAAAAAATAATAATTAAATGAATTTTTAATATTGTAAGCTCTGAACAAAATTGGCTTCCATTTATAATCTGTGTGCAGAAATGCATTCACATTTAACTTTCCCACAAAATTCTTTTCTCATTTCATGTTAACTTCGAAACAGAAAAATTCCTAAACACCAAAATAATAAAAAAAATTCAGTAACCTGGTAAATTTTATGACGACAGCAACGCTGCGCCTCGGCCCTGTGTTCTGAATAAAAAAGCAAAAATTCTTACGTCAATAAAAACTGCAAATATATCTGACTTATATAAAAATTTTCGGCACAGCTCCGTGCAATGCTGGCCCATGCTTTGTGATTCGTGAAAGGAGTTAATTATTCATTGGATAAAATCTTTAAATTGAAATGAATGTTTTTTTTTTAAAAAAAAATTATTTTATATTATAAAAATTATAATTGGGGCATTTTTTTGAAACAAATTAAGTGACAATTAATAGATATGTGCAAGGCTGCTTCTTTACCTTCTACAACAATACTGATCCTCCAGAGTCCTGACCAGAGTCCCGAGCAGAGCAGACAACCGACACGCGCCGACTATCGCCGACTTACGCAGGCAACTCAAGACTACTGTCGACAGGCACAGACGAGCGCAGTCTAGCGACAAGCAACAACTAACGACATACTGCTCTCTGGTCAGAGACTCTCCTAAGTACCTCACCTCTTACATAACCCTCCACTGGGGGGGCAAAAATTTGGCAGCGATGGTGAGTCAATTGGACTTTCCATGAGCAATAAATTTTTCCTAATTAACTAAGTTTACAACCACAGAATATAAAATATAGTGCACATGCACTGAGTACAGAACATATCAAGTAAAAGACAAAATGTATACTCAATGAGTACAAAACATATTAACAAATGACATAAGTGCACACGCACTGTAAAACTCCTTAGCATTTTACAAGAACTGATTACCCTAAAAAATGAAATAAAGAGCACACACACTGTAGAAGTCTTTAGCAGTTTTACATAACATATCATGAAGTGAAATAAAGTGCACACGCACTGTAAAAGTCTTTAACATATTTACATAACATATCATGGGGTGAAATAAAGTGCACACGCACTGTAAAACTCTTTAACATTTTTACATAACATATCATGGAGTGAAATACAGAGCACACGCACTGTAAAAGTGTTTAGCATTTTTACATAACACATCATGGAGTGAACTAAAGTGCACAGGCACTGTATTAGTCTTTATCATTTTACAAGAACTAGGAAAGGAATGGGAAGGATTGCATCATGGTAGTAGCACATTAGGTTGCACGCAGCTGCACTGAAAGTCCATATCCTTCTACAGAAGCACAACACCAAGTGAGACAATCTGAAGTTCTTTTCCCTGAAGTATTAATCAGTGTAGCCAAGAAACTGAAATGTCGTATTAATATTATTATTTAAAAATAATAAGTATGAGGAAACATTTTCTGGCTCCGTAATGTGCGTAACTTAAACGAGTATACCAGATTAATTTGTTAAAAAGTTAGTCAGGAATGCATAATAACCAATTGTTGCTGTCAGCGTGAGAGCGGCGAAACAGAATATTATTGCGTACAGTGTAATGGTTTCTAATGGTAACATTATTCCTATCTTGCCAAAGGTGTTTAATTTCTTTCCATACGTTGTCTTTACTTTGCCCTTGTGCTATGTCTTGTAATGACGACGAAATGAAATTTTCAAATGCAACTTGTTGAATGTACATGATGCTGAAATTTGCTTTGCAGAAGTTGGTTGCGATGTCTTGCTGATTGTTGCTGAGAGAACGGGATAGTGCGTCTGCTACAATATTTTGTGTACCGGGAATGTGAACAATTGTAAAATTAAATTCCTGTAAGTAAAGTTTCCATCTACTTAATCTGCCGTGTGTAAATTTAGCCGAAAGTAAAAACTGTATCGCTCTCTGATCTGTGTAAACGGTCATATGTCTTCCATAAAGGAAATGCCGAAATCTCGTAAATGCCCATACAACACATAATGTTTCAAGTTCTGTAACAGAATAATTGCGTTTAGCAGGTGACAGAATGCGGCTCGCAAAGGCTATGTTTTTAATTACGGTAGTCCTATCTTCTTCAATTTCTTGAAAAATGTGTACGCCCAATGCGGTGTTAGAGCTGTAGGTGGCAATGGAAAAATTTCTAGTAAGATCTGGGTGTGATAAAAGTGGTGCATTCAACAAAGCTTCTTTCAGGTTCACAAATTCAGAATGTGCTTGCTTATCCCAGGACCTAATAAGTGATTTTACCTGTCAATTGACATAATCTAGGGGTGTCTAAAGCAGAGTAATGAATAAATTTACGAAAAAAGTTAATTAAACCCAAAAAGCTACGTAGTTGTTTCTTCGTCGTAGGAACAGTAATGTCACGTAAAGCTTGAAGTTTTTCCGGGTCAGGCGCAATACCCTCTGCTGAAATTACATGTCCAAGAAATTTTATAGAAGTTTTACCAAAGTGCGAGTTACTGAGATTAACTGTGAGTCCTTGTGCACGAAAAGTTTGTAACAGTTGTTCAAGAATCACATTGTGTTCAGACCAGTTAGCTTCTGCAATAAGAATGTCGTCTACATGCGTTGTGATTCTGTCTTTAAGTTCTGTAGGAAGTATTGTATTCAAACCGCGAATAAATGCTGCTGAAGAAATAGTTAAACCGAACGGTAATTTACAAAATTGATAACAGTCACCAAAACAGAGAAAAGCCGCGTAGTTTCTGCAGTCCGGATGGAGTGGAATTTGCCAAAATCCCGATTTCAAATCTAATGTGGAATAAATAGCAGTACCATGAAATTTCTGTATAAGTTCTTCAAGTGTCTGTGGGCGATTCGTTTCATTAATAATAATGTCATTGATATGACGCGAATCAAGTACGGGGCGAAGTGAACCATCCTTTTTCTTAACAATATGGAGTGGGTTTATGTACGGACTAACTGCCGGTTCAATAATTCCTTGGTCAAGCATAGCTTGCAAATCCTTCTTAACATGTTGTCTGTGAATATACGGAATGGGATAATGTTTGGCTTTAAATGTGTCGTGCTGTTTAACTTGAAATTCATACATAAAACCGGACATAGTACCAGGAACGTTGTCAAAAACTGGAGCTTGCTGTAAAAGAATTTTGCGTAGTTGTGTGCGTTCGTCGTCTGTATTTGCACTGCTCTGTTTAACTTTATCAGAAATCATCTGTATAACGTCATAGTCGGCTTCGTCTGGAGTATTATAGTTGTGTACGTAGGTATCTGTGAACAATGTGGAACGACAGTCTATGTTACGTGATGCGGAAATGACCACTGTACGATTAATTGTTTGTTCTTCCGCAGATAAAGAGTGCTGAAATTCTAAAGCCAGTTGTACATTTTCATCCTTTAACATTAAATAGGAGTTTTGAAAGCCAATAACTGCGTCGTGTTGTACCAGAAAATTCGTACCTAAAATAACGTCTGTCGTCAATAAGGGAACAATCCAAAAATTTGAGTGAAATGTATGACCTGCAATACAAAATGATAAATGTGTCTGTAATTTAACATCTACTCCTTTACTAGATACTGCTCCTCTTACTTTCGTTTTGCCTAATGGTAACGTAGGATAGCTATTCTCTTTGTTACATTCGTTGAAAGTTTCCTCATTTATGATTGACATAGGAGATCCAGAATCGATTACTGCTGAAAATGTGGATGATCCAGTCTTTACTTCGATGACAGGGTGTGAAATGGTTTTTTGAACAACTGTTCTTTCCTGCAAAAGAGTGTCTCGGTTGTTGCAGATGATTCTGCTGTTGGTAAGACCGACTGTTATTAATTTTACGCTGAAAATTGTGCTCATTACTTTTACGTCTCCCATGATAGTTATTTCTATACGGCGCATTGCGATAGGAATTGAAATAGTGTGTTTTCTGTACGTACTGATTCCCTTGTTGCTGTGCACTACTATTTGTTGAAGCTGATGCTATACGTGCACGCGGCGAAACATTAAAGCTTGGTTGACCTTGTATATTACATTATTGGTTAGGTACGCTAACCGGTTGGTTTTGTTGCTGTTGCGGAGAAAAACCTCTATTGTTACCAAAATGTGGTTCCTGTTGCTGTTAATTTTGACGATACTGATAATTAAAATTTTGTCTGTTATTAAAGATCTGGTGGTTGTCGTTCCTGAAGCGTCTATTATCTTTACTATTTAAATTGCGTGGCTGATCGTAATTGATGTATGTTTGTTGACCTTGGTTATTATATGAAAAATTTTTGTTTATAAAGGAATAATCCGATTGCTGCACTTCCAAAAGCTGTAACAGATCTCTGAATGCCGAAATATTTTCTTTCTGCTGACCCGTTAAAAGTGACACTCTTAATGATCGTGGTAATTTAGAAATACATAATTGAATAATTGCAGATTCACTGTTTGGTTCACTTAAGTACTGGTTTTGTTGGACCATGTGTTCAAAAAATTGCGTGACACTGGGAAAATTCGAGTTCTCATAATTCGGTAAACTAATTAATTGATCCTTAATTCCGCGCTGTGTCGTCTTCGACCAATACGCTGACAGAAAAGCATTCTGAAATTCTTCTGCCGAGTAGCATTGTCTCGCAATCGTTCTCATACGAGTTGCCGGTTCGCCTTCCAAAAAACTGCAAATAAATTCAAGTTTATGTGTTACGGGCCAAGTCGGTGGAAAAGAAAAGCTAAATTGTTGTATCCAATCCAAGGGGTGGATCTATGTTCTGTCATTTTTAAATACTTTAAAATTTATCACTGATAGAAAATGTTTGTAATCAAAATTATCGTCTCTGTATGTTTGAACAGGTTCACGATTGTATGAGAATCTATTTGTCTGTGACTGTTCGGAATCTAACTCACGTACTCTCTGTAAAGTACCTAAATTATACTGGCTGTGTGAGTCTGACAAATGTTTGCAAAGTGGCGTCTGCTGTGATATGTTAAACGCTGAAACATTTTTCATCTCTGTTACCTCTTGCTGTAAAGTTGACAATTTTCTACGTAATGTATTATTGGACGCATCTATCTCACTGATCGTCTGCTGTAAATTTTGGAATTTAGGTGTTTGATTAAACGAAATCGGTGAAGTATCGTCTGATTTGCTGTCATTATTACTTTCAATAACGTCAATACGACTGGCCAGTTCATCATATTTTTCAGTCAGTATTTTTACCTGATCATCGTTTTTAGTGTCACAAGCATTAATCTGTTTTTGTATTTTACGTGTGGTTTCGCTCAATTTTTTAACGTCTGCTTTGATGACATCGGGATCCTGAATTAGTTCTAATTGTTCAAGTCTGTCGGTCACTGTCTGAAAGTCTACTGTGTGTGTGTCTGTTTTTGTTTTAAGATCGGAAATTTCATGACGCAATTCGGTGTTCAACTGTTTCATAGTATTAATTTCGTCTGATACTGTAGCAATATTGATGTCTACGTATGTCTTTGCTTTCCTAAACAATTTACGTTTATCTTCCTGTCTCTGTGCGGTAATTGTTTCCATAACTTGTCGTTTTACTTTATTTTGTTCCTGTATGAATTTACGGTAACGCGTTTAACTGTTTTGTAGGTTGTGATTAAAACGTTCGTCAATTTGACTGTTCTGTTGATCGAATTTCGCGTCTACTTTTGCATCCAGTGTGCGCGAAAGTTCTGCTGACATTAATTTAAACTCGTCGCGTAACTGTGTTGCGTTTTCAGAACATTGTTTATCGACTACACTAATTTCGTCTCTAAGTAATTTAGTTGTATCTGCATGTCTATTATTTAATTCTTGTGCCACAGATCTAATTTCTTCACTACTGTTTCTAGCACAAGCCTTAATTTCCTCACGTAATTGTTCCTTAGTATCATGACACTGCGCGGCAACGGCTGTAATCTGCTCACTAAGCTGTCTGGAATTGTTGTCTAGTTTTTCATTAAGGTTGTCTTGTTTTTTATTAAGGTTGTCATATTTTTCATTAAGTTGTTTGAAATTTTCACTAAGTTGTCTTTCATTCAGTTGTTTGGAATTTTCATTCTGTTGTAACAATATTGCCATAATTTGATCCAAGCCAATATTACCTACTCTGTTCTCTGTGATGTTTAATGGCGTACATGCAATTGTCACGTTTTGTGTAACCATTTGGTCATTCCGTGATTCTCGAAAAGGTTTCCCAATCGGATGTGCACTGTTAGTCACTACCTCGGAATCAAATAAATCTGTCCTACTTTGAGTATACTGTTCATTTTCGTTAGAAAAATTTGTCCATTCAGTACGTAAATTTTGCAAACCGGGTGTGTCAAGCTGGGCAGCGTTCATTGTAACAGAACGTCCCGTGTCATCAATTGTCGTTAAATTAACACAGGACACAACTGAATTTGTTTGCTCATGATTAGCATTAAAATCATTGCTAGTGGTCGGTACGCACTGATTGTCTACAATTAGGGGATTATCATCATTACACTGAGTGTCGCAAGTATTATCGGTCAAATTATTAGAGTCGGCTATTTCGCTCATTGCACATCGCGATGTACTGTTACCAGTTTTTCGCGGCATTTTTCGCAAATCAAAATTAAGCACAAATGAAACAAGGGCAATGCAAAAATGTAACAAACACAATTACAACAAAGAGCAACAAATTGCCGATGATATGTGAAAGAAAGAGTGACAAATTAGTAGATGCGTTGCGCCAGATGTAAACTACATTTAATTAAATAAGAGCAGATATATGAATACTTATCAGAAGATTCACAAAGAAATACGATCCTGGTCGGATGTCGCCAAGTGTAACCTCCCCACAGAAAAATAAAAAATTTATTGAAAATGTACCAAGCGTAAACTCCCCACAAAAAATAATAATTAAATGAATTTTTAATATTGTAAGCTCTGAACAAAATTAGCTCCCATTTATAATCTGTTTGCAGAAATGCATTCACATTTAACGTTCCCACAAAATTCTTTTCTCATCTAATGTTAACTTCGAAACAGAAAAATTCCTAAACACCAAAATAATAAAAAAAATTCAGTAACCTGGTAAATTTTATGACGACAGCAACGCTGCGCCTCGGCCCTGTATTCTGAATAAAAAAGCAAAAATTCTTACCTCAATAAAAACTGCAAATATATCTGCTCTTACATAAAAATTTTCGGCACAGCTCCGTGCAATGCTGGCCCATGCTTTGTGATTCGTGAAAGGAATTAATTATTCATTGGATAAAATCTTTAAATTGAAATGAATGTTTTTTTTTAAAAAAAGTTACTTTATATTATAAACATTGTTATAGGGGCATTTTTTTGAAACAAATTAAATGACAATTAACATACATTATTAGATATGCGCAAGGCTGCTTCTTTACCTTCTACAACAATACTCATCCTCCAGAGTCCTGACCAGAGTCCCGAGCAGAGCAGACAACCGACACGCGCCGACTACCGCCGACTCACGCAGACAACTCAAGACTACTGTCGACACGCGCAGACAAGCGCAGACTAGCGACAAGCAACAACTAACGACATACTGCTCTCTGGTCAGAGACTCTCCTAAGTACCTCACGTCTTACAAGCTCTGTGCATGGGACGGTTGTGGTTCGAACGCATAACTTGTAAACTGTTGGTCTATAAATGACGCTGCTGGGGAGATGAACTATGTAGGAGGGAGAAGGGAAACTATTATGATACAGGATGCTACGTGCAGTCGAAGTACTGTCAACTAACGAGTAACTTTCTACTAAGGTAAAAAAAAAAATCTACAGTCTATAAATGTCCTGACTGAATTGTGGATACGTATCAGAGTTGGAAGGCATAAACCGAAGTAGCGATCTCATCTGGTGAGCAATAAGAACATGTACATATCGGAAAAATATCTGAGCAGCAAGAGAAATCAACTCTCTAATTACGTCAACTTCCTGTTGCAGATCCCTACACGAAGCAAAAGCAAAGAGAGCTTCACTCCAAGTTTAAACGCAGCCAAAACCTCTCAGACAAACATAAGCTAAACGATGTCAAAGTTAGCGTAAGGAGGGCTATGCTTGAAGCGTTCAGTGAACTCGAAGGAAAATTCTATGTACCGACTTGACAGAAAATCCTAGGAAGTTCTGGTCTTACGTTAAATCAGTAAGTGGCTCGAAACAGCATATCCAGACACTCCGGGATGATGATGGCATTGAAACAGAGGATGACACGCGTAAAGCTGAAATACTAAACACCTTTTTCCAAAGCTGTTTCACAGAGGAAGACCGCACTGCAGTTCCTTCTCTAAATCCTCGCACAAACAAAAAAATGGCTGACATCGAAATAAGTGTCCAAGGAATAGAAAAGCAACTGGAATCACCCAACAGAGGAAAGTGCACTGGACCTGACGGGATACCGATTCGATTCTACACAGAGTACGCGAAAGAACTTGCCCCCCTTCTAACAGCCGTGTACCGCAAGTCTCTAGAGGAACGGAAAGTTCCAAATGATTGGAAAAGAGCACAGGTAGTCCCAGTCTTCAAGAAGGGTCGTCGAGCAGATGCGCAAAACTATAGACCTATATCTCTGACGTCGATCTGTTGTAGAATTTTAGAACATGTTTTTTGCTCGAGTATCATGTAGTTTTTGGAAACCCAGAATCTACTATGCAGGAATCAACATGGATTCCGGAAACAGCGATCGTGTGAGACCCAACTCGCTTTATTTGTTCATGAGACCCAGAAAATATTAAATACAGGCTCCCAGGTAGATGCTATTTTTCTTGACTTCCGGAAGGCGTTCGATACAGTTCCGCACTGTAGCCTGATAAATAAAGTAAGAGCCTACGGAATATCAGAGCAGCTGTGTGACTGGATTGAAGAGCTTTTAGCAAAAAGAACACAGCATGTTGTTATCAATGGAGAGACGTCTACAGACGTTAAAGTAACCTCTGGCGTGCCACAGGGGAGTGTTATGGGACCTTGCTTTTCACAATATATATAAATGACCTAGTAGATAGTGTCGGAAGTTCCATGCGGCTTTTCGCGGATGATGCTGTGGTATACAGAGAAGTTGCAGCATTAGAAAATTGTAGCGAGATGCAGGAAGATCTGCAGCGAATAGGTACTTGGTGCAGGGAGTGGCAACTGACCCTTAACATAGACAAATGTAATGTATTGCGAACACATAGGAAGAAGGATTCTTTGTTGTATGATTATATGCTAGCGGAACAAACACTGGTAGCAGTTACTTCTGTAAAATATCTGGGAGTATGCGTGCGGAACGATTTGAAGTGGAATTATCATATAAAATTAATTGTTGGTAAGGCGGGTACCAGGTTGAGATTTATTGGGAGAGTCCTTAGAAAATGTAGTCCATCAACAAAGGAGGTGGCTTACAAAACACTCGTTCGACCTATACTTGAGTATTGCTCATCAGTGTGGGATCCGTACCAGATCGGGTTGACGGAGGAGATAGATAAGATCCAGAGAAGAGCGGCGCGTTTCGTCACACGGTTATTTGGTAACCGTGATAGCGTTACGGAGATGTTTAACAAACCCAAGTGGCAGAGTCTGCAAGAGAGGCGCTCTGCATCGCCGTGTAGCTTGCTCGCCAGGTTCCGAGAGGGTGCGTTTCTGGATGAGATTAGAGCGCGCACGAAGGCTTTCAGACAGTCGTTCTTCCCGCGAACCATACGCGACTGGAACAGGAAAGGGAGGTAATGACAGCGGCACGTAAAGTGCCCTCCGCCACACACCGTTGGGTGGATTGCGGAGTATAAATGTAGATGAATGTAGATATAGAAGGAGTGGAAGTCAAATGAACATGTAGAACTGTTTCCAGATGTTGAGTTTCCATCAAGTGCAGCACTACATGAGTATGCAGATAAGACCTCTGATGTATCAGAGCAGTACACAGAACTGTTTCCAGACTTCGAGTTTTCAATGTAACCAGCATCTGCACCACTCGTTGATTCCCATCCAAGGTATGAAGTGAGTGTTTCTATACTTTTCATGATCGTCCTATCCAAAATACATGCGCGTAGATCATCAGGAGGAGGGGAATACTTAGGATTCTTAGTAGACTGGTGTATAAGATACGCAAATATTCTCACATGAAATCAACCGCCGGCCACTGTGGCCGAGCGGTTCTAGGCGCTTCAGTCTGGAACCGCGTGACCGCTACGGTCGCAGGTTCGAATCCTGCCTCGGGCATGGATGTGTGTGATGTCCTAAGGTTAGTCAGATTTAAGTAGTTCTAAGTTCTAGGGGACTGATGACCTCAGATGTTGTGTCCCATACTGCTCAGAGATTATTTTTAAAATCAACCAGTGAATGGATATGTCAGCAATAGGGCATATACATATGGAAAACTATAGATAAATACGGAAAATGATATGAAATCGGTAAAATTCGAGAAAAACGTGGTGGAATTACGTAAAATTAAGGAAAATACGATGAAATATGTGAAATCGTGAAAACTTAACAAAACTACGTAAACTGACTACGTATACATAAATTTAGGAACAAAACAATAAGAAAGGCGTGGAATTGAGGTGGGCTGGGGATGCCCTGACACTCAAGACCGATAAAAGCTTAAAAGTTGTGCTTTGTCTGCATTCAGTTTTAATTCAGCTCTCTCCCCCCCGCCCCACCCCTCCCCCCCCCCCCCCCATCCTTAACTATGTGGGTGTTCATATCAATGAAGGCGATATAGGTATTACACGGAAGTCCTATATTAAAGAAGGTGAAACATATATCTCGCAATACGGACAGTGTTCTCACACATGCAGTGGAATATGGATATTACCAAATTAGGTTTGGCTCTCATAAGCAGTGTTATTCCGCAAGTTTTAAGGAGAAGATTCAATGTATTAGAAATACTTAAGCCATTTCATAGAGTGTTATGCATGATGGTGGACTGATGCTACATATATTTGCCTTAGTAGTGTGAGGAGGGGTACTCTTCAGACGTGGTGTTAGGATGAAATTGCTGTTTTAACCTACACATGATCAAAACTACCTAACATTAGGCCATGACTTCTGTGTGGAAGAGGAAGGCTGCCAAGGCTGTGGTGATGCTGCTGTAAACCACAATAAGGTTGTTATTTCTCCTATGGCTACTGCTCGTGTGTTCATTTCGTCGTTAGATTTCGCTATTTCTTCATATGTATTTTCATGCAGCAGCACATGAGGGGTAACTCAACATACCATCTAACGAAAATATTCATGTCGGTTTTCCTCGCTCTGTTTCTTATTGAAACATGGCTGAAGGCCTCATCCATCAAAATCACTACTACTACTAATGCGCACTACTAACATGGGTAATGTGATATAGGATACGTACATTTCCTACTGGCAGGACGCGTAAAATCCGTAAGTTTCCTAAGAGACAGAAAAGCAGCGACCCGACTCCGTTCTAGTTTGTTTATAAGCAATTCGAGTCGCGGATGTACATCGACCATACCTTCGTGAAGAGGAACCACCTGGCCAGTTTTAGAACACCAAAATAGTCTCCACACCCCTTTTAAATTCAAGATGGATATAAAAAAAGGACCGACAACTATCCTTACTGCATGTGCTGGTTACAGGTCGTAGGGAGGAACCTAGTATATACAGCGACCAACTCACACATGGAGCTGTACATGCATAAGCCGCCACTGGAGACGAACATGTGAAATGCAACGCTTATGGAATCTGTGCTCTACCCACTGCATAAGAAGTGTCATGTCAGAGGGGGAAAATGTTGTGTTCAGTCCTTCTACAGTATTTCCCTATCATGACCAACAGTGATCGTGTACAGTGGAAGGTAGCTTATAGTCAACCCCCTTCCTTTTTTGCTCACAGGTGTGTGGTAAGAGTCCTCCGCCTGTAGGGTGGGAAACCTCTGTGGTGTGGAGGGTCTGAGTAACATAAAAAAGTCTTCCAGCATGATGGGTGTCTTACGAAAGGTTGTAGGAGCGGTGACTGGTCATGATAGCATTGTCATGTCCGAAGTGAGAGGGGGAAATTAGGATCCCGTTTGTCCAACGTCAAAAAAGTTGATAGAGAACTTAGATTTTTAGACAACTATTTAACAACAATTTGTAGTAAAGTACGACTTGTGAAAATGGGCTGGAACACTGCTTGCAACAATCGTAATTTCGTACCATGATCTATGTGTTGGAATATACGGATTTCTTAACTGCACTGTTATAAGGGGCTGTCTGGTATACTTCCTTGAATATGTATGAGACTTAATCCATATGGATGTGCTGCACAGTCACCTATCGACATTCGTCTAGTATATAGCAATGATGCCTTAATCAATAAAATCGTATGATCTGGATGTTAAGTCTACAACAGATGTTTGTGTAAACATACATCGGAGACATGTAGTATAAGGCTGGAATGTACTAACATAAACTCAGATGACGAACTCCAACTTGACCGTCCGATTATAAGACGCCACTGTATTGGCTGGATTCAAAAAAACACTGTGGAAATATAAAAAATACGCAAAAGTCGTTAACTTTGTTACATAGCTGCCTGTTCTCGATTGTGATTACTGGGGGACCTGTATGTTAAGTTATTTAGTGGAAGTGGCGAATTCGAGGAACCTCGTGGGGCTTAGACGCCTGGGGATGAATTGATGTTTTTGTAGAAGTTAGCTAGACGCTCTGAAGTTACTCATTCTACAATAAAAAGGTCAGTTGCTGATGCTCTGGTATACGCTGATGGTGGTGCAGGAACATACATAACATATATAGAAGACGTGAGGGGGTTTCAACTGTAATTACACAGTTTATTCCTTGACAAGGTAAGTTGACGTTAAATAGGACTGCTCCAGTGAATTTTTTGTCGCATAACAGCAAATGCAAGTGGATTCACCTGCAGTCGGCAGGGAACTCAGTGCTCACAGGTACACATATTTAGGTCAAAAACAAAACGCACGTGTCTCTTCTTTTTTCGTTATAGCAAATGTCTCACTTTGGTCTGTGGTCCAGAGGCCTGCCAAGTACTCCTAGTAACAGATCATAGCCTTCACCTGTTGAGTGGCTGGAACGTCTGCTTGCATCAGCTATGGCAGCGGACGGTTCTTCCAGCCAAGTTTTTTTTTATATTTTGTAATTTGCAGCATGATATACCATTGCACTGGTAAAATGGGACCTGCCATAGTGTACAGACAATGAATTATAGTTGGTTGTGGAACCTAAAAAAAAAAGATTGGGTTTTTCTTTGAGATGTAACTGGATTGCCTGAAACAGGGTGTTCTGTGATGACCAAATTGCCTATGAAACTACGAGAATTTGCAATTGCAAATGATGGTCTGTGGGGTATGATCTTCTTCTTCAAGTACAGGGGACAGAAATTTTACACACAGGTCCGTAGAGGCGGTTTATGGAGCAAATATATCCAACGTCCGGACGCAGACAGCGTTTGTTTTCGATGTATCAGTGAAATTTTATAGAGAGTTCAGGAGGTTCTGTTAAAAGGCATTATGTTTTGTAAACTACAGTGGATTGCTAAAACGGGACCAGCCATACTGTAAACACGGTCTGAATAAACAATTTGGGTTCTAGACTTTCTGTATTAATCATTCGGTTCATCTAAATCACACTGTACATGAGAAAATACTTCTGGTGGAATAGAATTTAAATCATATGGTGATTCAGGAACCGGCAAATCTACACCATGCCCTACTGGTCGGATGGAGGACGGAAGGTTAGGGTAGGTTGTTACCTTCTTGTTTCTCGAATTATGACCAGTAATATCAACACTGCAAAAGTAGCAATCATCGAAATGATTTCTTGGCTCCCTCCATATAATAGGAACAGCAAATCTAAAGGCTTTTTTTTCTCCTTTTTGGACCATTTTCTCAGATCTTCAACACACACATAACATACCTTATGTGGCACCCAAGATTTATTTTGATCACCTAGCTTAGATCCAAAGTATGATAGATAAACATTTTTCACGAAGTCTGTAATGTTTCTTTGGTGTTTTTTAATCACAAATTCACCACAAATATAACAAAAACTGTCAGCAGAGTTTTTACAACCAGAGTTAGACATTGAACTGAGCACATGTACAGGAAACAGGAAAGTGAGGTTAGGTTGACAGTAAACAAAACACCGTCTGTTAACACAAAAATAGAATCGACCTTTCTTTGGCAGAAAATATTCTTCAGCAGTGCTGCCAACGTCATCTACATTCGTTACACCTCTTTTTCAAATTATTATAACTATACAAAAGCTGTTAAATTCTTTAAAAAAATCGCTTAATTTAATAAATTTAACTGTAAAATTTGGAGAACTGATGGGTGATACGCTTTTTTAAGCATAATATTTGGATTTCCCACCCTAAAAAACATAAGACTAAGGTATTTTCGGCACTAAAGTTTTTCCATCGTTGGCCTGTGTTATACGTTGTTGTTGTCGAACGTAAAAGATTGCGTTTTTTCCAATATGTGAACAAATGACATGAAAACCTGTTTTCGGTAAATTTGTTTAACAGCTTGCAGGAACCGTCCTGGTCTTGAGTCTTTTGCCCATCTTTATCTGATTTCTGCCGACCGGAATCAGTATATTACTTCCACCAGATGGATCTCTTTGTGCATCGTCAGTGACAGGATAGAACAAGCCTTTATCCCTATCTACACTGAGGACAGGGAGGGATGAAGGATGGTGGAAGGTGAGGTAAGACTGATTGTAACCCGGTCACTTTGTGGCCGCACATCGAGGTGAACACACATGCAGTAGCTGCCCCTCTCTCCTGCTGCGATATTTTCGGGTTGTTTTTTTGCGGTACTTGTGTTATTACAATGATTCTTCTCGATTCCCATTATGTGTGTTGCATTATGACCCATTGTTTACAAGTGCTGTTTTCTTTTTCATGACAATGTCGATGCGTAATTAGAACAGCGAATCATTTTCCATCAGTTATAATGGCCTTCCTACGCTTCAATGATGGTTTGCTGTCCTATCTCTTCTTACTACGCATCACTATACAAGTTAATCAGCAGCTATAGCAAGGTGAACGCTCAGAGGCAGTGGAATAGGACGAAGTGGTCGAGAATTAAAGAGAGCATTGTTTATCTGAGTTTCGAGCACCTGGACTGCAGCGTGTTTGTCGAGTAAGGCACACAGAAATGCCCGTCGCGGTGGCCAAGCGGTTGTAGGCGCTTCAGCCCGGAACCGCGCGACCACTACGGTCGCAGGTTCGAATCCAACCTCGGGCATGGATGTGTGTGATGTCCTTAGGTTAGTTAGGTTTAAGTAGTTCTAAGTTCTAAGGGACTGATGACCTCAGAAGTTAAGTCCCATAGTGCTCAGAGCCATTTGAACCATTTGAACCACACAGAAATGCCACAGGAGCCAACTGTAGCGAACTCTGACAACAAGACACAGAACTTGTTGGTAAAAAGGGATGGTAATGTGTGTGCAAAGTCATCTCCTGACCTGTGGATTGATCAGCAATTTTAGAAACACAAACAGCTCTGGCACAGGCATGAGTTGTGAAATGCATCTCCAGTCCACGCCACCGCATCACCGTTATTTGCTGAAAAGTATTCCCACTATGCATGTCCATTATCACCTCCTTCCATTTCTGATGTAGGAGACTATAATCACAGACCTTAGCTGTAGGCTTACAGGTATTCCTCTTATTAAATTGGCTTCTGTCCAACACCAACATCTTGTCAGTTGAACACATTTCCAGCTTTTACCTCGCCAATTCACAAGTGGTGCTGAGAGATTCGTTTTGACTTGTAGGTAATAGGATCATCCCATGTAGAGTCATTATTAATTTTGATTGCATGTGCTGCTAGTTCCAAATGATGTTGTGATTTTTTTTTTTTTTTTTTTTTTTTGCAGCAGAATAGAGCCAGTTGTATGATGTCGTCAAATTTTGAGTTGTATTGCGATTTTAGGCGCTCCTTGTGTAGCTTTCTTTGTATAGATGTTTAAATAGGACCAATCATTAATTAATCATGTAATTAGGACCAGTATTTACATCATTTTCCCACTGAAAATAAATAAAGGACGCTAGCCTATTCTCCCTCACCTCACAGCTGGACAAAGACTGATCGTTTCCCTGTGTAGAGGGGGAGGTGGCGGGTGCACGTGGGCTTTCCAATCGGAAGGGCTGGGGTTCGAGCTCTGGAATGCGCACCTGCCATTTTGAGTTTCCTGCCAATTCCTTTCTGTAGCGCAGGTGGGAGAGTGGGAGGGGGAGGGGAAATGGACTCACATGCCAACTGAGCAAACCAAAGACGTCATCTGGGATAGGGGGAAATTAATTGATAAATTTATTAATTCGCATAAATTATTTGATATTAATTTTAAATCAAAATTGCACCAGAAATGGCTTTTGCCCTGCTACTCAAATCGAGCTGCTGCACTTCACTGAACAAAATAAGGTCCACCATAGCATTCCGTGTTATTCCATAATATCTGTCATCTTAGTGTAGCCTCTTGAAACTTCATGCAGTAGTGCATGGTTCTATATGAGGTGAAATGATTTGTGATGTTACACATTGCAGTAAAGTGCGACATTCGTGTTCTCACAGGAGCGATACGACAAGCAACAAGACACAGCCGGTAGCAATATTCTCACGTGTAGCACCATGCTACTAACCACGTCGCGAACAATCTCCAAACACATCACGTATTTATACGATAATGGACAAAGGAGTGGCTCTCCTTCCAACGTTAGAAACAATTTTGGTATGTTAGCTACATTTAGTATGCAGAACTGTATAACCAAAAATGAAGCAAACATAAAATGACCAGCGACAACAATTTTTACTGCCGACTATCCAAAATATGTGTTATGTTGTATTTAATTTCCAAACGTGACAACAAATGTCAGCAAAAGGGAAAAGAAAACCAATTCACTATCAAGCTTTTATATTAGGATACTAGACGAAAGAAAATCAATTATTTTTACCAAATGGTTTCCTGGAAACCGAATGAGACAGTGTGCATAGCGGAGAACATGCGCGAGGTCCAAATCAGTCGTTTTTAACTTTTTACACAAACAGTGCAAAGTCCCTTTCTGGGACTCGAACCCCATCCTTCTGGATGGGAAGCCCAGGTCCACCATCCTACATAGGTAAACTGTCCAGAAGCAGGAGAGGAACGTTAGGTTAGTGCACTTCATTTATTTTGGTTGGGAAACTGGAGTAAAGATAAGCCCTAATTACGTAATTAATCACAAAAATCGGTCCTAATTACACGTCTGTATGCATAAAGCTACACAAGGAGTGCCTTAAATCGCAGTACAGCTAAAAAAATTGGCGGTGTCATCGAGCTGGTGTTATACAGGTGGAAAAAATTTCACAACACCTCTCGAATCTAGTAGCAGATGTACTCAAAATAAATAGTGACTGTATACAGGGTGAGTCACCTAACGTTACCGCTGGATATATTTCGTAAACCACATCAAATACTGACGAACCGATTCCACAGACCGAACGTGAGGAGAGGGGCTAGAGTAATTGTTTAACACAAACCATACAAAAATGCACGGAAGTATGTTTTTTAATACAAACCTACGTTTTTTTAAATGGAACCACGTTAGTTTTGTTAGCACATCTGAACATATAAACAAATACGTAATCAGTGCCGTTTGTTGCATTCTAAAATATTAATTACATCCGGAGATATTCTAACTTAAAGTTGACGCGTGAAACATTGTCCTCACTTCATTGCAGGGGCCCAAACAGCTGCAACATACATTGCGTTTCTACAGAATGATCTGCCAACGTTGCTCCAAAATGTCGCACTGGAAACGCGTCGACGTATGTGGTATCAGCATGATGGTGCACCTGCACATTCCGCAATTAACACTAGGCTGGCCCTTGACAGGATGTTCGATGGGCGTTTCATAAGACGTGGAGGACACATAAATTGGCCAGCCCGTTCTCCTGATCTTACACCTCTGGACTTCTTTCTGTGCGGTACGTTAAAGAAGAATGTGTACCGTGATGTGCCTACAACCCCAGTGGATATGAAGCAACGTATTGTGGCAGCCTGCGGTGACATTACACCAGATGTACTGCGGCGTGTACAACATTCATTACGCCAGAGATTGCAATTGTGTGCAGCAAATGATGGCCACCACATTGAACATCTATTTGCCTGACATGTCGGGACACACTCTATTCCACTCCGTAACTGGCAACGGAAACCACGTGTGTACGTGTACCTCACCCCTTATGGTAATGTACATGTGCGTCAGTGAAAAAGACCAATAAAAAGGTGTTAGCATGTGGACGTAAAGTGCTGGTCCAGTCTCTTCTGTATCTAAGGTCCATCACCGTTCCCTTAGGATCCCTACGTAATTCGGTGCTCTCCGATAAACACGATCGAACAGGGAGGAGTGATACTCAAGCGTCAACTTTAGGTTACAATATCTCCGGATGTAATTAACATTTTACAATGAAACAAACAGCACTGATTACGTATTTGTTTATATGTTCAGATGTGCTAACGGGGTTCCATTTAAAAAAACCTAGGTTTGTGTTAAAAAACATACTTCCGTGCATTTTTTATGGTTTGTAGTAACCAATTACACTAGCCCCTCTCCTCACGTTCGATCAGTGGAATCGATTCGTCAGTATTTGATGTGGTTTACGAAATATATCCAGCGGTAATGTTAGGTGACTCACCCTGTATACGAATTACCCCTTGAACCACAGGTCGAAATAAATCCCTCTGCTCCACTTGTGAATTGGCGGGAAAAAGACTGGGAATGTGTTCAGTTGACATATACCGCATACTGTGTTGTCCGTGTGAGAACCACACCTAAACCTCACCGTGATGCACAACGCGCGACGCCTCTCTTGTTGGGTGTGCTGCTAGAATTTTTTAATATCGCCAAAACGCTCTCGCTCCTTGACGAACAGCGCCGGTCTTAGTTGGATTTTCTTTATCTCTTCTGTTAACCCTAATTGGTAAGAGTCCCAGACTGAGGACCAACACTCAAGAATTGGTTGAATGTGTGATGTTTAAAGCTTTCCCGGCGTACTGATTGTTCCATAAAAACACGGGAGAACTGCCGGATATCAGTAACTTACTGCCACGATATTTCGGCGCAGAGTCTTCTGGCCATCTTCAGGTGAATGCCACTGTAGTAGTACCGGCGAGTACGCGCTGAGCTCCGCTATTTAAAGCCTTCTGAGGTGACACTGCGCATGCGCTGCTCAGCGTGCGCGTTCATAACGGCTCCGTGCGCTGCGCCTCGCGCCCTCCACTGCGAAAGCCTGGCGTATCGGTGTCAGGTCGATTTCCATCTACGTCGACTACGAAGTTTCTCTATAACAGGATTCCAAGCAGAGTTCAGCTGATAACCGCTATCTCGATTGATGAGAGTCTCGTTGTCAGACAAACTTATTTCCACAGCTTCATTCATAATCGAGCTCCAAAAGTTTGATGTATGGGCCAAAATTTTTGTGTCGTTGTAATTCATGGAATGGTCTGTGGAAATACAATGTTCGACGATTGCGGACTTGGTGGGTTGGAGAAGCGAGTATGCCGTTGGTGTTCCAAAATGCGTTCCTGCACAGTTCGTGTTGTTTGCCCTATATATGATTTGCCGCATTCACACGGAATTTTGTAAACACCTGGTTTACGCAGGCCCAGGTCGTCTTTAACGGATCCCACCAGTGATGAAATTCTGGAAGGAGGGCGAAAGATGACTCTCACTTGATACTTTCTCAATATTCTGCCTATCTGTGAAGAAATATTCCCAATAAATGGTAGATAAGCAGTCTACCTGAAGGCCTCTTCCTCTTCCCTGTTCCGTCGTTTGTAGGTCTTCATCACTCTGTTCACTTGCCTAGGTGAAAATCCGTTCTTCAAAAATACTTTTTGCAAGTGTTCCAGTTCCGCTTGAAGACTGTCGGCGTCAGAGATAGTATGAGCACGGTGGACCAAGGTTTTGAGAACTCCCATTGCTTGTGCTGGATGGTGGCAACTAGTAGCTTTTAGATACAGGTCTCTATGAGTGGGCTTTCTGTGCACCGAGTGACCAAGTGTGCCATCACTCTTCTGTCGCACCAAGACGTCTAAAAATGGCAGACAACCATCTCTCTCTATCTCCATGGTAAACTTTATGTTTTCACGTATGGAGTTCATGTGACGTAAAAATTCTTGGAGACGGTCCAGACCATGAGGCCACACTATAAAAGTGTCGTCAACGTACCGCCAAAATACTGTCGGTTTAAAAGTGGCAGAGTCGAGTGCTCTCTCCTCGAAATCCTCCATAAAAAGATTGGCCACCAGGGGAGACAAAGGACTCCCCACGGCGACACCATCAGATTGTTCGTCAAATTCGTTGTTAAATATAAAATATGTAGAGGAGAGACTGTGCTCAAACAACGCTGTAATGTCTGCACCAAACATATTACCAATGAGGTATAGTGAGTCCACCAAAGGCACCTTTGTGAACAGTGAAACCACATCAAACTGACCAATAAATCACTACTTTGCAGTTGTAGTGACTGAAGTCGACTGATAAAATCACCAGAATTCCTTATGTGATGTGCACACTTGCTTATCATTGGTTTGAGCAAATATGCCAAAAATTTTGCTAGGTATTAGGTGGCTGCTCCAATGTTACTCACAATTGGACGTAATGGCACATTTTCCTTGTGGATCTTAGGCAGTCCATATAGCCTAGTTGGAACTGAACTGTTTGGTTTCAGTCTCTTGATGACATCTTTCGGTAGAGAACTATTTGATAAAAGTTATGCTTTTTTTCGCACTACTCGATTCTTGGGATCCTTATCGATTTTGCGATACGTTGAATCACATAATAAAACATTGATCTTATTAACATAGTCATCCCTTGGTATGAGGACAGTAGCGTCATCAAGAGCAAATCATATATAAGGCAAACAACACGAACTGTGCAGGAACGCATTGTGGAACATCCACGGCATACTCGCCTTCTCCAACCCACCAAGTCCGCAATCGCCGAACATTGTATTTCCACAGACCATTCCATGAATTACAACGACACAAAAATTTTGGCCCATACATCAAACTTTTGGAGCTCGATTATCAATGAAGCTGCGGAAATAAGTTTGTCTGACAACGAGACTCTCATCAATCGAGATAGCGGTTATCAGCTGAACTCTGCTTGGAATCCTGTTATAGAGAAACTTCGTAGTCGACGTAGATGGAAATCGACCTGACACCGATACGCCAGGCTTTCGCAGTGGAGGGCGCGAGGCGCAGCGCACGGAGCCGTTATGAACGCGCACTCTGAGCAGCGCATGCGCAATGTCACCTCAGAAGGCTTTAAATAGCGGAGCTCAGCGCGTACTCGCCAGTACTACTACAGTGGCATTCACCGGAAGATGGTCAGAAGACTCTGCGCCGAAATATCGTGGCAGGAAGTTACTGACATCCGGCAGTTCTCCCGTGTTTTTATGGTTGAATGTGTGTTTCATAAGCCACTTCCTTCATTTTTGAATTACATTTCCTTAATTTCCCACTGAACCCCAGTTTGAATTATGCTTTTCCTACTGTAAGTTTTACGTGGGCATTCCACTTCAGATCGCTCTGGGTGGTTACATATAAGTATTTTACTGTACGTAGCACTTACGTTAATTTCCAGTTTCCTTAAGTATGGTTCTCATTATAACCTTGTGAGCACACACTTAAGCCATTCGGCTTCACATTAAGGACACGCACAGCCCAGTGTGTATTGGCATCTTTCTCTGATTAGATGCATTTGCGAATGGACCTACAGTTGCTGCAGTCCCATCTTTCAAACGCGGCAGGCTGGCGTAGATACCTATTCCTTATAACCACGATTGATTGGACACATTTCCTTAAATGTACATTTAAATTCTCCAGCTCAGGAGACAATTGTTGTAAATACTTGATATACTCCATAGAAAATTATTTTTTATCAACTAACAATGAATTTTAACCACCTTATTACTTCGAGGTTGTATCTCAGACCTCTGTTTAGATCTCTTACTTACAGCTAAAGATCTCGATCATGTGGCTTGTTAAGTTCCTGAAGTAAAGTAACTGTATATACAAAATAATCTACCTGTAAAGTGTGGCATCCATTGTAGCCTTCTGATTGTAAAATTCCTATTCCAACTAATCGACATATTACGTACATAAAATATTACAGGTTAGCATTCCCTTTTTTATATTATCGGACTACAATTGTTACATTCAGTTTACCTCTTTCTATGAGTAATAAAACAAGTCTCTGACGTTCCTTCATTTTAATTTAAACAGTAACTATTTGGTTAGCAAACTTGGCTACTATTTTTTTTCCTCATACATTATTTGCGTTTGAGAGGTAGTCTGCTAACTGACAAAGCACACAGTTTTTACGGCATACGTTGATGGATGTATCTTACTGTACTACAATCCGATAGTGAGATTAATCCACAATAATGAATCTTTTGGTGCACAACATGTACACTGCAGTCTTAAGGACACTCTGCTCCTGGAAGAAACCGTCAGGGGATTCTTTTACATTCTAAATCCGTACAAACAGTGTCCTTCCTTTCAATCGTGGTATGAACATTGAAATGGCAGATACTGAGATAATCGATCTCGTAATTGAAAAGCAGCTACAATCACTTGGTAGCGGAAAGGCTTCACGGATCAGATGAGATACCTGTAAGATTCTATAAAGACTATGCGAAAGAACTTGCTCCCCTTCTAGCAGTAATTTGTCTTAGATAGCTGGAGCAACGAAAGGTACCTAACGACTGGAAAAAAGCGCACGTCATTCCCGATTTTAAGAAAGGCCGTAAGACAGATCCACACAATTGTAGACCTATACTGTTGACGTCAGTCTGTTGTAGAATCATGGAACATGTTTTATGCTCAAGAATTATGACGATTTTGATAAATGAACATTTTCTCTATAAAAATCAACATGGGTTCCGCAAACAGAGATCCCGTGAAACTCAGCTCACTCTATTCCTCTCGGTGATATCCACAACGCATTGGACAACGGCGTTCAGGTTGATGCTGTGTTCCTTGAATTCAGTAAGGCATTTAGCACCGTCCCGCATTGCCGTTTCATGAAAAAACGACGAGCTTACGGAGCATCGGAGCAGATTTGCGATTGGATTCAAGACTTTCTTGCATATAGAACTCAGCACGACGCTCTTAACGGAACTAAATGGACAAATGTAAAGGTAATATCCGGAGTACCACAGGGAAGTGTGACAGGACCGTCGCTGTTTACAGTATATACGAATGATCTAGTAGAAAGCATCGGATGCTCTTTACAACTATTCGCAGATGATGCAGTTGTCTATACCAAAGTAGCAACGCCAGAAAATAGTAAGAATTTGCAGAACGACCTCCAGAGAACTTATGAAAAGAACAAGCTCTGGCAATTGACCCTGAACGTAAATAAATGTAACATATTGCGAGTACATAAGGAAAGAAATCCACTACTGTACAGCTACACTATTGATGACAAACAGCTGGAGACGGCGTCTACCATTAAATTTCTAGGCGTAATTATCCAGAACGACCTTAAGTGGAATGGCAATACAAAACAGATTGTGGGAAAAGCAGACGCCACACTCAGATTCATCGGGAGAATCTTAAGGATATGTAACTAGTCCACGAAATAAGTGGCTTATAAGGCGCTTGTTCACCCGATTCTTGAATATTGTTCTACCATCTGGGATCCCTACCAGATAAGACTGACAGAGGAGATGGAGAAGATCCAACGAAGAGCGTCGCATTTCCTCACGGTATCGTTTTGCTGGCTGGAGAGCATTACAGAGATGCCAAACAAACTCCACTGGCAGACGCTACAAGAGAGGCGTTGTGCATCACGGAGAGATTTGCTATTGAAATTTCAGGACAGTACTTTTCAGGAGGAGTCGGACAACGTATTACTTCCCCCCCCACATACATCTCGCTTATTGACCACGAGGAGAAAATTCGAAAAATTAGAGTCAATACAGAGGCATATCGACAATCATTCTTCCCTAGCACTATTGGCGAGTGGAACAGGGTTGGAGGGATAAGAGCCGGCCGAAGTGGCCGTGCGGTTAAAGGCGCTGCAGTCGGGAACCGCAAGACCGCTACGGTCGCAGGTTCGAATCCTGCCTCGGGCATGGATGTTTGTGATGTCCTTAGGTTAGTTCGGCTTAACTAGTTCTAAGTTCTAGGGGACTAATGACCGCAGCAGATGAGTCCCATAGTGCTCAGAGCCATTTGGAGAGATAAGATAGTGGTACCGAAAGTACCCTCCGCCACAGACCATTAGATGGCTTGCGGAATATGATGTAGATGTAGATGTAGAATACCGACAGCATATAGCTACAATGAGAATCCGTTCTCTAACTATCCTTAAAAAAACATTCACTACCGGCCATGCACGGCTTCCCATAAATTCTAACGTTACTTTTAACTTAGTATTATTCATTAGATCATTTCTTCGTGTTACAAACACAGTCACTGTTATTTATCATACCGAGCACCATGTACGTGCTGGTTTGGGGTTTGAATCCATTCAGAATCAGCGTAACCTTCGGCGCTAACTTCAAATGTCTACTGCATTTGATTTATTTGGCTTCGAGCAGTTCCGTCATTAAATACATTTTAGAGGCTACTTCATTATGTTCTTTACTAGTTAAGGTGTCCCTTTCCACAATTGTCAAAGTTAGTGTTTTCGTCCAGACCATCTTGTAGCACGATTTGACATTAATATCTGCTTTTTCTTACGAACGTAGAAACACTCGGTATCCCTATTCTCACGTGTTAATACCCTAAACCATCTCACGTGTTTCTTTATTTGAATATCGTGTAATTTACGTTATCTCTTCCCAATTCATGCCCGTAATTTCTATTTTTCAGTGTTTTGTGACTCAGGTTTCTTATTATTGTGTACTGCATATCCCTTTCCCAAGCTAGTTTTGCCATAATCTGTTAGTCTATTATAGAACAATTCAATGTCGCTGAACAAGGAAGCAGAAGTCTTCATGCAAGCAAGCTAAAGATGTTAAATAACTGATTTTTGTTTTGCCTGCGCGTTAGTATAGATGTGTTGGCTGATAATTTGTAATTGTTGAGTGACCTCTGAATATACGTAATCTGATTTGATAAAAAGGTTAGTTAGATATCTCACTTTTGTAATGTCTTTAAGATGTGTTAACAGAGCTATATGTAACTTGACGATTTGCGTGTGTGCTGGTCTAGTGAGGTTGGTCATTTATCAGCCAAAAAAATTTCATTTGCATTTCAAAATATTACAGCCAGAATTGCACACTGCTGAGCCACTAGCTAGCATATTTATATTTTTTGTGAGAGTCTAGCATATATTGCGTTCCTCCATTGCTACTTTAGAGATATGGCAATTATCAATTATAATTAATAATTAATTATACAATAATTAATTATACAATAATTAATTATATAATTATTAATAATTAATAAAATCAGTAATTTATTGTTATGTGCACAGAGATCAAAGTTATCAGTACTGAACAGGGCCATAGGACTCACTGCCTAAGGGGCTGAATGTATTTAAGAGTGACTGTATTTCCTTTATTGGTATTGGGAGTTGCATTGCCCAAACTGTTTATATAACGTTTTTGCTAACAATAACACAGAGTAAGCACACCACTTGCAGTTGCAACACGCTACACGATAATTAGAGTTCAATAGGGCCTACCCATTCCATAGATCAAACGTTCATTCAGCGTAATCGTGAACTTTTCTTTTAAAGAACATTAATTTAAGCAATCTAAAGTATTACAAGGTTTTTTTTAAAAGAATGTTACAATAGCATCTACATAATTAAAATTCATTAAAATAGCCTCGATCGCAACAGAAGTTTATTTCCGCTGACAACCGGTTTCGGTCTATTATTTAGACAATCTTCAGGTCGTAAGCCGTGCCATACAATAGATATACATATGTAGAAGGATTTCTCTATAAATTCTATTATGTTCTATTTATGGAACATACAGTAGCTACTTCTCGTAACAAATGAGTATTAGGCGAAAATTTGGCACAGAATAAGCATTCAGGAGGTTTCCTTGACAGTTTCCTTGACAGTATCTTGAGAATTCTTCATAACGCCCGTAAGGGTATACTATGTAATACCCTTGAGGAAATTTAAAAAGGAACCACTTTCGCAGTTAAATGAACTATGTGATTTTTCAAGAAAGACACTTCTTGGAACTTTTTGGCGATTTACTGGAAGACGGCTGCAGCATTCTCATTATACTTTATAGTAAAGAAGTCAGTAGCTCCATTCATTACCACCACTGGTATCAACAACACTGTTAACAAGATTATGGCTGTACATTTTATCGCACCATAGCTATGCCCACGAATGAACACTCAAATTGTCTCTCTTTTAAGGAAATATTTTGGGATTTTAATTTTATCGATATAAATATTACCTCCTTCGAAAAACTGTTTTCTTTAACAGTGATTCGTTATCTTATTGTTGTAACTGACGAATATTTTACGTATACCAAACATGGGTCTTTTATTTACACGAATTTCTGTCGCACCACTTATCGTGGTGACAAATTTGTATTATACTTCCGTGTTGTTTCACACGGAATGTATTTATGTGACAAAAAAGTCATTATACTGTAGGAAATATTTAGTTAATATTAAAAGATGCTTAGAGAATTTGGGAAAAACATTTGTCTCTATTTACAACTTGTTTCTTTGACACTAGTGTACAATCCATGACAGCATCAGTGGTTTCTCTGACTGCTAGATTCCGAACTAAGGGAGTTAGTGTTTTTGCTGCTATCGAAGCTGAAACTCGATGGTCAACTTCCGACGCATCGTATAGCGGCGGCCTCCTCTACGTTCCGTCCTCTTCCATGCTGTCTGTGGTTCGACCCTCTGGCGTGGAACTATCGACACTGGCGAGTCATTAGTGTCGTAACCAAGTACAGACATCTGTACTTAACTACTTTCAACGAGTTCATACAAATACCCGTAGAGGGTACACGCTAAACCGATCAAATTATGCCTGTTGTTTGGTTTCGTTACTTTAAATTAATTATGGTAAGGTTTGTTGGGGACCTTTATGTATGTAATTCTTGCATATATTTTCATATCCATTTTTCTTGTAAATTCGACTACAGATTTCAGTGTAGCACACCTCAGGTAAGAAGCATATGGTTGGTTGCCAATGGTGTAATGCACTGTGCGATGGGCGAAGCTTACAGTATATATTCTCAAGGAATGTTGTCTTATTTAGCAGTTAACATCCGCGCTCCGCGGATATTTCTCCCCCACAGTCACCAGCAGTCATCATAGGTACAATATCAACTCTACTACTATTGTAGCTTTCATTTTAGATTATTTAGAGTCACATAACCCTTTCTTCGCACATAAATACCGCTGAATATGTGTTTCTGTTGTACAGGGTGATTATAATTAAACTTTCAAACCGGTGTAGAAATAACACCACTGGTCAGAATGACGTCAAATTGCAACGGAATGTAATCAGAGAAGGGGGAAATCGTATGACAGAACAAAAATAAATAGTTACAATATGTAGCAATAGATGGCGCTGTAAGCGTCATAATTTAGTAGCGGTCGACTACAAATGACAAATGAATCATACAACAATGCATAAACCGCACATTTGACGTTAACAAACTGTAGTATTCAGTGTGCGTTGCTGTACGGGTGTGATACTCATAGTTACGTAAATCCATTAACCACGACAAGGTCACATCACATCGGTTTTTAACTGTCCCGAGACCAAAAACCACATAAAAAGCATCACACACATCGGTTTTTAATTGTCCTGAGGCCAAAAACTGCATAAAGGCATCAATGACATCGGTTTTTAATTTTCCTGAAGCCAAAACCGCTTAAAAAGCATTAATGAAAATCAAATCAGATTATTAATTTCCGTGTCACTGGCGCAAAACGTGTTCAGTATGCTGTCCACCGTTTTCCGCAAGTTGAAATCAGGAAACACCACATTCCACAAGTGATCGAAGTGTTTCCGGGGTCACGTTCAGAATGTGTTGCGCAATGCGTGCCTTCAATTTTGCTAAGTTTACAATCGGAACACTGATCACAGAACATCATTCAGAAAGCCCCACAGCCAAAAGTCAGACGGATAAAGATCAGGTGAACGAGACAGGCAGGCTGTAGAGCCGAGTGGTTCTAGCACTTCAGTCCTGAACCGAGCTGCCGCTCCGGTCGCAGGTTCGAATCGTGTCTCGGGAATGGATGTGTGTGATGTCCTTAGGTTAGTTAGATTTAAGTAGTTCTAAGTCTAGGGGACTCATGACCTCAGATAGCATAGTGCTTAGAGCTATTTGAACCATTTGTAGGGAAATGGTGGCTGCTAATTCTAGCATTTCCGAAATGGCGCTTCAGCAGCTGCTTAACTGGATTTTCAGTGTGCAGATGTACGCCATCCTGCCTAAAAATGATCCCATCCACACATCCAATCCACGCTGTTGGAGAGCTGGAAAGACGTGGTTGCGCAAAATACACTCGTGCTCATGGGTAATTTTGAATGGATAGCAAAGAAGGACGTATTGTAGGATTTTACGCACCGTGCACACGGGTTATGTCCAATGTTCGGGCGATTCTCTGTGCACTGCACGTTTGCACACCACCGCTCGTCTCCTCCTGCATTGCTGTGGCCACTGCTTCCACTGACGACGAATCAATTCGTTTCATCCCTCTACGAGGTTGCACACCAAAAGAACCCGTCTTTTCGAATTTCCGAATCATTTTCTCCAGAGCCACAGCAGTGTTCGGACCAACGCCTTTTTTCAAACGCTTCAGTGTCTGGAACGTCACTCTTGTAATACAGCTTTCCAAGCAAAGCGCGATCCTGCATTTAGACAGTCATGGCGAACCTTGCATACGCGAAAGGAGGATTTATGCTGTGTACTGGGCGTGTTTATAGCAACTATTGATCAATTTTCACACTATTTTTTTTCTTCTGCCATACGTTTTATCCTTCTCCGACAATATATTGTTGCAATTTGACGTTATTTTGAGCAGTGATGTTATTTCTACAGCGTTTTGAAAGTATAACATTGATTATAATCACCCTGTATTGCAGCGGTTACAGCCTGAAGACGGTCCAAATTATAAACCGAAACCAGTTGCCAATCTTTAAACTTCTGCTGAGATCTAGACTGTTTCAATGAATTTTAACATTTTATTCCAAACTCTGTTGACGTTCCATTCATTAATTACTTTCTACAATTTTACAATCTACGTAACTCTTTTGTGACTCTACTGACTCCATCTCTCTGAATTTTGTTTAAATTTTCAAACTATTAATTTTCTCTATTAATTATCTAGTACATTGCAAGTAAGGTTCCAATATCACTGTTTAAAACTTTTGTTGATTATTACGACAGCTGTGTCGCAAGACTTCCATTTTCAAGTACGTCCACGTTGTCCTGACGTGTATACAACATCTGGTGTGACTGTGGTGACCGCTCACATTATGTATCGGATGAAGTTCTAAGATATCGATTTCACGTGGATTTGTGCTTAGTATTTTGATGTCATGCTGTAGATATTTCCTGTAATTTTTTTGACAGTTCACATCTATAGTGTGATCAGATGTGTATACATCAGGACAACGTAGACGTACTTGAAAGTGACAGTCTCCCGAAACAGCTGTCGTAATAATAAACAAATGTTTTAAGCAATGATACTGGAACCTTACTTACAGCGTCCTTTCAAGACACATATTTCACTGCAGGCCCAATCATCAAGAAACTAATTATGTAGTTTTTGTTTCGTTTCCCCTTTCCCTAATCTCGACTCTAACCGACTCCGACGCATATAACTCAGTCAGTCTTGTTTTCGTCTATCCTTTCATTCCATTAAATAGGTCTATCTGCGCGTTGACGGACACTTTTGCTAACCTGGATTCTAACCTTCCAATGACATTATTTACCTCCTCTTAGAACTTCGTTATCGTTTCTGTAATTTCATTCCTTAGATTTAGGCTAAATGGAACCATTTTAGTACCTATTTCATTACTACTAGGAGTAAATCTCTCATTTCCTTCAAGCCGTGGGCTATTTAACGTAATTATAATCACAGGAAAAGTAACAGAAGTACGCGCACCCGAAACAGTGATTTCCAGGACACTTTATTACTAATAACACTGCATGAGCTAAGGCCACTTATTTATAATTAATAGTCAGAGTCAGATAGCTGGAAGCAAAGAATTCCTATGTTTAGCCGCCTCAGGCGGACGTAACAGAAGGACTTTGTCAGAGGTTGTACATTTGTTATGCTTTTGGACTGCTACGCCGCCTGCAGTTCACAAAGAGCGCCACATTCCCCTCCATAGTGCGCAGTACAGTTTAGGGGTGAAATGCACATTGCCTTCACACAGTCCAGAATGTAATCCTGTGAGTGCCGCGGTGGGCGGCGGCGGCCACTGAAAGTGGGGCACAGTTCGTCGTCTGAATGCATGGGTGTGGGCGCCGCTGGAGGCGATGTTTGTTGCTCGATGTGACGCTGCGAACGTGGTTGAGGCTCCTCCGGCGCGCTCAGCGCAGTGCCTGGTGCATGTGTGAATGGATCGCCGTTGAGGACATAAGCTGGTTCCAAAAGATAAATGGAGACTATCAGCGCCTTGTCACGCAGTATAATGATAAACCTGTTGTCTCCCCTTCGGAGAACTTTATGTGGCCCTGAATGTGGAGCTGCAGTGCCGGACGTATTGCGTCGTCTCTTAGGACCACGGAGTCACAGTACCTGAGAGCCTTATGTGCCTAAGCGTTTCATAAACAGTGTGGTTGTGGCGGGACTGTGCGGATCCGTTAGATGTGTTTACGTACTCAGCTGACTAGTTGCAGTAACTGCGACACGTTCGATGGTTCATCAGGTTCAGCAGATTCTGCCGAGAGATGTAAAAGTTCATGGTAAAAGAAACTCACTAGTGATGCCTGCAAATCCTCTTCGAAGGAAGTGCAATGGCCCAACATCACCGAAGGAAATATGTCACACCATTGTACCCCACTGCACAGTGAAGCTGCCTTAAGGATGCTACCACGCCGGCCGGTGTGGCCGAGCGGTTCTAGGCGCTACAGATTGGAACCGCGCGACCACTACGGTCGCAGGTTCGAATCCTGCCTCGGGCATGGATGTGTGTGATGTCCTTAGGTTAGTTAGTTTTAGGTAGTACTAAGTTTTAGAGGACTGATGACCTCAGAAGTTAAGTCCCATAGTGCTCAGAGCCATTTTAACCATTTTTGATGCTACCACTCTACCAGCCCTTTGCATTGGAGATAGTAGATGATGGTGCGGAGGTGCCTGGCACCACAAAACCTGCATAGTTCGTGAATAGGGCAGACTCAAACTGACGATTGTGGTCAGTGGCGATCACATCCAGTGAACCAAGTCAACAGATCCTGATGCTGATTCTGTGGAAGTGTCTCCCGATTTTGCTGCCTCCACCCAGCCTGGCCCACTGTGAGAATGTATTTATAGCCATCTGACTCCAGAAGGGACCTGACCAAGTCAAAGTGAACGTGTTGTAGGTTGCTTTTAGGGATGTCGATGTGATCTAGGGCCGGGGTGGCGTTATCTCATGTTTTGCTCCACTAACATGATGCACAAACTTGTTTTCACTGTTTAGTTCGCAGGCCCTGCCCTAGAAAATGTCACACCAAACCTGCTTCTCCGAGCCTATGATCCTTGTTCGAATTGAGGCTGGCGTTAGTTTTGTCAAAACTTTCTTGAATCTGTGGGTCTCGTCCCTGTGCCGCTGCAAGCTCCTCGTAATCAATGATCACGGGAAAGGCATTGAATCATAACAGATAGTCGGACTCTACATTTTCGACTAACCTGATGATCTCTACATTAGTTGTAAACTGACTGATATAGTGAAGGTTTCGAAAACGTCTCTGTGAACGGTCATTGCCTGAGTTTTTTATTGTATTATCGCACGGTGGTTTGTAATGATAGTAAACTGTCTGCCTTGCACTTCAGCCTTAAAGTGGCATCATTTTCATTGCGATTCTGTGAACTCCTGAGAAAAGGAAAATTTTGTTTTTTGCTTACCATTTACGAATTGCTGTTGCACTGCACAGATGGCTTTATCACTGCAGGTCCAGGGTGTACTAATGAGACTGCCCATTGTAATCGTAGTTTAATTCCTTCATATGTGTGTTGCATTTTTTGAGTCCTCTTCAGCAGTTACTCCCCTGTTTGTTTTTTCCTACGAGGACTTTAGTAAGTGTTACAGGCAGTGCTGTTTAGTAAGACAAATGACGCCTGTAGAAGTTCACTGTCCCCAGAAATCTCCTCAGTTCCTTGTAATTGGAAGGTCGAGGTGCTGTTTGCAAAAGTTCTCTACATTTAAGCTTGGGATGGACGCCTACCTGATCAACTAGATGATATAGAAATAAGACTTCAAAAAATGGTTCAAATGGCTCTGAGCACTATGGGACTTAACATCTGTGGTCACTAGTCCCCTAGAACTTAGAACTACTTAAACCTAACTAACCTAAGGACATCACACACATCCATGCCCGAGGCAGGATTCGAACCTGCGACCGTCGCGGTCACGCTGTTCCAGACTGAAGCGCCTAGAACCGCATGGCCACACCGGCCGGCAAATTTGACTTCAGGTTGTTGGAGCTGGCACTTGTGTTGATTTATTGGTTCAAATGGCTCTGAGCACTATGGGACTTAACTTGTGCGGTCATCAGTCCCCTAGAACGTAGAACTACTTAAACGTAACCAACCGTAGGACATCACGCACATCTATGCCCGACGTAGGATTCGGACCTGCGAACGTAGCGGTCACGTGGTTCCAGACTGTAGCGCCTAGAACCGCTCTGCCACCCCGGCCGGCTGTTGATTTATTATAAACCTGTCAAGCTGTGTTGTTCTAGCGTACTGAAACCATACAGAGGTATTTCCGTTCATCTGGGGAAGCGAAGGAATTTAGGGTGCCATCTAAGTAAGAAAGAAAAATTGCAACTGATTTAATGAATTGTCAATGAATCAATGTCAGGTTTATGAAGCACTTTGGAACCAATAACTCGTGGGCAAAAACTAATAGCGTCCAAACAGTGCGGCGAAAGCCTCTTGTGGCACATCTTCTATCACTATAGGAATTTGCAAAAATGCTTTCCTATAGTCTGTATCGTTGAACATGGTGGCACCTGTCAGTGCATGGGTAAAATCTTACACATTCAGGATTCTATACCTATTGTGTATTGTCCATGAATTCAGAGCCTGATAGTACCAAAAATGTATGTAAGAATCGTCCTTTTTTGGTACAAAATTTGTAGGTGAGGCCCACGAATCGTCAGATGCCTGCATTATTTCCATATGCAGTTATTCATATGTCACAGTTTTGGCTGCCCAAAATTTATCTGGCACTAGGCGTCATGCTTGAAATTGCACTGACAGTCAAAGTATAGTGTGCATATGGTATAAATGCGTAGCGACTTTCTGATATGAGCATCACACGACGGGTGCACTTGTACACTCTGAATACTGCAAGCACTGACCTGAAAATTGCGTGAGAACTGTGGCTGTTCTTCTGTGCACAGTGTGCCGGAATGTGGCTGTTGCAGTGGCCGCTGTGATGTACAACTCTGCTTTTGATGCTGAAGTGTGTGATGCTGTTAATGTTTGCATCTTAGCTTCGCAAGATGTGCTTGTGCCTTGCTAAATTTTTCATCTAATGTCTGTGTGGAAGTGTCTCCTCTCATAGTTGAATTCTTTCAGGCTTGACTTCATATTTCATTACTGCATCTGACAACATGTGATTTAGTTTTTATGCTGGAGGAGAAGCTTGTAGATCTGGTGTATGAAGTTCTTCCAAGAAACCTGCATATCAGTGTACAGTTTCACCTGAACCTGTTTGCCTAAGTACTTTTGCACTATGTCCAGCTCAAGGTAAAAACGGTGAAGGAAATGTGCTCCTAAGCTTAGTTCTTAACACGTCTGCTGTTATGAACTGCTTATGCAATTTGCCACCAGTCTGACAATTTCAAAATGTCCCACTCGTGAATCATTAGCAGCTTTCGGTTGTGTCGAAAATGGTTCCTTCTCTGCAGTGACAATGACTGCCGATTTTGTATCCACCAAGATCTGCTTCTTTAAGACGTGATCAAGAATGAGGAGTCGGTTGTAGGGTGTGGAAATCGCCAACTGGTTTAGCATTTCTACTCGTTGTGTAGGTGTCTTGATTTCTCTAACAGTCAAATGTGCCTTGTGTCCATCATAGGTCACCATCAGTTTGGGAACTCGGAAACAGTTGAACAGCTGCATGCTTTGCTGCCGAAGCGTGTGTAAAACCAGCAAAAATGACGCCGCGGCCCCATACGGCTGTCGGGCTGTAATTGTTTACAGTGGCAGGGGTCAAGCACGTCTGCAGGTCGGCCTTCAGTGCTTGGTTCTTGACGGCGGCACTGGATCTGGCTTGGTCTTCAGTGTTGTGCAGTCATGGCTGCCACGAAGGAGACGCTGGTTTGAAATCCAAGTATTGTTGTGTCATGAAATTCGCTTCTTTTTGTCTCTGTTGGAATGCATAAAGTCTGTCTACAGAATTTAGCTTAATATCAATTGGGGTCTGTCTCCTTGAGATTAGAATTGACTATAGTGAGAGAGGTACAGTATCTACAGATTAACAATGGCGGTAGATGAACAATTGACAGGACACACAAAGGGAGAGCAGTACTGGTGGGGGTTGCAGGCAGGCGCTGTAGGGGAAATGCTGGATGCTGGAGGGAAAGTGCCCTTCTAAACTAATGTCAGTTTTTGTAAGTAGTAAGTGGAGAGGCTACACACATCACCCACACTAGTGTGGCGACAATTCGAAAAGATCTACTGTTACTAATGGTTTATATAATATCTAAAAAGTATTCTGTTGAAAACGCAATAAAAGTTTCGAAAAATTTTCACTTTGCTTGTTAACCACTTGTAACTTTCAGAAAAGCGTCATGAATCTCGAATTTTGAGTAAAACCTATACTTCTCTCGTAGCCTTGTTAAAATTTGCTTCTTCTGCCAAAACACACTGGAGTTTACACAACGCCACGTCACTGACACGAGGCGTGATTTTTTAAAGTAAGTACCGTTTTGCCACACCTCGCCCGCGGCACTACGGTCAGCGTTGTGCGCATGCGCACTGGTTACCTACATCTGTTGTCTACGCACTGACGCCATTAGAGTCTGATTCTTCCTTGCTTACGTTCTGTACTGAGTGTTTAAAATGCCTCCGATAAGCATGATTCCCGCCGACTGTGAAGTACGGGCTGTTATAAGATTTCGGTCGAAGCGATCGATATTCATCGTGAGATCTGTGCAGTTTACGGAGAAAGTATTATGAGTGATGGAATGGTAAGGAAGTTGGTGAGAGCATTTAGAGATGACAGGACAAATGTGCATGATGAACAAGGGAGTTGGCATCCTTCGGTCATAAATGAAAGTTTGGTGCAGGAAGTGGACAATAAGGTGAGAGAAAACAGAGGCCTTACGATTTCCTCCTTGCAGAATGACTTTCCTAATGTTTCTCTGGCTGATCCCGGCGGAGGTTCGAGTCCTCCCTCGGGCATGGGTGTGTGTCTTTGTCCCTAGGATAATTTAGGTTAAGTAGTGTATACGATTAGGGACTGATGACCTTAGCAGTTAAGTCCCATAAGATTTCACACACATTTGAACATAATGTTTCTCGTAGTGATTTGTATGGCATTGTGACCGAGCACTTGAATTACCGAAAATTGTGCGCACGTTGGGTACCGAAAATGTTGACGGATGTGCACGAAACCAAACGTTTTGACAGTGCATTGACTTTCCTTGACCGGTACCACAATGATGGTGATGATTTCGTAAGGCAAACTGTTACGGGCGATGAAACATGGGTGGCCTACATCACACCAGAATCAAAGCAGCAGTCCATGGAATGGCGGCATTCAGATTCACACAGCAAAGTGAAGTTCAAGCAAACAATTTCTGCCTGGAAAATCATGTGCACAGTTTTTTTGGGACAGAAAAGGAGTATTGCTTGTGGAATTTCTGCCTCGTAATGAGACAATCAATGCAGCAGCTTATTGTAAGACACTGAACAATCTGCCTCGTTCAATTCAGAACTAAAGAAGTGGCAAGTTCAGCAATGACATCGTTTTACTGCAAGACAATACCCCTCAACATATGCCGAATCAGACCAAAGATCTCATCACATCTTTTCCATGGGAAACTCTAGATCATTCTCCGTGCAGCCCCGATCTTGCGCCCAGTGCCTACCATCTGTTCCTGCACTTGTAGAAACACCTGGGCTGTCAGCGTCTTCAAGACGATGACGAAGTGAAAACAGTGGTGATTCAGTGGTTAACAAGTCAGCAGGGAGACTTCTATGAGGAGGGTATTCAAAAACCGGTACAACGTTGTGATAAGTGCCTCAATATTGACGGAAATTATGTAGAAAAGTAGATTAAGGTACAGGCTTTCATGTAAAAATAAAATTATTGAGATATCTTAGGACGTTTCTTTTTAATTTCAAAACGGTACTTACTTAAAAAACAGGCCTCGTATGTTTTGCATACGCAATTGCGAGATAATTCTGAGGCAGTGGTTTATTAAGTTTAGTAAATGAGGTACAGAGGAAAAGTAAGGTCAACAGCTTACGAAAAAGCTAATCCTCAACTCAAAAAACAACTTGTAATGCTGTCTCTTATGTTGGTCCAAACCTATATCGTTTCTCGTTTCACTAGACGTCGATGGACTTTAAAAATTATTCTTTTATCGAAAAAGTCTGTAGTTAGTGAATAAAACTGTACATAAAGAAGTTTTGCATAATAACCGCATGGCAAAATACTTACCTGTTTGCATTATGTCATATATCGAAATCATATCTCAAAACGTTTATGAAATACAAAGAATGTTGCGGACATTTCATCCTGGCTTTATTGGCGTGGGGGATGGCAACCGACTGTGCTACATCGGATCAGTTTGCTCGAGATTTGTGACGGATAAAGATCCCCACCCAAGTCTAAAGAAAAATGCAATATGTTAGCCAAATTTCAAACACAGCAACCTCTTATATAACATGCACCAAAAGTAGAATCATAGCCACCCTTAATTTTCTGTACAAAGTTTTTCGAATTTCGCCCAGAATCTTACTTAAGTGCAAATATCGCAATAACTACGACGATTAATGAAATGATGGGCATGTCATCATGAAGCTGACTGATGAAGCTATAAGTAATGTAAAAATATTTTTTTTTTACCGAATAGTTTGTTTAAAAGTTTGAGAAAAATTGCAGTGCATTAGCCTCTGTAATATTATTGGGTTTCGGATACTCTGTATATAAAATATTTGTCCAAAATGATAAGAATATCAGTCGAATTTTAGTTGGTAAAATGTTACGCATCACAGTGCAAATGTTACGAAAAGAAATACCTTTGTTATGTGTGTCTACACAAAAACGAGAGTCCAGCATAAACTGCTTCAAATAAACACAATGACATACCGAGAGCAGATATGCAAATATTTGCCGCAGCGCTCGTTCCTAATAAGATACGAAACATATGAATCATAAAAATTTTGTCTTTTGTTATGAATAGTTCTGGAGACTTAGTTACCTTTCACTGTTTCGATACTGACGTGTTAAGAAGTGCAGTGTAGCATCGCTACAAGTTTTATATACTATTTGTGCACCACTAATGTAAATTTTCGAACGAACGCTTCGATAAACAGTGCGACACTATGAAATATTCACATGCACGCAAGTAGAGTTAATTTGGAGAAAATATTGGACACACGAGAAAGGACCTTGTCATACCACGGAATGTGGGTAAGAAGTGCCAAATGTTAAGTTTAGTATTCCATGGTTATTTGTTCATGCTTAGTGGTATGGATTATTTCGGAATATACTGATGTGTTATAATGAAATCCCTTTTTTTATTCTTTTCTTTGAGTAACCTCAGTGTTTTTCCGTTGTCTGCAAACTATGTTACTCCTTACAGCGGTATCTTGGTTGTTTTCGGAAGGCTACTAATATATTCAATAGCAGATTTGATAACCATTACCATTACCAACTTTCCTTCATCCATTTCCCTTTCAATATTCGGTTAGGTCCCTTAGGCATTTGTGTCGAAAAATCAGATTGCGTGAAGGCAATCCGGGTTAAATGTCGGGTTCAAACCATCTTCGCGTAATCAAACACTACTCCTCCTGGACACAAGCGAGAACCGACGAAACGCAGTTCACAAAATCTGCTCTCTCTCTCTCCAACCTGCACCAAAATAGGTTAAGAAATTACCGTGAGTGCAAGATTTAGTATAGTTACGGTGGTCTAGCGGTTCTAGGCGCTCAGTCCGGAACCGTGCGACTGTTACGGTCGCAGGTTCGAATCCTGCCTTGGGCATGAATGTGTGTGATGTCCTTAGGTTAGTTAGGTTTAAGTAGTTCTAAGTTCTAGGGGACTGATGACCACAGTGTTAAGTCCCATAGTGCTCAGAGCCATTTAGTATAGTTACTATCGTCATTTCACATTACATACAACTTATAAAAATACACACACACACACACACACACACACACACACACATATATATATATATATATATATATATATATATATATATATATATATATATATATATATATATATATATATATATATATATATAGACCTCTCTTACTGCAACACGTCGCTGACCATTCGAAAGCGGGCAAACTATGTCGGCCTCCCCTTACGAATAAACTCACCCAGTGCTCTGGACAATATAGGTCACTTTGCATTGGTCACTGTATCCTGCATGGACTTTAATCATAGCATCCAAACTGATTACAATGCGAAGTTTGGAATGAGGCTAGGGTCCACTGTCGCTCTCAGATGTCTCCAAAATTGCAAAGCTGTTAGCAGGCCCAATATCTTTGTAGCTGTTGCTCCAGTGTCTTAGCAAAGCATTGTAAGAGCGCAGCTTTAGCTGCCTCGTATCAGCTGGTAGCGTGCGGTGCACTTACGAAATCATTGACCTAATTCATGTGCTTGGAGATGTTGCTCAGTAATGCTGAAAATCTTTACATGTCAACTGTAATGCACTAGCTCCGTTGGATCATTTCAGCGATATGAAAGTATATGGACATTGGTCAAGCTGGAAGACTAATAGCTTATGGATCGCTCCGTCTCTGAACTAAACCCAACAGATATTATCTCCCAAATGCAAGAGAACAAAGTCAGCAGCTGAAAGCTAGTGAGGTTATGGTGGCGTGCTAAGGTCCATGGTTGACATTTCACACCCAACCAATTGGGGTCTGTAATTAATGGTGAACGTGCTGATGTGTGCTGTGACCGACATGGATGCAACCAATAACGCGTCGATGTGTCCATCATAATAAACTGGGTGCATTGCTGGAACAAGTCTTGTTGCTGCGATGCACCGTGATTGTATGATGTGAAACTGCTGAGTGAGCCCTGTTGTTGTCGGTATTGTTCACAGCCACTATTACCACTGACAGTGTTGGTTGCATGACAACGCGAAGCTACATTTTCACTGCTTAGTCTTGTTTCTGAACACATGAAAATGTTTCATAAATCACACTGAAGATCATTAATTTGGATGGATTGTCCAAGAGTCTGGGTGTCCTTGTGGCTGTTGCGTTTTAGGTGTAGCACAGCGTTGTTGTATGCGAAAGCTGACAATACTTTCTCTACTCCTGGGTCAGCATTATTGTTACCGCCATAGGGAAAGTAATAGAAGTATGTGAACCCGAAATGATGATTGACAAAAGACACTTTATTGCTAACAACAGTGCATAAACTAAAAGCACATATTTATAGTTCAGTAGTCAGCGTCAAAATGCAGGAAGAAAAGAATATCTGTGTTAACCAGCCTAAGACAGCTCTCTGAGGAGTTGTAGATTTTTAATGTTTTTTTACTGACTCGCCGTCTGCAGTCTCCAGAAATCATAACTTGCGCAAATCATCATTGCACCTAATTTTTTTCATGCTGTTATCTATTTTGCTTAACGCTTAACTCAGGAGGTGAATTTTTTTCTGTAACGTATACTACGAGTTGTGGCCTCTGAGACCCCTATCTTTAAACCAAGTTTTAAGGGGTAAATTATTTTAAAATTTAATTTATGCTGTATAACATTTATGGTTACAACTATATAAGTGTTTATATGAAGATGGTATCTGTTCTTTCGAACACAAAAGATATAATTGGTGATCTTGCAGCTGTCGAAGAACGAAATTACAATTAAATCTAGAACTTTAGCTGCTTAAAGGGGTTGATAAATATCAACGGAGACAGTTGAAAATGTGTGCCCAGATCTGGACTCGAACCCGTCTGAGCCACCGAGAACACTGAGGATAGGGCGACTGCAGCGACTTATCTCAGCACGCTCCCTGTAAGACCCACATTCCCAACTTTTTTGTCCACACGTTTTGAACTGTCCCCGTTGATATTTATCAGCGCCTGTAAACAGCTAAATGTCTGGATTTCATTGTAGTTTGTATAAGTGTTGTTTAAATACTAGTTGTTGCACTAAATAAAGCCAGCAGTATTTTACTTTTGTATCAAGGAGAAATCATATATTTTTGGGGAGATTTATCAATAATACACATATACTAACTGTTAGAGAACTGAATTTTATGTTAAAAAAATTACGGTATCTCTGTAGAAAGCAGGTTTTCACATAAAACTAATTTCCGTGGTTTCAACTTGCATATAAAAGCTGAACTCGGTAGTCATAAAAAGAAAAGGTGCAAAAGTTATATTCAATACTGAGATCCACATATTTCTTTACCACCACTCAGAACATATTTAATTTTAACTAACACAGTAGCTATTTTATTGGAGAAAGAGAAAGGTCCTCATCAACATTGTCCGTAAGGGCTTTTTCTGAATGGTCCTCTTGTTCTCTAGCAGAATTTTGATCACTGGCTATTGAAAGTCGTTATCTTCTTTGTCTGTTTCGAGTTCTATGACATTGACAACATTCTCCATCCACTGACCAAAAGTTTCATTCAGAGAAAGCACTTCAGGACAATGTTGTTATAAGTTTTAAATAAGTATTTCTGGGATAAGAAGATTGCAAGAGGCAACAGTAATTCATTACGGAGATTCAGAGATCTTTGTCTGGCTATCCACGTATGATGAGGGACGCCAAATAAGTGATAGTTTACCTGCTAGTAATGAGAAAGTGGAAAAAGATTTGAACGAAATGATTTGTGGTTTATATCCCTTAACTCACGAGGTATTGTCTCTCACAACGCGCCAGAATTTTCCAAGTCGCTCTCTTAGGTCAGTTATGGCGGTATGGTTTTACACACCACCTACCCTCATTTAATCACCAATCTTACAAATTATTATTGTCAGTTGCGTTATAGCCTGATTTGATTGTTGATGTTGACATGTGTTCTTGACATGTGATGGGTTCCCCTCGACCCCTCCTCGCGAACTACGCGCCTGTTTTCGTCAGTTCAGTACAAAATGTATTCGCAAGAATGTGACATTTTACCATTGTTTTAGTTGTGAGTAATCGCTATTTTCCGGGATTTGTTTGGTCTCGGTTATAAAAGGTGTTTTTAATTTTAGTAAAAAGGGAAATATTAATTGATCATAGCAATCATCATCATCATTTAAGACTGATTATGCCTTTCAGCGTTCAGTCTGGAGCATAGTCCCCCTCATAAAATTCCTCCATGATCCCCTATCCAGTGCTAACATTGGTGCCTCTTCTGATGTTAAGACCATTACTTCAAAATCATTCTTAACCGAATCCAGGTACCTTCTCCATGGTCTACCCCTCCTACTCTCTACTGCTGAACCCACGAGTCTCTTGGGTAACCTTGCTTCTCCCATGCGTGTAACATGACCCCACCATCTAAACCTGTTCGTCCTGACTGCTACATCTATAGAGTTCATTCCCAGTTTTTTTTTTTTTATTTCCTCATTGCGGACGCCCTCCTGACACTGTTCCCATCTACTGGTATCTGCAATCACCCTAGCTACTTTCATATCCGTAACCTCAACCTTATCGATAATGTAACCTGAATCCACTCATCTCTCACTCCCATACAACAAAGTTGGCCGAAAGATTGAACGGTGCACAGATAACTTAGTCTTGGTACTGACTTCCTTCTTGTAGAAGAGAGTAGATCGTAACTGAGCTCTCACTGCATTAGCTTTTCCACACCTCGCTTCCAGTTCTTTCATTATGTTGCCATCCTGTGAGAATATGCATCCTAGGTACTTGAAACCGTCCACCTGTTCTAACTTTGTTCCTCCTATTTGACACTCAATCCGTTTATATTTCTTTCCCACTGACATTACTTTCGTTTTGGAGATGCTAATCTTCCTACCATAGTCCTTACATTTCTGATCTAGCTCTGTAATGGCAGTAGCTGAAATAAAATTTTTTATTTATAAATAAATCTCGTTTTTAAAAGGGGTCGTTTTATATTCATTAAATTTACATAGCTTTGAGATTTTGCGTTATTATGAAAAAAAAGGGGAAAGCGAGTAGTGCTATTTTAATAACAATGCTGACAGAAACGATCTATAAACACACGGCATAAGAATTGTTCCAGCGATGCTGAGACAAAGTGTATTTGTTTGCCGTGTGTAGTGGCTTAACGTTTGCATGTGCATGCAGTTTGCTAGACTTGCACCCACTTGGTCTATATGGTAGTTCCTCGCTGTTTAAGCTGGACATCCGTTGTATTGCAGAACGGCACCAACACAGTCTGGAATTAGCGTTACGAAGTGATGTAGCAATGAAGAATAATGCTTCTTTTGCTTAAAAGATTAAAAATTTGTCCGCCATTTCTATGAAATAATAAAAGGAGAAGAAAATTATGGTGAAAGTACTAAATTAAAAACTTAAGGACACTTCGTAATATACAATAAAAACAGAAAGAAGCTGATCTGCTGCCAATGTCTAAATAATATGCCGTATCTGCTTATAAGGCTTGAAAAGGGTCAAATTAACACCAGCAACCGAGTTTTCAATATCAATTCTCAACCTTTAGCGCTGACTCTTTGTAATGATCAAATAGTAATATGATATCCAATCATAAAATGATTTTTGAGCAGAGTTTCCAAAGATTAGAATCAGGAGAATTCGCTTTACGATAGAAGAAGCTAACGGTGGACGGACAAAGCTTTCTGTTATTTGTCTCTTTAATTTAATATTTAGGTTCCATGTACCTTGAAAATGCGAGTCAAAATTTCAGATCTTTTGATCTGACGAAATTAAATTTTCATTGAGGCATATGGACTCAGCCGGACGGAGTGGCCGAGCGGTTCTAGGCGCTGCAGTCTGGAACCGCGCGACCGCTACGGTCGCAGGTTCGAATCCTGCCTCGGGCATGGATGTTTGTGATGTCCTTAGGTTAGTTAGGTTTAAGTAATTCTAAGTTCAAGGGGACTGATGACCTCAGAATTTAAGTCCCATAGTGCTCAGAGCCATTTGAACCATATGAGTTTCAACTGAAGGATTATGATGGAAGCTGAAGAAATGAGTCCTAATTTTTACCACGGCCTATACTAGAACCCTGGCCTGTTCTAGTACTGGAGGGCCTCGGCAATACTGACGATTTAAGAAAGGGGAAAATAGGCTTAAGAGGTGAGCTGAAGTTTCTGTTAGCATAGGAGCAGAGTGGTCTGTGCAGCTGTGTTAGCTATACTGCTGCGATAGTGCAATGGCACATCTGCCTATTAAGCAAGAGGCTTGGCCGTGGCACAAATTTTAATTCATTTCTTCAGCTTCTATCATTATTTACAATCTTTGTTCGATTTTTACGTTTATTACGGGAAATCATAGGAATAAAAGAAAGAAAAATCGGTTATTTCAGAAATCAGTTATTTTGGGCACTCATGTTAAACTGCCCTGGAAAGAATCGAAATAACGGAAAACCCGTTGTTTCAGCAATAACCATCACTTCCACTTCGACGGCATGGAATCGGTTCTAGCCGGCCGTTGTGGCAGAGCGGTTCTAGGCGCTTCAGTCCGGAACCGCGCTGCTACTACGGTCGCAGGTTCGAATCCTGCCTCGGGCATGGACGTGTGTGCTGTCCTTAGGTTAGTTCGGTTTAAGTAGTTCTCAGTTCTAGAGGACTGATGACTTCAGATGTTAAGGCCCATAGTGCTTAGAGCCATTTGAACAGTTTTGAATCGGTGTTGGCAGCAGCCAGATCGCCCAGAACTCATGCAACTGTTACGGTATCATCATTTGTATAGATAAATTCCTCTTTTCCCTCATAATAGCAGTCTCTTCTTTTCTCACGCCTTATCTTGACCTTCTTCTTCTGGTTTCACTGTTCCATCTCCCGACTGAATCTTCTCTCTTCCGGATGTATCGCCCGCATCTCGTGGTCGTGCGGTAGCGTTCTCGCTTCCCACGCCCGGGTTCCCGGGTTCGATTCCCGGCGGGGTCAGGGATTTTCTCTGCCTCGTGATGGCTGGGTGTTGTGTGCTGTCGTTAGGTTTAAGTAGTTCTAAGTTCTAGGGGACTTATGACCACAGCAGTTGAGTCCCATAGTGCTCAGAGCCATTTGAACCATTTGAACCGGATGTATCTTCTCGGCCCAGACTTTTTTCGTTAATAATTAGCTTTTATTTATGTCCGCAAATACCGCTCTTTTAATTGGTCGGCATGTTATGCATTGGTGCGAACTTCTGTTATGGGACAGTACCGTTTTGATGTGGCTGTAAGTGTGTAAGATTCGTAGTGCCTCCACACTTAATCTGCTACTTCGCTCTGAAGATCACACAGCACTGACATCCGAAGAATTCACTGCTGCAGCAAAACAGCAGGTAATACATTTTAGTCAAAATGTGCTAGATAATTTGTTTAGCTGCTTGTTCCTATATAGGCAAAGATGACCTGCAGGTGCAACATCTTAGCTTGCAATAAATCGCAGACAAATGAACAATTTGTGTTTCTGTAAAAGCAGGTTATTATTTTAAGTCTGTAGCCAGGAAAATCTCTTAAGATTTGATTAAGGAGAACAGTGTACAGAGAAGTGTGATACCTATGCACATCCTTTTGTAAATTTCCAAATATTAGTTGCTAAGCTCATACAGGGTGCGGCAGCGTTCGTAGTAGGGTATTAAAACACACCATCAGGCAGTAACTGTAATGTATTTGTTACCTCTTATGTCAATTAATAGTTAAAGGTATCCATTTACTAATGAGTAAGTCATTGTCCATTGCGTGGATTACTTTTTGAACATGACTGCTATCAAATGATGCCCCCTCTGCACAACACATTCATGTAGGCGGCTTTGGAAGCGTTCCATAAGTCGGCGGAACGTATTCCCTGGGACATTGCCGACGGCAGTTCTGATGCGATCCTTCATGTCAGGAATGGTGGCACAACATGTTCGGAACACTTCTTGCTTCAGGTAGCCCCAAAGGATAAAGTCTGCACATGAAAGGTCAGCTGAGCGTGGTGGCCAGGAAATGTCACCAAAATGGGAAATTACTCTACCGGGAAATGTCTATCGCAAGAAATCCATGCAAATTCTGACTGTATGCGAGGTCGCTCCCTCTTGTTGAAACCACAATTGTTCCACATCCACATCGGCCATACCTAATTGGGGAAGACCAAAGTCTTGCAGCATCTTTAGGTAGCGTTCACTGGTGACAGTTACAGCCACATCGCTGTCATCCTCAAAGAAGTAAGTGCTAATAATCCCAAAGGAAGCAACTCCACACCACACTGTGACACGAGAACTATGCAAGAGCTTGATGTGCAGTTCATGCGGGTTTACATCACTCCTATAACGCATATTCTGTTTGTTCACTGAATGAGCTTCATCTGACATCAGGATGGTGTGCCACATTTGCTGTTGGTTCAGTTGCACATCACACAACCCATACCATACCATGTACCTGACTGCACGAGTTCAGCATTCAAGTGTTGTGGAAATGTTGGTTAGATAAGTCCATCCACCATAGCAAGGTCATACCACAATGGATGGAAAAATCGATTTTAAATCGTCTTGAGGCCAAAAATTGCATAAAAAGCAAAGTTGCATCACTCTCAGCTGGCGTAAGTCACGGTCAAAACCTGTTCAACATGGTGTTTACCATTTTCTGCCAAAAGTTGAAATCCAGAAATACTGTGTTCCACAACAGGTCAGAGTGTTTCGGGATTCAGAATACGTTGTGCAATGCTTGCCTTCGATTCAGCTGTATTCGTAATCGCAGCACTGAACATAATGTCTTTCAGATAACCTCACAGCCTATAGTCACATGGATTAAGATCGGATGATCTTGGACAGCCAGGGTGTAGGGAAACGACAGCTGATAATTCTAGCATTTTTGAAATGCCTCTGCAGTAGTCACGTCACTGGTTGTACATTGTGTGGAGAAGTGGGGAGAAGTATCATATTCCATAAAAATGATCCTCACACATTCCATTGTCGAAGGGTTGGACTGAAGTTAGGCCACAAAACATTCTCATAGCGTTTACCGGTGATAGTAATAGGTAAAAGGACCCGAAAGAGTCACCGTGAATAAATGTGGCCCTATGATAAACGGTGCCGTCAACGCGCTACTCAAGCCATCTTTGCAGAATGAAGTGGTACTGGTTGATGTGCTTGCGAGTTGTCTATTGCCCACATTCTCCAATTCTGCGTACTGACATGTCCTTATGGAAGGAAGTGGGCTATATTTATCCAAGGAATGCTCCATTGCTTTTGATTGTCAATTTCCATGGGAGAAAGATATTCAGAGAGAATGCCTGTCTTTTTGACAGGTCAGCAGAAAGCAACTCATGAAGTTGAGTGATTTTATGTCGGTAGTGACGCAGAATGTTGCGTAGGATTTTATGCATCATACTCACAGGCATGTCCAGCGTCCGGACGATTTCCTGTGAACTGCTTGTTTCCACACCACGGCTTGACCCCTTCTGCAATGTGTGGCCGCATCTTCGACGGATGTCGGATGAACCCTGCCACATTACACTTCGAAAGATCTTGTATTTTCGTATTTTGGTGTAATTTTCTCCATGCTCTGAACGAGGATCTGACCAATGCCTTTTTTCATATCCTTCAGTGCCCATAACTTGTGTGGGGCTACTGGCATACAGCCAAGGTTCTCTTAAAAGAACTTTACCGGCAGCAAACAAGCATCCAAGCATCCATGGAGGCAGTCACTTTTGGAATCCCGAACACATTGAGGAAACTGTTGGTGCGCATATTCTGACGCTTACAACGCTATATAAAGATCAAATGTTCGTCACATTTCTATTATTTTTCCCCAACATCAATAATATGCTTTTCAAATCTGACGTCATTCTGAGCAGTGGTTCTCTTTCTGTAGCGTTTTGCCACTGGAACTTTAACCGTTGACATCCTGTATATTCCAGACAGAATTAAAGACTGTAGTGATTACTTTGCTTTCTCATAATGTACTGTTTTCATAATACACTGCAGAGAGAATACAACTTCCCATTCAAGAGCAGGAAAGACTACTACGTTTTGTAATGAAAGATAAGGTTAGGAGACTAGCATGGGCCTACTATAATGTTTGTAATGGAAGTGACATTGTCTGCTTGGCTAATTCTCGGCTGTAAGTTAAACTTGCAGTAGTGCTGTAGGTGAATTTAATGCCGCATGCCTTTTAAGAAGTTAAACGCAGACAATTTAGATGCGGAAATATTTTATTTGTTTGCAAAGTCTGTTCAGCTATTTCGAGTTTAAGACATGAGAGTAATATTGGTGCATATCCTGCATCTTACAGTAAGCTTGCAGGCTGTGTACATAACTTGCTATACAGTTACTTTAGAAGAGGAAGTATTCAGTTTAAAGGTCGGTAGAACTTGCAAGTGTGGTATATGTGGTAGGTCAAAGATTTTATAATATTTTATGTCACAGTGATGTTATCGCATTAGTGTTAGTGACAGCACTTAGAAGTATATTGTCGTAGGCAGGGAGCTTATCACGTGTCAGTATACATGTTTGCACGTGTGCTGTTGTTCAAATGTTAGTTGTTGTGCGCCACTGCAAAATCACATATGAAGGGAACGAGCTTGCAAGTGTGATATATCAAATACAGAGAGACTAACTACTACGAAATTTTGTATCTCCTTGAGTTATACGGTAGAGCGGGGTTTTGATTATCGTTGTCAGAGTTTGTTTTAAATGTATGAGAGCACTGCCGGTATGAGGAGATCTTGTGAAATAACGGTATAAACAGGTGGTGTATACGAAAGGCTATATTTTTGCAGCACTGTGATAGTAGAGAGTGTCTTACTCAAACAATTATTATTGCTACTTGGGTGTCAATATTTCTTGCTATCGATATACCACGTATCTCGAGGCTAATGGTCCTGTTACTATGTGGATACAGTATTTGTGTTGCCAACTGGCATCCTCTAAGGTAATTTAGTGGTTGCTGTATTTGTACTGAGGATTGATTCGGTGATTCGCAATAACTGACGCTACGATGTGCGTTCAAGTTCTAAGGCCTCCGATTTTTTTTCCAATTAACTACTCACCCGAAATCGATGAAACTGGCGTTACTTCTCGACGTAATCGCCCTGCAGACGTACACATTTTTCACAACGCTGACGCCATGATTCCATGGCAGCGGCGAAGGCTTCTTTAGGAATCTGTTTTGACCACTGGAAAATCACTGAGGCAATAGCAGCACGGCTGGTGAATGTGCAGCCACAGAGAGTGTCTTTCATTTTTGGAAAAAGCCAAAAGTCACTAGGAGCCAGGTCAGGTGAGTAGGGAGCATGAGGAATCACTTCAAAGTTGTTATCACGAAGAAACTGTTGCGTAACGTTAGCTCGGTGTGCGTTGTCTTGGTGAAACAGCACACGCGTAGCCCTTCCCGGACAATTTTGTTGCAGTGCAGGAAGGAATTTGTTCTTCAAAACATTATCGTAGGATGCACCTGTTACTGTAGTGCCCTTTGGAACACAATGGGTAAGGATTACGCCCTCGCTGTCCCAGAACATGGACACCATCATTATTTCAGCACTGGCGGTTACCCGAAATTTTTTTGGTGGCGGTGAATCTTTGTGCTTCCATTGAGCTGACTGGCGCTTTGTTTCTGGATTGAAAAATTGCATCCATGTCTCATTCATTGTCACAACCGACGAAAAGAAAGTCCCATTCATGCTGTCGTTGCACGTCAACATTACTTGGCAACATGCCACATGGGCAGCCATGTGGTCGTCCGTCAGCATTCGTGGCACCCGCCTAGATGACACTTTTCGCATTTTCAGGTCGTCATGCAGGATCGTGTGCACAGGACCCACAGAAATGCCAACTCTGGAGGCGATCTGTTCAACAGTCATTCGGCGATCCCCCAAAACAATTCTCTCCACTTTCTCGATCATGTCGTCACACCGGCTTGTGCGAGCCCGAGGTTGTTTCGGTTTGTTGTCACACGATGTTCTGCCTTCATTAAACTGTCGCACCCACAAACGCACTTTCGACACATCCATAACTCCATCATCACATGTCTCCTTCAACTGTCGATGAATTTCAATTGGTTTCACACCACGCAAATTCAGAAAACGAATGATTGCATGCTGTTCAAGTAAGGAAAACGTCGCCATTTTAAGTATTTAAAACAGTTCTCATTCTCGCCACTGGCGGTAAAATTCCATCTGCCGTACGGTGCTGCCATCTCTGGGACGTATTGACAATGAATGCGGCCTTATTTTAAAACAATGTGCATGTTTCTATCTCTTTCCAGTCCGGAGAAAAAAAATCGGAGGCCTTCGGACTTGAATGCACCTTGTATTACAAGATATTTTGTTTCACAGGCACTAGAGATTTTAAAACCAAACTTCGTTTTGGCCATACAGCATGCGTTTGCAAAGGTTGTTCTCTAACTGTACCTTGGAAAGAGACCATTAATGCATGCTTTGTTCAGAATTCAATAGCCAGCTGTGGTGGCTGAGTGGTTCTAGGCGCTACAGTCTGGAACTGCGCGACCACTACAGTCGCAGGTTCGAATCCTGCCTCGGGCATGGATGTGTGTGATGTCCTTAGGCTAGTTAGGTTTAATTAGTTCTAAGTTCTAGGGGACTGTTGACCTCAGAAGCTAAGTCCCATAGTGCTCAGAGCCATTTGAATCATTTGAACCAGAATTCAATAAGGAAACTTGTTGGAAATAATTGAATAACACCTGAAGAGGTAGAATTTTGATCCAGTTGATTAACTTCAGGGCCTAAAGTGGTGGTGGCGTCCTTAGACTTTCTGTTTGCTTTTTTCACCTATTTTCTATCATTGTTTTAGGAAATCAGTTTCGCAGTCGCTCGTCGACAGCTGACGATAACCTGCTGTATGAAAATGGTGATCAAATAAATCTTCCAGCAGCAAAAAATTTGAACTAAGCTTTTGACTTCTTGTATGTCCGCCCCCGGTAGCTGAGTGGTCAGCGCGACAGGATGTCAAACCTAACGGCCCGGGTTCGATTCCCGGCTAGGTCGGAGATTTTCTCCGCTCAGGGACTGGGTTTGTGTTGTCCTAGTCATCATCATTTCATCCCCATCGGCGAGTAAGTCGCCGAAGTGACGTCAAATCGAAAGACTTGCGCCCGCCGCGACGGGAGGCCCTAATCACACGACATGTATTATTACTTCTTGTATGAAACAAACAGAATTTTCCATGAAGTTACCTCGAGCTCCAATGAATGAAAGTGAAAAAAATTTCAGAATACATAAAAGAGAGAAGATTAAGATAGTAGTCGTTTCCTGTTAGCCTCATTAGATGAACATTCCAGAGATACCGTTTACATGTGTTATGTCTGTATAAACATAGACTGAGTAACACTCCAGAGTTAAAGTTTACATGTATTACGTATATAGATGGAAATAATTATTTAAAAGCTATTTTATGGAAAGAAATAAAAGTCGAAAATAATTAATTAGTGCATGCAATAGAGATAAAAAGAGTATTAGACAGTAATTTTTATATTATAGAAAGAAATAAAGAAAAAATATCTGTTCGAAATTGATAAATAACAATGAATGGGTCTAAACTTCAATCTCCGACTTCACAAATTTGATCTTTGCTTGAAACTGACAAGATTTACGGGACAAAAGAAGACAGGTTTGCAGTAAGTCTTCATATTTCGATAAATGTAAGTAACAAGTATTTAACAATTTCACCATAATTTTTATATTTTAGTCGATTTCCCACTGATGATGATTTAATTTCAGCTTTCAAGGCTAACTATTGTTCAGAAAACGCATAGACAAAACAGAGACTTGGGGTTCTTGGCTCTCAGAAATATAATCGTAGTTGGGGAGAATATTGGAACTTTGTGAAGTATCACTCCGATGAAGCTCTGCATCTGGATGAACTCGTGAATGAATTATAGTTGACAAAAGTGCTTATAACCCGCTTAGTAAGGGAAAGATAAGTTTGTGACAGATATACAAGATCCAAACCTATCTTCTTGTTGTTACACCAGTTAGAATAACAAAATAGAGTGAAAGAGAAAACACAAACATTAACTTTTGCCTGAGTTGAAGTTAGCAATAACAGTGATCGGTCTAATAACGAGAAGGGTAAAATCCGAAGACAAAACAGGAACGACCAATTTGAATATGGAGATTACATTAATTGCAACGATTCCAGATGCAGGTGCAGGACGAAATTATCAGCTTCATAAATATGACAGCCGGCAATATTTTAATAATACCAATAATAATAATAATAATAGCGGTGGTGGTCGTAACAGTTACCATATATATTATAACGGTCACCATAGATATAGCACAGTTATAATCAATGCTATTATGGCACTGTGAGTTCTAGTGCAGCTTATGATGGAGTGGTAATGCAGGATATTATGAAAAATAACCATGTCATTCTAATGTCCTTTTTTTCATGGAGTAGTAATTAATTTTACAGCGCCTTTCCGGGGTAACAGTGCCAACTACCTCTAAATGAAAAATTACTCTTAGAAATGGAGGAACCTGTCCAAAACTTATAATTAGATATATCCAAGGATTAACAGAAAAAAATAGATAGATTTTACTCTAGAAACTAGTAGTTAAGACAGTTTTTATCTAAAGAAATCTGGCAGTCTATCACTCGTTGTAACGAATGTGTAAGTAGCAGATTTAACAGGAATCAAAGGTAATATGATGAAAGAGGAATCTCATACAGTCAGGAATAAAACTACAGTGGTCTTTGCTGATGGAAGCTAATATTCGTTCACCTGTTCTATTACGAATGTACTGGGGGTCATCCACAGTGGGTTATTAGACTTACCAAGTACAAGGTTGTTGGTAAATATCGACAATCGAAAAAATGGGAGAAACTGAATAAAAATAATTCAGGAAGAAACCAGGAAGAAAATGTTAGGAGCTAGAATACAAAGATAGATAAAAACGCAGAGGTAAGGGGAGATGAAGACTTAAATGAAGATAGTAATAGTAATATGAAAACGGAATGAGAGGAGCAAGTTAGAGAGAAGTGTTCCGAATCATCCGGTTTAACTAAGGACAGAAAAAAAAACAGTTAGAAAAGATAATAGTAAGGAAAGAACTAGAATTTAACGAGATAACTGGAATAATAGAGGGATATGAATGTAAGCTAAGCAAAGAAGATCATTTACCATTTTCAAGCCACCATATCCTACTATTTGAAGTATACAAGAAGCATTCAGAAATGAAATAAACAGAATGGGCTGTTGGCGCATTATCAAAAAATTTGACTTCCCTTATAAACCCCAACTATTTCGGTGAAAAGGTAATAAATTTTGTATGGGATCGACCACTTCCTATGAAAGAGACGTTCGTTTGATTCCATAATGCTAAGTTGTAAGTACTATTGACTGGACGTTGACAGGTTTCTCTTGGTAAAGGATCATGGAAGTATACAGCTTTTCTTTTTGATGGAGGTCTTAACAGTTCAAGACTTTGACCATTTGGTTTGAACGTTTTGGTGATTTAATTCATATGAGTCTAGCTTTATGGGTGATTTGTTGGAAAAGGAATTCTCATATGCAGATGATGTGTTAGTGGGGCGATGAAAAGGGGCAAATATATTAAACTAGATGAACACGTTTTACAGAGGTTAACTGCTAAAGAGGTGACCTCATCTTCACAGGAATGTGATCTAAGAGTAAGATACATAAGGTGTCAAGAAAACTAGGTACACTGTCACGTTTACCTTTGGGGAAAATAGGTGACGCGAAATGTGTAGAAATTGGGAATGATTTCTGAGTGTACTGACCTAACAGCTGGGTTTATGGAAAGGAATTAAAATGATTATCGAAAAATATCGGTAAAGAACGACGGAGGACTCACTCGTTACATAAAGTGGAAAGCAGGTTCTTAGTGGTTCATGACAACTGTATTTGGAAAAAGACGTTGGTCGCGTTATAGGGGATGTTATTTAATAGAAGTAATGGTTTAATTCCGTGGCGAGTATGTGTACTTAAGCATACATTTGAAGCTGGTGTGGTATGCTCATAAGATGTACAAATATTTTGGTGTTAAGAAGTGCTTAGCACATACTCAGAATTTTTATTTGTGTAAGGATTAGCAGAACTGTTCGAGGAGTTCTGCGAACTTCAAAGTATGTCACAAAGTGTAACGCCCAAAAGATGAAGATTCAGTCACACCCAATCAGACATTTACATTTATCGGAATCACCAGCATTAGATATTTTTGGACCATTGCCTCAACTGCTGATGTTGTCTGCATAGTAGTAATTTTGGGAGTGTGGTCTAATTTGATGAAAGTAAATCCTATTAAAGCAGCCACTAGTAAATACAATATTAAAATCGGTCTACTTCCTGTAGGTGGAAAGGGAAAACTGTTGATTTCGGACAAGGGTATGGAGCTTATAGCACAGCACTCCATGGAATTCTTAAGGATACAAGAAGTACAACACTTCCTAATTGGTAAATTCCACCCCTTAGCCAGTCAAGTTGACCAGATAACGAGAGAACGATGCCGTTAGGTACAAGATACTGTGCAAAGAAGCACACAAAATGACCAACGTATCATGGAGAGTTTGAGAGAATATTAAACGAACTTCTGCATGACAAAAGTGGATTATCTCCCAGTGATGTCGTCAAGAGAAATTGTAGGAAATAGGCTATTAGATAAAACATAACAACCCACTTAAAGAGATTTGTTGGGAAAGGGAAGTCACAAAACTCAGGACAAGTCATAGTAAGAGGGTATACGAAAATCAGCAGGAGGGATTAACATATTGTGAACTTCTGGTACCTCTTTGATATTCTGTATCAGATGACAGTTACTTAACACATTATAAACGTGATCCTGAACGAAATTGACACTAATAAAGGTGTAGGGAAATAACATTTAAAAATATACGTAGAAATATGTATTCCATAATATCAAAACTTGTAGGAGGAGAACTCTAGAAGAAGACAGTGAAGGAAACAAACTTGGTTTAGGAGCATGTTGTGTCCTACAAGAGACAGATTTATATCAAGAAATAAACAGGGAAGGGAAATGTTTTGAGTCAGATGTAGAAACAGGAAAGGAATCGTTATCTGTTGTTATTATTAAGGAGATAAGCACGTCTATGGTAAGGAAAGTGTTTGAGTTATCCCTCCGACAACTGAAGAGAGAAAAAATATGACGATATTGGAAGTACAAGAGAAACAAACGGAGTGTTAGAAATAGGGACACAGAAACAAGGAATTCGTGAAAGGTTTGATTACAACAAATAAAAAGATTTGAAACTGAAGTACGGAGGCCTCGTTCCTACCAAAAGTTTTATTGTGGCTCGATAAGTGTGAAGTGTAGTTAATGGAGGTTCGGTAGCACAAGCGGAAAGCAGAGTGCCTGTTTAGATAGTGTAGCTAATAATTGCTGAGCCAGGCGGCTTCCTTCTTTCAAATCTCCTGTCGCGCGGACTAGAGAACTAGCAGTTTGTCGCCACAGAGAGCACCATATGGAGCGGCCGTGCCAGGAGGTTGGTTTCAGCTGCAGTGTGGTTTGCGCCATCAATTTGGACGTGGCTCCGCTCGGAGTGATGTGCAGGGTGGGGCCCGGGTTTGGTCGCGTTGGCCGTTAGGATTTGGCACGAGACTTGTCTACACTTCGGCTTTCGGACGCTATTTTCGAGTGCGTATTATTATATGTGTTCACTGAGCGCCAAATCTGTTTCAGTTGTAGGTTTAAGTAATTCTTCTATCAGCTGTGTGACCTAAAGTACAGAAGGTCTGGTGTTTTGGAGGGTGTGATTCACCAGTTCCCTTGGCCTTTTAGTTATGGATTCACTGTGCTATCCTCCAATGAGCTTGAGGTTGGTTGAGCACGTTAGACCGGCTAAGTCAGGAGAAGGCAGTATTGGTGGCGCCTGAATTTGTTTCCAGTCTCGGTATCTCATCTCTTGTTGCTGAGCAGAATCAAGGGGCTGCAATGCCTGAGATGTGGTTCTAGTAAGTGTATGCTCAGCAAAAAATTTGATGATGTAAATGTACAAAAGTGTATAAATGATTGGTGATTCCGTGTGCGGAAAGCTGTTGACTTTGGTGCGGTTCGCCCCTACTAATTGGTTCAAATGGCTCTGAGCACTATGGAACTCAACTGCTGAGGTCATTAGTCCCCTAGAACTTAGAACTAGTTAAACCTAACTAACCTAAGGACATCACAAACATCCATGCCCGAGGCAGGATTCGAACCTGCGACCGTAGCGGTCTTGCGGTTCCAGACTGCAGCGCCTTTAACCGCACGGCCACTTCGGCCGGCCCTACTAATTGAATCCTTTCCTGACTGAAGATGCAACTACAGCGGATTGTGAACGACGCTACCGGTGCGGCAACTTAGACGCTACGGCTGTTGTGACACACACAGAGAATCGAACCTTTTGGCCCCATAGCTCTCTTGTGCACCTGTTGCCTGTGTGCATCGGCTTCCTCGGCAAGCCTGCCGCCTCTTGCATCACCTCACGCCGCAAGGAATTAAGTTATCTAACATGTTTACGGACTTCTGTTACAATAATTGTAATATTTTGTTTTATTCTCCTTTTTTTTAAAGAAAAAGGCGGAAATCATTGTGTCTCGCGTTTTAATTAAAGTGAATTTAAGAGTTTGAATTTGTTGGCATTGCCCAGAGTGTTAAATTTCTTTAAATTTTATCGTCTGGCGCTGATCACGTTTCAATTTTTGATGATCTGCAATTCGGCTTCTTAGTTTGTTAATATTTTTCTAAAGGGTGTAGTTATCACTAACTAGCGAAGTTTTTAATTAAAGGGGTTTTTGGATGTAGACGTAGCATGTTAATGGGATTCACTTATAAATTATTGCCTTAATTACCAATAATGTTCTTGGTTTCATATTAGTCAGGATCCCGTTGTAGATTCGAATTGTGGTGTGAGATTCTAGAACGCCAGCTGGTCCTCTTTATCAGAATAATTAATCTACATATTGACACTGAGGGTTTTAATCCTTTTCCTATCGTGTGAATTCAAAATTGGACTAAATTCTGTTATTTCTTGATCAAGTTTTATTAAAGGACCTTTTGGGTTTGTTATTTTAAATTGTTAAAGAATTTTTTGGAATCACTCTACTTTGAATTTATCGAGCGGCGATAGCCGTAGGGTATGTGATGTAAGTTTGCTTACTGTAAAACTGGAAATTTGCACTATATAATGTTTTGTAATAAATGGTTTACAAATGATATTTATCCGAAACCCACGTCAGTTCTTCCGCGCATGGGCACCATTTCAATTGTATGTAGATTTACAGTCTAAGGCAAAAAAAAAAAAGGAAAAGAAAACGGCGCACCACAAAGAAATTATCTGAATGGGATGGAAATCGGTTAGTATGATGTACATGTACAGAAAAACAAATGATTATAATTTCAGAGAAGATAGGTGATTTATTCACGAGAGAGAGATTCACAAATTGAACAAGTCAATAACGCGTTGATCTTTTCTGTGCCCTTAGGCAAGCACTTACTCGAATCGGCATTCATCGAGAGAGTTGCTGGATGTCTTCCCGAGCGATATAGTGCCACATTCTGACCAATTGGCGTTTTAGATCGTCCAAATCTTGAACTTGGAGGGCCCTGCCGATAATGCTCCAAACATTCTCTGTGGGGGAGATATCCGGTGAGCTCGTTGGTCAGGGTAGGGTTGGGCAGTCACGAAGATGAGCAGTAGAAAGCCCCGCAGTGTGCGGCTGTGCATTATCTTGCTGAAATGTAAGCCCGGAATGGCTTTCCATGAAGGGCAACAAAATGGAGAGTAGAATATCATCGCTGTATTGATGTGCTGTCTGGGTGTCACGGATACATCTAAAGTGATCCTGTGAAACACAAATAGCTCTTTATTCACACGAAGTTTTGAGTGCTATTGACAAGGGACTTCAGATCAACTCCGTATTTCTGGATTTCCGGAAGGCTTTTGACACTGTACCGCACAAGCGGCTCGTAGTGAAATTGTGTGCTTATGGAATATCGTCTCAGTTATGTGCCTGGATTTGTGATTTCCTGTCAGAGAGGTCACAGTAATTGACGGAAAGTCATGGAGTAAAATAGAAGTGATTTCCGGCGTTCCCCAAGGTAGTGTTATAGGCCCTTTGCTGTTCCTTATCTATATAAACGATTTGGGAGGCAATCTGAGCAGCCGATTTCGGTTGTTTGCAGATGACGCTGTCGTTTATCGACTAATAAAGTCATCAGAAGATCAAAACAAACTGCAAAACGATTTAGAAGACATATCTGAATGTTGCGAAAGTGACAGTTGACCCTAAATAACGAAAAGTGTGAAGTCATCCACATGAGTGCTAAAAGGAGCTCGTTAAACTTCAGTTACACGATCAATTAGTCTAACTTAAAGCTGTAAATTCAACTAAATACCTAGGTATTACAATTACGGACAACTTAAATCGGAACACACAGAAAATGTTGTGGGGAAGGCTAACCAAGGACTGCGTTTTATTGGCAGGACACTTAGAAAATTTAACAGACCTACTAAGGAGACTGCCTACACTAGCCTTGTCCGTCCGCTTTTAGAATACTGCTGCGCGGTGTGGGATCCTTACCAGATAGGACTGACGGAGTACATCGAAAACGTTCAAAGAAAGGCAGCACGTTTTATATTATCACGAAATGTGGGAGAGAGTGTCACAGATATGATACAGGATTTGGGCTGGAAATCATTTAAAAAGAATGGCGTTTTTCGTTGAGACGAAATCTTCTCACGAAATTCCAATCACCAACTTTCTGCTCAGAATGCGAAAATACACTCCTGGAAATGGAAAAAAGAACACATTGACACCGGTGTGTCAGACCCACCATACTTGCTCCGGACACTGCGAGAGGGCTGTACAAGCAATGATCACACGCACGGCACAGCGGACACACCAGGAACCGCGGTGTTGGCCGTCGAATGGCGCTAGCTGCGCAGCATTTGTGCACCGCCGCCGTCAGTGTCAGCCAGTTTGCCGTGGCATACGGAGCTCCATCGCAGTCTTTAACACTGGTAGCATGCCGCGACAGCGTGGACGTGAACCGTATGTGCAGTTGACGGACTTTGAGCGAGGGCGTATAGTGGGCATGCGGGAGGCCTGGTGGACGTACCGCCGAATTGCTCAACACGTGGGGCGTGAGGTCTCCACAGTACATCGATGTTGTTGCCAGTGATCGGTGGAAGGTGCACGTGCCCGTCGACCTGGGACCGGACCGCAGCGACGCACGGATGCACGCCAAGACCGTAGGATCCTACGCAGTGCCGTAGGGGACCGCACCGCCACTTCCCAGCAAATTAGGGACACTGTTGCTCCTGGGGTATCGGCGAAGACCATTCGCAACCGTCTCCATGAAGCTGGGCTACGGTCCCGCACACCGTTAGGCCGTCTTCCGCTCACGCCCCAACATCGTGCAGCCCGCCTTCAGTGGTGTCGCGACAGGCGTGAATGGAGGGACGAATGGAGACGTGTCGTCTTCAGCGATGAGAGTCGCTTCTGCCATGGTGCCAATGATGGTCGTATGCGTGTTTGGCGCCGTGCAGGTGAGCGCCACAATCAGGACTGCATACGACCGAGGCACACAGGGCCAACACCTGGCATCATGGTGTGGGGAGCGATCTCCTACACTGGCCGTACACCACTGGTGATCGTCGAGGGGACACTGAATAGTGGACGGTACATCCAAACCGTCATCGAACCCATCGTTCTACCATTCCTAGACCGGCAAGGGAACTTGCTGTTCCAACAGGACAATGCACGTCCGCATGTATCCCGTGCCACCCAACGTGCTCTAGAAGGCGTAAGTCAACTACCCTGGCCAGCAAGATCTCCGGATCTGTCCCCCATTGAGCATGTTTGGGACTGGATGAAGCGTCGTCTCACGCGGTCTGCACGTCCAGCACGAACGCTGGTCCAACTGAGGCGCCAGGTGGAAATGGCATGGCAAGCCGTTCCACAGGACTACATCCAGCATCTCTACGATCGTCTCCATGGGAGAATAGCAGCCTGCATTGCTGCGAAAGGTGGATATACACTGTACTAGTGCCGACATTGTGCATGCTCTGTTGCCTGTGTCTATGTGCCTGTGGTTCTGTTAGTGTGATCATGTGATGTATCTGACCCCAGTAATGTGTTAATAAAGTTTCCCCTTCCTGGGACAATGAATTCACGGTGTTCTTATTTTAATTTCCAGGAGTGTATTTTGTTGACACCGACCTACATAGGGAGGAACGATCACCACGATAAAATAAGGAAAATCAGAGCTCATACGGAAAGATATAGGTGTTCATTCATTCCGCGCGCTATACGAGATTGGAATAATAGAAAATTGTTAAGGTGGTTCGATTAACCCTCTGCCAGGCACTTAAATGTGATTTACAAAATATCCATATTGATGTAGATGTAGATGTGAACAGGAATGACACCTCAGACCATCGCTCCAGGTTGTCCGGCTGTATGGTCGGTGGTGGTCTGTTCGTATCCCACCACAGTCCGGGTTGTCTCCAGACACATCTTCAACATGAAATCACACTGATTGCAGTAGGATTACAGGTGTTTAAAATTGCGTCAGTATGGGAGAGATCTGATACTTATATTATTATTGAAGAATCAAGTTCGACAAGGTAGCTAGCAATTCTTTTTGTTACTATGACCAGTTTCGACAGATCTACTCTGTCGTCGTCGTATTGGTTGTACATGCTTATCACAACACTGGAAGTCACCTAGTGATGTGTCAAATAAAACTTGGCAGGAATCAACAGCTTGTCAAAAAAAAAAAAAAAATTATCTTGACTAACTTGAATCTTCAAGAGTAATACGAACTAGAATTGTCTTCAGTGATGAGTATTGCTTCGACGTGAGCCCCGATGACCAGTAAAGACGTGTCTGGAGACTCCCTGGGAGGCGGTGTGTTACTAGCCTGATTGTTGTGCGCCGTAAGACCCGACAATCGGGAATGGTGGTCTGGGGCACCTTTTTTATCATAACAGGGCTAGTATGGTTGTTGTCATCCGCTGTACGCTTACATCACAGCAGTAGGCCGATGATACACTACACCCCCTTTCATCGCCCTTCGTGGCAAGCCATCACAGCCATACATTTATGGAGGATAGTGCCCCGCCTGAATACTGCGAGAACATCTGCTGCTTGTCTTCAAGGTTGCCTAACTTGGCGAGCAAACTCGCAGAATTTATCCCCCATTGAGATCTTTTCGAGTATTATGGGCAGGTTTCTGCAACCGTGTCGGTATTTTGACCATCTAACGCGCCAGTTGGACAGAATTTGTTACGATAACTCTCAGGAGGACATCCAACAACTCTACCAATCAATGCCAAACCGTAGAACTACTTGTGTAAGGGTCATTGGTGGATCAACACATTATTGACTAACTCAATTTGTGAAGCTCTTTCTTTACAATAAAAACAAATTTTTTTCTGAAATAGTAAGTATTTTTTTTCTGTACATGCATATCACATCTACCGATTTCCATCCCATGCAAATAATTCTTCATGCTGCATCGTTTCTTTTTGTCTTAGAGCATACTTTGTTGATGTTTCAAAGGTGTTTGACTGAAGACACTGCCCACGACAAGGAACGGTAAAAAGAGTAAGACGATGGTTTTAATGACACACATTAGGAAGAGTATCCAGTTTGCAGGTTACCTGACAGTATCTTAGTTTGGATGTTTATCAGAATTCAAGGGCCGAGGATCAAGTATCTCACGTCTAAGTTGTTAGAAAATACTCATGTGTTATAGAGAGTAGGACATATCTGGTACAGTGAGTGATCAGCGCTGCTTTCCAGGGGTCAGTGATGTTAAGGTGGAATCAACCATTCTGTAGCATCTCTGCCCTCGTTTTGCCAGTGAAACACGGTCTGGGGAGGGTTTCCTCACGGTGGTTATTGGTATGGGTGATAATCATTCGGACACTTTTTTTCTTCAGCTCTGAGCTCCTCCTTTCGTTATTATTCCTTTTTCTCTACCTGTAAAATTTAATTTCCAAGCTTCTACATATACTTCATACACCGCAAACCTCTTTGCAATGTACCTCGAAGGATACTTCAGGTACCACTAAGTGATTACTTCTCCCTCCCCCCCCCCCCGCCCCCCCTTTAATCCACTTTCGAACTGGAAGAATGACTTTCGGTAGGTGTCTGTATTAGCTCTAGTTCCTCGAAATTTTTTGTTGTCCTTTCGTGAGATGTATATGGGCACAAAAACAAAATACAAAAAAAAACAACTACGAATCACAGACGTATGATCCAAATGGGACGGAAATTGCAGGAGAGATGCATATTTATAGATAAACAAATGATTAGAATTTAAGAAAAACTGGATGATTTATTAAAGACAAAGCGCTTCCAAAAATGAACAAGTCAATCACGCATTTGTCCACCTGCGGTCAGTATTTGACAGAGACGCGTCTTCGACCTCGAAACTCATTGACTGGAGTAGAATTGTCTTCAGTGATGAGTTCCACCTCCAATTGAGCCCCAATGATCACAGGTGCCGTGCCTGGAGACGCCCTGGAGAGCAGCGGGATACTAACGAGACTGTCGCCTGGCATACGGGCCGGCAACTAGCAGTGATGGTCTAGGGTGAAGTTTCTTTTCATACCAGGACATCTTTGGTAGTCATCCGCGCAGCCTCACAACACCACGGTTCGTCGATGATGTTCTACAACTAGTTTTGTTGCCCTCATATGAAGCCATCCTGGACTCACATTTCAGCAAGATAACGCCCGGCTGCAGACCGCGAGAGATTTTGCTGCTTGTCTTCGTGCTTGCGAAACCGTACCTTGGTCAGAAAGGTCACTGGATCTCTCCCCTATAGAGGACTTTTGGGGCATTATGGGCATGGCCTTCCAACTAGCTCAGAATACTGACCATCTAACGCGCTAGTTGGACAGAATTTAGCGCGATATCTCTCAGGAGATCCAAAAACTCTATGAGTACCAAGCCGGATTGCTGCTTGCGTAATCGCCAGTGGTATACCAATGCGTTGCTGACTTGCTCAATGTAGGAAGCTCTTTTTCTTGGGTAAATCATCCAAATTGTTTCTGAAATTGAAATCATTTGCTTGTCTGTACATGTACATTGAATTTACCGATTTTCATCCCATTCAGATAATTTATTCGTGGCCCGCCATATTTTGGGTCTTAGAGCTTACGTTGGCCGACTCTTCCCGGCAAGTTCTGACTTGAAATATCAGTAGTAGACTTCTCCATGCCACAGAACTCCTCTCTTGTAACGTCTGACACTTAATTTGTTGAGTGTTTCTGTAACGGTCTCGCGCCACCTAAACGACCCCGTGACGAAACTCACCGCTTTTCGTTGGATCTTCATTATCTCTTCTGTCGGTCCTACCTATTAAGGATCCTAGATTGATGAAAAGTACTCAAGAACCAGTCGAACAATCGTTTGTAGCTAAGCCGCTTCCTTCTTGTATGAGTTACGTTTCCTTAAGATTCTTGCTATGGATCTCAGTCTGGCATCTGCTTTCCCTGCTATTTTTGTTACAAAGTCTTTCCATTTAAGATCGATCTGGGTATTTTACTGTAGATAGTGTTTCCGCAGTTTGTCATCAATGGTGTGATGTGCAAAAGTGTATTTCTTTTCCTATGTATGCGCAGTATGTTACATATATTTGTGTTGAAGGTCAGCTGTCAGAGCCTGCACCAACCATCATTGCTCTTCAGGTCATTCTGCTTCTTGGTACAGTTTTCGGGCTTTATAGACAATCGTATCACCTGCAATCGGCCTTGAAGAGGTTCCGAAGCAAATGTTACAAGCCAAAAATTTATTTTAAGTTCTTTTATACAAAAAGGTACCATTACTGGTTTCGAATCATTACAGTTCATCGTCAGGCGGCTTTCATGCTTTCATTAGAACATGTGGTGCGTTTTTTTATTGGTTAGTTGTCCTAAAATATAAATAATACATAATTATAAGCTTTCGACGCAGATGGTTGAGTTACAGAGTTTCACTGGGATGTGAATTACTTGAAATGTCGGTCTGGAGTATTTGTTTTCATAGTTTTCGTCCAACAAATGTGCAACGATAAGAATGTGGTGAAATCTACAAACATCATCTGCTATCTTATCTGGTCCTCAAGCTGTTCCACTGTTAAGCGACTGTAGTTGGTTTTCTTTTCCGCGATCGGTTATCTGAATATCTGCCAATTAGACGTTTGTACGTTGATTGAAAGGAGTGACCGTGTTACTATCTTCAGTTTTCCACAATAAACAGTGTGCTAGTCACACCCTTCTATCTTGCGGCAGTTTCCGCAATATATTGTGAAACTAAGTGACTGATACCATGTAAAAAGTGTAAGTACTATCTTTTGAGAATCTAACTAATTCCTTGATATAGACTGAACACTCCAACAGTACTAGTTGATAGCTGATGTTTATTAGAGTCAGGATTCTCAATGGGAAATGAAGGAGGCTGTACTGACTCAACAGAATCTAAGTAAACTGGGTTTCCTTCTATTTTGTTAGCTAGGGTTGTCGATGATCTAGGAAACCTTTCGAATGGTTATTATGCTACTATTTTATTTTATTTGATTTTTTATTTATTTAATTATTACTTTTGAAGTGTGTTTCGAGAGGTCTGTGGATTAAAAATTGCAGCTGTTCGGAGTATGAAGTTACATAAATTTTCTTTCAGAAAAGAGAAAACCAGTCTTCTCACAGTCTTTTATAAAAGACAGAAAGTGTTAGTAGAGGTAGGAAAGTTAATATTAAATAATTACCAGCTGTCTTCCAAATAAGTTGAGTAGGAAGCCCTCTGACGGGTCGAAAGAGTTGATGGTGTTCGGCATCGCCTTATCTTCTTGGCTCAGCGCTACGGTGTTTATTGTCATAGAAATTATGTTTATCAAGTGTCATTGTAAATATTTATTTATGCTTAGTTATTCTAATGTATGTTGTAGAGCGTCGCTATAAATTCGTGTATCGAATGCCTTCAGCACAACAGCACCTCGAGAGGCAAAGATGTTACATCATGCTGCAGCTGACTATTTGAAGATGAATCGGCAGTAATCCTTAATGATACAGTAATTGTTAAAAGTGATGGGAACGCTGTAGATTTGTTCGATTTAATGGTTGCAAAAAGGGTTAACATAGGTATTATGGACAGTTTCAGCGGAATTTTAGATACTCATGGGGTCAGAGTAGTTACTGATTTTATGTACTGGAAGTCTGACTAGTTGGGAGCGAGTTACTTGTGTGGTAAGTCAACTATTGAGGGAGTGAGTCCGCAGCTCGTGGTCGTGCGGTAGCGTTCTCGCTTCCCGCGCCCGGGTTCCCGGGTTCGATTCCCGGAGGGGTCAGGGATTTTCTCTGCCTCGTGATGACTGAGTGTTGCGTGATGTCCTTAGGTTAGTTAGGTTTAAGTAGTTCTAAGTTCGAGGGGACTGATGACCATAGATGTTAAGTCCCACAGTGCTCAGAGCCATTTGAACCATTTTTGAGGTAGTGACTACAAGGAAAGTCTGTAGCCCCTTCAATTTTCTACCAGTAAAATACGTAGAGCGCATACCGTTTATCATTGTCGCATTGTCAACATTGATTTTAAATAGAACGATATCTTTTGAAATAGCAGTATAAAGAGCGGTTGTTTATGAATGGTCAGATTATTGCAGCACTGTGTTTGTGGATCTATATCTAGACTAAGCAGTTATAATTGATATGTTGACGTGAAGAGATGTTGCGAACGGGTAATGATCCGGTCTGCTACGTATCTCGTGGCTAGTAGCCTTCTTCGGCTCTCTCTACGGTAATTGAGTGGCTGCCGTATTTGAGCAGGGAATTGGCGCCATCTAAGCTGAATCGTTGCTGTGTTAGTGTTGAGCACTGGTTTAGCATTTTGCACTGAGGGAGGTACCAACCCAATTACAAGATTTTTCTTTAACAGGCACTAGAGACCATAAAACAGAACTTTGGTTAGACTAAGCATATGTTGGCCGCAAATTCTGACAGATTTTTCCCTGAATTATTAAGTAATTGTACCCAAAAGGAACAATAAATGCCAACTTTCTGTAGAATTATTATTACTTGCAGTCTTATTATGGGGAATGACCATTCAGTAAGGAAACGTTAGTGGGAAGTGTTGGCCCAACACCGGAGGAGGCTGTATTTTCATTCAGTTAAATAACTTCAGAATCTGAAGTTGTGATGGGACTTAGAACTTTTGTCTGCATTGTTTAAAATTTATTTCATTATTGTTTTGGGGAATTAAGTTTGTTGGTAGTTGCCGCAACCGACGAAAAACTTCTGTACAAAACTGTAGATCACGAAAGTCATACAGTATTGGAAAAATTAAAATTAACCTGCCGACTTCTTATATAAAGTAAATAGAATTTTTCTTGAATATGTCTTGAGCCCCAAAGGGTGAATAATTTTCAAAATACGTAAGAAAGCGAAGGCACAAATAGTAGTAGTTTACTGTTAACTACATTAGAGAGTAACAATACATAGACACACTGCACACGTATTATGTCTATCAAGAAGGTAACAGTCTTCTTTATATGTTGTTTGATGGGAAGGAACAGAAGTTGACAATAATTAATGAGTACAGTCCACGAAGATAAACGAAATATTTGGTAAGAATTTCCGTAATAGGAAAAGAAATAAAGAAAAATATCTGTTTGAATTGGTAAATAATAGGGAGGAGACTAAAATTATACTTATGAGTTGGCAGTTAATTTGACAATTTCAACAAAATTTATACGACAAATGAAGACAGTCTGCAGTAGGCTTGAGTACGTATATTTTGATTAGCTGTACGTAAAATTAGCTACGTTGTTGATAGGTTTGCCGATGTATTTACTATATTCACCGTAGAGACAGCGGAGATGGAATCTATCGTTTTGCTAAGAAAATTAAATGATGTAAGACAACTCTCCTAGTGAAAAACGGCTCCCTGAAGCACTAATTGTTGGCGAATTCATATTATTAAACGTCACTGTCCGCCACTTGTTTTACCACCGCTTATAAAAGAAAGTCTGGTATCCTTTTAGAACACATTATTGCCTAGACAGCAAGTTTTCTTACATAAATAACCAGGTTTAGCCATTTCAGTGGCCGTATTCTGATCTGTAAAGGCTTACAACGAAATGTAGGTCAGTTCAGCACTACCTAATCCAAAGGTGATATAATACAATTAGGAAGGGTATTTAACCACGTACAAAATACAATAATTTAAGGAACTTATACGAAGTCATCTTTACATAACTGTGCTATATGTACGTTTCCTACCCATAAACCCACCAGAATTTGCAACAGATTGCATAGAATGGTGAGCAATCTCATATAGTGGAAAAAAGGGGTAGATATAGACAGACAGAGAGAAAGAGAGAGAGAGATTGAGAGAGAGAGAGAGAAGAAAAACCGGGGCAGAGTCCCATGCGTACGGTGATACTAGTACTGAAATTTTTGACATCATAATCAGAAGCAGCACACAACCTTGCATAGCACGGGAACCAGCTGAATTTGTCCTCCTGACACCAATAGGTAAACTAACTGCCGCAGGTCTTTTAGACCTTCAGTCTTAGTTATCGTCATCAGGTGGCAGTACAGTATGATACATATAACATCTGAAGCTACACCGCTGCGTATTCTATTACAAAATAAAATACGCCAGTTACCCAAAATCTGGTAGTAGCCATTAGACTATATGTCATACATATCATTATACAACAGTACATAATGGAACTTCTTACACACTTAAAACGTAAGTTGCCCAGATAGTTAAGGAACGAAATTCAAGTTTGTTTATTAAAATTTATTACAAGAAAACGCCACTGCGCAGAGTACAAGTGAAAAAACTGCATAAAGAACCTGACATTCATTACTTAAAACATATAAGCTAAACAGACCTTTAAGATACGACATTGAAGCCCATTTTATCAGGTTTGTTACATGAAAACGGCATGAAATGGAAAACTCAACAAAATATTTTTTTTTCTTTTTTGGTGAATGCTGGCCTTCCCCTTTCCTTCGTATTTCTCCCAGCTGAAAGCTGCCTTTCAAAACCAAGGTGAAAAGGAAACTGGTCACATTTTCCTCCATTATTTCAGATCCACATGATGAAATTATTTACTGTTCCAACGTCTAAAAGAAAAGAAAAAATAAGATACCACCATCAGAGTGACCTATTTCCAACAGCAAACCTTTCTCTCCGCTGGTCTAACGGGTCTACAGCACCTGTTACAGCTGTGTAATCGGCTACGGATGCAGGGCAAGATATCGTTGAGGTTGAACCATCTCTGTTTTTTCTTGTGACAAGTCTGTTATCTCTTTGGTAGTGAGCATTTGGCGAAACTGTAACTGGCTTATTATCTTGGATTTCGTTTGATACACTCCTGGAAATGGAAAAAAGAACACATTGACACCGGTGTGTCAGACCCACCATACGTGCTCCGGACACTGCGAGAGGGCTGTACAAGCAATGATCACACGCACGGCACAGTGGACACACCAGGAACCGCGGTGTTGGCCGTCGAATGGCGCTAGCTGCGCAGCATTTGTGCACCGCCGCCGTCAGTGTCAGCCAGTTTGCCGTGGCATACGGAGCTCCATCGCAGTCTTTAACACTGGTAGCATGCCGCGACAGCGTGGACGTGAACCGTATGTGCAGTTGACGGACTTTGAGCGAGGGCGTATAGTGGGCATGCGGGAGGCCGGGTGGACGTACCGCCGAATTGCTCAACACGTGGGGCGTGAGGTCTCCACAGTACATCGATGTTGTCGCCAGTGGTCGGCGGAAGGTGCACGTGCCCGTCGACCTGGGACCGGACCGCAGCGACGCACGGATGCACGCCAAGACCGTAGGATCCTACGCAGTGCCGTAGGGGACCGCACCGCCACTTCCCAGCAAATTAGGGACACTGTTGCTCCTGGGGTATCGGCGAGGACCATTCGCAACCGTCTCCATGAAGCTGGGCTACGGTCCCGCACACCGTTAGGCCGTCTTCCGCTCACGCCCCAACATCGTGCAGCCCGCCTCCAGTGGTGTCGCGACAGGCGTGAATGGAGGGACGAATGGAGACGTGTCGTCTTCAGCGATGAGAGTCGCTTCTGCCTTGGTGCCAAAGATGGTCGTATGCGTGTTTGGCGCCGTGCAGGTGAGCGCCACAATCAGGACTGCATACGACCGAGGCACACAGGGCCAACACCCGGCATCATGGTGTGGAGAGCGATCTCCTACACTGGCCGTACACCACTGGTGATCGTCGAGGGGACACTGAATAGTGCACGGTACATCCAAACCGTCATCGAACCCATCGTTCTACCATTCCTAGACCGGCAAGGGAACTTGCTGTTCCAACAGGACAATGCACGTCCGCATGTATCCCGTGCCACCCAACGTGCTCTAGAAGGTGTAAGTCAACTACCCCGGCCAGCAAGATCTCCGGATCTGTCCCCCATTGAGCATGTTTGGGACTGGATGAAGCGTCGTCTCACGCGGTCTGCACGTCCAGCACGAACGCTGGTCCAACTGAGGCGCCAGGTGGAAATGGCATGGCAAGCCGTTCCACAGGACTACATCCAGCATCTCTACGATCGTCTCCATGGGAGAATAGCAGCCTGCATTGCTGCGAAAGGTGGATATACACTGTACTAGTGCCGACATTGTGCATGCTCTGTTGCCTGTGTCTATGTGCCTGTGGTTCTGTCAGTGTGATCATGTGATGTATCTGACCCCAGGAATGTGTCAATAAAGTTTCCCCTTCCTGGGACAATGAATTCACGGTGTTCTTATTTCAATTTCCAGGAGTGTATAATAATGGTACTTACTTCTTCCCTTTACACATCCCAAAGCGCAGTAAAAAAGTTGTTTCAGATGGGGTGTATATGTCCCGCTAGTCTGGAGGAGGAACGAGTTTAAGGAACCATCTATTCCTCCTTGAGCTCAGCAAAACATACATTCCACTTATGCCCTCAGTCAACTGATGTTGTAGCCTTCAGTCCAAAGACTGGTTTACTGCAGCTCTCCATGCTGCTCTATCCTGTGCAAGCCTCTTTATCTCCGAGTAGCTACTGCAACCAAAATCCCTCTGAATCCGCTTAGTGTATTCGTCTCCTGGTCTCCTTCTACGATCCCCGCCCCCCTACGCTTCCCTCCAGTACTAAACTGGTGATCCATTGATGCCTCAATATGTGTCCTACAAATCGATCCAGTTTTGTAGTCAGGTTGTGCCACAAATTTCTTTTCTCCCCAATTCTGTTCAGTACCTCCTCGTTGGTTACGTGATCTACCCACCCAAATTTCAGCATTTTTTCGTAGCACCATGTTTCAAAAGCTTTTCTCGTCCTAGCTGTTTATCATCCAGTTTCACTTCCATTCGTGGCTACACACCATACGAATACTTTCAGAAAAGACTACCTCGCACCTGTACTCGATGTTAACAAATTTCTCCTTTTCAGAAACCCTTTTCTTGCCATTTCGAAAGCTTCTATTTTCTTCTTGTCTAACCTATTTATTGTCCATGTTTCACATCCATACATGGCTACACTCCATACCAATACTTTCAGAAAAGACTTCATGACACTTAAATCTGTACTCGATGTTAACAAATTTCTCTTCTTCAGAAACGCTTTCTTTGCCATTGCCAGTCTACATTTTATATCGTCTCTCTTTCGACCATCATCAGTTATTTTGCTCCCCAAGTAGCCAAACTCATCTACTACTTTAAGTATCTGATTTCCTAATCTAATTCCCTCAGCATCACCCAACTTAATTCGACTAAATTCCATTATCCTCGTTTTGCTTTTACTGATTTTCGTCTTATATCCTCCTTTCAAGACACTGTCCATTCTGTTCAACTGCTTTTCCAAGTCCTTTGCTGTCTCTGCGAGAATTACAATGCCATCGACATGCCTAAAAGTTTTATTTCTTCTCCCAGAACGTTAATTCCTATTCCAAATTTTTCTTTTGTTTCCTTTACTGCCTGCTCAATGTACAGATCGAAAAACATCTGATATGGGGCACAATCCTGTCCCACTAGCTTCTTAACCACTGCTTCCCTTTCATGCCACTCGACTACAATAACTGCTATCATTCAGTAACAGCTCCAAAAGCATTTAACCAAGTTTTATAGTACAGGGTGTATCAAAAAGAATCATCCGATTCGGAACGTCTGTATTTCATAAGCTGTTGAACATATACAATGAATTTGTTTTTTGATGAACGGGAGACTCAAAGTGTGTTTTCATATTTCTTCATAGGTGTTCAGTATACCACCTTGAAATGCACGGCATATGTCTATGCGGTATTCAGATTGTTCCCACACTGCAACGAGCATGTATTGAGTTACAGCTTCCAGAGTTGCTGTTATGCGATGTCTCTCTTCATTCATTGTTGTTGGTAACGGAGGCACATAAACAGAGTCTTTTATAAATCCGCACAAGAAATAATCACATCCAGTCAAGTCTGGTGACCATGGAGACCAGTAAAGTGTGGTTTAATGATTTGGTGCAGTGCGACCAATTCATCGTTCAGAGATCCTTTGATTTAAAAATTCGCGCGGTTCCAGATGCCATTGTGGCGGTGCCCCATTCTGTTGGTAAATGAAGTCGTTCGAATCAGTCTCCAAATGTGAGAAAACAAAGTTCTCAAGCATATCGGCAGGCCGTGGTGGCCGTGCGGTTCTAGGCGCTACAGTCTGGAACCGCGCGACCGCTACGGTCGCATGTTCGAATCCGCCTCGGGCATGGATGTGTGTGATGTCCTTCGGTTAGTTAGGTTTAAGTAGTTCTAAGTTCTAGGGGATTGATGACCTCAGAAGTTAAGTCCCATGGTGCTTAGAGCCATCTGAACCAATCTCAAGCATATCGAGATACCTGCCTCCTGTAACAATGTTCTCGGCAGAGAAAAATGGACCATACACCTTTTGCCATGAAACTGCACATAACATGCTAAATTTTGGAGAGTCTCTGTCATGTTGTGCAACTAAGCGTGGAAGAAAAGTCCCATCCTCAATCTTTGCAAAGAACGAAATTACATAACTACACGTGTTGTTGTTTGTCACCTTCACGCAGAACTCGCAGTATCTGAATTTTATATGGCATCATGTGTAAACGTCGACGCAACATACGTCAAACGGACATAGGAGAACTGGCGAGCTGCAGGGTGAACGATTTCAGCGTACTCATTGTGAAACTATGGCGGACGCGTCCGACGTCTGTGTCAGACACTAGGGGACGGCCCGACGATTTGCCTTTACAGGAAGAACCTGTTTCTAGGAATTGCTCATGCCATCGCCTAATGCTCTGTGCTGTGCCATACCTCGTACGAAAGTCGCGCTGAGTAGTTTTTACCGACCCGCACTGTACAAAATGTGGAACACAAAACGCTTTCTATTGTCCCGACACCATTCTCTAGAACTGAAGGGGCCACACACTGCTGCTACTTAACGGGAACCATGTAAAACTCGAGGGTTTCCAACAGTACGTTGTTCGGGTCTGGTTTAGCAGGGGATACAACCCGTCTGCTTTGATCAATGACGACAGAATTGGTCACAGAGCATGTATTACAAAGATGAAAGAGTTGAGAAGAATATTCAGAAACAAAGGAATGCGAGAGATAAAAACTGTACTTCACATATATAAGGGCCAGTAGTATTTTCACGTTAACGATATCGGGTGTTTGTATCTTAGTATTTCTCCGCAAAATTCAATGGAAAGAAATGAATGAAATATATTACTAGCACAAGAATACATCACGTTACATGTATGTCAGTTGTATCTCGAAACCCTTTCGAACTGTATTGCTTAAGTTTAGCGTACGTCGATTTCTTAGTTTTAAGTAGCATTGCTGTCCTGTTGTCCACTTGAACTATGTATAGCCTGTTGCACTAAACCGTAAAGGAAACACCAGATACAAATTGAAAGCTCATTCGAAGTTTGTTGCCTAAGTACAGTACGGAATACGAGTGTGTCGTAAGTCGATTTCTTCGTTTTCACTAGCATTACTGTCCTGTTCTTCTCTTCAACGATGTATCTTCCGCTTCATTAAACCCTAAATGAAACAGGGAATACAAATTGTAGATGTGTTTTTATTTCCTCTCCGCTATTACTAACAGTCCTTTCTTACGTACATATCAGTACTACTGATGACAGAAGGACCTACGTATGTAATATATGTATAAGATACTCCCGTTGACCTCTATATATGTACGCTGGTAACGAAAAGGTGGAAATGGACGTAAGTTACATTTGCAACCAGTACCACAACTGAACTACGCGGAGACAAGAAGACGACACATGTAGAATTTGTATCCCGCTCTTCACTATGGGGTACAGTTTTCTTGTTGCCTTGGACGCTAATAATATCCCATTCGTTACTTGAGCTATATAGCTATACGCAACATTTGTGCCTTGCTCGCCAATTGACATATATAGTGTCGGTGTAAAGGCAAAGTGAAGGACGGGATACAAATTTTAGTTGTGTCGTCAGTGTAAAGGCGAAGTGAAGGACGGGATACAAATTTCAGTTGTGTCAGGGGTTTCGCCTGTGATACAGCAAGTACACATTCGAAAATGTCGTACTGATACTAGCGCTGGGAAACGAAAGAAGATCGACAGCTGAGAAATTTCTATTGCGTACTTCACAACACGAAAATACACATATTGGTGGAATAAAACAATGAAATACGTCAAAATAGTGAAATACAGTGAAAGAAGCAAATGGAAAAGTGAACTTACCACACGAAAATATCGAGGAATAACCGAAGCTCACCTAGAGAGACAGTAACGAATATTACATACCCACAAACAGAAAAATCCATTCCTATAAACGAAAATAACACAGTATATATTGTTCTACAATAACAAACTAATACTCCAAATTACCTCAATATAATTGCGAATAATTTTAATGTACAATGATAGCGCTTATCCGGAACACAGGACTGTTTTATTATCTATGCCTCAAAGTGAAGATAGGTCAAAGCCGACGGGTTGTATCCCGTGCTTCACTAGACCCCGTTGTTCACACACATATCTCAAATGACATAACAGCTATGATTTTTTTTAAAATCGGATGATTCTTTTTGATACAGCCTGTAGTATATGAAATTTTAATTATTTGAAATGAAAGCGTTAAAGGCTTTAAGGTAACAGGCCAATCTATGAGTAATGTATCGAGTGCGAGAGAAGTGGAGGTCCTTGTTGTGACATGTATCTGACTGTGGCAGTCGTGACGACGTTGTCCGTTCCCGACAGGCGTGTCCGGCGTCTGGCACCAGACGGGCCCACCCGGCGCCGCGGTGCGCATGCGCGCCCTGTGAGGCGCCTCTCCTCTGAGAGCGTCGCGACGTCGACTTTCAGTGGTGCACGGGACGCCGCGCCGACTAGCCGGTCGCCCGGCAACGAGCGGATCGCGCCGCAGCCTCTGTCGCTGCCACCGCCACGTCGCGTCGGCGCGCCGGTGAGTACACGGAGCAACAGCGCGCGGTGCACTAGCAGGACCGCGGGCATTGCAAGAGTCACTTCGATTAAAATTGATGGATATGCGTCTTACGCAAACATCTCGTAGCAAAATTAGCCTGTGGCAAAACGGCCCAGTTTCGGGAAAGGTGGCTATTTTTTTTTTCTATTTGAAAAATATCTGTTCCTCATTTTTAGTTCTAAAACCCGATAACAAATACTGTTTATTACACATAATTTAATTTATTTATTAATTGTCATCGTTTTTCTTCAAATTGTGGTCCACAGCCTCTATAAAATAAATTATTTATATATAACCACCATAAAGCTGCTAAAAATCTTTACTTTCCTGCAACGACTGTTGACAGTATATGTCATGCAGCAAATTTAAGAATTTTAAAATGCTGTATACCACTTGCCCATTACTTACAAATATATTATAAACCTGTTTAAAGGAGTGAAAAGTTAAAATGCTCTAGGCCTGCTTACGTTCTTATTTTTAAATAGATATACGAGGTATTTTAAAATTTTAGGCACGTTTTACAATATATTTAAAAATTCTAAGGATTACCAACAGCTGAAATACTGTCTAAATACTTGATGAACAACAAAGATATTAGCACCTTTATGTTGTTTATACCAAATGCGACTTTCAATCTTACATTAAAAATAAAACAGTCACGGCTGTAAAATAATTTTTATTAAAAAAAACACTTTGCTGTGGTTAGGCATCATCAGGTTATCTATAACGAGAAAGGATGCTACTTAAATGACTATCATACAAACATTATTAGGCATGGTTCTAAGCTGTGCCAAAATTTTAATTAAAACCTCAAACAATACATTCAATTGTCATATAATGTTTACAGAACAGGTGTTTAATTAGCCTCTTTTTCATTTTAGAATTCTGATGATACGCAACCAATGAGAAACGCGTTGTTTTTAAATATAAACAACTTTGTAGTCGTGATTGTTTTACTTTTATTTTTAATCTAGCCATCAAAACCGATTGCTGCGTCAGTCAGCCAACGATGGAGCGGAATGAATAGTAATTGTAATTTTGTTAGATGTGATGTTTGTGACATTAAGACGTTTTTTATTTAAATTTTTATTTTGCAACTAAATTTTATCGACAATACATTAGCATCAAAACTAAATTCTTTTCCTGAACTTCCCAATAAAATTTAAGCAGTTAGAGGTATATAAAGGCGATAGATATTGTGCACAAGCAGCTGCAAGTGCTCTGCAGTCCTATTGCAGACTATCGTAACTAGTTCTCGGTCGGTATCTAGTATAAGAGGGCTACACGTGTGTTTACATCGCTCTTCGGCAAGATTTCGATTATTTGTGCCAATCGTGAAAAGAGGACTGTGTGTTGTAAAATCGTGGACTTCAGACATCGAAGGCTAGTGTTATTTCCCATATGGTGCTTCGTTTAACCATGCCCTGTGTGTAGTAAGAATATGCTACACTAATTGAGTTATATAAGAACATTGAAGTTAGTACGATCTAAGAGGGACATTGCAACAAGAGCACAGGCAACATAATTTTTTCGTTGGAATTTTGGTTGGCTGCAAATTCTTTCAACAACCGATAACTGGATGACAGCAGCGGAACTGCAAGATACTATCATAGGTAATGTCCAGGTTCACCGGGACATTCCCGGTTTCAGATCAAAGAAATTGGTGCCCCAAAAAATACTTTCGGGACGGCAGTTTGGCCCGGAATGTTCTCATCCTATCGTTTTTTCTCCAAATTCATGCGTGGATCTATATTTCCACTTCAGCTGTTAATCTAAATAATTAAAGTTTTTACTGTCGCAGCTGACTGAGTCCGTTAAGGAGTATTAGTGAGCTGTAACGCTGATGAGTCTCCTGTATTGTCCGTTATCCCGGTTTACCTTAAGCTTTTTACCAGCGTGGTTCTCTGCTCCTCTGCCTGGGTTTTATCACAGTTAATTTGTTATTAAAGCGTTTGACTCCTCCAAGTGTACACAAAAATACAAAGAGAAAGTGTTTATTCCAAGAAAGATACTCACAAGAACTGTTTTTCATAAAGCGAGGAGGAATCGACTGTGAAGTAGAATGTGTAATTTGTAGGTGCTATTTTTCCATTGAACATGGGGTAGAGCAATTAGATCATTTTGATTGCGTATAGTATAAATCAAACGAGGTCTCCGCAAGCAATTAAACAAAGGACAGCTGTTTTGTTCAAAGTTCATTTAAACAGGGAAATTTAGTAATAGCAGAGCAATTATCAACGTGCTACCACAAAGTTAAGTATCAGATGTCTTTGATATTAGTGGACTGTTCTTCTCGCCTAAGCTCGAACTTTTTAATGATTCCTAAGCAGCAAAAGACGTGACATTGGTCAGAACAAAATCAGCGGCAGCTATGAAATCAGTCTTAGCGTGTGACACTGTAAAACAAAAATTCGACGCTCTTTCGAATGTCCGTTATTTCGGTACAGCTGCAGACGATAGTAATCACAAAGCCGAGACAGTATTTTCCTTCATTAATTCATGGTTTTTAAGCTTAACAGAAGTGTTCCGATTTCGGCTTACCAAATTACTTCCGTTCTTTGCCAGTTTAAGAGATGTGTCCCTGTTTGCAGGACAGAAAATATGAAAACCCTGATAATAAGTAAGTTATCTTCACTGAATTTTATGCTTGAAGTCTTAAGCAATGAAAATGTTATTCTGTATTTAAGACAACAACGTTGTCCCATTTGTATCCAGTATATTTTTGTGCGGGTTTCGATACACGAAAAACACGACAATAATGGAGCTTTTGAAAATACTACAGGACTTTGTTGGTTTTGTTTTTCACAGTGAAGAAGTTCGTCATAAAATGCGTTATGCACTGAGTTAGATGTTTTCTCATAATTCAGAAGAGTATTGCTTATTTGAAGCAACTGTTGCAAATCACCTGAACGATACACTCACAGAATCAGCAAAATTAAGGCAGTAAATAAGAAGTTCGCCGGTATGTCTGAAGTTTTTATTACCAGGTGTTTCGTGTAAGAAGTTAACAACACAGCTATACACATAGATATCACAGTAACATATTTCGAATTCTTAATTCAGAATGTCTAATTGTTACAATTTCTGAGACATACGGTGCAGAAATCATTTTTCCTATACACTGCGACGAGATTTCTGCAATATATTTTGCGAATGGTCCACTTCTCTCACACATACCGAATTTCACGAATTTGCATTTTCTGTCTCATGCTGTCGACCAGAATATTTCTGCGGTATTGTGTAATTCCGGGATGTAACCTTAGAGGAGTGCGATGGTGTATAAGACCAGAGCTGCTTGTTCGATTGCCCTCAGCTGCCCTGCTTATAATACTGATCAGGGATGCACAGACCACGGTCGCATCGCGCCAGTTATCTAATGGTAGCTGGGTTCTCAACTTTCGTTCTTGCAATTTTTTTTTTTTTACTTATCTTTCAGTCCTTCCCGAGAAAGAATGGGCGGGTGCCGATATATCTTTTTTTTTTTTAAATACAGTGTTGTAACTACGTATGTCAAATAAAGGGAATAATTGTGAAACAAATGATTAGAACTAATTAAGTAATTATTTTCCTTCTTGCAGCACTTCACGTAGTCAGAGTGGGGGTTTGTTGCCGTCGATACTCCCAAGTCTGTGCACACCCGATACAGATAATTCTACGTATTTTCCTTCAGTCGTTAGACCTGCGTTGTATGTGGTCCCTTACGTGCGAGGCTCGTGCTGCTGCCGGCATTGCGCGGCATGTAATAGTCCGCTAAGTAGGCTCCAGGCGGCAGTCACTGCATGATGCCCCGGGCAGTTCCTCTGACGCAGTGGCCGGTGGTGGTGTTTCCGTTACCAGCGTGTGTTGGGTCTCTTGTGCTGTGAGAACGATTATACGCTGTTGTGTTCGTTGTGTAGTTCCCGATCGCTATGATGTAAGTGATAAATGAACGCGTGTTCTTTTTGTGCATGTACTATGCAAGTAGAGAATCGTATGACGAATGTCTGTTTTCCTTCATGCAATAAAGTCCTGTTAAACGTATTCACAATGCTTCGATGATACTGGTACGCACAGTAGTACAGTAAGTTTGAGGGTCTGGAGTTTCGCAGGACAAAATCAGGTCAACAAAAACGAAACGTTGTGCCCAAGTGAAGGCCGAGAACGTCATTGCGCAATTTAGCACTTCCGATTAGCGCGTTTGCGAATGCCGGGATGGTTCCTTTGAAAGGGCACGGCCGACTTCCTTCCTCATCCTTCCCTAATCCGATGAGACCGATGACCTCATTGTCTGGTCTCCTTCCCCAAACAACCTGCCCTCCCCCCCCCCCCCCCCTCCGATTAGCGTTTCAGCTGCATCTGTTCACATACCTCACCTCAAGCTTAAACCGAAAACAAAAAAATTTACGGTGGTTCAAAATCGATTGACTAATTCAGGTATTGTTGCTCGATATCAATCCTGTAACTGACAATTGCGTTAGTGTATGGTGGAGAGGTTGACTCTTGTACTCCCCCAAACTGTGCCGTGGCGCTTCTCTATTATTTTATCTCCTTTTAGGAGCAATATACAAAATTTAACGTATACATAAACAGCCAGCTTGTGGTTGATATAAGGACTCAACATCCGACCTATGGATTCTTTATCTGAGGACTTCTAAATTTTATTTCAGCAAAATAACCAGGTTGTAGGTAATGTCAGTATGTCAATACTACCACAACCACGTTTTAATCATGTATACCCCCATGAACAATGTTGTTGTTATTCTTGTTTGTACCTTTTCATTGATGTTTAATTGTAAAAGAACTCTTTAAAGAAAATTAACTCTTATGCCAAAACTTACAAATACTGAAAACTGTTAAAATCGTATAGCTGGGAATTACGTTAAGCTAATATTAATCTCTGGCTTATATTTTAATAAATATATACAAGGCACTTGCTTCATCTCGACGGCGAAGAGATTTTCTATTTAAAGTAACATGATTTTCTAGTAAATATCCCCTTTTAAAATGCTACGAAGAACATACTTACGGAATAAATAATCTAGCGGTGTTACCCCCTTCAAGTCAGAGAAATCTAGCATTTTTCTGATTGTTCACAAACATTATTCTTTTGAATATCGAAACATAGTTGCGATGAAGTGTGTTGTATGTTTCCTTACCGAATTTGGATCATTAATTTATATTTCATTTCGTGTTTGTGATTTGCTGTTTTCATATCAGAGATATTCATGAATTCCTAACTATTCCGATATTATCTGTTTCTGACTTTTAGAGCTAATAGAGCTTTCTTATAAGCATTATGCTCAAGGGAAGCGAAATATATACATTTTGTCTTTTCACTCCTTGTGCTTGGTATGAGATCTAAGAAGAAAACGAGGTCTGAGCAATATTTTAATTCCGAAATAAAACGAAAGGGAATCCTGCAATCAAACGCTGCGGACCATGCGACAGTCGACCGACCGCCGTGATATCCTCAGTCATTCATAATCGGATTAATTCTGAAACGCGCATTGAAGTATATTTTCCGTTTCAGGTATACATTCGCTGCCTTGGACATCTAATGTGTTCCCCAACGATATTAACTACACTTTCCCACTGTGAAGCAAATGTTCTTTGCCACCACGCTGTAACACTACGGATTACAAATTACGTCAACGAATTTCATCCACTTAACAATTAAGCGATTAACAATACTCACCTGAAGAAATATCTTGGAGTAGTTTGTGGACACTTCAAGCAGTACTTCTTTAAGTAGGGTTATTGTGCTTTTCTTAGATTTTGTATACAGTTCTTCATGACTACTAGAGAAAAGGGCAATCTGACTGTTTCTAAGTCCGGTTTACTATTAATGAAGTCACACAACTACTCGAACCGTCCGATAAAAAACGATAGTAGTCCGCATTTTACCCTTACTTTGAACATGAGTCTTTTTCTGCCTTCAAACTACCTACAAACCATCTTGGATACAAAATAAAAGAGTAACGTCTCTCAGTGGTTAAGGTTCAGTCTATTGACAGCTACCTCAAACTGGATAATGATCGGAAATATTACCGTTCAAACATTATTCCCATTCAGACATCTACAAAAACTGTACGAAACGTTATTGATTCAAAGATCAACTAATGAGTACTCTAATTTCACTCAACAAATGCTTTATTTACCTGGATTATGTCATACGACGAACGTCTCTCTGGATCACGGTTTTCCGAAAAGCTTAGGAATTTGATCCGGAAAACTGTTTCGTGGGAAATGATCCACAGACACAGCATACTGTACTCAGCTGATCAGAATAAGCTTACTTACCCCTGTTTAAGGGAGTTTACATAGCTGGCTCAACCATCTAGTCCACTACCAATCAAAACTCAACTGCTCAAAAAAGCATTCTTAACTAGAGCCCTAACGATAAAAAAGGCAAAGCAACAGCGTTATTAACACTTCTAACCATAGTAATGTTGAAGGTAGTAACATTCTGTATCCTAATTAGCTAGCACCTTCGATGCCAAGGGCGTCCATTAACTTAAAACGGAGCGTGCGTCCAACTTGCTTTCATTTCCTCTGTGTCGGCCGGCCGGAGTGGCCGAGCGGTTCTAGGCGCTACGGTCTGGAACCGCGTGACCGCTACGGTCGCAGGTTCGAATTCTGCCTCGGGCATGGATGTGTGTGATGTCCTTAGATTGATTAGGTTTAAGTAGTTCTAAGTTCTAGGGGACTGATGACCTCAGCAGTTAAGTCCCACAGTGCTCAGAGCCATTTGAACCATTTGAACCTCTGTGTCGGACATTCCAAATCTCTCTCTCTCTCATATTTCTCTTCAGAACTGTTATAAAATTTACCACACTAAATCACAATATCTATATGAAGAAAGGATAACAATTTTACTAAATTATATGGAAAGCCGTGTGGCTAGGGCCTCCGCCGCGTAGACTGTTCGCCTGGTGCAATTCTTTCTGGTTGACGCCACTTCGGCGACTTGCGTGTCGATGGGGAGGAAATTATGATGATAAGGACAACACACAACACCCAGTACCTGAGCGTAGAAAATCTCCGACCCAGCCGGGAATCGAACCCGGGCTGATCACTCAGCTACCAGGGGCGGACATTAAATTATAAGAAAATTATAGCAAAATATTTATTCGACATAAAGGCTGTCTGTATATTAGGTAGTACGACTACAACTCACGTACGCTATGGCCTCAATTTTATTACTCTCACAGCCTGAAGTGCTCTTTTTTTTAATTGAAAATAGAGGCATTTAGTAGCAATAGATTTCCAAAACTCTCGATGTTGGAATTCTGAAAATCCTCATAAGTGACAAGAAGAACATTTGCACAATGTAAAAACAAGAACGTGATGCGAAATTAGTAGAAAATGAAATATTGCACCACTTGTTCTACGAAAACATGGTTTCTGACAAATACGTTCACAAAATGCAGTCATTATTTCCAGAGAACCTACAAGTAACGAAAGGTACTGCGGTTATTTCATTCATGGTCAAGCGCCTATGATTTTATTACAAAGGGTTTTTGATGAAAGCGTACTTGACCAGCGCCTTTGTTCCCTACATAATTATTATTACTGGGCGATGTTAAATAAAAAGTGCACCCAAAGAATCCTCATAGATTTGAAGAGCTAGAAGACGGTTTGATTTCAAAAATTCTTGCAGCCGTTATTCGACGAGCGTTTTATACTGTGTACAGAAAGTGTCAGGCTGCTCTTGGCACTGATAGACGTCATTTCGAGCTCTTGTAGTAAATAAGCTTAAGCTTATTTTAGTCGCGTTGCGTCTTAGTTTACGCTCAACTGAAGGTAGGCGCACCGAGCCATCACGTCAGCTGCCAGCAGAAGTACAAGGTGGTTAAATTAAACTTCCGCTACATGAAAAGCGAGTGATCATGGGACAATGAAACTTTGTGGAAACATCTGTAAAGGCATGCCGAAGAGAAATAATTAATAAAGCACTGACGGAAACACAGTTTAATTTGCAAATGAGGGGGAAATGTAAGTTAGTTACGTACCATATTTACGTTCCAGATCACAAACGTCGCTCTGTGTGACAAGGGCACTCAAACGACAGTGGGTAGTGGGGGAGACGGGGGGGGGGGGGGGTGGAGGGGGGAACGAGGAGCTAGAACTGGAGTGTGAAACATTTTGCATATATTGGAGGACGATGGTGGTGGTGGTGGTGGGTAGTGTTTAACGTCCCGTCGACAACGAGGTCATTAGAGACGGAGCGCAAGCTCGGGTTAGGGAAGGATCGGGAAGGAAATCGGCCGTGCCCTTTCAAAGGAACCATCCCGGCATTTGCCTGAAACGATTTAGGGAAATCACGGAAAACCTAAATCAGGATGGCCGGAGACGGGATTGAACCGTCGTCCTCCCGAATGCGAGTCCAGTGTGCTAACCACTGCGCCACCTCGCTCGGTTTGGAGGACGAATGGTGACTCTTAAGTAGCCATAAAAGAGTTCCGACTCCGAACCTGTTAAAAAAAATTCGTAATACCGATTTTTAAATCATTTCCTTGAAACAAAAACACCCCTCCAATGCGCATATCACCGTCCCCAATCCTACCTTTCCCCGAAATGCAGGCCTTGCAATGTGACGAACATATGCAACCACGACAACATAGAAATTGGTACGGACACCATTTCACAGTTGTTCGCAGCAGTTTCTGGACGGTGGATCATGGAATGTTCAGTCGTGACACAGCACGTGCACTGCTTGAAGATCACACACTGTGTCTGCCATTCTCAGCCATGGCAGCAATAACTTCTGCTACATTTCGTGGCACAATTCGACGCCAGTCTCTCCCAGAAGCAATTCCCAAATTGTCAGTTAATTCGAACACCGAATCATGTTCTTCAACTCCGGAGCGGAAAGAAGAGCGAAGAGCAGCTGCGCCATTGCTTCTGTTCTGATAAAATAGCTTTTTGAGTAAAGCCCTGTTCACCTTGTCCCGACCATGCTGACTCTCTACAACTGTAATGCACACTGATGATTGTGTTTCAACCCCATGTCGACGTAGCAGTAGCGGCGCCTAACGGTAAGTCTTCACACTAACGCCACTAACAACGCCAATCCTGCAGCGCGTAGTCTGAACAGCATTCCTATGAAGTTGCGAACATGTAGGATAAATAGCTTTCCGTCCACACTGGCTTCAGAAGCGAAAGTTTGGTCATAACTACTCTATATAATAGCCGGCACATACCGATAGCGCACTGCCGGCATATTGTCGCATCGATATTCAAACGCTCTGATATCGTAACTATAGTTACTTTAGAAAATACATGGTAATCTCACACTCCCATCCGGCAGAATAATGGTAACAGCAGGAAGAATTCTGGTACAGCCAAAATGTTTGAGGAGGATACAGTGTTCCACGGCAATGTCATTGCAGCTCATCTATTTCAGGGCATTTGTGTCGATCCGCTTAGTGGATTGCTAGGCAGTGTGAAATAATTTCTCTATCTTTGATGTTCATGTGTCTGGAATAATATCAGGTTGCTGCTAGTACTTAGGATTATAATATCAGGAACATGGTTCAGAAGCATTATTTTTAATTTTTCGACGAAGGCTGAACTGGTCGGTACTGTTTTCCTTTATCTCTGGTCTTTCGTTAGACGTACTGTCATATAACCAAATTTTGGAGATTATGACTCTTCTTATCATTTTTAAGTTGGATCAGACAATGATATCCATAAATAGATTTACATATTAATTGTTTTGCATAATCGGCAACTAAACTCCGTTTTTTCGGTATGATTAAAAGAGTATTATTTGGAGTCTACACTATCCATCAGCTGCGAAAATAAAATATTCTGAGATACAGTATATATTTAGAAACTTTGTCGCCGGCCGTGTTGGCGAGCGGTTCTAGGCGCTTCAGTCTGGAACCGCGTGACCACTACGGTCGCAGGTTCGAATCCTACCTCGGGCATGGATGTGTGTGACGTCCTTAGGTTAGTTAGGTTTAAGTAGTTCTGAGTTCTAGGGTACTGATGGCCTCCAATGTTAAGTCCCATAGCGCTCAGGGCCATTTGCACCATTTCTAGAAACTTTGTCAGTCTCTAATGCGGACCATAAACGAGAGTCATTCATTAATTAACCACTCAAATAACTGGACAGTTAATTAATTCTATAGATTATCTGCCCGTTTTGATACGTAATCCTCACTAACGTCAGTGCTTCAGGCAGGCTCCTTACAAGCTTTCTTATCTCCTCAGCGAAGAATTTTTTACCTTGATCTGGAAGGAAGTGTTATACTTGTTTCTTTGCCTCTTCGTTGACATTGCACTTGATGCCATGCAGAGCTTCTTTCATCGAACCAAACAGATGAAAGCCCGAAAGGCAAGGTTATAGCCGTAAGGAGGATCAGGTAAGAGCATTACTAGAAGTTTCCTTCATCACTTGTGTCGTACGAGATCGATCGTCGTCTTAAAGAAGAAGCACCCCTTTCCTCTTTCATCCCCGACATTTTCACTTCCCACTTCAGCGTCAGCAGGACTTCGTTCTCGGTCACATCTGAGTAGTATATTCCGCTAATGGCCCGCTGCTCCTCCAAAATAGTCACAGAAAATCTGACTATGGGCACTACGAAAGAGGGTTAACTTCACCTTACCAGCCGATTGTTATCTTTCGAGTTTCTTATGGACAAACGATTTAGGTGTTTCCCCTACAGTATTTGTCACAGGTCAGGTTGTTGTCTGAAAATACATAACGTTAGCTGCTGAAACTATTTTTAGAACCTGTGCAAAAGCGAAACGTCTGTTCTTTGTGGTGATCGATGGCCCTCTGGAAACGTATCTTGCACAAAACTTACGAAAGTTCGGTTTTTTTCGAATGATAAAATGAATTGTGCTAACGCTTACACTACACGTTTCAGAAATTTGCAAAACAGTAAGCTTCTGGTCTTCTTGGAAGTGAACCAGTTCCAGCTTGGAAGGCCGAGATCGGTACTGGTAACGGACTCATGGAAAGGTGCTCATATACGCATTTGCGGCCTAGTTCAGACTTTTCTACCACGTGTAATATTTCGCGCGGTTCGTGCTACTGCTGTTGAATTGTCTGTTCCAGAGAAAGTTTCTGTTGTTCGTACACATTCAGAAAGTAATAAATCGGACCAAAGGTGCTGTTGATCGAAAGTTCGAGGGTGAGTCAAATGAAAATCTTAAATATTTTTTTTTAAATATTATTTACTGAGCAGAAGTAGTACAAAGCTTTATCACTTTTCAACATAATCTCCTCCACGCTCAAAGCAAGTCGTCTAGCGCTTACAAAGTGCATAAATTCCTTTAGAAAAAAATTCTTTTGGTAGTCCGCGCAACCACTCATGCACTGCGTGGCATACCTCTTCATCAGAAAGGAACTTCTTTCCTGCCATTCCGTCTTTGAGTGGTCCAAACATACGGAAATCACTTGGAGCAAGGACTGGGTTTCTCGCTCTCTTCGTTTCCGGTTGGTGGAAGTGAACCCAGGTTTCGTCCCCAGTAACGATTCTTCCAAGGGAGCCATCACCTTCTCATTCAAAGCGGCGAAGAAGTTCTTCACAAGCATCAACACGACGTTCTCCATTTCAAGAGTCAGCTGCCGTGGCACCCATCTTGCAGACACTTTGTGAAACTGTAGCACATCATGCACAATGTGGTGTGCTGACCCATAAATAATCTGTGAACATGTTGCAGTGTCATTCAGTGTCACTCGGCGGTTTTTCTTCACTATGGCTTCAACTGCTGCCATGTTCTGTGGAGCCACAACTCGTTGTTTGTGACCTGGAACAGAACGTTGTTCTTCCCTGGTGCAAGTCGCAAGTGGGGCGGCCATTTTTATACTGATACTGCGACGGTATGTGTGCATCTGCACTATGCTGCCACCTACAGGCCATTCTACACGCTGTTTGTAGCACGCTTACCACTTACAGGATAACGGCACGAAATTTCGATTTGTTATCACAAATTTAAGGTTTTCATTTGACTCACCCTCGTATGTTCTTCAAACGGATTCGCCATCATAACTAAGATATTAGACGCTATGTCTGCTTAAATATTAATTAAACAAATGACTAACAATTTTTATAAAAATACCAATAAACACTTACAAATGTTTCACCTCCCTGTATTAGGCTCTGTCTTCGGTTTATGTCTATGTGCCCAATTGTTAACCAACCCTTGTATTTCGTATCGCTTCGATTAGCGGGACGTTTCAGCAATCTGTCACATTTGCGTTCCCGCTACCGTGACGAGAGAGATCATTTGTCACGCGGCTGTTCGACCACACCCCCTCACCAGTATCTGGCAGCCACTGCGCAGAGCTCACGGTAGAGGGTAGGTGGCGATTTATTGCGTGAGTGAACAGTGTGGCGTTGGTGGTGGCGGTGGCAGGGGGAGTTTGCAGCGAGTGATGGACGCTTAGGGCAGTGCGACGGCGGGATGGGGATGAAAGTGGAGCAGGAAGAAGTAAACATGCCCACCACCTCAGCAGAGACCTAAGGGATTTATAATTATAAATATTGTATAGTTATTGTTTTTCAAGTGGCTGCTATTTTTGTAGTCCCCACTGTGGAAATTAACAGTCTGATAGAAAGGGGCACAGTGTGATATAAGCGGGCATCTTTTACGTGAAGTAATTATAATACAGTCGGCCGAAGTGGCTGTGCGGTTAAAGGCGCTGCAGTCTGGAACCGCAAGACCGCTACGGTCGCAGGTTCGAATCCTGCCTCGGGCATGGATGTTTGTGATGTCCTTAGGTTAGTTAGGTTTAAGTAGTTCTAAGTTCTAGGGGACTAATGACCTCAGCAGTTGAGTCCCATAGTGCTCAGAGCCATTTGAACCAATTATAATACAGTGCAATATTAATTCAGTTGCATTCTGATCAAATAATTTTCAAACATCTTATTTCCGGTGCAAAATAACAGCGAACAAACTAGTAAATCAGTGAACAGAAAACAATATTGCATATATGAATCACATTTTGTAACTCACTGTGGGGACTTCAATGACACATATTTAAGCAAGAACCTGAACCATGTTATACAACCAAACAATAATTTACACGTTTTGTTTACGAATTTTGTTGTTACGTCAAATATTGTCCTCTTGAATCTATATTGTCTGTTGTTCAGTGTGAACAGGGACAAGACTTTAAAATTTATAGATTTGCATCCACAGTGTTGTTTTTACGAGAATGTGCTAAAAGCTAATGCGTCCGAATTTTCTATGTGGAATCTTTTAAAGCTTTTTAAACAAGAAAAACGTTATTAACATTCTACATAATTTTTCTTCATGTCTATATATTGCAGCCCCATGCCGCTAGAGGGCACCGAACTGTAGCATGTAAAACAGCGGTCTGTAACGCAATAATGTCGTTGCGTGAGAAACAGTGTGCTGGTGTCAAGTTTCCAATTCGGAAAGTTCGTCCACACATGGAGAACCTTCTCCTTCAGACGACACTGCCAGATCTCACACGAGTACCACGACATCTGCAGCAATACGACGCCTTGGTCTCACTGTCGTCGATTATCATTAATACAATCCCGAAATGGCCCCATCCGATTTTCAAAAGCTGCGAAAACTTAACGATCACCTTCGAGAGCTCCACATTCATACCGACGAAGCTATGCAAACGGAAGTGAGGTAGTGCCTTCGTCAGAAAATTCAAACATCCTACATCGGCGGTATCAACAAAGTTAACTTTCGTTGAGAGAAATTTGTACGTTGCTAGGGTGACTGTTCAGAGGTACAAATGTATACATGAATAATAAAGTTGTATGATTCCGCTAAAGTTGGTTTTATGTAAAAACCTTTACGAGTCTTCACATAAAGAATACGGAGGCACTACTCTTAAGTACGCCCTTGTACGAGGGTTGTCCGTAAAATAAGGTTCCCATGGCGCTACAGTACTGAAAAGCGCTGTTACGATGGATTCCGCGATTCTGTAGTGTTCCTGGGTTCCCCCACTCCAAATCCCCCTAGCGAGCTGCCTGCAGAGCTCAGTCTTGGCTTGGCAACCGTACGTGATGGATCTCCCCCACGCTTCGCCCGTCAGGTGTGAGCTGCGCTCTGTGATCCGTTTCCTGTCTGCAAAAAACATTGGGGCGGCAGAAATTCCATTCCCAGTTATGCGAAATCTATGGAGACAAGTATATGAGCGTACAACTTGTGCGCAACATGGCGCAGAGAGTTCCAGAACTGGCGTACTGACGTTCATGATGAGGAGCGTTACGGATGGCCATCTGTTTCTGACGAAACAATAAGAACACTGGAGGCAGCGGTGCTCTCTGATCGAAGAGTGAACGTTCGTGAGCTCTACAAAATGATCCCTGATGTCAGCAAAGCCTCTATTGACAATAGTTAGACGGAGCATCTAGGGTATGCTAAGGCTTGCGCGAGGTGGGTGCCAAGAATGTTGACCGAAGACCACAAATGTCAACGCGTTGAAGGGGCCCAAGAACTTCTTCAAGATCACGGAACTCATGACGAGGAATACCTCGACTCCATTGTCACTGGAGACGAGACTTGGATGCACTGCCGCACACCCAAAACAAAAGAACAGTCCAAACAATGGAAGCACCCAGTGTCGCCGAGATCGCGAAAATTCAAACGAACGTAAAGTGTCGGCAAAGTGATGGCAACAGTGATTTGGGACAGGAAGGGGGTATTGTTGTGCGAGTTCTTGCCCACCGGTACAACAACCAACGCTGCCGGGTACTGCGAGACACTGCAAAAATTGCGCCGTGCAATTCAAAACAAGAGGAGGGATATGCTGTCCAAAGGAGTGCGTTTGCATCAGGATAACGCTCGACCGCACACCGCTAAAGCCATGAACGAGCTCGTCGCAAAATTTGGATGGGGTATTGTCAAACACCGACCCTACAGCCCGGACTCAGCCGCAAGTGACTACCATCTCTTCCCTGAAATGAAAAAACACCTGGGTGGAATGCATTTCGGCAACGGAGAAGAGTTGGAACAAGCGGTTCTCAGGTATCTTCGCGGCTTGGAGGCAGATTTTATTGACTCGGGCATTCTAAAGCTCGTACACCACGGGAAAAATTTTTTGACCGCAGTGGCGACTATGTAGAAAAATAGTTTAAAGTCTGAACTTCCCAAAATTGTACGCGTTCATGAAATAAACATGCTTTACACTGTGAAAAACAAATTGGGAACCTTATTTTACGGACACCCCTCGTAGATAGACAGATTTTAACATAACGTAATACACGGTTCAGTCACATTAATGTGACCAGTGCCTCTGTTTGACGTCAACGTGCAATAACCACTCTACTGGACTCGCATTCGGGAGGACGACGGTTCACTCCCGCGTCCGGCCATCCTGATTTAGGTTTTCCGTGATTTCCCTAAATCGCTAAAGGCAAATGCCTGGATGGTTCCTTTCAAAGGGCACGGCCGACTTCCTTTCCCGTCCTTCCATAATCCGATGAGACCGATGACCTCGCTGTCTGGTCTCCTTCCCCAAAACAACCCAACCCAACCCAACCAATAACCACTCTCTGAGGTCCTGTGGCTACACTTGCATTAGAGGATAATGAAGCTTGTCGGGTCGGCCGCTGTGGCCGAGCGGTTCTAGGTGCTTCAGTCCGGAACCGCGCGACCACTTCGGTCGCAGGTTCGAATCCTGCCTCGGGCATGGATGTGTGTGATGTTCTTAGGTTAGTTAGGTTTAAGTAGTTCTAAGTTCTAGGGGACTGATGACCTCAGAAGTTAAGTCCCATAGTGCTCAGAGCCATTTGAACCATTTTTTTGAAGCTTGTCGGGGGACGCGGAAACAGCGTAGTCGTTGTCGTAAAGCGGAAGAAGAGTGATTTATCTGACATCCAAAAGGGCTTGCTCAATGGTATTAGGGCCAATAGTGGAAGAATTTCCGAAATAACAAGGTTTCGTAAGCGTTAGCATGCCGCCCTGGTTAAAGTATACCATGGATGGAAAAATGGCGCAATTCAAAATTGACGCCGAGGCAACTTTGGTGCATAGCGGGCCACAGATGACAGGGGTAAATGACAGCTGCGGAGATGAGTGCAGGCGAATAGATTTGCAACTGTTGAGCAACTGACCGCCCGCCTGAAACAAGGCTCTACCGACAGTGTCCTCAGTTGACGTTACAGCATTTGGGCCTCCGCAGAGGGCGCCTCGTTCATGCACCCACGCTGACTGCTATACATCGGTGACGAAGGCTGAACTTTGCACGCCAGTATCGCAATTGTAGGTCCGCTGGATGGCGACAGGTGGCCTTTGCAGATGAATCACGTTTTATGCTGCATCAGAGTGAAGCGTCTGAAAGCAGATACCAAGCAAAGACCGTATGAGGGGCGCAGGCAGGAGGAGGGAGCGCTATGGTTTGGAGAATTTTTCGTAGCATTCTGAAAGACGCGATGGATAAACACGAACATGCATCTAATTTTACATGTCCACCCCAAAATGGAGTTAGTTTTTCCTCGGCAGTATGGCATCAATCGGCAGGACATTTCCCAATTATGCTCATCTATCGGCAGGACAATGCTAGATGTCATGCAGCTCGCAATGTTCATGAGTCATTCGAAGGGAACCGGGGTAAATGGTTAGTAGGTTTGAGATGGACGGAGGTACTGATGTAGCCATCTCTGAGGTGGAGGTCATCATCTAGGAAGGTAGCTTGTTGGGTTGAGTAGGACCAGGGGAAGCGAATGGGGGAGAGGTTGTTGAGGTTCTGGAGGAATGTGAATAAGGTGCCCTCACGTTAAATCAAGATAGCAAAGATGTCATCTATCAATCTGAACTAGGTGACAGGTTTAGGATTCTGTGCTTTTTGCAACGATTTCTCTAGATGGCCCATGACTAGGTTAGAATAGGATGGTGTCATGTGGGTGCCCATTGCCATATCCCGGATTTGTTTGTAGTTAATGTCTTCAAAGGAGAGCCGGCCGCAGGTTCGAATCCTGCCTCGGGCATGGATGTGTGTGATGTCCTTAGGTTAGTTAGGTTTAAGTAGTTCTAAGTTCTAGGGGACTGATGACCACAGCTGTTAAGTCCCATAGTGCTCAGAGCCATTTGAACCATTTTTTTCTTCAAAGGAGATGTAATTGTGGATGAGGATCTAGTTGGTCTTGGAGACTAGGAAGGCGGTTGTGGGTTTGGAATTCATAGGGTGTCTGTAACGGTTGTGTTCAACAGCAGTAAGGCCATGGGCATTAGGAATGTTAGCGTACAGGGAGGTGGCATCAATAGTGATGAGCAGGGCACCTTATGGTAAAGGGACAGGAACTGCGGAGAGTCAGTTGAGGAAATGGTTGGTATCTTTTATTTGGGAGGATAGGTTCCAGGAAATAGGTTGAAAGTGTTGGTCTACAAGAGCAGAGATTCTCTCAGTGGGGGCACAGTAATCGGCAACAATGGGGCGTCTTGGGTGGTTGGGTTTATGGACTTCAGGAAGCATGTAGAAGGTGGGAGTGCAGGGAGTGGTAGGGCTAAGTAGAGAGATGGACTGAGGGGAGAGGTTCTGGGATGGGCCTAAGGATTTCAGTAGAGATTGGAGATCCTGCAGGATTACTGGAATGGGATCATTGTGGCATGGTTTGTAGTTGGAAGTATCTGACAGCTGATGGAGTCCTTCAGCCACGCAATCCTTGTGGTATAAAACAACGGTAATGGAGCCATTGACTGCAGGTAGGATTATAAGGTCGGGATCAGTTTTTGGATGGTGGACTACGGTTCTTTCTGCGGCTATAATGTTAGTCTGCATATTGAGGGATTTGGGGTATGATGGTGAAGCAAGGTTTGAGTTTAAGAAATTCTGGAAAGTTAACAGGGCATTGTTTGGAGGCAGTTTGAGTGGATCACAGTTGGATGGAGGAGTGAACGGAGTTAGACAAGGTTCAATATTGGTCTTCGGTTGAGTGTGATTGGTCAGGTTGGTGTCGAAAAGTGTTTCCGCTGTAGGGACTGGGAGAAGGAGAGAAGACCTTTAACTAGGCCTGCATGATTGAATTTGAGAGTGGGGCAAAAGGTGAGGCATTTGGAAAAGACTGATATTTCCGTGGGATTAAGGCTTCTGGAGGAAAGGTTCATAATTGTGTTGCAGGCCTGTTTAGGTTGTGGGTTGTGTGTGGTGGTGGGAGGGAGTTTTGGAGGGTGGAGGGTGGAGGTCTGTGGCACAGGGTTTGTCAGCTATGAGGGGGTGTAGGGGGGGGTTGGAGGTTGTTGCAGAAGTGGTGGACAGTGCTACTCCGAGGCGGTGTTGGAAGTGAGCAGGATGTACAGTTTTTTGAGGTGGCGATGTGTATGTTGCTCAAGTTCCTGCACGGCAAGAGTTTCAATGTGTGTTATGGGTTCCAGGAATTTGGGTTGTATGTAATGTGTGTGTGTGTGTGCTTGTGTGTATGTGTGTCTACTGCTGTCAAAGGTCTTAATGGCCTAAAGCTATAATTGTGTGAATCTTTTTGTGGTGCCTACCGCGACTCAGCATCTCCGCTATAAGATGAGTAGCAAGTTTCCTTCTCTGGTATTGAAAAAATCGGACTGTCATACTAAACATTTATAGAGTATAAGTTGGTCGATTGAATTTCACATATTACACACTAGCAACATCTTATCACTCTCAGCTTCACCTGTCTGATAAACCATGGAGAATCACCTTAGCCTGTGTAGATGTACGTATGTATATATGTACGTATGCAATGTTCAGAGTGACAATTATTGAACTATATGAAATAACATCGTCATAATTGTGGTGTCACCGCCAGACACCACACTTGCTAGGTGGTAACTTTAAATCGGCCACGGGCCATTAGTACATGTCGGACCCGCGTGTCGCCACTGTCAGTAATTGCAGACCGAGCGCCGCCACACGGCAGGTCTAGAGAGACTTACTAGCACTCGCCCCAGTTGTACGGACGACTTAGCTAGCGATGCAACACTGACGAAGCCTCGTTTATTTGCAGAGAAGATAGTTAGAATAGCCTTCAGCTAAGTCAATGGCTACGACCTAGCGAGGCGCCATAGCAATTGATAGTTATCGTATGAAGCATGTCTCATCAAGAACGATGTATACAAATGATGGATTAAAGTTAAGTATTCCAGAAGCTACGTACTTTTCTTTATAGCATTCATTACGTATCCTGTTTCAGACCTCACGCCATCCTGCGTGAGCTTATAGCGTGCATTTCGGCCTTCTCTAGCAATATAACAAGTGGCGACGAGGCTTGAAAGAGGATTTCGCGTTCGTATTGCTCTAATTTACTTGTGTCATGGCTTCACCACAATCTCCAGATGTACTGTCCGAATTTTATCGCTTGCAGAATCAGCAGACGCAGGCGTTATTGGATGCCCTTGGACAGCTCGTCCAGGGTCAACGTGCAATGCAAACCGATGCGGCAGCCGCCGCTTCACCGCTACCGTGGCCACAACATGCTGTTGCACCCCCGTTTCGGCCATTTGACCCAGCAATGGAAAGCTGGACGGAGTGGTCACGCCAATTTGGATTCCATCTCGCCACCTACAGAATTCTAGGTAGCGAGCGGCAGCCTCATTTATTGGCGTGTGTAGGGGTGCAAACGTACCAGGTGATAGTGAAATTATTTCCCCGATGCGACGTAGCAACTCTGTCCTACGACGAAATTTTGTCTGCTTTAGATGCCTATTTCAAGGAATCAGTTAACGTAGTTGCAAAACGGTATACGTTCTTTCGTACACAACGTATGGCCGGTCAGACTAATAGGGTGTGGGTTGCAACTTTGCAAGGCCTTACAAGGGATTATGCTTTTGAGTGTGAATGTGGACTCCCTTATTCAGATACAATGGTGCGTGATGCAATTGCACAGAACGCTTCTGATGTTCGTATACGGGAGCAAATTTTGAAACTAGTCAATCCCTCCCTTCAACAAGTGATAGACATATTGGATAGGCAAGACACACTTGACTTTGCTCAGGACTCATTTGAAACTTCGCCAGCTGTGTGTCACGTTAACCGGCCCGCCGGGCGAGCTGCACGGAACGGTAAACAGCCCTCGCACACGTCCGCGCATCCCTGTGTCCCGCGCCAGCATGCAAATGCCGTGAAATCATGCCCGCGCTGTGCTACTAGACATTCACGTGAGAATTGCCCGTCACGCCAAGCTATTTGCTTTTTCTGTAATAAAAAAGGACATGTTCAGAGTGTTTGCCAGAAAATGCTCAGATCGGACACTCACGACCATTCCAGGCCCTTTGCTTCGCGCTGGAATCGAACCACGAGTACTCAGGCTCGTGAACCTTCGCCCATGGACATGCATGTAGTTACTTCCACTCCGCCCAGTGCCACTCTCTCTAACAGTGCCTGTGTTCGTGCCACAAAAAGTGTGCGTCGACATCGACGGAAATCACGTCAAGTCGCGAGTGCGTCTGTACCAGTGTCTGTTCACATTGCACGAGACAGTCGCTCTTGTCGTCAGCAGGACAATAAACTTTTTGTAGACTTCGACATTAATGGCACCGTGATCCCATTCCAGATCGATACAGGAGCTGCAGTTTCATTGCTCAATAAAGACACGTACAAACAACTGGGCACTCCTCCGTTGTGTGCCGCAAATGTTAAGCTAACTACATATTCAGGTCACAAGATCCCTGTGTTAGGACAGTGCAGCCTTCTTGCATCATACAAGGGACAAACAAAACTTGTGTCATTTTACGTTCTTCGTTCTTCTTCTGCAGTGAACTTGTTTGGTTTAGATTTATTTCAGTTGTTTACCTTGTCTATAGTAAATCAGGTCCTCTCAGTGAACCAGACTGTGCCTTCCGAAAGTGTTTCTCGTCTATGTGAAGAATTTGCAGACATTTTTGCACCGGGCCTTGGTTGCGCTAAGAACTATAAAGCACATTTGGAACTGAAAGTAAACGCGCAACCGAAATTTTTCAGACGCGCAATATTCCCCACGCATTGCGTGATGAGGTCGCAAGAACATTACACGATTTTGAATCACAAGGTGTGATTGAACGTGTGCAGGCTTCTCTCTGGGCATCACCCTTAGTAGTATTGCCAAAACCTTCCGGAAAATTGAGACTTTGTGTGGTGTTCAAGGCAACAGTGAACCCCCAACTAGTGATTGCCACTTTTCCTTTCTTCCGAACTTGCTTGCATGTTCATTGATTCGGACACCGATGACGTGGTCGAATCGTTTCCGATTGATTTTCGTCGTGTAGCTACAGCCACAGCTGCTGACCCTGTCCTTGCTACGGTTTTGCGTTTTGTTGCTACGCAATGGCCCTTGTCAAAGTCACAGATAGAGGACCCGTTGGTTCGCAGATTTTTTGCTCACAAAGAGAGACTTTTTGTTCGACGTGGTGTTTTGTTGTTGCGTTCTGATAATGATCAGTCCAGAGTCGTGGTCCCACGTTCGTTACAGTCCTCTGTCTTACAGCTTCTTCATCCAGGACATTGGGATATAGTGAGAACGAAACAACTTGCTCGTCAGCACTGTACTTGGTTGGGAATCGATGCTGCGATTACGAAAATGTACTCTTCTTGCATGGCGTGTGCCGAACAACAATCCGCACCACTGCGGAACTTCTTTGCATGGCCAAAAGCCACTTCCCCTTGGCAACGCTTGCACATAGATTTTGCTGGTCCATTCTGAAATGCTCGATGGTTGGTTGTGGTCGATTCTTTCAGTAATTTCCCTTTTGTTGTCCGGATGTCTTCCACGACGTCATCTGCCACCATCCAAGCGTTATCCGCTATGTTTTGCATTGAAGGTCTTCCACAGACTATTGTTTCCGACAATGGCCTACAATTCATGTCCACAGAATTTCAGTCATTCTGGAAGGCCAATGGTATTCAACATCTGACATCCGCGCCGTTTTCGCCTCAGTCAAACGGTGCCGCTGAACGATTGGTCCGGACCTTCACGTCACAGATGTTGAAGCTGAAAGATTCGCATTCTCGGGAGGACGCGTTATTGCTCTTCTTGTCCCCGTATCGCTCTCAGCCCCGAGATGGTCGCTCGCCGGCTGAGTTATTGCACGGTCGTCCTCATCGAACCTTGATGTCTTTGCTGCATCCGCCGCATCAGGTTATTGTGCAGCGGCAGACACCTGCTTTTGCTCCAGGTGACGTTGTCTATTATCGCAACTATCGCGGTTCACAGCGTTGGCTCGCAGGGCGCATTCTTCGCTGCCTCGGCCGCGCTATGTATCTGGTTTTGGGGGCCTCTGGTGAGGCGCGTCGGCATCTCCATCAGCTGCGCCTCTGTCGTCGCACGGGTTCTGCCGCTCCCCGTCTGCTTTCAGCGATGGTGCCGTCCGGTCAGCGCCCTGGGGAGCCATCTACTGGCTCGCCTCATCCCCAGGTGTTACCGACGATGCCTTCCATTTTGCCCCATGGCGACGCGCCGCCGCCGCCGCCGCCGCCTGTTCTCATGCCGACGCCGCCCGCAGTGGTCGCGTCGCTGCAGCCGCCATGCGCCTCCCTGGGTCACGCGCCGCCGATCGTTTCCCGTGACCAGCAGTCCTCCGCCATGGACCTCTTGCCCGCTCCGGCCCCCATGGCGTCTTCGCGCGTCGGGTACCCCGACGCGATGGAGGTCGACCCTTCAGCCCCTCCTGTCTCTTTACGGGCGCAAACACCGCATGTTGGCGTGCACCCTGGACTAGGTTTTCAGGCGTTTCCTAGCTCCCTCGGACCGAATGGCTGGGTGCGGGTGGCACAGCCTCGCCTGTTGTTAGGCTCCCCACGTCATCGCAGATGCCAACATGGGGTTCTCCCCACGGCGGGCTGAAGCCTTATAACACGGCCGTTCGCCGATTTGCGGGGGAGGAATGTGGTGTCACCGCCAGACACCACACTTGCTAGATGGTAGCTTTAAATCGGCCGCGGGCCATTAGTACATGTCGGACCCGCGTGTCGCCACTGTCAGTAATTGCAGACCGAGCGCCGCCACACGGCACTTCTAGAGAGACTTACTAGCACTTGCCCCAGTTGTACGGACAACTTAGCTAGCGAGGCAACACTGACGAAGCCTCGTTTATTTGCAGAGAATATAGTTAGAATAGCCTTCAGCTAAGTCAATGGCTACGACCTAGCAAGGCGCCATAGCAATTGATAGTTATCGTATGAAGCATGTCTCATCAAGAACGATGTATACAAATGATGGATTAAAGTTAAGTATTCCAGAAGCTACGTACTTTTCTTTATAGCATTCATTACGTATCCTGTTTCAGACCTCACGCCATCCTGCGTGAGCTTATAGCGTGCATTTCGGCCTTCTCTAGCAATATAACAATAATATCTGAACGATTTGGGCTAGGACGTTCAAACTGCACGGTTGGCCGCGGGATGCGATGGGAATTAGTATGCACTATATGGTTTGGTTTAGCAACAAAACCCACTTTCATTTGGATGGACCCGTCAATAAGCGAAACTAGCGCATTTGGGCCACTGAGAATCGGCATTCCGCGATCGAGAAGTCTCTTCACCGTCGTCGGGTGACTGTGTGGTGAGCAATGCCCAGTCACGGAATAATCGGTGCGATATTGCTTGATGGCACGGTGACTACCGAACGGTACTTGAAGGTTTTGGAAGATGATTTTATCCCCACTATCCAAAGTGATCTTGCATTGTACAAGATGTGGTTCACGCAAAACAGAGCTCGACCCCATCTAAGTAGGAGAGTGTTTCATGTCCTGGAGGATCACTTTCCGGACCGCGTTCTGCCTTTGGTGTAATCAGAGACCACTGGCATGGGCGTCGATTGGACGCCCTATTCTCCGAATCTGGTCACATCCACCTCTTTTTGTTGGACCATGTTAAAAAGACTAGGTATACGGCAATAATCCCAATACCACTGCTGAGCTGAAAACAGCCACTCAGGAGGTCACCGACATCATCGATGTTCGGAAACTTCAGCGGGTCATGCAGGTCCCTATACGTATGCGCCACATCATCGCCAATAATGGCTGGCTTATCGAACATGTGACGACCTAAATCCGTGTATCTGTTGCGGCGTTTACATGTTGAATAAAGTGTGTGCTGGTCGTAGTTTGTGACTAACTTAGGTTTTTTCTTGTAATAGTTTAATAATTTTCACCCTGTATGTGATACATTAAAGGGACACTATAGATTGACCGAAGTAATCAAACTTTGATTAGTAAAAATGTTTAATTATAACGTCTTGTGGCTGCTGCTTCTACAGCGAAAAAAATTAATTTAGTAACTAAATGAAATTATTATCCTTAATTATCCGAAGTGCATACTAATGTAGCAAGGCCTAATGGTTCTGTATCATATCGTCAAAGTCTCGCAGAACACAAGCATTTATCGTGAGGTCTTTGCCGAAACCGCGTGACATAATGTACTGAAATAAAATTGCGACCTGCCAATAACAGTAAAACAGCAGTTATGGAAATTCGTCGATCTCGTAGTGCTTAGGCAGTTGCCCATGATCGCCTGTCAATTTCCTGCTCATCAACAGGCATTTTTCTCCTCGGTTATTGATTTGGTGCTATTCTGTTAACATTTGGTTATATGATGCGCAGCTGTACAGCAGATTTCTCTTAATTGCAGGAAGTACGTCCCGATTTCCTTGCCCTGGCTTGCAGATTCACAAATAGACATCTCTAACCAGATGGCCGAATGGCTTCCTGTATAGAAGTTTGGCACAAATTCGCTTTCCATAAATTAAACTTCTGGACATAATTAGGACTGGTAGAATTACCATTTAACATATGATAATATTCTTGCTGAAACTGACATTAATGGCTTCTTTATCTCTTTCTGTACTCGTCAAAAATTCAATTCCAGTCTGTTTTACAAACGCCCTCTAACAATAGACAGTTATTAGCATAAGAATCACACACGTATTCACGCTACCATCTCCTGTAACAAGAGTCCCCGTTGATATTTAATTTTTCACCTTTCGATCCGCTCACCTTGGAGGAACTATACGTCACGGAGTAAATGCCTATCTCCCACAGGCGAAATGCACTACCTTGCTCTATTTTAAAAATTTTAACCTTGCGTTAGGTGTGTATTCGCCCACGAGTTCAACCCACAGAATCGGCCGCCGCCCCGGAAACCCATAACATAACATCCCGCGAAAACCGCCCCCCGGAGGCCGGCATAAAAGCATTCATAAGGCGTTGCGCCGGCCATATATCCCAGATACCTGCCGCGCGCCCCTCACGCTAGCCACAAACATATTTCTACAACTCGGCTCACAAAACACGACTTATTTTTCCCATCGTGCCTGGCTAATGGCTTGTTCATGGCTGCATGAAAAATGTGAAGAAATGATTTCGGAGGGACTGACTCAGCATAAAGAAGTCAAAAAGACCTTCAATGAAACTAAAACGAAGTGCGGTAACATTAAGAGTGCAATGAGAAATCCACTGATAAATCAGAGGAGAGAGAAAATAGGCGCAAAGAATGCAATGAGGGCCTCTAGGAGACGAAGGACTTGTGTGATGATGTGACGGAAAAAGAAACAAGATTGATTGGTTGGTTGGTTCGTTGGTTTGGGGAAGGAGACCAGACAGCGTGGTCATCGGTCTCATCTGATTAGGGAAAGAAGTCGGCCGTGCCCTTTCTGAGGAACCATCCCGGCATTTGCCTGGAGTGATTTAGGGAAATCACGGAAAACCTAAATCAGGATGGCCGGACGCGGGATTGAACCGTCGTCCTCCCGAATGCAAGTCCAGTGTATGAAACAAGAGTCTACAGAGAAGAAACAGGATATCCAGTATTAGAATTAGAATTTAATGGAGCTTTGGAAGACTCAACAGCTAATGAGGGAGGACGGCTCGAGAACATTGCGTCAGAATGTCTAAAATCATTGGAAGAGATTCCAACAAAAGACTGTTGACTTTGGTGTTTGGAACGTATGAGTCAGGTGACATACCGTCAGATTTTCGCAAAATCATCCTCCACACAGTACAGAAGATTTCAAGGGACGACAAGTGCGACAGTTATAGCAAATCATCTTAACAGCTCATGCAGCAAAGTTGCTGACAAGACTAATATACAGCTGAATGGAACAGAAAATTGACGATCTGTTAGATCCCGATCAGTATGGCGCTAACAAAGGTAACGGGACCAGGGAGGCAATTCTCAGTTGCGGTTGATGATGAAAGCAAGACTGGAGAAAAATTGAAACACGTTCACATGATTTGTCGATCTAGAGAAAGCGTTCGACAGTCTAAAATGGTGCAAGACGATGGAAATTCTGAGTAAAACAGTGGTAAGCTGTAGAGACAGAGGGGCAATATGCAATATGTACAAGAACCAAGAGGGAACAATAAGAGTGGAAGACGAAGAACGAAGAGCTCGGATTAAAAGGGCCGTAAGACACGTATGCATCCTATCGCCGCTACTCTTCGATCTATATGCCGAAGAAGCAATAACGGAAACAAAAGAAAGGTTCAAAAGTGAGATTAAAATACAGTATGAAAGGATGAAACGATAATATTCACTGGTATCATTGCTGTCCTCAGTGAAAGAGAAGAAGAATTACAATACTTGTTGAATAGGAAGAACAATCTAATAAATACAGATTATGGATTGAGACGAAAGTACTGACAGGCAGCAGAAATGAGAACATTGAGAAACTAAACATCAGAATTGGTAATCACGACGTACGTGCAGATAAGGAATTCTGCTGCTTAGGCAGCAAAATAACCCATGATGAAGGAACAAGGACAACATAAAAAGCAGACCAGCAATCTGATAAAAAGAGCACTCCTGGTCAAGAAAAGGCCTTCGTTTGAGGAAGAAGTTTCTGAGAATGTACGTCTGGAACGCAGCACTGTATGGTAGTGAAATACCGACTTTAGAAAAACCAGAACAAAGGAGAATCGCGGCATCTGAGATGTGATGCTACAGGAGAATGTTGAAAATTATCTGGACTGATAAGATACGAAACGAGGAGCTTTTACTCAATATAGACAATCAAAGGAAAATATGCAAAATGCTGATAAGAAGAAGAGACAGGACGATACTACATTTGTTAATACATCAGGGGATAACATCGATAGTACTAGAGGGAGCTATAGGGTGCAAAAACTGAAGAAGAAAACAGAGACGTAGTTTGCTAGAGCTACCCTGAGAAGAAAAGTTTCTCAATCGAGAGGATTCGTGCGGGCCGCATCAAACCAGTCAGAGAACAGGCGACTCAAAAATAAATAAATAAATAAATAAATAGATAAAAAAAACTACATATTATATAGCCACAGGCGAAATGAAAACATATTTCTTTACTTTGCCTTGCTCTCCTCAAGTACAAATGTAGCCTCTTTAAGTAAAATTAGTTTTCTCAACCACAGTTTGCAACTGTAACCTACATTTCATTACACACATATTGAAAAATAAAATGTTATGACGATACATCCCTTATCTACAACAGCTGCGCTGAAAAACTGATCTGTTTTTGCTGAAGGTGACGCAGTCAAAACTGGTTTTTATTCGCATTTTTTCTTCTGTTTTTTTTTGTAATTGCCTCTCATTTAGATCGCCTGTTCAGATAATTAATTCAGATTAAGGTCCTTGTCATCACATACAATGAGATACTTTCTCTTCCTGTTTTTGGATACTTTTAATATACTGCGGATACTAATTCTTTCGTTACTCTGCTGCACTTGACACACTTAATGTATGAAAAACTGAGAAAATATTTTAGAACTCGACCATTACTGTTAGCCCTTCGGTTGACCGGTTAGGGAGACCTTCTTCGCATATAATATTCATCGCGAATTCTTTTGTATCTGAAGGAAAATATACTGCTGTCCCTAATGAACTATCAATATTTTTACATTTGCTGGAGACGTAACTTGTTAAATACTTCAAAGCACTGCAGACTCAAAAGATACAATATATGTTGCTTATGTTCCGTTAGGTACCAAAAAATCCTTCGACGGCAAAGGGTTTTGGAATACAATCAACTAGTGATGTACGTCTTAGAACAACCGTATGTTCCGATCGCTATCCACAGGATTGATGGAATATATTTTAAGTTTAGTTTTTCCATATCTTCAGAATTTTGATTCACATTTCGCAAGTATCGGCAACCACATCATCAGATGAATCATTACTAATTCGTCCGTCAATGTTCATTTCTTCGAAACTGAGAGCAGCCATTGGTAAATCTGTTAAGCGGAAATGCCGTGGCTTGAAGAAAATTTATCACGTATTTAGAATTTGTGCGCTACATTTACCTTGCTCTGACGATATCTCGAGTGTTTATGGACAGGGCCAATAATATCCCAACCTCCTCAAATAATAATATGCCTCAGGATAAAGCGATCTCAGCGTTAGTGCATTAAACTACGGTACATCTTCTCTATTTCGTTTTACACGTCTTCTCTTACTCCTTCGTCTCCCGTGAAACAGTGTCACCACTTCCTTTTACACTGCCAGAGGTGTGGAACTTAGCCGTCTTGTCTCTTTTTTCCATGATAGTATTTCTTGCTCTTGGAAAAGACAATTCTTTCAATAGGACCCTAATTTCATTTTTAAGATATTTCTGGATCGTTAAATGTATCTGTGGAGATGGTCCTTAACTCTTTTCACTTTTTCAGATAAATCGAATGTAACGTAATCACAGCACTCTGTCGAACAGCTTTGCTATAACACCAGCCCTCTGTTTCTTTTATGAGCTAGAATGAGATAACAAATATTTTAACACATGCGTTTTGTTTAAGAAAGTATTATTTTTAACATAAATGTTCTCGAATTACATTTACATTACGAATTATATGAGGGTGAGTCAAATGAAAACCTTAAATATTTTCTAAAATATTATTTATTGTGCAGAAGTGGTACAAAGCTGTATCACTTTTCAACATAATCTCCCCCACGCTCAATGCAAGTCCTCCAGCGCTTAGAAAGTGCATAAATTCCTTTAGAATAAAATTCTTTCGGTAGTCCGCGCAACCACTCATGCACCGCGTGGCGTACCTCTTCATCAGAACGGGACTTCATTCCTCCCATTACGTGTTTGAGTGGTCCAAACATATGGAAATCACTTGCGGCAAGGTCTGGTGAGTATGGAGGATGAGGAAGACACTCAGAATGCAGGTCTGTGATTGCTGCAACTGTTGTACGGACAGTGTGGGGCCTTGCATTGTCATGTTGCAAAAGGACATCTGCTGACAGCAATCCACGTCGCTTTGATTTGATTGCCGGCCGCAGATGATTTTTTAGGAGATCTGTGTATGATGCTCTGGTGACAGTGGTCCCTCTAGGCATGTAATGCTCCAAAATGACGCCTTTTCATCCCAAAAGAGAGTCGGCATAACCTTCCCTGCTGATGGTTCTGTTCGAAACTACTTTGGTTTTGGTGATGAGGAATGGCGCCATTTTTTTCTCGCTCTCTTAGTTTCCAGTTGGTGGAAGTGAACCCAGGTTTCGTCGCCAGTAACAATTCTTGCAACGAAGCCATCACCATCCCGTTCAAAGCGCCGGAGAAGTTCTTCACAAGCATCAACACGACGTTCTGCATTTCAGGAGTCAGCTGCCGTGGCACCCATCTTGCAGACACTTGGTGAAACAGGAGCACATCATGCACAATGTGGTGTGCTGAGCCATAACTAATGTGTAAACCTGCTGCAGTGTCATTCAGTGTCACTCGGCCGTTTTCCTTCACTACGGCTTCAACTGCTGCGTTGTTCTGTGGAGCCACAACTCGTTGTGCCTGACCTGGACGAGGAGCATCTTCCACTGAAGTAACACCATTTGCGACCATCCTACTCCACTCGTAGACTTGCTGCTGTGACAGATATGTAGCACCGTACTGAAACCTCATTCGTCGATGATATTGAATGGGTTTCACACCTTCACCACGCAAAAACCGAATAACAGAACGCTGTTCTTCCCTGGTGCTAGACGCAAGTGGGGCGGACATCTTTATGCTGATGCTGCGACGGTATGTGTGCATCTGCACTGTGCTGCCACCTACAGGCCATTCTGCACGCTTTTTGTAGCACGCTTACCAACATACAGGACAACGGCGCGAAATTTCGATTTGTTATTACAAATTTAAGGTTTTCATTTGACTCACCCTCGTATATACATACATCGATGAAAAAAAAAAAATGTAACACCAACACGGAGCTGTGCAACATAAATGGAAGTTGGTAGGCGTGCTTCTACATCTGAAAGAAAATCTCTATTAAAATTTCGTGCCAGTCGTGTTAAGAGTGGCGCTGGTAGCACCACTATGAGGATGCGAATCAGATTTGCTTCAAATACACGCTGAAGCGTTCGTGAGCATTAGTACATTTGAGGTTGGACGTGATGAGTTGGTGTTAGTTAAGATTGCCTATAGGACGACAGAGACTCTATAATCAGCACCTCACTGAGTTTAAAAGAGGTAGAGTAATAGGGCTACGAGAAGGTGGACGTTCCTTCTCCGGTATTTCAGAAAGACCAAGCACGAATATAATTACGGTACGAGCTTGTGGGCAGCGGTGCTCACGAAAATGTTCGGTCGTAAGAGGACCGGGCACCGAACGACCACGTAGAACTACCGAGAGGGAAGACCAACGTGTTCAACGTATGGCTCTGGCACATCTTACTGCAAGTCTTCAGGTCCAGATTGTATACCGATTAGGTTCCTTTCAGATTACGCTGATACAATAGCTCCCTACTTAGCAATCATATACAACCGCTCGCTCACCGATAGATTTGTACCTGCAGATTGGAAAATTCGCAGGTCGCACCTGTGTTTAAGAAGGGTAGTAGGAGTAATCCATCGAACTACAGACCTGCATCATTGACGTCGGTTTGTAGCAGGGTTTTCGGAGCATATACTGTATTCAAACATTATGAATCATCTCGAAGGGAATGGTCTATTGATACGTAATCAGCATGGTTTCAGAAAACATCGTTCTTGTGCAACGTAGCTAGCTATTTACTCGCACGAAGTAATGGCCGCTATCGACAGGGGATCTCAAGCTGATTCCGTATTTCTAAATTTCCGAAAAGCTTTTGACACCGTTCCTCACAAGCGACTTCTAATTAAGCTGCGGGCCTATGGGTATCGTCTCAGTTGTGCGACTGGATTCGTGATTTCCTGTCAGTAAGGACGCAGTTCGTAGTGATAGACGGCAAATCATCGAGTAAAACTGAAGTGATATCAGGTGTTCCCCAGGGAAGCGTCCTGGGACCTCTGCTGTTCCTGATCTATATAAATGGCCTGGGTGACAATCTGAGCAGTTCTCTTAGGTTGTTCGCAGATGACGCTGTAATTTACCGTCTAGTAACGTCATCCGAAGACCAGTATCAGTTGCAAGGCGATTTAGAAAAGATTGCTGTATGGTGTGGCAGGTAGCAGTTGACGCTAAATAACGAAAAGTGTGAGGTGATCCACATGAGTCCCAAAAGAAATCCGTTGGAATTCGATTACTCGATAAATAGTACAATTCTCAGGGCTGTCAATTCAACTAAGTACCTGGGTGTAAAAATTACGAACAACTTCAGTTGGAAAGACCACATACATAATATTGTGGAGAAGGCGACCCAAATGTTGCGTTTCATTGGCAGGACACTTAGAAGGTGCAACAAGTCCACTAAAGAGACAGCTTACACTACACTCGTTCGTCCTCTGTTAGAATATTGCTGCGCGTTGTGGGATCCTTACCAGGTGGGACTGACGGAGGACATCGAAAGGGTGCAAAAAAGGGCAGCTCGTTTTTTATTATCACGTAATAGAGGAGAGAGTGTGGCAGATATGATACGCGAGTTGGGATGGAAGTCATTAAAGCAAAGACGTTTTTCGTCGCGGCGAGATCTATTTCAGTCACCATCTTTGTCTTCCGAATGCGAAAATATTTTGTTGAGCCCAACCTACATAGGTAGGAATGATCATCAAAATTAAATAAGAGAAATCAGAGTTCTAACAGAAAGGTTTAGGTGTTCGTTTTTCCCGCACGCTGTTCGGGAGTGGAATGGTAGGGAGATAGTATGATTGTGGTTCGATGAACCCTCTGTCAAGCACTTAAATGTGAATTGCAGAGTAATCATGTAGATGTAGATGTAGATCTGCAGCAGCAATACGGGCAGCAGTTGCCACCACAGCTAAACAACGAACACTTCAAATCGGTTACTACAAGGGTAGTTTGGAGCCAGACGCCCTGTGGCGTACATTCCACTGATACCAAACCACCGCCAACTCTACTGGGTGACAATGATTGAACTATATGAAATAAAATCGTCATAGCTTCTGAACGGTTCGCGGGGCAACGATTGACCGCAGCGCAAGATGGGAATTAGTATGCGCTTTAGTGAGGAAGCCCACATTCATCTGGATGGGTACGTCAATAAGCAAAAATGGTGCATTTGGGTTAGTGAGATTCCATATTTCGCGATCGAGAAGTCTCTTCATGCTCACGGGTGCTGGTGTGCAACGTCCAGTCGTGGAATAACTGGTGCAATAGTCCTTGACGGCACGGTAACTACTGAGCGGCACGTGAAGATTTTGGAAGATGACTTCATCCCCATTATCCAAAGTTACCTTGATTTCGAAAAGTTGTGGTTCATGCAAGACGGAGCTTGACCCCATCGAAGCAGGAGTGTGTTTGATGTCCCGGAGGAGCACATTTGGGACCGTATATGGCTCTGAGGTACGCAGAGGCCACTGGCATAGGCTTCGATTGGCTGCCATATTCTACGGCTTTGAACACAAGCGTCTCGTTTTTGTGGGGCTATATGAAAGACAAGGTGTACAGCAATAACTCCAAAATTCGTTGCTGAGCTGAAAACAGCCATACGGGATATCATCGACAACATCGATGTTCCGACACTTCAGCGGGTCACGCAGAATTTCGCTATTACTGTGCGCCACATCATCGCCAGTGATGGCAAGCATAGAGAATACGCCATAACCTAAATCCCATTATCTGCGCCCGGTCGTTGTGGCAGAGCGGTTCTAGGCGCTTCAGTCTGGAACCGCGTGACCGCTACGGTCGCAGGTTCGAATCGTGCCTCGGGCATGGATGTGTGTGATGTCCTTAGGTTGGTTAGGTTTAAGTAGTTCTAAGTTCTAGGGGACTGATGACCTTAGATGTTAAGTCCCATAGTGCTCAGAGGCAATATCTGCATTGGAGTTTACATGTCGAATAAAGTGTGTGACGCCGGAATTTGTAACGAATTTCCGTTTTCTATCATATAGGTCAATGATTGTAACCCTATAACTTCAGTTGTGTCAAGTGAGAGCTTTGACAAATCCGTTTCTGTCTCGGTCGCAGTGATGGCCGTGTGTGGCTTAGGAGGAGGCGAGCTGAAGGCGTACAACCAACCTGGACCTATACTTGCAGTTACGGTATGGGATTTCTTATGACAGCAGGAGCACTCTAGAGGTTATCCCTCGCCCTTGACTGCAAATTTGCACTTCAGTCTGGTCATTCGACCTGTCGCGCTGCCATTCATGAAAAATATTCCAGAGGGTGATTTTCAACAGCATAACGTTCACCCACACAGAAGTGTTGTAACACATTCTGCTGTACAGATTGTCGATATGGAGTCTTTGCGATCACCAAGTCTGCACATATGGGGCATCGACAATTTCAACGTCTTTGACAAACAGTATTAACCGTCCCTGTATTGACTGACGAAGTTCAACAGTCATGGAACTCCATTCCACAAACTGACATCTGGCACGTGTACAACAAAATGCTGGCACGTTTCCACGCTCACATTCAGCATTCTGGCAGTTACACTGGATATTAATGTACCAGCATTACACATTTGCAATGGCTTTTCTCGATTGTACATTAACCTGTGATCTGGCTTCGTTAATCGCTTACGTATATAATCTATGCAAACGTATTCTCGAAGTTTCATTACTCTACTTTAATTACTTTTTGGTGTTATCATTTTTTCCGGCAGTGTACGTACATAACATACATACATACATTCGTGTATATGTATACAGGTTGGTCCATTGATAGCGACCGGGCCAAATATCTTACGAAATAAGCATCAAACGAAAGAACTACAAAGAACGAAACTCGTCTATCTTGAAGGAGGAAGCCAAAAAGTAATTAAAGTAGAGTAATGAAACTTCGAGAATACGTTTGCATACATTATATACGTAAGCGATTAACGTAGCCAGATCACAGGTTAATGTACAATCGAGAAAAGCCATTGAAAATATGAAATGCTGGTATATTAATATCCAGTGTAACCGCCAGAATGCTGAATGTGAGCGTGGAAACGTGCCAGCATTTTGTTGTACACGTCACTATCAATGGACCACTTGTAAGACTATTACATAATTTCAAAGGTGTTTACACGAATACGTGGAAATGATTTTCTTTTTTTTTCGATATTACACTACAAACAGTTCAGTTTTCGCTTCCGTTTGTAATTGAAAACATGCAAAATGAATACCCGGGTAATGCTGGTTTTGTCAGGTGGTATAAAGTTATCTCGAGCGAAAGACTGCTTCACGGAAGTATCGCACACCGCCAGACTCACTTGTAATCGCGAACAAAGCGAGGAAAGCATTCAGAAGGTAGCAGTTTGCTATTGGCTGCTGGGTGCTCTGCCCGCCATGTCATTTGGATCCCAACTGGCAGCCGGAAACCACTCCCCTGTTCCTGATAAGCTATGTGGGCGAAAGATCCAAGGAACGTCACAGGAGAGCCATATATTTCGGAAGGTGTCATCGGTGTGAAATGTCGTGTGGGTTCTTACATTATCCTGCTGGAATATGCTTCTCGGCACCCTGCTCCTGATCGCCGTGACAACAGGATTTACCATTTCTGCTAAATGCTGCTGAACTCACCCTTCAAAAAGGGCCCACTTATACTTACGAAACATCGAATATTATAGCATATACTTATAAGCTAATATGATAGTATCAGAAGCAATTAAAAACGTGAACGTTAGGGGAAAAAAGTTTTTGAGTAGCGTGACGCTAACCTCCAACACTTCTAAATCCTTGTGACGCTAATCCTTTTTCTAACTACTTTTCTTCGTTATTGTTCGTTGCATTTGCTCTGCGCGGACTTCCCATGACGCCCGTTCAAATTCATCGTTGATCCATTCACTCACGTTTTTTTTTTTATTACAGATGCCAGCTAACGTTCTGACGGAACGCGCTGAGATACATTTCGGCAGTCATTGCGCCACCGCGTGCGTGGATATTAATTGACAGTAACTAGCTTGTCACATGACCTGAAAGCGTTAATTGTAGTTATATTACCAACTGAAATTAAACTATAACAAACTGTACCAAGAACAATACGTTTTTAACGGATTCTCTATATTCTGTTCATTTCAAATGAAAATCTCTCATAATATGCAAGTTACAATAATTGTCTTATCCAGAATGTGACTTTTGTGACGGCTCCCAAACCCAAGGTCCTCGGCGGTAGTTTCGGGGCAGCCGCCACAAATTGTATAAAGCGTGGGTAGTGACCATGATGTAGCCATGTCTGTTGGCCGAAAAATAGTTAATGACAAGAATCGCGCCAGCTAGAATGAATAGATAACTTTATTTCTGACGAAACGTGCCCCAGCAATAAAAGTCTAAGTAGTATCCAAGAGAAATCCGTGTACTGAGCCTAGTCGAATACAATAGCAAATATCACACTGCAATGGCTCCGCTACAAACTCCACGAAAGGCTAGCAATAGGCAATCGACCATAGACTGTCCGTCTCGGGGCCAGCGCTCCTCCTTATATGCAAAAGGCAGAGGGCGCTGCGGACCCGAGCTCAGCCATGGCGCGATCTCTTCCGTCGGCGGTAACGCCCTGAGACGCCGACGGCCGCGACAGTAACTGCGGCCAGCGATGTCACGGTCACGGCGCGAGTTGGTTGGTTGGTTGGTTGGGTCCGTGGATGCAACAGTAACGTTTCCCATCATTTTAATTACAACGAATCACACAATTAACGGAGGGTTTTAGACAGACCCCGAGCTTGCTGGTGCTCAGAAACGGCATATATACATACGGGCTTCCACTGGAAGCCAATATGGCGCCTCAGATCTCTGCACTAAAGGGAGATGGCGTGCATGTGACGTAGGTGGGGTTCTGCAATATCATTGGTAAACTTTCAAACGCACGTTCAGAATATCTAACATGCTAGATATGCCCTGCACGTTCGGGAGGCTCACCAACGACTTATTCCACGTTATCAAGTAAGAAACTCGACACGCTCTGCTCTCAACTTTCGGATGCATGGTCCGTGTGCCGGTGGGTTAAGAGCACTGCCTGGTAGAGGGCTCTGCACGTGTACGCGCACCTCAACAGGGTGTTCGGAAATTCCCGTTACAAATTTCTAGGATTTGTAGAGGGGAGTGAGTACATAACACTTTGAACATGAACCCATGTCGGGAAACGTACCATATCCTTGGTACAGCCGTCTGAAAACTTGCCTGCTAAGTAGGTATGCAACAGGGTAGTCATGGTGGGGGATGGTTGGATGGTAGTTACGTGGGACGGGCTGATGGCGTTTGATGTCTGTCCTACCTCACTGACATGGTTCGAATCACATTCACGTGTCTCACAGTGTTAGAGCAACGTGTACATGTTCCCAAAATACACCGACATGATACTTCTGAACGGCAAAGCTCGCGGTAAAGCGATAGTGGTTCGTCGCCTTCATCAAGATCGTTCCCCAGACTGACCGACTCCTTTCGCTTACCCTTTTCGCCAAAATTATGCAACGGCTTCGAGAAAGCGTACCTTTAAAGTCAGGATGCGTGAGTGTGGTGTTCTCCTTGTCCTAGGGAGAAGGTTTTAAGTGTAGAGAGATACCCCCTCGATGTACAAAAATTAAATGATGTATTACAGACTTAGATTAAAATAATTTTGTGGTTGGCATTTCTATGACTTGAGTGATACGGGGCCAGCCACCAGTAAATCTAGTTCCTTCTTGAACACCAGTTACTTGACGCGTTGCCTTATTTGGAGATACGTGCAGAGCTTTGTCAAGCATGGCGGATTGTATGGTTGCAAAACCACTCTCCGCCTCCATTGCAATCTGTCACAAAGTTTTATTCGAGCTGCAGTGCGCAAAATGGTGGAAATATTGAAGTATCTTAGCCATTGACATAAATCAAATGTTTTTGCTACGTTTCTGTATGTAGCGCTATTGCGTGAATCAAGAGTCAATATTTTCAACTTAATACACTCCTGGAAATGGAAAAAAGAACACATTGACAACGGTGTGTCAGACCCACCATACTTGCCCCGGACACTGCGAGAGGGCTGTACAAGCAATGATCACACGCACGGCACAGCGGACACACCAGGAACCGCGGTGTTGGCCGTCGAATGGCGCTAGCTGCGCAGCATTTGTGCACCGCCGCCGTCAGTGTCTGCCAGTTTGCCGTGGCATACGGAGCTCCATCGCAGTCTTTAACACTGGTAGCATGCCGCGACAGCGTGGACGTGAACCGTATGTGCAGTTGACGGACTTTGAGCGAGGGCGTATAGTGGGCATGCGGGAGGCCGGGTGGACGTACCGCCGAATTGCTCAACACGTGGGGCGTGCGGTCTCCACAGTACATCGATGTTGTCGCCAGTGGTCGGCGGAAGGTGCACGTGCCCGTCGACCTGGGACCGGACCGCAGCGACGCACGGATGCGCGCCAAGACCGTAGGATCCTACGCAGTGCCGTAGGGGACCGCACCGCCACTTCCCAGCAAATTAGGGACACTGTTGCTCCTGGGGTATCGGCGAGGACCATTCGCAACCGTCTCCATGAAGCTGGGCTACGGTCCCGCACACCGTTAGGCCGTCTTCCGCTCACGCCCCAACATCGTGCAGCCCGCCTCCAGTGGTGTCGCGACAGGCGTGAATGGAGGGACGAATGGAGACGTGTCGTCTTCAGCGATGAGAGTCGCTTCTGCCTTGGTGCCAATGATGGTCGTATGCGTGTTTGGCGCCGTGCAGGTGAGCGCCACAATCAGGACTGCATACGACCGAGGCACACAGGGCCAACACCCGGCATCATGGTGTGGGGAGCGATCTCCTACACTGGCCGTACACCACTGGTGATCGTCGAGGGGACACTGAATAGTGCACGGTACATCCAAACCGTCATCGAACCCATCGTTCTACCATTCCTAGACCGGCAAGGGAACTTGCTGTTCCAACAGGACAATGCACGTCCGCATGTATCCCGTGCCACCCAACGTGCTCTAGAAGGTGTAAGTCAACTACCCTGGCCAGCAAGATCTCCGGATCTGTCCCCCATTGAGCATATTTGGGACTGGATGAAGCGTCGTCTCACGCGGTCTGCACGTCCAGCACGAACGCTGGTCCAACTGAGGCGCCAGGTGGAAATGGCATGGCAAGCCGTTCCACAGGACTACATCCAGCATCTCTACGATCGTCTCCATGGGAGAATAGCAGCCTGCATTGCTGCGAAAGGTGGGTACACACTGTACTAGTGCCGACATTGTGCATGCTCTGTTGCCTGTGTCTATGTGCCTGTGGTTCTGTCAGTGTGATCATGTGATGTATCTGACCCCAGGAATGTGTCAATAAAGTTTCCCCTTCCTGGGACAATGAATTCACGGTGTTCTTATTTCAATTTCCAGGAGTGTATATTTATTTTCTGGACATTTTAAAATGATTACGATTTGTTTATTTACTGGACATTTTAAAATGATTGTGTTTCCTGCATCTTTCGTTCAGTTTCTTTAAGCTAAGCCCCTACTGTTTCAGTGTACTTTATTTGGACCGTTTATTATGAAAGAAAATTATTCATAGATGATGGTTTTTATAACGCGTCTGCTGCTTTATTTTCAATATATCGGATGCCCATAATTACCGGCCAATTTCACTGACATCGATTTGCTGTAGAATCATGGAATATAATTTGTGTTCAGACATAATGACCTTTGTAGACTCTGAGAAGCTCATTTGCCGAAACAAGCACGGTTTTAGGAAACAGCGGTCATGCGAGACACAGCTGTCCCTCTCTGTGCATGATGTACAACAGGCTCTAGATACCGGCTCCCAAGTTGATGCCATATTTCTCGACTTTCGAAAGGCGTTCGACTCAGTTCCGCACTGTCTCTTGCGTCAAAATGTGCACGCGTACGGTCTATCCGATGACATACGCGTTTGGATAGAAAGTTTTCTAACAGACAGAGAGCAGTATGTCGTCCTGAATGCGGAGACAACAACAGAAACAAGCGTAGGGTTAGATGTGCCCCAGGGCAAAGCAATAGGTCCACTGCTTTTCACGATTTACATAAACGATCTGGCTGATGGTACTGACAGCGGCATTAGATTATTTGCCGACGATGCTGTAGTCCACAAGAAAATAGTATCACAAAAAGTTGTGAACAAATCAATGAGGATTTACAGAAAATAAATGCGTGGTGTAATGACTGGCACTTATCTCTCAGTATTAGTAAGTGTAACCTACTGCGTGTAAGAAGGCGAAAATCCCCATTAATGTACGAGTACAAAATAAACGCCAAGTCTTTGTAAGCGGTAACATCCGTCAAGTATCTGGGTGTGACTATTCGAAATGATCTCAAATGGAGTGGTCAGATTACACAATTACCGGGCAAGGCGAACTCTAGACTGCGATTTATTGCTAGAATCCTGAAGCGATGCAGTCCTTCAACGAAGGAAATTGCTTACAATACGTTAGTTCGTCCAGTCTTGGAGTATTCTTCGTCTGTATGGGACCCTTACTGGTTGCGTCTGATTCTAGAGATGGAGAAGACCCAAAGAAGAGCGGCTAGATTCGTAACTGCTACATTTAGCCATCGCGAGAGCGTTATAAATCTCATAGAAAGTTTGAAGTAGGTTAGACTTACATGTAGACGACGCGCTAAACGGAAGGGCCTGCTCATTAAATTCCGAGATCCGATCTTCACCGAGGATGTTCAGCATATATTATCACCACCAACTTTCAAATCGCAAAATGATCACCATTGAGAGATGAGGGAAATTAGAGGTCGCACTGAGGCGTCCACACAGTCGTTTTTTCTTCGTGCGATTCGCGAGTGAAACAGAGGGAGGGGGGAAATATGACTCTGGCACGAATAGTGTCCTCCGCCACACACCACTTGGTGGCTAGCGGAGTATATATGTGCATGTAGATGTAGATCGTTCGGCCCATCGAAATTTATAGACAAATAAGGAATGTTTATGGCGATGGTGCAACGAACGTGTCTTCAGCGACGTGGAATGTCGTCGGGAAAGGTGCTTTTGTTTTATGACAATTCACGGCCTCATCCGTGAGCACGAACACAGCAACAATTTAGTACAGAAAATTGGAAAATTTTGGACGTTCGTCTTACGGGCCTGACTTGGCACCATTTGAGTCTCATCTGTTCGCGAAACGTAAGGAAATTTTGAGAGTAGAACAGTTCGCAAAAGATGAAGACAAACGAGCACTGACAAAGTGTCTTATGTCTTTGGTGGTAGAGGAGTACAACACTGGAACTGAAAAAGTATTATGCTATAATAAGTACACTGACAGTTATGGCAACTACACTAAAAATAGTGTAATATACTGTAACTTTGTAAATAAAGTTTTGTGTTGATAGCTTTTGTTTTTATTTAGTTATACCAAAACGTCAGCTATCCTCTGATAAAAAACAACGTCTTAGAAAGTATGAAACTGATGTTGTGAGACGTGTGTTGGTCAGTTCACACCAGAAAATGAACAACAGACCTCGTGCTGGGTGAAAACTGATGATCTGCGTCTCTGCATGATACAAATACACTGATGAGGCAAAACATTATGACCACTACCCATGGTGAAACTGAATGCCACCTGTTGGCGTTGTGGGCGTGCCGTGCGGCAACGAAGGCATTTACGAGGAGCAGAAACGACTTGGTGTAATGCTAGCGACTATACGCGCCACTAATGGGCAAATCCACTGCCTTAACAGACTTCGATAAAGAGAGGAATACTATATCGCAGTACGTGGGAACGAGAACCTCAAAACCGACCAAGGTGGACGGCTGTCAACGTATTACTATTGTGAGCATCTATGGAAAGTGGCTGAAGTGTGGTGGAATCACGAGTATGTGAGAAGATGTTGGACATCCACGCCTCATCTAAGAACGCGGTCAGCCCTCTCTGTAAAGCAGGATAGGCAGGACTCTACGGCAGTTCTGGTGACCGAGTACAGTGCTGGAGCAGGCACAATTTGTCGTGAGCACACCATTCAACACTACGTGGGCTCCGCAGCAAACGATTCCTACGGGATCCTATGTTGTCCAAAGACATCGCCGATCACGGTCGCAGTAGTTACGGGATCAAACTTGTGCCGTGGATCAATGGAAACGTTTAAGCTAGACGGATGAATCAGTTTCCTTTTTGCAGCACGTCGACCTTCGCGTCTAAGGAAAGAACCTTCCATTCGAATGGACACTGGCCAGTGAGGATACTATTGTGCTGTGGGTCACATTCACCTGGGCTTCATTGGACCCGTGTTTGTAGTCGCAGGCATCGTGCGCACGTGGACATTACTGTGAATCACCTGCCTCACGGAATGCTTGATGTATTTCCCGACGGCGATGTCATTTTCCTTCAGGATAACTGTGTGTCTCACATAGCCGAAATAGTGATACAATGGCTTGAAGAACATGACAGTAGACTAAGGTTGATGACTTGCCTACCAGATTCACTTGACCTGTGCCTGAAGGATCAGAACATCGGCGCTATCGCGCCTCAGTTCCACCCCAAGAAACAAACGAAACCTTATTTACGGGAACTGCGGGACTCGTCCGTAGACATCTGCTTCCAAACACCTCCACAAACCTGCAATAATCTTTTCGAATTCATGCCACTAAGAATCACTGTTATACTGCGTTCCAAGGGTTGATCAGTTCCAGTTAATAAGGTGGTCATAACTTTTTGTTTATAGTTGTAGATGTGAGAAAAGAAATAAAAATAAGAGATATTCGGTCTAGAATTATAGTTATTACCACGAGAGAAAAGTTTAAATTAAAAAGCTTTCACACAAATAAAACTCTATACTCATCTAGCGAAAATGTCGCCCAAAATAGGAATTAAATCTCTGTATAAAAACAAAGAAATAATGGAAACCACATTTTCTGCGTGATGAAAAAGTGAATGTTTATTCACTACGTTGAAACAGTAAACAATGTCTCACACTCATTTCTACTAATTTTCAGCTTCTACATTTGCACACACTATATACTCCTACAACATAAGGCTCTGTACAGCTTATGGGGAAGGGTACATCGTGCGATATTTTCGATTTCCTTGTTATTTCAATCGGGGATACTGATGCTATGTGATCAGTTCATTTCACATCACTTACTAGTATTAGTCACAATATTTACACTATGTAATATGCTCAAGATGTTCACCACAGATTTTGTAATCATATACTATTTACTTCCTTCTCATTGTTTAAGGCATTATCTGAAACGTATCCGCATTCAAAGGCAACTGCCATTCAATGAAAATGTCCAATGTACTTATGCAATTCCTTTCAATCGCCAACGATACTTTTCTGAATAAAGCAGCACCGTCAGCGAACCATCTTAAGTACTGCTAGTAGTAGATGATAAATCGTTTATGTACATTGATAACAGCAGGACCCCATTGTGCTTCTTTGAGGCACATGTTACTTCAGTCTCCAATAAAATGTATAGTGTTATACTTAACAAATAGTCCACGAGTTACTCACAATGCTAGCCGGCGATTGATACGCTGTCAAACATATTTTGCAAACTTAGGGAGACAGAATCACTCTGTTTACCTAAATTATTTGTTTGCGAGATGCAGTGTCTCAGTAATCCAAGGTGTGGTTCAAAATATTGGTTTTTCCTGATTATTTGAGATAAGTCTGTTTTCCTATAGTAACTTGAAAATATTTGTATTCAGGCTATGCTGCAGTACCCTGCAACAGTTTGACGTGGTCTGTTAGGCAGTGCTTTCGGTTTATGTCCTCTTTGTAAACAGGAGTAACCTGCACTCCTTTTCTGTCGCACTGGTTATTTCGCTGTGCGAGATATTCTTCATGAATATGACTCCGCATATGAGCTAATGCCGCAAGGTACTTAATGTATGACATCTGAAAGGAAAAAAACACAACACGAAGGAATTACTAGAATGGGACGGAGATCGGTAGATGTGATGTACATTTGTTGTCAGACAATGGCTTACAAATTCGCAAGAGCTGAATGATTTATTCAAGGGAAAGAACTCAACAAACTGAGCCACTCAATAAGGCGTTGGTCCACCTCTGCCCCTTATTCAAGCAGTTATTCGGCTTGGCGTTGATTGATAGAGCTGTTTAATGTCGTGCTGAAGGACATCGTGCCCAATTCTGTTCAACTGGCATGTTAGATCTTCAAACTCTCGTGCAGGTGGGAGGGGCCTGCTCATAATGCTCCAAACATTCTCAGCTGGGAAGAGATCCGGCGGCCGTGATGGCGAAAGTAAGGTTTAGGAAGCACGAAGATAAGTGTGCGGGAGATTACTATATAGCTGAAATGTCAGCCTAGGATGGCCTGATATTAAGGGCAACAAAACGGGACGTAGAATATCATAGATTCAGCCTGGAATCTCAATAAGCGGAGTAGAATTGTCTTTGGTGATGAGTTTCGCTTCGGATTGTGATTCGATGACCAGCGAAAATGTGACTGGAGATGCCCGAGACAGCGGCGGGGTACCAAATGGACTTTAGCCCGTTATAAGGCCCAACAACCAGGAGCGATTATCTGGAATGCTATTTCATGTCGTAGCAGGATCCTCTTAGTTGTCATCCGCGCTAGCCCTACAGCACAGCGTAGCGTTTACGATATTATACACCTCGTTTTGTTGCTCTTCATGCCAAGCCATCTTGGGCTTACTTTTAGCAAGATAGTGCCTGCCTGCACAGGGCGAGAGTTTCTACTGCTTGTCTTTCTACTACTTGCGTTCATGCTTGCCAGTTCCTACTTGGGCCAGAAAGATCGGCAGATCTCTTTCCAATTGACAACGTTAGGAGCATTATGGTAAGGGCCCTCACACTAGCTCGGGATTGTGACGATCTAACGCACCAGCTGAATGGAATTTGGCACGATATCTCTCAGGACATCCAACAACTCTATCAATCAATGCTACTTTGAACAACTACTTGCCTAACGGCCAGAGAGGGTCGACACATGAATGGCTTGCTCAACTTGTGAAGCTCTTTCTCTTGAGTAAATCACTCAAATACGTACATCGTATCTTCCGATTTCCGTCCCATTCAGATAATTCTTTCATGGTATGTTTTTATTAATATTGTTGTTAATATTATTTGTCTTACAGTTATCTAGCACATTCATTGTCAGGGCCTAGTGCCTTCTTCACTTCAAGCAGTGTTCATTGTTCGTTATCACCGGGAGTTTGCGGTAATATAGCTCGTGTCCCTACGTCCGGATATGTAGTGATTCCTTGGCAGAGGCCTTCTTATTCATATCTTACTGGATCCTGTTCAGCGTGTGACAGCTATCATTCCGTAGCAGACAACTGCCCTATTGTTCTTAATGGTTTAACAATGAATGGGTTCAAATTCGCCGTAAATTTGTTCATCGTGTCACCTCAATTACAGGATTAACATCAGCTATCCTAGCTGCTGGCGAAATGCGCTAGTTGTGGGAAGTTATCATCACTTTGACTGCTGCTATTCAGATGCTACGCGGAATCCTCGAATCCTGTCACAATTAGAACATGTTCCGTATCAGTTTGTGGGAGGAAGCTATAGACGGGTTTGTGGAACTGTTCATCCTTCCACGAAGGCGGCTTATCTGCGAATGATGCGGAACGCACTACCTGCCCTGTTCGAGGCAGCGCCTTTCTCATTACTAGCAGACCTATGACTGCTGCACACTGATTCGCTGTGTATATGGCACACTGACGATGTCTTCTCAGCTTACGAATCGAAAAATACAGACTAGCTCCATTGATCGTCCGATCGCATGATCTCAACTCCTTGAACTACTAACTGAGGATGCGTGTTAAATGTTTCACGTATGATGAGTCCGTCCGATACCTGCAGACATTCGAACAAGGCGTTCATACTGCTTGCGTCGGCAGCCAGATGAAGGCTGCCTCATTTGAACGACAGCAACTAAGCTGTACTACACTCCTCAGCCGAATTAGAGGAAGACGACTTTTGGCGTCTGCCCCACGCCACTGAGTAATAATCGAGGCCTGGATAAGTTACCATAATATACCTTTGCCTCTTACAAATTAAGTACTCACCAAAACATCATTACGTCCTCAGTCGTTTACATAAAATGAACTGAAATGTCTGACAGGTGTCGGAAACAATGTGGACACAGTCTTTATACCGTCATCCTGGGTGCGTTTCATTGGACTTTGACAGCTTCGCTAGCGTGAATGCCATCCGTGAACGTGTATCACTACCTGACATGTACGTGACATGCTCAGTATATGTCTACGGAGGTCACCCGGTGGTAGCCGTTCCAATTCTTCAATGAGACCCGATGAGAGTTCTACATCTACATCTACATCCATACTCCGCAAGCCACCTGACGGTGTGTGGCGGAGGGTACCTTGAATACCTCTATCGGTTCTCCCTTCTATTCCAGTCTCGTATTGTTCGTGGAAAGAAGGATTGTCGGTATGCTTCTGTGTGGGCTCTAATCTCTCTGATTTTATCCTCATGGTCTCTTCGCGAGATATACGTAGGAGGGAGCAATATACTGCTTGACTCTTCGGTGAAGGTATGTTCTCGAAACTTTAACAAAAGCCCGTACCGAGCTACTGAGCGTCTCTCCCGCAGAGTCTTTCACTGGAGTTTATCTATAATCTCCGTAACGCTTTCGCGATTAATAAATGATCCTGTAACGAAGCGCGCTGCTCTCCGTTGGATCTTCTCTACCTCTTCTATCAACCCTATCTGGTACGGATCCCACACTGCTGAGCAGTATTCAAGCAGTGGGCGAACAAGCGTACTGTAACCTACTTCCTTTTTTTTCGGATTGCATTTCCTTGGGATTCATCCAATGAATCTCAGTCTGACATCTGCTTCACCAACGAACAACTTTATATGATCATTCCATTTTCAATCACTCCTAATGCGTACTTCCAGATAATTTATGGAATTAACTGCTTACAGTTGCTGACCTGCTATTTTGTAGCTACATGATAAGGGATCTATCTTTCTATCTATTCGCAGCACAATACACATGTCTACATTGAGATTCAATTGCCATTCCCTGCACCATGCGTCAATCCGCTGCAGATCCTCCTGCATTTCAGTACAATTTTCCATTGTTACAACCTCTCGATACACCACAGCATCATCTGCAAAAAGCCTCAGTGAACTTCCGATGTCATCCACAAGGTCATTTATGTATATTGTGAATAGCAACGGTCCTACGACTCTCCGCTGCGGCTCACCTGAAATCACTCTTACTTCGGAAGACTTCTCTCTATTGAGAATGGCATGCTGCGTTCTGTTATCTAGGAACTCTGCTTGGACTGTCTGTGGTGGAACAGGGCGAAAACGAGGTCGTCTGCCTAGCATGTCCCACATATGTGCGAAGGGGTATGGTCGGTACTCACCGCCAGCCATTCCATTAATTTAGTGTCCAGTTTTCACAAGACATCCCTGCCGGTACATAGCCACCGGCATTAGAAATAATTCGGAGTCACCAGCATATGCAGCAGCCACTACACTTTCCAACAGGTTCTTTACTATGTACTGTCTAGGAATAAGGCAACCATGGACAACGACATGATCGGCATGGCTGTTAACACTGAAACCTCCCCACAATGTCACAGAACTTTGGAAATCTGTCGATTTCCTGGGCAACATTTGGCAGATACCGCTCACCACGGATCTCCACACACGAACATGGCCATTACTTCGCGTCAGGATATATGTGGACTCGTCTGTCAGTAACAGGTTTCGCCAGTGGCGAAGTTGCCAGTGGACATGGGAACGACAAAGCTGAAGACGAGCTGCAATATATTGTTGTGCCAACCGCGGTACTAGAACTGGATGTCTGTGTCGCAAGGTCCTTTTTCATATCCTGTTCATCATACTCTGCTCAGACACAGCGGTACCAGTGGCCTTTCTGAGATGGTGTTATAGTGCTCTGGCGCTATCCAAACGACGCCACAACGCAGAGATGCTCAGATAAAGCTCTTCATGAGGGGTTGTAATGAGCCGGCGACCTTATCCAACCCGCCTTTTGTACTGACCTGTCTCCCTGTAGTTTGTTCACGACTTATGGATGAGAAATGGAGAGCCATTGACATCTGCGCAACACGAATGAAAGTCGATCCTTTTTCGATAAAGCAAACCGCCGTTGTAGCTTACATTGAACTGATATGTCACATTCCATGTGCTTGGTTGAATACAACGTCGACAAATGACAACTACCATCTGCGTAGCTTGCTAGAAAACAGTGGGATACCGGTACTTGCTTCCATCTGAGGAGTCCCCCGACACCCAACACCCGACACTGTAACGCATGACACAGCCGATAGATGGCGAATGAATTTATTTGTTGCGTACGCTGGAAGCGAAGATCCCAAGCCATGCAATAAGATCACGGGTGCCGCCTGTATCAAAATATGTTTAATTTGCCAGACGCTAATATACGTGTTCTCCTAACTGTTTTGAAAAGTGTGCAAGGCGCAGTCAGATGAAAACGAGACTGATGGTAATAAAGTAAGTAAACTGTTTATTACCTCAACAGTATTCACCGTTACTGTTAATACATTTAGCCCGCTTTGACACAAAACGATCAGCACCTTCATGGAGAAATGTTTCCAGTTGACTATGGAATCATCACTGCACCCTGGTGTGCACCTCATCGTTCGAAGCAAATCTACGACGGCGGATGATTTTCTTCACGGGTCCGAAGATGCGAAAATCTCATGGGAAGAGGTCGGAATTCTATGGAGCATGTGCAAGGAGTTGCCAGCCAAACTTCTACAGCACAGTCGAGACAACAGGCACTCCAGCTCCGTGAAAAGTCATTACGACCTTTTTCGTTGAGAGCAAGAAGCCGCTTCTCATTGACTTTCTGGCACTACAGTTAACGCACAACGATACGTGAACATTTTGCAGAAAGTCAACCGTATAGATGGTCCAGATGCTCAGGAACTTTGACGGACGGCGACATTGTGTTGCAGGGTGAAGAACGTCCACACGTTGCCAAGGTAGTTTCGACTGTGCTGAAGAACTTTCACTGGGAAACCCTCAAACATCCTCCATACAGTTCCGATCCTACCCCGTCCAAGTTCCATATTTTTGGAGCCCTAAAGAGAGAAATTGTGGCCGTTGATTGGTTTCGGGCGAAGGGATCCACGCCTTTGTACAGTCACGGTTTTATAGGAAACTGCAAGCATCTTTCCATGAACGTACTGATCGTCTGGTCTCACAGTGGGATAAATGTATTAACGATTATGGTGGTAACTTTTGAAATAATTAATACCTTACCTACATTTTTCCATCTGTCTCGTTTCCATTTGACTGTCTCTGACAGAGTAATCCTATGCATCCATCCTCTTAGCATCTAGTACCGCTTGGGATCAAACACTCTTGTGTAAAGAGTACTATGTCGTCCTCTAGAAAATATTGTTAGCCGTTATGTTTGAAATCGGTAAAAAAAAAGCTCCTAGAAAGAACTAATACACTTCTCGAAAGAAAGGGACTTCCAGGCAAGACCCAAACACTGGCTTCGTCGTCACCGGGAAACCGACACTCCTAAAGGTAGGCTGCCACCGCCACACGCCACCGCCACACGCCGCTACCAGCTTCGGGCTCTTACATTATGAGACGCACCGGGCTTAGCCGAGAACAAACTGTAAGATCTGGCAGAGGACTGAGGACGAAATTCGGATAAAACGTTGGCACATTTAGTACTCCACGCTCTTATGTCAGCTACACCTGCTCACGGAGTTGTGAAAAATCCAAACTGAAATGGTAGTGCATCGGCTAACAGATTGAGCCGCTACTAGTCGACATCAGTAATGCAGCTGTCTATTGCAATCTGGGTGTGATGGAGGCGTTCATTTTGAAATTACTATTTTTTTTCTGATGCAGCATGGATGCTTTTTTCAGTGTACGTGAGCTCGCGGAACAACCACCACTGAAGTTCTTTATGCTCTCATCAATGAAATTAGGAGGTTCCGCTTGGTGCGAAAACAGGAGTGTGGCGTTTTGGACCGATATACACTCTCTGAGGAAAAAAAGTGAAGAACCCAGATGATACTGTCAGGTGTCAAAGTAACTTTCTATGTGTAGACACCATTAGCAGGCATGGAACTGATTAGAGTTACAGCTCTGTATGACGTATAGAACGGCTAAAGGCCATTAGTGTTGCTCCTGTTTAATACTGTTACCAGACCTGGTACGATATACGCGGTTCAGTCACATTAATATGACCATCTATGTAGAAGAAGCATCTTTTGGAGCGTGGATGTGCAGAGTGAGAGTCTGTGAGGTTCTGGAAGTTTCTGACGCGGATATGGAGCCATGCCGACTCCAGCGCCGTGGACAGCTGATCTAGGTTTCTCGGTTGAGGATCTATAGCCCAACTGCCAGGTCGAGGTGGTCCTCCTGATTCACAACTGGATTTAAATGGGTTACTTTGGTGACCAGGGGACTATGGTAAACTTATCCAGGAGCTCTCCGAACCACGCATGTACATTGCGCGCTGTGTGACATGTATATTGTGAATAGCAACGGTCCTACGACACTCCCCTGCGGCTCACCTGAAATCACTCTTACTTCTTGCTGGTAGATACCAAGGAAAAAACAAACTGCATATAGGGGTGGAAATGGTTCACAAGGATAGATGCATACTTGTGTTGCTCAATTGTAGCGTCGACTGTGCTCAATGGTCTTTGAGAAGACACTGTTCGTAGCCTCTTGGTTCATCTGGGAGGTCAGTTGCTCAACAGGTGCGCGCCTATTCGCCCGTACACATCTCTACAGCCGTCATTCACGCCTGTCATCAGTGGGCCGCGGTGCAGAACCTTTGCCTCGGTAGCAGTTTTGGATAGCGCCGTTGTAACTTTCACGGTATACTTTAATCTTGGTGACACGCGAACAGTTTACAAACGTAGCCGTTTCAAAAACGCTTCCACCATCGCCCGAAAACAAAATCATACACTTTCGGGCGTCAGAGAAATGGCTCTTTTTCCGCATTCCAACAACATCTGCGTCTTTAGGATGTCAAATAAATCAACCTTTCTCCACATTAGGACCACGACATCTGCTTTTTCTTTTCTTTTTTGTATCCCTCTGTCACGCTTCGTATATCCTCCTCTGTTAGTGCTGTCAGCTGGCGGCTGTGAGTTTTATTGCAAGTTGACTCTGACATGGCGATGATGACATTAATGTGACGGGATGGTGTATAATGGCCGTGAATAGCGTGCGATGACTAGTGGTCACTGTGAAAGACACAGACGCGACGTTTACTCTATCCAGATATCGGTGAAAGCATCTGAAAGCGTTTGAAATAGGAATAATGGTAGGTCTATATTTGATCGGCTAGTCTAATCGTACTGTAATGAGATAAGTCGGACATTGGGGTACGACCGCGGCCCGATGTTGGAGTCCATGGGAACCTGAGTGAGGGCATACTCACCGTCAATAATCCTGCCCACTATGTCTGACCACTACAAGGAAGTTTCGCCGTATTGTGCACCAAGCACTCTGTAACCCCTACACACCTGCACCCACCACCCAAGAAGAAGTAACGGGCTTCCCGCAACAGTCTTTGTCATACCGCTCCATTGCTCGGAGACTAGCAGTAGCGGGCCAGGCAGTTCACGTCCCAAACGTAGGCTGCAGTTAACACACTTCGACCCAAAAGGCTGCGTTTGGGATGTTGCCGTGACCGGAAAGCGTGGGCTGCTAACGAATAGCGTAACACATTGTACAGCGTTGAATCGAGTTTCTGCACTACCCCGGACGAACATCGTCGACGAGTGAGGTGGCTGCCTGGGGAGAAGGCCTAATTTTCCAGTGTTTTGGAGAAGCACAGTGCTGCTACTTCCAGCGTCATGATGTGGGGAGGCGCAGGGCATGACTACCGCTCCTACAGGTAGTAACTGAGCTAACTCTGATGGCACAAAGATATGGAACGAACACGGTGCGTCCTCATGTGTCAGGTCTCGTACGAGACTATCATGGCGACACTTTTCAACCGGACAATTCTCATCAACAGGCGTTACGTGTCTCTATGAACTATCTGCGTTGTATTGAAGTTCTCCAGCGGGAGCAAGATCGTCAGATCTCTTCCCAACAGAGCATGTAAAGGACCTATTCGGACGCTAATTCCGCCCCAGTGCTAATACCCAAAATAGCAATGACCAGTTTGCAGTTGTTGCTATAGCGTGCCTTAGGAGATGAAACAAAGACTCTGTGACATACATCCCAAACGATTCATTGCTTGCGTCCAGGTCAGGGGAGGTGCATTGTGTCACTGATAAGTGGGCTCCCACTGCGAAGTTTTTAGTTAATGTGACAATTTTGTAATCACTTGCATACTCTCTCAACCAGTGCAGCCTCATTAATTTCTTTATCGACCGTTGTACTTCCGCCTAACCAGCATCTCTAACAATTGCAAACACGAACTTTCTCAGAAAACTGTCAATGAAAGAAAATGTGTATGGTTCTTTCATGCAGGAAAATGCAAGTGTAAAACCACCAATTCATCTGTAACTGTACTTGAAGAAGTTTCTTATGCCCTGCACTTTCTCTTGCAGACTTTCCATCATGGAGTCCATTATTTCTCAGATGCCATTGATCCCTCTCAACCTTTACCTCTCTCTTTTAATTGTGGCTTGAATCTTCCCCAGCATTAACGTCTTTTCGAGCGAACCACACCTTCTCATCATGTGCCTGAAACAGGTCGGTTTTGGTTTCAGTGTCAGTACGCTCCAAGTTGTAATCTGATTTATTTTCTGTAATACTAACCTATTCCTTGTCTTTTCGGTCCATGGAGCTCTAAAGAGTTTCCTTCAAAGTATCAGTTGAAAGGTCTCTACGTTGTGAAGTCTTTCTTGATGTGCTGGTCTCACATCCATACTTTACATCTGGAAAGATCATAACCTTACTATAGGTATCTTTGTTGGTAGAGTTATTTCTCTGCTCCTCAAAACACTGTCAACGTTCGATATTGCTTTTCTCCAAGTAACACCCGTCTCTTGATTTAGTGGCTACCGTCACCACCAGCAGAAATCTGTGAGCCCAGGTAATTGAACATAGAAACTATCTTCCTTGTTCCTCCTCCTATTTGCAGTCAAGTGAAAGTTGTATTTGCTATAATTTTCTTTTTATTTATATTTAACACCAGACCAGCTTTTTCACTTTCTTCTTTCACTTTCAGTCAGAGTATCCTTAACTCTTCTTTACTTTCTGCAATCAGTATGGTAACATCTGTATTTCTACGATTATTTACATTTATATGGGCTATTTTAATTCATGTTTCTTCATCTAATCCAGCATTCATCATAATGTGCCTGCAAAGACATTGCATAAATAAGTCTTTCTGCACTTATTTCTGAATCTTGAACCCTTCAGTTGCTCCATATATAGTCCTCAACACGGTTTCTTTGTCGAAGTATAAGTTCCGTATGAGGTAAATAAGATGACCTTGTACTCCCATGTTTTTGAGTACTTCTATAATTTATTGCACTCGACTCAGTCAACTTGTCTTCCCCATTATCCATCGGATGTTGCCAATTTGATAACTGGTTCCTCTTCCTTTACGAATTCCAGCTTGTTCTTCAGATATTTCTCCGTGTATGTACTGGGGGAAGCCTAATTTGTAAGATTTTAAGCATGACTTTGCTAACATGTGTGGCAACTGCGATTGTTCGGTGATTTGAACAGTCTATAAAAATTCCCTTCTTCGAGATTGGAATGAATACTAACCTTTTCCAATCTTTTGGCCACTGATGGATTCCCCATATTTTCTGGCATATTTCTCCAAAATATCTGGCTTTAGTTCTAAAATACCATTAATCATCATCCTCAGTGCATAATTTTTTCTTAAATAGATCTTCTACATATTCTGCCCAGCTTTCTTTAATGTCCTCTGCTTCAGTTAGATATTTACCATTTCTATCACTATAGTTTTCAGCTGGGATTATTATTTGATATCTTAATTTTCTTATAAAGAGCCCTCGCCTTCTTCATTCTGTTATTCTCTTCAGCTTCAGTGCACTGTTCATTTAAGAAGACATTCTTGTCTCTTCTAACTAATTTCCGAAATGCTGCTTTTAATTTAAAAATTGCCGATCTACTCCATTTGATTTTCTTTTACTTCGTTCTTGTGTAATTTACAATGGCTCTGCCGATAAACATCTTGCCATTTTGCTTTTTTCTCCCTTGCAAATGTGTGTTTCTGCTACCTCCTTGGCAGCGTAGACTACTTCTCTCCACAGATCTTGTGGTACTTCGTCTTCTATTTGCAATACATTAAATCTGTTCTTGCCTTGTGACGTATAATCAGAAAGAATACTGTTAAGGTCGTTTCTATAAGATGAAATAACTTCGACTGCTTTCCTCAAATTCAGCGGAAATTTGGCATTTAAGAGCTCATCATACGTTCAGCCTATAGCTGCAGGTTTTGTTGTAGGTGACTGGACAGCACTCTTCCACCTCTAATTACAAGTATGCATTTAATTTGATTCCAGTACTGGCCGTCTGGCAAAATGCGGGTGTACGGGCTTCGTTTGGATAGCTGGAACAGTGTATTAGTTATAACCAGCGAACTGTCTTGCCAGAAATCTAAAAGTCTCTGTCCTGCTTAATTTCTGCCGGAAAGATCAAACTTTCCTGTTACATCTTCTATAGTCTCATTTCCACTTCGGCGTTCCAATCTGGAACTCTGAAGATGACGTCCTTTCTTCGCATCAACAGCAGTAACTTTTGCAATCTCCATAGAACTAGTCAATAACATTCTGCCCAGCATCACTGGTTGGCGTGCAAACTTGAACGATTGTGCTATTAATAAGTGGGTCTTGAAATCTGATGGACATGATTCGATTATTTTTATAATTGCACCACATTACAGCTTTTCTTCAACTGTGTTACTAACTATGAAAGCCACACCATTGCTTCTGTTTTTCTCCTGTCCAGAATAGCATACCGTATAGCCAATAGAAGCATATTCTCCTATGGCGGTCCACCTCGTTTCACTTATTCCATAGAAATTACCTGGACATTCAACGGGGAACTTATAACTCCGGAACATTTTGAGTTGAGTACAGACATGAGGTTTTCTTGGGATGATTTTAGTGGTGGCTTCCCGTTGCCTTCCACTGACCTCCAAATCCTGTCCGCACGCTAGCTCAAATTCCGATTGGAATTGTTATCCAATTTTTGACAGCGTTGCTCTGTTTAACAGGAGCATCCCGCAAACCTTACGAAACCTTTACTTCTAAATGAAAGATACATGAGCTGTATTTAAGCATACATTACCTTACTATGTATACATGGTATATACACTGGTGTCCAAAATGGAAGCAACAAACCGCTTTTCCCCCGTCCCATGTCTAATTCACGATATAAACCCACGAACTGCCAACCAGATGTCCTATGATTGTCTTCTGCACGGAAGATGACATTTTGGTCAACGAACAACCACACCAACGATGACATCAGGGCACCTGCTAAACGGCATAGTGCTCCCCGGCTAGTCCCACATCCACAATCACTGCGTACATAGTCACAGAGAGTTCATTAGTCCGCAGCTCGTGGTCGTGCGGTAGCGTTCTCGCTTCCCGCTCCCGGGTTCGATTCCCGGCGGGGTCAGGGATTTTCTCTGCCTCGTGATGACTGAGTGTTGTGTGATGTCCTTAGGTTAGTTAGGTTTAAGTAGTTCTATGTTCTAGGGGACTGATGACCATAGATGTTCAGTCCCATAGCGCTCAGAGCCATTTTTTTAGAGTGTATTATGGGACAGATAAGACGCCTACCAGGAGCTCTGCGATTGAGGGCCATGGGTAGAATGGAAACAGGACAGTTGAAAACCGATGTGGTCAGATGGCTTAATGTGAATCCGTCTTTTGTTTTTAGGACGTGGCTACAGTTTGTAGAGATAGGAACTGCATCCAAAAGACTAGGACGGGGCCGACCACGTGTAACATCAGAAAGAGAGAACCGTTATTTGGTTATAAGGGCACAAAAGTAGCGCCCTAGTACTGCACGGGAACTGGCATCCGACCTCGCAGCATCCACTGGACGTGTTGTAGCGAGGCAAAGGTGTACAGAAGGCTTCGGCAGAGTGCCCTTTATTCTCGGAGACCTGGCGTACGTGTACCTCTGACGCGTCTTCACAGAAGGGAGCGCCTAGAGTGGAGCCGTCAACATGCCACCTGGATGGTCGAACTGTGGGCCAAGTTCATTTCGCAGGTGGGTCCCGATTTGACCTGGAGAATGATTCCCAATGGATCCGCATCTGGGGGGAACGTGGGAAACGATTTCGGGACCCAACCATTGTGAAAAAGAGACTGATATCGATAATGATTCCTAATGGTGTGGACAGGGATTACATTGACCACATGAACACCTATTCATGAAATTGTACAGTTAAATCGGCAAGGTTTAACTGCTGTCAAGTATCGTGACGAGATCTTTGGACGTCATGTGCGGTTGTTGCGAGGTGCTGTGGGCCCAGGCTTCGTATTGCTGGACGATAATGCTCGACCTCGTATAGCACATGTGGTTGATGCTTTCTTGGAAGCGGAAGATATTACACGCGTGGCGTCGCCTTCTCAGTCCCCCGATTTGAATCCCATAGAGCACGTATGGGATGGACTAGGGACACGGGTTGTATTGCGTCAGCATCCACCAACCACTCTCCAAGACTTGCCAAATATGTTCAAATGTGTGTGAAATCTTATGGGACTTAACTGCTAAGGTCATCAGTCCCTAAGCTTACACGCTACTTAACCTAAATTATCCTAAGGACAAAAACACACATCCATGCTCGGGGGAGGACTCGAACCTCCGTTGGGACCAGCCGCACAGTACATGACTGTAGCGCCCAAGACCGTTCGGCTAATCCCGCGCGGCCAAGACTTGCCAGCAGCGCTGCAGGAAGAATGGGCGTTATTGCCTCAACATGAGATTGATGGTATCATTCACAACATGCCCGTCTTTTGTCAGGCATGTATTGCTGTCAGAGGTGGCCACACACCATACTGAGCGCATTAACCAGTTGTCGAAATGTTTGTGTAAATCCGTTAACTTGGAAAAAATGAAGAACATTTCTGTCTACAGTTATGCATGTAGCACTTGTTTACTTCTGCCTATAAAAGCGGTGGGGGTGAAAAAGAAACGTAGCCTGCAACAAATGAATTCACAGATTTTATTCATCCATAATTTGAGGATGAGAGCTCTTAGCGACCTGCATGAAACTTTACACATATTTTCAATCCGTCACGAAACTGTTTCCAGCTGACAACCCCTAAGAAATGATGAAAGGAAAAACGTTTATCGCTCAATACTTCTCTGCTGCTCACGCGATAAAAGTACTGCATGAGGCATGACGTTTTATAATTTATGAATTCTTTACTGCTAACAGTATTCGTGACACATTTTGCAGACAATATTTGCATGTCCTACTGAATTTTCTAGCAAAGTTATACCATTGTACGACTAAGTGAGATGTGTGAAAAACTGCCACATCACTCGTGACATATAAATTTACTTCTTCGTGGTACTAACTCCAGTCACAGCATATTTTGCAGCCGGCGCACGAATTAATCTGAATGTACCTACAAAATTCTATCATTGTATGGCACATGGTTCAGGAGATATGACGTCATAAACATTACGCACAAGGCCAGACGCTGCGTGTTAAGCCGTGGACGCACAGTTAATAGGCAATTACCTGGGCAACGCTGGGCTCCCCGCTAGTAATTTACGTTACTCGCCGTGGAGGTAATGGTAACCTCAGTGCAGACGCACACTAGGTTCGAACTCTAGTGAGAATCGGGTGAAGCTGCGAACAAGGAGAAGATGAGTGTATGCAGATAACCGGAACACCGAAGATGACCGATCGCATAAAGCAGGAAACCTGGGCTCCAGCCCAAGTTTGGAAATATTTTTGACTTGTCGCCATTGAACTTCATTGTGTGCGCAAATGCGACTGAGGCCTGTATATCTCTTAATATAAAAACATACTGGGTGGTCCATTGATCGTGACCGGGCCAAATATCTCACGAAATAAGCGTCAAACGAAAAAACTATAAAGAACGAAACATGTCTAGGTTGAAGGGGTAAAACAGATGGCGCTATGGTTGGCCCGCTAGATAGCACTGCCATAGTTCAAACGGATATCAACTGCGTTTTTTAAAATAGGAACTCCCATTTTTATTACATATTCGTGTAGTACGTAAAAAAATATGAATGTTTTAGTTGGACCACTTTTTTCGCTTTGTGAGAGATGGCTCTGTAATAGTCACAAACATAAGGCTCACAATTTTAGACAAACAGTTGATAACAGATAGGTTTTTTAAATTAAAATACAGAACGTAGGTACGTTTGAACATTTTATTTCGGTTGTTCCAATGTGATACATGTACCTTTGTGAACTTATCATTTCTGAGAACGCATGCTGTTACATGGTGACTGCCTGTAGATACCACATTAATGCAATAAATGTTCAAAATGATGGCCGTCAACCTCATTGCATTTGGCAATACGTGTAACGACATTCCTCTCAACAGTGAGTAGTTCGCATTCCGTAATGTTCGCGCATGCATTTACAACGCGTTGTCGCTGGATCACGATAGCAAATATCCTTCAACGTTCCCCACAGAAAGAAATCCGGGGACGTCATATCCGGTGAACGTGCGGGGCAATCCACCTGTCATGAAGGATGCTATTCAATACCGCTTCAACCGCACGTGAGCTATGTGCCGGACATCCATCATGTTCGAAGTACATCGCCATTCTGTCATGCAGTGAAACATCTTGTAGTAACATCGGTAGAACATTACGTAGCAAATCAGCATACATTGCACCATTTAGATTGCCATCGATAAAATGGAGGCCAATTATCCTTCCTCCCATAATGCCGCACCATACATACCCGCCAAGGTCGCTGATTTTCCACTTGCCGCAGCCATCGTGAATTTTCCGTTGCCCAATAGTGCATATTATGCCGGTTTACGTTACCGCTGTTGGTGAATGACGCTTCGTCGCTAAATACAACTCGTGCAAAAAATCTGTCATCGTCCCGTAATTTGTCTTGTGCCCAGTGGCAGAACTGTACACGACGTTCATAGTCGTCGCCATACAATTCCTGGTGCATAGAAATATGGTACGGGTGCAGTCGATGTTGATGTAGCATTCTCAACACCGAAGTTTTTGAGATTCCAGATTCTCGCGCAGTTTGTCTGCTTCTGATGTGCGGATTAGCTGCGACAGCAGCTAAAATACCTACTTGGGCATCATCATTTGTTGCAGGTCGTAGTTGACGTTTCACATGTGGCTGAACACTTACTGTTTCCTTAAATAACGTAACTATCCGACAAACGGTCCGGACACTTGGATGATGTCGTCCAGGATACCGAGCAGCATACATAGCACACGCCCGTTGGACATTTTAATCACAATAGCCATACATCAACCCCATACGAACCTTTCCCGCAATTGGTAAACGGTCATTTTAACACGGGTAATGTATCACGAAACAAATACCGTCTGCACTGGCGAAATGTTACGTGATACCACGTACTTATACATTGTGACTATTACAGCGCCATCTATCATAAAGTAAAAAAAGTGGTCCAACTAAAACATTCATGTTTCTTTATGTACTACACGAATATGTAATAAAAAATGGGGGTTCCTATTTTAAAAAACGCAGCTGATATCCGTTAGACCTATGGCAGCACCATCTAGAGGGCTAACCATAGCGCCATCTGGTCTCCCCTTTCAAGCTAGACGAGTTTCGTTCTTTGTAGTTTTTTCGTTAGATGGATATTTCGTGAAATATTTGGCCCGGTCAGTATCAATGGACCTATATATATATATATGAAGAAAAATTCGCTCTTCGGACTTCTCAGTGCGGTTCCTCACATACTAGCAATATAAAAATGTCTGTCACAAAAATTCGTCCTGCGCATATTTCCAGTAGTAAATGGACGTTAAGATCTGGCAGTCTGCGTACACTGTGATTCCTTGTGTAGTAACTATCTTTGTCAACGTTGCATTGCTGTGCGGTTGGTGCAGTGGAGAGCGTTTTGGGCCTGGGTTTGCTTCTGGGTCGAGGCGTATTTGTTTTTATTTGCTATGTAAGATGGCAAGAACTACATGCTTTACATGAAGTAATTAAAGTGTGAGCAGTAGGGCTGAACAAAAATGACTGACAAGGCACAATGCATTTTTTAGAGGGTATAGTATAGAAGTATTAGAATAATGAATGTCGGGTGATGGTTTTAAAGTAATTCACACGACATGAAAACTTGGTCGAAATGCGTCGATTTACTGGTGGCTAGTTTATCGCAGGGAAGTATTCAGAGTTGACCGTGACTGACTAGGAAGCGGCGAAGGGAAGCGGCAATAGGCAGCTTAGGGTGACTCAAGGTCTGAGAAATTCGTAACGGGGTGCGGCCTCTAGCTGCCTTAAGATGAGTGACAGTGAGTGGATGGTTGACCCCATGCTGGTGTACCGGGAAGCAGGCGGAGAACTTGCACGCCTGTTGACAAAAGTCCATTGTCCCGTTTTCAGTGAAACATGTGAGAAAGCTGCGCAAAGCTACAGTGGAGCGGTCAACGGAGGCCAAAATATGCGTGTTTGTGACTATAGCAACTTCACGCTGAATTCACGGTCTGCAGAGTCTGAAGTAAATCAGGTGAAAAGCAACAGAATGATATACGGCTGCCTCCGATGGGAACGTAGGACCAAGGAATTTGAAGTACTCTTCTGGGAGTCAGAATCCGGGAAAAACTGGTGTTTTGTGCAGATGCTAAACTTGATGGGTGGCCTGGGAGGAGCTAAATAGCAGAAGTTGAGAGGAAGGGAAATTTTGTGGGACTTTCTTCACTTCCCAGAGCAGGCATTGGTCGGCGCAGGGAAACGACACATAATTAACGCGACTTGCGCTGCAATTGGCGTAAGTGATTTTGCTTTAGGGAAAACCGAGGTGAAGAGCGGACTGGGAGAAGTCTCCGTAGAGGTCTTCTGTTCTCAGCTTGCCTGAGAATCAGTGAGTATCTCTGCAGTTTAGGACTTAGCAAATGGAACGATTGAATTTGGAGATAGAAAGTTTTGGTTCAGCTATGTACTGAGCAAGATAGCTAGGAGTGAATAGACGAGCGCAGCCTTGCAGCACCATGAGGCCGGCTGATGTCCTCACAACGACGACGCCCCCCCATGCTGAATTCGGTGATATTGCACCCATTCTGACTTGAATTAGGCCACTGATTAATTTGTTGGATCACATCAGCAAAGTTTCCACGAGGGTTTCATGGGCTGTGTATTGGGGAATTCTTCTTGCACTTTGCGTTACGCCTGGCTCAGTCAATAGGAATTAATTTTGATTTATCCCGCTTTACTCCATGTAAATGCAATTTATTACCACTGCGTGATAGAAGAGTCATGTAATGTGATGATTGAAGGTCGGGAGTTAAAATAAATTTGTGTTAATCTATTTTCAATCAAGTAGTTGGAATCCCAAGTCACTTTCCTCATTAATTTTATGTTCGACATTTTCATCTGGTGTTCAATAGCTGAATATAACATCAATGTGCACCCCTTTTTTTATTGAAAAGTGATCAATTCTGAATCAATTATTGTCAACACTGCCACTGCAGTTCAATCAGGAGTCAGCCTTATTACTTTCTTTGCGTAATCCGATATTGCGGCAGTTCTGCACTCACTGTTGATCTGTTAGTCAATTAGCTGGGGTGAGCAGACGTCAAATCCAGATAAGTGACGGTTGGGGTGTTACAGCTAATTTCATTCTGCCATATAATACATAAGCCACGCTTATTTGGGACCGATGACCTCTGCAGTTTGGTCCCTTTCATCCCTAAACAAACCAACCAACCAACCACGCTTATCCGTCAGTTAGATAGTACAGTGTTTCGCAACGACGAACGTAACAAAAACGTGACCGGACAAGTCATAAATAGACAGCTGAGACAAATGACCTGTCATAAGATATAATAACTACAAGAACCACATAAATTTCGAATTGCTACTGATCATTGCACAGTAAAGTAACTCTACATCTGCTAGTCATTCATAATACATGCTGTACATGTGCTCAAATGTAACACATTAGCAACCAGTGACAATAATAATTTACATACTGATGACAGCATGACGTATTCAAACGAATACGTTACCCTCAGAGTAGATGCTAAAAGCAGCTCCCCAGCACCTCCTAACATTGCGCGACCCGCTTGAACCTACAGCTCTGGCATCTCCGCATGGTGAGTGCATCCATAGGCAAAAGAACAGTATGAATACGCAGTATCAAATCTTCCACATGTTTCGGCGGATTAGAACATTCGTGCTTCTTCAAGTATCCCCATAGGAAAAAATCTAGGGGATTTAGATAAGGGGAAGGCAGAGGCCATAAAACTGGACGTCTCCGCCAGTGTCATTTCCCTGGATATGTTCTGTCTAAATACCGTCGCACATTAATTTCAAAGTATGGATGTGCACACATGCTGGAACCATAACTTCTACCGAACATGAGATGGAATATCTTCCAGTGCATCAGGCAAATAGTTTGAGAGAAATGCATGATACCTTCGTGCAGTAAACCAATCGGGCACTAATTAGGGACCCAAACTCCTATGTCCCGATATTCCGTCCCAGACATTGCTGCCAAAAAGAACTTGAATCTACGGTTACGATTGACGTGCGAGTTAGCGTCAAACCTATAGTGGGCATTTTGCATACTTAAAGACACTCTCAAAAGTGGCCGTTGTTTCATCTGACCATTTCACAGTGTTTATGAAGTCGTCGTTGGCCTCTTCTTGTTGTTGAAACCATTCACAGAACTGCTTCTGCAGACGGCAGTTTGCTGAGTGCACGTGTTGCGTTAAAGAATAATGACAGGGGTGCACCCAATGCTCTTGCGGCACGCTGCCGCGGCGCGGTTCCCTGAGTCCTTTACCTTCACCTACCTGTGAACTCGTTGCAGCAGATCGCTGGTAGGAAAGCCTAGGAGAAACCTACGTACTGCACTTCGCACCAGGCTGCATACAACGTAACTATTCCAAGGATGGGGAAAAGGTCTTAATTTTGAATGAAAGGTGGAAATACTGACAAAACTTCTGACTGAACCTCGATACTGCCAAGCCCGTACTAATTTTAACACGATCATGCACAAACGCTTTCATTCACGCTAGCAAGTTTATGGTAATGTATTTCCCGAAAACTGAACAGCTACTAATCACGGATTGTTCGTAAATGGAAATGCTCGCCATACTACACTACTGGACATTATAATTGCTACACCACGAATATGACGTGCCACAGACACGAAATTTAACCGACCGGAAGAAGATGCTGTGATATGCAAATGATTAGCTTTTCAGAACATTCACACAAGTTTGGCGCCGGAGGCGGCAAATACAACGTGCTCACACGAGGAAAGTTTCCAACCGATTTCTCATACACAAACAGCAGTTGACCGGCGTTGCCTGGTGAAACGTTGTTGTGATGCCACGTGTAAGGAGGGGAAATGCGTACCATCACGTTTCCGACTTTGATAAAGGTCAGATTGTAGCCTATTGCGATTGCGGTTTATTGTATTGCGACATTACTGCTCGCGTTCGTCGAGATCCAATGACTGTTAGCAGAATATGGAATCAGAAGGTTCAGGAGGGTAATATGGAACGCCGTGCTGGATCCCAACGGCCTCGTATCACTACCAGTCGAGATGGCAGGCTTTAACGGATCGTGCAGTCACGTCTTGATCCCTGAGTCAACAGATGGGAACGTTTTCAAGATAACAACCATCCGCACAAATAGTTCGATGACGTTTGCAGCAGCATGGACTATCAGCTCGGAGACCATGGCTGCGGTTACCCTTGACGCTGCATCAAAGACAGGAGCGCCTGCGATGGTGTACTCAACAACGAACCTGGGTGCAAGAATGGGAAAACGTCATTTTTTCGGATGAATCCAGGTTCTGTTTACAGCATCATGATGGTCGCATCCGTTTTTGGCGACATCGCGGTGAACGCACATGGGAAGCGTGTATTCGTCATCGCCATACTGGTGTATCACCCGGCGTGATGGTATGGGGTGCCATTGGTTACACCTCTCGGTCAGCTCTTGTTCGCATTGACGACACTTTGAACAGTGGACGTTACATTTCAAATGTGTTACGACCCGTGGCTCTACCCTTCATTCAATCCCTGCGAAACCCTACATTTCAGCAGGATAATGCACGACCGCATGTTGCAGATCCTGTACGGGCCTTTCTGGATACGGAAAATGTTCGACGGCTGACTTGGCCAACACATTCTCCAGATCTCTCACCAATTGAAAACGTCTGGTCAATGGTGGTCGAGCAACTGGCTCGTCACAATACGCCAGTCATTACTCTGGATGCACTGTGGTATCGTGTTGAAGCTGCATGGGCAGCTGTACCTATACACGCCATCCAAGCTCTGTTTGACTCAATGGCCAGGCGTATCAAGGCCGTTATTACGGCCAGAGGTGATTGTTCTGGTTACTGATTTCTCAGGATCTATGCACCCAAATTGCGTGAAAATGTAATCACATGTCAGTTCTAGTATAATATATTTGTCCAATTAATACCCGTTTATCATCTGCATTTCTTCTTGGTGTGGAAATTTTAATGGCCAGTATGTATTAAGTTTATTGGTGGCTAATGCACTCAAGTTTTTAGTCGGCAGCCTGATCATTATGCCACGCGGAATTACGGTCACTGCCATAAACAAAACTACTTAAAAATACGTACTTTCTAAAAAACAAAACGGAATAAATATGCCTCCACTTTAAAACAATTTTGAAACATATAGCACAACTAACACCGGAAAAATATAGTTTCGTTGGCAGCTATACTACACACGACCATATCATTGAAAGGCGGGGCTACTTTGGATTCCTGTAAGCATTCTATATCTCTAAGAGAAAAGACACACGAAGAATACTCCGTTCTGATTGGTCAACTTTCTTTAAGGGGCATAGAAAAACATTATTCTCCCGCGTTATTCCGCGATTTTCGTGGCTAACCAATCAACAAATAACACACTTTCTAACTGTACTTTTGTCGGAAATAAATATTTAACATTCTGATATTTTGTTTATCTTTTACATTATTAACTACTTTCATTTGCACTCGAATTAGCTTTCCTATTACAGTAAAATTATTTTACGAATTATGATATAAAATTCCCCATCGTCTGTATTCACACTGTCTTAAAACTTTATCACACTAGTTCGTACAGCGTTCATCAGTAAAACAATGACCTACATATGTACTTTAGACCACATTCACGCCTCTTTTACATTACTAAAAGCGTATACAAAACCGTAAAAACATAAATAAACAAAAAAGCTAACACGAAATAAACAAAACTGTTCACAAAAACATTCTCTTTACCTGTTCCTTCAGTGTGCCTTTGCAGTGCTGTCCTCTAACAGATTAAAATTAGAACCACGTACTCGACTGAACCCGCTTCAGACCGTCTGTCACTGTGCACGCGTTAGTCATTCTTCCCAGCAACGACAATTCCTATGGGACGAGGATGTTGACACCTCTCTGGTGCAGGAAACGTTCCTCAAACCCGGTGTGAACGTGCGACGGGTGAACTACTGCTTCTACTGAGATGGCAGAGCCACTCACAAAGGCGGCACTGCCGTCTACGTCAAAAAATCGCTGCGACGTCATCGAGTGTACATGCGGAGTTCGTCGTTTTGGAGGTCAGTGGTGTGGCCGTCAACACCACCATTGGAAAGATTCTGTTCACGTCGGTATATCGGCATACCGCGGTAGACCTATATACGAAGCAGACTTCAGTTCTCGGCTGTCACTTGTTGTTGTTGTTGTGGTCTTCAGTCCTGAGACTGGTTTGATGCAGCTCTCCATGCTACTCTATCCTGTGCAAGCTTCTTCATCTCCCAGTACCTACTGCAACCTACATCCTTCTGAATCTGCTTAGTGTATTCATCTCTTGGTCTCCCTCTACGATTTTTACCCTCCACGCTGCCCTCCAATACTAAATTGGTGATCCCTAGATGCCTCAGAACATGTCCTACCAACCGATCCCTTCTTCTGGTCAAGCTGTTCCACAAACTTCTCTTCTCCCCAATCCTATTCAATACTTACTGATTAGTTATGTGATCTACCCATCTAATCTTCAGCATTCTTCTGTAGCACCACATTTCGAGAGCTTCTATTCTCTTCTTGTCCAAACTATTTATCGTCCACGTTTCACTTCCATACATGGCTACACTCCATACAAATACTTTCAGAGATGACTTCCTGACACTTATATCTATAGTCGATGTTATCACATTTCTCTTCTTCAGAAACGCTTTCCTTGCCATTGCCAGTCTACATTTTATATCCTCTCTACTTCGACCATCATCAGTTATTTTGCTCCCCAAATAGCAAAACTCCTTTACTACTTTAAGTGTGTATTTCCTAATCTAATTCCCTCAGCATCACCCGACTTAATTCGACTATATTCCATTATCCTCGTTTTGCTTTTGTTGATATTCATCTTATATCCTCCTTTCAAGACGCTGTACATTCCATTCAACTGCTCTTCCAAGTCCTTTGCTGTCTCTGACAGAATTACAATGTCATCGGCGAACCTCAAAGTTTTTATTTCTTCTCCATGGATTTTAATACCTACTCCGAATTTTTCTTTTGTTTCCTTTACTGCTTGCTCAATATACAGATTGAATAACATCGGGGAGAGGCTACAACCCTGTCTTACTCCCTTCACAACAACTGCTTCCCTTTCATGTCCCTCGACTCTTATAACTGCTACCTGGTTTCTGTACAAATTGTAAATAGCCTTTCGCTCCCTGTATTTTACCCCTGCCACTTTTAGAATTTGAAAGAGTGTATTCCAGTCAACATTGTCAAAAGCTTTCTCTAAGTCTACAAATGCTAGAAACGTAGGTTTGCCTTTCCTTAATCTTTCTTCTAAGATAAGTCGTAAGGTCAGTATGGCCTCACGTGTTCCAGTATTTCTACGGAATCGAAACTGATCTTCCCCGAGGTCGGTTTCTACCAGTTTTTCCATTCGTCTGTAAAGAATTCGTGTTAGTATTTTGCAGCTGTGGCTTATTAAACTGATAGTTCGATAATTTTCACATCTGTCACTTGAGGCACGACGTATCATTGTGGGAGATTTCAGTGCGAGAAACCTGAATGGAACTCTTGTCGCACCAACTTCAATGGGTGCCGGCGCTCCCATGTTGTTCATCGAAACGGCGAAGTCTGCCTGGGGCCGTTTGACCCCACACACTTCCATGCCCGAGGCCGACTGAATGTGATCGACTTCGCACTACTGGAGGGCATCGGAGAATTCACATATGCCGAAACGCGGAACGCCATATCATCCGACCGTGTTCAAGTCATCTACGATATGGATGTGATCGCCGCCTCCCTTCCAGATCAGCGCCCAACTTACAGAAACTTGGATTGCGAGCATTTCCAAGTGAAAATAATGGAGTCTCCATAAGAGGCTGCTAACCCCTCAGTAGTCAGAGCTAATGCAGCAAACTCAGCCGAGACGACAGGAGCAATCGCGAGACTTCTCGTGGCAATTATCGCCACGCATCCTGACAGCTATCAGTGAGAAGAATCGACTGTTTCGTGAATGGCAATCCACTCGAAGCGCTGACGGAACTTCGCGTCAAAAGCATGCAACGGAAGGTAAAGGCAACGGTCGAAAAACATAGGAACGGGGAGTGGGCAGACTTAGTGTCCTGCTCAACCAGACGACGATAGCACCTAGAGGATGGTGAATAACCTCAAGGGGCGCCCCACCCCTACAAGTCGGCAACGAATACTTCAGTGAGCCAGATGCAAAAGCCAGCGTGATGGCCGACGCATTCACCAAAAACTTCACGCCAGTGGCCGACGTCGTGGACGAGGCACACAGCCGACGAGCAGTTCCCGCTTTTCCTAGCAACTAGGAGTGAAGACGATATATAGAACCGAGTACAGAGTAAAAAGTTGCGGTGCCACTTCTTTCCCTGAACACCAGGAAAGCAGGGGCAGCGACTGAATAAACAACCAAATTCTGAAGAATCTCTCACGAGGAGCAAACAAACATTCAGTTGACGTGTTCAACGAGATACTTCGCACAGGCAGCTACCCGGTAGCGTGGAAACACGCTGAAGTTGTGGCCATCCCGCAGACCAGCAACGACCTACGCCATGTCAACAGTTACCGACCCATCAGCCATCTCCCACCCTTCTCGAAAGTTTTCGAGAGGCTGTTCGCGAAAAGGCTGATGGAACATGTCACACGGGAGGCAGTTATTCCAGACGAGCAATTTGGTTTTCGCAGCAGTATTACTACTACTCACTAGCTTTTGTAACTGGTAGAGCCGGCGATGAGAGCACTGGAAACAAGTGAATACCTTGAGCAGTGTTCCTCGACATGTCCAGAGCGTTAGATTGCGTCTGGCACGACAGTCACGGTACAAATTCTTTGTGCTAGAGTACCGATATCACACGCGGTCCTCCTGAGGTCCCACCTGTTGGAGCGGACATTCCACGTTAGGGCAGGTGACAGTACGTCACAGACCGACAGACAGGTGCTAGGGTTCCACAGGGGCTGGTGCTCGGCCCCTTGCTGTATTCACTGTGGATTGCCGACATACCGCAGGGAATGCGAGTAGAATTGGGTCTCTACTCCGATGACGCAGCGCTGTACACCCGCAGCATGAACGAGCACACACGTCATCTCCAGCTTGGGTGCGGCGCCCTGGCATCGGGGTCAACGAAATGGCGGCTGAAATTCAGTGCAGGGAAGAGCCAGGCAGTGATCTTCACCATAAAAATGTTGCCGCCAGATCTGCCCTCCTTCGAAATCCATGAAGCACCTATCCCATGGAGCAAGATGGTGAAGTACCTACGTGTTACCCTAGACCAAAAACTCTCCTGCGCGCCTTATATGCGAGACGTCAGAAGCCGAGCCATAGGGCTCCTCCGCACTCTTTACCCACTGCTGAACACACAGTCGGCACTGCCACCGCAACACAGGATCACGCTGTACCTAACACTGGTCCGAGCAGTGTTAGTACACGCATCTGTGGTGTGGGAAAAGGCCGCAAATTCGCTCATCGCAACGCCACAATGGATCAACAATCGAACTCTGAGGACCACTGAACGTCTTCCGAGGGAATATGCCACCAGCCTGCTACATGAGGACATATTCACCCAGTTCCTGAAGGACAGATTCAGGATCATTGCGAGATCCTTCTATGAGAATGCAGTGCTATCCCGTATCGGCGCGCCCGTGGCCTGGACCACCACCCAAGCCACAGGCCAACAACACGTTGGTGTGATCTGCTGTGAGAATAATTCTCTCGCAGCAGACACCAGATGTCATCAAAGACGATTCGTATACGTAAGGTTCTTTTATTTCTTTTCTTCCCCATAGGAACGTGCAGAAGCAGCTTTTTTATGCTTACGCTGTCCAACATGCCGAGCAAGGAAAGCTTCCCAATGGAACGACGCGAGCCAGACACTTCGCCTGGAGATGACAAGTTGGAAACATTTAGAGACGTTGCCGAAGAAAGACGCCTTACTTGGCCAATAACCAAAGAAGACTTCACCTTCGAGATTCACCACGAAAGTCTAAATTCGATGAGTATGTGGACTGCTTCTGGTCCTTGCTGCATCTCATAACCGAACAAGTGTTGCCGCTCGTGAATATGTTACTGGATATCCTAATGGTCGTCATTCAGATTAAAATGTGTTTCGTCGTCTCGAGCTTCGCCTTCAGGAGACAGGTTCTCTTGTTCCACCATCGTGTGACAGTGTCGTCCACGAACTCACCGTACTCCAGCTACTGAGGGACTGATTCTGGAGTTGAAACCTAGCAAAGTTCACGTGGCTTAACAAGGCAGCTGTGTGTCTCGCAGCGCACGATCGTTGACGTTGAGACGTGGCACCTTGTATCGCTCCTTCTAGAGATGTCCTTCAGTAGTGCGAAGTCGATCACAACCACTCGGCCTTGGGCATGGAAGTGTGTGGGGTCAAATGGCCTCAGGCAGACTTCGTCGTTTCGATGAACAACATGGGAGCGCCGGCACCCATTGGAGTTGCTGAGGCAAGAGTTCCATTCAGGGTTTCTCGCACTGAAATCTCTCACAATGATACGTCGTCCCTCAAGGGACAGCAGAGAACTGAAGTCTGCTTCGTGTATAGGTCTCTCGGGATGCCGATATACCGACGTGAACAGAATCTTCCCGGTGGTGGTGTTGACGGCCATACCACTGACCTCCAAAACGACGAACTCCGGTAGGTATACTCGATGACGCCGCAGCGATTTTTTGACGTAGACGGCAGTGCCGCCTTTGTGAGTGGCTCTGCCGTCTCGGTAGCAGCAGTAGTTCACCCGTCCAACGTTCACAACGGGTTTGAGGAATGGTTCCTGCACCAGAGAGGTGCCAACATACTCGTCCCATAGGAACACTCGCTGCTGGGAACACAGTCCGTTGGCACTGAACGTGCAGGTGATCAAATCATCGATATGAGCATCATCCATGGTGTCTCTGGATTTCTACGGTGTTGGTTTGGAGGGTCATCATTGATACTTGGACGAGTGCTGGAAGTTGTCTCGGTGCTCACACGAGCATTGTGAGTTCGCTGGAGTCTGCTCCGGCGGCTGCGACGTTCTTCGTTGTTGGTGTTCTGTCTGCTGGCTGCTGCATGTGCTCTACACAATGAGAGGTGGCGCGTTGCAACATTTGACAACCGCGGCCCCTCCTGCGGTCTGTGGCGCAGTTGGCGGCGCAGATATGTTGTCCGCGGGTGGTGCTTTCCCCATGGCGGCGTCTTCAAAGCTTCATCCCGGCTGGACACTTCTTGCGGCTATCTTTCAGCAGAAGGCACTTCAGCTTGCCACATGTGGTCCGCCACAGTTATAGCAAGTCAGCAGGTATTGCTTCCTCTTGCCGCACTTCCTGGTCTGGTGCGGTATGGTACACTTCGTGCAGCAGGCTGGTATGTGGCAGTAACATGCCACATGGTCTGTGCATGGGCAGGAGTAGCACGGGGCTCTCCTAACTTTTTCACGAAAGGGTTCAACCTTCGGCGAAAAATTTGCATCCTTTTCACCTAGAAATTTTTTCCAATTTCGATGTTGTCGGCCAGGACAACCAGGAACATAGTCATGTTCCTGTGTGACCTAGGCAACTTCATCAAGCCTGCAGAGCGAACTGTGAAACGCAGAGCAGCGAGTTGCGGCTTCAGACCGATTCCATCTTCTTTGAAAGATGGTGGAAGATCACCTTCAGTTCCTTCTGCAGCTCAGAATTGTGTGTGCAGCAATGCCATTTTTCATCTTCCATAAGCTTTTAATAGTCATCGATACACTCTGGTCGGATAAACGCCATGGGGTTTGGCTACGGAGTATATCTTCTCGCAGAAGTGTGCGTACCCTTCAGACCAGCGGATGGTGATCGCTGGTGGGCGGAGCGGTTTCTTCAGCTGTGGCAGCGTCGTCCTGTTCTCGTGCTGCCCCTGGCATGTCACCGTACTGTTTCACAGCCTCCACACCAGAAGGTCAGACTTGCTGGAGCTCAACAGCTCTGGCAGTGTGCTTCCTGTCGGGAGCAATGAGGCGTCTTCATCGGGTTGATGCGGATGTGCACGACCTCTCCTCTTCGCCCTCTTCTTCTCCTGCTTGGGGCTGCTGGGCTGAGTGCGGTAGGACTCCGCTAAGGCGAGGGCATTGCTCTTACGCGAGGTTTGGGACACCTCCATGCCCTCATCCGGAATGGGCGGGTTCGTCCCACCCCAACGCATCGGTCGCGGTCGCGGCCGTTGCGGTTGTCGCACCCACACTATGTGATTAAAAGTATCCGGACACCCTCAAAAACATACGTTTTTCATATTACGTGCATTGTCCTGCCACCTACTGACATGTGCTCTGTATCAGCGACCTCAGTAGTCATTAGACATCATGAGAGAGCAGAATGGGGCCCTCCGCGTAACTCACGGACTTCGAATGTGGCAAGATGATTGGGTGTCACTTGTGTCATACGTCTGTACGCGAGATTTCCACACTCCTGAACATCCCTAGGTCTATTGATTCTGATGTGATAGTGAAGTGGAACCGTGAATGGATATGTACAGTACAAAAGCGTACAGGTTCACCTCGTTTCTTGACTGACAAAGACCGCCGACAATTGAAGAGGGTCACAATGTGTATTAGGCAGACATATATCCAGACCATCACACAGGAATTCCGAACTGCATCAGGATCCACTGCAACTACCATGGTAGTTAGGCGGCAGGTGAGATAACTTAAATTTCATTGTCGAGCGGCTGCTCATAAGCTACAAATCACGCCGCAAGACGCCAAACGACCCCTCGCTTGGTGTATGAAGCGTAAACAATGGACGAATGAACAGTGGAAAAACGTTGTGTGCACTGACGAATCATTGTATAAAATGTGGCGATCCGATGGCATGGTGTGGGTATGGCGAATGCAAGGTTTACATCATCTGCCAGCGTGTGTAGTGCCAACAGTAAAATTCTTCGGCGGTGATGTCATGGTATGATCGTGTTTTTCATGGATGGGGCCTGCACCCTTTATTGTTTTGTGTGGCGGTATCACAGAATTCAAATAACTTACGGGTTTGCTGGCAGGTGACGTGGTCGACCACCGCCGATATTTCGACTGGATAACACCCTGCCATTCTCAAGGCACAACTGCAAGGAGGAAGCAATGTGCAAGGGAATTTAATACCTCGGTTCACAGAGGAGAATCAAGGGAGATACCACACACAGAACTAGTAACCGCAGAGTCAACACACAACCAAAGGTAACCAACATCAGAAGTATCGACAGTGACAATTAATCAACAGGTGAGGTAGCACTAATTCTGTCTCTCTGTTTTTTGATGAGAGACAGAGCCGGATTCCAAGCAGCATTTAAACAAAATGCACCATCTCTGTTTATAGATTTGCTTGATAGTTTGATTTCAACGGCTTCCCTAATAACACTATCCCAACAGCTGACGTGCAAGCCAGAATCTCCGTTTTTTTGTATTCCATAGGATGACCGGTGTCAAGGCAATGTTCTGCAATAGCGGATTTTCTTGGCTGTTGTAAGCGTGTGTGACGCTTGTGTTCAATACACCTGTCTTCCACAGTCCTGATTGTTTGATCAATATATGACATGCCACAACTGCAACAAATACGATAGACACCAGCCTTACGCAAACCAAGATCATCTTTTACGCACGACAACAGGGCCTTAATCTTAGAAGGTGATCGAAAAACACATTTCACATCATATTTCCGCAAAATACAGCCAATCCTGTTGGAAATGCTTCCTTTGTAAGGCAAAAAAGCCGTAGACTTAGGTGCCACTTCGTTGCTATCGTCACTCACCCGTTGCAGAGAAGGCTGATAGCGCAACGCACGTTTGATCTGCATCTCACTGTAACCATTCTGATGAAAGATGATTTCTAGATTTGATAGCTCAGCTGCCAAACTTTCAGGGTCTGAGATAACTTGGGCCCTGTGAACCAAGGTACGAAGTACTCCTTCACGCTGAGATGGATGGTGACAACTATCAGCTCTCAAATACAAGTCAGTGTGCGTAGGCTTCCTATAAACAGAATGTCCCAACGTATCATCAGTCTTCCTTCTGACCACCACATAAAGGAAGGGAAAGCATCCATTCTTTTCCAACTCCATAGTGAACAGAATATTGGGAGGGGGGGGGGGGATGAATTCAGGTGTTCCAAAAACCGTTTTAAATTCTCACTACCATGAGGCCAAACAACCAGAGTATCGTCTACATATCTGAAAAACACGCACGTTCCTCAAAGACCTCCATAAACTAATTAGCCACAGTAGGTGACAACGGGGTTTCCATTGTAACTTCATCAGTCTGTTTGTAGTACTGACCATTGAATAAAAAGTAAGTGGAAGTCTGCACATGTCGAAACAAATTAGTTAACTCGACACCAAACTTAATTAGCTGCAAGGACTTAGAGAGAGCAACGCGAGTGAAAAGAGAAACCACATCAAAACTGACTAAAATATCAGAGTCATTCAAACGCAATCCCGGCAATCGACGTAAGACGTTAATGTGGTGTTCTCACCTACCTACTAGTGGGCTCAAGAAACTAGCAATATGTTTAGCTACACGATATGTCGGAGCACCAGTATTAGAAACAATAGGTCTAAACGGGACAGCCTCTTTTTGTACCTTAGGGAGGCCATATAATATATGAGGTACAGTACAGTAAGAGTTAAGTCTCTTGATAGTCTCCGGTGACAAAGAACTTTTCTTGAGGAGGTCATTAGTCTCTCTCTTAACACTCTTAGCAGGGTCAGCACCGATTTTGCGATACGCCGGATCAGAAAGTAGACACTGAACCTTTTGAATGTAATCGTCTTGTTCAACAAAACCGTGGCATTTCCCTTGTCCGCAGATAAAATAACAATATCAGGGTCCATTCTGAGTGAACGTAAAGCACCCGCCTCAGCTGCTATTATGTTACACTTGGGTGGACGGTTCCCAGTCAACACACGAGAAGCTTCCCTCCTGTAAAATTACAGCGGCTGCGGCCGGTGTCGCTGCTACTTTCGCATCGGGCGCAGTCGACGAGCAGTTCCCGATCTTCCCATCAGCAAGGAATGAAGAAGACATAACTGAGCCGTATACAGAGGAAGAAGTTGCGGTCCCACTTTGTTCTCTGAACACCAGGAAAGCAATCGCAGCGACTGAATGAACAACCAACTGCTGAAGAATCTTCCATCAGAAGCACACCAACATTTAGCTGACGTGTTCGATGTTATACTTCGCAGAGGCAGCTACCTGTCAGCGTGGAAACACGCTGAAGTTGTGGCCATCCCGATGACCAGCCAAGACCCACGCCAGGTCACCAGTTAACGACCCATCAGCCAGCTCCCACCCTTCTCGAAAGATTTCCAGACGCCGTTCGCGAAAAGGGTGATAGAACACGACACCCATGAGGCAGTTATTCCAGACGGGCAGTTTGGTTTTCGTAGCAGTATTTCTACTACTCACTAGCGTTTGTGACTGGTAGAGCCGGTGATGAGAGCACTGGAAACAAGTGAGTACCTTGAGCAGTGTTCCTCCACAAGTCCAGAGCTTTAGATTGCGTCTGGCACGACAGTCTCGTGTACAGATTATTTGTAGTAGGGTATCTATATCACATGTGGTCCTCCTGAGGTCCTACCTATTGGAGCGGACATTCCACGTCAGGGCAGACGACAGTACGTCCACAGACCGACAGACACGTACTGGGGTTCTACAGGGGCCGGTGCTCGGTCCCTTGCTGTGCTCAATGTAGATTGCCGACATACCGCACCTGACGTGAGTCGAATTGGGTCCCTACTCGGATGACACAGCGCTGTAAACACGTAGAATGCACGAGCACACGCGTCATCTCCAACTTGGGTGCGGCACCCTGGCTTCAGGGTCAACGAAATGACGGTTGAAATTCAGTGCAGTGAAGAGCCAGGCAGTGATCTTCACCGGAAAAATATTGCCACCAGATCTCCCGTCCGTCGAGATCCGGGAAGCGCATATCCCATGCAGCATGTCTGTGAAGTACCTAGATGTCACCCTGGATCACAGACTCTCCTGGGCGACCTGTGTCCGAGATGTCAAAAACAGGACCATAGGATGCCTTCACGCTCTTTACCAGTTGCTAAACCAGCAGTCGTCTTACCCAACACGGTATCAAGATGTACCTATCACTGGTCAGACCATTGTTAGCCGGACACTGTGGTAGAGCTGTTCTAGGCGCTTCAATCCCGAACTATGAGGCTGCTACGGTCGCTGGTTCGAATCCTGCCTCGTTCATGGTTGTGTGTGATGTCCTTAGGTTAGTTAGATTTAAGTAGTTCTAAGTCTACGGGACTGATGACCTCAGATGTTAAGTCCCATAGTGCTTAGAGCAATTTGAACCATTTTTAAACCATTGTTAGAATTCGCAGCTATGGTGTGAGGAAAGGCCGCAGATTCGCTCATCGTCCGCTGCAAAGGATCCAGAATCGATCTCTGAAGACCGCTATACCTCTTCTGAGGGGTTATGCCACTCGCCTGCTGTATGAGGACACAGGCATCCTGCTGCTGAAGGACGTATTCAAGATCATGGGGAGATCCTCCTACGAGATTCCTTAACCGGCTCGTCTTTAGCTTGGGCCATCAACCACACCATAGGCTAACAACACGACGGCCTGACCTGCTGCGGAAATAATTTTCTCACAGCTGACCCTGGATACCATCACCAGGTCGCCAAAGGACAATTCGTATAGGTAAGGTTCTTTTCTTTCTTCTCCACAGGAGAACAGGAACATCATTTTCATGCTTTCACTGCTCAACATGCCGAGCAAGGAAAGATCGCCAAAGGAGAGACAGCAACACAACCCTACGCATCGCCTGAAGATGACAAGTAGTAAATTTGTTGAAACGTTCCGGCGGAACAATGTCTTGACTCGGCTGATAACACGAAACGATTACATCACATACACATCATTTGTGTATGCCGTAAGTTGGCCACACTGTTTTAGAAAACAAGGTATATGTACAAATGTGTAAGGCCCTAATGAAACGTAATGGACCTGAACGTGGCAAGAATAAATGTTGGTACTCATCGGTGGGACCGTTGTGGTACTCATCTGTGAGACCGTTGGCGGAGAGTACACAGAAAACAGGTTTGGAATCTGGTAGATACAGTGGAGCGAAACAGTTCTTAAATGGTTTCTTTAAAAGCTGACTGTTGAAACGATTCAACTTCCGTTTCTCTGTTCATATTTCGTAAGTGCATATGTTTTGTAGAAGATTCACTGTAGTCGTTGTATGACGATTAAGATTCCAGATATTGTACAATGCAGACTACAATTAGCAAATAAAAATAAATACTCCTCGACCCAGAATAGAATCCTGCACCTCTCGAATGCTAACACAAAACGTTATCCACTGTACCAGCAGCACAGCATGGCTCCCAGTAGTATGTGGGTACATTGAGCTCACTAAGATATAAAACATGAACACACAAAAATTGAATATAAATAGATACTCGAAATCAAATTCATCATCAGTCATCCAACACTAAGTGTTAGCACAGTCAAAGCTTTCAAGAGTGCTACGCTAAATCTCAAGCAATGACAGTGTATCTGCAGTTTGCACACAATAATGATTGAGAATAATATTACCACTGCACTCAACATACCCACCTACTACTGACATATATACATATCTACAGTTGATGATGATATTTCATGTAATACCCATATTGAAGCCACCATAATGTTCTAGACCAACTCTTTTATTATACTCAAATGAGAATTCTTATTTGACTTCCATCTTTAATAAATTTTTAGTATTATCATCTCTTGCTACCTGATCGTGTTTTAATTGTACTTTTTCTTTCACTTCACTATCATTTAATCATATCACACATTCACCATTCAACTCTTACAGGTTTTTATAGCTTAAAATGAAACCCGTTAGCTACATCCTTTTTCTCATAAATATAACTTTTAGGACCAGACGAAGGCCAGATTGTAATCCATTTATTATCTCATGACTCATCATTCCATTCACCTAACATGCAACCTGTTTCCACTGTATTTGTTCCATTATCAGTATATACAACAGAATCCTTATAAAATAAATAATTGCTAGTTATATCATACAAGCCAAGTCTTACATTTGATGTAATGTATGCTGCTATTAAAATATTTGTAGCTGTATTAGTTTCATCATAATAACCCCTGAAATTGTAATTCATCTCAACTGTATTATTATTAATAAAATTTATTTCTCTATTATTTAATAAATTGTCCAGTAGTATCTCACAAAACCTTAGTAAATTTGTAATGTACTTAGTTTTACTCATATTGTATTGTTGCTCAAATTTTCCCCATAAACAAACAAGACATGTTTTAAATACAGCACATTTTCCTGGATTTTCTTTTATATTATCCAAACCTAATTCAATATTCATTTTTTCTTTCATTCCAATTTTGTATGTCTCATTGTTTTCAAAAGTATGTTTATTGGTTTCTAATTTTATTTTCATAACGTTTTTCATGTAGTTTTTAAATAACTTCTTGTTTTATGTTTAAAATATCACACTTCATAGATGTCTATAATTATATATCCTTTTTCTATAGCTTTATTTACTTCATCAGGTGTCCAAGTTCCAACGAAACTTCCATCTTCATAATTATGATTAGATTTACACTCCTGGAAATTGAAATAAGAACACCGTGAATTCATTGTCCCAGGAAGGGGAAACTTTATTGACACATTCCTGGGGTCAGATACATCATATGATCACACTGACAGAACCACAGGCACATAGACACAGGCAACAGAGCATGCACAATGTCGGCACTAGTACAGTGTATATCCACCTTTCGCAGCAATGCAGGCTGCTATTCTCCCATGGAGACGATCGTAGAGATGCTGGATGTAGTCCTGTGGAACGGCTTGCCATGCCATTTCCACCTGGCGCCTCAGTTGGACCAGCGTTCGTGTTGGACGTGCAGACCGCGTGAGACGACGCTTCATCCTGTCCCAAACATGCGCAATGGGGGACAGATCCGGAGATCTTAATGGGCAGGGTAGTTGACTTACACCTTCTAGAGCACGTTGGGTGGCACGGGATACATGCGGACGTACATTGTCCTGTTGGAACAGCAAGTTCCCTTGCCGGTCTAGGAATGGTAGAACGATGGGTTCGATGACGGTTTGGATGTACCGTGCACTATTCAGTGTCCCCTCGACGATCACCAGTGGTGTATGGCCAGTGTAGGAGATCGCTCCCCGCACCATGATGCCGGGTGTTGGCCCTGTGTGCCTCGGTCGTATGCAGTCCTGATTGTGGCGCTCACCTGCACGGCGCCAAACACGCATACGACCATCATTGGCACCAAGGCAGAAGCGACTCTCATCGCTGAAGACGACACGTCTCCATTCGTCCCTCCATTCACGCCTGTCGCGACACCACTGGAGGCGGGCTGCACGATGTTGGGGGGTGAGCGGAAGACGGCCTAACGGTGTGCGGGACCGTAGCCCAGCTTCATGGAGACGGTTGCGAATGGTCCTCGCCGATACCCCAGGAGCAATAGTGTCCCTAATTTGCTGGGAAGTGGCGGTGCGGTCCCCTACGGCACTGCGTAGGATCCTACGGTCTTGGCGTGCATCCGTGCGTCGCTGCGGTCCGGTCCCAGGTCGACGGGCACGTGCACCTTCCGCCGACCACTGGCGACAACATCGATGTACTGTGGAGACCTCACGCCCCACGTGTTGAGCAATTCGGCGGTACGTCCACCCGGCCTCCTGCATGCCCACTATATGCCCTCGCTCAAAGTCCGTCAACTGCACATACGGTTCACGTCCACGCTGTCGCGGCATGCTACCAGTGTTAAAGACTGCGATGGAGCTCCGTATGCCACGGCAAACTGGCTGACACTGACGGCGGCGGTGCACAAATGCTGCGCAGCTAGCGCCATTCGACGGCCAACACCGCGGTTCCTGGTGTGTCCGCTGTGCCGTGCGTGTGATCATTGCTTGTACAGCCCTCTCGCAGTGTCCGGAGCAAGTATGGTGGGTCTGACACACCGGTGTCAATGTGTTCTTTTTTCCATTTCCAGGAGTGTATTTACTCTTTCTTCTGCACATTTTATGCATAAAGGAATTAATAAGTTTTTAATTTTTTGTATGTACTGTCAAAGCAGCAAAATACAATCCCCCAAGTGCTAATATTACACATACGATTTTTAGTATTATATATATAATATTTTGGTTCATAAATTTTTGTTGGATGACCTACAGGATGATAATCATAATATTGTACAGTTCGATAAAGACCATACACATCAATATATTACATTTTTGTGTTACCAACATCAGTTTTAGCTTTTAATTTTACTGCATTTGTATGACCTTCACAAAAAACATCTCTTGGATTCAATGGTTCAATAATTTCCGGTAACTGTTTGAATTTTTTAAGATTTTTATATTCTGCTGATAAAATACAATCACATTCCCATATTTCCACTAAATTATATTCTGACTTTCAAATTTCAGCACGTCTTGTTAATGTCTCATTGATACTAGGAATTTACGAATATATATTTTTAATACATTTTTTACAACCACACCACAAATATCCATAATACTGATAAATAGTATTGACTTCTTTATCAAAATGATCTACTTTTGCTCCAGCTATACTTACTTCACCACCATTAAAAGCGTTTTGAATACTGTTGATATTTAAACTGTTTGACCAAGCTAGGTATTCTTTACTATAATTTTCCCTTCGTTGTTTATCGGATACAGCAATTCTTCCTTTAGGCAAATATTTTGATCTGTATGTAGCCATATAAACTCCAGCAGTTGTTAGATAACAGAATGGATCAATATCAGCTATTCCTAGAAGTTGTTACCTTGGTTCTAAACAGCGTATTCTCAATATATCTATATCTGAATTACAGTAACCATTAATTTCCTTAATCATAGTGAATACAGAATTTTCTTTAACATTTTGGCTATGTCATTTGAGAAATTTCCCCTTTCTTTTGGTTCTGTAGTGTCAGCACAATAATAATCTATATCAAATTTATGCCCTATGTAATTTTCATTTTCTCATGTATTGAACAAATGTGGGAAATTTCCCTGCTTTAGCTCTTTAAAACCAGATGTTTCCAGTAACTTGCAAAGTGTACATGGTAGAAAATTACTGATATCTATAATTCTCTTAGTTGTTGTTGTTGTGGTCTTCAGTCCTGAGACTGGTTTGATGCAGCTCTCCATGCTACTCTATCCTGTGCAAGCTTTTTCATCTCCCAGTACCTACTGCAACCTACATCCTTCTGAATCTGCTTAGTGTATTCATCTCTTGGTCTCCCTCTACGATTTTTACCCTCCACGCTGCCCTCCAATACTAAATTGGTGATCCCTTGATGCCTCAGAACATGTCCTACCAACCGATCCCTTCTTCTGGTCAAGTTGTGCCACAAACTTCTCTTCTCCCCGATCCTATTCAATACTTCCTCATTAGTTATGTGATCTACCCATCTAATCTTCAGCATTCTTCTGTAGCACCACATTTCGAAAGCTTCTATTCTCTTCTTGTCCAAACTATTTATCGTCCATGTTTCACTTCCATACATGGCTACACTCCATACGAATACTTTCAGAAATGACTTCCTGACACTTAAATCAATACTGGATGTTAACAAATTTCTCTTCTTCAGAAACGCTCTCCTTGCCATTGCCAGCCTACATTTTATATCCTCTCTACTTCGACCATCATCAGTTATTTTGCTCCCCAAATAGCAAAACTCCTTTACTACTTGAAGTGCCTCATTTCCTAATCTAATTCCCTCAGCATCACCCGACTTAATTAGACTACATTCCATTATCCTTGTTTTGCTTTTGTTGATGTTCATCTTATATCCTCCTTTCAAGACACTGTCCATTCCATTCAACTGCTCTTCCAAGTCCTTTGCTGTCTCTGACAGAATTACAATGTCATCGGCGAACCTCAAAGTTTTTATTTCTTCTCCATGAATTTTAATACCTACTCCGAATTTTTCTTTTGTTTCCTTTACTGCTTGCTCAATATACAGATTGAACAACATCGGGGAGAGACTACAACCCTGTCTTACTCCCTTCACAACAACTGCTTCCCTTTCATGTCCCTCGACTCTTATAACTGCCATCTGGTTTCTGTACAAATTGTAAATAGCCTTTCGCTCCCTGTATTTTACCCCTGCCACCTTTAGAATTTGAAAGAGAGTATTCCAGTCAACATTGTCAAAAGCTTTCTCTAAGTCTACAAATGCTAGAAACGTAGGTTTGCCTTTCCTTAATCTTTCTTCTAAGATAAGTCGTAAGGTCAGTATTGCCTCACGTGTTCCAGTGTTTCTACGGAATCCAAACTGATCTTCCCCGAGGTTGGCTTCTACTAGTTTTTCCATTCGTCTGTAAAGAATTCGTGTTAGTATTTTGCAGCTGTGACTTGTTAAGCTGATAGTTCGGTAATTTTCTCATCTGTCAACACCTGCTTTCTTTGGGATTGGAATTATTATATTCTTCTTGAAGTCTGAGGGTATTTCGCCTGTTTCATACATCTTGCTCACCAGATGGTAGAGTTTTGTCAGGACTGGCTCTCCCACGGCCGTCAGTAGTTCCAATGGGATATTGTCTACTCCGGGGGCCTTGTTTCGACTCAGGTCTTTAAGTGCTCTGTCAAACTCTTCACGCAGTATCGTATCTCCCATTTCATCTTCATCTACATCCTCTTCCATTTCCATAGTATTGTCCTCAAGTACATTGCCCTTGTATAGACCCTCTATATACTCCTTCCACCTTTCTGCTTTTCCTTCTTTGCTTAGAACTGGGTTTCCATCTGAGCTCTTGATATTCATACAAGTCGTTCTCTTATCTCCAAAGGTCTCTTTAATTTTCCTGTAGGCGGTATCTATCTTACCCCTAGTGAGATAGGCCTCTACATCCTTACATTTGTCCTCTAGCCATCCCTGCTTAGCCATTTTGCACTTCCTGTCGATCTCATTTTTGAGACGTTTGTATTCCTTTTTGCCTGTTTCACTTACTGCATTTTTATATTTTCTCCTTTCATCAATTAAATTCAATATTTCTTCTGTTACCCAAGGATTCTCTTAGTACCTGTGTGAATACTATCAGGTTTTATTGTATTTTCAATAAGTTGTGAATCATATCCGTTACTGTAATGAGCCATAAAAGTAAAATTCTGAAGTTCCTCAGATATCATCCACATACAGAATTTATCATTTGTCTTAAATGTATAAACAATACCATCATTAAAATTGTGAACTATTATGAGATTTGGAATATGTATTGTTGTCTCTTGTTGAGCTTCATAAACAAACCACATATAGCTTTCTGTGTAGCAACTGTTAATTTTCATTGGGTCAGCATCTTCACAACATTCAAATTCTTCACCTGTAACTACATTATAGCATTTGGAACACTGTAATCCATGGTTTTCATTTTCACCATTAACAATATAAGAGTTATACTACATTTCTGACATCCAATGATGTTATACTTTTTACCTTCATTATCAATTATGTTTAATCCACATTCGTCACCTTTTTCTTTCTTTAGCATGTAACATTTATGATTTTTAATTTGAACTTCAATAAGACAATTTCGACATTTTTCAAAACCACATCTATGTCCTCAGATCTTAAACTAATTTGTTTGCATTCTTCACATTTATACACTGTACCAAAAGAAGATTGATGACAGCTTAAACATTCTTCTTTGTGACAATATGTATTATGGTCTTCACAGTATGTCTTATTTTCTGTTGTATTGTATTCTTCACTGTTGCATAATATACACACTTTTTCTTCTGTTTTACATCTGTCTATTTTCGTTGTTATATGTTTTCTGCATATACTACAGTATTATGATGATGCTAAGAATGCTAGTATTTCATCTAATTTGTCACCTGTGTCACAATAATTATATCCTGGTAGATGAATATCGAATGGCCATTTTTAATTACTGTGTTTACTTATCCTTTTCCACATTTTTCACTTTTCCAAAATGTATGTTGTAAATTATTGTAAATCTGTGATTCTTGAGATTCTCCCAGCGTATTTGATAATCAAAATATCCACGGGTGTACTGCCGGTCTACAGCGTCCAACGGGCACAATATTTCGGCGCTCATACATGTCACCATCATCAGGTGAACTGACGGACTGAGCACCTGTGAACGTGCCGGTGCGGAGATCCGTACGCTATGGCTGCCCAGGGGGAACTGGGTTCGGTCGCGGCGGCGGCTGATTTAAATACCCTCCGCCGGCGGCGCACCCCCTCCGCCGTCCGCGCCCTGCGCCACGGTCACACTGTGGAACAGATTGCGACGGCGTCTGAGATGACGTCGGTGTGATGGCTCTGTACGCCCTGGTCGTCAGAACTATACGTTTGCTCGATTTACTCTTGATTAACCCAATCGCTGGTTCCCAAGCCTTGCTGAGATTATACCCACAGTCACGGTTTATGAGGTCGTCAATGGTGCGAATTTCTATGGCCTCTCTAACAATGCTGTCCCAGTATCTCGACGTCTGTACCAGAATCCTCGTGCATTCATACTCCATAGCGTGATTTTCCGACAAACAATGTTCAGCGACCGCCGACTTGCTCGGATACATCAGTGGAGTGTGCCTCTCGTGTTCACGGTACGCATCGTCTGACCAATATACGACTTGCCACATTGACACGGAATCTGGTACACTCCAGCCTTCTTCAAACCGAGGTCATCTTTGGCGCTCCCCACCAGTGCACGAGTTTTATTCGGAGGACAAAACACAGTTCCGACCCAGTGTTTCTCCAAAATGCGGGAGATTTTCCCCGAGAGTGCGCCTGTATATGGAATAAACGCAGTGCCCACCTCCTCCCTCGTGATTTCATCCATCTCCAGAGGTTGTGCTGTAGTGGTTGGGCGGAGAGCATGTTGAATCTGCCACTCTGAGTACCCATTTTTTCGAAATACAGTTCTCAGATGTTCGAATTCATGGGGTAGACTCTCTGCGTCAGAGATAGTGCGCGCCCCAACATCAAATTCAATATCGAGACTGAAACGGAGGGTAAATTACCTTTCCTTGATGTCTTGGTCAAGAGAAGGGCTGACGGCACCCTAGGTCATGGGGTGTATCAGAAGACAATGCACACTGATCTGTATTTGCCCACAGACAGCTGCCACCACCCTTCACAGAGGAAAGGGATACTTAAAACTCTGAACCCAATAATCCCCTATTTATTCCAATTCATGATAAAATTCAGGATTTAGTAATAACTATAACTGATGAAAATGATGATATAATCGATTTCAATGGTGCTAATGTAACAGTAATTTTAGAATTTTGTTCTTAATAAATGAACAAAATTGAAAGCTGTTAGTTTTACTCATTTACTTTACATGAGATACAGAAAATAAGTTAAATATTTCCAGGAGGGATACAGAAATTAAGATATATTTTGGAGATAGTTCGGTGCATTCTAATCATTCTCAATTGTACATGAACTTTAGGTTTGTTGAAGTTGATGGCACAGATGATCCAATATCTGACAGAAAATCCAGTAAAAAGCTGTTTGATAACTATGTAACACCTGCCTTCATAACCAGGAGAAGGGGAAATAATGTTTTATCTAGTACTGAACATCCGTTAATTTCATGATTAATTTTATTGAATTTAATGTCGTCTGTTGCTAATAAAATATGTAGGGAAGGACATATATTAGACAATGGTAAAATAAGAAAGAAGAAAAACAAAGTATTATATCCACTGAAAAAGTTAGGTGAATTCATCAAAGATTATAAAGAGCAAATTTGTGAAGGTGATATTACTATAATTTTTATAGAGAGTTCCAATTCTGGAGATGCTATAGTAAGATCAGCTGATTACAATGATGCTGCAATTGAAGTGAAGATACATTACCAAATAAAGGTTAAATTGTTTTAGAAAATATGGAATTCGTGTACCAATTGGCAAATATGAACCTAATTATCAACTGGAACAAAGAGAAAGTATACTGAAAAATCCAAAAATTTCGATATCCGTTTATTAACTACAAACTACAGGGGTAACTGGCTTATATGGCAAGAAATATTTTGAGCTATATTTCATTAACAATTATAATTCAGTAGAGTTTGGTATGCCTTTTTTTGTATTTGTTGTGTTTCAAACAATATGAAGAAATAATCAGTTGATTATCATCATTGTATGACCATGTAATGCTGTGTACATTATATTTGAAAAATGGGTAAAATGTAGTATTTCCGCAAGAAATGTGGAATTTAGATCCATTGTATGATTATTTGAAAGCTTATGATGCATTTTGCGAATTAAAGGTGTTACATAATTGGAAGCAGACATTGATATAAAACCATATAATTTTGTAGCTAACTATCCAACTTATGTGATTAATATGACACATTAAACACAGTAGCTACATAAAAAACAACAATCTAATAATGTGCTACTTTCAATAATAAAATACCAGTTGATACACTTCCCTACAGAATTATGTGTGGAAAGAAACATCTACCTTATGACGCACAATGTAGCATACGAAATGAAAATTTTTAATACTGATCAATCTAGGTCATCATGTTTTACAGGTATTTTATGAGCTCTAAACTGAGCATCCAAGTATGTATCAATTTCCTTTTTTTATTAAATCGAAAGGATTCATGCATAAAAATCGTTGCCATAAATTAATATTAGATTTTGTATCACATACTTTTATTTGATGATCAATATTTAACAACTCTATTATCTTTGCAATATATACTTGTAAGGTAAAATTTTACCTCTGCGACATTTGTTAAATATCTCAAACAACTTTTCAATACAATCCATTTCATCAGGCTTAAATATAAACATTTGCACTCTTTCATTAGTAGTTTTATACATATTCAGAATATGATTTTGAAAATCTTTGAATCTATATATTTGATTGTTATGCGGATGCGGTTTTCTAGGATAACGGTTTTAACGTTTATTACCATCACTGGACCACTGCACACAATTATGAAAAAAGTCCTGTTGATTAGATTCAGATAGTACAAGGGTGTCAATCACCTTTGCTGTTTGAAACTGTATCATTTAATGTTTAATATTTTATTTAAGGTTTATCGATAAATAAATGTGTGAAAATTAGGAAAAGTTATTTGTACAATAACAACTTGTTTAAATTGGTCTCTGAAGTTGCTTTATGAAGCAAAAAAGTAATGGAATGTTCAATGAGTGAAAGGCATCTTTCTGTAAAATTACGTTTCTGCGTCCTGTGCGGTGCTCAGCTGAACAAGAAAGAGTAGCTCCTGCTTCTACAAGAGCTCTAACTCGACTGAACAAAGCAGGAAGCATGCACTGATGTAGCTCTTCAGTACACTGCCTCTAGCTATCAAGACCGCAACTTCTTATTTTTGCTCCATTTCACTTCACAGTCTGGCTGTACCATTCGCTTACTAGTTGTTAAGTCCTTTAGAGACGGTGCTGAGGTTGTTTCCATTCACAACATTGCAGGAATATGCTTCATTTTTCACGTAAAATATTCGTTTTTATGTTTTTTACACTTTGGGCACTCGAATAAACCAATTAATGCAAAGAAAATAATGTATTTGCATCCTAAATAAACTGTTTAAAATGACTCAATTTGATTCAACTTTGTTTATCAAATATCAACTATATATACAAGCTGCAAGCTACTGTACTCTGTCAAACTCTATACAGATATTTGACCGAAGAATGCGGCTATTATCTCGAGAAGTTTTATATATGTTATATTACATGAGTCATTTTTTGTCTTCGCTTATGAACAATTCATTGTCATCTCCCAGGTGGGTTTTAAGACCTGTTCTAAGAGCAGAATGATGTGTTTGAGCCGAAATTAAAGGAGCACTCTGTTAACTCAGAGGCAGGCCTCCATGATGCGCCGATGTTCAGGAGGACAGAGGTCTGCAGCTCAGTGAGCGAGTTGGTCATCACTGAGTGGAAGGCGTTCGTTAGGAAAAGTTTTGTCCTGTTTTGTCTTGGTTGTACAAGTGAAATAGTTAGTGGCATTGAAATTTTTTTCACGAAAATTGCATTATCTCGATAGCAGCCGTATGTGGATATACTCACTGCACTAAGATATAAAATATGCACACACAGAAAGTGAATTTAAATATACATATGAAATCAAATTCATGATCAGCCATCCAACACTAAGAGTTAGCACACTCAATGCTTTCAGACAATATATTTACAGTTTGCTTATATCACTGATTCTGAATATTACTACTGTGCTCAATGTATACACCTACTACTGCTTCCATACACTGACAGAAGTAGTTACAGTGCATGTGAGTAATTAACTCCACCTGAACAGGCCTCGAAAGACCCTAATGGTAGTAACCGACTACCATGTCAATGTCAACCTACAAGTGTCACTAGAAGCGAATATGAAGGGGTGTGTGTTCAGCACACTGCTCTCCTGGCCATTGGCAATTTTCATGACTGGAGCAGCTACTTCTCAGTCATGTAGCTCCTCTGTTTGCCTCACAAGGGCTGTGTCCACCCAACTTGCCAACAACGCTTGGCAGACTGAACAGTCACCCATATGTGTGCTAGCCAAGCCCTTTGGTGATCTGACAGGAACCAGTGATACCACTGCAACAAGGCCATTAGCTCAAGTGATAACAGTATTGCCACATTACCAATATCTCTCGTCCATTTACCACCGGAAAATGCAAAGGTAGAAATATTGTGAGATACATTTTTGAATTACTAGTACGTGAAGAATCATGCTGCGAAGTCCAAGTACGTGAATTTTTCTTAACACTGTATGTATATGAGCGTTGGACAGCATGTATAATACTAACTGATGAAGAAAGGTGCAGCACCGTGTGGCAGTTATTGTTTATCATCAACATGGACTAATGCAATGAATATGGATGATACGATACTCTGTGGTATTCTGCAGTTTGAATTCACTCTGTTTTCTTTTTTTTTTAGCAGTTGCATTGATTTGATTTTGTAAATGATACTGACAATATTATACACGTGTATAATGCATTATTCATACTACAACTTCTCCTGGATAATTATTTTATTCAAATTGCACAAGAATTCCTACTGACATAGTGTAATAATTTTGACTGTAAGTTGTGTTCATATCACTAAAATTACAGATTGTACATCAGAGCTTTTATAATTTTTGTCTTCGATGGATTAATTATTCTTAGCCAATTGATCATGAAAAGGAACCACAGAATACCACCCGCACACAACACTGATGTATGCTACCATAAATATTTTTCTCTGCGATTCGTGTGCAGATTTTATTTTTGGCCTCATACATCAACAATGAAATCTTGTTTAACAATAAATACCATCAGCACTGTTCTTAGAAAATGCAGTCTGATTCGATTAATTTTTTCTTTTACTAATAGAGTTCAGTACCACTGGTGCACATTTATTTCTTACACATCGGAATATTGTTTGCAGTTTCAAGTAATTTCAATTTGCCCCTGTGATAGAAGTTGAGATGGTGGCCAACAAAAGATAGAGGATTTCTTTTTTAATTAAGATTTTCCTTTGCTCAATAAATAATTATCATTTAAATTGATGCCACCAATATAAAAATTATTAAATTGTTTTGCAAATTAGTTTAACACAAACCCATGCTATTTTCAACTAGAAGTACAGACGAAGTTGCTATATAATTACAACTAACAATAGCTACACTTCTTGCAGCTATGATAAAACAATTAATCTAAAATTATAATTAAAAGTGGAAGTGAGTTTTCAATAATTAATCATAAATTTGGCTCTGTTTGTTTTTACCAGCAAATGAACATAAAACTACAATAATTTTACATTAAATGTTTTTCATTCAACAGACCTCAAATCGATTTGTCTCTTGCGTCGGCGACGTACATCAGAAGAAGATGACAAAAGGGTACTAAACAAAAGAATGACATAGATTAACAAAGAATGTGAAACAAATATTGTGTCTGTTTTACTTAATTATCATCTTTTTAAGAAATAATTACATAACTGAATGAATATTATTGAGTTATGTAATCTTCCACACGTTCATATCCCACTTGTAATAAAAAATACATATTGTGGATGTTGTAACCTCCCCAAAAATATAGCTATTTTCATACAGAGAGGTAAATATATACATTTGGGATCATGAACTGAAGCAAAATAAACACAGTTTGTAGCACCTTTATGTCAGATTGCAACATTCTCCTCCTTTCCCCTTCTTTCCATGCTTAAACACCTTTTCCCCATTTTTGTTTCCCTTTTTTGTACATCAGACATAAATTTCTTCGCTTCTGGATTTTAAGACTTTGTTTAATCAGATGTCAGCAATTGTCAGCAAATATTAAAGTATAATTTATTGAAATCTACACTACTTAATGATACTCAATGGCAGCCATGAGTCTCCTTAGTAACAACAGTCAAGTAGCATCTGTGATATTACATAAAAAACAATGATGCCACAACTGGTGAATACTATATTCAATTAGTGCTGGAGTAAATCTAATCGTTCCCATCTATCTACTGTGTTCTATCTTGTTGGGCTCGTTAGAGTTTTACCACAATGGATTTTTCACAAGATAATCATGTCTAAGGTTTAGAAGGAGAAGTTGTGTACACTTTCAGAGGAATTCAAGACTCATTTTATCAGAACTAATGGTATCACTCTGTGATGTACAGTCAGTGAGAGAAATATTGTAATCGATGAAAAGCGTAAAAGAATAAGGCTGCACATCCAGAACAACACACAATTAAATAACACTGAACTTCACTAGTCGAAATATAGGTAAACTACTCTGGTACACGCTTTCATTTCAGGATCTGAAAAACAGCGATCACTGAATGAGTTTATTGCGTATCTTGCTGTGGCATTAATCTGGTCAGAAATTTCAATCCACAAGGTAAACAACTCTGCCTTCAAATAATTTCTTGAGAAGTGCACAGAAACGTGAGTATCAGAGAGGACTCAAGGAAAAAGCAACATATGGCCAATCTTTGAGAATGTTATAGAAAAAATAAAAGAGGCGATCGCTAACCGTGATGTGGGATTCGTTATATATAAAGAGTGAGAGAGAGAGCGAGAAAGGAGGGGGAGAGAAATATTAATTAATTATCTACTCCAGTTATGTTTCAGATTTCTGTTTGTTATAGTTTTTGTGGCTAAGATGATCAGGGAGGTATTCCTCATATTAATTTGGTCATTAATTACTTTCTTTTTCATAGCAAGGGCCCTGTGTATGTGAATGTTTTCTTGTAATGCTAGGAGTTTGTCATTGTGATTGATTACTCTAATAATTATCATGTCTTAGCATTCTAGCTGGTATACATCTGCTATTTGGTATTTATCTGGTTTTTCTGTTGTTGTTTGTAAATGTTGGTGGAGTGGGTTTCTTGTTCAGTAAGCTGTGTAGTCCCTGTTTCTTTATTGTATTTGCTATCCTGTATGTTGATTTATAGTCATATGTTGAAGTGTAGCATTTCCTTCTGTTGGTCATGTCATAAGTGTTATTATTTTGTGTTTCTGTGTGTGCTGTAGTTTCTGTTGGGTTCTTTGGTATTTGTGTTCCCTGCTTGTTTTCATTTTTCTTTACTTGTGTTACTGTTTTTGGATGGAGTCTTTCTACTATATGAGTGTTGCAAACATTGTTTGTGGCAATGAGTTGTACTGTTAGTACTTTCTTTCACTGTTTTCTCTGCTGAATGGTATATTATTTACTCCGTGTAACGTGTCGTAGGACCGCTGTTTTTGATTCTGTAGGTAGTTGGATGATGCATACATAAATGTATCTGTGGCTCTTGGTTTCTGAAATGTCAAATCTGTGCTCATTGCTGCCTCTCCTTGTTCAAATATCCAAGAAATGTATTTGTTCTTGTGTTTCTTTCTTCACAGTAAATTGATTATTTTTGTGTATACTGGTCATGTCTTATGATGTACATATATTTTCTCTGTTGGTTCATCTACCACATGGATGATGTCATCCCATATCTGTACCAGTACATGATTGTGTATTCTCTCTTTGTGATGACTGTACTGAAGATTGCGTTTTCTGTGTGGTTGATGAAAATGTAAATTGGAAGTAGTTTTGGGATGTGATTGTTTTGAGGATTTTCATTATTTCATTAATATTTTCTGCAGGTAGTCTGTTGTATGTCAGTAAGTTTTTTTCAATTAGCTATACTGTGGCTGCAGGGGATATCAAGGCGTACATGTTGTCTGTTTCGAAAGAGATGAGTGATGTGGTTTGTGGAAAGTGTATGTGTGTGTTCATTTGTGTTTTCCACCGTTATGTTCTTCATTTCACAATGCTGGATTACGATCTTGTTCATGTGTTTTGCCACTTGGTATGATGGTGCATTCATGAAATTAATAACAGGCCTCAACAGAAGAAAGGAATGTATCAAACCACACACACAACAAAAACAAAAGAGGGAAGATAAACACACAGTGACAGTTGGGAACACTACACTCTTTAAACGCACACACATACATCACAAAATGAACACTGCAAGTGATATGTTATAGTAAATATGGGTGAAAAACACCGGAAGTTGGCCAGCTTTAGTATGAAGGCCGAATGAACACATCACCAGGACCACACATATGGACAAATAACGACAAACAATACAGGAGATCGTAAGTAAAACCAAATGATAATTTAACATCACGATGTTTATGCTAGAAAAGTTTGTTGTAATCTGAGAAGAAACAGGAAAACATGACAAATTTTAATATAATAACATATTGTAACTACTACATAATATGATTATTATATTTATAAAAAGAAAGGTATATTATAGGCCACAGAAGATGCATTGAAAATAAAAGAAGTGAAACGTGTATGGCAGAAACCAACTGCCTTTCATTTAGTTGCATAAACAGAACTCACATCCAGGAATTTCGCAGCAACTAGAGAACGATGAAAACGAAAAAATGACGACAAGGTTGAGTACTTGGTTACGACGATAGCTTTGATAAAATCATACACTTCATATTTGCCCTAGACTCAGTGGATGCACCAGCCATGAAGCAGGCCAACCATTTCTCACCAACAAAGACCTAGATTTGGAACTGTTTGCAGTGTATGAATAAATGTATTTGCCTGATTTGATTCAGCGTTTGGAATAAGAAGGTATGGAAGAAGGATAAAGAGTAGAAGAAACTGAAGTGTGTTAGGGACATCATTGGCTGATTTGCTAAAGACATATTCGAATTAAATTTGAGGAAGAATCCAGATGTGGAAAGATTTGCAACTTTGACTGTACCTGCCTTATGGTTGCTCACAAGATACGTTCCATCAGCGTATGTAGATATCGAGTGCCGATTCTACGTGTATAAGGAGGTACGAAACTAAAAGAGCCAGCGACTTAGTGTCAAAAACATTGAAATGATATATGTGATCAAGTGTGATAGTGTATGGGACGAAGGCTAATGTAGCTGGTTCATATCCAGATAATGTAATTTTTCTCAGCACATTTTTGCACAATTTCATATGAATTTTCAGAACTTTTCGCCAGTTTTTCTGACTATAATTTGTACTTTAAAGTCGTCTCACTACCAATTAAACTGCTTGCAACTTGTTGCACCTGCCACACACCTTGCTGTCATAAAGCAAGTAACCATTTCTGTGTTTAATGTCCATTTACACACTAATTAAACTGTTTTCACTCACAGCGTAGCTGGTCCCACTAAATTAGCAAGTTACATAGCGTCCTGTGGTGGGATATTACTCCTATACATTAAGCTTGTAGACACAGCATTTGCTAAATTAACAAACTGAATTCACACGAACAGTTGCGACAAATATGAAAGCACTCACTTCGCAAATTAAGAATTCAGTCGACAATGTAGTATCCGTTTTCGATGTCACGATTTTTGTTACGATCTTCATATGCCTGTAAAACTGTGAAATGAGACAGTAGCACATCACCACCTCGCATGTATTACTGGTGGCAATGTGCTGAGTGTGAGCAAACTTTACGTCTCAGTACATTACAATAACACAAATGCTGTAATGCTGTAACTGTCCATCCAACGATTTGCTATTAATATTCATGAGCAAATATTCTTAACGTGGTGTACACTTTACGAGTGCGCTACTGATTCCAACTATGAAAACAGTATAGTCTCGACTATTCTCTATTTATTTATTTATATAGCTCTTTTGACATTCTCAGATGCCAGTAAAAACGTAATAGTATGATAATATTAAAAGAATGATAGAAAATGTTAACATTTCACGCTTCTTAGAAGCTAAATAAAAGTTCACTTGGAATGAATATAGTGAAGACCATTGACCCTGTTCTTTTAAAGGCGCCATTCCCGAAAACGACGGAAGAGCTGAAGCTCGATACTGTGGAACAAATGCAGTACTTTAATTTCAACGAGAGTTCATTCAGTGATGATATTAACAACTAAATCATTATGCACAGTAGCAAATACTGGTTACGAAACTTAATTTTTGCATATCATCAATTCTAGTTTTAATATCAGATAATATGGTCATTTCTACGCAGTGTTACTTATACGCTCAGTGAAAACGTCCTGGATTTCTTCCACGCTTTTCATGTTTTCACAAAATATGTTTCTCTAACTTTGTGTTGTAGCTACGTGAGAAAAATATTTGGTGTGCCTTAAAATGTATGTATTTGGCAATTATATTCCTTAGGTATAGTCAGAAGATGAAAATGAAAGATTGTATCGTTCTTTAGGACATAACATTTTTCATCACAACTATAGATATTTCATATGTGTTGTGATAATTTGTTAGGATGACCATATGAACAATAGGTAAGCTTATACATTGTTGGAATGCCATACTAGCATGCACCAGTAGTTTAACGTTGGAGAACTTGGCACCCCCAGAGGAAAAGTCACTTGAACTAATTAAATTGTTGAAAGGGATGTTTCAGGAGAAACAGTAAATATTTTAGGAGATGGTACCATAAACTAATTCGAATAACACAACCTATGTAACTTGTGTTCAATTCTTATTGGTTGCAGATATACAGCTGTTTGCAGAGGTAAGTTTTTATTTAGAGTGTTGATGCTCCAGTCATTTTTTCTTCTAAATTCAAGTTGTGAAGTTACATCGCTGAATTTTTAATTATGATTGTGGTGATGATTAGCAAATTTCACCCCCTACAAGAAGAGATGTGAGCGCCCCACTATATTTGTTACTGTCAGAAATGTAGCCTGTTGTGACTTAGCAAGACAGCCAAGCCACTATGAGATAGCCGAAAGGCACACGTTTAAGCTCACGCAGGCTGGCGTGAGGTCTGGAACAGTTAAAGGAGTTGCGTCTAGTAAAAAAAGTACGTAGCTTCTGGAATACTTAACTTTAATCCATAATTGGTAAACATCGGTCTGACGGTACATGCATCACAAGATAAATAGCAAATGATAATGGCGCCTTGCTAGGTCGTAGCAAATGACGTAGCTGAAGGCTATGCTAACTATCGTCTCGGCAAATGAGAGCGTAATTTGTCAGTGAACCATCGCTAGCAAAGTCGGCTGTACAACTGGGGCGAGTGCTAGGAAGTCTCTCTAGATCTGCCGTGTGGCGGTGCTCGGTCTGCAATCACTGATAGTGGCGACACGCGTGTCCGACGTATACTACCGGACCGCGGCCGATTTAAAGGCTACCACCTAGCAAGTGTGGTGTCTGGCGGTGACACCACATTCCTCCCCCGCAAATCGGCGGACGGTTGTGGTATAAAGCTTCCGCCCGCCGTGGAGAGGACCCAATGTTGGCGTATGCGACGAGGTGGGGAGCCTAACAACAGGCGAGGCTGTGCCACCCGCACCCTGCCATTCGGTCCGAGGGGAGCTAGAAAACGCCTGAAAACCTAGTCCAGGGTGCACGCCAACATGCGGTGTATGCGCCCGTAGAGACACAGGAGGGGCCCAAGGGTCGACCTCCATCGGGCCGGGGCACCCGACGGGCGAAGACGCCATGTGGTCCGGAGCAGGCAAGAGTTCCATGTCGGAGGACAACTGGTCACGGGAAGCGATCGGCGGCGCGTGACCCAGGGAGGCGCCCGGCGGTTGCAGCGACGCGTCCACTGTGGGCGTCGCCGGCGGGAGAACAGGCGGCGGCGCGTCGCCATGGGGCAAAATGGATGGCAGCGTCGGTAACACCTGGGGATGAGGCGAGCCAGTAGATGGGTCCCCAGGGCGCTGACCGGACGGCACCGTCGCTGAAATCAGACGGGGAGCGGTTCAAAAAATGGTTCAAATGGCTCTGACCACTATGGGACTTAACTTCTAAGGTCATCAGTCCCCTAGAACTTAGAACTACTTAAACTTAACTAACCTAAGAACATCACACACACCCATGCCCGAGGCAGGATTCAAACCTGCGACCGTAGCGGACGGGGAGCGGCAGTTCCCGTGCGACGACAGAGGCGCAGCTGATTGAGATGCCGACGCACCTCACCAGAGGCCCCCAAAACCAGATACATAGCGTGGCCGAGGCAGCAAAGAATGCGCCCTGCGAGCCAACGCCGTGAACCTCGATAGTTGCGGTAGTAGACAACGTCGCCTGGGGCAAAAGCAGGTGTCTGTCGCTGCACAGGAACCTGATGCGGCGGATGCAGCAAAGACATCAAGGTGCGATGAGGGCGACCGTGAAGCAACGCAGCCGGCGAGCGACCATCTCGAGGCCGAGAGCGATACGTGGACAAAAGGAGCAATAACGCGTCCTCCCGAGAATGCGACTCTTTCAGCTTCAACATCTGTGACTTGAAATTCCTGACCAACCGTACAGCGCCACCGTTTGACTGTGGCGGAAACGGCGCGGACGTCAGATGTTGAATACCATTGGCCTCGCAGAATGACTGAAATACTGCGGACATGAACTGTGGGCCATTGTCGGAAACAATAGTCTGTGGAAGACCTTCAATGCAAAAGATAGCGGATAACGCTTGGATGGTGGCAGATGACATCGTGGAATACATCCGGACAACAATAGGAAAAGTACTGAATGAATCGACAACAACCAACCATCGAGCATTCCAGAATGGACCAGCAAAATCGATGTGTAAGCGTTGCCAAGGCGAAGTGGCTTTTGGCCATGCAAAGAATGTCCGCGGTGGTGCGGATTGTTGTTCGGCACACACCATGCAAGAAGAGCACATTTGTGTAAACGCAGCATCAATTCCAAACCAAGTACAGTGTTGACGAGCAAGTTGTTTCGTTCGCACTATACCCCAATGGCCTTGGTGGAGAAGCCGTAAGACAGAGGACTGTAACGAACGTAGGACCACGACCCTGGACTGATCATTATGAGAACGCAACAGCAAAACACCACGTCGTACAAAAAGTCTCTCCTTGTGAGCAAAAAATCGGCGAACCAACGGATCTCCGATCCGTGACAAGGGCCATTGCGTAGGAACGAAACGCAGAACGGTAGCAAGGACAGGGTCAGCAGCTGTGGCTGTAGCTACACGACGAAAATCAATCGGAAACGATATGACCACGTCATCGGTTTCCGCATCAATGAACATGCAAGCAAGTTCGGAAGAATCGAATGCTCTATCCTCAGCAACAGGCAAACAGGACAACGCATCTGCGTTTCCGTGCTTAGCAGTGGACCGATGCAAGATATCGTAGCGGTACTGCGAGAGGAAAATAGACCAGCGAATAAATTTCTGCGCTGTATGTGGAGGTACAGGCTTGTTCGGATGGAAAAGCGATGTCAAAGGTTTGTGGTCTGTGATGATGGGAAAGTGACGACCATACAAGAAATCATGAAACTTTGTAACACCAAAGACGAGAGCCAATGCTTCTTTCTCGATCTGTGAATAATTCCTTTGCGCAGACGAGAGCAATTTGGACGCAAAGGCAATAGGGCGATCGTGCGATCCATCTTTGTGCGCAAGCACAGCACTGATCCAGAAATCCGATGCATCTACCATCAACAAAAGGGGTTTCAGGGGATCGAATGGCGTAAGGCAAGTATTGGAAAGCAACGCCGATTTCAATTGGCGAAAGGCGCGTTCGCATTCCGTCGTCCAGACGAACGGAACATCTTTACGGCGTAAGCGATGAAGCGGAGCTGAAATGGAAGAGGCGTGGCGCACATACTTACGGTAGTAATTGATTTTTCCCACCACACTCTGTAGCTGCTTCAGATTCTGCGGCGAAGGCAAGTCTTGTATGGCACGAAGGTGCTCTGGACTGGGATATATGCCTTGGGCATTGAGCACATGGCCCAGGTAGGGTAAGTCACGAGCAAAAAACACACATTTGTCCTTCCGCAAGCGAATACCATTTTATCGCAAGACCTGAAATAATGTTCTGAGATTGGCTAAATTATCTTCTTCCGTCTTTCCGGAGATCACAATATCGTCCAGATAGTTTGCTGCAGTAGGGAGCGACGCACAAAGAGTTTGTAAATATTGCTGAAACAATGCAGGGGCGGATGCACACCCGAATGGCAGTCGTTTGAATCAGTACAAACCAAGATGCGTGTTAACCTCCAAAACGTGCTGGGAGTCTTCGTCCACCGGTATTTGCACGTACGCATCTGCTAGGTCCAACTTCGAAAAATATTTACCCGGGCACAGTTTGTCAAAAAGATCTTCCGGGCGGGGTAAAGGAAAAGTTGCAATCACTAGTTGTGGATTCACTGTCGCCTTGAAGTCCACACAAAGTCTCAGTTTTTCGAAAGGTTTTTGCAAAATTACTAAGGGTGATACCCAGAGAGAAGCCTGCACACGTTCAATCACACCTTGTGATTCCAAGTCGTGTAATGTTTTTGCAACCACATCACACAAGGCGTGGGGAACATTGCGCGATTTGAAAAATTTCGGTTGCGTCTTTACTTTCAGTTCCAAATGGGCTTTATAGTTCTTAGCGAAACCGAGGCACGGTGCAAAAATGTCTGCAAACTCTTCACATAGACGAGAAACACTGTCTGAAGAAACAGTCTGGTTCACTGATAGGACCTGATTGACTATAGACAAGTTAAACAACTGAAATAAATCCAAACCAAACAAGTTCACTGCGGAAGAAGAGCGAAGGACGTAAAATGAAACAAGTTTTGTTTGTCCCTTTTATGTCGCAAGAAGGCTGCACTGTCCTAACACAGGGATCGCTTGTCCTGAATAACTACTTAACTTAACATTTGTGGCATGCAACGGAGGTGTGCCCAGCTGTTTGTACGTGTCGTGATTGATCAATGAAACTGCAGCTCCAGTATCGAGCTGGAATGGTATCACCTTGCCGTTAATGTCCAAGTCTACAAAAAGTTTATTGTCCTGCTGACGACAAGAGCGACTGTCTCGTGCCACGTGAACTGACACTGGGACAGAATCACTAGCGACTTGACGGGATTTCCGGCGATGTCGATGCACACTATTTGTGGGATGAACACAGTCACTGTTAGAGAGAGTGGCACTGGGTGGAGTGGAATGAACTACATGAATTTCCATGGGCGAAGTTTCACAAGCCGGAATATCCTTGGTTCTATTTCGATTCTGGCGCGAAGCAAAGGGCCCTGTATGGTTGTGAGTGTCCGATCTGAGCTTTTTCTGGCAAACACTTTGAACATGTCCTTTTTTATTACAGAAAAAGCAAATAGCTTGGCGTGACGGGCAATTCTCACGCAAATGTGTAGTAGCACACCGTGTGCATGATTTCACCGCATTTGCTTGCCGACGCGGGACATGTGGCTGAGAGCCAGGCGGCTTTGGCACGGCCGGGCGCGAGGACTGTTTACTGTTCCGTGCAGCTCGCCCGGCGGGCCAGTCAATGTGACACACGGGTGGCGAAGTTTCAAATGAATCCTGAGCAAAGTCAAGTGTGTCCTGCCGATCCAATATGTCCATCACTTGTTGAAGGGAGGGATTGACTAGTTTCAAAATCTGTTCCTGTATACGAACATCAGAAACGTTTTGTGCAATTGCATCACGTACCATAGTATCTGAATAAGGGAGTCCACATTGACACTCAAAAGCACAATCCCTAGTAAGGCCTTGCAAAGTTGCAACCCACTCCCTATTAGTCTGACCTGCCATACGTTTTGTAAGAAAGAAGGTATACCTTTTTGCTACTACATTGACTGATTCTTTGAAATATGCATCTAATGCAGACAAAATTTCGTCGTAGGACAGAGTTGCTACATCGCGTCGGGGAAATAATTTCACTATCACATGGTACGTCTGGACGCCTACAGATGCTAATAAAAAAGGCTGCCGCTCATTACCTTGAATTCTGTAGGCGGCGAGATGGAATCCAAATTGGCGTGACCACTCCATCCAGCTTTCCAGCGCCGCATCAAAAGGATGAAAAGGTGGTGCAACTGCATGTTGTGGCTGCGGTAGCAGTGAAGCGGCGGCTGCCGCATCGTTTTGCATTGGACGTTGACCCTGGACGAGCTGTCCAAGGGCATCCAGTAAGGCCTGCGTCTGCTGATTCTGTAAGCGATAAAATTCGGACAGTACATCTGGAGTTTGTGGCGAAGCCATTACACAAGTAAATCAGTCTGTAGAGATACGAACGCGATTTAGCTCGTCGCCAACCTGTTGTGACTTGGCGAGACAGCCAAGCCACTATGAGGTAGCCGAAAGGGACGCGTTTAAGCTCATGCAGGCTGGCGTGAAGTCTGGAACAGTTAAAGGAGTTGAGTCTAGTAAAAAAAGCACGTAGCTTCTGGAATACTTAACTTTAATCCATAATTGGTAAACATCGGTCTGACGGTACATGCATCACAAGATAAATAGCAAATGATAATGGCGCCTTGCTAGGTCGTAGCAAATGACGTAGCTGAAGGCTATGCTAACTATCATCTCGGCAAATGAGAGCGGAATTTGTCAGTGAACCATCGCTAGCAAAGTCGGCTGTACAACTGGGGCGAGTGCTAGAAAGTCTCTCTAGACCTGCCATGTAGCGGCGCTCCGTCTGCAATCACTGATAGTGGCGACACGCGGGTCCGACGTATACTACCGGACCGCGGCCGATTTAAAGGCTACCACCTAGCAAGTGTGGTGTCTGGCGGTGACACCACATAGCCCAACTTCACCTTCCACGCTATAGAATTCTACCTATCACCAAAACTATGTATTTACAAATTCTTTTCATCTTACATTTGTATGATAACCTATGACTAAAAGGAACCTAATTTGAATTGAATTGTAACTTATCTGAATGCGGCTTGTCTTTGTTTTAAAGGTTCTAAGTTTTATCTTCACACCAACAATATATCATACACTCAAGATGAGAACCATGCGTTGCTCGAGAAACATCGAAACTGAAGTACATTTCATTCCACACACGAATCTACAGGTCCGTGTTTAACGATTTTCTTTGCAAAGCCATCCACTGCAGAAAGCACAGAAATATTTGTTATGTAATTGAAAACGCCTTTTCTTGTCACACTGTGTTTTATTTTCTCAGAATCATTAGCAATAACAGACAAGAACCTGAAAACATAGTCAACTCCCTGATGAACAGATTACGGAAACACTTTAATAAGGCTCATATCGGAACAAAATTATTTGCAATTCAATAATTAATTTTATTTAAAAGAAGAAGGATTACCAATGGGGTCTCCAGTGGCAGGAGCCTTAGCAAGTATTTTCATAAACCACATTGAACAGATAATGTTCACAAAAATAGTAGCAAAAGAATGCAACATACTATACTGATTCTAGTATATGGATGACATGCTCTGCCTAATAGATGAACCATAAATAACAATTTAAAAATTACATACTGACATCAAAAGGGTACATAAAAATATAAAATTCCCAATGGAAGGGAACACAGTAACCAAATTAACTTTCTGGATATAACAATCAAAAAGTAATACAATAAGCATACATTTGAAATGTACTGTAAACCCACAGCAGGTGAGAATATAATCCCCCAATCCATGAACCACCTACAGTCATAAAGCAAGCAGGACTTCGATACATGCTGTGTAGAATCAGCACAATCTCACTCAATAAAGAAAACTACCGAAAGAAACTGGACATAATAATGCAGGTAGCCCAAAACAATGGGTACAATAGTAACATAGCTACAAAGCTGAACAACAAATTAAAAGAAAAATGAAAGTAGAAAGCTCAAAACGATTGACAACATAACAACAGAACCAAATATTTCCACAATAATAAAGTCCCATAGCAACTACACAACATATTCAGGAAAACACAATAGAAAACATGAGATGGTACACAATGACACAAAGAAGTACTCACACATAAGACCACCAAAATATTCGAAAGACAGGGAATAAACATAGCATACACAACGGACAATTCTATCCAGGACTACTCTCCAAACTGACAAAAATAGAGATATATACCTGAAAGCAACAAGAAAAGACGTTTTTATTTATAAAACAAATAGGTGCCTGTTTATTGAATCGACAGCTTCAACAATTCGATTTCTCAGGTCTTGAACAGTAGCTGCCATAGATGGAAAAAAGACTCGGTCTTTTATGCAACCCTCTCAGGTCTGGTAACTTAGGAGACCAAAAGCAATGAACAAGATCTTTTTGTCAACCTCTTACAATCCATTGTTGTGGGATGGTGTTGTTTCGAGAATGCCGCACCTGAAGGTAAAAGTGAGTTGGGGCGCTGTCATACATAAAAATGAATTCATTGAAATTGTTGTGAAGTTGAGCAAATAATAAATTTCGCAGCATGTCTGGATATGACAGTCTTGTCACGGTATCCTTTAAAAAAAATTAAAAAGAAAAAAAAAAATCCATAAACTTTGCGGGCAGAAACGACACAAAACGCGTTCAGTTTCGGTGACTTTCTTTCTTTCATGTTCGAACTCAAAATTCTTACATTTATAGGACTTTACTTTACCCTATAGATGAAAACTCAGTTCATCTGAAAAGATTTGTCGTTTGGGAATAAAGTGTCCTCCACTCTATCTTGGAAAACTGAATTACCAGATTAGGACCTTTCTTTATGGACACCGGGACGAAATTGCTGCAGTGACTGCAACTTGCAAGGCTTTACATACAGGCATCGTTCCAGTATAAGACACATCGTTATTTGAGAAAGTTGAAGTTCCTGGCCTGCACACTTGTGGACCCGAGAGCTCCGTGCGAAGGCAATTCGTATATGCTCGACACTTTTATCAGACGTGAAAAGCCGACCAGGGCTCTCCCCTTTGCATACACAGCCAAGGTCTAAAAATTTCGTTTGCCAGTCATAAATCTGTTAGTGCAGAGGGGGATTCTTGCAAAACCAACAGCGAAATGCACGTTGCTCTCGAACAGTTGATTGGATTAACACAGATTCCTACATAGGAAAGATTCCTCTTGTGGTGTAGCCGCCATGTTGCTACAAACAAACAACACAACCTGTGTCACAACTTTGAACCTTCCTCTGTCCAGTGACATGCACAATGCGTTCCTATCTATTACAGTGTCTCCGCAAAAACAATGGAAGTCTGTTGTTTCTTTTTGAATCACTCAGAAGATCAGTGAAAGTTTTATAGAATTCTTTAAGTAGGTTTCTCTCAAGTATTGTATTTTTGAGTTCTGTCCCTGGTCTTGCCGGGGTACGAATTGTCGAGTATGCCGAAATGGTAGCTTTGTGCGTGTTTTACAATGGAAACGCTGCTGCTCCTTGTAGATCATACGGCAAAATACGAGATTCGTGAGTGTTTATTCGTGTTATCGCTGAACTGCGTGTTACTGGTGCAGTGCCCCGCAGTAATATGCCATCTGAAACTCACAGAAGCGTACAGTGTGTGGATGAAGTAGAAACATTATTTAGATGGTAGTACGTAGTCCTTGAACACGGAAATATCTACACGCATAGCTGCGATAATATGAAGTACATAGTTTATGGACGACTCCGTCATGTGGACTTCCTTGAAAACGAGGAGCCCACGTTGTTGGAAGAAGTTCCTTTGGCTGTGAACTTGTGTATGTTCTTCCAACATGACGGGACACATAAACAGTCTATTCGATTAGGTGAAACGTCGTCTAAATCTGACATTCACCGGAAGTGGATTGACGGAAATGGTCACATTTGTAGCCCACCAAGGTTCGCAGGACTTACTCCTTCGATTTTTGCTTGTGAGGGTGGTCGAAAGGCGAAGTCAACTAAGAAAACGTAAACGGAAATGACAATTTGATCGTTCGGCTTGTGAGTAGAGCTGTTCTCATAAAAGAACGCGAAGGCGGCCGCAGAGTAGCAGCAGGTGGTCTTGTGAGTAAAATTCTAAAGTGGAATGAAGACGACTGCGGAAATTAACAAAATGAATTCGGAAATTAATCATTTTCCTTTACTGAACGTCTCCTGCGGATATTTTTTTGGGCTACATTCTAATTTCTGTAAATCTGTAAGCAATAAAAACTTAACTCATGTTGTAGGTAATGCTTTATTTGACTTAGTACATACGTCCACCTCTTAAGATACTTACTGTACCTTCTGAAACATCTTATATAACTGATGTCACAGCTTTCCACCACAGCCAGACTGTAGTCCGATAAAAGTGTGCCAACACCACTAGTTATCAAAGGAGTTTCCAATCGTACTGATCGACATCTACATGTACATGACTACTCTGCAATTCAACGTTAATTGCGCGGCAGAGGGATCAATTACTACTTTCACTCTATTTCTCTGTCGTTCCACCGTTCCATTCTCGAACAATTTGCGGGAAAAACAAACACTTAAATAGTTCCGTTTGAGCTCCGATTTCCCTTATTTTACTAAAATAATCATTTCTCCCTTTGTAGATGTGTTTCAACAAAATGTTTTCACATTCGAAAGAGAAACTTGGAGATTGAAGATTCGAGCAAAGATGGCGCCTGAACGATTTCCATCGCAATCCACCACTCTCTCTCACTTATTTCGCGGTAATAGAAAACGATGTGCACTTGTCAGAAATTTTCCATGTCTTCCATTAGTCCTACTTCACGTTAATCCCATACCGTACAGCAACACTCTACGAGAGGAAATTCAAGCCTAATGTACGCAGTCTCCTTACCGCATTTGTTGCATCTTCTTTGTGTTCTATTTATAAAACACAGATAATGGTTGGCCTTTCCCTCACAATATCTACACTCCTGGAAATTGAAATAAGAACACCGTGAATTCATTGTCCCAGGAAGGGGAAACTTTATTGACACATTCCTGGGGTCAGATACATCACATGATCACACTGACAGAACCACAGGCACATAGACACAGGCAACAGAGCATGCACAATGTCGGCACTAGTACAGTGTATATCCACCTTTCGCAGCAATGCAGGCTGCTATTCTCCCATGGAGACGATCGTAGAGATGCTGGATGTAGTCCTGTGGAACGGCTTGCCATGCCATTTCCACCTGGCGCCTCAGTTGCACCAGCGTTCGTGCTGGACGTGCAGACCGCGTGAGACGACGCTTCATCCAGTCCCAAACATGCTCAATGGGGGACAGATCCGGAGATCTTGCTGGCCAGGGTAGTTGACTTACACCTTCTAGAGCACGTTGGGTGGCACGGGATACATGCGGACGTGCATTGTCCTGTTGGAACAGCAAGTTCCCTTGCCGGTCTAGGAATGGTAGAACGATGGGTTCGATGACGGTTTGGATGTACCGTGCACTATTCAGTGTCCCCTCGACGATCACCAGTGGTGTACGGCCAGTGTAGGAGATCGCTCCCCACACCATGATGCCGGGTGTTGGCCCTGTGTGCCTCGGTCGTATGCAGTCCTGATTGTGGCGCTCACCTGCACGGCGCCAAACACGCATACGACCATCATTGGCACCAAGGCAGAAGCGACTCTCATCGCTGAAGACGACACGTCTCCATTCGTCCCTCCATTCACGCCTGTCGCGACACCACTGGAGGCAGGCTGCACGATGTTGGGGCGTGAGCGGAAGACGGCCTAACGGTGTGCGGGACCGTAGCCCAGTTTCATGGAGACGGTTGCGAATGGTCCTCGCCGATACCCCAGGAGCAACAGTGTCCCTAATTTGCAGGGAAGTGGCGGTGCGGTCCCCTACGGCACTGCGTAGGATCCTACGGTCTTGGCGTGCATCCGTGAGTCGCTGCGGTCCGGTCCCAGGTCGACGGGCACGTGCACCTTCCGCCGACCACTGGCGACAACATCGATGTACTGTGGAGACGTCACGCCCCACGTGTTGAGCAATTCGGCGGTACGTCCACCCGGCCTCCCGCATGCCCACTATACGCCCTCGCTCAAAGTCCGTCAACTGCACATACGGTTCACGTCCACGCTGTCGCGGCATGTACCAGTGTTAAAGACTGCGATGGAGCTCCGTATGCCACGGCAAACTGGATGACACTGACGGCGGCGGTGCACAAATGCTGCGCAGCTAGCGCCATTCGACGGCCAACACCGCGGTTCCTGGTGTGTCCGCTGTGCCGTGCGTGTGATCATTGCTTGTACAGCCCTCTCGCAGTGTCCGGAGAAAGTATGGTGGGTCTGACACACCGGTGTCAATGTGTTCCTTTTTCCATTTCCAGGAGTGTATGTCGCTTTTCCAATAGAGGTTCTTCGTAATTATTATTCCTAGATATACCGAAGCGTGTGACATATCGCGTGGTCGAAATTTAGTCGATAACTTTTCGTATTCATGTCGACGACCCTAAATGGGTCAACTGCCAATTTAGCAGCATGTAGATGTCTTGTCTAAATCATTTTGCAATTGATTTTTGGTCTTGTATTGATTTTCCTACATGGCATGTAGCAGCATTATCCGCAAAAAATGTGAGAGGGCTGCTCAGATTGTCCCCTAAATCGTTTGTATAGAGCAGGAACAGCAGGCGGCGTGTAACACTTCCTAGAGGAATGACAGATATCACTTCTCCTTTACTTGATTACTTTCCAACATTTATTACGATCTATGACCTCTCTGTCAGAAAATCATGACTCAGCCGCCACAGTTGTGTTGATGTTCAATAGGCACACAACTAGTTTAAAAATAGCTTGTGAGGAGCGATGTGAAAAGCCCTTTGGAAATCTATGATAAGGAATTAATTTGAGATCCCCTGTCGATAGCAATCATTACTTCATGATAATAAAGAGCTTGTTGTGTTTCACAAGGACGACATTTTTTTTTTATTTTTTTAATCGGTGCTGACTGCATGTCGACAGATTGTTTTCCCCGGGTAACTCATAACGTTCCAACTCAAAATCTTACTGCAAATCGACGTCAGTGATATGAGTCTGCAATTCATCCGGTTACTGCTATTTCGTTTCTTGAGTATTGGTGTGACCTGTGCAAATTCCAGTCTTTGGGTGTGAAACGTTATTCGAGCGAGCGGTCATGTGTGACTGTCGAATACGGAACTATTGTATCAGCATACTCTCAGAGGAATCTAATTAGTATGCAGTCTGAACTGCAGTACTTGCTCTCATTAATTGACTTAGCTGCTATGCCGATTTCGAATGTAGTTGATATATTAGAGCGAAACAGCAGACGTAGGCGACGTTCCTATGTGTTTTGTATGGTTGCAGAGGAACATGATAAAACGACAAAGGTCCACAAATAAAGAGCAGATCTATCGTTAAATAGATTCAAATATAAAGTATTTACGAGCCAACACCCCACATCGGGGTCACAAATTTAGGACGGTCTGGGCTTAAGGGCGTGCGACACACGGATCGGCAGTATGGTATATAGGAGGTCTGTCGAACACAGAAGCGTCCGAAAAAGGTGCTTCAGTAGATTCTACCCTGCAGGCATGTGTGAAAACACAAGGTAACCCCCTGGGAAAAGTTACCGACTCACCAGTACTGCATACTCTCCCATCAGTCCCGTATCAAGCACAACCCAAAATTCATGTGCCATCGGGAGCGGCCGTGTGTCATGACGTAAGCGAGTGGGCTGCTCACATCGTCTAATGGTCGTAATTTGAATTAATGGAACCGTCAACAACTGGTTTAAGAAACCACAATCTAAAATCCGCTCTAGTTAAAGCTAGCTTCTCTCATGTGCCAGCGCGGCCTACTTACAGATTACCATGTCTGCAGATGAGTTCATTGTGACTCAGCAAACAGTGCCAGACAAAAGCAAACTGACATAATTTCTGTTATTAATTTAGCACGCTTAGATAACATAGTCCCAAAATGTCACTGATTTGTACCCTTACAAAGCTGTGGAACAACATGCAAACACCTGTCCTCACTCACACTGAGCACCTTCAAAAAATCTGCACCATCTGTAAACTCGACTGTAACTATCCCACTGTGTCCCTCTCCTTTCCAATCCTAATGTGCTGCCGCACCTCTAACTACACATCCCAGTAACCCTCCACCTGCACACCCTCCGAGTTCTCCCTCAATGATATTTCAACCGTCTCCCTTTCTCGGGCTCCAACATATACCTGTGCAGACCAACGTTGAATCCATTCCACTCTATCCACCTCCCAAACGGCTCCCTCCTCATCCTCTTCCCATACCACACCGCCACCCTCTCCCGTACTCTGTCGCTCCCCACTCCCTTTCCAGAAAAAGTTTATAGATCCCACTACGGCTACCCCTCTATCTTTGACCCAGCGAGGGGAGCAGTGATTAGCGCACTGGACTTGCCTTTGGGAGGACGACAGTTAAAACCCGTGTCCAGCCATACAAATTTAGGTTTTCCATGATTACCCTAAAACGCTTCAGGCAAGTGCCGTGATGGTTCCTTTCAAAGTGAATGGGCGATTTCCTTCTCCACCCTTTCCTAACAGGAGCTTGCGCTCTGTCTCTAATGACCTCGTTGTCGACGAGACGTTAAACACTAATCTCCTTCTCCCTCTCTCTTTGACCCCCACAACCACCCTGTCTCGTCACCATCTCTTACCAGTCTTCAGTTTCATCACCACCACTCTCCTATCTACGTATCCACCCTTCTTTTCATCAACAAGCTACTGTCCCAGGGCACGTCCTTTTCCTATTTTAATGAAAGTGTACAGTGCTCCGTTTTTAATGGTCAGTGTATCTTCCATCATGCACAGAGCTTATTTTTTCAGCTTTTAGTGTTCTATAATCGTTTCTCAAATATTTTAACTCTGCCGTCCCTCCTCATTTTGTCACTAGTTTTAAACAATTCATGAAGATATCATTATATTACTTATATTCTCGCATTAACATCACCTTTGAAAATATTTTTAAATTCAGAGTAGATGTGTCTTCTTGTCATTTTGTTTCGACATCTCAATTGGAGACAAGTTCTACTAGTGGAAAAGCAGGTTGTTTGTGCCACTGCCCTCTCCCTCAGCCTCCCCCCCCCCCTCGCCCTTACTTCACTTACATGGGGAAAGGGTGGGCTAGGCGAAATAACGTTAAGGAAAAAAATACTAATGCAAATGGAAAGAAACTTATAAAACAATTATAGGCGACCAGTAATTATAGTAGAAACGGCTAACTTGGAGCAATATTGTTCACAGTAAGAATAGACATTGTTTTACTTTGGGAGAAACGGTATAGCTGATGAAAAGCGAATCAGCTCTGACTGTATAGCAGAATGCTTGGCCGGCTACTGTGGCCGAGTGGTTCTAGGCGCTTCAGTCCGGAACCCGCGCTGCTGCTACGGTCGCAGGTTCGTATCCTGCCTAGAGCATGGATGTGTGTGATGTCCTTAGGTTAGTTAGGTTTAAGTACTTCTATGTCTAGGGGACCAGTGACCTCAGGTGATAAGTCTCATGGTGTTTAAAGCCATTTGAACGATTTCTTAAAGGTGTTACGTGCATGGATTCCATGGGAACGTTTGAATTAGTCGCTCACCATTTTCAAGAGTGATATGCAACTGCACAAGCTACAATCCTGTCAATCACTGTCCTAGACGTCCCACTGATGTATGATCGAATTGTAATGTATCACTTCATTTCTAATCGCCTTTCGCAATTTTTGTATCTTTCATTGTCAATCGAGTTATATTTCAGAGAAGTTTTCGCACGAGGTTGATACATCAATGTAGTCATTTTTGTTCTACTTGGAAGCTATTAGAAATTATGAAAGACACAATGGCCGTTTTAAGAACCTTATTTCTGCGACAGATCTTGCTTAGGCTTCACTTCATCATTAGAACTTACTGACTCCATTAGTTAGAATAAATCTTGAGAAATATTTCGTGGTGAAAGTTCAGTTTATCATTGTGATCGTGGTTGTGTCGAATACATTCTAAGATAATGAAACTGAAATGTATAAAGAGATCGAAATTAAGAACTTATTTATAAGTATGAATTATTTACAGATCCTTATCGCTGAAGTATTTAAGGACAGTGATTACTTCAAAATAAAAGAAAAGTTTCATGACATTATCTAGAAGAGTAGACTCTTTTGTTGCTACTAAAATTAATTTATGTTTTCTTGGTTGATGAGCCTGCCATGTGTCAAAGCTAAACACTCAGGTTAGAGCCTGAAATAATTTGGAAGTTCATCCAATGCCAATTGCTCTCCACATATGACAGGGGGTACTAGTAGTAGGGCAAGGGGGGCATTAGCGCAATTTGATAGTATGGGTAGCCTACATGAGGGGCAAGTATGCCCTCAGGGGAAAAAATCTATTATTCTCTTTTCATTAACAGGTTGTGACCTCCTGAGGATAATCCATCAAGTTGGTTGACAGGTTCTTAACCTATTGTTCCCCCACTCCTCCCCCTCCTCACCAACCACGACCCCTCAGGAAACTTTCAGGCATGAACACATGAACACTTTCAGGCATGGGTTATTCGAATAGCCCCCTTTTACTCTATCAATCTGATTGACTATTTAATTAAATTGGTCAATTAGTTATGCCCCACCCTGTGATAAACCCACAACCCTCATCTCCCCTCTCCCCCTCTCCTACCTGCAAACTAGTGGCTCTGTGGTAGAGAGGAAGGACCTCATGACAGGAAATTCAGTTGAATAGCAGTGGGTATATAGTTTATTTTTAAAAAATTCAGTTTGCAGGGGTTGGATTTCTCTTGCTTATCATTCGCTGCTGGTTGGAAGATTCAGGTCTTGTAAAAAGTAATTAAATCTATCGCTTTTTTCCTCCAGTCATAAAGAAATATCATAATGAAACACCCAACACACATAATTACGCTGTTAAAAATCGTTTGAGGATGAAGACTGCTCCTGAGGCACCTGCTAAACTCACTGGGCAGAACAGGTGATTAGGATTGTGGAAAAGGGCCAAATAAGGTTGGGGTCAGTTTCACCATCAAATTGTAATTTTTTGTAATTTAATAACACATTTAGAATCAAAGCAGCACATAGCCAACCTTTTACAACTACGAGTTTTAAACTCCAAATCTATCATGGCTGAAATCAACAAGGTAATTTTCATGTGACTGAAGACACACAGTTACAATAACATATATATATATATATATATATATATATATATATATATATATATATATCACAACTAGGCTGAAAGCCTCAAGACAAAAGTGGATAAATAAACAAAGAAGATGCCATACAAACGGCTCCAGGCCCACAGTAAAATTTTCAAGCTTAGCATAACCTTTCAAAGGCAAAAGACTGCAATGTTTATGTTTGAAAGGTAATTTTAAGAATAAGGTGAAAAGCGCTGAAGGCCCGCTACTAATCTGTAAAATCAACGGCCACAAGGTAGAAAATTCCGCTGGTACACGTGAATTTGAAATACAGTAATCTAGTTAACTTCACCAAAAAGGAACACTGCCTGAATTTACGTCAGTGGCCAGGGCAGGTAGCCAGAACACTAATGACCACAAGTCAGAAAATTCTGCTGGAGCACTTGAACTGTAGTGATCCAATATAGTTAATTCCACCACACAGCGGCTCGATTTCACCACTACAAACACTCGGCGTTGCTCACAGGAAAATCTCCCAAACATCAAACAACCGAAACGAATGACATATCATGAAGGGATGTGGTTTGGGTACTTAACACACCACTCAACTTTGACGTGCTGGCTCTGTGAGCCATGAAGCTCATAGCGATGAGACAGCTCTACACACGCTCTGACACTGTGCAGGGACCGCCAGCCAACCCAGCCAACTGCAACGCACGGAGATATCCTCCCTGGTCCGCACCAACCGACCGACTAGCCGCAAAATGCCGACATCTAAAATAGTCGTCAGTGGAAATAACGCCAACTACACACACAACCTGACAAACACTTTACATGAAGACCTGAACGAGCACGCACGAAGACAAATGGGGAGTTGACGCACGCACACACAGCTGACTCATGAACGAACAGCGAGCCAAAACGCTTTGTCCGGTAGGACGACTGACCGACGATCCACCAAGAACGTGACCCGACTCAAGTGATGCATGGCGGCAATGGTGGGGCGAGTCATGTCGACACAGACCTCACAGCTCCAACCCGACTGCACTAGTAGCTCCAGACGCGTTCCAACTGACTGGCAGCCCGAACTTGCGACCCAAACTCCCTCACGACATAACGACCGGGGAGTCATAGCAGTTGAGCAAAGATACTACGAGAGGGAATACATGGATGTGCATGGCTGGTAAGGTTCACGGTCAGACAAAACAGCAACTCAGTGACAGTAGTAATTTAAATTAACGTAGTGAGGTGGAAGTACGTTAAAAACAGGGTGTAAAATACATGATGGCGGGAACACGAACCACGTACGGCTCAGCGCCGTCCACTGGAGCGCACAGAATGCCTCCCACGCAGGCTGCCGGGCCACACCACACCGCCGAGAGCCTGAGAAGCGCCATGTGCTGGTGTTCATACGGGTCCCGCGACTGAGAGACCGGATTTCATGTTTACCCAAAAAAAAAAAAAAAGCATCCGTAAATTCCCATCGAAACACATGCCCTTTCTCTGTTTCTCCTCATGTCTTGCCAGGGCTGCACATGCCGCTGATCATGGGAGAACTGCAAACAAAACTGCGTTTACCCAGTAAACGCTAGCAGAATACTGATGCAAGCAGGAACTCTGTCCTTCCACGGCAAATGCTTGTCTGAGAACTGATTCCGTCATGGACACTAAACTGCCGCAGCCCTCCTAGAGCACTTTCTTGTTTTGCATTCACATGGTATTGCAGAATATGGTCACATACGTACCGTAACGTACGCCACATACGAAAGGCTCTTAAGGTAAAAGCACAGAGGAGATGTAAATATAAGTTTTATAATATGTATCACTGTACAGAATCGATAACACATCTGATTTTAGTGCGATGGTTGTCTCTCCCTGCATATGTGGATGACTGAAATATTGTTCAGAGATATCTAGCTCATAATTGATTGACAGAGTAGATGGATGTCCTCCTGAGGGACATCGTTCCAAAGTTTGTCCAAATGGCGCATTAGATAGTCAAAAACCCGAGCTAATTGGAGTGCTCTTCCGATAATGCTACAAATGCTCTCAATTGTGGAGAGATGTGATGACTTTCCGGGCCAAGGTAGTGGTTGGCAAGCACGAAGAAACTCTCGCCGTGTACGAGTGGGCCTTATCTTACTGAAAAGTAGGTCCAGGATGACTTGCCAAGAAGAGCAACAGAGTGGGGAATAGATTACCGTTGACGCACCGCCTTGCAGTAAGGGTGCCGCGAGTAACCTATGAAAGTCTGCTACGAAATGAAATGGCACACTACACCATTATTCCTGGTTGTATGGGCATATGGCGGGCAATAGTCAGTTTGGTATCACACCGCTGCCAGGGCACGTCCAGACACGTATTCGCTCCTCATCGGAGATCAGCTCAAAGAGGGAATTATCACCAAAAAACATTTCTGTTTCAATCAATCTGAATCCAGGCCGAATATTCCCAACACTATTGGAAAGGCGCATGCTGGTGTAGAGAGGTCAATGTTAGTCGGAACAAAGGTCGCTTTGAGCCTAGCCCCATCTTGTGAGCCTTCTATTAATGGTCGTGGTGGTTACTAAGGTACCAGTCACACAGGAGATTAGATTAGATTAGATAACTACTTGTTCCATAGATCATGAATACGACACTTCGTAATGATGTGGAACGTGTCAGGTTAATATAAGGTGTCTATACAAGATGTTACATTAGACAAAATATTACATGACACTCAATTTTTATTTTTTTTTTTTTTTTTGAGGTATATATATATATATATATATATATATATATATATATATATATTGTGAAGCTACAGTGAAGATTTCTACCTCTTTAAATAAGTGTCTGCAGGATGATCTTGGATGAGATCCAGCAATTATTTTGATTACACGCTTTTGTGCAATGAACACTCTTTTACTCAATGATGAGTTACCCCAGATACGAAAGCAGAGAATGAAAATAGGTGTGGTAAGTTAATTTACTCAGATGTATATAGCCAAAATTCGCAATGACCCTATGACCCTAATAGCATAAGTAGCTGAACTGAAACGTTTCAGTAGATCCTCAGTGTGTTTTTTCCAGTTCAACCCCTCACCAATGCATACACCTAGAAATTTTGAATATTCTACCTTACCTACTGATTTCTGATCGAAGTCCATATTTATTAGTGGGGTCATTCCATTTACTGTGTGGAACTGTATCTACTATGTTTTGTCAAAGTTTAATGAGAGCCCACTTGCAGAGAACCACTTAATGATTTTCTGAAAAACATCATTTACAATTTCACCAGTTAATTCTTGTCTGTCGGGTGTGATAGCTATACTTATGTCATTGGCAAAAAGTATCAGCTTTGCATCTCCTTGAATACAGAATGGCAAGTCATTAATATATATTAAGAACAGCAGAGGACCCAAGACCGAACCTTGCGGCAACCCATTCTTGATTGTTCCCCAGTTTGAGAAATCACCGGATAGATGATAATGGTGAGTCCTGAGTGTCTCTCTGACGACTCTTCGCAGATGACGTTGTGTCGTCTCTCTAGGTAAACCCTTCTTGACGCTATGTTCGGCCGTGGCTCACCCTTTCGTGACGATATCGTCGAACAGTGACATCGCTCCTTTTGAAACGTCGAACAAATCTCCGATTACTTCAACCAGCTTCTTGGAGCTCAATTACACGTCCTCTCTTAAATTCTCTCATCTACGTACATTGTTCACACACATGTCTGTGAGGCAGAGTTTCTGTCCTACTGAGTACATGGAATGAAATTCTCAAAGAATTTATGGCCTAGGATCGAAAGGTTCCCTGTTTACGCGTGGTGAAACTGCGCTGCTGCGTCGCACACTCAACCATCGGCCGCCAAAGGTGAACAATTTGCATAACTCCTTCATTGTGCATCGTTATTTTTTGTCTTTGGGTGCAATCCGCTTCTGAAATAGTAAAGTTAAATTGCCTGTTGAGAACAGTGAACCGCAAATCTTCATATAATTAGCGTCTGTTTTGTACATCATAGTTACTCCTATTTGAGCCTGGAAAAGGTCTCTGGAACCATGTACTTTCATGTGATTAACGCACCTTTGCCTGGTTCTAAGGAGGATGCGCCGCTTTGTTCGATGCTGAAGTGCTATTCCAGTACAGTTGGAGAGCCCCTACAGTGCTGTTCGAGTTTAAGGGAATACCAAATAGACTGAATCGTGAATAGGAGTTTGGATTGAGGAGCGAGGGGTGCTGGCTAGTCCTTACAGTGGGGCGAAGTTACTGTGTCAAGGTGGTCTAATGCTTAGCACATCTGCGTAGTGAGCAGGAGACCTGCGTTCGAATCCAGGCGTTGGTACAAATTTTCATTCCTCACCTAAGTCTGTATACGCACATCATAAATGTTTGAGACTTGGTCTCTGTAACCATATAGTGTGATTTTATTAGAACCTTTTGCAGAAGGTCTGTTGTATCTTAAGTTTATACTAGCCTACAATCCATTCGCTACTGTGGTGAGGATAAACCTGCAAGGCAGGCAGAAAAGCGATGATTCAGTGAAATATCCTTTACTGCGTGCCGAATTTATTGCAAATCGAGCCTCATTATCCTCATCGTGCTTTCGTCTAAAAGAACCATACAGCGACGCCAGGATATTTGATATTTGAAACAATTATGTCACTAAAAGACTTGTATGTTTCATTGCACCCGTCCGCAGTTGCTGGCTGCCAATCTAATGGCCTCGATTGGGCAGCAAAAATTCCATTTCCCACGTTTCATGTATTTATGGATCCAGTTTACAGATTTTAAATGTTGTCGTAATCTTCTCATTAAGAGTACGTCAAGTATTTCAGCTACGGTCGTGTGTTTACCTTAAGCAACATAACAGACAGCGCGAAAATAGATTTACTTCATTCAACCAGTATTTGAGAATGACTGCACTTAACTGCTTCCAACAAATTTTACACATAATTCCGAACATCTACGAAACTTTTCCTTGCTGACACCTCTGACAAAATGATGAAACGAAAAAGTTTATCGCTTACTTTGTTTTCGCTGGTCATGTAGTAAAACTCCAGCACCAGGCATGACGTTTTAATTTATTACTTATTTGTGTCTAACCATGTTTGTAACACATTTTGCAGACAGTGCTCAGATAGACCACAAATGCTCCAGTAAAAATACATCATTGTACTAGAAACAGTTCAGGAGATGTGATGTAATAAACGTAGAGACGCTTTTTCTGACAACGGAGAGCAAATCACGCAGACTGTACTCATCTATTGTTTGGTAATGAGAGCACTTAGCGACATTCTAGAAACTTAAAGCACAATTTAGAACCTTTCCTGAACTGTTTCTCGATTACATGGTTAATGTCCAATTCTTAATACGTTAACTCATTTGTAAATGGAAAACACTGATAAGAAGACGGGGCAGGTTGGTAGGACATCTGTTAAGACATCAGGGAATAACTTCCATGGTACTAGATGGAGCTGTAGAGAATAAAAAGCTTAGAAGAAGACAAATATTGGAATACACACAGCAAATAATTGAGGGCATAGTTTGCAAGTGCTACTCTGACATGAAGAGGTTGGCACAGGAGAGAAATTCGTGGAAGGCCACATCAAACCAGTCAGATTACTGATACTAAAAAAAAAGTAATAAGAAGTTTGAAGCTGTTTTCATTCTTTTTTTTATTTTGCACTTCTTGTTTCATAGGTTCAAATTGAAGAGCAAATTGCCAGGGCCATGGGATGTGTCGGTACATGAAAGTAAAACATAAAAGTAATAACAGATAAAATAAAATGTTTATGAACCCAAAAAAACCTTTAAGTTTATGTAAACGCAATCAATAACATAACACAGGAATCAGCTTGTTTTTTTCAAGGAGCTAGAACACAGAATAGAAGGAGTGATCCATAAGCAACCTCTTTCAGTTTCGAGGTGAAATCGCATGGGTTACTACTAAGATTTTTAATTCTTGTGAAAGCTTACTCAAAATAGTTGCAGCAGTATACTGCACGCCTTTCTGCACAAGAGTCAAGGAAGTGTGATCGAAATGCAGGTTAGATTTCTGCCTGGTATTTACTGAGTGGAAGCTGGTAATTCTTGGCAGTAGGCTGATATTGTTAACAAGTGTATATATGTGTATATACGAGGTGCATTCAAGTTCTGAGGCCTCCGATTTTTTTTCTAATTAACTACTCACCCGAAATCGATGAAACTGGCGTTACTTCTCGACGTAATCGCCCTGCAGACGTACACATTTTTCACAACGATGACGCCATGATTGCATGGCAGCGGCGAAGGCTTCTTTAGGAGTCTGTTTTGACCACTGGAAAATCGCTGAGGCAATAGCAGCACGGCTGGTGAATGTGCGGCCACGAAGAGTGTCTTTCATTGTTGGAAAAAGCCAAAAGTCACTAGCAGCCAGGTCAGGTGAGTAGGGAGCATGAGGAATCACTTCAAAGTTGTTATCACGAAGAAACTGTTGCGTAACGTTAGCTCGATGTGCGGGTGCGTTGTCTCAGTGAAACAGCACACGCGCAGCCCTTCCCAGACGTTTTTGTTGCAGTGCAGGAAGGAATTTGTTCTTCAAAACATTTTCGTAGGATGCACCTGTTACCGTAGTGCCCTTTGGAACGCAATGGGTAAGGATTACGCCCTCGCTGTCCCAGAACATGGACACCATCATTTTTTCAGCACTGGCGGTTACCCGAAATTTTTTTGGTGGTGGTGAATCTGTGTGCTTCCATTGAGCTGACTGGCGCTTTGTTTCTGGATTGAAAAATGGCATCCACGTCTCATCCATTGTCACAACCAACGAATAGAATGTCCCATTTGTGCTGTCGTTGCGCGTCAACATTGCTCGGCAACATGCCACACGGGCAGCCGTGTGGTCGTCCGTCAGCATTCGTGGCACCCACCTGGATGACACTTTTCGCATTTTCAGGTCGTCATGCAGGATTGTGTGCACAGAACCCACAGAAATGCCAACTCTGGAGGCGATCTGTTTAACAGTCATTCGGCGATCCCCCAAAACAATACTCTCCACTTTCTCGATCATGTCGTCAGACCGGCTTGTGCGAGCCCGAGGTTGTTTCGGTTTGTTGTCACACGATGTTGTGCCTTCATTAAAATGTCGCACCCACGAACGCACTTTCGACACATCTGTAACTCCATCACCACATGTCTCCTTCAACTGTCGATGAATTTCAATTGGTTTCACACCACGCAAATTCAGAAAACGAATGATTGCATGCTGTTCAAGTAAGGAAAACGTCGCCATTTTAAGTAATTAAAACAGTTCTCATTCTCGCCGCTGGTGGTAAAATTCCATCTGCCATACGGTGCTGCCATCTCTGGGACGTATTGACAATGAACACAGCCTCATTTTAAAACAATGCGCATGTTTCTTTCTCTTCCAGTCCGGAGAAAAAAAATCGGAGGCCTTAGAACTTGAATGCACTTTGTATACATATATATATATATATATATATATACATACAAGGTGCATTCAAGTTCTAAGGCCTCCGATATATACATATATATATATATATATATATATATTTCGAGGGTATTATCAGAATACTCAGATTAACGAACACAGGGCGACAAGAGGTTCACGAACACCACTTATTGATCGAACCGCCAGAAGTATCTTTTGGAAATTGTAAGAGTTACCCCAAAATATAATAACAAACGTCATAAGCGGATGAAAATAAGCGAAGTAGAGTACTTTTCTTGTCTAACTATCACTTACTTCAGATACCCTTCGAATAGTAGAAACGGCACTATTAAGTCTTTGAACTAGACCCTGAATGTAGGCTTTCCAAAACAGTTCACAATGTACCTGAACACCCAGAAATTAGAACTGTTCAGTTTCACTAATCATATGCCCATTTTGTGAAATCAAAACGTCGGGTTTAGTTGAATTGTATGTTAGAAACTGGGAAAACTGAGTCATCCTGTGATTTATCGTTAGTTTATTTTCTACAAGCCATGAACTTATGTCATGAACTGCACTGTTTGAAACAGTGTCTGTGTTGCACACAACGTCCTTCACTTCCTAGCTAGTGTCACTAGTAAACAGAAATATTTTAAGATCAGCTTTAGCACTAGACGGCGTATCATTTATATAAAGAAGAACAGGAGTGGCCTCAGCACTGATTCCTGGGGCATCCGCCGTTTATACATGTGAATTAGTTTCTTTAAACAATCGAAGGTTACTGGTGTCACTAGAATCTGCATGTGACGGCGAATCATTAGACGTATACATGCGAAATTTGTCTTCCAATAAGTGCATAAGATGTTACGAATATTAGAAATAACGATGTTGTTGTCTCCAGTACATCATTTACTTTCTCGTTCATGTTCAATTAATCTTTGAAAAACATCTGTTGATTCAATCTTCCAACTCTTTCACTGGTGTGTCAGTCATGACACAGTACTTCAGAAGTATCTTTAATGTGTTACATAAGTCACTATTTTTCAGATAATCTCGCATTTTAATCCCAAACAATTCGCCTATAGAAACCACTGTAGAATGGCTCCAAAACTCATAGAATTTAAGTAAATGTAATTTTAGGAAGTAGACGCACAAGAGGGAGCTCAATAACTTCCAAAGAACACCAGTAGTACACTGGTTTCGTAATCATCTCGAAATTTACAGATGTAAACAGAGACAATGCATAGTAATAAGAAATTGCGGTCTGCTATTCGAACTACGAGGATTGCCCAGGAAGTAATGCACCGCATTTTTTCTTCAACACTTCTTTATTGAACGTAATGAGAATTAAACACACGAAAGAATGGTGTTTAATCTACACACCCAATTTTACCACGTACTCTCCATCCCGTTCTATGACCTTCCTCCAACGCGAAACAAGGGCATGTGTGTCTTGTCAGTACCGATCCGTGTCCTGGTGGTGGAGCCAGTGCTTCATGTTGTGAGTCAACTCCTCATCGTCCTCAAAATGTCTTCCACGAATGCATCTGTCCTCCCGAATGACAACATCAGCTCGATGCAACATGTCAGGTGTCACAGCCGTGGAGGGCCTCCCCAACCGCGGCAAGTCATGGACCTCCACCGAACCGCCTTCTGATGACCTCACCCTTCGTGCCCAGCGACTAACTGTACCTCTATCGACAGCAGATGCTCCATAGAGTTTTGTACAAGCGTTTTTGAATATTCCCCACAGTTTCTTTCTCTGCAGTGAGAAATTCAATGACCGCACGTTGCTTCTAACGTACATCACCTACAGACGCCATTTTGAAACTGTCCTGCAGAAATAAATGAGGTTCATTACTTTCTGGGCAACCCTCGTAGAATTACGGATGAATTTAAGAATCAGAGAGAGTAAGAAGATCAGGATGGAAACACGCTGAATTGTGAATGCCCTGCACGTGTGGCGAGCAGGAAAGTTCTGAAGCCAATAAATTGTGTGGATTTAAGAACGAGGCAACGCAGAGTACCCTCTGGCGGCTGAATGCGAAGTATTGTGCTACCAAGTATAAGAAGCACGAACAGTATTATAGCAGTGAACAGAAATCGTGTCAAAGAATACACAGCGTCAAGGGAGGAGCCCCCGACACAGTACCTACAAAATCGGAAATGAGTAGCGATCTCATCACTCGTGCAAGTTGTAGATAGACATCTAAGTGGTCTCGCGTTTCAAATGTTCGAAAATTATGTAGCTTTAATTGTGAACACCTGGTGGTACATACAGTGCTGCGAATATCGTATCAAATAGGTTACGAGCAATCTCCTAAAAGTGGGTACAAGTGAATAAAATTTGGTAACTAAAGTTAGAATAACACGTGAGGAGACAATACTGCGTTACTATTTTGTGATATTGTAGGCAATGCTTTGTTTTAGAGGATGCAGCACTCCAGAGGAATTTATTCGAGCTTGCTGGTTGAAAATAAATTATCGGTATTTCAATGTTCGATAAGGATTGCTGGAAATGATGCTCTCCATAAGCCACACATAAAAGTAATTACCCTAATGTCGAATAAATACTAGATATAACTCGTAACGAGACGAAAACATAAGACTGCACCGATTATGAATGAGTTGAGTACACAGAAAATCTATAAAGGGCATCTGCAGACTGAAGTGACGAATGAAAATTCGTAACAAGGCCGTGATTTGAATCCAGATCTCCTGCTCAGTAGGCAGGCGCGATAACCACTGACGCAATGGCTTTGCATAACTACAAAGTCTACCCTAGCATCCCTCCCTCCTTAATCCAAATCCCCATTGAGGCCTGAGCCCACTTGGTATCGCCCCTCAACTCGGACAGGGTTACAGGGGATTTCCAGCAGTACTGGAATAGCACCTCAGTACAGAGCCTGAAACTCAGGTATGGATGCTTAAGTAAAATGAAACTATTGGTACCAGAGACATTTTCATTGAATGCTGACGTGCTGTTCCATTACAGATGAAGAGCCTCTGCAATGTTGTTCTTCTTTAAGGGGAATAAAAAATGGGTTGAGGTGCGAATGGGCATTTATATTGAGGAGGGAGGATAGAGTAGTGCGTGCAGTTGTGCGAAACCATGGTGCCGGGGTGGTGTAGTGGTTAGTTCACCTGCAGGAGAATTGGGTTCGAATCTCGGCGTTGGCACAAATTTTCCTTCGTCGCTTCACTCTGCATATATACATTTTAGACTTTTGCGACCTGATAAGGTACCTGGAACCATGTGACACAGAAAATAGTGAAACACAGGCAGCTGTAATTTCTATAGCAAGGAGTCATTCCCTACCAAGGGACACCGAAGATGAAGAGAGGAATGAGACTGTAGGACAGAGGTCATCATACTAATAGAATAAATACTTTTATAGAACTAAGTTCACGTCAACAGAATGAAAATTACTCCATGTGTAACAGTCGTAGCAATGCATAAAAAGTTGTAGTGATCGCAGAAGACATTGCACTGTACTGTTCAGATTTGAAGTTGTAAGTTAATGAGATGTGAGCCCTTTCAGCTGAAAGCACACCCGTGTCTGACCAGTGAGCGTGTGTTGCAAGTGGTCTTCGCGGAACCAGCCGGCGCTAGCGCATAACAAGCTTTGTGCAGGTGTGAGTGACACTTCCCTTCTGGCCATTACCTTCAGCTATTGTGCAGTATCTGGGCAAACTATCTGATAAATACTCCATTCGCAGAGCGTGTTATCTGATTTCCCCGTAACGGCCTGATACACTCCTTTGTTTCCTCTACATAGTAATGATTGTATCTTTCGAAGTACTGCTTTACGCTATCTTTAAAGCTCCTGTGGAAATACGAGACCGAGGCAGGAAATTCCTCGGTTGCTCTGATTCTCTTAGCCTGCAATCAAAAAGATCCTCAATGTTAAGGATAGTCTTCTCTGCTTACAACGTGAAGGTAAAGAGATGCCATTCATCTGGGTACTATCACATGTAGACGTGGATGGAATTGAGGCAGCTGACGATGCAGTCAGGAATGTCTTTGCGGAGTATGTGCGAATGCAATTTGGTATTCCACAAATACTATCGTTACCTTAGAGGAGCCCTTAAATGCCAGTTTAAGTGTGAGGAATCCGCTAGATCCATCTAATTTTTTTATACCCTTTATGACTGTTCATTTGCTTTTGCCACTCGCTCCCTGTTGGCGAGTGTTAGCCTCTCGGAAGAAGGTGTGTCATTGTATTCCTTAGGTTGTCGTGGTCCATAAATAATAAAGTGAGCCGGCATTCCCTGCTCGTTTCCCAAGCCAGCTAATACGAAAAAAAAGTGACAAATGAATAAAGGGTACATAGGAAGATGTTGGCGTACATCCCACTATTTGCACGTTCAGTGAGATATACCACTACTGTGAAAATCAACGTTTAAAGTTAATTTCCACCAGTTAATTCAATGTAAGCATAAGCAGAACAGAAACAACTGCTGTTAACCAAGTAGATAGCAACTTTTAATATCATATAAATATCATATTCGATGCCTCTATTAATAGGACATGAAATAACAAAGTCAAATTTTATTAAAACAGTGGTATCGTCTTTGGATAGTAATCAAAACGTCCTCGTCCCGGGGTCGCACTACGTAGCTACTTCAGTTTTAAATAATAATCATCGGTAATGGCTGCCGAAGACTTTCAGCACGAGAAGTCACCCCCATTCAGTCAATGGCCTTTTCGGAGAGGGTGGAGGAGCGAACAGAGTATCAGGGCACCGTCTTGCCCTTGGGTTGAGAATCTGCCTTTAAAACACGGGCGACTCAACAACGACCAATGGCGTGAGGATTCAGAAGGCAATAGAAATCACTGTTTTAAGACAGATAATGCGTATTCACATTATGCGGACTATAATTGACTTAGTGTTTTGATGATCTCTCCACTGGAAAAAGATTCCTGACAAGTTCCCCATTATGACTCTGGAAGGGGACTGCTAAGGGGGAGGTCACCATGAGAAAAAAATCAAATAACAAACGAAAGGATAACGTTCTACAAGTCTAGACGTGGACTGTCAGTAGTCTGAATGTGGTAGGGAAGCTAGAAAATCTGAAAAGGGAATACTAAGGCTCAATCTAGTTCCAGTGAGTATCAGTGAAGTGAAATGGAAAGAAGACAAAATCTGTTGTCTAGTGAGTGTAAGGCAGCAGCAGCAAATGGTGTAACGGGAGTAGGATACTTACGAATAAGAAGGTAGGGCAAAGAATGAGTTACTCTAAACAGTTCAGTGATAGGGCTGTTCTCATCAGAATCGACAGCAAACCGACACCGATAGCAATAGTTGAGGTATACGCACCGACGTCACATGCAGAATATGAAGAGCTAGAGAAAGTATATGAGGATACTGGAAGGGTGATTCGGTACGTAAATGAAGATGAAAATCTAATAGTCACGGAGGATTTGGATGCAGTTGCATGGGGAGGAGCAGATGAAAGGGTTACAGAAGAATATCGACTTGTCAGCAGGAATGAGAGAGGAGAAAGACTAATTGAGTTTTGTTGAATAGAATGAATAGTGTAACGAGTACAGAATTAGGACTGTAAGTAAATCTAAGAAACACGAAAGTAGAAAGAAAGAGAATAGCGAGAAACTTAGCATCAGAATTGGTGATTAAGTAGTTGATTTTGGAGGACAGCATTGTGTGGTAGTGACACAACATTGTGGGAAAACCAAACGTAAGAGAATCGAAGCATTTGACATGTGGTATTGTAGAAATATGTTGAAGTAAGTTAAAAATCAGGTGGACTGATAGGGTAGAGAATGACAAGGTTCTCCGCAGAATCTACGAGGAAATAAATATATGTATTTGGAAAACACTGACAAGATGAAGGGTCTGAGTGATAGGACATCTGTCATGACATCAGGGACAGTTTTGTAGAGTACTAGAGGGAGCTGTAGATGGTAAGAACTGTAGAGGAAGACAGAGATTAGAATACATCCAGGAAATAATTGAAGAAGTAGATTGTGAGTGCTACTCTAAAATGAAAAGTTACTCACAGAGTAGTTCCGTCTGAGGTAGTATTTCGCTTGATATGATATTCACTGGAGTAACGTACCTCTTCGACAGAGCAGTCTGTGAGTTCCGCATACAATAGGAAACCTTTGACGTAATGTATACAGGTGACACTGTGTCGGAAGATCGCCCTTATACACTTTTCATTGAAGACAACGGTCCGCCATTCTAAAATTCCTCAGGTAGAGGTCAGTCTTCTCATTAACGATGGGATACGCCAACGTCGTCTCGCCGCGTGAGAATGCGTGCGCTTTTCGTGCTCTAGTTAAGATGTTTCGCAAACATTCCGAATGGAAGGAAGAGACGTGAGCACTTCCTCTTGTCTCACAGGCTAACGATGAGACTAGAGCGCTAGTTGGCGGGTGGTAGGTTGGTCACGGACTTCTCTCGCACTTATCGGAAAAGAGAAGGTAATTCCTGACAACAATTTACCCTTCTGTGATCCGTCAACAAATAGACACGAGGCATTGTTGGTTGACGCTACTTTTGGCTGTTGTGGTTCCGGTAGGGAGCCAGAGTTAAAGTGACAGAAAGTTCAGAAAACGTTCTCGGTTAAATATTGGTGCTATACACATTCAGGGTCCGCGCCTAGACTCTTTGCGAGTCTGGGACTTTGAAGACTAGTGAGTATCACAGATTCGGTGTATAATTTAACACAGACTGGCACCGTGTGATTTCAGGAACGCCACGATAACATTGGATGTTACTTAAAGCCGTATTCATGACTTTTATTTTAGTTATTTCAATTCTTTCGTAGTTTCATGCTTATTACCGTGTGTCTTGTATCGCTATGTATTCCTCGTTAAGTGCAAGCACACATATTAGTTCTTGTGCACGTCTGAATGCCACTTCTCCATGTACCATTTGTAAGGCAAATGATACGCTGAGAAAGACAATGGTGTACAGCGCAAAGTCGTTGATTTTGAGATTACTTTCTCCTGGCATCCGTTGATCTTATGGTGAACGAGCTTTATGAGTGCTATAGCCCATACACTTTACACACGATCATTTGCGAAAAGCTGTGTCACTGGTTTATCTGATATTCATTTCCATAAGGGCCCGAAGCACAAATTTTTAATGCTGTAGGAACGCTCACAGGCTACGCTGACGCCCATTTTACGAAATCTGGAACCTCTTAAAGGAAATCCTCACCACAGCCTCACATGGTTACAGCATTCCAGTCTGTAAAATGGACGCTGCGAGTTTCGGTATCATTAAGAACGTTACCGACCTCTCCATGAAGCCAAAAGTTGATGTTTGTGGTAACAATGTACATTTCAGATATTTTACAAAGATAAAGTTTTCTATAGGTTGCTGTGAATTGTTGCTTAAGTTAATATTTTCTTCACTGGAATTATGAGAGGTAATCATTTTCTTCAGCTCTCATCAAGTGAGACCACAGTTTGTCGTTTCCACACAGTTTGTACATGTCTTCCAAAATATAGTGACCAAAAACTTAACTGAAGGTATATATCAGTCTTGTATACCGAGCGATGTGGCGCAGTGGTTAGCACGCTGGAGTCGCATTTGGGAGGACGACGGTTCAAACCTGCGTCTGGCCATCCAGATTTAAGTTACCCGTGATTTCCCTAAATCCCTCCAGGAAAATGCCGGGATGGTTCCTTTCAAAGAGCACGGCCAATTTCCTTCCGCAGCCGTCACACAATCCAAGCTGAAGCTCCGTGATTTAACAAAGCGACTAGATCTAACTTGAAATGCATAGATTAACAAAACTACTAGATTTCATGCCTGAAGTGAACAGACAGTTTTATCTGAACGTCAAGCCAGAGAATGTGCTTCGTGAAAATGACGACAATGGGGACCCTGAAGTGTTGGGATAGATCGTAATAATTATGTGAGTAATGCATTTAGTATCTGTTATGTTTTGATTCTGGTTTCACATTAATTATAAACTATATGACAGTCAAAGATTCATGGCTACCATTAGCCCATATATAAAAATATTAAGGGTTAACGTAACTAAAAATAATACTAAATATTAAATACATTTCAGTAGTATAAGATGGGCACGTTTTTTTTCGTTTTGGTACGACGCATAGGATGTTGATACTTGGCTAAAACACAAGTTAAACCTATGAGACTGGCAGTTTTATATAACTTTTACTTTCAAAAACATCTCTTTTACTCAGAACTTGGTTTCTGTTCTTTGGGCCGTTAAGGTTCTCAGTGCCTCAGTTATTTCTGCCACATCGTTTAAAATCCATTCACTCGTGATCTCTGGAAGTAACACCTGTCTTATACTATTATTTCCAGAACCTTGCGGGCCAACCAGTGTGCGTTATATATAACTGAGACAGTGTAACACTTAATTTGTACATTACTAATTTTGAACGAAAACATTCGTTATGTTTAGATTTTCACCATGTGTGTAGATTCTTGTGAGATAAATGAAAGTTATTGAATTCCTTTTACTATCGTTTTCGCGGTCAGTAACGCCTGTCACTCTTCGACCATGGCCATCAGTCAAGCTTATCTATGAAGGACATGTGGCTCTAGGAATTCCATTGTGGAAAGCTTTATCCAGGTGACAGATAACGTTTTAATTAGTTTGCCTACCAGGGTAGCTCCTACGCAGTAAGAAATACTATTCAAGACCGCGAATGGCTTTGTAAAGATCAATGCGGATATAATCGAGTGATTAATTGGAATTACGAGGTGCTAAGATAATTACTTTCGTATGCCACATGGTGATCTGCTTCACGAAGAAGAAGATCCTGTCAGTACTGATGGATCATGTCAGTTCCAGTGCACCAAATCTTAACTGACTGCATTCAGTACTCAGAAACAAGAGCAGAAATTCTTGTGTAGATAGTGAGTTTTCTACCACCCATTTTAGGAACCAATAATTGCTTGAATGTGCATTAAGTTTTGTAAAGTTTATCAGGTTATTGGGATTCCTATCGAGACTGTTAAGGCAAACTAGAACATATTCGTGCGTTTCAAGGTGTCTAGTCAATAAGTTACCCTAAATGATGAAACAACTATGAATAACATCTTCTCGGCTTCCCAGAGTCGTCACAGCAGGAAGTACCAGAAGAAATGAATTGTCATCGTCACAAGACCATCCCTCAACAACAATGTTACTTAGAAACTTTTTTTTCAGTTTTTTTAACGTTTGCTCCGCAAGAGTTCCGAATAAGGTGCAGTCTATATACACTGTTTTGCTTTCGTGTGACCTATTTGTCGAGCACTGCAAATTCAAATCCACTCATCATGTTGTGGAATGTTTATGGAACTGTCCTGAATCTTCGGCACATATACGGTAGGTATGGTCGGTGTATTTGTCAACAGCCACGTAGGACGTGGCATTCCTCCAACGGAAGCACGTTGAGCCAGACCGTTTAGTTCGTGTATTCATTGCAATAATCACAAACTGTTGATAGTATCTAGGGTTACTGTAACAAATGTCGTGACTCTAGACAGAGTGAATGGTTGTAAATTTTAAAACACTATAGCCGAGAGAACTCTAAACTTTGTTTCTGCAGAAGATTTTTACCAATTACAGAGGTCCGAGCGAAGACAACTCTGGATGAAGTCAGGATAGCTGTTGAGAACCTGTCAAGCGTTAAAGACGTTAGTATGACATTATTAGAGATCAGTTATTTATTCACAATGTTTACAAGCCATCGTTCTTCCGCACCAGCCTTTGTTGTTGCTGATTCAACAGAGTTTAGGATTCTAGCTGATATCCGTCGAGTCATCTCAGCAGTTGCACGCCCAGAAAATATGTCAGAGCTGGACTATTTAAAGGGAGTGTGGCTATAACGGAAGGCTCAGTTCGTAATGACCAAATGTATCCTTCTTATTTTGCTATATTCATATAACAGGTTGTTAACTACTGTGTCGGTCCCTCCCTATGTGCTCTTATCAAAGAGATGGAATCTCTTGCCACATGTCTCATGAGCTAACGAATATGCTTGTCTTGCTTCCTTTGGTTTTCTGTCGCAGTCTACTTTCTGTTGAATGCGTATCCTTACTAGGCACACAGTGCCGTCGATTTGACACACTTGCGACACATTGGCTTACTTCCAGCTCTTCCTCCGGCATGAGTTGAATTTGCGTGTGGCAATGCGAGAGAATTTTAATATTTTCTTTTTCTAGTTTATATCGCCTACTACTCCTCGCCGTAACACCATAAGATAATGGGATTGCCACGTAGATGAGTACTTCGCTGAATAAAGGTATTGGAGGCACTATGCCAATGAACTGAGTACAAAGGTATTCTAAAAAGTAATAACAAAAGCCAAAAATTCTTGGTACAACTGCAACTGTTAATTGTCTCTAAGACTTCTGAATGTAACAAGGGCGCTAAAAGTAGCAAGGAGCACAAAAGCTGGACTGTCAACCGATGTAAATATTTAACGTGGCACGAGGACTCTATTTACTCACAATTCCTATACTCGTTCGTTTCTGCATATGGAGAATACGAGGATAAGCGTAAAATAATTTTTGCTATCAAACAGATATTAAAATTTTTGAAGATTCTGTGAATGTATTCGGGGAGATATTGATTTCATTCAATATGATGTCAGTGTAAGGTAAGAAATTCTATGTCACCATTCAGTGGTGTAAGGACTGATGCAAACGCTTAAATCCCTCGTTGCAACTGTCCAGATATCCACAAAATTCTGTCCACAAGCCACCTCTCCCATTACAACACTAAAATTATAGGCCCACCACTTACATATGAACGCCACTACATCGGCCTCAGGTTACCGGCTGATTCCTTCCTACCAGTTTAGCATCCGCACTTATGGCTCACTGTCCTCAGCGAGTGGACAAGAATCTGATAGTATTTGGCCATCACTCACAAAAAAAGGTTAGTAAAAAATACTTGTGGAATAAACAAGAGTTGTTAATGTTTCTCGTATAAAAGAACGTCCAAGAGGCCCAGTTCCGCGTTCCTACAGCGGTATTAGCAATCCAGTTAGCAGCAGCAAGCTCCTACCCCGGATGCGGGATGAGAATAAATGTCAATTACGAACACGCGTTCAGGCCCTGGAATAGCTTTTCGCAAGAGCTCGTTAACTTAAGCGACCGGCACGACAGAAAATGTGGCCAGGACAGCGAAGCAACCCACGTAGGTAGGAGCGAGCAAATTTTTTACTCGTTCGCTGGAGAAATTTGCTTATTGTAACACCGTGAAAAGATGCAGCCGCAACGAAAAATATCTTTTGTCATTTAGCAGTAACAAAAAAGAGCTTCTCTTCTCTGAAATGTTTCGATGTCCACCGTAAGTCTTCTCTGGTAACGATCTGAACCCGAGCAGCACTATTTCGGTAGAGTACGGAAAGGATAGTGTAGGTGATCTGCATAGTAGATGTGTTGCACCTTCTAAGTGTTCTGAGCAATAAAAAGCCATATTTGTATCGCCTCCCTCAAAATACACTCCTGGAAATTGAAATAAGAACACCGTGAATTCATTGTCCCAGGAAGGGGAAACTTTATTGACACATTCCTGGGGTCAGATACATCACATTATCACACTGACAGAACCACAGGCACATAGACACAGGCAACAGAGCATGCACAATGTCGGCACTAGTACAGTGTATATCCACCTTTCGCAGCAATGCAGGCTGCTATTCTCCCATGGAGACGATCGTAGAGATGCTGGATGTAGTCCTGTGGAACGGCTTGCCATGCCATTTCCACCTGGCGCCTCAGTTGGACCAGCGTTCATGCTGGACGTGCAGACCGCGTGAGACGACGCTTCATCCAGTCCCAAACATGCTCAATGGGGGACAGATCCGGAGATCTTGCTGGCCAGGGTAGTTGACTTACACCTTCTAGAGCACGTTGGGTGGCACGGGATACATGCGGACGTGCATTGTCCTGTTGGAACAGCAAGTTCCCTTGCCGGTCTAGGAATGGTAGAACGATGGGTTCGATGACGGTTTGGATGTACCGTGCACTATTCAGTGTCCCCTCGACGATCACCAGTGGTGTACGGCCAGTGTAGGAGATCGCTCCCCACACCATGATGCCGGGTGTTGGCCCTGTGTGCCTCGGTCGTATGCAGTCCTGATTGTGGCGCTCACCTGCACGGCGCCAAACACGCATACGACCATCATTGGCACCAAGGCAGAAGCGACTCTCAACGCTGAAGACGACACGTCTCCATTCGTCCCTCCATTCACGCCTGTCGCGACACCACTGGAGGCGGGCTGCACGATGTTGGGACGTGAGCGGAAGACGGCCTAACGGTGTGCGGGACCGTAGCCCAGCTTCATGGAGACGGTTGCGAATGGTCCTCGCCGATACCCCAGGAGCAACAGTGTCCCTAATTTGCTGGGAAGTGGCGGTGCGGTCCCCTACGGCACTGCGTAGGATCCTACGGTCTTGGCGTGCATCCGTGCGTCGCTGCGGTCCGGTCCCTGGTCGACGGGCACGTGCACCTTCCGCCGACCACTGGCGACAACATCGATCTACTGTGGAGACCTCACGCTCCACGTGTTGAGCAATTCGGCGGTACGTCCACCCGGCCTCCCGCATGCCCACTATACGCCCTCGCTCAAAGTCCGTCAACTGCAGATACGGTTCACGTCCACGCTGTCGCGGCATGCTACCAGTGTTAAAAACTGTGATGGAGCTCCGTATGCCACGGCAAACTGGCTGACACTGACGGCGGCGGTGCACAAATGCTGCGCAGCTAGCGCCATTCGTCGGCCAACACCGCGGATCCTGGTGTGTCCGCTGTGCCGTGCGTGTGATCATTGCTTGTACAGCCCTCTCGCAGTGTCCGGAACAAGTATGGTGGGTCTGACACACCGGTGTCAATGTGTTCTTTTTTCCATTTCCAGGAGTGTATATTCCACGTGTTGTTACTAATTTAGGTTTTTCGTAGTAGTAGCTCCAAGGCATTTAGGTGAATCGGCATCCTTCAAGTTTGTATAAATATTAGCGTAACTGAAACTAAATTAATTTTTTTCCGTACTCATTGGAAGTACCTCACATGTCGTACAGAATATGAGGAAAAAATACCAGGTGAAAAGTGCTACTTTTGGAGCACCAAAAATTGAATATGCTCGACGTTAAAAGACTTTGAGTGCAGAGTATGATGCCAGCTGCTTCATTGTACTTTCCTCAGCACCTTTAAAAATTGTCCCAAAAAGTTTGGCAAGCGCACATCTTCTCGCTCCTTTTAAAAGGCAATTCACATCTTATTCCACAAGCTCCCCTAACTGCAAGCTCTCTCACACCCACTATTCCATCCCTGTAAGAGGCTCATAACCATCTACCCCCACTTGCTCATTCTCAGTCACTTATGCAGGCCAACTTATTCTCGTTATCTCTTTCTGTTTCTCTTACACTACCTCGTATCTCACAGCCACAGTTCCCATCGTTCAGTTCTACTACTACTATCTCTTCTCACTTTCTTACTGTCTCTATTTCACTATCTCCCATCTCACAGCTACAGTTTCTTTCGCTCCGTTATCTTACTACTGTCTGCTTTCACTGTCACTGTTTCTCTCTTACTATTACTATCCTATTCTATTCAGTCCTTCTCACTTGTGCTATCTCTTCTCACTGTCACTATCACTCTCTTCCTCGTTATCGTTTTCAAAGATTCTGTCTCTCATGCTCACTGTCTTTCTCCAACTTCCATTTTATCCCTCTTTTTATAGTCATCCACTGGCATTGTTCCCTTCATTCCTTTTCTAGCATTGTTGTCGCTGTCAACTACTTTCCACGGCCACCCTGCCCTCTATCTCCCATTGCGATTGTCTCCTTCACTGTTTCTTTACCACAACTACTCTTTACTATCTTCCAATATTTATTACGGTTCCGTCTCTTTCTCACTGACACCGTCTCCTCCTGTCTCAGCGCACAACAAACGCGAATATATTCACATGTCATAATATTTGGGAACACTTTTAAAGGTGCTGAGGATAGTGGAATGAGGCAGCTGGTACCCTGTTCTTTAGTCAGAGTCATTTAAACATGAGAATATTCGCCTTTTATCTGCTCTGATGAGAACATTTTTCCAGTGATTCCATCCTTATTCTTGTAACTGCAAGGAATCTCACATTAATGAAAAGAACTTCATAGGTCAACAAAATTTTGATATTTACTTAAGTAAAACTGCAAAACTAATTTAACACTTCAGAACTGATTTTACTAGCACCAAAATTTTTTATGTGCTTCAGTACACCATGAGTTCCCCAAAACCATTCTGATCATAATGAAGACAATTTACAGCATGAAACTTCCTGGAATTCTAATTTGCAGCATATTTCTGCGTGCCACATCACTTTATAAAGTATGTTACACCACATATCGAATTTTGCGTGCGTGTTTCATTGCACAGGTAGGGTAACTTGGAACCTCTGGGCCTCCGAAAATAATAAAAATATGAAGAAAGCTTTCATAGTTGTTCGAGATCGGGATCTTAAGATGACACCATAAAAATTTTAGCCATTTTTTGTTCATAGCCGTCTGGGAATTAGCGATTCGGTTTGGGTATTTCTCGATAACGGATAAAGATTTTTGAAAACGGGAAGATGGCACTTCTGGATGAGTGACTACATAATGTAATGTTAAAATTTTCAATATTTGTAGACTCAGAGTTATTTATTTATCAACTGCTGACGGAAAGCATGATGGGAAACTCTTCTCTCGGTTTCCGCATGAACCGTCCATGAATGAAATGGTGTCTACATAAGCCCATTATAACACACCCTAGACATCTAACGCAAAAAGAGCCAACCGATTTGCTCCATTTTCATACTCTGAACGGTAGGACAGCTTCAGTGAGACGAACCTTCCGTTCGGTATGCAAACGATCTCTAGCCCAAAGCCTATACAAAGTACTTGACCCTACCTATCAGTAATAGAATCTGAGATATGAGCCACGGAAAAAAATTCCACTTTTATGTTCGACGACTTGAATCAACTTGGTAGCGCATGCTTTTGCATGTGTACAGATTGTCAGAGTACATCGTAGTAACAGATCAGAAACAAGCGTTCTTGAATTAAAGGGTCAATGTTCGTTTGATGCCAGTCAGCATTGTTGCCAAAGTAATCAGGATGGTAGCTGTCCCTGGGAGCCCCCACACCTCTTCTGTCTGCAGGGTAGGTATGGCTGTGTTGAATGACTTCACCTTGCCCACTCCTTCTCCTTCCTTCACTTCTCCTCCCTCTCCCCCACATGGAAATTCACAGTGCTGATGGAGAGGAAGGGTGTAAGGTAGTGTCTTTATTAATTAACTTTATTTATTTTTGAGGGTGTTGGATTGACCTACAGCTCCTCCGCACTCTGACATTGTCCACCCCCAGTTTCCACCGCTCACTGCATAACTCTTTCCGATCGCTGTGTACGTTTTCGTGTCAAATAATGAAGACTGACAGTTCTAGTCTACAATACCTCCACAGGAGACTGCTCGAAACTATCTTACAGCCACCCCCACCGGTCTCCCCTTACCGCCACCCCCACCCTTTTGTGAATTGGCGGGAGAAGGGCTGAAGTGGTAGGTACTGCCTTTATATTTGGCGAAGTTTGCGTTCTGTTGACGAGATGTTGATGTTGGACAGCGAGGAGTTTAGCGCGTGTATTACCTGTAAACATAAAGCTGTGGACTGCGTGCGTAGCCTACTACACGAGAAATGGAAGGAGGTGATGAGGGTAGGGGAAATGCTTTTCAGCAAATGATGGTGACATAGCAGGATGGACTGAGGATGCATTTGACAACTCATAGACACCACTGCTTGTCCTGGAGCTGTACACAGTTTTTGAAATTGCTGCTCAGACCACAATGCTGGAGACAACTTTGACCTATTCCACTGTCTCCGACTAAATGAACCAGAGGTGCTTATCTTTGTGTCTGGGACTCAACTGAGGACGCTTGAAAAGTGTCTTACTCCTTTATATGATTCCATATGTGTGTGCATTTTCACATTGCTGTGTGCTCTTGTTCACAACATCACTCGAAACTGACAGGAAACTGCCATGCAGCCTCTCCTGGGAGAATTGTCTCCTACTGATCTGAAAGTGTATAGCTGCTGAGGAACTTGTACCCAGATACATAACATGCTAACAAGCGATAGGAGAGCAAACTGTCACTGATGTGTAGGAAGAGATTGCTGAGAAATCGCTGCCGGGAGCTGCACTGTCCGCCGCCGCACCCACTTTTGAGATCGCACAGCGCCCTGAGAAAGCGCTATCTAGGGCCGCACAGGCCGCCATGCGTCTGATAGTAGTCTGTGTGGATGCACGTGCCTACCTAAGTGGTGGATCTGCATTTGGTCTCGTGACCGTCAAAGCAGCGTCATGTCATGGCATTCCTTTAACTGAGAGATTCCAGACTCGATTCCTTCCAATCTCACTCTCTCTCCGTCTGTCTGTCTCTCTCTCTCTCTCTCTCTCTCTGTCTCAAGTTGTTTGTTCATGTTTTTCTCCTTTCCGCCATTACTTGTGAATTGGCAGGGGAAGCTCAGTCTCTGTTGAGCTGACAGACTGGATCTCATGACAAGCAATGGCCAGTTTTATTTATTTAATCAAAATTAAATTAATTAATTAAGTTGGTGGGAAATGCTTGATTGGGGACTCGTTTCTTGGGGGGGGGGGGGGGGGAGGGGTGGGAAACCACTCTTACGATGATCCAGGAAAAAGTGAAGATCCGGTACAATTGCGATATCAAAAACGGTTTTAAGTAATCCATTGGCACTACTATATAAAATTAATTGTTTTACAGTTTACATCGTCAAATAGATCGCTTAAAACGTTCAGTACCACCTTTCGATGATTCTCCTTGATAACAAAACATATATCGAGCCCTCACATTTGAGAATAATACACACACATTTTGCAAATTTAGTACTTAAATTTCCTCTACAAATATATTCGGCGCTAAATATATCAGAGATCTTGTATGCACCAATATTTGAGAACACGAGCACACTCCCTCGCCTCAACGTTTCCACTACACATACCTGGCGAAAAAAAAATCCTTGTGATCACACGCACTCGAGACTGCAAAGCGTGTGCTGTCTGCCGACTGCAAGAGTGCCATGAGCTGCGGCCTGTCGGCCATGCTGGCAGCTGCGCTCCCGTCTTCAGCTGTCCACACGCCGCCCATACCAGATGCTAAGAGACTGGAGAGAGTGTCACCGTAACTGGAGCAACCATCAATCGTTCAGCGATCAGACATGTCGCCATCGTCAGGTGCGCTGACGAACTGAGCTCCTGAGGGCGGGCGGCCGATTTAAATCCCCTCCGAGGAGAAGGAATCAATCGTTCAGTTTACAGGCGTGTGGGGGGGGGGGGGGGGGGGTTTGGAGGATGGGGGGCAGGAGATAATATTCACCATATTGAATCTTCTCAAATTTTCACGTATTAATTGGAGAACATACGCAACACACGCGTTCAGATCTTTCGGCACTCAACCAGCATACTAGCTAGTTCCCTGTCCAGCCCTCCAGAGGACGCCACAAACGCCGCCACGAACAATTGTCATCGCTTGCACTGGTGGGAAAAAGCTAATTAGCCAGAGCCTTTCTTTGTACCTGCCGGTCATGTGAGGCTAAGTCTTGGCTTCTGGCCAGCCGAAGCCTCATGACCACTTCTGCCGATAGCCGCGGCACAAAGCGAGACACGAAGCCGTGGCCTGGATGACTCCTGATATGGTTTCTCCCAATGTGAAAAATCGACTTCAACCAGTTCGAGATAGGGATGTTGTCCAAACATATAGAGTTTCTCGCACAACATGAAGATTCGCTCCTTGTACACGAACTATTTCGAAAAACCGAAGAAATCGGAGCATAAACGCGTTTTCACATCTCTAAAGTATCGATGTTCTCCGTGTATATATCCTGTACAGGAATATGGCATAAATTATTTTTCATCTAAGAATTTTCTCATCTAGTAAAGAATCAGTTCTTAATAGCTTAGTGTCTGTTACGTCCTGCATCACAAGACTACAATACTAAAGTCATTTTTGGATCATGACGGTGTCTTAAGAGCGTGCTGTATCTCTGTGACAGTATGTATCATCACTTTCAAATTCTGATGAGGTTTTCAAACGCCTCGTCAATTACGTAGCCACATGGCAGCAATAGTAAATATCAGGAGCTTTAAATATCAGGTTAAAACTACGTATCTCTTTATAAATGCAGTAATATAGTTGATTTTATTACGATGACCCTCTCTCCATGGGTATGTGGGAGAATGAAATTTTGTTGCAAGTTCTGGGCACAACAAATAATAAAATCACATGATTACTACTCCAACTCGTGCATCGGATTTGTAGTACTCTCGACCTCACTTCCACGAGGCACGTTTTTGATATCAAACTAATTGAATACTACTCACTCCGTCTCCAGGCCGCAAGTGGCCCATCGGGACCATCCGACCGCCGCGTCATCCTCATGTGGAGGATGCGGATAGGAGGGGCGTGTGGTCAGCACACCGCTCTCCCGGTCGTTATTATGGTATTCTTGACCGAAGCCGCTACTGTTCGGTCGAGAAGCTCCTCAATTGGCATCACGAGGCTCAGTGCACCCCGAAAAATGACAACATCACACACATCCATGCCCGAGGCAGGATTCGAACCTGCGACCTTAGCGGTCGCGCGGTTCCAGACTGCAGCGCCTATAACCACTCGGCCACCCTGGATGGGTTAAGTGTGGTGGTAGTGATGTCATTCGAGTTGCCACATGTACTTCCCAGGGAGAGCCACCATCTTGAGTAAATTAGGCACAATGTGGACTGGCGTTAATGAACATTGTCCCTCTACTGGTAGACTGTGACTCTGAGAACTCCTTGTTGGCAGGAAGGTCCATTCAAAAGAAAAACTGAAATGACAACGTACAATATTTCTCCAGGGGTGTTTGTTTCAGTTGACAAATTTTTTTTTTTTTTTGCTGGTTTTATTTGCCATTAGCTAAGACCATTACAGCCAACTCATACTTACATAAAATATAGAGGTTCTGACAAATAATTAATGTGAGAATAATTGGTTACTTCTACATACACTCATGTTGTACACAGAACACAGTTAGTTACAGTCCACTATATATAGAACACTTTTGTGCTGTCCATTGTCAGTATCATGTTGGTCTTAGATGAGGACACCTGAGGCAACAGTGAATCTATGCATCATACAGAAAATTCTGTGACTGTTGTCAGCTACTGAATTCATGATACTGATCAATCATGTACTGCAACACTAATACCCTCTATTGGCGTAGTTAAGTTTGTACAGGTATACAACCACCCAAAACATTACTAGCAGTCTTTATGTACCCATGTGTACAGATTAATCGACAACGATAATTGTGTCTGAAGACATTTAACGATATACAGGGTGATAAAAAAAGTCAGAATAAATTTGAAAACTGAGTAAATCACGGAATAATGTAGATAGAGAGTTCAAATTGACACATATGCTTGGAATGACATGGGGTTTAGTAGAACCAAAAAATACAAAAGTTTAAAAAATGTCCGACAGATGGCGCTTCATCTGATTAGAATTACAATAATTAGCATAACAAAGTAAGACAAAGCAAAGATGACGTTATTTACAGAAAATGCTCAATATGTCCACCATTATTCCTCAACAATAGCTGTAGTCGGGGAATAATGTTGTGAACAGCATGAAACACGTATGTAACATAGCAGCGATGGCGAGGCATTGTAGCATCTGTGACCAGAGAGTATGCGCTTGACCGCGCGAGTGTTGCGAGCGGTTCTCAGTCTGTCAGTCAGTCGTTGCGAGTCTGTAGCTCTGTCTAGTTGCGTGCAGTACTCTGTCAGTCGTTGCGAGTCTGTAGCTCTGTCTAGTTGAGAGCAGTGCTCTGTCAGTAGTCGTCGCGTGCAGTACGCTAGTAGTCGTCATGCAGAGCGGTCGATCAGTGGTAGCAGTCCAGTGGGATTGCGTGATGTGGTCCGTCGGCAACACTGGTCAAGATGCTGAATGAGGTATACTGTTAATTAAGATAATCATCGGATAATGTAAAGTTTAATTATTGTAACTAATTTTCAACGAGTGCCCCCAATAATAACTTTGATTTCAAAAGCAATTTTACATAAAATTTTCATTTAATTGAAGTAACTATTTCGTTCCACTTCCCTTAAACAAAAGTTTCAGTTTTCAATTAGATTACAAAAAAAAAAAAGGGAATATTATTATTTGCAATGCAGTTCCTCCGAGCGGTGCGCAACAACAAGAGCAGAAATTTGACTAGGTGTTGTAATGAGGTAAGAATTTAATTTAAATTTTTTTGCACAGGGCCAAAGACCGATATTTCGGTTTAATTGAATCATTATTATCACTGAGATTTTCTTATCACTGAATGGACTTTAATTTTTTATGAAGAACTTATACTTGAGTCAGATTGCGATTCTCACTTTTATTGTCATTAAATTTAATTGCAGGGAGGTTACGTTGGCTCCCATTCATTTTTTATTTCTGTCATGTAAATTACGGTGGAGAGGTTACACTTAGCGCAATGTCCATTGCCATTAGCATTCTTAAATAATATTGTCTTTTAAATTTTTGTGGGGAGGTTACACTTGGCGACACCCAGTCCAGGATCGAATTTCGGCTTAGATATAATTAGGATTTGGCGCTACGCTTTTATTAACTTGTGACTTTCTTTCTACAGGTCAACGGCAATTCGTTGCTCTGTTGTATTTGTGTGTTGTTTTTGCATTTGTGCTTATTTGTTTTGTGAAAAATTGTGACTATAGTAAAAATGCCGCGAAAGACTGTGAATAGTGTATCGCGAGGTATTATGAACGAAATTACCGACTTAAACAACGTGACCGATAGTAATTGTGACAATCCTGCGTTCACTGACAATCAGTGCATTCCAACCAATAATGATGACTTTTACCCTGATAATGAACAAACGAACTCAATTGTCTCGTCTGTTAATTTGACGACAATTGATGACGCGGGACGCTCTATTGTAATGAGCACTGCCCAGCCTAACACACCCGGTTTGAAAAATTCTCGTGACGAACAGACAAATTTGTCTAATGAAAGTGGTCAGTGTACCGAAAATACGACGGACTCGAGTGAGAAACGTTTTTGTAAATTACAGAATGACCAAATGGTCACACAAAACGCGACAATGGCAAATACACCGTCACATAGTACAGAGAATAGAAATGCTGACTTTGAGTCGAATCAAATTATAGCATTATTGCTACAAATGATTAAAAAACTTGATGAACAGCACAAAGAATTTATAGAATGGAACAAAGAATTTTCTGAAAGTCTTAAACAGCAGAACGAAAAACACGACAACGTTAATGAACAGAAGAAACAAGTTAGTGAACAGATTACAGCTGTTACCGTGCAATGTCAGAACATTAAAGTACAATTACATGTGGATACTAAGACTTGTGCTAATAACAGTAATGAAAAAGTTGGCACTGTTGCACAAGAATTAAGTAGCACACGTGTAGGAACAACAGAATCACATAAAGACAAGACTAATGCAGTCACTGAACAATGTTCAGCGAACGAAACACAGATACATGAAATTAATGCAGTCACTGAAGAATGCCCTAAAAACGCAGTACAGATTCGCGACGAGGTTAATTTAGAATCAGTGGAAGTTTCTCACACTCCGAATACGGAAGTTGACGAGAAATTTGCACGACAGAACAACCAAAATGTCGAAATCATTAAAGTAACAGAATTAAAGACTATTTCAGTCACCAACACGTCACAAAATCCGCCACGTTGCGAGCATTTATCAGAGTCACGCAGCGTGTATAATGTGAGCAATTTACAGCAACTACGCGACTTAAAATCCGAAAAGCCACGCGACTTAAAATCTGAAAAGCTATGCAACTGGAAATCCGGAATGACACAGACGAACAGATTCACACACAAACCCGAACGTGTTTTCAAATTCAATGACGAGGACGTAGATTACGAGCAATTTTTATCCGCCAGAAAATGTAAAGAATTTAATAATGACAGCGTACAGGTACACGCTTTGCACTGTATACGACAATTTATTTTTTTACATTCACCGCTATTGCCTGTAATGCAGAAGCTAGCTTTGAACCAGATGCGACAATTTATTTTTGTATTTACAACAGCATTGCCTGTAATGAAGAAATTTGAATTAGCACGGATACAACAATTTGCCTTTGAAATTTTACCGCTATTGCCTGTAACACAAAAGCTAAAATTTATTTGCAGTGCGTAAATGACCTCAGGGGATTCATTACGCTTTAATGAATATGTGCCGTAGCGAGCATAGGGCCCCGAGCTGTAGTAGTGCTATTTCATCTTTAGTTTTCTGCACTGCTGCCTTTTCTTCTACTATCCTTTATATCTATCAAAACTGCTCTTCAACTATTGCTCTATGTAGAATTAAGAAACATTGTAATGAAAACCCGATGTGACAAACTTTTACCGACTGTGACAATTTTCATTAGGCACTCCAGAATCAGCGTAATTTTAATAACAGATAAAATCGTAATCATCAGTATGTGTAAAATTAACAGCAAACGCATTTTTTGGTAACAATAGACGTTTTCCACCACAATAGCATGAAAGTCAGCCGCTTAGCATACGTAACCAACAATGCAGTATACAAGGTCAACCAAACTTTAATGTTTCGCCGCGTGCACATATAGTCCCAGCTCCAACAATTGGTAACGCATGGCAGCAAAGAAATAACTACGTACAGACAACACTCTATGTCAACTCGTATCGCAATACACCGTATAGAAATTACTATCATGGCAGACGTAAAAAAAAATGATGAGCACAATTTTCAACGTACATTTTAATAACAGTCGATCTTATGAGCAGCAACAACATCAGCAACAACAAATAATCATGAATGAAACAGACAATAGGTGTCATCCATAGCGTAACACGTCAGTAAGAAATAACAAAGCAGTTCATATAGTGGATATGCCACAATATTCTCCCGTAAATAACAGCACGTACGATAGAATTTGACCAGACACAGTACAGATTGCATATTCCAATAACGTAAGCAATAATTTAGGCACGCAGAATCTTGTTCACGAAAATGTTATTAATTTTGACGCCATCCGACACACGTTTGCATTAAAGACAAATCACGACGTACGTAGACGACATTCTTATTGCAAAAACTAACTGGTCTGAACACAATATGATTCTTGATCAACTGTTACAAACTTTTCATGCACAAGGACTTACAGTTAACCTCAGTAAATCGCATTTTGGCAAAACTTCTATAAAATTTCTTGGACACGTGATTTCAGCAGAAGGCATTGCACCTGATCCGGAAAAACTTCAGGCTCTACGTGACATTACTGTTCCTACGACAAAGAAACAACTACGCAGTTTTTTGGGCTTAATTAACTTTTTTCGTAAATTTATTCATCACTCTGCTTTAGACACACCTAGACTATGCCAATTAACAGGTAAAAACACTATTTGGTCTAGGGATAAGCAAGCACATTCTGAATTCATGAACCTGAAACATGCTCTGTTGAATGCTCCACTTTTATCGCACCCCGATCTTACTAGAAATTTTTCCATTGCCACCGACAGTTCTAACACAGCTTTAGGCGTACATATTTTCCAGGAAATTGAAGAAGATGGTTCAACAGTTATTAAAAACATCGCATTTGCAAGCCGCATTCTGTCACCTGCTGAACGAAATTATTCCGTTACAGAATTGGAAACATTATGTGTTGTATGGGCTTTTACGAGATTTAGGCACTTTCTTTATGGCAGACATACCACCGTCTACACAGACCACAGAGCAATACAATTTTTACTTTCGGCTAAATTTACTCACGACAGGTTAAGTAGATGGAAACTATATTTACAAGAATTTAATTTTACGATTGTCCACATTCCCGGCACACAAAATGTTATAGCAGACGCACTATCGCGTTCTCTCGGCAACAATCAGCAAGACGTAGCAACCAACTTCTGCAAAACAAATTTCAGTGTCATGTACATTCAGCAAGTCGCATTTGAAAACTTTATTTCATCGTCACTACAGGACATAGCGCAAGAGCAAAATAAGGACAATGTGTGGAAAGAAATTAAACACCTTTGGCAAGATAGGAAAAATGTTACGATTAGGAACCACTACACTGTACGCAATGACATTCTGTTTCGCCGCTCTCATCCTGACAGCAACAATTGGTTATTATGCATTCCTGACGAACTGGTTAACAAATTAATCTGGTATACTCATTTAAGTTACGCACATTACGGAGCACGAAAATGTTTTCTTATACTGAGACAGAACTGTTATTTTACTAACATGGAAAAACGTATACGACGAGTTTTAGCGTCTTGTAAAATTTGCCAGAAAGCTAAATCAGACACCACTTCACATATTCCTCCATTATATCCCATTATACCTGTTAAATTAAGACACATGGCCGCTGTAGATATTTTTGGTCCGATTCCGAGAAGTAACAGAGGTTTTTGCTACATCTTTGTCGCTGTTGAACTCACTTCGAAATTTGTTACTTTCACTCCGTTACGTAAAGCTACTGCTAAAACTGTTTCGAAAGCATTTGTAAAACATTTTCTATTTCATGTAGGGCATGTGATGAAAGTAATTTCCGACAATGGATCACAATTTCGTAGTAGTGTATGGACACGCATGTTACGAGCCAGAAACATTTCTCCGATTTATATATCCAAGTACCACGCTTCTTCGAACCCCTGTGAAAGATTAATGAAAGAAATTGGTAAACTGTGTAGAGTATACTGCCACAAAAGACATATTGATTGGGATACACACATACTCTCATTCCAAGACGTAATTAATTCCATTCCAAATGAATCCACTATGCTATCTCCGTCTATTATACTGAAAAACGTTGAACCACCAAACAAAATTAAAGAGTTAGTAAACTTCCCTAAATGTCGTCGACTAAGACACCACGAAATAATCGACATTGCGCTGAACAACATCAAACGTGCCGCAGGGCGCCGGAGAAGACGGCAAAAACAGGTTTGTAGACGCCGAGACTTTCACGTTGGACAGAAGATATTAGTACGTACACACTATTTATCCAGCAAATTAAAAGGTAAGTGCAGTAAATTTGAACTTCTATACGCAGGTCCATATCGGATTAGCAGCATCCCTCACCCCAATGTTGTACACGTCGAAACTTTGAGAACTAGAAAATCGAAAGGCAACCACCATATCTCAAACATTAAACCGTTTATTGAATGAAGACACTTTATGATTCAACACACTATGATGTCATTTATTAATGCAATTATTTCACTTGACTAATTACTGATGATTATCGCATTTTTTCTTGGCAAGTGCCCGGCAAGGTAAGGTTAGCAGGTCGCTTTTCTTGTCGTTACACATCAGACCGTGCACATTTTCCACTTTTTTATGTATGATTGTACTTCAGTTTTGTTTGTATGCACTGTGAAATAGTTAAGATATAACACACCTGTTGACTTTGACATTTCTTGCCTTATGACATCTCAACATCGTGACTGTTTTACATTTTTTGCTGCTGCATTGTGATATCTGTACATTTTGCCTCTGAACACTGTCAATGCCTTTGACATATTACGTTTTCTGTCATGTTATGCTGTATGGTTAATTATGTTACCATAAACCAGTCATTATTTAGTGGGTATATGATTTAAATGCAAGACATTAATCTCTGTTCATCAATTTCAGTAAGAAATGGTGCGTGTAAGAAATAAATTCAACAGAAATGGAATTTCACCTACGGAATAAACGATAGAATATGCAATAACTTTATGAGGAAGAGTAAATGGATCAGGATTAACAAGCATTAACAAGAATATACTATACTCATCGTAGAATAGCAGTCTTAACTAATTTTTTCTTTCAGAATACAAGGTGATTGATGCAGGCTGTCAGACTGAACTACACATCTTAGTTTTAGTGATGAAATATGCTAGAGATAAGGAATAGTTGTATAATGAGTAATGAAGTGATTTTTTGCAGATGATAATGAATACTGATGAATAATGATGAAGGATATGGTATTATGAATAATGAAGTTATTATTTACAGGTGATGATAATAATGAAGTTATGATAATATGGATAATGAAGTGATTGATAATGAAGTTTTTTTCTTTACAGATGAGAATAATGTTGGAGTTTTATATTTATGCTATGTAGTTATTTAAGTATTTGTTGCAGTTTGTTTTGACAGCAAATGTTATATTGCATAGTAGGATGACGGAAAGTTTTGGAAAGGACAGCTATGGAACACATTTTATACACATTTCACTACTTGTTAATTCGAAGTTCACTACTTTTCAGCATAGTGTGCATTTCTTCTTTCAGGTCAATAATCCATTTTGTATTTTTTCCAGGAGATGCTTGTCATGATACTTACTAAAACTGTTACTTATTATACCTGTTCTAGTACTTGCATTTTTATTTTTTTTTACCAATTTGTGTCTATCATTTATAAATGTAATCACATATACTGCCTTGTTACATAACCTTGCTACAGCTGACTCAGGACGAATGATGTTACCTATCCTCATTTGGAGCAATAGGTCAAAAGCAAAAAGTGTTATGCCTCAGCAATTAATTATCGATCCCAACGCAATGCATTGCTAACAAAAAAATGTATTAACAGTCCCAAATAGTGATACCAGTTTGAGAAAATTCTGAATAATACTGATTAGCTCTGAATAGTATGTCACTTGAGTAATGACTTCTTAATGAGACAACAAAAATACACATATATATAAAATAATGCTTAGTAACTGGCTAGTAATTGCCACTGTTATTGTAATGAGATTACTTATAATCCCCATGATTATTAATGCTATGACTATAATTAACTGATTTTTAATAATGACTTCGTAATGATCTGAATAATACTGAATGAGGAACAATGTTTTATTCTATTCAATACTTGCTGGCCACTGAGTGCCAATAATTAATATCACTCAACGAATTATGTTATTCATTATGCCATTAATTAGCTCTTGTTTTCAATGTTGATACTTTGTAACTGGAAAAGAATGTGATTGTTTCATAATGCTTTGTAATTAGAAGAAGGCTAATGATTCTTACTATATTGGAATGACTAATGATTAATTAACTGTAATTAGAAGAAGGCTAATGATTCTTAATTATGCTTTGTAACTGGAAATGAATGCGATTGTTTCATAATGCTTTGTAATTAGAAGGCTAATGATTCTTACTATATTGAAATGACAAATGATTAATTAACTATGCTTTATAATTGGAAATGAATGTGACTGTTTAATAATGCTTTGTAATTAGGAAAAAGCTAATGATTATTACTATTGAAATGACAAATGATTAATTAACTATGCCATACTTTGTAACTGGAAAAGAATGCGATTGTTTCATGATGCTTTGTAATTAGGAGAAGGTTAATGATTAATACTATATTGAAATGACAAATGATTAATTAACTATGCCATACTTTGTAACTGGAAAAGAATGCGATTATTTAATAATGCTTTGTAACTAGGAAAAGAAGATTACTGATTCTATGTAAAACAATTAATGAACATTTTTCTGTAATACTACATACATGGTACAGAAATGTTCAATAACTGGGCTATGAATGCCGCAGACTACTACTGTAATTGACAATATTATGTGACTTAATGTCCTTCACCTCATGAGCTAACTACCCTGAATTACTGCGATGTCCATTTGTCCTGTTTATCCTAGTGATCATGGAGCACTATCTTTGGTTTTGCACTAATTCTACGTTGGTGTGCCTTGTAAGAGCGTGGTGTTGACACGACATGCTGTCCATCACCGTGAGCGATGAAGACGTTATTATGGTCCCACTGTTTGGTGTACCTAATATACTGCCAAAATAAAAAAAAAAAATGGAATATTACTACGACAGTTCAGTGTCTTGGCTACGCTGATAAATTCTGAGGGGAAAAGAACTTCAAGTTGTGTCACTTGGTGTTGTACTTCTGTGGAGAGATATGGACTTTCAAAACAGCTGTGTGCAATCTAAAGTGCTACAACCATGATGCAATCCTTCCCTTTCCTATCCTAATTCTTGTCACATAGTGAAAATCATTTTTGCTAACATTACTTATGTTCATGGCTATACATTTTTTCAATTCTCTAAACTCCAGTGCGAGTACACTTATGTCACTGGTCGACATGATTTTTTTTTCTATTATGTTTATTTAATGCCAAAATGCTAAAGACATTTTTTTTTATTTGTTCTGAAGTACAGTATATGTGCACTTTTGTCTTTTATATTGTATATACATTTTTTATTTTCTGAACTACAGTGCATGTGCACTTCTGTTAGGTGTTAATATGTTTTCTACTGAACTTCAGTGCCTGTACACTTTTCTCATTTTTCAATATGATTTCTACTATTCTGTATATTCAATACTTTCATCCGTATGCACTTATGTCATTTGTTACTAATTGTACATACATTTCATCAATTACTGATATGTTCTCAACTGCAGTGCATGTGCACTCATGTCACTTGTCAACATAATATTTTGCCAGTCTGTTTATTTGTTCTGAATATGCTAAAGAATTTTTTTTCAGTGCCTGTGCATTTTGTTATCTGTCAAATAATTTGTATATACATTTTTCTGATTTGCTACTATGTTTTGTACTCACATTTTGTCTTTGTCTGATATATTTTGTACTTAGTGCGTGTGCACAACATTTAAATATTCTGTAAGTTGTAGAATTTTGTTAATTAAAGAAAAATTTTGCCGCGCTTGGCAAGTCCAAATGACTCACCATCGCTGCCAAATTTTTGCCCCCCCAGTGGAGGGTTATGAAACACGTATGTAACATAGCAGCGATGGCGAGGCATTGTAGCATCTGTGACCAGAGAGTATGCGCTTGACCGCGCGAGTGTTGCGAGCAGTTCTCAGTCTGTCAGTCAGTCGTTGCGAGTCTGTAGCTCTGTCTAGTTGCATGCAGTACTCTGTCAGTCGTTGCGAGTCTGTAGCTCTGTCTAGTTGAGAGCAGTACTCTGTCAGTAGTCGTCGCGTGCAGTACGCTAGTAGTCGTCATGCAGAGCGGTCGATCAGTGGTAGCAGTCCAGTGGGATTGCGTGATGTGGTCTGTCGGCAACACTGGTCAAGATGCTGAATGAGGTATACTGTTAATTAAGATAATCATCGGATAATGTAAAGTTTAATTATTGTAACTAATTTTCAACGAGTGCCCCCAATAATAACTTTGATTTCAAAAGCAATTTTACATAAAATTTTCATTTAATTGAAGTAACTATTTCGTTCCACTTCCCTTAAACAAAAGTTTCAGTTTTCAATTAGATTACAAAAAAAAAAAAAAGGGAATATTATTATTTGCAATGCAGTTCCTCCAAGCGGTGCGCAACAACAAGAGCAGAAATTTGACTAGGTGTTGTAATGAGGTAAGAATTTAATTTTGATTTTTTTGCACAGGGCCAAAGACCGATATTTCGGTTTAATTGAATCATTATTATCACTGAGATTTTCTTATCACTGAATGGACTTTAATTTTTTATGAAGAACTTATACTTGAGTCAGATTGCGATTCTCACTTTTATTGTCATTAAATTTAATTGCAGGGAGGTTACGTTGGCTCCCATTCATTTATTATTTCTGTCATGTAAATTACGGTGGAGAGGTTACACTTAGCGCAATGTCCATTGCCATTGGCATTCCTAAATAATATTTCTGTCTTGTAAATTTTTGTGGGGAGGTTACAAGCACTGTAAAGCATGTCCAGAGTTATAGTGAGGCATTGGCGTCGGATGTTGTCTTTCATCATCCGTAGAGATATCGGTCGATCACGATACACTTGCGACTTCAGGTAACCCCAAAGCCAATAATCGCACGAACTAACGTCTGGGGACCTGGGAGGCCAAGCATGACGAAAGTGGCGGCTGAAGACACTATCATCACCAAAGACGAGCGCAAGAGATCTTTCACGCATCTAGCAATATGGGGTGGTTCTAATAAAACCCCATGTCATTCCAAGCATGTGTGTCAATTTTTACCTCTCTATCTACATTATTCCGTGGTTTATTAAGTTTTCAAATTTATACTGACTTTTGGATCACCTGGTATATGGCTGATATACGGTGCCAGGGAAAAAAATTGCAATATGGAGACAGATTGTGCGACATAAAAGAGTCGGTGGACAGGTTTCTACATCTGAAAGATCATGTCTATACAGATTTCTCCCCAGTCTCTTAAGAGTGGCGCTAGTAGCGCCACTATGAGGATACAAATCAGGTTTGTTTAAAATGCATGCTGTAACAGCCGCGAGCGTTGGTTAACTTTCAGATTTGACGTGATGAATTAATGTTAGTCAAGGATTCCTTTAAGGCGACAAAGGCACCTCTCTGAGTTTGAATGAGGTGGTGTAACAAGGTTACGAGAAACCGGATATTCCTTCTGTGACACTGAAGAAGGACTTGGCAGGAGTGCAGTACTGTGCCTGATTGCTGGCAGCAGTGGTCATGAGAATTTACACTCGCAAGGAGATTGGGCTCCGGACGTCCACGGGGTACTACAGAGACGGAAAACCATTGTGTTCAGGGTATGGTCCTGGCGCATGGTACTGCATCTGCAGCATCAACGTGGTCATCAGTTGACACCAAAATGACAAAACGAACTGTCACAAATAGGTTACTTCGAGGACAACTCCGAACACACGCTCTGTAGCGTGCATTCCACTGACCCGAAACCATAACCACGTGCGACTTCAGTGATGCCAAGTGAAAGCTAATTGGAGGGCTATGTGGGGGTCTGTTGTATTTTCTGATGAAAACTGGTTCTGCCTCGTTGCCATTGACGGTCGTATAGTGGATAGGAGGAGGTCAGTTGAGGGCCCCAAACCTACCTGTCTGCGTGCTAGACTCACTGAACTTATACCTATATGGTCTGAGGTGTGATTTTATATGACAGCAGAAGCACATTCGAGCTTATCCCACGTATCCTGACGACAAAGATATACATCAGTCTGGTAATTCGACCTGTTGTGCTGCCATTAATGAACAGCATTCTGGGAACTGATTTCCAACAGGACAACGCTGAGCCACATACCGCCTTTGTAACCCAACATTATCTATAGAAAGTCAATTTGTTACGTTGGTCTGCTCGATCGCCAGATCTGTCTCCAAGAAAGCACATATGGCACATCATCAGATGATAACTGCAGCATCATCCACAAACAGCATTAACTGTCCCTATATAGACCGACAAAGTGCAACTTGCATGGAACTTCACCCCACAAAACTGACTTTCCAAAACTGTATAACCCAGTGCATGCATATTTGCATGCTTGCAATCAAGATGGTGCGGTCACACTGGGCATTAATGTGTCAGAATTTCACATTTGCAATGATTTATCGCAAGTTTACATTTATGTGTGATCTTGCAATGTTAATCATTTAACTATGGGACACAGACAAATTGAATGCCGGAATTACCTTACTCTACATTAATAATTTTTTGGTGTAGCATTTCATTTTTACTTCGGTGTATATATCGCGGCTAAACAGGTTACTTTTTTTATATATTCTTCAGTTGTCTGTATATTTAGCTTTATTGTCTCACTTCTGTTTCCTGCTTTCTAATTGCAACGGATCTGATGATGGCAGTAAGCTGAAACGAGTAATATTAATTATTGTAAGTATGTGGTCAAGACGGTTGTTTATATACAAGGTGGAGAAAAATTGTGTCACGAAATTTTAATCCTGGATAGTTGATGCCACTAGGATCGAAAATTAATAATGTTGTGTACTTCGACAACGCACAGTTTTTAAACTACGGGAACTTGGCGCCACACACTCCGATTGCCCTGTTGCCGGATTCTCTGGACAACGTATGAATGTGAATACTTTGGCTGCCGGAGATAGCGGTGTGTCCAAGGCGGCCAACACGCACGGTGGTAGAGCGCCAGCTTTCCATTCTGGGGACTGGGGACGAATACGCCGGCGTCCCGACACACCCATTATAGTTTCATGATAAGACGTACGGGGAAAGAACACGTCAACCGCTGTTAGTTCACGAACAGAAAGTATTTTACAAATTGTGTCGGCCCCGAAAACAGCCTCTTTTGTAACTAGGACGTTGTTTACGTAAAGCAGCTGCTCGAACTGGCGATCCTCTGACGCGACATAAGCTTATTAACGTCGAATGCTATTTTGCCGAACTCTTTCAAAGATTCCTGGCATTAACCTGACGTGAATGGCGACATGTTGAATGCGATCCACTAATTTCTCTTCGTTTCCTAGGTGGTTCACCTCCGGGTGGCTGAACTAGAATCTAGAAGAATGCCCACAGGAAAAGTCCGGTGGCGTGAGGTCTGGCGATCGCGGGGGCCATGTCCTGCCAGCACCTCAGCCAATTATCCGGCCGTCGGAATTCACTTAAATTTCCGAGCACAGCATGACTGTTATCCGCAGGCGCCCGATCATGCTGAAACCACAAGTGTAGCGGTATGTCCAAGGGCACATCTTCGAGCAGACCGGGTAGAGTTTCCTACAAAACATGAAGATAATTTGCCTTAGTAAGTCGAGGAGGTAGACGGACTGGCCCAAGCAGGTGGTCACAATGCCAGCCCAAATGTTGAACGAAAATTGTTGCTGGTGTCCGTGGACGTACGTGACGTGAGGATTTCCCCTTGCCAAGTAATTAACATTTCGAGGGTTGTAAAGGCCATCCCGCTGGAAGGTGCACTCGTCGGTAAACAACACAATGGGGGGAGGTCGAGATCCCGTGCAATGCGTCGGAGAAACCACCGGCAAAACCCTAGCCTGTGTTCACAGTCCGCCACAGGATTTAGGTCTTGGACAGGGTGAAAACTAAATGGATGCTGGCCGTCATCCCTCAGAACCTCTTTGACTAACCGACGAGTTACCCCCGTGCCGTGTCCATCCGCTCGAGTACTAGTCGTAGGCGTTTCCTCGAACCGCTCGAAAAAATTCTCTTCAAATGTAGCATCCCGTCGTGTTCCAGGGCTTCCAGCATTACCATGATATCCCGCTAACGAGCCTGTTTCGCCAGGATGCCGGTGAATTGTTGTAAACATTTAGGGGTGTTTGTGGCGTCTTTGTGAGTACCGTTGCTCATACAACCGTCGAACGGCATGCGCATTACCGTCGGCTATCCATAAACAAAAACAACATCTCGTTGTTCTTCAAACGAATACTGTACCGCCATGCTTACTGTGTGGCTATTTGGTAGGTGATAAGTGTGTGCGCTCCGAAGCGAAGCTTACCTGTGAATGTCCCTGACCTGAGGTGGAGACAAACAGCAAGGATCTATTCGACACCTGTGCTTAACACGTTTGGGCAGTCACAGGGCGAGGGACGTTTGTATGTGTGAACCGACAACCATAGCACTGCCCATCAGCCGACGAATGGCAACAGGGCAATCCCACAGCCAATCGGAGGGTGTGGCGCCGAGTTCCCGTAGTTTAAAAATGGTGGGTTGTCGACCTACACAACATTGGTAATTTTGGTTCCTACTAATATGAACTATCCAGGGTTAAAATTTCGTGACACAGTTTTTCTCCACCTTGCATACAGTGCCAGCTAACTTCTTTACAGGCTTCATGTCATCAGTGATTGCTAAGAGAGACACTACACAGACTGGCTACAGATGACTAAGCTGCAGGAGTTCTTGTTGGAAGATAACAGTACTTCAGTGTAGTCGGGGGCACCCAAAGCGAAGGTGATTTGCGTCCTATCCTTCACCACAACAGCAGAAAGGTGCCACTACCCTATGCAGCCTCGAAAGATGTTTAGGATAAATTTGATTCTGGCTATGTGCTTTGGCATTGATTTTGTATGAGATTTCGTGGGATAAGGGACCGATAGGTTAGCTGCTGAGTTTTTCTTGCCTTTGTGCCGTGACGTTTCTCCCCTTTCCCATTATCAGTGATCTATCATGAGCCACTGTGGGGAGTATCGGTAACCCGTACTTTGTGCTGCTGTACAGGCAGTGTGCCCTCTCACAGCGGCTCCTTGTCTAAGTGGCCTACAGTGTCAGTGCCAGCGATCCCACAGTGTGATTTCATCCAAGCTAAATTAACGGAACGGTCTCCTTCTCGCATCGATTCCAGCACTTCCGACAATCTGTTACGTGGGCTTTTCGGTCACACAGCTGATAAAAATGAATTAAGTATCTCTAGAGCACATAAAGAGGTACTGAGTAGCAAATATAGAGAAACTGCCACCCGCGAACGGCAACGAAGTGCTTCTAATGCTGCAGTAAGTTCCGCGTTCGTGATACTCGCCTCTGTTGGTAATTTGAACAGCTCACCCTTTTTACAAAGACGGTGCGCAGGTCGCGCTTCCGATGGAATCACTGGTTTTCGAGCCGTCTGTATAGATATATATGATGGTAACATTTCGTTATTTTGTTTGAAACACCCCTGATGAAATTCCTTATTGGGTTTTATGTAATTTACCGAAGCCGCCAAACAGTTAATTATTATAATTATATGACCGTGTGCTTAATGGATGAAAGGCTATCGGTTTTTCTGCTGTGGTTTCGGTGGCGTTTCAACCGAGTGCGGCTGTTTTGCAACTGAATATTGGAATGAGTGAAAGTTTGTCTATTATTAAGGACCACAAAGGTAGTGATGTACAAACTCATATATTTTCTACCAGCACACAAATTCTGAGGCAGTTGATACCTTCGCCTTACACGTCTAATTATGATATTTTTATTGGTTGCTGATTTTCAGTACTTCGTCACACGCAATGCTGATGGTTAACATTCACAAGAATCCTCACTGCAATCCATGGTTGTTGCTGGCCGACACGGTCACTTTCTGTTTCATAATACTCGCGAATCAGTATTAGTGAGGGTTGTAACATTATGTGATTGCCTTATTATTTTAAATCATTCACTAATCGAGCAGTCGCTCGGCAACAGCTACAGTTAGTAAATAATGTTGCGAGAATGTAAAAGGTGAACGACCTGTGACGTAACTTGTTTATTGTCGAAGCGCCGTCAGAGATACAGTGAGTTATTGACTTTGAAAACTGCGGCGCGAAAAATGGACAGAAGAAGAACACTTTTAGACATTTTTTTTTGAGGTACGAGATATTCTCGATGAACAGTTACTCATTCCTCTCTTGTCTCCTGTAACTTGTGTCGGACGCGCATGTCTTGCCGCCGTATTATTATTGTTAAAAATAATATTGTTCTAGTGTAAAGTAAATGTGTGATACTAAAAGTGTCTAGCAGTACATTTATAGTGCGACGTGTATGTGAAAACGTCAAAGGAATTGTTTTCATTACGAGAAGTGCCAGTCAAAACGGCATCCATGTTAGATCCTTCATTGCAGTGTAAGTTCGTCTATTAATTGCCAAAAATTCAGAGTTAAATGGAATTGGTGTATGGACTATTCATTTACTATAGAATCTATGTCTCACTTCTTTATGAAATTATTTAATTTTCTATATGTTTCTGCCAAATAGAGAGTTCACAGTCACCAATTCTTTCGTCGAGTTCGGACGGAAGTTGCATGCGGCGAAATATTTTCTCCGCGCCATATTCTACTGGTAAATGCATGATAAACTACGGTCCCTTAGGAAATTCATGTTGAGCTATCCAAAAATAATTATATTTTGAATAGGCATTTACTCTCCTCTGCAATGCAACTTCCGACTGATCAGACGATCCAACAAGAAACAGCCGCACACGGTCGGCGTTCGCAAATATGTTTTCACCGCTGATTATAGCTATATGTTACAGCACAAAAGTAAACATATTGGTATAATTAGCGACTACGAAAGGGGACATTTATAACTGTATGTTTATGTATACACATTACGTAAACATATCGTTATAGGGTCCGCCCCACGACGATCAGTGGGACGTGCTCACTCGTCATACTCCGGTGAATTTTACCGTTTGCAACTCACTCGACCACCATTCTTGCCTGTCTTTCCTGCCCTACTTGTTACTCGACACACTCCAGTGCTACTTCTCGCTCAATACTAGTCTCACTGCCTACTGCAGCGCTCGACAATCGACTACTGTCTACTATCGACCTGGGCGTCGGATACTAGCATCTATGTTCGTGGGATCACGGATCCCTTACATCCCTGCCCTAAAAACCTTCTTTGTAGCCACAGGCGAAAAAGAATAATAGGAAAAAATTATCACATAGCATATAAATGAAAATGATGAATATAAGTTCTGCTTCATATACTGAAAGTTACATCGTATCGCTAATAATACCCTATTGACTCCGGTAGCAAACTGCCCCTACAGAAACATAATACAAAATCAACAAAATCAATCTATCTTAATTAACATAGCATGGTAAATATATTTATAAAACTATGTCTTACATTCAATTACCAAAAATCTTCACTTTCAAAGGTTTGTACGAGCCTTTAACTACATATTTATTACAACTTGCTACAGCAAAGACGAAAAAACAAATTAGTTGAATGCCAGCTACCCCCTTTGGTACGCCATCCTTTCAGGGGGAGTCCTGCCACCCATACTACTATCACTCTAACTTATAACTCTCTTGGCCAACACACATCAAACTTAAGGAAGAAATTCACAACTTATTCATTTGAGTCTTGAACACAAGCAAAATTGAATATCAAAACAAAATAGCATTTACACCTTGACTTATGCAATTATTTTACAATCCCTCATACCTCTACAGATCCAATAATATTAAATCCAATAATATTAAATGCTCCATCATACCACTAAATATGTCTCACATAACTATTTGCTTCGCCATAACTAATGTGGTCACCCAATGAAAATTTTAAATTACTGATCATTTCATTTTGCCAAACCTTTACTTCCACCGCTAACACTCAGATGAGAAATATAATATTTCCTATTATACTGTCATTAATTCAAATCTGCTATATGGATATTTATTATTCATTACAAGTGCCAGAATTCTGCTTCTAAACCTTGATGTAAGTACAACCATACTTGACTCTGATAGCTAATTGGATACATGAATTACTCATTACTCATGAGTTACACTTTGTTTTATCAGCATACTTTAGATCAACATGTATACCTGCAAATAACTTGCAAACAGATGTTGCTCATGTCCTAAATGGCATACTTCAATACTTCAAACATCTCATGCTCAATACATTTCATTACACATAACACCCTCAATTTAACAGCAACCTCAAGTGCAAGTAAATGTATATCTATCTTCAACCTACATCAATCCTCCATATACTTCAATACCTCAAACATCGCATACTCAATACACTTCATTACACATAACTCCTTCAACTTAACAGCAACTTCAACTGCAAATAAATATATATCTTCAACATACATCAACCCTCCATATTCGCTGCAATAACCACATAAAAATACTACTCCAGGCTCCTTGGCCTCTCCATTCATCATATTTCACATCATTTATTCGAACAACTATCTCCTCATGTATTTGTTTCTTTATATGCCATACGAATTACAAGCTGATACATTACTTCAATTTTCTTACAACAGTTTGACCTTTTCTTGCCTCACAAAACAACTCTATAACATTACACAAACTCTTATTTGACCAATTAGCTTCCCATCACATTTTATTAACATTGGCTTTCTGATCTGGGTCTCATTTTATTACTTCTGGCACTATTACTTTTGTAATGTACTGACACAAAACTGATTTTTAACTTATTGATTCTTTGACACCTCACATCCTACATCAACAGTAGCTGCTTATCTTTACTTTAAGTCAACTATAAATCTGCTACATGGTTCCTGACTGAATTACTTGGATGACCACTACCAATCCTAACTACTAAACACTAACTTTCGTAACCTAAGGATAGAGAAAGATGGAAGAGAACTTGAAATAAGAAATAAAGTCTCACCCAGCAGGGAGTGTACCAGTCGCCACTTGGTTTACCAGCAAAGGAGTTGCTGGCTCCCTACACCTAACTTTCTTCAATTCGTATCTCATGATCCCTTTGTCTATCTTCTCCCCTCTCATAATTCCTGTCATTATAATCATCATCTCTCCCATGATTGTGGTGAAACTGTCGACCATTGCCATGGTTCCTATGTCCATTACCCCCACCTCAACCTCTGTAATTCGGTGGGCCATTAAGCTGACTTTGACGGTAATTATTTCCACCTAGGTTCTGACCACACATCTGGTAATTTTCCTGTGCATGAATAGTTTCTAATTGCTCCAATACTTCCATTAAAGTATCTTTATCTTTAATCAGGCTTCCAGATAAGTTGTCTTGCATCCTACGACTTAACCTCCCTTTAATTGCTGATATAATTATGTAGTCATTCAATGACTGCCCCAATGTTTCGTTCAACTCCCATAGACACTCAGCAAATTCTCTCAAGGTACCCCTCCAGGTATTAAGGGACTTGCGATGCAGTAAATCTTCAAGTGTTGCACACTGGTGACTTTTGGACCAGTATTTCTTTAAAAACTCTTCCTCAAATTGACTGTAGCTGGTACCTTCTTCTTTCTTCCTAACACCCCAGGTGAAAGCTTCACCTTCCATTCTGTCAATTGCGAACTGAATTTTATCTGTATCTCGTAAGTGTGCTGGGAAAACTCCTCGTAACCACTTAGTAAATATCATTGGATGTAATGCCCCTTTGGGTTTATATTTTTGCCCCATGTTGGTCTGGGTATACATATTATCAGCATTTACTAATGTAACGACCTTGCCCTCCCCTACTGTTAAGGAGGCACTATTTATCTTCCTATCAATCTCTTCAGTTTTAGTTTCTAGCTGTTGTACTCCCTTCTGCAGCTGTTTGATCTCACTTGTGACTATATGTTCCACAGCCTCCTCCAATTTCACTTGCCTATTTCCCAATTTACCAATATTAACCTGGCACAGCTGCTGCACCTGTATCACGTCTTCAATCCATTGGTTCTGGTGTGCTTCCATTTCTCGCATTCTCCCCTCCAACTCAGTCTTGACCTCCCTGACACCCCCCTCAGCCTTTCCGATTATCTCTACTTTCATATCGTTCATCTCTTCTCGGAATCGATCTACCTTCACCTGTAGCTTGTCATCTCTCTCCTGAAGAGTTATTCTCATCTGTTCCTGGAATTCCTGCAGTCCTTTCCTCAAGTTTTCTTGGTTTTCTTGGGACATCTCTGCTATACTTTTCCTGATTTCTTTATTTTCTTTCTTGATTTCATCATTTCCTTTGGACATCCCTTATATCCACTTGTTGATTTCTTGGAGCATCTTCAGTATTACTGACTGCGATTCTCCATCCTCAAGACTCAGTTCCTTTCTAAATGGTTTTACTGGTGTCTCTGCGTAACCAGTTGAATGACGCAGTGGGCTGTCCATTGACATTCCACTACTACCAATTCCTGACTCATCCTTGTCTTCCTGCCCTATCTCCATTTTTCTAACTACCTCCTCCACAACCTTTTCTTTCAATTCATGATCCATTCTCAATTATTCACTATACACTGATAAGAAAAATAAAGTAATCTCCCAGTAACCCAAACACACACTAATTAGCTAATAACTAAATAATCCTTCACTGTATTAGGTTAACCCAGACTGGCAAAACAGACCTCTCCATTGAACAGCATAAATTACAGAAGCCTATCCAGATCAAACATCAATGACTGCATTTATACACAAAACCTCAAAGTAACATACACACAACTTAAAAGACATGTAAACATTAAGTTTACAATAAATAATGCAAATGAGACACTATTCTGTGCTGTACAGCATGAAAACACGAGCATATTAGCGCACCATGCTTCAGAGCAAATTCGCAAGGAAATGTTAAAAAAATATTGTTTTTATAATTTCTGCAATTGTCAAATTTAATTAGAAGTTCCTTCTGCGCTCTGAAGATAGTGCAATATTAATTAGCCTCGCGCCAGCAAATCGTCCTCACTCACCCCTCGACGAAGTCGCGATGTTTTGTTTGAAGTCGCGCTACTAGTCGTGTTGGCGTTGGCTCCTCCGGCGCGGCAGCTGTCAGGCGAAGCGTCGTTGTAGCTGGTGTGGTGCCGTCCGCGACGAATCGCGCTGACGCAGTCTCGTAGTTCGGTGGTTGGCGACGGGATGGAGCTGCTGTCACGTATTTCGTTCATAGGCGGGTAGGTGGCGCAGGCGTCGTATACTTCCGGGGTACGCCACTAGATGTCGAACTCCACGTCGTCGTTGTTTCTACTTCAGCCGCTTGGCTCCGCTGCAGTCACTGGTCAGTGTGTTACATCTCCGCTGTCTAAATCCTTGGTGTCGGCATGTGGAACTGCTTCACTGCTTCAGATGCATTGGCTAGCCACTCACAGAGTCTAGAGTGACGTCATCCAACAATTGCGCCACAGTCAACACTCGCAAATGCGTTAACAGTTTATAGGACCAAATCAAATAGAGCGATTTACACCGTTCAAATGATAATTTCAGATACAACGTCACGTGAAAACATGTTCCTGATACTTTCGTAACGGAATTTTCGCTGGTTCACTCGCGGTTACGCACAAACGCTCTATTTCTAAGAGTATGAATTTTACAGAAATTCACGCAGGTTCTCGTGTCCATACTTCAATATATTGTTTATTAACACTGCTTTTGTCACTTGAACTAGTACAAAGAAATTGTTTACTGTTTCTGAGTCACATTTGCACTGTATTCTCTAAACAATGTGCTTCGTTCCCGCGATTTCTAATTTCACCATAAATGTTACATTACACTGTTTCTAGTTGGAATACTGTAATTTTAGTCGCGGTAACGACAATACCGAATTATTTATGTACTAAAATTGTCCGATAATTACAAATGTCATTCCACTGGAACCAAAAATGGTGCTTAATAAATCATTGTTCGGGTCCGAAGATTGCAACTGACCTTTTCACGGGAGCCAAGATGAAACACCCCCGTTTAATTCCTTTACTGGGTTTTGTGTAATTTACCAAAGCCGCTAAACAGTTAAATATTTGATTATATGACCGTGTGCTTAATGGATGAAAGGCTATCGGTTTTTTTTGCTGTGGCTTCGGGGGTATTTCAACCGAGTGCGGCTGTTTTGAGATGAATAGTGGAATGATTGAAAATTTGTCTATTATTAAGGACCACAAAGGTTGTGATGCACAAAGTGTATTGTATTTTCTACGAACACACAGATTCTGACACAGTTGCTACCTTCGCCTTACACGTCTAATTACGGTTATATCTTTTTATTGATTGCTGATTTTTAGTACTTCGTCACACGCAATGCTGATGGTTAATATTCACAACAATCCTCACTGCAATCCATGGTTGTTGCTGGCCGACGCGGTTGACGCGAAACACGTAATTCGGCACTTGTCACTTTCCGTTTCATATCACTCGCCAATCGGTATTAGTGAGGGTCAACCCCACGACGATCAGGGGGACGTGCTCACTCGTCATACTCCGGTGAATTTTACCGTTTACAACTCACTCGACCACCATTCTTGCCGTCTCTCCAGCACTACTGCTCGCTCGACTCTCCCCAGTACCACTCCGCACTCGACACTCGTCTCACTGCCTCCTGCAGCGCTTGACAATCGACTCCTGTCTGCTATCGACCTGAGTGTCGGATACTAGCATCTATGTTCGTGGGATCACGGATTCCTTACATGCTACAATTCTACTATGGAACCCATGACGTTTCTGTATTGCTATGTCTCGTTCAACATTCGCTGTGTGAGCTATATCGTAAAACTTGCTTCCACCCAGGAGAGAGCTCAAAGTGTTGTGTGGCTTGCAGAAACCAGATCACTGATTACTGTGCAGCGAAATTTCGTGTCCCATTATGGAAGGAAACACCTGACATCAAGTTATCGTAACATGGATGGAAACTTTTTAACGATGGGATCGGTTCACAAACGGTCAGACAACGGCAGACCATCTGGTTCGTAGTACACTGTGCAGGCAGTTCGAATTGCATTCACGAGGTCGGATTAGAAATCGATTAGACAAACTTCGCGATGTTTCCAAGTGCCAAAGAGTACGGTGCATAACGTGCTTCGCAAACGTCTTAAATTGTATGCGTACAAGGTCCAAATTATTCAGGGATTACAACCAGGTGATTGCCCAAAAACTGAGCAATTTGCAATGGACATGCTGAACCGTCTGGATGGGGACAGTGATGTCTTGAGGCGTGTGTGTTTCACCGAGGACGCTACATATCAGGTTTATGGCTGCGTTAACTGCCACAATGAACGGATCATAACGTTCTCATGTCGGACGGGAACACATTCGGGATTTTCCAAAGGTTAATGTGTGGTGTGGTTAAATATGTGATCGAATGATTGGGCTATTTTTCTTCCTTGAAGGCAATGTAAGAGGATACTCGCATGTTTACCTAGACATGCTGGTGAATTCTGCCGTTCCCCAGCTACAGGATATCCAAGACACTATTGTCTCTCAGGAAGATGGTTCTCCCCCTCATTGAGCTTTACAAGTCCGTGGTTTTCTTAATGGAACCTTCCCTAAGAAGTGGACTGGCAGAGACGGCACATTCAATGGCCCGGAGATCACCTTAGATTACCCGCTCATATTTCTTTCTCTGGTGGTATGTGAAAGATATTATATACAGAACATTGTTCCTGATGTTGTGACATTGCAACAACAAGTCAGAGATGCCATTGGCACAATCACACCAGACATACAGCAGAATATGTGGCAAGAGACTGAATATGGGGTAGATATTTAGCGTGTTACCATTGATGCAAATTTTGAAGTGATTTAATTGTTGAAGTGTAATACCTGTATTACATGTTTATGTATGGTCCAGAACTTAATGAGTAGAGGCATAAGTGGCATAAAGCATGTTTAATTTACTGAATGCAGATAAGAGTTACAATGTGTTCTTACAGGGGTAAACATTTATGGATTCCCTTTAAACTGTCTCCGGATATTGTGTTAAAATCTCCCACTAAGTTTTAGTTGTGAGGTGAGCCATGTAGTTAAAGAGCCGGTCGCTGTGGCCGAGCGGTTCTAGGCGCTTCAGTCTGGAACCGCGCTACTGCTACGGTCACAGGTTCGAATCCTGCCTCGGGAATGGATGTGTGTGATGTCCCTTGGTTTGATTAGGTTTAAGTAGAACTAGGGGACTGATGACATCAGATGTTAAGTCCCATAGTGCTGAGAGCCATTTGAACTATTTTTTGTAAAGGTAACGCCAGTTATCATGTTCATCTAGGCCATTTCAGAGAGAATGGGATTCTAAGATTATTTAGTCTAGGTGCTCTAATGATCTCTGAAATCTCCTGAATAACTAAATATGTTTGGACTAGGGGAGGCAGTATTCTAGTGATTGAGAAGTGTCCAGTTAATCACTGTGTGATTTAGGTTTAAGGCGGTCGATTTCAGATAGTCAGATTTATATGGATTCCCCTTAAGAAGGAAATGAATTGGAATGTGCCTCAAAGTTTAGGGAACCTTGTCCGGAAACGAAAGAGTCGAAAACATAAGCGAAAATCATTCTGCGGTCTTGGACCGTGGAGTACTTGTACTGATACTGCTGTTGTTAGGAGTGCAGGGTAGGCAACTTTCAGAGGCGGTAGCATGGACCAAAACAAGGAAAGAATATCCACAAACATGGGCTCTAAACTGCATATCTGAGGAACTATGACCATTTGTTCGTCTTCGCTACTGTGGAACACATCTCCTTTATTGAAAAAGTGCTCATAGCTCCTAACGTATGCATTTTATAGCCCTTGTTTACTAGATAATTTTTTTGGTTTGGTTTATACTACCACCTCTGAAAGCTGCCTTTCCTACAATAGCAGCAAGAACAGTGTCAATACATGACGCATTCCACTGTGAGAGGTATCAGAATGGTTTCCACTTAATATTTCCATTCTTCGTTTCCGGTTCGGGGATCCTTACCTCAAATTGATACATTTATCCCCCTCCATCATCTTAGAACGTTTATAACATCACCACGGAGTCACCACGTATCTGCAGATACATACATTTACAGGTGCTGGCACCTATAAATTTGAAGCTCGGTAGCGTCCTTGGATGGCGTTCCCGGACGTGGGTTCATATGTAATACTTGATTTAAGTCCCCTCTACAACCTCTTGAAGTGTGTTACATGTATTGTGTACACATCGTATAAAAGGCAATGTTCTATTGACTCACTCACTGATTCACCATCGCCCAACCCAAACCACTAAGGACAGATACTTGAAATTGGCAGAGTGTTTTGATCTTATGCTGTAGGCGACGTTTAAGAAGGAATTTTTTGAAATTCCTCCAGTAAGCGGGTGAAATAGGGGATGAAAAGTTTTTTTTTAATAATATGCAGCTATTAACACAGACCTATTTAAAGTGATATTTAGTTTCTCGGTCAGAAATAAAGAAATTCGTGTTCCTACGTTGTTGGAAATTTAACCCCTACGATGGTGAAGTAATGGGTAAAAATTCTTTAGCAGATAAATCGTTGTTAAGTAACTAATAAAGTAATTTTAAAACTACATTATCAAGACTGGTATAAGGTTTGTGGGTTGGAAATAAATAAAAACACGTGTTTCAGTGCTTTTGGAAAATCCACGCCTTAAGGGAGTGAAATAGGGGATTATAAGCGTTACAAAATTGTTCATTACGAAAGCCTTCTGAAAGTTAAATTTATGAAAATTTCTATGTGGTATCTCTGTTGGAAATGAAAGAATCATGTTCCACTGTTTGTGAAAATTCAGCTCCAAAGAGGGTGAAATAGTGAATGATAATTTTTAAGAAAGTATTTCATTACATTAAAAAATGCACAAAATCCCCAGACAGAGGCCCACTGGTAACGAATTATGGAAAGAAAACGCAAGTAGAAAGCTTCAAGTTTCTGGGAGATATTACACAGAAAACAGTACTGAACTAGACATCTAATGAAGAGAGCATCACGAAACTACAGAAAGTATACAAACTTACGTGGAACCATCACAACAATAAGAATGTTTCCATCAATGCCAATTTAAGACCCTATAGGACTAGTCTTACCAGAGGCCGTGTGTGCATCAGAAAAAATAATAATCAAGGAAGGAAATAAAATCAAGAAGAGGGAAAAACACAAGAGGAAGATACTGAGAATAATCTGCGGCCTAGTTCAGAAAGAGGGGATCTGGGTAAAGTTACCGACAAAAGAACTTCACGAACAGACAGAGATGATTACAAACAACATAAGGAAAAGAAGGGCAAAGTTGCACGGACACATACGTAGGATAAACGAAAATAAATTAACACTACTAATACGGTGAAAACTAAGTCAGTAAAGGAATCCATGGAAGACTTCAAAAAACAGAGCATCTCCACGGAAGACGAGACAGACAGGAAAAAAACACAGAAAAATCTGAAAACAGATATTTCAGCAAACACTATAAGAGAAAAAAACAGGAAATATGTGAACAGAAGACAGGAAGAAAAAACACAGTGATTGTGTGAGAGTTTTTTGGAAAAAAAAGAGAAAGAGGCACAAAAATACCATGAAACTTTAGTGTTTTAACGCTCTCCTTAAGGAGGAATTAATGACGATGATAATAATAGTAATAATAATAATTCCACTAAAACTGGTATTTAACTTCTGGGTGAAGTGTAAAGAAACATGTGTAAGGGGATGGATTTTCTACGAAAATATCACCGTAAGATCTCAGAAGGCATGATTAACAGAAACCTTTGACACCAGCAACCGAAATCGGTATATAGTCAAAAGTACATTAGGAGAAGACTATGCTTTAGTAGCCGTAGTTACCGCGAAAAGTTAGAAGGTGTTGCAATTTGTGAACCAAATGAAAGAAAACTATTTAACAGTCACCACGAGAAATTGACTTTGTCAGAATTGCTTACGAAAAAAATCGGCTCATTAATATGTTTTCTGAATAGGCCTAATATACGTCCCTAAAATTATTTTTGATGTCATTACTACGCAAACGTGGGCGAAGCAGCTGACGCTAAGCTAGACCTAAATTTTATTCGGAAGCTAAACGCATAAACAAGTAAAGCTCTCTGAAACACAATGTCGACATTTGAGATATATTCAGAACGTATCGTTGGGTTCATTTCAACGGAAGGACCACAGATATCCACATGTTTGTGAGCGTGGCTAACAGCATTTTGTGAGGAGGCCTCCGACGTTTTTCCTCGGCGGCGTGAATGGCTTTATCATCTGGCGTCACCCTCATAATTCTTTCGACACGGGTACAGTCTCAGTCTTGGTAACAAGTGTAAGGTACGTGGAGTGAGATACGCAGTGGACGACAAACGCGTCGTAACTTCAGACCGGAAGGACGTCAAAGTTTCTGTGCGATATGCGCAGGCTTGGTGGGGCAGTAAACAAATTTCCGCGCCATTTCTTTTGAATAGCGCATAAAAGTTGTTATGCAGACATCAACATCTTTAGGGCGACCTAGAAGTAAACATTTTACGAAATGTGATCCTGTCGTGTCCCAGCTAACGGTTTGAATGATATCTCGAACAAAATGTCCGCTTCTTTCATCACGAATATGGGTCGTGCTGTAAGAATGAAAGTTTGGACGATTTACAGTTGTTTGCTTCGCTACTGACATTGAATTTCACACTAATGGTAACTAGGAATTAGTATGGTTGCTTTTCATAACGTGCAGGAAAGGTCTGTACCACTAACAACCAATTTATTTTCTGTTATACAGTCAACGTTGAGGACATATTTACAACTAAGTTCCAACTGACTCACTGTATGTAATGCAAGACAGTACCTGACGCTCCTGAAAATTGTTTAGAATCTTCGCTTATAGTTACAAAACTGTCGTTTCAGATAATTTCTACAACCTTTCGACTTCTCAATGAAATCATCCACAAGACTGAATCACGCAAGCCATTGAACAATGACTGGTCGAGAGTACGTTTTACCATTATCATTCACTCTCTCACCGATTCGAATCCGCATATTTAGGAGCCAGACGGGATTACCGACTACCTGTGTACGTTCACTAATACTTCTCACGTAATTTTCATTATCTTTACGCTAGATATTCTACCACTGCTGTAGATTCTATGACTATCTCAGAGAAGATAATCGCTTTTGATTGACCTCCTGATCTTCTTTATTCTTCCCTATTCTACACTTAACTAAAAAGTGGTTCAAATGGCTCTGAGGTCATCAATCCCCTAGAACATAGAACTACTTAAACCTAACTAACCCAAGGACATCACACACGTCCATGCCCGAGGCAGGATTCGAACCTGCGACCGTAGCGGTCGTGCGATTCCAGACTGAAGCACCTACAACCGCTCGGCCACAGCGGCCGGCCTTACTTTACAGTCATACTATACTAGCAGTGCATCTCTGAAAGTGTTTGACTACTGCTGGTTGGCCTTTTAGACGCAAATATTTGCACGATACTGCAAAATATACTGCAGTAATATTTCGCTCGGGATTCTGTTTCTAGAAACGCACAGAACATTCGCAGAGCGCTACCAGTACATCTATGTATTCGAAAGGTCTATCGTACTATGGTTTCTTGTGTTCGTTGGCCCTACCGTTTATATTCTGTTTTCATAGTATATCCGATTAACGTAGAACAGTCACCATGGTACATAAAACACGCATGAAGTGCCACACCACGCCGTGGCATGGACTCGACTAATGTCTGCAGTACTGCTGGAGGGCTCTCCACAAAGCCGTAAGAGTACGAGCGGGTGGAAATCTCTTCTGAACAGCACGATGCAAGGCATCCCAGATATGCTCAATAATGTTCATGTCTGGGGAGTTCGGTGGCCAGCGGAAGTGTTTAAACTCATAAGAGTGTCACTGGAGCCACTCTGCAGCAATTCTGGTCGTATGGGTTGTCGCATGGTCCTGCTGGAATTACCGAAATTCGTCGGAATGTACAATGGACATGAATGGATGCTGTTGATCAGACAGAATGCATAAGAACGTGTCGCCTGTCAGAGTGTATCTAGACGTATCAGGGATTCCATATCACTCCAACTGCACACGCCCCACACCATTACAGAGCCTCCAGCAGCTTGAACAGTCCCCTGGTGACATGCAGGGTCCATGGATTCAAGAGGTTTTCTCCATAACTTTACACATCCATCCGCTCGATACAATTTGAAACGAGACTCGTCCGAATAGACAACATGTTTCCGATCATCAACAGTGCCATGTCGGTGTTGAAGGGCCCAGGCGAGGCGTAAAGCTTTGTGTCATGCAATCATCAATGATACACGAGTGGGCCTTCGGCTCCGAAAGACCGGATGATGATGTTTCGTTGAACGGTTTGCACGCTGACACTTATTGATGACGCGGCATTGAATTTACAGCAATTTGCTGGAGAGTTGCACTTCTGTCACGATGAACGATTCTCTTCAGTCGACGTTGGTCCCGTTCTTGCAGGATGTTTTTCCCGCCCCAGCAATGTCGAAGATTTGTTGTTTTATCGGATTCCTGATATTCACGGTACACTTGTGAAATAGTCGTACGGGAAAATTCTCACTTCACCGCTACCTCGGAGATGCTGTGTCCCATTGTTCATGTGCTGACTATATCACCAAGCTGAAACACACTTAAATTTTCATAAGCTGCCATTGTAGCAGCAGTAACCGATCTAAGACACTTGTTGTCTTATATAGGCATTGCCGACCGCAACGCTGTATTCTGTTTGTTAACATATCTCATTACCTGAATACGCATGAATATAGTAATGGCTTTTGCGCTTCATTGTATATCAGCAGTAAGACACAATGTATGCCGTCACAGGCCGATAGCAACGCTAATACATCGACGACAAGGCCACTAACTCTTAGTTACGAAACATCGTTTTCGAATTTCTTTCACGAAACTATGAGGCGTAAATATTCTTGAACTAGTACCAAGACATGACGACATGAGGAATTTGGAAGTAGATACCTCCGATGTAGAGAAACAACTCAAATTATAGATCCATGTCATTGACATCGATTTATAGTAGACATTTGTAGCATATACCGCGTCCACAATTAGGAAGTATCTCGATGGAAACGACTTCTTGACACACAGGCAGCACGGATTCATAAGATATCGTTCTTGGGAACACTGGCTCATCATTCACACGAAGTAATGACTGCTATCGACAGGGGAACTGAGGCTGAATTTCTATTTGTAGATTTCCAGGAAGCTTTTGACACCGTTCCTCACAAGCAGCTTCTGATCACGTTGCGTGGCTATGCTGTATCGTCTTAGCCGTGCGTCTATAGTCGTGAAGTGCTGTGAGGAAAGCTTCAGTTTGTAGTAACTGATGGAAAGCCATATAGTGAAACCGATCTTACATTCTGAATTTCCCAAGGCAATGCTATATGCTTTCTACTACTCTTAGTCTATATAAACTGTTTTGACAGACCTCATAGATTGTTTGCAAATGATGCTGTCATCGTCTGCTGCACAGTAAAGTCACCACAAGATAAATAGTAGTTAACGAAATGATTTACACAAGACGGCTGCATGGTGTAAGAAGTGGCAGGTGGTCCTGAACAATAAAACACGGGGGCAAACTGTAAATACAGGAGTGCAGACGGGTGACGTTTCGACAATCACCGACATTTCGAATAGTGCACAGCCTGTCATTTTCAGGGCAAAAATACAGCAAAACAAAATGCTTAGCGGGATGAGGTCCTTCTCATTTGTCTCCACGTAGTACACAGTCCTATGACGCGCGACTTCTTGCTCGAGTGAGTGGGTTCTCCGGCGTGTGGAGCTTGTGGCTTACAGATTACCGTGCGCCACGTTTTACTAGACAGCGTTTTATACTCCGACAATAGTGTATCATCTACCGACAGAATTGACCCCTCTTTTACGTGACAGAAACTCCACTGTCGTGCAGCTTTTAAATTTTCATAATATGTTAAAATTATTCCTTACAATTTTAGGGAGAAGTTTTTAGTGTCTCATCGTAGTTACTGGATCATTTACTTTTGTAAGTGATCAACTACTTACAAATCACTTTGTAACTGTTACAGGTTTCCTCTTTCCTTACTCCTGTATTAATTGTCAGTTTTGGAGCACCCGCTCACTTTTATGATGTCTTAATCCTTAATGGTTCAAATGGCTCTGAGCACTATGGGACTTAATCTCTATGGTTATCAGTCCCCTAGAACTTAGAACTACTTAAACCTAACTAACCTAAGGACATCACACACATCCATGCCCGAGGCAGGATTCGAACCTGCGACCGTAGCAGTCGCGCGGTTCAGGACTGAGCGCCTAGAACCGCGAGACCACCGCAGCCGGCATAACCCTTAATGGATGTGAGATAGTGTGAATGCGTGGATGATTCTAAATGAGGAGAGTTTGCTTACATTTACGTAAGACTTTCTCTTCGTAGTATTCTGATACGTTAACGTATATGCACCTATGAATATCTGTAATGGAGCTGATATCCTCGTCGTTGAGAGTCCTCAAACAACGAACACGCACACACACACACACACACACACACACGAAAACTGGGAATGCAACTCACATCGGGAACGATAATAGACATACATACACACTGTAAACACTCGCACCACCAAACAACCAAAGATGAGCGACGTCGGAAGGCATATATAGTGAACATTAATAACTAACGGGTGAGGTGGTGTTAACGCTGAACTCTGTCCCTCTACTTTTTAACAAGGGAGAGAGCAAAATCCTGAACACCAGGGTCTCCGTGTTGTTATATTCCACTGGATGACCAGTGCCCACGCAATGTTCAGCTTTAGATTTCATCGGCTATTGTGTGTGAGCTGATTATGACCCATACACCGGTCCTTCACGGTCCTGATGCTCTAACCAATATATGACGTGACACAACTGCAAGAAATACCATAGAACACGCATTAAACAAACTAAGATCATCATTCACGGGTCCTAAAAGAGGGATAATGTTATATGGTGATCGAAAACCACGTTTCACATCAAACTTTCCGCAAAATAAGACCAATCTCGTTGGAAATGCTTGCAGCGTAAGGAAAAAAAAATGTCATAGACATTGGTCCATTTCGGTGTTGTCACCACTCACTGGTAACAAGGTTCTCGATAGTGCAACGCACGTCTCATCTGTCTCTCACTATTACCATTCTGACGGAAGGTAACCCTGAGATGGGGTAACTCTGCTGCCAAACTTTAAGGCTCTGAGAAGATGTGGGCCCTGTGAAGGAAGGTACGAAATACACTTTTACGCTGAGGTTATGGTGCACTGGCACTATTCGTGAGAATCGTCTGCCTAAGGAATGTCAACTTATATCCTCTAAGACAATGTCCAAAAGGAATAAGAGTGGAGATTTTGAGTACAAGAGCAGGAAGGAACGTGTAATTATTTTTATCAGATGGCTAGACAATTCTGCAGTGACAGCTGCTTCTACCAGCCATGAGATAGACTGATTGAATTCTGTGAGCCGACATTCAAAACCAGAGAAGAAAAGAATATTTGTACCGCGACCACCTGTTACTGGAGAAGACAACAAAAATATGAGGGGAACTAACCGAATGGATGAGAATGTAGTGATATATAGAGTGCGTATCAGAGGAAAGAAATGGTGCTGGCCACATTCTACATGGCTACTGGATGTGGCTGTACATAGTGCGTGGCTTATGTATAGAAAAACAGGTATGAATATGGCACAATTGCAGTTTCGGCGCTACATTGTGAAATGTTACCTGATTTTCAACACAATAACCCCCAGAGGACCTGGTCACCCTGCGGTAACCCATATTAAGGCAGAGTGTCGCATGACATCACATACGATGAAAAAAATCATTGGGTGGTTATGGTGCCACAGAGGACGCTGCACTGCACAAAACTGCAAAGAAACTCCAAGAACAATGCGCTGCAAATGTGATGTTGGTTTGTGCATGGTGTTTTGTACAATATCACAGAAAATGAATGCCATTGCCTGAAGACAATGTAAATAACGTTACACCCTCTTTTGCTTAAATTATTAATTACATTTTTGTTTACCTTGTTCTAGTAATTTTTATTAATGCCAAAGAAGAAATAAATATCTGAGTTGCAAAATTCAGAAGTAAAATTGATTCAGGCGGAAATGGGAGTCGATTTTGAAGCTAGACCTACGAAAATCGTATTCTGGTTCTCGGTCAGAAATGAAGAAATGCGTGTTTCAGCAATTTTGGAAATTTAACCCAACCCTGTCTCACTCCCTTCCCAACCACTGCTTCCCTTTCGTGTCCCTCGATTCTTATAACTGCCATCTGATTTCTGTACAAATTGTAAATAGCCTTTCGCTCCCTGTATTTTACCCCAGCCACCTTCAGAAATTGAAAGTGAGTATTTCAGTCAACATTGTCAAAACCTTTCTCTAATCTACAAACGCTATAGACGTAGGTTTGCCTTTCCTTAATCTAGCTTCTAAGATAAGTCGTAGGGTCAGTATTGTCTCACGTGTTCCAACATTTGTACGGAATCCAAACAGATCTTCCCCGAGGTTGGTTTCTACTAGTTTTTCCATTCGCCTGTAATGAATTCGCTTTAGTATTTTGCAGCCGTGACATATTAAACTGATAGTTCGGTAATTTTCACATCTGTCAACACCTGCTTTCTTTGGGATTGGAATTATTATATTCTTCTTGAAGTCTGAGGGTATTTCGCTTGTCTCATATATCTTGCTCACCAGATGGTAGAGTTTTGTCAGGACTGGCTCTCCCAAGTCTGTCAGCAGTTCTCCGATGTTATTCAATCCGTATATTGAGCAATCAGTAAAGGAAACAAGAGAAAAATGTGGAGTAGGTATTAAAATCAATGGAGAAGAAATAAAAACTTTGAGGTTCGCCGATGACATTGTAATTCTGTCAGAGACAGCAATGGATTTGGAAGAGCAGTTGAACAGAATGGATAGTGTCTTGAAAGGAGGATATAAGATGAACATCAACAAAAGCAAAACAAGGATAATGGAATGTAGTCTAATTCAGTCGAGTGATGCTGAGGGAATTAGATTAGGAAATGAGACACTTAAAGTAGTAAAGGAGTTTTGCTATTTGGGCAGCAAAATAACTGATGATGGTCGAAGTAGAGAGGATATAAAATGTAGACTGGCAATGGCAAGGAAAGCGTTTCTGAAGAAGAGAAATTTGTTAACATCGAGTATTGATTTAAGTGTCAGCAAGTCGTTTCTGAAAGTATTTGTATGGAGTGTAGCCATGTATGGAAGTGAAACGTGGACAATAAATAGTTTGGACAAGAAGAGAATAGAAGCTTTTGAGATGTGGTGCTACAGAAGAATGCTGAAGATTAGATGGATAGATCACATAACTAATGAGGAGGTACTGAATAGGATTGGGGAGAAGAGAAGTTTATGGCCCAACTTGACTAAAAGAAGGGATCGGTTGGTAGCACATGTTCTGAGGCATCAAGGGATCAGCAATTTAGTATTGGAGGGCAGCGTGGAGGGTACAAATCGAAGAGGGAGACCTAGAGACGAATACACTAAGCAGATTCAGAAGATTGTAGCTTGCAGTAGTTACTGGGAGATGAAGAAGCTTTCACAGGATAGAGTAGCATGGAGAGCTGCATCAAACCAGTCTCAGGACTGAAGACCACAGCAACAACAATAGCAACCCCTGTGGGGGTGTAATGGTGGACGAAAGTTCTTTTGACAATAAATCATTATTGCAGAGTGTTTGCTTTCAGACATTTCACACCGTACACGCCACCGGATCCTCTCTGTTCGATGGAGCATGAAACGTGATTCTTCTGAAAAGGCCAGCTGTCATCACTTAGTGGACGTCCAGTTCCGCTACTGGTATGCAATTTGTCGCCGATGAAAAGCAGTCAGCATGTGTTCACGAACCAGGTGCCTGCCGGGGAGGCGCATATGCAACAACTTTCGCTGAACAGTCGTTGAATAGACGATGTTGATAGCCCGTAGGCTCATCTGAACGGTCAGTTGCTCAACAGTTGCACGTCTATTCGCCAGTACATGCCTCCACAGCAGTCGTTCACCCCTGTCGTCAATGGTCTGTGGAGCGCTACAGTTGCCTCGGCTCCGGTTTTGGATAGCGCCATGCTGCCATGCATGGTATACTTTAACCACAACGGCACAAACGTAGCCATTTCTTGGCCCAAAAGCCAGTGATCATGCTCTTTAGGACGGCAGATAAATTGCTTCGCTTCCGCATTACGACAACGACTGCATTGTTTCCCGCTCTCCTCTCCCCCCCCCCCCCCTCCCGATACGCCTTATATACTGTACCTTTTGGTGCTAGTGCTGCGAACTGCCGTCTGCGAGTGGTTACTGCACGTCGACATCGAGCATGCGTGATAGACACATTTTGATGAATGATGTTCTTTAATGCTTTCCGCACCTAGGTGGAACCTCTAGCAGCGGCTCTGCTTCTACACCGCAATCGTTCATCACATACTTCTGAAATTCGATCGTTCCCTGTGACTCCTTTTTCGTTTCAGTGATGGCTGCTATATTGAATTCAGATTCTCCTAATTCTTGTTCCTGTTCTTTTTCCTTATGTGTCACACCTGTTAGATTCCATGTTACTGTTTTAAACGTTTGGTTTGCCCTTACCCTTTACCTTATTTCTTTCATGGGTACGTATGTAATGATCAGAGAGAAATTTTCTTTCGATTTTTTACAATCTGGCAGGGTCGCAGACACTGCTCAGGGTAAGGACGGCGGTGGAGCTACCATCTCTGATCTCTCGTTCCAGCGCATCTTATTTTTGACTTGATCCGACGTAGAAAGTTTGGCTTCTCCATGGCTTCGAGTTCTGTCCTCTCGTTGTGCCAGTCCTGGACCGCCCCGGGTATTTTATTTCTCCAGTACCCGCCGTATCTCGTAAGCGTTTCCCAATGCATCAACTTAGGAGGCGCTCGATGGGAGACTAGCCGCATTACACTACCAGTCAGATTTCTGTGCTAGTCCAGCAGCTTGCGCTGCAGAACTTCTAAGAAGTTTACAGAGCAGAAGACAGGGGTACTGGTAGACGGGAAGCTGTGACATCGATCAACAGCCATGTCTGGATAGCTCAATCGGTAAGGACGCGGTTCTGGGTCACGTCTTCGATCCAGCCCACTGTTTTTATCTGACGAGAGGTTTCAGTGCTAATTTACGCAAATGTTATACAGTACCTTTAAATATTTTCTTATCTCGCCACAGAATATTTCAAATATCACAAAATTCATAAATTATAATGTGATAGTTACCAAAAATTTATCTATAATCTTAATGCCCTTCATATCATATCCATAAATGCAATATTCTCATTATTTACAGACATATTCCACTCTCTTATCGTATTCAACTAAAATTAAATATCAGGACCACTCCAGACTCAAAGTACGTTTATTAAATGTATCTGTATCAGCAGCAGTTCTCTCTAGGACAAAGTATAGAGGTGGATCGCCGACTTACAAAAATTTCACTATGAGCTCGTTTCCAGCACCGACGTTCGACGAGTGCATCACTGCAGAATTTTCCTCACAACTAATACAGTATCGAAGTTATTCTGGCGTGGCATCTCAGGGAAGAACATGTTTTGGTTGGTACAGAATGTGTCGCAACTGCAACTGTAGACGACTGATGTTCTGAAGAAAATTTGCCGTCACAGATCTGCATTTGAGCGACCGAACCTGAACTTTACTTTCGATCATTAATTATATTCACCTTGTCCTATTAACTAGATGTAGTCATGGAGATTTGCTTTGAGGCGTACACAGGGTGATAATTATTGAACCATATGAAAAAAAAGTAAATTAGTTACAAACTGCAGCGGATATTCGGAATTACGTTATGATATGTTCGACATCCCCCCCCCCCCATGAACAATGGACCTTGCCGTTGGTGGGGAGGCTTGCGTGCCTCAGCGATACAGATGGCCTTACCGTAGGTGCAAACACAACGGAAGGGTATCTGTTGAGAGGCCAGACAAACGTGTGGTTCCTGAAGAGAGACAGCAGCCTTTTCAGTAGTTGCAAGGGCAACAGCCTGGATGATTGACTGATCTGGCCTTGTAACATTAACCAAAACGGCCTTGCTGTCCAGGTACTGCGAACGGCTGAAAGCAAGGGGAAACTACAGCCGTAATTTTTCTCGAGGACATGCAGCTTTACTATATGATAAAATTATGATGGCGTCCTCTTGGGTAAAATATTCCGGAGGTAAAATACTCCCCCATTCGGATTTCCGGGCGGGGACTACTCAGGAGTACGTTGTTATCAGGAGAAAGAAAACTGGCGTTCTACGGATCGGAGCGTGGAATGTCAGATCCCTTAATCGGGTAGTTAGGTTAGAAAATTTAAAAATGGAGATGGATAGGTTAAAGTTAGATATAGTGGGAATTAGTGAAGTCCGGTGGCAGGAGAAACAAGACTTTTGGTCAGGTGAATAGTGGGTTATAAATGCAAAATCAAATAGTAGTAATGCAGGAGTAGGTTTAATAATGAATGAAAAAATAGGAGTGCCGGTAAGCTACTACAAACAGCGTAGCGAACGCATTATTGTGGCCATGATGGACACGAAGCCCATGGCTACTACAGTACTACAAGTTTATATGCCAACTAGCTCTGCAGATGATGAAGAAATTGATGAAGTGTATGATGAGATAAAATAAATTATTCAGGTAGTGAAGGGAGACGAAAATTTTCACAGTGATGGGTGACTGGAAGTCAAGAGTAGGAAAAGGGAGAGAAGGAAACATAGTAGGTGAATATCGATTGGGGTTAAGAAATGAAAGAGGAAGCCGTCTGGTAGAATTTTGTACAGAGCATAACTTAAACATAGCTAAACTTGGTTCAAGAATCATGAAAGAAGGTTGTATACATGGAAGAATCCTGGAGATACTAGAAGGTATGAGATACATTACATAATGGTAAGACAGAGATTTAGGAACCAGGTTTTAAATTGTAAGGCAATTCCAAGGGCAGATGTGGACTCTGACCACAATCTATTGTTTATGAACTGTTGATTAAAACTGAAGAAACTGCAAAAAGATGGGAATTTAAGGAGATTGGACCTGGATAAACTGACTAAACCAGAGGTTGTACATAGTTTCAGGGAGAGCATAAGGGAACAACTGACAGGAACGAGGGAAAGAATACGGTAGAAGAAGAATGGGTAGCTCTGAGGGGTGAAGTAGTGAAGGCAGCAGAGGATCAAGTAGGTAAAAGACGAGGGCTAGTAGAAATCCTTGGGTAACAGAAGAAATATTGAATTTAATTGATGAAAGGAGAAAATATAAAAATGCAGTAAATGAAGGAGGCAAAAAGGAATACAAACGTCTCAAAATTGAGATCGACAGGAAGTGCAAAATGGCTGAGCAGGGATGGCTAGAGGACAAATGTAAGGATGCAGAGGCTTATCTCACTGAGGGTAAGACAGATACTGCCTACAGGAAAATTAAAGAGACCTTTGGAGAAAAGAGAGCCACTTGTATGAACATCAAGAGCTTAGGTGGAAACCCACTTCTAAGCAAAGAAGAGAAAGCAGAAAAGTGGAAGGAATATATAGAAGGTCTATACAAGGGTGATGTACTTGACAATATTATGGAAATGGAAGAGGATGTGGATGAAGATGAAATGGAAGATACGATACTGCGTGAAGAGTTTGACAAAGCCCTGAAAGACCTGAGTCGAAACAAGGCTCCAGGAGTAGACAACATTCCATTAGAACTACTGACGGCCTTGGGAGACCCAGTCCTGACAAAAATCTACCATCTGGTGAGCAAGATGTATGAGAAAGGCGAAATACCCTCAGACTTCAAGAAGAATATAATAATTCCAACCCCCCCCCCCCCCCCCAAAAAAAAATGTGTTGACAGGTGTGAAAATAACCGAACTATCAGTTTAATAAGTCACAGCTGCAAAATACTAACGCGAATTCCTTATAGACGAATGGAATAACTGGTAGAAGCCATCCTCGGGGATGATCAGTTTGGATTCCATAGAAATGTTGGAACACGTGAGGCAATACTGACATTACGACTTATCTTAGAAGAAAGATTAAGGAAACGCAAACCTACGTTTCTAGCATTTGTAGACATAGAGAAAGGTTTTGACAATGTTGACTGGAATACTCTCTTTCAAATTCTAAAGGTGGCAGGGGTAGAATACAGAGGGCGAAAGGCTATTTACAATTTGTACAGAAACCAGATGGCAGTTATAAGAGTCGAGGGGCATGAAAGGGAAGCAGTGGTTGGGAAGGAAATGAGACAGGGTTGTAGCCTATCCCGGATTTAATTCAATCTGTATATTGAGCAAGCAGTAAGAGAACCAAAAGAAAAGTTTGGAGTAGGTATTGATATCCATGGAGAAGAAATAAAATCTTTGAGGTTCGCCGATGACATTGTAATTCTGACAGAGACAGCAAAGGACTTGGAAGAGCAGTTGAACGGAATGGACAGTGTCTTGAAAGGAGGATATAAGATGAACATCAACAAAAGCAAAACGAGGATAATGGAATGCAGTCGAATGAAGTCGGGTGATGCTGAGGGAATTAGAATAGGAAATGAGACACTTAAAGTAGTAAAGGAGTTTTGTTATTTGGGGAGCAAAATAACTGATGATGGTCGAAGTAGAGAGGATATAAAACGTAGACTGGCAATGGCAAGGAAAGCGTTTCTGAAGAAGAGAAAGTTGTTAACATCGGGTATAGATTTAAGTGTCAGGAAGTCGTTTATGAAAGTATTTGTATGGAGTGTAGCTATGTATGGAAGTGAAACATGGACGATAAATAGTTTGGACAAGAAGAGAATAGAAGCTTTCGAAATGTGGTGCTACAGAAGAATGCTGAAGATTAGATGGGTAGATCGCATAACTAATGAGGAGGTATTGAATAGAATTGGGGAGAAGAGGAGTTTGTGGCACAACTTGACAAGAAGAAGGGACCGGTTGGTAGCTCATGTTCTGAGGCGTCAGGGGATCACAAATTTAGCAGTGGAGAGCAGAGTGGAGTGTAAAAATCGTAGAGGAAGACCAAGAGATGGATACACTAAGCAGATTCAGAAGGACGTAGGTTGCGGTAACTACTGGGAGATGAAGAAGCTTGCACAGGATAGAGTAGCATGGAGAGCTGCATTAAACCAGTCTCAGGACTGAAGACCACAACAGCAACAACTACAATGTTCGATATGCCAGCCATCATTGACGAATAGCGAAATTCCGAATTGCTCACTGAAGTGTTGCAACATCGATGCTGTCGATAACCTCCATTATGGCTGTGTTCAGCTTAGCAATGGTTTTAGTGGTATTGCTTTCCACCCTGTCTTTCATGTATCCCCACAAAAAGGAGTCGCATGTGTTCAGATCCGGAGAATATGGCGACCTATCGAGACCCATACCAGTGTCCCCTTTGTACCCCAGAGTCGGAATGCGGTCTCCAAAGTGCTTTTCCAGGACATCAAACACTTTCCTGTTTCGATGGTGTCGAGCTCCGTCTTGCATGAACCACATCGTGTCGAAATAAGGGTCACTTTAGGTAATGGGGACGAAATCATCTTCCAAAACTTCCACGTACCGTTCGGAAATCACTGTGCCATGAAGGAACATCGCACAAATTATTCCGTGACTGGACATTACACACAATACTTTCGCCCGTTGAGGATGAAGAGACTTCTCGATCGCGAATTGCTGGTTCTTGGTTCCCAAATGCGTCAATTTTGTGTACTAACGAACCAATCCAAATGAAAGGGGGTTCTAATGGCTCTGAGCACTATGGGACATCTGAGGTCATCAATCCCCTAGAGCGTAGAACTACTTAAACATAACTAACCTAAGGACATCACACACATCCATGCCCAAGGCAGGATTCGAACCTTCGACCGTAGCAGCAGCGCGGCTCCGGACTGAAGCGCCTAGAACCGCTCGGCCACCTCGGCCGTCAAATGAAAGTGGGCCTCGTCGCTATACCATGTGCATGGGGATACTAATTTCCATCATTCCCCGCGGCGAGCGGAACACTAGAACGTTATAACGCAAACTCTTCAGAAGTTACGACGATTTTATTTCATATAGTTCAGTAACTGTCACCCTGTAATTACATTAAAACTGTTGGCTGTTTGCAAGTGTTTTAAAGTACGTGCCAATGTCTTGTTCATTATGTTAAAAGGTAGACATAAAAGAAGTAAACATCAAACCTGCTGTTTGAATTTGCGTTATTAAATTCAACAGAAACAGCAGCAACAGTTCGCGGGGCTCTTCTGAATAGTTCAGAAGAACTAACGGCGAATCAAGAAAATGAAAAGCCAATCACATTATGCAGCTGTTTACCTATTCTTATATATATATTCCGTGTTCAATATTCTAAAAGAGCTGCAATGAGGACACAATTCACCAACAATTAAAAGTAAAAATCCGCACCTCAGCACTCTTCTCTCAGTTCGTACTTCATGAAATGTATAATCAAAGATCCAAGGGATGATGAGCGTTATGTTCCGTGAATGAAATAATGAAATATTAAAACATATCTTACCTTAAACTATATAAACTAAATTTTATTTTAAAATCATAATATATAGTGATTTCTGGTTTAACAGCAAATGAATATGTATATCTCTAACTGTAAATGGTTGTGTGTTCTGATACAGTCACGATGGAGAGTGCAGAGATCCAGGTTCAAATGGCTCTTCTCGCGTCCGTCGGCCGTCGTAATTTAATATATTATTATTGTTATTATTATTTTTTGATTGTTGCCGACTTACGTGGTGGGCCTTAATAAAAATGATATTTCATTTAATTTTGATTTTACGATTAAATGCTTTCCTGAAGATCTCCTTTTTAACAATATTAATCACAAATTATTTATTACGTTAATGAATGTTAGACTCGCTGCATCTTAAAACATGAGCATACAAGCTGAACAATGTAGTAAACTTTTCATATTAATTTCCTCGGCTAGTCAGTTCACTTTAAAGCAAAAGATCTTTAGTTATTAATTACAATTGCGGCCCACACACGCGCGAGAGTATTTTTCTTACCTCCGTTAACCATTGTATTGTAGTCGGAGTCCTGGCTCTGGCTGTCGGCTACGGTACTGAAAATAAGAATCTTAAAGCTAAGTATTTTCTGCAACGTCGGGGGGCTGTGGAGAAAAATTAATATTGTGTTAATAGCGGGCGAGTTTTCCGCTTCCGCTAATTTTTCATAAGTTAATATCGCCACGTAATGGCGTCGTTGGCTGCATCGGCCGCTGCGATTGTTGAACTGTAAATTACTTGAATGCAGGTTAATTCAAGGAAGGCGGACATGAAATCGGGATTACCTCTTACAAATTAAAACTGCACAATAATATTCAATTAATATATTATCTGCTTAACTCATACAAATATGCTTACATTTGCCAGCACTCACAATATGTCCGTCTATACACACTCAAGACAAAAGAGGAAGTGAAGTCGACTAAAAAAATTAACAAAAGAGCGTATCTTGTCGTCTCTTTAGATCATTTTGTCATAAATTATTTCTTTGCATTGCATTTCCTTGCATTTCTCGACAGAGAAATTATTGTCTTATGGCTACATGATAAAAACATATTATTCAATTTTTAAATGTCTCTTCTTTATAAATACTGTTTTCTAAGTATTTTCGTAATATAGCAGTGGGGACGCTATACTCTGAGCGCTATGGGACTTAACATCTGAGGTCATCAGTCCCCTATAACTTAGAACTACTTAAACCTAACTAACGTAAGGACATCACACACATCCCTGGCCAAGACAGGATTCGAACCTGCGACCGTAGCAGTCGTGCGGTTCCGTACTGAAGCGCCTAGAACCGCTCGCCATCGCGGCAGCGTAGATCCAGGAAGTCTATAAAAGTGGTTCAAATGGCTCTGAGCACTTTGGGACTTAACATCTGATGTCATCAGTCCCCTAGAACTTACATCTACTTAAACCTAAATAACGTAATGACATCACACACATCCATAGCCAAGGCAGCATTCGAACCTGCGACCGTAGCAGTCGCGCGGTTCCGGACTGAAGCGCCTAGAACCGCTCGGCCACCGCGGCAGGCAGTCTATAAAAATTATTCTTTATTTTCAGTGAGTGAACACCGAGACATATCCGAACTTTATGCATTTGATTGAGGAATGAGCACCTTCAGATTTGTTTTGGAGTAGGGAAATAAATCCACTAATAAAGGAGCGTGTAGATTGTAACAATGCAACTCTTCTGTGCCGCTCATAAAAGTAGATTAAAGACGCTAGGCACATGCATTTTGTGCGTAACTTGTTGTACCTCATTATATGTATTCTACAGTTGGCTTTCAATATATTTACATAAGCTTCTCTGCTGTCACCGCATCGTAACGCCTAAGGAAGTAAAAAAGGAAATGATCATCAGGACTGATATACTATATGGCAGTATAAATGGTTAACTAACACAGTATAACGGTTTAAAGTATTTCGATGTTTTCTTTTTCTTTTAGTATTTTATATTTGTTGTTTACATTTATTTTCACCAGTTACTGAAAATGCTTAAATTACATCGCAGGTCTTGAAGCCACTGTTAATTGTAACTGTCTGCAGTTTTATAGAGGTTGAAACACGTATGTAACATAGCAGCGATGGCGAGGCATTGTAGCATCTGTGACCAGAGAGTATGCGCTTGACCGCGCGAGTGTTGCGAGCGGTTCTCAGTCTGTCAGTCAGTCGTTGCGAGTCTGTCGAGTAGTCGTTGCGAGTCTGTAGCTCTGTCTAGTTGCAGAGCAGTACTCTGTCAGTAGTAGTCGTGCAGTGCAGTACGCTAGTAGTCGTCATGCAGAGCGGTCGGTCAGTAATAGCAGCCCAGTGCGGTTGTGTGATGTAGGCGGTCGGCAACACTGGTCAAGATGCTGAATGAGGTAAACTGTTAATTAATATAATCATTAGACAATGTAAAACTTATTTATTGTAATCAATCTCTAACAAGTCCCCCAATAATAATTTTGATTTCAAAAGCATTTTTCAAAAAATTTTATTTTTTATTGAACTAAAGATTTCGTTGCACTTCCCATTTCATTCCACTTCTTTTGAAGAAAAATTTCAGTAAATTCACAGAAAAAAGGAATATTATTATTTGCAATGCAGTTCCTCCAAGCCGTGCGCAGAAATAAGAGCAGAAATTTGACATCCAGTTATTCTGAGGTAAGACTTTAATTCTGATTGTTTTACACAGGGCCAAAGACCGATGTTTCGGTTTAATTGAATTTTCTTATCACTGAATAGACTTTAAATTTTTTGTGAGGAATTTATATTTGAGTCAGATTGCGAATTTCACATTTTTGTTGCCATTGTCAGTACATTTCATTGTGGGCAGGTTACGCATAGAGCAATGTCCATTAGCATTTCTAATTAGTATCGTCTTTTCTTTTAAAATTTTTGTGGGGAGGTTACACTTGGCGACCCTGCCAGGATCGTATTTCGTTGAGAGTCTTTTGAGCGACAGTCAGATATCTGCTCTTATTTGCTTAGATATAATTAGGATTTAGCGCAACGCTTTTAATAATATTGTGACTTTCTTTCTACAGGTCAACGGCAATTTGTTGCTTTGTTGTATTTGTGTGTTGCTTTTGCATTGTGCTTATTTCTTTTGTGAATAATTGTGACTATTGTGAAAATGCCGCGAAAGACTATGAATAGTGTATCGCGAGGTATTTTGAATGAAATTACCGACTTAAACAGCGTGACCGATAGTAATTGTGACACGCAGTGTAATGATGACAATCCTGCGTTCACTAACAATCAGTGCATTCCAACCACTAATGATGACTTTCACCTTAATGATGAACAAACGAACTCAATTGTCTCGTCTGTTAATTTGACGACAATTGATGACGCGGAGCGGTCTATAGTAATGAGCGCTGCCGAGCTTAACACACGCGATTTAGAAAATCCAAGTAATGTACAGACAAATTTTTCTAGTGAAAATGAACAGTGTACTGGAAGTACGACGGATCTATTTAATTCCGAAATAATGTCTGATAGTGTACATCCGACTGATAAACCTTTCTGTAAATTACAGAATGACCAAATGGTCACACAAAACAAGACAATTTCAGATCCACCATTAAATAGCACGGAGAATAGAAATGCTAATTTTGTGTCGGATCCACTTAAGGCATTGTTGCTACAAATTCTTGAATCAAACAAACAACGGAATGAAAAATTAGACAAACAGAGTGAAGATTTTAAACAACTTAGTGAGGAGTATAAACAACTTAATAAAAAACTTGATGAGCAGAACAAACGACTGGAAGAAGAAAACAAACAATTTAGAGAACGGAACAAACAATTTTCTGAAAGTATTAAACAGCCGAGAGAAAAACACGATAATGTTAATGAACAGAACAAACAAGTTAGGGAAGAGATTACAGCTGTTACCGTTCAATGTCAGGACAGTAAAGAACAATTACATGTGGATACTAAGGCTTGTGCTAATAACAGTAATGAAGAAGTTGGCACTGTTGCACAAGGCTTAGATAATTCAAATGCAACACAGATCCACGAAATTAATGTAGTCACTGAACAATACCCTAAAAACGCAGTACAGATTCGCGACGAAGTTAATTTAGAGCCACTAGAAGTTTCACACACTCCGAATATGGAAGTTGACGAGAAATTAGCAAGACAGATCAACCAAATTGACGAAAGTGTTACAGTAACAGAATTAACAATTATTTCAGTCACCAATACGTCACAGAATCCGCCACTTTGCGAGCATTTGTCAGAGTCACGCAGCGTGTATAATGTGAACAATTTACAGAGACTACGCGACTTAAAATCTGAAAAGCTACGCAACTTGAAATCCGAAATGACACAGACGAACAGATTCACACACAAACCCGAACGTGTTTTCAAATTCAACGACGAGAACGTAGATTACGAGCAATTTTTATCCGCCAGAAAATGTAAAAAACTTAATAATGACAGCGTACAGGTACACGCTTTGCACTGTAAACGACAATTTATTTTTGTACTTTCACCGCTATTACCTGTAATGGAGAAACTAGCTTTGAACCTGAGGCGACAATTTGCTATCGAATTTTCATCAGCATTACCTATTATGCAGAAACTGGAACTAGTAAGAATACAGCGATTTACTTTTGGAATTTTACCGCTATTGCTTGCAACGCAAAAGCTAAAATTTATTTGCAGTGCGTAAATGACCTCAGGGGATTCATTACGCTTTAATGAATATGTGCCGTAGCGAGCATAGGGCCCCGAGCTGTAGTAGTGCTGTTTCATCTTTAGTTTTCTGCACTGCTGCCTTCTCTTCTACTATCCTTTATATCTATCAAAACTGCTCTTTAACTATTGCTCTACCTAGTATTAAGAAACTAGTAATGAAAACCCGATGTGACAATCTTTTACAGAATGTGACAATTTTATTAAGCACTCCAGAATTACCGCCGTAATTTTAATAACAGATAAAATCGTAATCATCAGTATGTGTAAAATTAACAGCAAACGCATTTTTGGTAACAATAGATGTTTTTCACCACAATAGCATGAAAGTCAGCCGCTTAGCATACGTAACCAACAATGCAGTCTACAAGGTCAACCAAACTTTTAATGTTTCGCCGCGTACACGTATAGTCCCAGCTCCAACAAATAGTAACGCATGGCAGCAAAGAAATAACTACGTACAGACAACACACCATTTCAATTCCTATCGCAATGCGCCGTATAGAAATTACTATCATGACAGACGTAAAAAAATGATGAGCACAATTTTCAGCGTACATTTTAATAACAGTCGATCTTATGAGCAGCAACATCAGCAACAACAAATAATCATGAATGAAACAGACAATAGGTGTCATCCATAGCGTAACACGTCAATAAGAAATAACAGAACAGTTCATATAGTGGATATGCCACAACATTCTCCCGTAAATAATAACACATACGATAGATTTTAACCAGATACAGCACAGATTGCATATTACAGTAACGCAAACATTACTTTTGACACGCAGAATTTTGCTCACGAGAATGTTATTTGAAACATGCTCTGTTGAATGCACCACTTTTATCGCACCCAGATCTTACTAGAAATTTTTCCATTGCCACCGACAGTTCCAACACCGCTTTAGGCGTGCATATTTTCCAGGAAATTGAAGAAGATGGCTCTACAGTAATCAAAAACATCGCATTTGAAAGTCGCATTTTGTCACCCGCTGAACGAAATTATTCCGTTACAGAATTGGAAACATTATGTGTTGTATGGGTTTTTACGAGATTTAGGCACTTTCTTTATGGCAGACATACCACCGTCTACACAGACCACAGAGCAATACAATTTTTGCTTTCAGCTAGATTTACTCACGACAGATTAAGCAGATGGAAACTTTATTTGCAAGAATTTAATTTTACAATAGTTCACATTCCCGGCACACAAAATGTTATAGCAGACGCACTATCGCGTTCTCTCGGCAACAATCAGCAAGACGTAGCAACCAACTTCTGCAAAACAAATTTCAGTGTCATGTACATTCAGCAAGTTGCATTTGAAAACTTTATTTCATCGTCATTACAGGACATAGCACAAGAACAAAAGAAAGACAATGTGTGGAAAGAAATTAAACACCTTTGGCAAGATAGGAAAAATGTTACGATTAGGAACCACTACACTGTACGCAATGACATTTTGTTTCGCCGCTCTCATCCTGGCAGCAACAATTGGTTATTATGCATACCTGACGAACTGGTTAACAAATTAATTTGGTACACTCATTTAAGTTACGCACATTACGGAGCACGAAAATGTTTTCTTATACTGAGACAGAACTCTTATTTTGCTAACATGGAGAAACGTATACGACGAGTTTTAGCGTCTTGTAAAATTTGCCAGAAAGCTAAATCAGACACCACTTCACATATTCCTCCTTTATATCCCATTGTACCTGTTAAATTAAGACATATGGCCGCAGTAGATATTTTTGGTCCGATTCCGAGAACTAACAGAGGGTTTTGCTACATTTTTGTCGCTGTTGAGCTCACTTCAAAATTTGTTACTTTCACTCCGTTACGCAAAGCTACTGCTAAAACTGTTTCGAAAGCATTTGTAAAACATTTTCTATCTCATGTAGGGCATGTGATGAAAGTAATTTCTGACAATGGATCTCAATTTCGTAGTAGCGTATGGACACGCATGTTACGAGCTAGAAACATTTCTCCGATTTATATATCCAAGTACCATGCTTCTTCGAACCCTTGTGAACGGTTAATGAAAGAAATTGGTAAGCTGTGCCGAATATACTGCCACAAAAGACATATTGATTGGGATACACACATACTCTCATTCCAAGATGTAATTAATTCCATTCCAAATGAATCCACTATGCTATCTCCGACTGTTATACTGAAAAACGTTGAACCACCGAACAAAATTAAAGAATTAGCAAAATTACCCAAATGTAGGCGACTAAGACACCACGAAATAATTGACATTGCGCTGAACAACATCAAACGTGCCGCAGAGCGCCGGAGAAGACAGCAAAAACAGGTTTGTACACGCCGCGACTTTCACGTTGGACAGAAGATACTAGTACGTACACACTATTTATCCAGCAAATTAAAAGGTAAGTGCAGTAAATTTGAACTTCTATACGCGGGTCCATATCGGATTCGCAGCATCCCTCACCCCAATGTTGTACACGTCGAAACTTTGAGAACTAGAAAATCGAAAGGCAATCACCATATCTCAAACATTAAACCGTTTATTGAGTGAAACCACTGTATGATTCAACACACTATGACGCCATTTACTAATGCAATTATTTCACGTGACTAATTACTGATGATTATCGTATTTTTTCTTGGCAAGTGCCCGGCAAGGTAAGGTTAGCAGGTCGCTTTTCTTGTCGTTACACATCAGACCGTGCATATTTTTCCAAATGAACTTACGTATTTTATGAATAATTATGCAATTCTATGTAATGACGTATTAATTTTATCAAATTCTCTCTCCATTAAAGTCTTTAATTCTCGCCTCGATTAACTACACTACATACAAGCTGAACACAACGAACGTCACATTTTGTCTTTTTATGTATGATTGTATTCCAGTTTTGTTTATATGCACTGTGAAATAGTTAAGATATAACACACACCAGTCGACTTTGACTTTTTTTTTTTTTTGCCCTATGATATCTCAACATCGTGACTGTTTTACATTTTTCCTTTTGCTGCTGCATTGTGATATTCTGTGTACATTTTTTGCATCTGAACACTGTCAATGTCTTTGACATATTACGTTTTCTGTCATGTTATGCTGTATGCTTACGTATGTTACCATAAACCAGTCATTATTTAGTGGGTATATGATTTAAATGTAAGACATTAATCTTTGTTCATCAATTTCAGTAAAAAATGATGCGTGTAAGAAATAAATTCAACAGAAATGGGAATTTCACCTACGGGATAAACGAAAGGAGATGCAATAACTTTATGAGGAAGAGTAAATGGATCAGGATTAACAAGCATTAACAAGACTATACTATACTTATCACAGAATAGCAGTCTTAACTAATTTTTTCTTTCAGAATACAAGGTGATTGATGCAGGCTGTCAGACTGAACTACACATCTTAGTTTTAGTGATGAAATATGCTAGAGATAAGGAATAGTTGTATAATGAGTAATGAAGTGATTATTTGCAGATGATAATGAATACTGATGAATAATAATGAAGGATATGGTATTATGAATAATGAAGTTTTTATTTACAGGTGATGATAATAGTGAAGTTATGACGATATGGATAATGAAGTTTTCTTTACAGATGAGGATAATGTTGAAGTTATGTATTTATGTTATGTAGTTATTTAAGTATTTGTTGCAGTTTGCTTTGACAGCAGGTGTTATATTGCATAGTAGGATGACGGAAAGTTTTGGAAAGGACAGCTATGGAACACATTTTTATACACATTTCACTACCTGTTAATTCGAAGTTCACTACTTTTCAGCATAGTGTGCGTTTCTTCTTTCAGGTTAATAATCCATTTTGTAATTTTTCCAGGAGAAGCTTTTCATGATACTTACTAAACCTGTTACTTATTATACCTGTTCTAGTACTTGCATTTTTTTTTGTATTTTACCCATTTGTGTTTATAAATGTGATCACACATACTGCCTTGTTACATAACCTTGCTACAGCTGACTCATGACGAATGACGTTACCTATCCTCATTTGCTGCAATAGGTCAAAAGCAAATAGTGTTATGTTTCAGCAATTAATTATCGATCCCAACGCAATGCATTGCTACCAAAAAAAAAAAAAATGTATTACCAGTCCCACATAATGTCACTAGTTTATGATAATTCTGAATAATACTGATTAGCTCTGAATAGTATGTCGCTTCAGTAATTACTTCTTAATGAGACAAAAAAAAAAGTATATATTTAAAATAATGCTTTGTCACTAGCTAATAACTGCCACTGTTTATTGTAATGAGACTACTTATAATGCCCACGATTATTAATGCTATGATTGTAATTAACTGATTTTAATAATGACTTTGTAATGATCGGAATATTACTGAATGAGGAACACTGTTTATTGTAATGAGACTACTTATAATGCCCATGATTATTAATGATTTGACTGTAATTAACTGATTTTAATAATGACTTTGTAATGATCTGAATACTACTGAATGAGGAACACTGTTTATTGTAATGAGACTACTTATAATGCACATGATTATTAATGCTATGACTAATTAGCTGATTTTTAATAATGACTTCGTAATGATCTGAATAATACTGAATGATGAACTATGTTTTATTCTATTCAATACTTGCTGGCCACTGAGTGCCAATAATTAATGTCACTTGAAGAATTGTTATTAATTATGCCATTGATTAGCTCTTGTTTCCAATGTTGATACTTTGTAACCAGAAAAGAATGTGACTGTTTAATAATGCTTTGTAATTAGAAGAAGGCTAATGATTCTTAATAGATTGGAATGACAAATGATTAATTAACTGCAATTAGGATGTTTTGTAATTAGAAGGCTAATGAATCTTAATTACTGTTTAATAATGCTTTGTAATTAGGAGAAGACTAATGATTCTTACTATTGGAATGACAAATGATTAATTAACGACAAATGATTAATTAACTGTAATTAGACAAATGATTAATTAACGACAAATGATTAATTAACTGTAATTAGGAAAAGGCTAATGATTATTATTGGAATGACAAATGATTAATTAACTGTAATTAGGAGAAGGTTAATGATTCTTAATTATACTCTGTGACAAAAAAGAATGCGATTATTTCATAATGCTTTGTAACCAGGAAAAGAAGGCTACTGATTCTATGTAAAACAATTAATGAACATTTTTCTGTAACACTACATACTTGCTACAGAAATGTTCAATAACTGGGCTATGAATGCCACAAACTACTAATTAAGTCTGTAATTGTCAATATTATGTGACTTGATGTCCTTCACCTCATAAGCTGACTACCCTAAATTACTGCAATGTCCATTTGTCCTGTTTATCCTAGTGATCATGGAGCACTATATTTGGTTTTTGCACTAATTCTACGAGCGTGGTGTTGACACGACATGCTGTCCACCACCGTGAGCAATGAAGACGTTATTATGGTCCCACTGTTTGGTGTACCTAATGTACTGCCAAAATGAAAACATGGAACATTACTACGACAGTTCAGTGTCTTGGCTACACTGATAAATTCTGATGGGAAAAGAACTTCAAGTTGTGTCACTTGGTGTTGTACTTCTGTGGAAAGATATGGACTTTCAGAACAGCTGTGTGCAATCTAAAGTGCTACAACCATGATGCAATCCTTCCCTTTCCTATCCTAATTCTTGTCACATAATGAAAATCATTTTTTTGGTAACATCATTTCTGTTCGTAGGTTCTACATTTTTTTTCGATTCGCTGAACTCCAGTGCGAGTACACTTATGTCACTTGTCAACATAATATTTTTTGCCAGTCTGTTTATTTGTTCTGAATATGCTAAAGAATTTTTTCAGTGCCTGTGCACTTTGTTATCTGTCAAAAAATTTGTATATACATTTTTCTGATTTGCTACTATGTTTGTATTCACATTTTGTCTTTGTCTGATATATTTTGTACTTAGTGCGTGTGCACAACATTTAAATATTCTGTAAGTTGTAGGATTTTGTTAATTAAAGAAAAATTTTGCCACGCTTGGCAAGTCCAAATGACTCACCATCGCTGCCAAATTTTTGCCCCCCCAGTGGAGGGTTATGAAACACGTATGTAACATAGCAGCGATGGCGAGGCATTGTAGCATCTGTGACCAAAGAGTACGCGCTTGACCGCGCGAGTGTTGCGAGCGGTTCTCAGTCTGTCAGTCAGTCGTTGCGAGTCTGTCGAGTAGTCGTTGCGAGTCTGTAGCTCTGTCTAGTTGCAGAGCAGTACTCTGTCAGTAGTAGTCGTGCAGTGCAGTACGCTAGTAGTCGTCATGCAGAGCGGTCGGTCAGTAGTAGCAGCCCAGTGCGGTTGTGTGATGTAGGCGGTCGGCAACACTGGTCAAGATGCTGAATGAGGTAAACTGTTAATTAATATAATCATTAGACAATGTAAAACTTATTTATTGTAATCAATCTCTAACAAGTCCCCCAATAATAATTTTGATTTCAAAAGCATTTTTCAAAAAATTTTATTTTTTATTGAACTAAAGATTTCGTTGCACTTCCCATTTCATTCCACTTCTTTTGAAGAAAAATTTCAGTAAATTCACAGAAAAAAGGAATATTATTATTTGCAATGCAGTTCCTCCAAGCCGTGCGCAGAAATAAGAGCAGAAATTTGACATCCAGTTATTCTGAGGTAAGACTTTAATTCTGATTGTTTTACACAGGGCCAAAGACCGATGTTTCGGTTTAATTGAATTTTCTTATCACTGAATAGACTTTAAATTTTTTGTGAGGAATTTATATTTGAGTCAGATTGCGAATTTCACATTTTTGTTGCCATTGTCAGTACATTTCATTGTGGGCAGGTTACGCATAGAGCAATGTCCATTAGCATTTCTAATTAGTATCGTCTTTTCTTTTAAAATTTTTGTGGGGAGGTTACAAGGTATATCAATATATAACCTGTATAAGATTTCAGGTGGCAGTTGTGAAATTGTAAGCAATAATAAATGAATGATATTCTATATCTGTTTACATACTCCACATGTCCACAAGCTACCGTACAGTGCATTCCAGAGAGCACACTTTCCCAGTATTCGAGATTTTCGATCGTAGTCCATTCGTTTATTGGGAGAGGAGATATAACTGTCCATATCCCTTTGTACTTGCCCTAATTTACCTCATTCTGGTGACCGCTATGCGAGATTTGTCTAACATAATTTGTGCTGGGGAAGGTGGTTCCCATGAGCATGTGGTACTCCACGACTATCACGAGTTGGTATCATTGGTTCGGATGTCCTGCAGCTAACAGCGAGGACATCTAGCACAGATAGCACTTCCGATACAGACCCAGCCAATAGACTACAGAAATGAAGTAATGCGGCCATAATTATAAAATCGTTTCATGAGAGAGAAATGCCAGCTTAAGATCAAGACAAGACTGAGGACATCTGGCACAGATTTCACGTCAGATAGAGACCCAGCGAATATAATACAGAAATAAGGTAATACGGCCATAATTATAATTTCGTTTCATGAGAGAGAAATGCCTGCTTAAGATCAAGACAAGACTGACGATCACAAAAAAATAGGTGTATGTACAAAATTAAAAAGTAATATCGAATGTAGATAGCGTGATGGATGGGCGCAGTCTAAATGGCTTGACTTCTTAAGCAGTTGTTACCTAGCAGTACAAGCTATCTGCCATGATTCCCTCCTCTGTAAAATACTTGGCAGCGCTTATTATTAGCGGAGATTTGGTAGCACTGACTTCTCATATCGTCTTGGTGGGCTTCAGATCAAATGAATATGTAGAGTGGTATGAAGTCTTGGCTATAGGTAGCAGTCTTGAAACCCATCTCTCCCCGTACAGATTAAAACTCATTTACATTTCTGTTACAGGTGTGAGATGTTCCAGAATGATGTCATCACAGCGTGTAAGAGACAATAAAAAAGTTTACGTTCGAAGATTGTTCAGTCCGGAATCAATATGGCAGTCTGGTAATATCTCCGTGAGAACTGGGGCAATCAGTCCACCGAGGCACTAGGTCGAAGATACCTGTTTGGTAAAACACCGTGTCCTGCTGCGTGAAGAAGACCGTAAGTGCCTGCTGCACATCCTCGTCCGACAGGCACCGTCGACACTTAAAGGCCCTTTTTAATTGAACGGAGCCCTGATAATCGATAGGGAGAGATAACGACTATAGGGCTGGAACTGGAGAGCCGCCCACTTGAGTTGGAGTAACTTCTGCGTTAAGACATTTGCGATATGGTGACGTGCGTTATCATCAAGCAGCAGCATGGAACTTGGTGCACCGTTCCAGAAAGCGGTCTCCCACACATCTCCTACATTCTCCAATAGATGTCTACCGCCCTTGCCCTTATGCAGCCAAGAAAATATTAACATCACCTTGGTCGTATATGCACGCGTTAGGGAAAAACGTTACCATAGTTTTCATTTCGCCATTTACCACACATACGATGCACTGACACGAACGCCCCACTAATCCCGTGCCTACAAGTCGGTGCTTATACACCAGCATTGGAGTCACGCTAAGTTGCATATACGCTGCAGCAATGGCCTCGAACGGAAACGTTTTGCTCACCCTTCGTATTAAATGTGCTAACGTTTGTCATCTACAGCATGTTACTAAGCGACTATCCCGAAACTCGCAACATTTACCTCTTGCAGGATGCCTATCTAACGGATTACTGTCAATAATTCGCGTGATTATTGTCAGAATTATAAATTTCAAATACTTTTAAATCTACTCCTCAAGAGGTATACTCTCGTGCTAAAAGATTAACAGTAGACGGCAAGTATTACACTTAGAAACTGTGTGTTTGTCCTGAGACAACGTAATTGACGACGGGCAATTATCTGGACTTTGTTCATCCAACATTTTCGAAGGAGAGCAGTTATCGACTTTCAACAAACTTTACACATAATTTCAAATCTCTACGAAACGTTTTCCCGCTATCACCCACCGCCTCCCCCCACCCCTTGAAAAAAAATAATAATAATAAAAAGGAAATTTTTTTGATCGCTTACTTCAGTTTTTCTGCCCAAGCAATAAAACCTCAGCATCAGAAATGGCGTTTTAATACAGTTTGCAGAGAAGATCAACATACACTCCTGGAAATTGAAATAAGAACACCGTGAATTCATTGTCCCAGGAAGAGGAAACTTTATTGACACATTCCTGGGGTCAGATACATCACATGATCACACTGACAGAACCACAGGCACATAGACACAGGCAACAGAGCATGCACAATGTCGGCACTAGTACAGTGTATATCCACCTTTCGCAGCAAGGCAGGCTGCTATTCTCCCATGGAGACGATCGTAGAGATGCTGGATGTAGTCCTGTGGAACGGCTTGCCATGCCATTTCCACCTGGCGCCTCAGTTGGACCAGCCTTCGTGCTGGACATGCAGACCACGTGAGACGACGCTTCATCCAGTCCCAAACATGCTCAATGGGGGACAGATCCGGAGATCTTGCTGCCCAGGGTAGTTGACTTACACCTTCTAGAGCACGTTGGGTGGCACGGGATACATGCGGACGTGCATTGTCCTGTTGGAACAGCAAGTTCCCTTGCCGGTCTAGGAATGGTAGAACGATGGGTTCGATGACGGTTTGGATGTACCGTGCACTATTCAGTGTCCCCTCGACGATCACCAGTGGTGTACGGCCAGTGTAGGAGATCGCTCCCCACACCATGATGCCGGGTGTTGGCCCTGTGTGCCTCGGTCGTATGCAGTCCTGATTGTGGCGCTCACCTGCACGGCGCCAAACACGCATACGACCATCATTGGCACCAAGGCAGAAGCGACTCTCATCGCTGAAGACGACACGTCTCCATTCGTCCCTCCATTCACGCCTGTCGCGACACCACTGGAGGCGGGCTGCACGATGTTGGGGCGTGAGCGGAAGACGGCCTAACGGTGTGCGGGACCGTAGCCCAGCTTCGTGGAGACGGTTGCGAATGGTCCTCGCCGATACCCCAGGAGCAACAGTGTCCCTAATTTGCTGGGAAGTGGCGGTGCGGTCCCCTACGGCACTGCGTAGGATCCTACGGTCTTGGCGTGCATCCGTGCGTCGCTGCGGTCCGGTCCCAGGTCGACGGGCACGTGCACCTTCCGCCGACCACTGGCGACAACATCGATGTACTGTGGAGACCTCACGCCCCACGTGTTGAGCAATTCGGCGGTACGTCCACCCGGCCTCCCGCATGCCCACTATACGCCCTCGCTCAAAGTCCGTCAACTGCACATACGGTTCACGTCCACGCTGTCGCGGCATGCTACCAGTGTTAAAGACTGCGATGGAGCTCCGTATGCCACGGCAAACTGGCTGACACTGACGGCGGCGGTGCACAAATGCTGCGCAGCTAGCGCCATTCGACGGCCAACACCGCGGGCTGGTGTGTCCGCTGTGCCGTGCGTGTGATCATTGCTTGTACAGCCCTCTCGCAGTGTCCGGAGCAAGTATGGTGGGTCTGACACACCGGTGTCAATGTGTTCTTTTTTCCATTTCCAGGAGTGTATACCACTGAATGAGTCTAAAATTGTAACGCTGTACCATACATAGGTCAGGACGTATGACGTCACAGACACTAAGACGCATTAATAACTAGCTTCTGCTTAGAATGGGACGCTGCAACTCTTAAACATGGAGCGTGACTTAATAATTTATTATTCAATTCGCAACATACTTTGCAGATATTATCTACACATGTAGCTCAATGTATCTACAAGTTGGGAACATGACCTCATTTATTTTATGGGTCTGAGTTCAAGCATATCTGTAGACTTGAACGACTTCTTCCTTATTGCTCATGTAATTCCTTTCCTTCAAGAAAACAAAAAAATGGCTCTGAGCACTATGGGACTTAACATCTATGGTCATCAGTCCCCTAGAACTAAGAACGACTTAAACCTAGCTAACCTAAGGACATCACACAACACCCAGTCATCACGAGGCAGAGAAAACCCCTGGCCCCGCCGGGAATCGAACCCGGGAACCCGGGCGCGGGAAGCGAGAACGCTACCGCACAACCACGAGCTGCGGACTTCAAGAAAACAGAAAAGACATTTGAAATAGTTACGTGTTATTAGAATCTTTTTTCATAAACATTTAAAGTTTTGTCAAAGTTAAGAAATTCAGTAGTTATCATCTGATAACAACTGTTCCTGTGGCTGTACTGAATCAAAATCTCCTATTTAATGCATTAATGGTGCCCAACAGTCAAATAATAAAAATACGCTAAAGGAATTATTGTTGATAGCAAATATAGTTCATTAATTTGACATTTAACACGGGCTTCTATTTCACGTGGATGAAAAACATTTACGCTTAATAATACATAATATATAATCACATTAATTTATAGATAATACACTTCACAGACATGAGCAGGAAATAGCTATCAAACGCTTTGCAAAGAAAAGAATTATAAAGCTCGTAGCAGACAACAGATATCGCCGCTATTTTCTTTATAGAGTCTTTGTATATTGATGTTATCAGTCAAACTCTTTGTTTCCACTGTTCGTGTTTGGGTCTTTGGCCTTACGACAATCTGCACTTGACGCACTCGGAGAGTTTAAATGACAGGCATTCCAGACGGCGGTACCACACTTTAGGTCAAATAGTTATTGCATTAACTCATTTGTAAGGTGGCCAGAGGTTTGGATGGGTTTTATAAACGCCAGTTCGTTTCTACAATGGAACGGGCTTTCTGTAACTGTTCTAATGCTCTGCGAAGAGCCTTAATTTTGATGTTCACATTCTCGATGATTGTGTCACTGATATGTGAATATTGATGTCCATTACACACCCATAAAGTATGACTGATTGTTGGTGCGTTCCTGCAATATCTACTGAGGGAGTATTTGGCATGTAGTCTGTGGTGTCACCGCCAGACACCACACTTGCTAGGTGGTAGCCTTTAAATCGGCGGCGGTCCGTTAGTATACGTCGGACCCGCGTGTCGCCACTATCAGTGATTGCAGACCGAGCGCCGCCACACGGCAGGTCTAGAGAGACTTCCTAGCACTCGCCCCAGTCGTACAACCGACTTTGCTAGCGATGGTTCACTGACAAAATACGCTCTCATTTGCTGAGACGACAGTTAGCATAGCCTTCAGCTACGTCGGTTGCTACGACCTAGCAAGGCGCCAGTACCAGTTACTATTGATACTGTAATCATGTACCGTCAAGAGCGACGCTCACCATTTGTGGATTAAAGTTAAGTATTCCACCAGCTACGTCCGTTTTTTCTAAATTCTAATTTCCTTGACCTGTTCCAGACCTCACGCCAGCCTGCGTGAGCTAAAACGCGTGCCTTTCGGCTTCCTCCTGTATCCCAGTGTTGTCTGTCCTGCCATCCCACAACATAGTCCTCTCCAGGCACCCCCAGGACAACGTTAAGTGCACTAACTGCTCACGGGAGACAACCTGTGTAAATGCTGTGGCACTCCGGGTGGTCATTTCAGAGACTCTGTGGTGCCTTTGATCTGCAAACTGGTGCCGCGATCTAACGACAACCGTTTGACCAGCATACAGAGACACAACTCACAGAATTCAAGTGCGAAGCATCACTGATTTATTTTCAATACGTGTTGGGAGAACTCTGTCATTACAAGGTTCACAGAGTAATACATGTTTATGGGCACGGAGATTTTAAATAACGATGTACGACCAGAAATTTGACAAGACAAACTTTAATACAAGCTATAGTCAACTAGTCAAACAGAAATCTGGCAGTAAGGCGACTTTTTAAAATAAAAACAGTCTAAAATCTTATGTAAGTTGTTAATATTCAAAACTTACTGATAAGGCGACCGGTATCTATCGTGGTACAACCAGACAATTAACACTGCATGATGACGGCTGTAGAGAGGTGGCGAGGGGCAGACCGCTATGTAGCGCCGGTGAACACGGGTGGAGAAATAGCAGACCACTTCGTGATGAGCAATTCTTCTCTTACAGTGCCTGTCGCGGGAGTTTCCAGTACCTGTACCTTCCATAGGACGTCATACATTTCGCTACAGTCATTTGACATTGCCATTTTCTCATAGACAATGGCACCATCTGCACACAGCCTCATAGAATTTCCGGCGTTATCTGCTACAGAATTTACATTGCGGTGGCAAAAGACATAGGATACCTCCTAATAAGTTGTCGGACCTGCTTTTGTCGGGCGTAGTGCAGTAGCTCGACGTGGTAAGGACTCAACAAGTCGTTGGAAATGCCCTGCAGAAATATTTAGGTATGCTTCCTTTATAGCCGTCCATAACTGCGAAAATGTTGCCGGTGCAGAATTTTGTGCACGACCTGACCTCTCGATTGCGTCCTGTAAGTGCTTAATGGCATTCATGTCGGGCGATATGGGTGGGCAAATCATTCGCTCGAATAGTTCAGAATGTTCATCAAACCAGTTTCGAAAAACTCTCGCTCTGTGACGTGGCGCATTGCCTTCTACAAAAATTCCATCGTTTTCTGGGAACATAAAGTCCATGAATAACAGGAAATTTTCTCCCAGTAGCCAAAAACAAGCATTCCCAGTCGGTTCAGAGGAGCAGAGATCCAGTCTATTCCATGTAAACACAGCCAACACCGTTGTGGAGCCACCACTAACATGTACAGTGCCTTCTTCACAATCTGAGTCCATGGCTTCGTGGGGATTGCGCCTCACTCGAACACTACCATCAGCTCTTACCGACTGAAATCGGAAATCATCTGACAAGGCTAAGACTTTCCATTCGTCTAGGGTCCAACCGATATGGTCACGACCCCAAGAGAGGCGCTGCAAGCTATATCATACTATTAGCAAAGGCACTCGCATCGATCGTCTGCTGCCACAGCCCATTAATGCCAAATTTTGCAACACACTGTCCTAACGGATACGTTCGCCGTATGTGCCACATTCATTTCTGCAGTACTTCACGCAACGGTGCCTGTCTGTTAGCGGTGACAAATCTATGCAAACGCCGTTGCTCTCGGTCGTTAAATGGAGGCCCTCGGCCACTGCGTTGTCCATGGTGAAAAGTAATGTCTCAAATTCGGTATTCTTGCCACACTCTTGACACTATGGATTTCGGAATATTGGATTCCCTAGCCGTATCCGAAATGAATTGTCACATGCGTCCTGCTCCAAATACCATTCCACGTTCAAACTCCGTTAATAACAGTCGTGCGACCGTATCGCGTGGGACACCTGTTCGCATGAATCACCTGAGTGGAAATGACAGCTCCGACAATGCCCTGCCTTTTCATACGCGTGTGCGCGACACTACCGCCATCTATATATGTATACATCCCTATACCACGACGTCTGTCGCAGCCGGAAGCATACACGCATGTTCAGAAAAAAACGGAACAACTTGAACGACTAGATATAGGACGTTCATATTTTCAAGACATTTACATTAGTATGTTCTGTAGATATTATTAGCATTTTGGTCATCTCGGGTCAGCATGTGTCCTGTTGCCTAGTAGGCCATGAGTCCTGGAAAGTTGTTCCATGTGTGATGGCATCGACGCGTGTAAGACGCGAATGTCGTCCTGTGATTTAGCTATTCATGCTGCATTCACCTGGTTCCAAGGTTCATATGTGGTCGTTATCACCGGGTCACAGTGCTGCACCCGTATTTTCGCCACATTCCACAGATTTTGGATTGGTAACAAGTTTGGTGATCCGGCGGGTCAAGGGAAAAGGCTGACATCCTGCGACACCACGAAGGCAGCAGCAGCATGTGGTCCTGCATTGCCTTCCTGAAAAATGGCGTCTGTGGTGTTATGCTGAAAAGGTATGCCTACAGGTCGCTGGAAGTCATTCAAGTAGGTCACACTGGTCGCAATGCCCTGGACACACACCATCTGTGGCTAAATCCCTCTAAGCACTATGAGACTTAACCTCTGAGGTCATCAGTCCCCTACAACTTAGAACTACTTAAACCTAACTAACCTAAGGACATCACACACATCCATGCCCGAGGCAGGATTCGAACCAGGGACCTTAGCAGCAGCGCGGTTCCGGACTGAAGCGCCTAGAACCGCTCGGCCACAAAGGCCGGCCCTCCGCCTGTGACTTGTTGTTGTACTCAATAGCAGCCCTCACCATAAGGTCTTCAGATGGTGCTGTGTGTCTTGTGCAAATGCACTCACTGTGATGCCGCTCCCCTTGCCTGCAGCGAACCAAAATGCGGCCACCACTTTCAAACAAACAGAATTTGGATCCGTCAGAAAGCACTATCTGACTCCATTCATGTTCCCAGCGACGTCGTTCCTTTCACCATTGGCGTCTAGCATGTTTCTGCACACTCTTCAGAGGTAGACAGAGAAGTGGACGACGCGCACGTAAACCACGCCATAATAACCGGATTGTGTACTGTGTGTAGGGGGCAGGATGGTCTCGGTGGTGCGACCTGACCCAGCTAGTCGTGATCTACGTCTTTCCTTGAACCGTTCTGCACACACCCGTTGCAATGCCCAAACAATTCGTCCCGCACTAGTAGCAGTTTCCCGGATGGATGCATCACATCCTCTGATGCACCCTCTTTCAAACTTCCTAATTCGACGGCACGGTTCGCGCATACATCAGCGACGGATCCTGCACGTCTGTTCAAGTTAGACTGAACCATTACCTTAAGTTTTTGGCGACAACGAGAGCCGTCGGGGCTCATATTACTGGTAGCTGGTGTTGCGCCGCGATATCGATGTTGACCTTCAACTCGCGCACCGACATGGTTGAAATTATAATCATTTCTGCAGAACATACTGATGTACATGTCCTACAAATATGTACGTTCTGTCTCCAGTCAACCGGCCGCTGTGGCCAAGTGGTTCTAGGCACTTCATTCCGGAACCACGCTACTGCTACGGTCGCAGGTTCGAATCCTTCCTCGGGTAAGGATGTGTGTGATGTCTAGGGAACTGTTGACCTCAGATGTTAAGTGCCATAGTGCTTATAGCCATGTGAACCATTTTTGTCTCTAGTCGTTAAAAAGGTTCTGTTTTTTTTTCTGAACATGAGTGCACATTACATGACAAAGTGAAGCACCCCAAAAACGTGCTGAGATGTCAGTGCAGCTTCGTTCAAATGGCTCTGAGCACTATGGGACTTAACATCTGAGATCACCAGTCCCCTAGAACTTAGAACTACTTAAACCTAACCAGCCTAAGGACATCACACACATCCATGCCCATGGCAGGATTCGAACCTGCGACCGTAGCAATCGCGCGGTTCCGGACTGAAGCGCCTAGAACCGCTCGGCCACCGCAGCCGGCTGCAGCTTCGTACATATACACAACAGCGGCGGGTATGTGAATGATAAAAGTTGCAAACCTCTGTGACTGGTAGAAGGATCACGACTGCACATCAGCCTCGTTCGTGTTTAGTGTTGTTACTAAACTCGATTGCCGCGCGGGATTAGCCGAGCGGTCTCAGGCGCTGCAGTCATAGACTGTGCGGCTGGTCCCGGCGGAGGTTGGAGTCCTCCGTCGGGCATGGGTGTGTGTGTTTGTCCTTAGGATAATTAAGGTTAAGTAGTGTGTAAGCTTAGTGACTGATGACCTTAACAGTTAAGTCCCATAAGATTTCACACACATTGGAACATTTTTTTGAACTAAACTCGATTGGCTCTAAGGTGGTGGGAATAGCATCGGATGTTGAATTATCACTGTGAAGGACTTTGAGACGCCGTGTATTCTTGTAAAGGAGCGTAATCGACACTAGACGTAATTTGAAAGAGGCCTTATTCTGGGTCTTCATTTTTTCGGCTGGTCGACTCGTGCGATATCCAAAGTTGTAATATATTTGTATTTTACAGTGGCCCTGTATTGTACTGCATGGGAACGTGAGGGCAGGCAGACTCAGCGTCAAGATTCTGGTCGACGAAGTCTGACCACATGAACGGAGGATCACTGTATTACGTATGAATTACATCCCATTCGCTTCGCATCTGCACCTGCCATCCGAGAACAAGTAATGCACTCCATGCAACATCCTGTGTCATCCCGGACCACTTGTCGGAGACCAGCAGCAGCCGAACTAAGGAGTTATCGCCACATTTGTACGCAGCCGCTAAAGCTACATCGCAAACGGCTCCGTTTGGAGTGGTGGCATGAGCGAGGGGCATATTTTGCTAATGAATGAGCGTTCATTGAGTTCACTGATGAACCGCAGCACTCTCCCGGATGACCATCAATAACGACTATGGCGGCGACTTCCGGAGAGGTCCCACGCTTCCGATGTTTTGCCGAGGCGCAGCAGTGTTAATCCTGACTTGTGATGTGGGCGTCTATTTCGTATGACTTCATGCGACGGCTGGTAGTGATTGAGGGACCTCTGACGTCATGACGACATGGCACTTTCAAAAAATGTTCAAAAGTGTCTGAAATCTTATGAGACTTAACTGTTAAGGTCATCAGTCCCTAAGCTTACACACTACTTACCCTAAATTATCCTAAGGACGAAAACGCACACCCATGCCCGAGGGAGGACTCGAACCTCCGCCGAGACCAGCCGCACAGTCCATGAATGCAGCGCCCTAGACCGCTCGGCTAATCCCGCGCGCCTGTGACACTTTCATTCTGTCATTTTTCAACAGGACAGCGCTGCTCTATATAACGATGTTATCTTATGAACTGTTTGGCTGGCCTTTTAAGTGCTCCCATGGACAACAAGGTTCCTAGATTTGTCCCCGACATAATGTGTGTGGGACCAAGTCGGACGTATCTCCGTCCCTGGACACCCGGGAAGCAGATGCAACAGTTATGGGCCATATTATCTCCGGAGATGATGTAACTAACAGCTTCATGAAACCCCACTCCCCATCCTAATCATTGGATTCACCCATCCCAGGCGGAGAGCGTTTTTGTACCGATAAGAAGGCCCATACTGTCACGTTCTTTGTAAATTGGGCTCGAAATTGTGATCACTAAAATAACATCACATACCTTCTGAACCCGTGACGTTTCATTTCGTTCCCTTCTCTCCTTCTTTTATCAGGCAGTGTATGCACATATGCCCTATTCCGAAAATATTTCCGACACAGAACACAGTTAACAGCAGTTTTGTGCATTTTTCTGGAACAACTCGAAAACTGAACCCTCTGTTCAAAACGTCACAGTACAAAACTAAATTACATTTCCTACAAAAAATTGCCTATTCCTTTTACCTCTGCGACTAATATTTTGCGTGAAGAGAGCACGAGAATGTTGCAAATCTCACCCGACGTGCATGCGCTGTATTTCATGTAGTTTTACAGCCAATTTGAGGTAGTTTTCCCACTCGACAGACCACAAGTATCCTGTATGAAATTGTTTTTCTCAACATCCTCTCCACTACTGCAGTACGCTCTAAACAGTCACAACGTTTGATTAACACATAAATGAAATAACAGTTTACATTAAATGTGTTCTATTTCGGAAACCTTTTAGGATGGACCATATGTTCAAATGATGTTTTATTCGCATACACTAACACTAACACCCTCCAATGCATATATTTTTCCTCCTAACTCACTCTGTTCAATTCCTTCGCGGATCCCTTAAATTAATTCTCCTTACAGCTGTCTATTTTGTTCCGTTAAGAACGAGGTATTTAATTCTGTCTGTAAGAAATCTAATCACTTCTCTGGCTGGACACTCGATAAGCTCCAATTTGTTGTCACTAAACGACTGCACGGATCGGTATCAAATGTCCTCCAGAAGCCAATTAACACGGCATCAGCCTGGACGTCCTCGTCTACGGAGCTCTGGATCTCAATGACGAATATAATGAGCAGAGTTTTGCAAGATCTCTGTTAGCAGAACCCATGTTGGTTTTTGTAGATGAGAATTTCGTTCTCCTAAAACGACACTATAAGTAAGCGTAAAATATCACTCATAATTCTGCAAAAAAGTGGCGTAATTGATATTGTTCTTTAATTATATACATCCGTTCTACGATCGTTATTGGAAAAGGGAATTATGCGCATATCTGTCCACTCGCTAGATGCCCTTCGCAGCTCCAGCGACGTACAAAAATCTGCTGCTAGAACGGCAGCAAGTTCTTCCGCTTAATCTCTGTAGAATCTTACATTATCTCATCTAGTCCTGAATCTTTGCCCACAGCCAAGTAATTTTATTTGTTTCTCTATTCTGTGATCACTTATCTCAATACCTGCCATAACGGCATTCATGGGATGATTGAAATGAGAATCTGCATAATGATCTTCCATCGTGAAACAATTTCCGAAGACCAAATTCCGTATTTCGACCATCTCCCTCGCATGTTTTCTTTTGGTGCCAGTATCATCACTAAGCAGCTGAATAGATTATTTCGATTCGCTTACTGAATTTATGTAAGGCCAAAATTTCTTAGACGTGTAGTCCCTTAGTTGGCAAAATTTTAGTTTCAAATTCATTGAACGCTTCTCTCATTGCTCACCTTGCGGTGATTTCTGCCTCTCTTAGGTTTTGTTGCTTAGTTAGGCATTGGTTTAGCTCACATTTGTAATGAAGCTCTCTTTGCTTCGGTTGCAACTTCGCAACACAGCTCTTAAACCACGGTCGATATTTACACCCCTCAAAACCTTGCAGAGAACTTACGTGTCTAGGGAGTGTTCAACGATGCTTCCTAATTTTACGTTTGAGCTCCACATCTTCCTCCTCAGAGCAGAATATTTGATGTTACTATTCAGATACACTATGTGATCAAAAGTATCTGGACACCCCAAAAAACATACTTTTCCGTACTAGATGCATTGTGCTGCCACCTACTGCTATGTACTCCATATCATGCGACCTTAGTATTCATTACAAATCGTGAGAGAGCAGAATGGAGCGCCCTGCGGAACTAACGGACTTCGAACGTGGTCAGGTTATTGGGTGCCACTTGTGTCATACGTCTATACGAGGGTGTCACTTGTGTCATACGTCTGTACGAGAGACTTTAATAAACATCCCTAGGTCCACTGTTTCCGATGTGATAGTGAAGTGGAAACGTGAAGGGACACGAACAGCCCAAAAGCGTACGAGCTCACCTTGTATGTTGACTGACACGGGCCGCCGACAGTTGAAGAGGGCCGCAATGTGTAATAGGCAGACATCTATCCAGACCATCACACAGGAATTCCAAACTGCATCGGGATCTACTGCAAGTACAACGACAGCTAGGCGGAAGGTGAGAAAACGGTCGAGCGGCTGCTCATAAGCCACACATCACGCCGGTAAATGCCAAACGACGCCTCGCTTGGTATAAGAAGCGGTGGTTGAACAGTGGAAAAACGTTGTTTGGAGAGACGAATCACGGTACACAATGTGGCGATCCAATGGCAGGGTGCGGGTATGCCGAATGCCCGGTGAACGTCACCTACCAACATGTGTAGTCCCAACAGTAAAATTCGGAGACGGTGGTGTTATGGTGTGGTCGTGTTATTCAGGGAGTGGGCTTGCACCTCTTGTTGTTTTGCGGGGCACTATCACAGTACAGGCCTACATAGATGTTTTAAGCGCCATTTTGCTTCCCACTGTTGAAGAACAATTCGGGGATGGCGACTGTATCTGTTAACACGATCGACCACCAGTTCATAGTGCACGGCCTGTGGCGGAGTGGTTAGACGACAATAACATCCCTGTAATGGACTGGCCTGCACAGAGTCCTGACCTGACTCCTATAGAACACCTTTGGGATGTTTCGGAACGCCGACTTCGTGCCAGGCCTCACCGACCATCATGCAGCACTGCGCACTGCAGCACTGCGTGACTTATGGGCTGCCATTCCCCAAGAAACGTTCCAGCACCTGACTGAAGGTATGCCTGCGAGGGTGGAAGGGGTCATCAAGGCTAAGGGTGGGGCTACACGATATTGAATTCCATCAATACCGATGGGAGTGCCACGAACGTGTAAGTCATTGTCAGCCAGGTGTCCACATACTTTTGATCACGTAGTGTATTTGTATCGTGTGACACTGGGTAAGGAAAATTGTTTTCCTGCCTTTAACACTGCTCATAACACCCGAAGTCATTGATGATATGAGAGTATTATGATCACTAATGTCTCTGTCTGTATTAACTGGATCGAGAAGTATATGTGTGTTTGTTGGTAGGAAGTACAATACGTTGCGCTAACGAACTGGTTGTCTAACCATCTGCTCGAAGTAGTTTTCAAACAAGGCATACAGACCATTCCCACACTAATCCCTGGCTCAGGCGATATTTTTGATCGCATGACCCTCGGTTTCCAACGAAGGCAAGTTGAAGTCCCCCTTACTGCAGTGTGGTGTTCAGGAAGAGTATGCACGGTATTTTTAAAATTATGCCTTAAGCGCCCTGCCAGTACAGATCCTAACGCAAGTGGTGTCCGATTACCATGTTTGACCCAACACAGATGCTTAACTTCAATCAGTTTATTTTACATTCGGAATCCTTAACAACCTAACTAGATATTTCAGTGTTCTTTTTTGCTGTACAAAAGCCACCATCATTGGCCTCTAACCAATCCTTAAGACAAACTAAGAACTTAGGATTTAGTTACTATACGTTTCCTGTTTCAACCAACTTTTTATTTGTAACACTGTTTGGAAGTTATTATCTTTAATAAGCGATATTAATTCTTAGACATTACCACAGATGCTCCTGCAGATTAATAATATATTAAACTTTTTTTTGAAATGACAGGTAGAATGGAGGTGTGATTGGTAAGGCGTTCAACTCAACATACCCAACAAAAAGGTTTTTTGCAGCATTTATTCACCTCTGCGGCATTCAAGCGACTTTGACAGTAATTAACAACTGTATTCCTGAGAAAGATGATGTGGGTATATAAAGCACGCAGTCAGAACCATACTTCAAATTATTCTTGTAAAATATTTTTAAAATGTTTTAAAATTTTTCACATATTCGCTTTTAAATCACGTAAACAGTGAGGGAATCCATGCCAAGAATATCTACAAGTTTCACAACAATTTTCCTTTATTCTACAAATAAGTTAATAAAACGCCAAATAAATGTATAATCAGTTAAAGCATAGGCAGTATTAGATCATCATTCAACCAGCTGTAAACAAATAAATTTGGTTGATAATCTGCCGTTGACGTAGGATGATCAGTTTGAGCTTGGCGCAGACATGGCTCGCTCCCTGCAGCCATTCACGTTGGGTACTCCCGAACACATACAGGATAAAGATTTTAGCCATACAGCCGCAAGGTGACAAAAACACGAATGAATTACAGATCGCGTGCTGGAAAGTCACATGAGGTCCTTTCAGGCCTTACTTTTGAACAACATAAATTCCTGTATATTTAGGCTCAGTGGTCTAGAACAAACAAAGAGTAACCTTGTTAGTTTAAACACAAGTTCTTAAAGGGGAATGAAAGGTGAAGAAGATTAATGTTTTGTGATTGTTTTAACGCATGGGCCTTTAAAAAGGAAACACATTAATTAGAATTATTATTGTTATTACACCCATCCATGACTGCATGAAATAGAGAAAGAGCTTCAGTTTGTCTATGTACTACTTTTTACAGCTGGGCTTAGGAATAAGTCGAGAGCGCCCTAGTAAAGCAGAATACTGATCCACGTTGAGGGGTAAGGCAAATATAAGAGTAACTAATCAAAGCTAGACAGCAGTCTATGTGATAACCCAAATTAAATTTTTATAGCAAGGCCTTTTTAGAAGATCAGAATCACAACCAGAATCACCGGAATCGCGGCCACTACTTTATCTACACGTAATAGGAGATGCTCGCCATTTTTTTTCTACTCCGGACCTAGGCTGTATAGTAAGTACTGGTAGTTCGTCATCCACAAACCAAAGCAGTATAAATAATAAACGTGTTGAGTCTGTAAACGCGAGCAAGCGACCACAAAGACAGTGGCAAGGAGTAATGCTTCGAATGTCGTGCATACATTTTTCACGGTTACGGATCACCGTCCATAACATGATGGACGGGACCGCTGTCCTCAGTGAACAATCTTAGTTACCATGTAGAAAAATCAGAAAAACTTTTCCACCAGCGGAGAGCGCGTGTGCATTTCAGTCTGCTGGGAAAGCAGCAACGGTGCCTCTCACGGAATGCCGGCGAACCCATCGCTACGACCCGAAGAACAGAGACGTTTATTTATCGATAATAACATGGAGGAGACGGGAGGAGAAGACTTATGTAAAGTGTAGTATGTGTTTCAGCATCCCGGTTATCAGACCCAAATTTCAGAAGCCTTACACGTGTCCATTTTTTTCCTCGTAGCTCTATTCTGTACAAGTGGGAATTGACCCTTCATGACATCATATGGACCAACAAAACAGGAGAGCTGGCTCTGAGCACTATGGGACTCAACTTCCGAGGTCATTAGTCCCCTAGAACTTAGAACTAGTTAAACCTAACTAACCTAAGGACATCACAAACACCCATGCCCGAGGCAGGATTCGAACCTGCGACCGTAGCAGTCTTGCGGTTCCAGACCGCAGCGCCTTTAACCGCACGGCCACTTCGGCCGGCAACAGGAGAGCGTCTGGGCTACAATCTCAGCACTATGTGCCCAATTTTTAGAAAAAGATTACGTCACACTAAGTTTTAACGAGGTAAGGCGTGTTCCCCTGTCGTACTTTACAGCCTGCCTCCAGAGAGCACCATAAATATTCTTCTTTGTAGACTGCCCATTTTCTTTAATGAAATTAGAATGAATATCTTTGGGAAGAACACTGTAGATATAGGTGAGTTAAAAGGTTACGCTAACATCGGGTTAATATGTGTTGCTCTGTGGGTCTTACGAACAACGGCATTGAAGGCAAAATTAAGCCAGTTAGTAGTATGGTCGGACATTGCTTGAGATTGAGCATGAAAAATAAATGGGGCATAAAATGAAAACCAGGTAGATCGAAAAAGAAACTACTTAAAATGTTTATTACTTCAAAAGTAAACGCAGTAATTGTTAATAAATTGATCCCACTGTGTCTTCTTGGAAAACGGTTACAGCTGCCACCGGAATGATGAATGTACCCAGGCGTGCATCTTCTCACCCGAAGTAAATTTGCGGTGATGAATGTCTTTCTTCACGGTTCCAAAGGTACGGAAATCGCATGGGGAAAGGTCGTGGCTGTATGGAGGATGTGTAATGGCTTTCTAACAAGCTTTCTACAGCTCTGTCGAAACAACAGGCATGATAGCTTCGAGAAAGTCCTTTGTCTTTGACTTAAAGGGACCGCTGCTCATTGAATTTCTGAAACAAAGCGCCACAGTTAACGCGGTACTTGAATACTTTGCAAAAAATGAAGCACTGCATCAAGTCCAAACGCCCAGGAATGTTGCACTCTATTGCAACATAATGCCCGTCCACATATTGTCATAGTTGTTTCGATTGCACCACAGAGGTTTCACTTTCAAGCCCTGACACATCCTCCATGCAGTCCCGATCTGTCCCCATGCCATTTACATATTTTTGGAGCTCTGAAGAAAGACATTCATTGCCTTTGTTTGGTGCAGACGAAGAGGTGCGCGCCCTGGGTACAGTCATGGTTCCGCAGGCAACAGCAAAAGGCAACCAGTAAGCATTTTCCCATGAAGGCATTTTTTCTTTATCGTCTTGTCTTACGATGGAATAAATGTATTAGCGGTCATGGCTATTACTATTGAAATAATAATCAGTTTTTCTACTTTCTCCATCTTCCTGGTTTTCATTTGACTGCCCCTTCTAATAACGGCCCATCTCAAATTATGGTTGACTCATTCTGCAAAGGACGACTGTAAGTGATAAAATGTGTTTGTAATAGGACAAATTGAATTATAAAAGAAAAAAAATTCTTTAACTCCTACGACAAAATTGTAAACACATTGTCGTTTAACAAAATCTTGGGTAGCACAAAAAATAGAAGAAAATTTACCATATGCTGGATGGTAACTCTGGATGTTATTTCTTTACTCGGAAGTAGCCGAAGAAAATTAGTAAATGCGTCAATCACAACAAATATATACCTATTACCTTTCTTTGTATGACGAGGAGGTCCTGGATAACCGACAAAATTTATCCATGGGCCTTACTTCTCACTTGGAATATAACACACTTCAGCAGGCATTTGAATTAGGCTTAGTCATCTTACAATCCTGACACTGACCGACCAATTTCCTTACGTTGGAGTTCAAATTTCCCAAATTAAATACTCCTCAATTTTCGTGATTGCTTTGTTCATTCACAAACGGCCGGCACATAAGGATTGTTGGAAATACTTAAGGACAGCGGGAATCAGTTCCTTTGGAAGGCAAATCTATTTAATACCATCTTAGAGGCAATGGTAAAACAAAGTCTTCTGTTAAGATAATACCCAAAATTTGTTGACCATCATTCTGCTCTTGTTTTATGTTCCTTAACTAAATATCTTGATTCTGTTTTCCCTCATTCTGTTTTTTGCTCAGGACTGTTGAAACACACGCGGGTTCCTGGCTTACTTTCAGCTCTTCAGTTTTCGGTTCACACTGAAACATACGACTAAGAACATCAGTGAGTTGGTTATCGCTACTCTAGTTAGACGTACGTCTAACATGAAGAAGGAAGTGAGAAATCCTGACACACCAGTGTGCAATTATACCCGTTTTATGGAACCTGTTCAATACCCAGTTCGAAGCTGAGTCATACGTTTCTAGCGGGAATTGCGTATGTTAGACATGAAATAAAAATTTATCAGATCCGAACAGGACATCCAAAGCTTCCAGTATGTACACAGAATATTAAATTTCGGTAGATGATAATACTGTAGAATCATAAGTTACTGGCTTTTGTTCGCCATTATGCTCCTGAAGTAATCTCACGGCGATTCTGCAATGAGATGCATCAGTCTGGAGAACAAACACACATCCAAATTCACGAACAACCAAGTCAGGAGCGCTGATTAAAGCCATCTTCAAAGCACCAAAGAAAGATTGCTGGGGTCACTGGATTTTTTTCTCTCTTTCCCCTAAATTAGTTAAAGTTACTGCTCACTGGGCTGAATAGCAATTTTTTTTAAAATTTACCATTCCTATAAATCTAGCCATATCATTCTTATCCTTAGGCAGAGAAAACTGATAGCCTTAGTGTGATCCTCATCAGCTCTGATGCCATAATCTGAGACAATGTGTCCCAAAAGGAAAGTTTCCCCACGCGCTAAATTAACCTTGGAGGTCTTTGCAATTAAACCGGCTTCCCATAAACATGACCAAGATGGTCAAGGTGTTCAGGAACGATTTAACTATCTACAACTATGTCGTCTCGATAATTGTAAACGCACCTACACTTAAGTTCACTCGGAACAGAATCAATTACATGTAGCAGTACAGCCATCCCATTGGAGTTACCATAGGGGACACAGTAATATTTGGACAAATTCTTGTACGTACAGAATGCTGTAGGAGACTTACATTCTTCGATTATCGACACCAAATAATTGAGCTGGTTCTGCTCCTGCAAACCAAGTGAAAGAGTTATGGAGATATAACAAGGGGACAGAGTTCTGGCCGGCCGGAATGGCCCAGCGGTTCTAGGCGCTACAGTCTGGAACCGCGCGACCGCTACTGTCACAGGTTCGAATCCTGCCTCGGGCATGGATGTGTGTGATGTCCTTTGGTTAGTTACGTTTAAGTAGTTCTAAGTTCTAGGGGACTGATGACCTCAGAAGTTAAGTCCCATAGTGCTCAGAGCCATTTGAACCATTTGACAGAGTTCTGCACCGCTTTTGGTTCAGGGTCCGGTAATTTACCATCAGCCAACAACCTTCATCATTGCCTTTTGGCACAAAAATCGTATGTAAAGTGTATGGTACAACTGATAGCTTAGGCATCCCGTTGCCCTAACGTTGATCTGAGATCTGAGACAATTCCTTCGTTTTAATTAGGAGAGAAACTTTGGGGACGAACAGGATTTGATCTTTAAACTGAATTTGGTTTACGTTTGGTTCGTGGTAGCCTAATTTGTCGGTAAAGACATTAGAAAAATGAGCAAGTATTTAAAACAGTTATTCGGCTTGCCATTTATTCGGATGAGCCACATTAAAAGGGACGAAACAAGTTATACTACCAGGTGAAAACAGTTTTGTTCGGTAACCCTAAGTCAAAGAGCTAACGTAGCCGTCTGAATAACCTCAGTATTTCAGATTAGTGACTAACCATAATTTTGAACACGGCAAAATCATCGATTGACCAATTAATTTACTTGATAAGTTTTCGTAAAACAAATTTTTCATGCTAAGTGAATGCCGCCGACCACTGCGTTGTCCGTGGTGAGAGGTATGGCCTGAAATTTTGTATACTTGCCACATTCGTGACACTCAGGTTCTCGGAATATTGAATTCCCTATCGATTTCCGGAATGAAATATCCCCTGCGTCTAGCTCCAACTACCATTCTGCGTTCAAAGTCTGTTGCTTCCCGCAGTCCGGCCAGAGTCATGTCGGAAACCTTTTCACATGAATCCCTTGAGATCAAATGACCGGTCCGCTAATGGACTGCCGTTTTTCACCTTGTGTATGCGATAGTACCACCATCTGTATATGTGCACATCGCTATCCCATAGCTTTCGTGACCTCAGTGTCAGCGAACAGGTGTCTCGGCTTATCCGTAGACACTCGCCATTATGCCATGAAAAAAGGACAGTTTCGAGTTACTTTATGTGCCATTTACCGAGCAAGAGCTTCAGTGGAAGCAAAGGCACTGTGACTAAAGTCACGGCTTCACACTTTGCGCTTCATGTTCAAAACCCGATTTTTGTTTTTCATGTATGCGTAGGAGATCATTACACGACTGTTTTCAAGTTTACATTGAAATAACGTTGTCCTTATTCGCTACTAAGTTGTATATCTAGGAAATTAATTTATAAATGAAGAAACAACTAATTAATGCAAAATATATTTCAAACTGTTTTCCATGAAAATGCTGTAGTGTATCTTGATTCATAATCAATGAAAAGCGCCAGTTTTAGAAAAGCGATTCGTTGTGCACGATTTGCGGCGGTTTTATTCCCAACGCGTGAAATCTTGAGTAATGTTAGTGACGTTTAATTTCAGAGTGCGATTCATACGAAGGAGTATCGTTGTGGCAAACCTGCCTTCACAAGGTGCTCGTGGTGTTTGGGATTTCTGTGTTTCGATTGCCTGTATTATCGCTATCATCTAAGGGAATGCATGTAATGATCCTGAACAATATAGGAACGAAATAAAAGAATATGAGAACTTAAGAAGATTGTAACCCGTGAAAATTCCATAGAGACATGTATCACCTAATAAATCTGTGACACAGATTGCGAAATCCAGTTATAATTTTTCAATTAATACACTGAAGCGCCAAAGAAACTGGTACAGCCATGCGTATTCAAATACAGAGGTATGTAAACAGGCAGAATACGTGGCTCCGGTCGGCTACGCCTATATCGACAAGTGTCTGTCGCAGTTCTTAGATCGTTTTTATTGCTGCTACAATGACAGTTTATCAAGATGTAAGAGAGTTTGGACGTGGTGTTATGGTTGGTGCATGGGCGATGGGACGCAGCATCTCCGGGGTAGCGATGAAGTGGGGATTTTCCCATACGACCATTTCTCGAATGTACCGTGAATATCAGGAAGCCGGTAGAACATCAAATCTCCGACATCCATGTGGCCGCAAAAGATCCTGCAAGGACGAGACCAACGACAACTGAAGAGAATCGTTGAACGGGACAGAAGTGCAAGCCTTCCGCATCCTGATGCAGATTTCAGTGCCGGGTCATCAACAAGTGTCATCGTGCGAAACATTCAATGCAGCATCATCGATATGGGCTTTCGGAGCCGAAGACGCACTCTTGTACCCTTGATGACTGCACGACACAAAGCTTTACGCGTCTCCTGGAATCGTCAACGGCGACATTGTACTGTTGATGACTGTAAACAGGTTGCCTGGTCGGACGAGTCTCGTTTCAAATTGTGTCGAGCGAATGGACATGTAGAGGTACAGAGACAACCTCATGAATTCGTTGACCCTGCATGTCAGCAGGGGACTGTGAAAGCTGGTGGAGGCTCCGTAATTGTGTGGGCCGTGTGCAGTTGGAGTGATATGGGACCCTTGATACGTCTAGATACGACTCTGACAGGGACACATAGGTAAGCATCCTGTCTGATCACCTGCATCCATTCATGTCCGTTGTGCATTCCGACGGACTTAGGCTATTCCAGCAGGGCAATGCCACACGCCATACGTCCAGAATTGCTACAGACTGGCTCCATCTTATGGATTCATGGACAGCCATGCCGGATTCATGGTATTAGTTCTCTGCAGCACTACTTCAGACTTTAGTCGAGTATATGTCACGTCGTGTTGCGGCACTTCTTCGTGCTCGCGGGGGCCCTACACGATATTAGGCAGGTATACCAGATTCTTTCTGTCTTCAGTGTATAATGCTCTTGCAATCCCCAACTTGATAAAAATCATTTTCGTAATAACCTTCTACGGTCATAGGTAGCTAATGAAAAAATAAAATAAAATAATTAAAAACCATAATCGGATTTCGAACACGGGGTTCATAAGTGAAAAGCCGAAACGTGAAGCCACTGTGCCATCACTTGAGCTGAGTTACTGAGCGCTAAAAACCTTTTTAAATTCCGTGGAAAACTTTGTCAGCCGTTTTCTTAGAAGCAGTCGAGTATCTACTGGTAAGCCGAGACACGTGTTTTCTCATTTTGACTCCTTTTACACTGAGAGAAGTCTAAAAAAAACGGGGAATGGCGCTTGCCGTGTTCTCCTTGTCAGCCGGACTGCGCAGGCGCGGCTCCTGGGCATAGTTGTCTTCGCGGTTTCATACTAACACTGGCCGGCATACCCTCGCTAACAAGCTACATGCAGACGCCGCTCCAATCACGTTGTGCCGTGCCAAAGCCGACACGCTGTCAGCATGCATATTCATACGCCGCTGGGGATCTACAAGAGCCGGCGGCACCACACGTCAACACTCTCGGCCTGGACTATACTACCGCTACTGCCTCGATCCCTCACAACTGGGATCGACATCGTCTGGACTTTTATACTGCTTGTACTGGACTTTCTTGGAATTTCTACTATACGGCAACCCGACTTTCGGATTCTTCTACGGACTTTGCTACTCTCCGTCGCAGTTGCAGCACTCATCCCAGTCACTGAAGTTATGTACATTTATTTTTCTGTCTTCGCTTATGGAGAGATAAACGGTGTTGCACACTCACTCCTTCTATTATTTGTTGTAACTCCTTTCATTGATACAACACTATGCGTACATCGCAGGGAGCACCTCCGTCGCCAATGTCGTCAGCTTGTGATACAGAGTTGGCTGTCCAGTGTACCGTTCGGTGTAGGCTTGAGACCATGGCATTACCTTTGACAGATAAATTACATATACCTGCTCCTATTGGAATGGTTTTTCTTTAAGCATGGCATGCCCAATACAGATCTCTTGTCCATGTCCAACACCGCCTTAATGTCAACTGCAACAGAAAGTAGGGTCAGTATACCTTGGGGGAAAGAAAACCATTATGAGACGCCCTGCTAAATCTGCAGGACAGGACAGGTAGCTTAAGTTGTGGAAAGGGACCAAAATAAGCGGCTGTCAGTTACACTCGAATATACAACCTTTTATTTGATCAAACATTACAAGATCCATAAAAAAAACACACAGCTGTAGTTTTGGAACTTAATTAGCGGCTGAACACGCCGTACAGTCTAATGCCTTAAGGGCAGGACCACTTTAATTTAAAAACGGCTGAAAGCCATTAACTTAAGGCTCATCTAAAATCATAAATTTAAAAGGGCAAAGCCTTATCTTAAAACAGTTCCTTGGCTCAATAACAATAAATTTTAAAATGCCAAAGGCTTTACGTAAAACAGTTCTTAAATTAGGCTGAAGGCCCAAACCATCTGACTCCTTAAGGGCAAAAGAACCTTAATCTAAAAATCGGCTAGAAGCCATACAAGTACAAACAACAAGAACAAACTAGAAAAGGCAGTACACAATGGGTTCCGAGGGTTGCCTGGGATTCAAACACTAATGCTCGCTTAGGTGAGACAGGCAGTCAGCCCAACCATTGTCGATCCGACGACAACCCAACCGACAGATAGTCAACGGATCCACCGACAAGCTAACCTCGTCATCATCCGACCAGCACACGACAGGGAGTTCAATGGAACAATGTAGAAGGTATTGGCGCCCACAACCAATTATATGTTGAGCTGGCAAACTACACACTGTGCTGGACAGCGACAACATGATGAGGAAAATACACTGCTTGAATTTACGTCACCGGCCAGGGCAGGTAACTGGAACGTTAACGGCTACAAGACAGAAGATTCAGCTGGTGCACTTCAATTCAAATAACCAAGTACAGTTAAACTCCACCAGAAGGTGACTAAAATTTTCCAACTTGAAAACACACGTTGGTGCTCGCGGGAATATCTCAAGAGCCGACAACGAACTCCAAACGACACAATGTGAACAGTCGTGACATGGTGGTAGATTAAGTCAAAACTCAACCTTCATGTCCAGGATCGGTGCGCCACGAACCTCGTAGCAAAGGGAACAGCACCACACACTCCAATACCGCATAGAGTCGCCAGCGGGTCCGGCCAAAGCACGCGCCGTGGAGATTTCATCACTGCTCCACGCCAACCGACCAACTGCCAGGACCGGAAACTGTGAAAGGACGAAATATACGTCGGCCGATGAGACGACCAATCGAACGACCAACCAACGGTCGTCCCGTTCCAATTTCCCTCCGCCTGCGGTTGGCGAGCACTGGCTGTCCGCGCCTCACCGGCGCTCCTTCCCTGACTTCACTGCTGCTGCGTCACGACTGCACTGCTGCTCCGTCTCCAACTCACTGTCAGACACACGACGACCCGGAAATACTATCGGTCGCTCCAGAGATGGTACGACAGTGCACTTATCGATACGCACTGCTGCTGCCGCTCACTGGCAAGTAAGGCAGGAAGTTCGTGACGCCAGTAAATGGAATAAGAAAACGAGGCAGCAGTACCGTAATAGAAGATGACAAACAATACTTGGGAAAAACGAGAGCCCTGCAAGGCTCACACCACCTTTCTTCACATCTGTTATTGCACAACTCCACACACTATCAGAAACATGCTCTGTTATCACTGCATGGGGAGTGGAAGTGGTTAGGTGCTGAGCTCAACATACCCAGAAGGAAGAAAGGTTTTTGACTCAGTAATCTTGAATTAAAAAGAATAATTGCTGCGACTGAGTTTTTCAAAGGGAATAAAAAATTCAGTAGGATTAATCTTTCATTATAGTCTAACACATGGGGCTTTAAAAAAGGGAACACTGAAATTAAAATCGTTAATTCGTATTGCAGCAAAACAAGACTACACCAAGTAACAGAAGGGTTTCAATCTGTGAAGGTATTGCTTTTCACAAGTGGGCTTAGGAATAAATCTTCTACGATCTTATATCTCGGAGTACTGATCCACACTGAAGACTAAAACAACTACAGGAGTTGTTAATAAAAGCTAGACAGCTGTATACGTGAGAGCGAATTTAAAGTTCTATAAGAGCACTGCCGCTTTCACGAATCAGAACCAGTACCTTAGTCACACATAACTAAAGGTTGTAAGCTTTTCCTTTCTACACTCATATCGGTTGTATCTACAGCTACATCTACATCCATACTTCGCAAGCCACCTGACGGTGTGTGGCGGAGGGTACCTTGAGTACCTCTATCGGTTCTCCCTTTTATTCCAGTCTCGTATTGTTCGTGGAAAGAACGATTGTCGGTATGCTTCTGTATGGGCTCTAATCTCTCTGATTTTATCCTCATGGTCTCTTCGCGAGATATACGTAGGAGGGAGCAATATACTGCTTGACTCTTTGGTAAAGGTATGTTCTCGAAACTTTAACAAAAGCCCGTACCGAGCTACTGAGCGTCTCTTCAGCAGAGTCTTCCACTGGAGTTTATCTATCATCTCCGTAACGCTTTCGCGATTACTAAATGATCCTGTAACGAAGCGCGCTGCTCTCCGTTGGATCTTCTCTATCTCTTCTATCAATCCTATCTGGTACGGATCCCACACTGCTGAGCAGTATTCAAACAGTGGGCGAACAAGCGTACTGTAACCTACTTCCTTTGTTTTCTGATTGCATTTCCTTAGGATTCTTCCAATGAATCTCAGTCTGGCATCTGCTTTACCGACGATCAACTTTATATGATCATTCCATTTTAAATTACTCCTAATGCGTACTCCCAGATAATTTATGGAATTACCTGCTTCCAGTTGCTGACCTGCTATTTTGTAGCTAAATGATAAGGGATCTATCTTTCTATCTATTCGCAGCACATTACACTTGTCTACATTGAGATTCAATTGCCATTCCCTGCACCAAACGTCAATTCGCTCCAGATGCTCCTGCATTTCAGTACAATTTTCCGTTGTTACAACCTCTCGATACACCACAGCATCATCTGCAAAAAACCTCAGTGAACTTCCGATGTCATCCACAAGGTCATTTATGTATATTGTGAATAGCAACGGTCCTATGACACTCCCCCTGCGGCACACCTGAAATCACTCTTACTTCGGAAGAGTTCTCTCCATTGAGAATGACATGCTGCGTTCTGTTATCTAGGAACTCTTCAATCCAATCACACAATTGGTCTGATAGTCCATATGCTCTTACTTTGTTCATTAAACGACTGTGGGGAACTGTATCGAACGCCTTGCGGAAGTCAAGAAACACGGCATCTACCTGGGAGGCTCTGAGCACTATGGGACTTAACTACTGTGGTCATCAGTCCCCTAGAACTTAGAACTACTTAAACCTAACTAACCTAAGGACATCACACACATCCATGCCCGAGGCAGGATAATAACCTGCGACCGTAGCGGTCGCGCGGTTCCGGACTGCGCGCCTAGAACCGCTAGACCACCGCGGCCGGCATCTACCTGGGAACCAGTGTCTGTGGCCCTCTGAGTCTCGTGGACGAATAGGGCACCGTCTTTTTCAAAACCCATGCTGATTCCTACAGAGTAGATTTCTAGTCTCCAGAAAAATTATTATACTCGAACATAATACGTGTTCCAAAATTCTACAACTGATCGACGTTAGAGATATAGGTCTATAGTTCTGCACATCTGTTCGACGTCCCTTCTTGAAAACGGGGATGACCTGTGCCCTTTTCCAATCCTTCGGTACACTACGCTCTTCTAGAGACCTACGGTACACCGCTGCAAGAAGGGGGGCATGTTCCTTCGCGTACTCTGTGTAAAATCGAACTGGTATCGCATCAGGTCCAGCAGCCTTTCCTCTTTTGAGCGATTTTAATTGCTTCTCTATCCCTCTGTCGTCTATTTCGATATCTACCATTTTGTCATCTGTGCGACTGTCTAGAGAAGGAACTACAGTCTTCCTCTGTGAAACAGCTTTGGAAAAAGACATTTAGTATTTCGGCCTTTAGTCTGTCATCTTCTGTTTCAGTACCATTTTGGTCACAGAGTGTCTGGACATTTTGTTTTGATCCACCTACCGCTTTGACATAAGACCAAAATTTCTTAGGATTTTCTGCCAAGTCAGTACATAGAACTTTACTTTCGAATTCATTGAACGCCTCTCGCATAGCCCTGTTCACACTACATTTCGCTTCGCGTAATTTTTGTTTGTCTGCAAGGCTTTGGCTATGTTTATGTTTGCTGTGAAGTTCCCTTTGCTTCCGCAGCAGTTTTCTAACTCGGTTGTTGTACCACGATGGCTCTTTTCCATCTCTTACGATCTTGCTTGGCACATACTCATCTAACGCATATTGTGCAATGGTTTTGAACTTTGTCCACTGATCCTCAACACTATCTGTACTTGAGACAAGACCTTTGTGTTGAGCCGTCAGGTACTCTGTAATCTGCTTTTTGTCACTTTTTCTAAACAGAAAAATCTTCCTACCTTTTTTAATATTTCTATTTACGGCTGAAATCATCGGTGCAGTAACCGCTTTATGATCGCTGATTCCCTGTTTTGCGTTAACTGTTTCAAATAGTTCGGGTCTGTTTGTCACCAGAAGGTCTAATATGTTATCGCCACGAGTCGGTTCTCTGTTTAACTGCCCAAGGTAGTTTTTAGATAAAGCACTTAAAAAAATTTCACTGGATTCTTTGTCCCTGCCACCCGTTATGAACGATTGAGTCTCCCAGTCTATGTCCGGCAAATTAAAATCTCCACCCAGAACTATAACATGGTGGGGAAATCTACTCGAAATATTTTCCAAATTATCCTTCAGGTGCCCAGCCACAACAGCTGCTGAGTCAGGGGGCCTATAGAGACATCCAATTACCATGTCTGAGCCTACTTTAACCGTGACCTTCACCCAAATTATTTCACATTTCGGATCTCCGTCAATTTCTTTCGATACTATTGCACTTCTTATCGCTATAAACACGCCTCCCCCTTCACTGTCCAGCCTTTCTCTGCGGTATACATTCCAATCTGAGTTTATGATATCATTACTGTTTACGTCTGGTTTCAGCCAACTTTCTGTCCCTAGTACTATATGGGCATTGTGACCGTTTATTAATGAGAGCTGTTCTGGGACCTTTCTATAGACGCTCCTGCAGTTTACTATTAGCACATTAATAATGTTATTCCCTGTAGCATTTTGCCTAATCCTACCTTGCCGCGTCTCAGGAGACGTCTTGCCGGGAATATAGCGGCAGCTCGCCGCCCACAAATCGAAGCTGCAGAAGTGATAAACATGCCTACGCTGAAGGCGCGAACTCAGAACTATGAAGGCAGCTGGAAACGGTAATTCTTTGAATGTCCTTCTACAGTTGCGGATCACCATCCACGACATGACGAACGGGGCCTTCGCCCTCGAGGAACAACCCTAGTCATCATGACGAGCAGCAACGGGGTTTCCAGGGACGCTGTCGCCTCTGTCACCATTGGTACTAAATATTGTTCTAGCTTTTGGTTGTGGCCTGAAACCTGTCGACTACGGGCAAGGCAGCGTGATGCTGTTTCCGTGATGCGCCTAATTCTGTGCACACAAGAAGCGCCATCACTATCCATTTTTATTAATTAAAAACTGTATAAGAAGTCAAAAAATACAAAAAGGCGTTCGCGACTAATTGAAAAGAACAAACATACCTCAGAAAGAGATAAAGTATCTGACATGGGCGTTACTGAAGTTACGCAGCACACAAAATGTAGACGATAACAATTTTTAAATAATCTACCATTATATTTGCTCCGCAAAATTCTGATTCAGCACTAAAGTCGGTATATCCGTAAGCTCCTGAAACATAAATAAATTAATTTTGGGTAAACAGATAAGTAAACAGTTACTTTCTACTGGAATATTAGTCCACACAAATGCTAATGCGCCGAAAATATTCGCAGGCACCTAGAAGAAAGTAATTAAACACTAGCCTGTGCAGATAAGCACAGAGGTAGCATTTAACTTCTTACACAAGCTCATGAGATAACGGTGAAGTAAAGGATCTGGATAAACGCAAACAACTGCTGCTGCTTCTGCCGCGGGCCGCTCTTCTCTCTCGTCGGAGGCTGAGGCTGTATTTATGCTCGCAAACGTTGACACACGAGTTACTGCGGTGCTAACGTCAGTATCGATTCTTGAAAATGAGCGGAAAATTTTCTAAGAATATTATTGTGGCGTCTAAAGCATTTAACACTGTGACAAGAGAGCTTCCACAATATTTTATTTCGTCGATGATAACATACATTACAGATATAACTGTTGTCATCTTCAGTCCAAAGACTAATCTTGCGCAGTTATCACGCTAATCTATCCTCAGCAGTCTTCTTCTTCCATGCGTAACGACTTCAACTTATATCCACATTAATCAGTTTGGTGTGGTAAATCCTTTATTTTCCTCTGCGGTTTTTAGCACCCACACTCCCTCCGTTAACAAATTCCTTTCTTGATGCCTCTAGATGTGTCTTAAACCAATCCGTACTGTTAGTAAAGTTGTGCCACACATTTATTTTTCCTTCCGTTTCATTCAGTACCACTTGATCAGTTATACTATGTACCCGTCTAATCCTTAGCATTTTCCTGTAGCTCCACATTTCAAAACCTTTTTTGTTCTTCTTGTTTCAATTCCTTATCGGGCACCTTCCACCTTTCTTCAAGGCTACATTCTATATAAATACTGAAGTGGTAGGGACCTAGGATATGGAAATGGAACGATGTGGGCGAAAATAAAATAATGATTGTAGTAAATTTATTTATTGGTTTATCCAAGACAGGTTTTTTTTTAAATTATGAAAGCAAGTGATACTAGTTTGCCATTTGGCCCAAGTTTCAGAACAAATCCTTAGGATCTGAGAAATACCCTTAAAATCTCTCAAAATTTCCTTAAACAGATTCTGCAATACACACGAAGAAATAGCTGAGACAGAATACAGAAGAGACAGTAGCATCTGTAAATACCAAAAAAAAAAAAAAAAAAAAAAAATTAAGGAAGTGTACGTACATAGCTGAAAAGCTAGCACAATCAGGGAAAGCAGAAATTTGAAATAGTATGCATACCTTTATATCTGACTATTGCACCAATAAGTATTAATTAAAAAATGAAGATGTTAGTGTTAAAGTTTTAAAGCTGTATATACACGGCTGTGAATCGGCTAAACGGAATTGCAAGAATTGCCTTTTCACTGGTCTGCATATTCATAGAGATCAAAAAAATTTGAATGATGCATAAATCTGTGTAGTAGACCTTTGCATCAAGGAACATCCGTAATTTAAAAACAGAATTTAAAAAAAAATAATATTCTTGCCTGTGAAACAGGCTTTGGATGAACAAATTTCAATCAAACATACAAAGTAATTATATCTTGTGAAAGAGACGAAGATAATTGCTGTTTCATTAATACGAAAAGGAATTCCTATTGAACAAATATGCTTCATCATGAAAAGCAGACAATTTAAGGTGTACACATCTGTGAAGCAAACTGAAGTATTTACCAAGCACTTTTATTAGCAATGAAACCACAGGCAAGGTAAGGTCCACAAGCTTACATCCTATGCATATAGAGTACGATTTCAGACGTGCCTCCATACAGTTGCTCGATAGATTATGACTTACAACACAGCGCAAATTAAATTTATAAAGTCAATGAATAACTGTCAGTACACAGACCCCTAGCTACGACAAAATCACGAGGGCAGAAAACTATGTTCATTTGGAACCTAGTGTCAAATAAGGAGGTTACAGTAAAAAGACACCTAAATACACAAGACAGAAGGCACTAAAACTTTAATTAAATGAATATTTGTACTACATAGATTATTCTCGCAAGGATGCTGATCCACACACAGTCATAGGCCAAACACGGCCACTAAAACGATCCGCATCAGTTTGATGTCATAATAACAAACGATACTCAGTAGTGGCTACACTAAGAGGCTTGTCTAGCGATTCAAGACCAACAGTAAACACCGACTATTTGATGCTCACTATCATACCTTTAACAGGCTGAATCCAAATAAAAACATTATATCTGGCACGTCCATCAACCAAGGCAACAGGACCACACCTGGAGTCCATCTCCCGAATGCAATCTTTCACGGCAGGGACAGAATAAAGCTTCAACTCTCCAGCAGGCGAAGGCTTGGCCCGCGAAGTGAACATCAACAATGCCGACAAGGTGAGCAACACACCACGGCTCCGAGGTACAAGCCGGTATCCCACGCGAGGCCCTATCGAAAACCGATAAACTTCAGCGTTTCACGTCGTAGCTGCACGCATGCTTAAATTCTTTGCGGAGCCGCTCCAGTCACCGTCACTCAGGAGCCCAGGGAAGCGGCAGCTAAGAATCGCTAGACAAAAAGTTCCCTCAAACACAGGAATCCATGGATATGACTCAAATGTCTTAATAAAGACTTCACAACACCGAAATTAATTTACATATTAACAAGTTTCTGGTTATTCAAAATTCTTTTCATGCGGTTGCCGGTCAACATTTTGTATCCTTTCTACTGCGGCCCATGAGCAGATAATTTTCCGCCTAAGCAACACTCTTACTGTCTCGTTTTGCTACTTAATTAACTCGTCTTCACGTGATTTATTGCCAGTACATTCCATTATCTTTGTGACATATTTCAATAAAATGGTTCAAATGGCTCTGAGCACTAGGGAGTTAACATCTGAGGTCATCAGTCCCCTAGAACTTAGAACTACTTAAACCTAACTAACCTAAGGACATCACACACATCCATGCCCGAGGCAGGATTCGAACCTGCTACCGTAGTGGTCGTGCGGTTCCAGACTGAGGCGCCTAGAACCGCTCATCCACAACGGCTGGATATTTCAATAAGCCAAAGAACTTCAGGACATTTGAGAGAAGCTAAAATTCAAAGACTGATTCACAAAATGCGACAACAGTGCTCGGCCGTTGGCGATTTCTTTGTAGGTTTTCTGTTCTTTCTCATTTGTGTGTGTGTGTGTGTGTGTGTGCTTCAATACCCCTCTTCCATTCGGTAGTGAATATTGAAGAATACATGGTATGCATTGTTTAGTACATTTAGTATGGTCGTTCCGACCTCACGATCAATATTTATCACCACCTCATATCCCGTTGTGTACTGCTTTGTTTTGTAGAAGAAAGAGGTCAAAAACAGCCTGGAAAGCTCGTAAGCGTGCTGCATGGTAGGTTGTACTGAGAAATAACTCTTAAAAGAGAGATTCCAGACGCTGCACTGTTTCCAAGTTAATAAGCACTGAAGTTAGCTAATCACATCTGCGCAAATTCAAGTGGTCGTTTGTTCTAATGTAACCGAACTAGAGAGGGGTACGGAATTTGGATGTGGGAGTGTAGTAAGGATGAAACTCGAGCCATGGGCTGAGCATTCCCATGCGCTATGTTCTACGCTATCAGAACAAGTAACAAATTTTATATGGCGGGTCGCTTGAATTTTCACGCACAATGGCTAGATTGGCTAACTTCATTGCCAGTTGTCTTGGAATCGGCTATAATGCATCGGATTTTTTCTTAACAATTTTTTCTCAATACAACCTACCTCTCAACACCCTCACAAGATCTCCAGACTGTTTCTGGACACCCTGTATAGACATCTTTGGTCGGGGCTGGACGAACCATTCTGCTGAATTTTCAGGGTAGTTTACAGCTCTCCAAAGCCGACGGGGATACAGAAATCCGTCAGAGATTAAGGTGGTAGCACCAAGACGCACCAAATTCACATTCTTCATCGTACTACAGGCTGGAGCAGATACAGGCGTGCGCCCTCATGTAGCAAGTGCGGCCTGGCTGCGACCATCGTGTTTTCATATCTATGTAGTTGTGGTGGCCGGCCCTTGAGGATTACTCACGAAGCTAGGAGCGCGCGCGCTAGCATGGCACTGAGTGACGCCGGCGCGGCGGCCAGATGAAGCTAGTACAGCAGTCCTGCAGCCCAGAGCACAGCTGGTGATGTGTAGGCTTGAAGCTGGGGTGGTACTGTGACCCGAACTTCGGGCCACACAAGTGTCTGGCTCCTCGTAACGACGGCTGTCCAACAGCTGATGCGAGGTCCAGAGACATGGCTGGCTCGAAGCTGGCTCGACCAGTCGTAACGAGTATCTGACACCCCTTGACATAATGTGTAGGGTGTTTTGAAAACGAGCTGTGTCGTCAGCTGCGTCCCTTCTGGATGGTATTTGGAACATTGTGTCATGAATTTCCTTTGTGTAACAGTACTCTGTCCGTACAGCAACATACCTCCCCTTGTGGTCAACAGACGCTTAAGTACTATAACAAATGAGAAGTTTCTGCACAGTTCTAATCACTTCGTGCTGATTCTGAAAACTATGCAAAAGTCCTGTGAAGAGACAATTGGACAACTCAGGTATGTTACACGTTTTGGACTGCAATTGTTACTTTCAGTTCCAGCATTCATAGATGGGTCTACTTTTATGTACACACATCAAAAAAGTTTTGTATCACCTCGGTTCCGAGAGTTCAGGAACCTGTACAATAAATTTCTAATAGAGATCAACATATACATCATTTCCGCCCTTTTTATTGTTCATGAAAACCACACATTGCATGTTGTACCACCATACAGCGATACCTTCAGAGGTAGTGGTCCAGATTGCTGTACACACTGTTACCTCTAATAGCCAGTAGCACGTCCTCTTGCATTGATGCATACCTGTATTCCTTGTGGCATACTATCCACAAATTCATAAAGGCACTGTTGGTCCAGATTGTCCCACTCCTCAACGGCGATTCGGCGTAGATCTCTCAGAGTGGTTGGTGGGTCATGTCGTCCATAAACAGCACTTTTCAATCTATCCCATGCATTTTCCATCGAGTACATGTCTGGAGAACATTCTAACCACTCTAGTCGAGCGATGTCGTTATCCTGAAGGAGGACATTTACAAGACGTGCACGATGGTGGCGCGAATTGTCGCCCATGAAGACGAATAAGACGGCTGCCTCGCCAATATGCTGCCGATATGGTTGCACTATTGGTCGGAGGATGGAGTTCTCGTATCGTACAGCCGTTACTGTGCCTTTCATGACCAGCGGCGTACGTCGGCCCCACATAATGCCACCCCAAAACAGCAGGAAACCTGGCTACAGTCGATGGATAATGTGTCTATGTCGTTCAGCCTCACCGGGTTGCCTCCAAACACGTCTGCGACGATTGTCTCGCTGGAGGCATATGCGATACTCATCGATGAGGAGAATGTAATGCCAAACCTGAGCGGTCCATTCGGCATGTTGTTGGACCCATCTGTACCGCGCTGCATAGTGTCGTGGTTGCAAAGACGGACCTCGCCATGAGCTTCGGGAGTGAAGTCGCCCATCATGCAGCCTATTGCGCACAGTTTGAGTCGTAACACGACGTCTTGTGGCTGCACTAAAAGCATAATTCAACATGGTGGCGTTGCTGTCAAAATTTCTCCGAGCCATAATCCGTAGGTAGCGGTCATCGACTGCAGTAGTAGCCCTTGGGCGGCCTGAGCGAGGCATGTCATCGACAGTTCCTGTCTCTCTGTACCTCCTCCATGTCCGAACATCATCTCTTTGGTTCACTCCAAGACGCCTGGACACTGCCCTTGTTGGGAGCTCTTCCTGGCACAAAGTAACAATGCGGACGCGATCGAACCGCGGTATTGACCGTCTAGGCATGGTTGAACTACAGCCAACACAAGCTGTGTACCTCCTTCCTGGTGGAATGACTGGAACTGATCGACTGTCGGCCCTCCTCCGTCTAATAGGCGCTGCTCATTCATGGATCTTTACATCTTTGGGCGGTTTTAGTGACATCTCTGAACAATCAAAAGGGCTTTGTCTGTGATACAATATTCAGAGTCAACATCTGTCTTCAGGAGTTTTCTTATCTTATCAGTACAGCCAATGTTACGATCGCAGGTTCGAATCCTGCCTCGGGCATGGATGTGTGTGATGTCCTTAGGTTAGTTAGGTTTAAGTAGTTCTAAGTATAGGGGACTGATGACCTCAGATGTTAAGTACAATAGTGCTTAGAGCCATTTGAACTATTTGAGTGCAGCCAGTTTACTACATCCTTCTACAGCACACCTCTTTGAGTCTCTATTAAGGTGGGTGATTGATAGCGTTAGTACGTATACCAGCTATACGTTCAACTTTGCTCTTAAAACCTAAATTGAAATATGTGATGCCACTTATATGATCTACGTTGATAGACAACTGATCTCGTAAAGAGCAAGTGTTAATGCAAATAACCTATCATGCTACGGTCAATGACGCCATTAGTGATCTGAAATGCGTGACATCGTCTAGTCCATTGAAAATTTAAAGAAAATACTGGCAGACGTTGCTGGCAAGGAAAAGAAAATTGATCCCAGCGCTTAAAGGAAATGAATTATGGCATAGGTGGGAATAAATTTTCCGTTCATCAAAATGAGACACCCAACGACAGCGCAGGGCGCAGTACATACTTACATACATACACACACACAAACACACACACACACACACAAACACACACACACACACACACACACACACACACAACACAAGAATTTAACTGTTCGTTATACCTGCAGAGTCTGTATTTTGTGAAAAAACATAAAAACATTAAATTTGTGACAATATGATAACACCATATAGGGTACTAACTTGAAACATTAAGCAAACCCATGGCGGATGTCAGCATTCCTCAGAACAATTTACTATTATCAGCAGCGGAGCCGCGCAGGATAGCCGGACAGTGTGCCGCGTCTTGTCACAGTTCGCATGGCCACCCCCGTCGGAGATTCGAGTCCCCCCTCGGGCATAGTATGTGTGTTGTCCTTAGCGTAAGTTAGTTTAAGTTAGATTAAGTAATGCGTGAACCTAGGGATTGATGACCTCAGCAGCTTGATCCCATAGTCGTTACCGCAAATTTACAAATTTTCCATTCAGGAGCAGACGCTGTACTCCCAGAGAAATCTATCAGTACACCTCGATCGACGAAGTCGATTTTGATCCCATGAGATATATGCCATCTGTGGGATAGTGGTTTCAGCGTCGTCCGCCAACAGATAGCATGGTGGTATAGCTACAAGAGCGCCATCTGGGTCTGCCAGTTTATAAGGAATGCTCTCAGCCAGAAAGTGCAGTGTAGTGCAAACACGTGTAGCAAACAGGCAACTATGCCACAGAGACGTCCCCGTGCTTTGTACGGGTCAAATTGTGGCCTTCTGAGTGGTGTGATGGTCCTTTCAGAGAACTACCACCACAGGTTGGACGTGCTGCGTCGGTTGTCCCACGACGCTGCTACCAGTGGTCACGTGAACACTCTCACACCAGTAGAAGAGGTTCTCGGTGCCCATTAGGTTCGTCGTACTGTAATGGCGTAGAGCTACAAGAGCACAGATAAGAGGACTTAGAGCCCAGAGTGCCACACCAATTGTTGCGAACCGGTTTTTAGCAGTGCGACTAAGGGCGCGCACATCTCTAGCCCATCTTCCATTCTCGCCACAGTAGCGGCGTGCACGGCTCGATTGACTGGTGCCATCAGAGGGTCACTTGGGAGATGAAATGGTGCCCCATGGTCTTCAGCGATTAAAGTAGGTTCTGCCTGCACTTGAGTGATGATCATTGCGCGTTCGACGTCACCTGACTTTATAGATATTGCATAATGTCAATCTATGCAAAACAGCTGTGTGTATTGTGGGGCAGAGGGTGGAATAAATGTTATTAAATGTTTTGTATTTAGAAAAGATGCATTTACCGAGTAACTTATTACGGCGTCCGAGGCTGTTTATAGCAATGGTACCGACGCGACGCGACTCCCGGCACAGATGGTGCGCTAATCAGCGTCTGGAGAGAACTGGGGCCTTTTTCTCTCGCGCAGCGTTCTTATATATACAGCCGCGCTGCGGACGGCTAAAGTTACGTTGTGCAAGACGCGACAGTTGGCTGCGACTGCGACGCTGCCCCCTCCTCTTTTCCCACCCTGGCAGACGGCGACCCGGCCGCAACACGACTGGAGTCGTCGCCTTTCCCAAGCTCCGGTCGGCGGCGGCGGATTCAAATACATAAGAAAAATAAGAATTCCGATTTTCTTGCTGTAAAAAATACTGTATGTTAATGCAACAAAGTTACATCGGCTCCCAGAGTTAGTTTTTCGATACAGATTCTCCTTTTACTTTAAAGAATTGAAAAGTATCTCTTCCGGTTTTGCGTGTTTTTTTCGCTGTATATTACTTCTCTATTAATTGTGAGGAAAGTAAAAGGCACAAAAAATTGATGTTTGCGTATCTTACAATTTCACATCACAGCTTGATAATGAGGTGTCTATTTTTCGGATATTCGTCACAGTTATTCCGGTACTTAATTTACAAGTAACCTACTGCATAAAATTTGAATTGTGTACAGTGAAAAATGCGGTCGCTGGCTACTTTACGTATGGTTCAAGTTAGGTCATACATCGTTGCCGATGAAAAGAAGCTAACATATCGAAATTATTTTTAAAGTTGAGATCAGAAAGATATCGATCTCCGTTTCCGAGATTTGGGCTCATATATCTCCGGGAGCGTCGCGGACTAGCCGCCAGTTCTGTCGACGCGCAACGAGAATCGTGTGGTCTTCACACTATAGAGAATGCATTTGTTTTGTTTCGCTGACACATTTGGACCTAATGAAACCATTTTATGTCATATTTCTCCGGTATAAGTTACTAATATTTCTCCATATGCTCTTGACAATTTCATTTAAAATGCCACGAAATATAGGTTTCTTAAAGCCAAGTGATCAAGCAGAACCCATTTTCTTGGTTTTGCTGAGGCATCTGAACCTGTTCCAAGCTTTCTTTCTCGTTTATTTCTCTGATACGAGTCCCGAATATTCCTCCATCTGTTTTTGTACATTTCACCTAAAATTCGAATGAAAGATAAGTTTATTAACAATAAGTGCACGCTAGCGTCATTGCATTGTTTCAAGTTCTTGACAACAAGATAGGGTTACACCTTAAACATTTCTAGAATTTTGATTCTGAACGTCTACAGTATACATTGGCAGAAATGTGGAAGAAATAATGTCCGTGCTTGTTCACAAAATTTCCCCAAATTATACTTGTCAGTTTCTCCCATGCAGAAACTTTTGGAACAAGCTAAGGCAACTTTCATAGCTGACTGAATCTTTATTCCCATCCAAATGATCTTCCATATTCTTATATTCTGACAGCATACATCGTTATGGATGACATGAACATTTATTCTTGCCAAGCTGCACTCAAAAGATGACTCCAGGATTTACAAAAGACGAATTTCAATTGTGAACTGAGTCAGACCAGAAGGGCCTTGTAAAACAGTAGTGCACTTTTGGCACAAGTTTTTTTAGCACCATCTTCTACCAATGAATTGAAGTGAATGTGACAAATTACTTATTGCGGCATACTGTTTGCGCAATCTGTTGAGAAACGCCTTCCTCAAAAACGAACATCTATTGATTACAGAAAGCTGTACAACAATCTGGTGGTGGTTTTTCACAACTAGAAGATATCATCAAGACACCAATTTACCGTTTACTTTCAAAGTGAAGGTATTGTAAAATGTAACTTTCTCGTTGTACTTTAGATTGTTCATTTTGTAATGTACTTGCCGTTTTCAATTTTTATCGTCACAAAAAAGAGTAATGCGAAAATTAACCTTCAAGTTCATTTACATCATTCTAATTCTACATCTGCATGGATTATACTGATTTTCATAACAGGCCTGAAAAATTTGCATTAATGGGAAATATTATATATTTCACTCACCTGCCAGTTTCAACTGTGCACCAATTTCTTCCCAAATTCTGTCTCTGAACATAGTGTCTCTATATTTAGGGTTCTTCAAATCGTAAAGGCAAGGATGTCGCGAGACCAGCTCACAGAGCATCACATCCTGTGAGTGGCACATTTCAGTTTTCCTTGACTGGCTCGATATCTTTCTGGCAGCCGTACGTCTTTGTGTCGTGCGACTTCCGTCGCAACACTGCTCACTGGTGCAGTGCTGCGGCAGCTGCCGCATCCCAAACTCGAACTGCGCATGCGCCAGCAGGCAACTTCTGACGTCACATAGGCCGGTATTACACTATCAAATTTCTTTGTCCAATATCTTTGTCCAATATCTTTGTCAAAGATATTTGATAGTGTAATAGGGATCTTTGACAAATGTCGTCCAATATTTGATCAAATCTAGGCCGAGGCCGTATATTTGATCAAAGAAATCGCTTGTCTTCTGTTCACTGCAATGCGATATGTTACCACGCGGAGCGCTAGCATCGCTGCAGCGTTCTGTCGTCTGTAGTGTTTTTATAACCATTGCCGGTAAATACAATTGGTGTGTGCCGACAACTACAGAATTAATAGAGATGTCTGAAGCTTATCAGGCGCTTTACAACGTGAGGCACCCTGAATAAAAAATAGATTAAGAAGATTGGAGACCTAACCTGACCTAACCTAACCTAACATAACCCTCTCCTGTAGCAAGGAATCGGAGTGTTATAGTGAGCCTGTCTTCTGAAGATGTAGCAGTTCTTAAGTGAAAATTGTGCTTTGTGATATGAGGATACACTTCATTGAGCACATACAGAAATGTATGCTCATCCATTCTTAAGTAATTGATGTACGACTTGACGTCTTCCACTGTAAGCTCACGTAACAAGTTTTGTTGAATGCTTTTATCGTGTCGTCGTAAAACCCACGGCTTCACCCAGATTAGATTAGTTTTTCGTTCCATAGATCCGTGCTGAGGAGATCCTCGTGGATGTGGAACATGACGATTTTTTTAAGCTGAAATAAAAATACTAGTAGTATGAATAAATACATCATTTGTTTCTATTAAAAATTTCGCCAATGGAGTAGAAGGAGTTTGCCAGTAGTAAGTCTTTCAGGCTCCTTTTAAACTGATCTTTATTTCTAACTAAATTTTTTATGTTTCCTGGCAAATTATTGAAGATGAGTGTTCCTGAGTAGTGGACCCCTTTTTGAACTGAAGTAAGTGTTTTTAAGTCCTTGTGCAGATCATTTTTGTTCCTGTTATTGTATGTATGAACTGAGTTGTTTGTTGGAAAAAGAGATATATTATTTACGACAAATTTTATTAAGAAGTAAATATACTGAGAGGCAGTAGTTAACCTGCGAGCCGGAAGTATAGTGAGACTGTCATTTGGGCCTACGAGAGTTATAGTTTTTTTTGTTTGTTTCTCATGCCTAGATAACTGTACAAACATATCGTTGCATGTATTGTAATAATCATTACATATAATGATCCACATGCAACAATATCTCTACGGAAGTATCTAGGCATGAAATACAAAACAAAAAAGCTAACCTGCAAATCTCGTACGTCCAAACGACAGTCTCACTGTACTTCTGGCCCGCCAACAGTTTCATTTTCTTTCTTATTTTCCCCCGTACCAATGCAAGAATCTGAAGTACCCAGTTCTTTGAAGAGGTTTCTGCAGGAGGTCCGTGAATTTACTCCACAAATAATACGTATTACACGCTTTTGGACCTTGGAAACTTTTGTTTGACTTCAAGATTTACCCCAAAATATTATCCCATATGACAATGAAAGTATGCAAGCTTTTTCATTTTTATGTTGCCTATGTCTGCTAACACTCGAATTGCAAATACAGATTTGTTAAGGCGTTCTGCAGTTCTGTGGTGTGCTCCTCCCAACTGAATTTATTATCAAGTTGTAATCCCAGGACTTTTGAGACTGTCAACCTCGTATGTATGGTTCCATTTTCTCCCCCCACTTCTTTTCCGCATGTGCACACAATGCAATTGGAGTACGTAGAACTGCTGCGGTTAATAACAAGTTGTTGTCAGCCATCTTGAACTTTGACGAAAAATTTGATGACAGTGTAATACCCCTCGTAGCGCTACGTCAAAGATCTTTGTCCAATATATTGGACGGAATATTGGATCACATCTTTGATCAAATCTTTGACAAAGAAATTTGATAGTGTAATACCGGCCATAGCGACCCGTCGCAGTCGCTAGTGTGCGTCGCGTCTTGGACAACGTACCTTAAGGGAACGCCTGATCAAATCCGCTCTCCCGACTAGCCGCTGGGCTAGTAATGCACCACTTTAAGTTATTGAATAAATCATTGCTTCCTTTGCTGATGGCCGATGAAGCTCTCAATTTAAATGTGCAATCAGCACACAGGTAAGTAATCATAATAAAAGTCTGACTTGGCTAAGTCAAATATTTTGGGCGAGAGAATTAATTTAATTACACTACACGCAGTAGACGAGCTCTGAACTTGCTCTTTGGAGATACGCTATAGCTATAGTTTTATAGTTATTCAGTTGAAACTTCTCACATCTTTACGATTATAGCGGATCTCCCTTCTACTTACATTTAAACATCCTAGCTTTATTTATTCGCCTACTTAATCTATCTTGCTTCCTTAATTTTTAAGACAAAAACCAGATAATCAAGAATTTCTACTAAAATTTTAATTTGTGAGATCCAGAATACTGTTTCTACTAAATTATTATGCAAGAGCAATCTAAATTTAAATTTGTAAGTTTCTAGCTCTTTTCTGTCGCGACAACGATTTTTACATAAAAAGTCCAAATTTCGAAAATGGTTAAAGTTATTGAACTGATATTCAACACATATTGATTTAGTATTACTCCTGACATGCTAGAAACGATTCAGGTTATTTACTTGATTTTATAAGTATTGCGCAACATTTATGACGTCAGAGCTAGTTACAGCGGACTGGCTAGCACACAATGGAAAGACTGATGTGAATTTTATACGACGTGAGTAGGCTGCTTCCCTACAGTATTGAAATATTTAAATATGTTTACACTTCTTTCTCACTTTGTAGATATTCTGTCAAATCAACCCATTCGAAAGAGCTTCCACTGTAATGTTGAAACATGTTTACTCTTGAGAATTCTATTGAATAGCTGGATAAAGGAGGATTTCAAAGTAGTAAAAAGATGAATAGAGATTTTACGATAGCTGACTGAATAGTTCTCTACGTAAATTGGTTTGTAAACAGGGGTTTGTATGCTTTAAAAGTAAGCCATTATAGCGACTCCATCGTAAGCAGTAACCTATATCTTACGGTACTAACTGTTTGACGTATTCCACTGATAATGGTAAATCATGCTGTCACACAGTGGAAAATACTGTCTTTGAAGTGCGTATTCACCAGACATTTTATACATCAATCATTTTGCTGACGTTGTACAACGTACTGACACTTGCCGTGGGATAACAGCTACTGGGGGTATTACATGCTGGGAATGTCAGCAGCATTGGGAAGGGGGAGGGGTAATCACGTGCTGGGGAGTCATCAGCTACTGGACGTGTCAGCTAAGTCTCATGTCAACTGTGGGATCTGAAGTACTATTCTAACACCAGATGCTGACAGTGTTTGTGTGAAATGGGGTGCTAGCTACTGGGTTTTTAATCTATAAAATCAGTCACGGTTATTTTCAGATGAAGAGTCTTTTAGGATATGTGATGATGTCTTTGAACTAGTTTCCAGTACCACATGTAGTTAGTAAGATCTCACTTGAAAATTATCAGGTCTGACCTGAAGGTCAACAACCAGTGAGTCCGCAAGAGCGAGATATAATTTCTGTCTGACGTTCCCACAGAATTTAAGTGTGATACGTTTCGTGATGTCGTACCACTCTATTAAAAATTTTTCAGCGGTCACTCAACGACTGACAGAATTATTTTCAAAATTATCATCAATTTTATCCCACCTTGTCAGTTTATTATTTCTACACACATTGCATTATTTGGTAATAGGCTGGATAAGAGCTGTCCTCGGATCTCTAATAACGAAGCTTAAAACATATTTGAAGTAAAGTGCACATCTATTTTCTCACATGTCACTTACATAGCAATAGTGCAGATTTGCAAATTATTGAATCCTTACATTGTGCCACGCAATCCCACTCACTGGTAAGCGTTTTAAGGTGCTTAACAAATGGAAACAAGGAAAATATAGGAATAACTGTTGAAGAAATTACTCAACACTCAAAGCAACCGTCGTACATATGACTCTTGATTAAGTGGTCATCATCAAAGACAACAAATGATCGTGAAAAACAATTATTCACTGTTGATCCTGCAAAGACAATGCAAACAGGCACATTGTTGGCCCAGTGCAGTGAAATTTCCTAGAATTTATGTCCCAGATGAGAGAAACAAATTCTCAACAGGCGCTTACACAGTTTTCTTAGATTATTCTCTTGAGAAAGTGTGAAAACCTGAGTTGAATGTTTTTTTTTTAATATTTTCGTTCTTGTACCTCTTTGTAACGTTATTCGTTGTCGCATATCGGTTTCAGTCTTTTGTGTTCTCCGTCTGTGAGGCTGTATACGAAGCATGGTGTCGTTTGTAGCTCTCGTAAGTCGTAAGGAGAAAAATCTGCTGAGGCATTCTGAAAGACAGGAAGTCTATTTGGTTCGCCCTTAATGTTACATGCCTTGTAAGGCGCAAATGCAGAACTTATTGTCCTAATAATGTATCAGGTGCATCGCCAAAACACGTAGGGCATGGATTTGAAAACACAATCAGGAGATTAACCGATATCTGGTGAGGCACGTCATTTCATATCTCGGTCAGAGGCGGCAGCTTGTGACCTACATTGTTGTGAGTTGGTGACAACGTTTATAAACAGCGATTACATCCTATACATGTACAGGAAATGACTTAATTAACCCATTAATGCCCCAAAAACATTCTGTTAATTTTTTTTACATTTATTACTTTTTACTAGTGTGTCACAGTATAAAAAAAGCATTTAAGAAGAAAGTGAACCATTTGCTTTTTTAGTTCTAAAATATACCGTACTCTATATGGAATCCTGAACGCTGCTGAGAGCAAATCGTACATTTAGCCTATATTAGAAGGTTAAACATTTTTGTACTAAATAAAATAAATTAATAATCATCTAGTGGCGTTGCAGTTCTTCTTGTTATGTCCGTGCTTGCTCCGAAAATAGGACGAGGAATTCCACCTGATGCAAGACACCTTTTTTCTGTTTTGTTTCGCCCATACAAGTTTCAGTACTTTTAGTGCGATCTTCAGTGGGTTAGTTTTTATTTTCTACCACTGCTAGAATCGACACCTCATTTCTTTCAATGTCTGTGTGCATTCCAACAATACACTTTGCAGGGCAATCTTGGTCACCACCCATCGTCGCTGGTGACCCTAGTTTGAAGAAGTTGATTACGATTCTACCTAGAGGGGTTTGTAAAACATAGGTTAATATATGAAACTCCAATCCAGGAGGATATATGGAATACGTACGCAGCCACTTTCGTTTTGATACTGGGTTGTTGACCACTTGGGATGTGTACCACTTTGCAGGATACACTGTACAGTATATCTAGGACAAGGCAGGCCTTATCTGCAAATCCATCACATCCGTAATGATAATAGTCGTATGTTACTTTTACATAATTGATGATCCCACAACCTATAACATTTTTCCAACCCATGTGTACATCACTAAGTAGTCGGTCGCTGTGGTCTATTGGAGGCATCTTCCTAGATGAGACTATTGACATCCATTAATGGACGTTAATTATATTCTGTTGACAAGTCTGCTATCCCGTCTTATAAACCGAGTCATGTTCAGGTTCACAGAACACCAAATCGTAAGCGTTGGTACTTTGCTTATTTGTTCTGTTTCGTATATCAAATAAATTAAACATGGGTTCAAATTATGAATAAAGAAAACAATAAATTACTTGGTACAATAAGCAGTAAAGCTTTCAGCACACAGTCCCACATTACAGTTCTTGCATTGCTGATGTTTTAAACAGTTTATTCCCACATGTAGTCGTCTTTTTAGGGTTCCTATCTTATCGCAATATGGAGCTTCATTCCTTCAAAACGGAAATCATCCGCTGCAGTACAGGAGTGAGAGGTTCATTGTGGTCGTTTTAGTGGCTTCCCGTGCCTCCTCAAATACAACAGGACAATTTCTATTTGAAAATTTCCTTGAGAAATTGTATTTATTTCCTTTTTCCGTTAGACTATCAAGAAATTGTGCACAATGACGTCAGATAAGAAAACTGAAAAGAGCCCACTACAATTTCTTTTTATGAACGGATTCACATTTGACCCATTCGATCGGTTCCTCCCATGTTCTTGTTGTATGCTGTCAGGACGGAAGGTCAAAGTGCTACATTGTATTTACTTGAGGACTGAAAATATCTTGTAACGTATGTTATTGAGTTCAGACGAGCTGTATTTTATGCTACAGAAACAACTGAGATGCCGTGGTATTTACGCAGAAACATACCGTATTCGTTTTGTATAGAAGAATGAATAATACACCCTTCGTCTTTATTTATTTTCTTCTTCTTTGGAAGTGCCCCCAGACGTTGTTGTCCAAGAAAAATTAACGAGTTAAAAGCGTATTTTTTAAAAATGATTAAAATGCACTACATTTATGTAAGGCTGCAAAAGCAGCACGTTTCCCTGCAACACAAATAATGTTGCGTAAATTTCAGTATATGACGTGCGACTATTGATTTATTAAGGATCTCTTTACGTATTTTAACCGGAATCACAAAATATTTTAACTGTTATGCTTGTTCTAAATCTCTGATGAGATGATATTGTAGCTATTGAGAAAAGTGTTTACACTCTGTTGCCAATTGTTCCCAGTAGTAGACTGCGTGTCAAACATACTAATACCACAGTGAAAGAACAGATGTTCAACAATCCTTAAATAAGCATAACAATATTACTGAAACTCGTTGTTGTCCAAAAATTCGATACAAGTTCATCTCAGTTCACTTCAGTTACTTATGCGATTAATGCAATGCTGGGTACTAATGGATTAACAGTGAAAACCTGACATGTATGAGAATATGCAGTAATAAATGGGGAAAATGTTTTCAGTAAAAATGCATCCGCAAACAAGCTGTTCATCAGACGACTGTATTAAGATCCGACATTGACGCAAGACTGCGCAAGAAGACGTGTGCTAAATATCAGCGGCTTTTTTCCAAATGGAAACCGAGAGGACAGACACAGTTCAAGAGTACCTGTGGTGACAAACGTGTGGCGTATGCTGTGCTGCACGATCAAGAGCATATAATTTTAGCGTCGTGTTCAAAAATATCCAGTCAACGTGAATTTTTCGCCAATTGTTGCATGTTCGAAAGTTTTCTGAATAATATGTCGGATATTTCAAAATCGCTTAGTTAGTTATTATAGTCAACAATCATACTATGAATTAGGTTGATGATGTGATGTTTCACGAAATAATGTTTGATGCCTCTATAAATAATTTCATTTTCTTGTATGACTCGTACCTATTTTGCCGTTATCTTTGACCCTTGGCTTGGCATTACTGGCACGCTTGCTGATTCCAATGCAGTGGCAATACCAAAAGTGAATCTGTTTATTGCCGGCCGCAGTGGCCGAGCGGTTCTAGGCGCTACAGACTGGAACCGCTCGACTGCTACGGTCGCAGGTTCGAACCCTGCCTCGGGCATGGATGTGAGTGATGTCCTTAGGTTAGTTAGATTTAAGTAGTTCTGATATCTAGGGGACTGATGACCTCAGATGTTAAGTGCTCAGAGCCATTTGAATCATTTTTTGAACCCGTTAACTGTACATTTTGATTCTTTCTACAAGCCTCGACTGGCCCTCTCTGTTCTGAGAGAAGCACACATGCATTTTGTCGAATCAGCGATGTATGACATGCTTGCAGATTGTGACAGTATTGACTCACTGCCTAAGCGAAAAGATAAGTAATAAAAATAAGGCAGATACCGGTAGAAGTCAGTCATCTGATGTTGCTGACCCGCCAACAAATTTTACTCATCAGAATTTTCTGATATCTTCATTTTTCAGTCTTTTGCTGATGAAGAAAGCAGTTCAGTATTCGAAGTTATAAACAAGGAGTCAGCCATCTAGGAAGCATGTTAAAAACAGTGATAATAATTGACGAAGGGTTTGTGTGTAGTCAGCTTTTAAAAATCTGGTTTGTGCCGTAATTCTAGTCAACCATGATGGGCCTCAACCACATAATCTACGGTGTAAGTTTTAATTGATTTAATAAATAAGAAAAGACAAAACATATAATGCATCAATTTCATTTACTCCATCTGAAAGTTTCTTGAGGTTAATCGGACGTTGACCGTTAATTTGACGCTTTGTAATACTGATAAAAAGTCATCCGTTCTGAAACATTTGAAGTAACCAGTGCCAAACGATACTGCACACACTTACACTGAGATGTCAAAAGGTATGGGGTATCTCGTGATATCGTGTTTGATCTTCTTAGTGCAGCAACGCCATGTGGCATGGACTGTACAAGTTGTCTCTCTGCAGGTGTACTGAACCATGCTGCTTCGATGGCCTTCCATAACTGCGGAAGTGTTGCTGGTGCAGTATTTTATGCACAAACTGACTTATCGAGTAAGTTACATAAATCTTCGATGGGATTCATGTCGGGAGATGTGGATGGCCAAATAATTCATTTGAATTGTCCAGAATGTTAACAAACCAATCGCTAACAACTGTGACCCTGCGACATGGCGCATTGACACCCATAAAAACTCCATCGTTGTTTAGCTACATGAAGTACATGACTGGCTGCAAATGGTCTCCAAGTACCTGAACATAAACACTTCCAATCAATGATCGGTTCAAGTGGACAATGCAAGCAATGCCTACACCATATTTTAGCCATCCCCAGCTTGCACAACACCCTATTGAGAAATTGGGTCCACAGCTTCGTGGGGTCTGCACCGCACTCGAACCCTTTCATCAGCTCTTACCAACTGAAATCGGGACTGCTCTGCCGAGGCCACGGTTTCCAGTCGTCTACGATCCGAACGATATCGACACGAGACGAAGAGAAGCGCTGCAGACGATGTGGTGCTGTTAGCAAAGGCATTCACGTCGGTCGTCTGCTGCCACATCCCATGACCAACAAATTTCGCCGCATTGTCTTAACCGATACAACCGTCGTACGTCCCACAGTGATTTGTGCGATTATTTCACTTGGTGTTGCATGTCTGTTAGCACTGACTAGTCTACAAACGCCGCTGTTCTCGGTCGTTAAATGAAGGCTGTCAGGCTCGACGTTGTCCGCAGTGAGGCTTAATGACTGAAACTTGGTATTCTTGACACACTCTTAACACTGTGAGTAACGGAATATTGAATTTCCTAACGATTTCCGAAATGGCATGTCCCATGCATCTTGCTCCAACTACCATTCCACTTTGCAAGTCTGTTAATTCCCATCGTTCGGCTATATTCACGTCGGACCTTTCAATGTATCAAATTACAGCTCCGCCAACGTACTGCCCTTTTATACCTTGTGTACATGATACTCCATCCATCTGCATATGTGCACATCGTTATCCCATGACTTTTCTCATCTCAGTGTAACCGTTCTCAATGACTTAGTAAATCATAAAAGCAATGAAATTTACTGCCGAGGCTACAAACATTTGAGTGTGGTGTCTGTGTGTATGTGTCATTGCGATTTTTTTTTTTTATAAATAGCACTGTCGATATTTTTGAACATTGTTATCTTTATGAAAAAATATATACTGGGCTGACAGTGGCTGTTTCATGTTAGCGTTAAACGTTTTTCCCGCCACTATCATCTTGCGTTGCGAATGCGCTGTCAGTGTCTGATAATTTTCCCATTAGCGCCATACTGAATTTTTTAGAGTTTCCCACAGTCTTGATGACGTCATATATTCAAGGTCATTGATGACGTCATTGCCGCTGACAGTTGGACAACATACATTACAACTCAAGTTTTCAAGGACAAGTGGTCGCCAACATGGATCGTGACAGCAGTGACATAGCGTACTTCAGTTTGGCTTCTAACTGCAAAGTTGGCCAGATAAATGATATATTTAGTACTAATATTTGTACAATTCGTTCGGCCAGGAATGTATGGTAAAAGAATGTATAAGGAACTAATTAAACTAATTATCGTTCATTATTCATAGACAGTAAATATAAAGCAAGTGATCCATTAATTCACCTATTCTGCCAACGTAGATGTTTTAGGCTACAGATAAAGGCTAGAAAACTAGCTGAATTTTTTTTATCAATCACTTAAAGACTGCTTATACAACTACATAGTCTGTAATTTTATAAAATCCACGAGTTAACGCATCGTTTACAGTATGTTTAAGAAGCATGTATTATTTCTTTTACATTAGCGCGTCTGTTTTCTTCAGTTATTTCACTCCGTAAAATCAGACCGACTACAGTCTTTGAGAGAAGCTAGTTGCAAAGGTTTGTAGCCATGGTCGGACATTGTAGTCGTTCACTTTTCCGTGACGAAGTCAGAAGGAACTCAGCCATCGCATGAGGTCAATATGATTCGCTATGGTGAGTCATTTTGTCGCCATATCTGTGTCACAACAGCTTCATCCAAGTAACGCCGTAACAGTTTCCACATGTTGTAAAAGCATGGTTTGAGATATGCGCAGTTTCAAGCAAACATGTATGGTCTAGGAACAAAATGTTAATCACGAATTTAGATTGGTCTTACAGTTTTAGAATCCTTTCTCGAGTAATTATAACATAAAATTAGTCATTAATCGCACCAGGAAAATCTCAAAAAATGGCTCTAAGCACTATGGGACTTTACTTCTGCGGTCATCAGTCCCCCAGAACTTAGAACTACTTAAACCTAACTAACCTAAGGACATCACACACATCCATGACCAAGGCAGGATTCGAACCTGCGACCGTAGCGGTCACGCGGTTCCAGACTGTAGCGCCTAGAAACGCTCGGCCACCCGGGCCGGCGGAAAATCTCAGGAGTTTCGTATTTTTGTCCCATTTCCCAAACGATTTGCTGATATAAATATGTGGAAGTATATCGAAGGCACTATGTAAGAATAAGTAGTGAAGGAAAATAATTACGTTTCTGTACTGCTGTTCCAACATTCACGTTCTGAAGTAATTGTCACGCCACATTTGTTTAGTTCGTTTATTAAGAAGGAAAAAAAATATAGTGAGGACAATTACATTTGTCTCTGCTGATGAGCTATTCCTCTGTAGAGATAAAAAGAGCAGTTAACAAAAAAAAAAAAAAAAGAAAAAGAAAAAGAAAAAGAAAAGAAAGAAAGAAAGAAAAGAAATAAATAGCTGTTTATCTCGAAAACAGTCAGCATATAATAATAATCGAAACTGATGATATTTTTCTACATTTTGCGCAAGTATCAACTCTTGAAGCACAGACTTCTGTTTTGTACGGCTGAAATTCATCAGAGCGAACTTCAACGGGGCATGAGAAACGTCAGTAATGAATTCGAACATTCTGTCGAGTTTAATATCTTTCAGGTATGGTTCAACCGTTGCACGGAATGGGCCCTAGAAACAAGATATTCTTATAACTGAAGCCTTCGGCTACACAAGAGTTTAGGCAATATTCCCTCATCTTGTCTTTCTGTGTTTTTGCCACTCCTATATACGGAGTGTTAGGGGTAACGGTAAGGATATTTTGATAATTGGATCCTTAATATGCACGCACTGCAATGTTTAGTTGTTTTTGTTTCTCTGTCTGTAGTAGTCTTCCCTCAAACACGTCTTATAATTTATTACATGATGTTTTCTGCACGATCGTAACTACGCCTGTGAGCATAGACTTTTCGTTTTGATTCCAGTACTCCTCAGTACCTTACCTCCTAGCCAGGGGAAAATAAATATTAATGGCTTCCTTGTGTGACATAAACTTGAATAAACTGACCAATCTAAAACCATAATTTCATAATAGCTATAATTATTAGTCTACAAATGAAGTAATTACTCACGCAATCTTGTTTAGTCTATTGGACTCAGTCATTGATAGAAATATCCTTATACCCATAACACCCCGTACGTATAGTACGCTGATTCTATTTTCTTTTGGAATAATGTAAACACGTAACGGTTAATTAGTGATTGAAACAAAGATGCTTAAATTAATAAATGGATGTTCCGTTATGTTTCCTTTCGAAATGGTACCTAGTAACCGTACTGCGTCACGTCTAATTCAGTTCCTCAAGCAGAAGTGGATGAGTTATAAATATGAATCGAAACTGTTTTAGAACGGAAACAATACGTTTACTGACATGGGTTATCATTCAAAAGTATCAGGTACTCACTCCCATCTACAAGTACTAGAATTTTGTAACGGGAATTTCCGAACGTCCTGTGTGCAGATATGCTTTCGAGGAGCTGCGGAAAGTGAATTATGCAGACTACTTCTACATTTGCATCGGCGTGAGTACTCTGCAATACAGATTTAAGAGCCTGGCATACCATTATTCGAACCATCTTCAGACCTTTTCCTCTACCGCTCCACTCTTTAAAAGCGGATGAGGAAAATGAACATTTAAATATTTCTGTACAAGCTCTGATTTCTTTTATTTTATTACGCTGTCATATCTTCCTATGTAGGTTGGAAACAGTTAAATATTTTCACGTTCAGAGAAGAAAGTTGGTAGATGGAATTTCATGAAAAGATCTCACTCACACTTCTGCTTATTCAGAGACAGCTGCCGTTTTCCACACCATACATACACTGTGTGAAGGTAATTTTGCTTTTCAACAATGGCCACCCCAACTCGATTATCACATCTGTGATCTGCTTCCCCTTACTTCGTGATAATGGGAAATTACTTGTCTTTCATTGGACTTTTTCAATGTCCTCCATCAATCCTATCTGGTGAGTATCCCACATCACACAGCAATAGTGTAGCAGACGACGGTCAAGCGTGGTGTAAGCAGTATGTCTAGTAAAACTGTTGCATTTTTTAAGAGGTCTGCCAATAAGTTGCAGTCTGTGGTGTATCTCCCCCACAACATTATCTATGTGAGTGTTCCTATTTCAGTAGTTCATAATAAATTGCAATTCCTACGTATTTAGTTGAACTGAGAGGCTTTAAATTTGAGTAGTTTATCGTGTGACCGAAATCTGACCGATTTCCTTTCGTTCTCATGTAGACGACCACACACATTTCCTTATTCAGTGCAATAGCTATTTTGGGCACCAACGGGTATCTTACCAAAGACATTTTGCAATTGGTTTTGATTTTCTGACGACTTTGCTGGACAGTAGCAAACGGTTGTTGTTGTTGTTGTTGTGGTCTTCAGTCCTGAGACTGGTTTGATGCAGCTCTCCATGCTACTCTATCCTGTGCAAGCTTTTTCATCTCCCAGTACCTACTGCAACCTACATGCTTCTGAATCTGCTTAGTGTATTCAACTCTTGGTCTCCCTCTACGACTTTTAGCCTCCACGCTGCCCTCCAATACTAAATTGGTGATCCCTTGATGCCTCAGAACATGTCCTACCAACCGATCCCTTCTTCTGGTCAAGTTGTGCCACAAACTTCTCTTCTCCCCAATCCTATTCAATACTTCCTCATTAGTTATGTGATCTACCCATCTAATCTTCAGCATTCTTCTGTAGCACCACATTTCGAAAGCTTCTATTCTCTTCTTGTCCAAACTATTTATCGTCCATGTTTCACTTCCATACATGGCTACACTCAATACGAATACTTTCAGAAATGACTTCCAAACACTTAAATCTATACTCGATGTTAACAAATTTCTCTTCTTCAGAAACGCTTTCCTTGCCATTGCCAGCCTACATTTTATATCCTCTCTACTTCGACCATCATCAGTTATTTTGCTCCCCAAATAGCAAAACTCCTTTACTACTTTAAGTGCCTCATTTCCTAATCTAATTCCCTCAGCAAACGGTATCATCTGCAAAAACTCTAAGAGGGCAGCTCAGATTGTCTTCTAAATCGATTCGGAAAACATCGTTCTTTTGAATCATATCCAGTTCTTTATTCACATGAAGTAATGAGTGCTATTGACAGGGAATCTTAAAATTGATTCCACATTTCTAGATTTTCAGAAGGCTTATGACACCGTTCTTCAAAAGGGACTTCTTATCAAATTGCTTGCCTACGGAGTACTGTCCCATTTCTGCAAGTGGATTTGCGATTTTCTGTCAAAAAGAGGCCACAGTTCGTAATAACTGAGGAAAAGTCATCTTGTAAAACGAAAGTGATACTTGACGTTCTGCAAGGAAGTGTTGTAGGCCCTCATCTACAAAAAACGATTTACGATACAGTATCTACAGTCCTCTACGCGTGTTTGTAGGTGATGGTATCATTTACCGTCTCATTAAGTCATCAGATGATAAAAACCAACTGGAAAATGATTTAGACAAAATATCTGTATTGTCTCTAAATAATGAATATTTTGTAGTAACCCACATAAGTACTACAGCTTGTTTCACAATGCTCTGACGAATTCAGAATCGAATAACGTACAAACTAATCGCGAAACAAAGTTGAGTATTTTACACAAAATACAACATTTATGCAAGTTCACTTACGAAATCCTACATCGGGAAAATGACAATCAATTGTGGCTATGCAATACTCAAGGCGGTTCACCCAGTTTTTGAAGATATCTTTCGTAACAGCTGCAGGAATTTTGGAAATTTTGTTGTGAATTCGATCTCTTTACTGTTTCAAGCTTCTCAGATAGACACTGGTAAAGTTCGGACATCGATGGGGACAACTTCACGGCTGATGTTCTCTTTCAGTTCCTACATTGCGTGTGGATTTGTTTCGTAGACCTTGTTCTTAAAGTGTCCCTACAGGAAAATAATCGCATGTTGTTAGATCCGGCGAAAGTAGTGGCCATAATTGTCTGCTGACTGTTCGTTCCTCATTGAAGACGTAACAGACTCGTTACTGGGATACGTTAGACGTGTGGCATGTTACCCCATCTTGCTGGAAGAAGCAGTATTGCCTTTCATATCCAGTGAGTTGAGCACAAGATGTATGAAAAATTTCCATACATGCAACTGTGTAGAGGTTAGTGTCCAAAAATATGTATCCAACAAGTTTTTTCCCATGGTGTGGTTGCTGACACACAATGTTACACCTACATCTACATCATACTCCGCAAGCCGCCCAAAGGTGTGCGGCGGATAGTACTTTCGGTACCACTATCTGATCCCTCCAACCCTGTTCCACTCGCGAATAGTGCGTGGGGAGAATAATTGTCGGTAAGCCTCTGTATTGGCTCTAATTACTCGAATTTTCATCTCATGGTCAATACGCGAGATGTATGTGGGGAGAACTAATATGTTGTCCGTCTCCTCTGAAAAGTGTTGTCAATAGTAATTCTCTCCGTGATGCACAACGCCTCACGCCTCTCTTGTGGCGACTGGCACAGTTGTTTATTAAGCATCTCCGTAACGCTCTCTCGCCAGCTGAACGATCGCGTGACGAAACGCGCTGCACTTCGTTGGATCTTCTCTATCTCCTGTATCAGATAGGCATCCCAACTGAAGAATCGGTCGAACAAGCGCCTTATAAGCCACTTCTGTCGTGGACGGTTTCCATTTCTTTAAGATTCTTCCGATGAATCTGAGTCTGATGTCTGCTTTTCCCACTATCTGTTTTATGTGGTCATTCCAATTAAGGCCACTCTGGATAGTTACTGTTGTGTTGGCAGAAGAGCAAACACCGTGTTGCTAGAGGAGGCCGAAATGCACGCGCTTTAACTCACGCAGGCTGGCGTGAGGTCTGGAAAATGACACGTAATGAATACTAGCAAATAAAGTACGTAGCTTCTGGAATACTTAACGTTAATCCATAATTGGTGAACATCGCTCTTGAGGATACATGAATTACAATCTCAATATAAACTGGTAATGGCGCCTTGCTAGGTCGTAGCAAACGACGTAGCTGAAGGCTATGCTAACTTTCGTCTCGGCAAATGAGAGCGTATTTGTCAGTGAACCATCGCTAGCAAAGTCGCCTGTACAACTGGGGTGAGTGCTAGGACGTCTCTCTAGACCTGCCGTGTGGCGGCGCTCGGTCTGCAATCACTGACAGTGGGGACACGCGGGTCCGACGTATACTAACGGACCGCGGCCGATTTAAAGGCTACCACCTAGCAAGTGTGGTGTCTGGCGGTGACACCACAGTTACGCCTAGATATTTTGGGGCAGACGCTGTCTCCAGCTGTTTGTCATCAATAGTGTGGCTGTATAGTAGTGGATTTCGTTTCCAATGTATGCGTAATATGTTTCGTTCAGGGACAACTGCCAGAACCTGCACCATTCATCAATTCTCTACAGGTCGTTCTGCAAACTCTTACTATTTTCTGGCGTTGCTACCTTGGTATATAGACAACAGCATCATCTGCGAATAGCCTTAAAGAACATCCGACGCTTTCTATTAGATCATTTATATATATTGTAAACAGCAACGGTCCTATCACACTTCCCTCTCGTACTCCGGATATTACCTTTACCTCTGTCTATTTAGTTCCGTTAAGAGCGACGTGCTGAGTACTATTTGCAAGGAAGTCTTGAAACCGATCGCAGGTCTGCTCCGATACTCCGTAAGTTCGTATATTTTTCATTGAAACCAATGCGGGTCTGTGCCATATGCCTTACTGAATTCAAGGAACACGGCATTAACCTGAGCGCTATTGCCGGCCCGTGTGGCTGAGCGGTTCTAGGCGCTAAAGTCTGGAACCGCGCAACCGCTACGGTCGCCGGTTCGAATTCTGCCTCGGGCATATATGTGTGTGATGTCCTTAGGATAGTTGTGTTTAAGTAGTTCTAAGTTCTAGGGGACTGATGACCACAGCAGTTAAGTTCCATAGCGCTCAGAGCCATTTTTTTAGCGCCATTGTCTATTGCGCTGTGGATCTCATGGAGGAACAAAGCGAGCTGAGTTCCGCAGGATCTATGTTTGCACAATCCATGTTGATTTTCGTAGAGAATATGTTCATTTCCCAAATACGTCATAATTCTTGCGCATAAAACATGTTTCACAATTCTACAAAAGATTGACGTCAACGATCTTCTTCTTCTCCTGTAGTGGTCAATCCAAGGATTGGTTTGCAACAGCTACAATGGCAGCTTGTCTCCATTCTGTGCGACTTTCAGCTTTTCTCTCCATTTCTTTATAGGTGTTACATCCCACATCTTTCACGATTTGATCCATGTACCTCAGTTGTGGTCTTCCGGTCTTTTTCCCTCGACATATCCCTCTATGATTGTGTTCAGGAGTCCTTTATGTCTTAATAGATGGCCTGTAAATTGCACTCTTCTTTTAACAATGAAACTCCAGAAGCTTCTCTTCCCACCTGCTCTTTCCAGAACCACTTCGTTTGTAACCTTGTCGATCCATTTTATTTTGAGCATGCGTCTATAGCACCACATTTCAGAAGAATTTAGCTTCTGGTCTTCCTCTGTCCCGAGAATCCATGTTTCACACCCATAGCATGCCACACTCCACACATATGATTTCAAAAATCTTTTCCTGATTCAAGGCAGATGCTCTTAGATGTTAATATGTTGTTCTTCTTGTTAAAAGCAACCTTTGCTTGAGCTGTTCTACTTCTCACTTCTGCCTTGCTCCTTCCATCCCTGGTAATATTACTGCCCAGATAAGTAAATTTATCAACTTGTTCAAGCAGTTCATTGCCTACATGAACTTGGACTTTCACTTGATCTTCTTTGTCGCATGCCAATACTTTTCTTTTTGCTTTATTAATTCTCATATTATATTCTTCACCCATAACTTTATCCATTCTATTCAGTAGGACTACAAGATCTTCTTCACTTTCAGCCAGGACAGCTATATCATCGGCATATCTTACCATATTTATTCGTTAGCCATGAATTACTACACCTGTCTGTGAATTTTCCCTTACTTTTTTCGGTGCCTCTTCAATGTATACGGCAAAGATAACAGGGGATAGTGCGCAACCTTGTCGGACACCTTTCCGTATCTGCACCTCTTCTTGTCTTGTCCATCCACGGATAACTGCTGACTCGTTTTTGTACAGGTTCCATATCATTTTTCTATCTTTATGGTCTATTCCTACTTTTTTGAGTACCTCAAACATCTTACCCCATTTAACATTATCAAAGTCTTTCTCTACATCTACGAAAGCTATGTATGTTTTAAGGTTCTTATCTAGTCGTTTCTCTATTATTAGTTTTAGAGCAAATATTGCTTCTCTGGTTCCTCTATCTTTCCGGAATCCAAACTGGTCTTCGGAGAGTGTAGCTTCGACTTTTTATTCTACGCGTTTTAGGATAATTGAGGTTAATATTTTAGAGGTGTGGTTAGGTTTGGTTAGTGTTGTTTAACGTCCCGTCGACAACGAGGTCATTAGAGACGGAGCGCAAGCTCGGGTTAGGGAAGGATGGGGAAGGAAATCGGCCGTGCCCTTTCAAAGGAACCATCCCGGCATTTGCCTGAAACGATTCAGGGAAATCACGGAAAACCTAAATCAGGATGGCTGGAGACGGGATTGAACCGTCGTCCTCCCGAATGCGAGTCCAGTGTGCTAACCACTGCGCCACCTCGCTCGGTTAGAGGTGTGAGTAACTAGGCTGAGCGTCCTATAATTTTCACATCTTGTAGCATTTGCCTTCTTTGGAATGGGGATCATAATGTTTTTCTCAAAGTGTGTAGGAATTTCACCCTGCTCGTACATGTTGAAAACAGGATTATACAACTCCTGATTCAACGTCAACGATATAGGTCTGTAATTCTTACAAACGGGAATGACTTGCGCTTTTTTCCAGTCGTTAGGTACCTTTCGTTGCTCAAGTGATCTACGATAAAGTAGTGCTACAAACGGAGCAAGACTTTCGCATAATCTGTATAGAATGCTATATATATCTCATCTGGTCCTGAAGCCTTTCCACTACAAAGCGACTGTAGCTGCTTTTCAATTCCACCATCGGTTATCTCAATATCTGTCATTTACGAGGTGCATTCAAGTTCTAAAGCCTCCGATTTTTTTCCTAATTAACTACTCACCCGAAATCGATGAAACTGGTGTTACTTCTCGACGTAATCGCCCTGCAGACGTACACATTTTTCACGACGATGACGCCATGATTCCATGGCAGCGGCGAAGGCTTCTTTAGGAGTCTGTTTTGACCACTGGAAAATCGCTGAGGCAATAGCAGCACGGCTGGTGAATGTGCGGCCACGGAGAGTGTCTTTCATTGTTGGAAAAAGCCAAAAGTCACTAGGAGCCAGGCCAGGTGAGTATGGAGCTTGAGGAATCACTTCAAAGTTGTTATCACGAAGAAACTGTTGCGTAACGTTAGCTCGATGTGCGGGTGCATTGTCTTGGTGAAACAGCACACGCGCAGCCCTTCCCGGACGTTTTTATTGCAGTGCAGGAAGGAATTTGTTCTTCAAAACATTTTCGTAGGACGCACCTGTTACCGTAGTGCCCTTTGGAACGCAATGGGTAAGGATTACGCCCTCGCTGTCCCAGAACATGGACACCATCATTTTTTCAGCAATGGCGGTTACCCGAAATTTTTTTGGTGGTGGTGAATCTGTGTGCTTCAATTGAGCTGACTGGCGCTTTGTTTCTGGACTGAAAAATGGCATCCACGTCTCATCCATTGTCACAACCGACGAAAAGAAAGTCCCATTCATGCTGTCGTTGTGCGTCAACATTGCTTGGCAACATGCCACACGGGCAGCCATGTGGTCGTCCGTCAGCATTCGTGGCACCCACCTGGATGACACTTTTCGCATTTTCAGGTCGTCATGCAGGATTGTGTGCACAGAACCCACAGAAATGCCAACTCTGGAGGTGATCTGTTCAACAGTCATTCGGCGATCCCCCAAAACAATTCTCTCCACTTTCTCGATCATGTCGTCAGACCGGCTTGTGCGAGCCCGAGGTTGTTTCGGTTTGTGGTCACATGATGTTCTGCCTTCATTAAACTGCCGCACCCACGAACGCACTTTCGACACATCCATAACTCCATCACCACATGTCTCCTTCAACTGTCGATCAATTTCAATTGGTTTCACACCACGCAAATTCAGAAAACGAATGATTGCACGCTGTTCAAGTAAGGAAAACGTCGCCATTTTAAGTATTTAAAACAGTTCTCATTCTCGCCACTGGCGATAAAATTCAATCTTCCGTACGGTGCTGCCATCTCTGGGACGTATTGACAATGAACGCGGCCTCATTTTAAAACAATGCGCATGTTTCTATCTCTTTCCAGTCCGGAGAAAAAAATCGGAGGCCTTAGAAGTTGAATGCACCTCGTACTGTTCTCCGTTGCGCTTTACCTCACGTTCTGTGCATTCACATGATTGGAAAGATGTAACCATGCTTCGTCACCCATGATGTAATGGAAAGTGTCTAACAAACCATCGCTGATGTTTTTCAAAAGCCGAGTGTAATAATATACACCTTTCTGGCTGTCGTTCTCCAGCAATTGTTGCACAACCGGCACTCGATATGGCTTCAAATTAAGACTTTTTCAATATCCGCTGGTAATTCGTCCTACTTACATGCACCTGTTGGACCAATTTACGTATAGACTTCTTTGGGTTCTGAATAGTTATTCGGTGAATGTCTGCAATAACTTCTCGTATGCGAACTGAAAGAATTTGTCGTCGGTTCACGTTTTGCACAGATCCCTCGGTGTGCCAAATTCCCGATACTTGACCGAGAAAATTTCGATAGATTACATAACCTAACCTATTTTGAGATATGTTTCCACAATTTCAATTCTTTCTTCTGTCGAGAAAGTCATTCTGCATACTGCAAAGGAAAACGTCTAACTTCACTGACGAAGTAAACTGAAATGCTTGCAGAAGAAAGCTAATAATCGGTTATTGAATAAAACTGTCCATAGCTGTAGCTGTTTACTCTGCTTCGGAAGTCGAAATATTTCATTCTCTTAACTGCACAACCCTGTATAACTGTATGGGGAAAGCTAACCAGAGACTGCGATTAATTGATAGAACACTTACAAAATGTTACAGGTCTACTGCGGAGACTACCTACACAACGTTCGTCCTTACTCTTGACTACCGCTGCACGTCAAAAAAGTTCAGAGAAAAGCCACTCTCTTTTTATTATGGTGAAATAGGGGAGATAGTGTCACCGGAATGATACGTGAGTTGCGGTGGCAGTTATTAAACCAAAGGTGGTTTTCCATGCGGTAGCACCATTTCAAGAAAACTGGGTCACCAACTTTCATCTTTCAAATGCGAAAATATTTTTTGGTGCCCATCTGCATTGGAAGAAATGAACAAAAGTAAGAGACGTCAGTGCTCGCACGGAAAGATTTAAATGTTCGTTTTTTCCACGTCTTTTCGGGAGTGGAACATTACAGAAATAGGTTGAAGGTGGTTCGATGCATCCTCTGCCAGGTTCTTAGTTGTGAATTGCAGAGTAATTATGCATATGTAGTTGTAGATGAAGATGCAGATATAAAGAAGGACATCACTAATGTTCACAGGTTTGTAGGACCCATGAGAGAGTGTCACGAAGGTGTCGAAGGAACTGAACCGGAAAACGTTTGAAGATATAGAAAACTATTTCGTGGAAACCTACTTACAGAGCTTTCAGACCCAACTTTAAGTGTTGAATGTAGGAATGTATCACAACTCCCTACGTATTGCTCCCATAAGGACTGCGAAAACAAGCTTACAAGGGAACCTCCCCATCGCACCCCCCCTCAGATTTAGTTATAAGTTGGCACAGTGGATAGGCCTTGATAAACTGAATACAGATCAATTGAGAAAACAGGAAGAAGTTGTGTGGAACTGTGAAAAAATAAGCAAAATATACAAACTGAGTAGCTCATGGGTGACATAGGCAATAACATGGAGACAGTTAGCTCACGAGCGCCATGGTCTCGTGGTAGCGTGAGCAACTGCGGAAGGAGAGGTCCTTGGTTCAAGACTTCCGAATGACTGAAAATTTTACTTTCTTTATTTTTGCATAGTTATTATCTGTGCGTTCGTTCATTGACGTCTCTGTTCACTGCAATAAGTTTAGTGTCTGAGTTTTGCGACGCATCGCAAAACCGTGCGATTAGTAGACGAAAGGACGTGCCTCTCCAATGGGAACCGAAAACATTTGATCGCAAGGTCATAGGTCAACCGATTCCTCCACAGGAAAACTCATCTGATACATTCTATACGACACTGGTGACGGTATGTGCGTCACATGACAGGAATATGTTGTCGACCCACCTAACTTCTACACTTGGCGAATGGGTAAACAGATTCTTCTACCTTGCCCGATTTAGGTTTTCTTGTGAATGTGATAATCACTCCCAAAAAAGTGATGAAAACATAAGAGTTTGTCACATAAACTGAAAATAAAAAATTAAACTTTTCACTCGATGGAAGATTTGAACCAAGGACCTTTCGTTCCGCAGCTGCTCACGTTACCACGAGACCACGGCGCTCCTGCGTTTCTGATGTCCTTGATGTTGCATATCTTCCCATGAACTACTTAGTTTGTATTTTTGGTTATTTTTTCACAGTTCCACATAACTTCTTCCTGTTTTCTCAATTGATCTGTGTTCAGTTTTTCAAGGCCTATCCACTGTGCCAACTTATAACTAAATCTGAGGGGGGTGCGATGGGGAGGTTCCCTTGTTAGAATAATTGTAGCGTGCACGCATATTTAAACAAGGATTCTTCCAGCATTTCATATGTGATTGTTATGGGAAATAGCCGTAATAATTGGTACTTTAGGTCATACCGTCTACCATGCACTTCACACTGGTTTGGAGAGTGTAGATGTTAATGTAGAAGGTTTTCTCCTTTTCCACCCTCTTACTGCTCAGCCAGGCACATACACCCAGTAGGGCATTAATTTTTTTACTAGGTCTACAACTTTACTTCCTCCGCTTTTTCTCGAAGTTTGGGGCTTTATTGTAAAAAACTTCCAAAAAAACATTATTCGTACTATTGCCCATAGCTGGCCACTACATTCTCCCATCTTTCGGGTAGCATACGAATCCCGTGGCGGAAGAACTGGGTGTCTTTTGTGGGGATCCATGAATCGATTCAATTTTGCACTTGTTCATATGATCTGTAGTGCTGGTCAGCCAAACTGTATCGAAAAAGGTGGTATTCAGAGATAGCAACGTATGGAGAATACGGCGGGAGGGATAGAACTTCCCATTTCAACGTTTCCAGGTATATTTTGATGGGTTTTACGACATAGGGTCGGGTACTGACCTGCTGCAAAATTACGTGTCTATTGCTGTATTGCGGCCGTCTGTGTTTCAGTACTGGGCTCGAACGCATCAATTGCTTTCGATAATGATCTCCCGTCTGTTTCAGTAACTAAGAAAACGTTTTGTTCAACATATTCAAATGTGTGTGAATTCCAGAGGGACTAAACTGCTGTCATCGGTCCCTAAACTTACACATTACTTAAACTAACTTATGCTAAGTACAACACACACACATCCATGACCGAGGGAGACCTCGAACCTCCGGCGGGAGGGGCCGCGCAATCCGTGACAGGGCGCCTCAAACCACGCGGCCACTCCGTGCGGCGAAACGTTCAATCTTGCACCGCCATGCGTGCCTTAGGCATCAAAATCACCGTTCTTAAGGCGTGGAAAACATTCTCTGCTCGTTCTTCCACTAATAGTTCCCACAACATTGGTTTTACCCGTCATTTTAAGAGCCACAGCCGAAGATTTCTTCATGTTGGCGAGAAATGGTGAGAAATGGGTACGTAATTGACGTTCTTAATCGAGAATAACCTTATGATGCAATCACAAATCGAATAATATTTATATGGTATTATGTTTCCAGTACCTAAGCTTATTCTACGACATCTATGACCAACCACCCGAACCCCACTTGCCGCTACTGCCGTCTCTTGCAAAACGGCGAAAGGGAAGTTGTAGACCTGATACATTGATGGATATTTGATTGATAAATATTTTATCTTATGTAACATTCACTGTTATTGTACTATTTTAAATTTGTTTTTGTTTCCTGTACGTTTTACGCAAAGTCGTCCAATAATAATATTGTAAGGATATTAAGCACCACAGTCTTTTAGCACTCCAGAAGCAAACAGTCATCATTATCATTAAAATTTATACACCTTCATTTCTCCCTTTGAATTGAGCCCGGAAGATTTTTAACCAATCTAAAATATCTGATTTACGTTAATAGTTGTTTCTATGATCATGTAACCCAATGATTTCTACACTCAGCATATTCTAAATGATTTTGGGAGTATGCTGGAAATTAAATGACGGCCGTATTGTTCCTGTCGAATGAATTAATGCATGGAACGAAGTGGAAACGCTATAATATAGATTTTATAATGTTTTATGATATTACGAGGGTGAGTCAATTGAAAACCTTAAAATTGTAATAACAAATAGAAATTTCGTGCCGTTATATTTTAAGTTGGTAAGCGTGCTACAAACAGCGTGCAGAATGGCCTGCAGGTGGCAGCACAGTGCAGATGCACACATACCGTCGCAGTATCAGTATAAAGATGGCCGCTCCACTTGCGACTTGCACCAGGAAAGAACAGCGTTCTGTTATTCGGTTTTGGCGTAGTGAAGGTTCACTACGGTGATGCATGTTTGCACAGCAGCAAGTCTACGAATGGAGTAGGTAGTTCGCAAATGGAGTGACTTCCGTGGAAGATGCTCCTCGTCCAGGTCAGGCTCAACGAGTTGTGACTCTACAGAACATTGCAGCAGTTGAAGCCACAGTGAAGGAAAACTAGCGAGTGATACTGAATGACACTGCAGCATGTTTACAGATTAGTCATTCGTCAGCACACCACATTGAGCATGATGTGTTCCAGTTTCAGAAAGTGTCGGCGAGATATGTGCCACGGCAGCTGACTCCTGAAATGAGAGAACAACGTGTTGATGCTTGTGGAGAACTCCTTCGACGCTTTGAATGAGATGGTGATGGCTTCCTTGCAAGAATGGTTACTGGGTACGAAACCTGGGTTCACTTCCACCAACCTGAAACGAAGAGAGCGAGCAAGGAATGGCGTCGTTCCTCATCATCAAACCCAAAGAAGTTTCGAACAGAACCGTCAGCAGGGAAGGTTATGCTGACGCTCTTTTGGGACGAAAATGGCGTCATTTTGGAGCATTACGTGCCTAGAGGGACCACTGTCACCAGTGCATCATACACAGACATCCTAAAAAATCATCTGCGGCCTGCAATCAAATCAAAGCGACGTGGATTGCTGTCAGCAGGTGTCCTTTTGCAACATGACAATGCAAGGCCCTACACTGCGCGTACAACAGTTGCAACAATCACAGACCTGCATTTTGAGTGTCTTCCCCATCCGCCGTACTCTCCAGACCTTGCCCCAAGTGATTTCCATATGTTCGGACCACTCAAAGACGCTATGGGAGGGAAGAAGTTCCGTTGTGATGAAGAGGTACGCCACGCAGTGCATGAGTGGTTGCGCGGACTACAAAAAGAATTCTTTTCTAAAGGAATTTATGCACTTTATAAGCGCTGGAGAACTTGCATTGAGCGTGGGGGTTATTATGCTGGAAAGTGATACAGCTTTGTACCACTTCTGTACAGTAAATGATATTTAAAGAAATATTTAAGTTTTTCACCTGAAAGGCCTGTAACGTAAGTATCTGGTATAGACTGGCCACATTGTGTTATAGACTACAGATACGTAAGGTATCAGTACGGAAAAAAACACCACACAAGTGCGATAGGGATACCTTCTCCCAGGATAAAAAAACTTAATTATGTATGTAAGTGAAACTTCGTGGCAGATTAAAACTATGTGCCGAGACTCGAACTCGAGACTTTTGCCCTTCGCGGGCAAGTGCTCTGCCAACTGAGCTACTCAAGCACGACTCACGTCCCGTCCTCACAGCCTTACTTCCGCCAGTACCTCGTCTCCTATGTATATATGTATGTAAGTAATTCATTAGAGGGTTTGTCGAATGAGTTTGAGCGCATCGAATTATGTGATGTAAATGTCCGTATGGTATGACTGCATCGGAGTTTTAATTTTTTACCTAGCCAAGGGACTGAAAGGCTAACAGTTCCACTTTATGCCACCAGGTGAGAATAAGGTACTGTAAGCAGTCAGAATGTGAAACATTTTCGGTTTTGTCGCTTGGCAACGTATGCTGATTTCTTTTGTGAAGTGACTATTGGTGTAAAGAATTAAGAAGATTGAAGTTTCCGCATGAAACGTGGTGGCTGTAGCAGAGAAAATCCGTGTAGTGCTAATGAAGTTGTTTTATCAGAACGGCAGCGATAGCTACTCTACAGAGAATATCGCCAACAGAAATACCTGCGAAGAGTCACCATCTCGGTAAATGGGCTAAAGAATATGATCAACATTTCTGAGGAATCAGGTGAGTTAGGTGGTGCAGCGGGGAGACGGAGGTGACCCATTCCCGTGACAGTTGTAGATAAGTTTGCTGTAACTGTACCCGACAGTGCATCACGTGCCTCAAATTCTTCAGCCGGGTCTTAAACTGTGAACCTAAACTGTCTATCTCCTGGTAAACAGTTGGAAAGTTTTAGAGGCGCTTTTTACACTGGTATCCCTATAAGATTCATAATGTGCACCAAATGAAGCCTCAAGATATGCTACTATGCCATGACGCTGCCCTTTGTTGGCAGGTATGGAAATGGATGACATATGGCCAGGGAACTTTCTTTGGACGGATGTGGTACATTTTACCTTCCATAGTGCCGTGAATGCACAGAACTGTCGCATATTGGGTTCTACTCCACCACATGATGTGCAGGAACATCCAAAGCATTCAGCTTATGTGACTGTGTGGTGTGGTTTCGCAAGTGATTTCCCTTTGGGTCTGTTTTCTCTACAAGAGATGACACCTCTCATGCCTGTTAAGTGTAGAGTGACATATGCATGTTATAAGGAAGTCCTTGTGCAACATGTGACTAGCTTTGCAAGAACAAAAAAATGGCTCTGAGCACTATGCGACTTAACTTCTGAGGTCATCAGTCGCCTAGAACTTAGAACTAATTAAACCTAACTAACCTAAGGACATCACACACATCCATGCCCGAGGCAGGATTCGAACCTGCGACCGTAGCGGTCTCGCGGTTCCAGACTGCAGCGCCTAGAACCGCACGGCCACTCTGGCTGGCTTGCAAGAACACAAATGTATCTACGCCACTATTGTCATGCAAAGTGGGATGACACCATACAGAGCATGCCAGGTGAAATATCTCCTTCGAGAAAACTTCGGTAGCGACCACATCATTTCTAATTTCTGTATGTGTGGTCTTCGATATCCCCCGACCTAAATCCGTGTGGTTTCTGATTCTTGGGATATGTGAAAGATCGTGCCTATCAGGGATGCAATCAGCCTCTTCCCGATCTTAAGGATCGCATACGATGGTATATCGTTGTGATTACACCGGATCTGATGCGAACAATTGTCGACCATGTTGTGTTACAGGTGCTACCTGTTGCTGAGTTGGAAGAACATGTTTAACACATATCGTAACTTGTTACCACATGCTAATAAACGTACCACAACCACCGTTCCTCCCCCTTTTCTTACCCACACCACATTCTTACAGTTCATAGCGCTTATGTTTCATTTGGTGATAGAAAGTGGAACTGTCATTCATACCAGTGTATTCCGCGAGCGCACCGATTAATGAAGACAGCTACAGCCTTAGAGTGTCCTGCGATGTATACAGGCTGCACTGCAGCATTCGCAACACCGTCAGTTTAACTATAACCACCTGGTACGTAGAAAGCGACGAGCTCTCCCAGTTGCTCCTATATATCACGTCGTATGAGCTAAAGCCAACTGTGCCTGTAAATTGGGTGATTTGACCAGATGCCTGAAGATTGGGGAGGTGCTGGACCCGTCTGACGATGATAAATGAAATCTAGCATCGTTCATTCTCTTCAGAGCCTCCACACAGCTACAAATATACCGTGATGCTGGAAACAGGGAATATATAGACCGTATGAAAACATGATTTGCTGCAACTTCTGTGTCCAGAGTTTTCGCTGGGTGCGTCACTGTCGAATCCCCTTTCTGTGCTGCCCCGTCAAAGGAAGCCACGTCAATGGGCGACAAGCTGACTGTCTGTGGTGCTCTAGAGATCGTCGCACTGTCTGTGTAGATACTGTCTTGCTGCAGAAAAGCCCAGTTTGTGACTGAGGCTTAGTGATACAGTTCTACAATTCTGCTGGCTGAGGAAGCTCTATTCCTGGCCATGTAAGTTTATCTTTATACAGCTGGTTGCTGGTTCTCGACCGTTCAGTACAAAATGACGAATCTAAATGCCTTCACCCGTCTACATTACCAGTTGCTAGTTAATTTGAACATCCAGTTACAGCACTACATTACGATATTTTCGAGCCCCTTGATCAACGTGTAGGAAGAATCCAACTTTTCGTCTAGTCAAAATAGGGGCCGGCATTCGGTGACTTGTACCTGTAGGTTTATTCTTAACATAGCGATCCCTTCGATCATTGCTGTCTCATATAAACTAACAGCTGGAAATTTAGACGACTGAAGATGTTTTAAATCAGTATTTTGTATATCTGTCCTGTCTGGTGCTAATCGCATGGGGCCGTTGGGATCGTGAATGGCACTGAGTATGGTCCTCTTGAACGCATCAGTTCAGTTATCCCCATGACACATGTCATCGCCCAGCCAACGAAACCACCATTGTTGTGGAAATCTAAATCGCGGTGTCGGTAGCATACCGGACTGCCACTGGCTAGTTCTGACAAGTGCTGGGAGACGTTTCTCCCTCTTACGTGAGGTATAGCAGTATCTACTCACAAACAACATACACTGGAATGCCATCTCTAAATGAGAAACCCAATGCGTAATCTATCCTTGTAAATAGAATGTATATGGAGCTATTCCTACGTACTTTGTGCATTGGCGCTGAAGTGCTAATCATTGACATATTCACAGAGGATGTGTTTGCTGGTAGTTGGGAGCTCCAACGTTAGGCGCGTAATGGGGCCCCTTAGGAACATGGCTGCCAAGGAGGGGAAGGAAGCCAGTGTGCACTCCGTGTACATTCCGGAGAGAGTCATTCCGGATGTGGAAAGGGTGCTTCCGGATGCCATGAAGAGTACAGGGTGCCGCCAACTGCAGGTGGTGGCTCATGTCGGTACCAATTACACGTGTCGCTTTGGATCGGAGCAGATTCTGTCTGGTTTCGGGCGGATAGAGGAAATGGTAAAGACTGCCTGTTTTGCTTCCGAGATTAAGGTGGAGTTTACCATCTGCAGCATCGTCGATAGGACCGACTGCGGTCCTTTGGCGCAGAGCCGAGTGGAGGGTCTGAATCAGAGGCTCAGGCGGTTCTGTGACCGCGTAGGCTGCAGATTCCTTGACTTGCGCCATCGGGTGTGGGTCTCCGGGTTCCGCTTAATAGGTCAGGAGTCCACTAAACACAGGAGGCGGCTACACGGGTAGCGGGGAATGTGTGGAAGGGACTGGGCGGTTTGTTAGGTTAGAGGGTCTCAGGGAACCACAGAAGGGCGACCGTCTAAAAGTGGGCAGGTAAAAAACGGTAAGGAAGTTGTAGAAACGATTGTTATTGTAGTTGTAAATTGTCGTAGCTGTGTTGGGAAAGAACCAGAGCTCCAAGCCCTAATAGAAAGCACTGAAGCTCAAATAGTTGGTACAAAGAGCTGGCTAAAGCCGGATATAAGTTCAGCCGAAATTTTTTCAAACGATCTAACAGTGTTCAGAAAGGATAGATTAAATACAGTTGGTGGTGGAGTATTTATTGCTGTCAGAGGTAGTTTGCCTTGTAGCTAAACTGAAGTATATAGTTCGTGTGAAATAGGATGGGTAGAGGTTATAACTGACAATCGGACTAAACTATTAACTGGATCGTTTTACCGACACCCCGACTCAAAAGATGTAGTTGATGATCAGTTCAAAGGAAACTTCAGTCGCATATCAAATAAGTACTCCGCTCATACTAGTCGGTGGTGACTTCAATCTACCCTCTATATGCTACAAAAATTAAACGTTTAAAGCCGGCGGCAGGCATAAAGCGTAATCCAAAATTGTACTGAAAGCTTTCTCGTAAAATTATTTTGAACAATTAGTTCATGAGCCCAATCCAAGCGTAAATGGTTGCGAAAGCATACTTGACCTTTTAGCAACAAATAATCCACGACAAATAGTGAGTATTGTGACGAATACAGGGATTAGTGACCACAAGGCAGTTGCTGCTAGGATGAATAGAGTAACACCTACAACCATCAAAAAGAAACGCAAAGTATATCTATCTAACTAAGCTGATAAAATTGCTGTTACTGCCTTTTTAAGAGACAGTCTTCACTCCTTCCGCTCTGATAATGTAAGTGTACAAAAGTTGTGGAATGTTTTCAAATGTTCAAATGTGTGTGAAATCTTAAGGGACTTAACTACTACGGTCATCAGTCCTTAAGCTTACACACTACTTAACCTAAATTATCCTAAGGACAAACTCACACACCCATGCCCGAGGGAGGACTCGAACCTCCGCCGGGACCAGCCGCACAATGTTTTCAAAGAGATAGTATCAACAGCAATTGAGAGATATATGCCACACATTAAGTGATGGTACTGATCCCCCATGGTACACAAAACTGGTCAGAACGTTGTTGCAGAAGCAACGAAAAAAGCATGCCAAATTTAAAAGAACGCAAAATCCCCAAGATATGCAAAGTTTTACAGAAGTTCGAAATATAGTGCGTACTTCAATGCGAGATGCTTTTAATAATTTCCATGACGAATTTCTGTCTCGAAATCTAGTAGAAAACCCAAAGAAATTCTGGTCATACATAAAGCACACCAGTGGCAAGACGCAATCAATACCTTCACTGTGCGTTAACAACAGAGAAGTCACTGATGACAGTGCCACTAAAGCAGCGTTATTAATCTCGGTTTTCCGAAACTCCTTCACCCAAGAAGACGAAGTAAATATTCCGAAATTCCAATCCAGAACAACTGCCAAGATGAGAAACATAGAAGTAGATATCCTCGGCGCAACAAAGTATATCACTTAATAAAGGGAAGGCCTCCGGCCCAGATTGTACACCTGTCAGGTTCCCCTCAAAGTATGCTGATAAAGTAGCTCCATATTTAGCAATTATATACAACCACTCGCATACAGAAAGATCCGTACCTAAAGTCTGGAAAATTGCTCAAGTCACACCAATATCCAAAAAGGGAAATAGGAGTAATCCGCTGAATTACAGGCCTGTATCACTAACGTCGATATGCAGTAGGCTCTGAGTACTATGGGACTTAACATCTGAGGTCATCAGTCCCCTAAAACTTAGAACTACTTAAACCTAACTAACCTAAGGACATCACACACATCCATGCCTGAGGCAGGATTCGAACCTGCGACCGTAGCGGTCGCGCGGTTCCAGACTGTAGCGCCTAGAACCGCTCGGCCACCCTGACCGGCGATTTGCAGTAGGGTTTTGGAACATATACTGTATTCTTACATCATGAAGTACCTCGAGGAAAACGATTTATTGACATATAGTCAGCACGGTTTCAGAAAATTCCGTTCTTCTGAAACACAACTAGCTCTTTATACTTATTAGGTAATAAGTGCTATCGACAGGAGATGTCAAATTGATTCCATATGTTTAGATTGCCAGAAGGCTTTCGACACCGTTCCTCACAAGCGTCTTCTAACCAAACTACGTGCCTACGGAGTACCGCGCCAGTTGCGCGACTGGATTCGTGATTTCCTGTCAGAAAGGTCACAGTTCGTAGTAATAAACGAAAGGTCACCGAGTAAAAGAGAAATAATATCCGGCATTCCCCAAGGAAGTGTTATTGGCTCTCTGTTGTTCCTTATCTATATTAGCGACATAAGAGACAATCTGAGTAGCCGTCTTAGATTGTTTGCAGATGATGCTGTCATTTACCGTCTTGTAAAGTCATCAGATGGTCAAAACGCCTTGCAAAATTATTTAGATAGGATAACTGTATAGTGCGAAATGTGGCAAATGACCCTGACTTAAGAAAAGTGTGAAGTTATTCACATAAGTACTAAAAGAAATCAACTAAATTTCGATTACGCAATAAGTGACACAAATCTGAAGGCTGTAAATTCAACTAAATACTTAGGGATTACAATTACTAATAACCTAAATTGCAACGATCACATAGATAATATTGCGGGTGGTGCAAACCAAAGACTGCGATTCACTGGCAGAACATTTAGAAGATGCAACAGGTCTACTAGAGAGACTGCTTACACCACGCTTGTCCGCCCTATTCTGGAGTATTTCTGTGCAGTGTGGGATCCGCATCAGGTGGGACTGACGGATGACATCGAAAAAGTACAAAGAAGAGCAAATCGTTTTGTTTTATCGCGAAATAGGGGAGATAGTGTCAAAGACACGATACGTGAATTGGAGTGGCAATCATTAAAACAAAGGCGTTTTTCGTTGCGACGGGATCTTCTCAAGAAATTTCAATCACCAGTTTTTTCCGCCGATTGCGAAAACATTCTGTTGCCACCCACCTTCATAGGGAGAAATGATCATCACCATGAAATAAGAGAAATCAGTGCTCGAACAGAAAAATTTAAGTGCTCGTTATTCCCACGTGTCGTTCTAGAGTGGAACGGTAGAGAGACAGCTTGAAGGTGGTTCTTTAAACCCTCTGCCAGGCACTTTATGGTAAATAGCAGAGTAATCACATAGAAGTAAATGTAGATGTATTCGAAAACATGACAACTGGGCGTTTATTGGGATGACTCCTTCATTGTTGTGCAATTTTAATGGCCAGCAGTGTAATTGAATGATGTATCATTCACGCATTTACTCTTCAGTCCTGGGGATATACACTGACGCGGCATAACTCATGCGATGGCTCCTAATATGGTATCGGACCTCCTTTGGCCAGGGGTACTGCAGCAGCTCAATGTGGCATGGACTTATTGGAAGTCCCCTATATGAATATTGAGCCATTCTGCCTCTATAGGCGTCCAAATTGCGAAAGTGTTGCCGGTGCAGGATTTTGTGCACTAACTGACCTCTCAATCATGTTAGATGGAATTCACATCGGGTGCCCTGGGTCCCCAAAACATTCTTTTGAATGGTCCAGATGTTCTTCAAACCAAACACAAACAATTGTAGCAAAGTGATATGGCACATTTTCATCCATGAAACTTTTATCGTTGTTTGGGAACATGAAGTCTACGAATGCGTGCAAATAGTCTCCAAGTAGCTGGACATAACTATTTCCCGTCAGTGATGGATTCACCTCACTCCACAACATTATGGAGCCACCACCCGCTTGATCACTGAATTGTTGACAACTTTGGTCCATGGCTTCATGGGGTCTGCGCTACACTCAAACAGTACCACAAGCTATTACCAACTGATATCGGAACTTATCTGACTAGGCCATCATTTTATAGTCGTCCAGGGCCCAACCGATATAGTCACGAGCTCAGGAAAGGCGCTGCAGACTTCGTCTTGCTGTCAGAAAAGGAACTCGCGTCGATCGTCTATTACCACAGCCCATTAACGCCAATTTCGCCACTCTGTCCTAAGGGATACGTTCGTCGTACGCCCCACATTGACTTCTGCGGTCATGCAGTGTTGCTTGTCTGTTAGCACTGACAACACTACGTAAGTCCCGCTGCTCTCGGTCGTTAAGTGAAGGCCTTCAGCCACTGTGCAGTCCGTGCTGAGGCTTAATGCCTTAAATGTGGTATTCTCGCCATCCTCTTGACACTGTGAATCTCAGGATGCTGAATTCCCTAACGATTTCCGAAATGGAATATACCATCCGCCTAGTTCCTGCTACCATTCCGCTTTCAAAGTCTGTTAATTCCCATCCTGCTGCCATAATCACATGAGTCACCTGAGTGCAAACGACAGTTCCGCCAATGCACTGCCCTTTATACCTTCGGTATGCCGTACTACCGCCATCTCTACATATTCATATCACTTTATCATGGTTTTAGTTACCTCAATGTATCTTCTCTGTGTCTTGCACGAAATTTAAAATGTTAAACTTGATAACTCTACATATAACTACAATGTTTGTGTGCATGTGTGTGTGTCCCATATATATATATATATATATATATATATATATATATATATATATATATATATATATATATATATATATACACTCCTGGAAATTGAAATAAGAACACCGTGAATTTATTGTCCCAGGAAGGGGAAACTTTATTGACACATTCCTGGGGTCAGATACATCACATGACCACACTGACAGAACCACAGGCACATAGACTCAGGCAACAGAGCATGCACAATGTCGGCACTAGTGCAGTGTATATCCACCTTTCGCAGCAATGCAGGCTGCTATTCTCCCATGGAGACGATCGTAGAGATGCTGGATGTAGTCCTGTGGAACGGCTTGCCATGCCATTTCCACCTGGCGCCTCAGTTGGAACAGCGTACGTGCTGGACGTGCAGACCGCGTGAGACGACGCTTCATCCAGTCCCAAACATGCTCAATGGGGGACAGATCCGGAGATCTTGCTGGCCAGGGTAGTTGACTTACACCTTCTAGAGAACGTTGGGTGGCACGGGATACATGCGGACGTGCATTGTCCTGTTGGAACAGCCAGTTCCCTTGCCGGTCTAGGAATGGTAGAACGATGGGTTCGATGACGGTTTGGATGTACCGTGCAGTATTCAGTGTCCCCTCGACGATCACCAGTGGTGTACGGCCAGTGTAGGAGATCGCTCCCCACACCATGATGCCGGGTGTTGGCCCAGTGTGCCTAGGTCGTATGCAGTCCTGATTGTGGCGCTCACCTGCACGGCGCCAAACACGCATACGACCATCATTGGCACCAAGGCAGAAGCGACTCTCATCGCTGAGGACGACACGTCTCCATTCGTCCCTCCATTCACGCCTGTCGCGACACCACTGGAGGCGGGCTGCACGATGTTGGGGCGTGAGCGGAAGACGGCCTAACGGTGTGCGGGACCGTAGCCCAGCTTCATGGAGACGGTTGCGAATGGTCCTCGCCGATACCCCAGGAGCAACAGTGTCCCTAATTTGTTGGGAAGTGGCGGTGCGGTCCCCTACGGCACTGCGTAGGATCCTACGGTCTTGGCGTGCATCCGTGCGTCGCTGCGGTCCGGTCTCAGGTCGACGGGCACGTGCACCTTCCGCCGACCGTTGGCGACAACATCGATGTACTGTGGAGACCTCACGCCCCACGTGTTGAGCAATTCGGCGGTACGTCCACCCGGCCTCCCGCATGCCCACTATACGCCCTCGCTCAAAGTCCGTCAACTGCACGTACGGTTCATGTTCACGCTGTCGCGGCATGCTACCAGTGATAAAGACTGCGATGGAGCTCCGTATGCCACGGCAAACTGGCTGACACTGACGGCGGCGGTGCACAAATGCTGCGCAGCTAGCGCCATTCGACGGCCAACACCGCGGTTCCTGGTGTGTCTGCTGTGCCGTGCGTGTGATCATTGCTTGTACAGCCCTCTCGCAGTGTCCGGAGCAAGTATGGTGGGTCTGACACACCGGTGTCAATGTGTTCTTTTTTCCATTTCCAGGAGTGTATATATGCGTGCAAATAGTCTCCAAGTAGCTGGACATAACTATTTCCCGTCAGTGATGGATTCACCTCACTCCACAACATTATGGAGCCACCACCCGCTTGATCACTGAATTGTTGACAACTTTGGTCCATGGCTTCATGGGGTCTGCCAACACACACACACACACACACACACACACACACACACACACACACACACACATATATACATATACATATATATATATATATATATATATATATATGTGTGTGTGTGTGTGTGTGTGTGTGTGTGTGTGTATGTGTGTGTGTGTGTGTGTGTGTGTGTGTGTGTGTGTGTTTGTGAGTGTGACTTTACTTTTGCGGTTGAGTAGGTTGCCTGAACACGGAACCGTATCTAACGCGCATTTTTGCTGCTTACACTGTCAGTTGAACGTGATTTATTACTTCATGATTTATTGCTTCGTTTTATTCCAGTCATTGTTATATTAATCGGATAATTAGTGCAAGTGAAGCCAATACTATGTGGAACGTATGTATGAAATCGTATCTCTGCAGGCAGCTCGTGACACATCTCTCTATTTAATCTGGAACTTGTGGCGGTCGTTTCCAGAATACGCATTTCAAACGCTCACTTACTGATTAACGTATGGAAACTAAAACTAAATAACCATAAGACACTATGTAATGGAGGAAAAGCAACTTATCACTCATATGTGACAAAGCTACACGAATTTTGTAATAACACTTCCCGCAGTGGTTTATCGTTAAATAATTTTTACAATACACCGCCATCTTTTGAGATTATTTGTAGATACTGTCAGAATTAATTGTATCTTAACAAAGCTTTAACAGTTACTAACTGAGTACCCAGCGTTGCCTGGGTACGTATATATATGAGATGTGTTAGTACATCACCTTTTAGCCCTTGCTGTCCATCTCCTTCCCCATTCCCTCTGTCCATCTCTTTCTGCCCGCTGTCTGTCCATGTGCTACTCACCGTCTCCCTGTCCATATGATCCAGCCTCCTCTATCTGCTCTGTCCGTTTGCTCTTTCCTTTCCGTCCATATGCTCCTACTCCCCTCCGTGCATATGCTCCTCCGCCTCAGTCTATAGGCCCCTCCCTCTGCATCTATATACACCTTCTTCCTCTGTCCATATGCTCTTCCTCCCTCTCTTTCTCTCCATCTCGTCCTCCCTTTCTCCATCTCCTCCTGCAGCTATCTCTGCCCATCTCCTCCTCTTTCCTTCCACTGTGGGTCTTCTTCTTCTCCTCCCCTATCTCTATCCATTTCCCCTTCTCTTTCTCTATCAACCTTTTCTTCCCCCATTTCTGTGACCAGCTCCTCTTTTCTGCCATTGATCTGTATATCTCTCCCTCCCACCATCTCCATCCACGTTATCATCCCCCCCCCCCCCCTCTGTACGAGGTTCCTCGTTCTTCCCCCTCTCCCCCCGCACACCATTTCTTTCTACATTCTAAGTAAAAAATTTAAATGTCGTACAACTAGGGCCTCCCATTGGGTAGACCGTTCGCCGGGTACAAGTCTTCCGATTTGACGCCACTCCGGCGACTTGCGCGTCGAGGGGGATGAAATGATTATGATCAGGACAACACAACACCCAGTCCCTGAGTGGAGAAAATCTGCGAACCAGCCGGGAATCGTACCTGGGCCCATAGGATTGACATTCTGTCGCACTGACCACTCAGCTACTGGAGGTGGACAGATTATAAGTAATATGTGCGCCAAGGTCGGTTGAATCCAATCCAAGGGCTTAGGAAGAACTTGTTTACCCATAGCATTGTCTGCATAAATACATATATTTCACATGTAACCAACGTATTTCATATATATATGTAGACATATTTCATCTGTAGAGCTAGAAAATTACGCCCTGCAGTTTCGTTTTCACGCAGTTCAACATTGTGAAACGTGTGTCATGCATTGACACATTTTTGCAGGTATTTTCAGTGGTATTTGTGAATAGTGTCTGCAAAATGTGTTGCCTATAGAATTATTAACAAATAAGAAGGGAATTAATGGGGTATGACTTGTGTGATAGTTTCGCTGCGTGAACAGCGAAAATGAACCAAGCGATAAACTTTTTCCCTCTATGATTTTGTGAGGGAATTAGAGCGAGGAAATGTTTCCTAAGGGTTTGAGATTATGTGTAAAATTGTTGCACAGCTTTAAGGGCTCTCATTCTCAAATAATGAATGAAAATACTATGGCTATATGCGCGTCGCGAGCTGCGCTGCATTTACACCCTCACCTCTACCCCTTTGAGGGGTAGATGGTCTTACACCAACTGTGGCTCTTTCAAGACAGATTTTGGTATGTATACCCAGTTTGATAGAAAACGATTTGTTGATTGATGAAGAGATGTGGAAAAGACATACGAGAGAGTGTCGAAAAGCCTCCGAATTTTTTTGGCTATTCTCAATATCATTTCAGATATTACATGTCATGCATATTACTCTGACGTGCCTTCTGTATCACTGAAGCAAGCTACAACTCTGTGCCTCAGAGGACTTCGGATTGTAGCTTATGGCTGGGTGTAACGTAACTATATTGATGCGTGACAAACAGCGTGCTGGGAAAGTGCCACATCCCCTCCGCCCCCCACCCCCCCCCCCCACCAAAATGACAAGAAGTTCTATTTAAAACAGGATAATGTATCACACTCCAGTTATCCCCACTAACCTAAGTCATCCAACCGCCCCTTCCTCCTAAAACTGGCGCCAAGTTTGAATTTTTGCTATAAACAAAGGTGACTTGGTGTTTTGATACCAACCTAAGAAAACTGCAGGAAGATAGGTCACTTATATTAACCTAAGTCATCTGACCACCACCTGCTCCTACGAACTGGCCCCAAGTTTGAATTCCAACAGGATAATGCATCACACTGCTGTTATCCCGACTAAACAAAGAAAATCGTGGGAAGATAGGTCACTTGGCCTACCTTCACTAAACTAAGTCACCCAACCGCCACCTCTTCCTACGAACTGACACCAAGTTTAAATTTTGGTGGTAAACAAAGGGCAATTCGCATATCTCTACTAAGCTAAGAAAATGGCGCAAAAGAAAGGACACTTGTAATAACTCAGTCACCCGACCGCCACCTCCTCCTAAGGATTCGTGGAGGAAAAAAGGACTTGGACATAAGTCATTATTATTTAACCAATTTCATGCAAGTGTGTTCACCACGAGGTCAGGACTCCAACTGACCTAGTACATATCGCCATCACTAGAGGGCGCTCCCATCTGTGACGTAATCCAAGATCGCGGCTCCCAGTGTGTTCACCATGAGATCCAGACTGCAACTGACTTAGTAAATATCAGCACTGCCAGAGGGTGATACCGTGATGTCAGGTGATAATGCAAGTACCATTATTCAAGATGTCAGCACATAGTGTCTCCACCATGAGATCTAAACTCCAACTGATGTAGTGCACAATACTGCCATTAGAGGGTGCTGTCATCCATCATCTGATGTAATCCAAGGTGGTGGGGGGAAATGGCAGGAAAACGACTCTGGGCATAAGTCTGTATTTTCCAGGCAGCCTGTGCAACACTAGATCTAGAGTCCAACTGACCTAGTTCACAGCACTGCCACCAGATGATTCTGTCTTCTCTCATGTGATGTAACCCAAGATGGTGGCCTGGAGGGGGAAAATGGCGGCAAGACGACTCAGCCTACTCTGGGCTGCTGCGGAGAGTAAGGACTGACTGCACACTATTTATTTTGAAACAGATTATTTAACAATACAGTAAATCGATCACACTGATACAAAAGATCCACCCTGATGTGCCTGGGGCCATGTTGCACAGCCCACAGACACGCAACCAACTCGTAGTTTCAGTACACAATAGCAAAATGCTCTTAAATAATTCCTCACACTGATGTGTAGACACACTTAGTACTTGTAAACTATCCAAATAGCATATAGCATGGACTACAGAGCCGCTTGCGATATAATGCAATCAACGTGCACAAGCACAGTCCACCACCCTCTGTGCAGTAGAGAACACAGGAGGTGGCGATAAGTGACGCATCAGTCAGATGTCCAACCACGCACAGGCCCCTGCACGGCTTCCCCAAGCTTGAGGTGGCGTCACCTCCATTCATACATACTACCTGAGAAATTCCTATCCACTAAACACCGATGATGAAACGATCACACGTACAGTTGACGTGGCCGTCAGCTGTCAAAGCACCCGCATACCTCCATTTAGGGCCATGCACATCACAACCCCCTCGAAGTGAGGCAGCCGCAGCTCAGGTCCCACATGGTCCATCACAGTCCCCAAGCCAGCATCATCAAACACTGGTGAAATGTTGCATGCCTCTGTACAGTCATAGTTATACTGTCATATCATTCCAAAGCATGTTCACGCCAGTCTCATATTCAAGGCATCTCCTGGCTCCACTTGTCTTTAGCATTGAAGGCAGAATAGCACAGAGCATGTTGACGCATACGTTCAACCGCACATACCTTACATTCCTAATTTTGCACTCATGTACGCGATCTCTTTTCAGCTGCTAGCAACTCCCAGGATTTGTCACCCATCCACAGAATTTCTTCCCCAACTCAAACAAGCGATGTCACTAAATCATGATGTGGTAACCAATGCGTGGATGTGCATACATGACTGCAAAATTAGGAATAACTCGAAATGGAATGTGGAGCCATCATCCATTCCATCACTGTGACATATGATTTTAAATGTAGAGGTCATCAGTCACTTTCGGACAGTAGTTTGGAAACTCTCCACAACACTGCCAAACTCTTCTAATTTCCTGAAGTTGTAAGTGTGTTTTATTCAAAAATTGTCCAGTGTTATGATACCCACTGTAAGAATATGATTTAAACTGTGTGATGTCTAGTTTTCTGTGAGAGGTCGTGGAGCAGAGCGTCTTAATGGCGGTTTAGAATCTGACACAGACCTCGAGGTCGTGGCAGAAAACTAAATGTTTGGCAATGTATAAAATCATGTTAGAAAACAGTGTTTGAATGAGGACCAGAGGGAGTGTCTCATACGATAATTCACTTAGAGTAGAGGTGATGAAAGTTTAAAGGGGTCTCTGAAGTGTTTGTATACTTAATACGATCATGTCCACATAGACAGCTCCAGTTTGAGGTGTTGGACATGGTGAACCATTAGGAATGCCTGAATGGCTGCACGCTACGCTATTCTGGGCAAGTATTGTGAAATATCATTCTTTGCGTTGGAGGCCCACCACAGCTATATGTCATTGTGCCCACTTCGACATATAGGTGGCTTGTAAATAGGATGAGCTTTTATAGTTCATAATTTTTCTATTTTGGGGTGAGTATAGAATAATGAAGATAGCATGTTGGGGAACTGTAGTACTTGTATGTGGTTTGGATATGTACCACATTGCGTGCATTTACACTGAATGCTCAAAACACGGTCCTGTTGCAATAACTCAGCTCGATCTGTTTCTACACAGGTTGCACAAAGTGTTGGATATATCTTTCTTTGACTTAAATTGGAACTACCACTTGGGGAAAGCTGTAGAAATGGGTGCGACTGCAAGATGTGCAGGGTTTGATTAAAACGAGGTTGTAATTTTACTGTAGCAGACAAGGTCGATGAAGGTGACTCGTTTAGAGATATGAGAGTGCGTGAAATATGATTGACTTGTGGGTGTGAGCCTATGCAAGTATGTGTTTGAATGGACGTAATTTCTAATACCTAGCGTAAGGCTAGAGTTATGAGAAGTTAGTCTATATTTTTCTTCTTAGGACCTCCCTCAGCACATCATCTACTACTACTGTCTGTCATCGCCTATAACTCAGCAGATATATCGCGGAATGTCTGATATGGCCTCGACACAGAATGTGTTGCAAAAACTAATGAATTATGTAGTTGGGTGCGGTGTGATGGAGTCGTAAATAGTGCTTGCATACCACTTTCCTTAGCCACATGACTTTCAAAGTTCATTGAGTTTATCGCGAGGTTACATTGTTGGCTGTTAATACACACATTTCTATGATCACCGTCATGGTATTGGTCCAGGAAACACCACCTCATTCAGAGGTATTGTACTACCTTGATTCGTAAAGCGCTTATGGGTTTTAACATGGATACTTGGGTGCACCTGTGGAAGAAAGAGCTCTTGTGGGGGTAACATGCAGTAGTTGTTGTGATCGGAAATTTTTCTTTAACATCTGCTCGATTATGTCTATGACACGCTTGTATGACTCGCAGGAAGAACGTAAGAGACATGCACACCCATCATTGATTTTGGGTCAGTATTATTTGGTGTCATATGCATCCAGTTATTGACGAAGTAATATTATACTTAGTATTAGTGCTGGGTGTGTGGTATGTTCGCATTTGAGCATCACGTTTATAAAATATATGGGTTTATGTAAGGGAAATGTCTATGTGTTGTTGTAGAAAGGGTATGGATTTGACTTTGAGTACTGTGATAGCGAAGGGAAGAGTATGTCTAGTAGTAAGGAAGGTACAGGTATTTCCTGAGCCCCAGTGGTTATCAGAGTGTATTTCCGATACTTTGGTCATTGCCGAATACCGTTCACTTGAGACTGTGATCATAAGATTTAATTGTAAGTATAATGATAGAAGATATATGTGAGCGAATTTCTAGAATGTGTCCATGTATACAAAGTCTGTGGTGGTACTGATTGGCATTCCCATGTTAATGGTAGCATCCTCCGAATAGAGGCGTGTTGGAGTGTAGGAGTGTATCAGATTTAATGACATCATCCAATATGGCGTCGTGTAGACTTGGCAACAGCGCATGACGTCATCGCCGCCATCTTGGATACATCTGGCAACAATGGAGCGTGGGGCAGCACCCCTGTAGCCCCCTACTAACAGTTTCCTGATTGACACACACTGGCTTTTAACTGTCTCGTGTTGCAATGCCAGCGCCATTTAGCGCTATGGTGAATCTGTGCTCATGCCACGTGATGTCCTATTTTCTGTACACAACAGGGAGAACTCAGGCAATACCATCTCACACATCGATTCATTTTCACTGAGTACTTAATACGTTACATTACTTTATCTATTTCGTCCTTATGTTTTGCAGAGCAATGTAGTTAAAAATGGGATTTAGCTGTGTTTGTGTAGCTGTCCTCCACTTTCTACATTCGAAGTGCGAGAGTTGTCTTGCTCTGCCCTCAGCTGTACTTAGCACTGAGTGCTCTGTGCTATTAACTTGATTGCTCACTATTGATTATGTAGGTTCTCATTCACAATGCGCCTGCGAATTCATATGATGGTGGAATGTCTCTTCATTAACAGCCTTTCAGGTCAATATCCGGTGCTCTCGCTAATCAGGTTCTTTGGTGCCACTCTAATTTAGTCTATAACTTTCTTCATATAGCAGCCATATCTACTTAATTTCACCTTTTCATCTTTGTAGGCGCTTCCTAAAATTTAAGTTCCCCGAAAAAGTTTGTTCTCATCATTTCAGAGCCGTGGGTGTAATTATGAGACCTAAATTTATATTACTTTCTCCGCTCTTCACTTCCGACTCGCCTTACGAGAGTTACTTCTTCAGTTTGTTTTCAGACGTACTTTCTGTCGCCCCCACATGTTGGAAGAGTCGTTACTCTCTCTCTCTCTCTCTCTCTCTCTCTCTCTCTCTTTCCCTCTACTATTTAAAGATACGCGTCTAATTTCTTCATAGAGAATTAATGTATCACATGCTGATTCTCCGCAACTGTGCTACATTTAGCTGTATGAAGATATATTGTTGTACCTCTGAAAGTTAATCTTACGTCGTAAGGGCCAATTAATTTTTTATTTACTATATATTCAATCTATATTTTTCTTTGCAACTGGTCATTAAATTTCTTTTCCAAGTATGTTTTCAAGTCAAGGAAACTTTTATCGTGCTGGAGCTTTCGCTCACACAAAGCTGCGATCACATCAGTAGTTTTCCGGAAAGAAGGGAGAGTCACCCACAAAAGCTTGGGCATACTGTAACTTTCTCAAATCCTGCAGACTACTCTAACAATGGAAACTTTCCATCGCAACCCCCAGATTTACTGGTAAGATGGCCCAGTGGATAGCCCCCCAAAAGCTGAACACAGATCAAGCATGTTGTAACCTTCCCACAGAAATTTTAAATGACAGGAATAATAAATGAATGGTAGCCAAGCGTAACCTCCCTGCATGAAATGTACTGACTATGACAATTAAATGTTTGACTCGCAATCTGACTCAACGTGCAAGCTCCCACAAAAATAATGAGAGAAAATTTAATGCTAATGAAACTTCAGTCACAATGTAAACTCAATTAGACCGAAATACCAGTCTTTGGCCCTCTGCAAAAAAATCAGAATTAATTTCTTACCTCATTCGAAACTGCATGTCAAAGTTCTGCTCTCATTGTTGGCCACGGCTTGGAGGAAATGCATTGCAAGTATTATTTTTTATTTTTTTATTTTTGAAATTTAACTGAAACTTTTCTTTAAAGGAAATGGAAGGAAATCGTTGGTTCAATTAAATGGTTCTTTTGTTAAAAATTACTTTGAAATCAAAATTATTATTGGGGCACTTGTTGAAAATTAATTACAATAAATAAACTTTACATTATCTGATGTGCGCAATGCAGCTTGGTTACCTTAATTAACAATATACCTCATTCAGCATCTTGACCAGAGACCCATGTCGACGCCCGCAGACTGCGTCCCGCTCGCGACTCCCTCGCGACCGTATAAGACCACTAAGACTGCCCTGGCCTACTGCTACCGACAGAGTACTGCACTCGACTCTCGCGCGGTCAAGCGCAGGCTAGGAACGACAAATAGCTCTCTGGTCAGAGACTCTGCAATGCCTCGCCATCGCCGCCACACAACATACGTGTTTCATAACCCTCCACTGGGGGGGCAAAAATTTGACAGCGATGGTGAGTCATTTGGACTTGCCATCGCAAGAAATTTTTTTATTTTAACTAATTAACTTTACAGTTACAGCATATATACAGATATAGTACATGAATTAAATGTGGTGCACATGCACCGAGTACGAAACATTAGACAATGACAAAAAATGTATACAATGAGTACAGAGCATATCAGCAAATCAGAAAAATGTATATATAATATAAAAGACTAGAGTGCACATATACTGTACTTCAGAACAAATCGAAAAATGTCTTTAGCATTTTCACAAGAAATAAACATAATGGAAAAAAAATCATGTCGACAAGTGACATAAGTGTACCTGCATTGGAGTTCAGCAAATCGAAAAAAATGTATAGGCCATGAACATAAATGATGTTAGCAAAAAATGATTTTCACTATGTGACAAGAATTAGGATAGGAAAGGGAAGGATTGCGTTATGGTTGTAGCACTTTAGATTGCACATAGCTGCTCTGGAAGTCTATATCTTTCCACAGAAGTAAAACACCAAGTGACACAATTTGAAGTTCTTTTTCCATTAGTATTTATCAGCGTAGCCAAGACACTGAAATGTCGTAGTAATCTTCCATGTTATCATTTTGGCAGTACATCAGGTACATCAAACAGTGGGACCATAATAACGTCTTCATCGCTCACAGTGGTGGACAGCAAGTCGTGTCAACACCACGCTCTTACAAGGCACACCAACGTAGAATTAGTGCAAAAACCAAATATAGTGCTCCATGATCATGAGGATGGACAAGACAAACGGATATTACAGTAATTCCAGGTAGTTAGGTCAGAAGGTGAAGGACATTAAGTCACAGACTAGTCTTGATTAGGAATTACATTAGTAGTTTGCGGCATTCATAGCCTAGTTATTGAACATTTCTGTACCATGTATTTAGTATTACAGAATAACGTTCATAAAATTAAATTATTGGCATCATGGGTAATCGTATTACAATATACAGCGGCAGTCTTTGGCCAGTTACAAAACATATTTAGTATGACAGAATAATGTTCATCAGAAGTCTTCATTGAAAAAAAAAGTCAATTATTGGCCTAGCATTAACATAATACATTGAGTTATACAAATTATTGGCACTCATTGGCCAGGTACCAAAACATGAAAAGTCATCATTGAAAACAGGAGCTAATTAATGGCCTAATTAATAACATAATTCATTTAGTGACATTAATTATTGGCACTCAGTGGCCAGTTATAGAACATGAAAAATCGTCATTGAAAACAGGAGCTAATTAATGGCATAATTAGTAACATAATTCATTTAGTGACATTAATTATTGGCACTCAGTGGCCAGTTATAGAACATGAAAAATCATCATTGAAAACAGGACCTAATTAATGGCATAATTAATAACATAATTCATTTAGTGACATTAATTATTGGCACTCAGTGGCCAGTTATAGAACATGAAAAATCATCAGTGAAAACAGGAGCTAATTAATGGCATAATTAGTAACATAATTCATTTAGTGACATTAATTATTGGCACTCAGTGGCCAGTTATAGAACATGAAAAATCATCATTGAAAACAGGAGCTAATTAATGGCATAATTAATAACATAATTCATTTAGTGCCATTAATTATTGGCACTCAGTGGCCAGCAAGTATTGAATAGTATAAAACATTGTTCATCATTCAGTGTTATTCAGATCATTAAGAAGTCATTATTAAAAATCAGTTAATTACAGTCATAGCATTAATAATCATGGGCATTATCAGTAGTCTCATTACAATAAACAGTGACAGTTATTAGCCAGGTACAAATCATTATTTTATATATATATATATTTTTTTGTATCATTAAGAAGTCATTACTGAAGTGACATAATATTCAGAGCTGATCAGCATTACTCAGAACTCTCTTAAACTGGTATCATTATTTGGGACTGGTAATACTTTTTTTTTTGTTTCTGTGCTAGATAGTTAGCAATGCATTGCTTTGGGTAATTATAAGGGAAAGCAAGAAGAAAAAAGAAAAAAAATTGCTTCTGGGTTGTTCCTGTAAATGAGAAATGTGTAACATCATTCGTCATGAGTCAGCTGTGGCAAGAATATGAAAGAAGTAGAGTATATGTAATCACCTTCATAGATTTAATGAACAACTGCTTATAGCACATTAATCTCATAAATAATTTCTCCTGCAAAAAGTGTATAAAAACGGATTATTAAGCTGAAAAGAGAAATGCATTTTATGCTGAAAAGTAGTGAACTTCGAATTAACAGGCAGTGAAATGTGTATAAAATGTGTTCCACAGCTGTCCTTTCCAAAACCTTCAGTCATCATACCATACGATATAAAACATACTGTCAAAACAAACTGCAACTGCAACTATATAACTACATAGCATAAATACATAAACTTCAACATCATCCTCATCTGTAAAGAAAAACTTCATTATCCATATTATCATAACTTCATTATTATCATCACCTGTAAAGAAAAACTTGATTATTCATAGTATCATACTCTTCATCATTATTCATCAGCATTCATTATCATCTGCAAGAAAAAATCACTTCATTACTCATTATACAACTATTCCTTATTTCTAGCATATTTCATCACTAAAACTAAGATGTGTAGTTCTGTCTGACAGCCTGCATCAATCGCCTTGTATTCTGAAAGAAAAAATTAGTTAAGACTGCTATTCCACGGTGTGTATAGTATATTCTTGTTAATGCTTGTTAATTCTGATCCATTTACTCTTCCTCATAAGGTTATTGCATATTCTTTCGATCATTCCGTAGGTGAAGTTCCCATTTCTGTGTAATTTATTTCCTTTACACGTTATTTTTTCTGAAAATGATGAACAGCGATTAATATCGTGCATTTACATCATATACTCACTAAATAATGACTGGTTTAAGGTAACATAATTAAGCATACAGCATAACATGACAGAAAACGTAATATGTCAAAGACATTGACAATGTCCTTGAGATGTCATAAGGCAAAAAATGTCAAAGTCGACTGGTGTTTGTTATGTCTTCACCATTTCATAATGCAAACGAACAAAACATGAAATAATCGTATATATATATGAAAGAAAAAATGTGATGTTCGTTGTGTTCAGCTTGTATGTAGTGTAGTTAATAGAGGCGATAATTAAAGCCTTTAATGGAGAAAAAATGTAATAAAATTAACATGTCATTAGATATCATTGCATAGTTAGTCATAAAATACGTAAGTGTCTCCGGAAAAAATGTGCACAGTCTGATATATAACGACAAGAAAAGCGAGCTGCTAACCTTACCTTGCCGGGCACTTGCCAAGAAAAATACGATAATCATCAGTAATTAGTCATGTGAATATAATTGCATAAGTGGTCATAAAGATTAGTAAATGGCATCATAGCATGTTACATCATAAAGTGGTTTCATTCAATAAACGGTTTAATGTTTGAGATATGGTGATTGCCTTTCGATTTTCTGGTTCTCAAGGTTTCGACGTGTACAACAATGGGGTGAGGGATGCTGCGAATCCGATATGGACCTGCGTATAGAAGTTCAAATTTACTGCACTTACCTTTCATTCTGCTGGATAAATAGTGTGTACGTACTAATATCTTCTGTCCAATGTGAAAGTCTCGGCGTCTACAAACCTGTTTTTGCTGTCTTCTCCGGCGCTCTGCGGCACGTTTGATGTTGTTCAGCGCAATGTCAATTATTTCGTGGTGTCTTAGTCGACGACAAGTAGGGAAGTTTACTAACTCTTTAATTTTGTTTGGTGGTTCAACGTTTTTCAGTATAACAGACGGAGATAGCATAGTGGACTCATTTGGAATCGAATTAATTACATCTTGGAATGAGAATATGTGTGTGTCCCAATCAATATGTCTTTTGTGGCAGTATATTCTACACAGTTTACCAATTTCTTTCATTAATCTTTCACAGGGGTTCGAAGAAGCATGGTACTTGCATATATAAGTCGGAGAAAGTTTTCTAGCTCGTAACATACGTGTCCATGTAGCAGAACGAAATTGTGATCCATTGTCAGAAATTACTTTCAACACATGCCCTACATGAAATAGAAAATGTTTTACAAATGCTTTCGAAACAGTTTTAGCTGTAGCTTTGCGTAACGGAGTGAAAGTAACAAATTTTGAAGTGAGTTCAACAGCGACAAAGATGTAGCAAAAACCTCTATTAGTTCTCGGAATCGGACCAAAAATGTCTACAGCGGCCATGTGTCTTAATTTAACAGGTACAATGGGATATAAAGGAGGAATATGTGAAGTGGTGTCTGACTTAGCTTTCTGGCAAATTTTACATGACGCTAAAACTCGTCGTAAACGTTTTTCCATGTTGGTAAAATAACAGTTCTGTCTCAGTATAAGAAAACATTTTCTTGCTCCGTAATGTGCGTAACTTAAATGAGTGTACCAAATTAATTTGTTAATCAGTTCGTCAGGAATGCATAATAACCAATTGTTGCTGTCCGGATGAGAGCGGCGAAACAAAATGTCATTGCGTACAGTGTAATGGTTTCTAATCGTAACATTATTCTTATCTTGCCAAAGGTGTTTAATTTCTTTCCACACGTTGTCTTTATTTTGCTCTTGTGGTATGTCCTGTAATGACGACGAAATAAAATTTTCAAATGCAACTTGCTGAATGTACATGACGCTGAAATTTGTTTTGCAGAAGTTGGTTGCGACGTCTTGCTGATTGTTGCTCAGAGAACGCGATAGTGCGTCTGCTATAACATTTTGTGTGCCGGGAATGTGGACAATAGTAAAATTAAATTCCTGCAAGTAAAGTTTCCATCTGCTTAATCTGTCGTGAGTGAATTTAGCCGAAAGTAAGAATTGTATCGCTCTGTGGTCTGTGTAGACGGTGGCATGTCTGCCATAAAGAAAGTGCCGAAATCTCGTAAAAGCCCATACAACACATAATGTTTCAAGTTCTGTAACAGAATAATTTCGCTCAGCAGGTGACAGAATGCGGCTTGCAAATGCGATGTTTTTAATTACTGTTGAGCCGTCGTCTTCAATTTCCTGAAAAATGTGTACGCCTAAAGCGGTGTTGGAACTGTCGGTGGCAATGGAAAAATTTCTAGTAAGATCTGGGTGCGATAAAAGTGGTGCATTCAACAAAGCTTGTTTCAGGTTCACGAATTCAGAATGTGCTTGCTTATCCCAAGACCAAATACTGTTTTTACCTGTTAATTGGCATAATCTAGGTGTGTCTAGAGCAGAATGATGAATAAATTTACGAAAAAAGTTAATTAAGCCCAAAAAACTGCGTAATTGTTTCTTCGTCGTAGGAACAGTAATATCACGTAGAGCTTGAAGTTTTTCCGGATCAGGCGCAATGCATTCTGCTGAAATTACGTGTCCAAGAAATTTTATAGAAGTTTTGCCAAAGTGCGATTTATTAAGATTAACTGTGAGTCCTTGAGCATGAAAAATTTGCAACAGTCGTTCTAAAATCACATTGTGTTCAGACCAGTTAGCTTCTGCAATAAGAATGTCGTCTACGTACGTCGTAATTCTGTCTTTAAGTTCTGTCGGAAGTATTGTGTTCAAACCGCGAATAAAAGCTGCTGAAGAAATAGTTAAGCCGAATGGTAATTTGCAAAATTGATAACAGTCGCCAAAACAAAGAAATGCTGTGTATTTTCTGCAATTCGGATGAAGTTGAATTTGCCAAAATCCCGATTTCAAATCTAGTGTAGAATAAATAGCCGTACCATGAAATTTCTGTAGAAGTTCCTCTAAAGTCTGTGGTCGATCTGTTTCATTAATAATAATGTCATTAATGTGACGTGCATCAAGTACAAGGCGAAGTGAGCCATCTTTTTTCTTAAGAATATGTAGCGGGTTTATGTACGGACTAACTGCCGGTTCAATAATTCCTTGGTCAAGCATATCCTGCAACTCTTTTTTAACCTCTTCTCTGTGAATATATGGAATGGGATAATGCTTTGCTTTAAATGTGTCGTGCTGTTTGACTTGAAATTCATACATAAAGCCGGACATAGTACCAGGAACATTGTCAAAGACTGGAGCTTGCTGTAAAAGAATTTTGTGTAACTGCGTGCGTTCGTCGTCTGTATTTGCACTGCTTTGTTTAACTTTATCAGAAATCAATTGCATTACGTCGTAGTCAGCTTCGTCTGGAGTATTATAGTTATGTACGTACATATTCGTGAACAATGTGGGATTACAGTCTATGTTTCGAGATACGGTAATGACCTCTGTGCGGTTAATTGTTTGTTCTTCCGCAGATAGTGAGTGCTGAAATTCTAAAGCAAGTTGTACATTTTCATCCTTCAACATTAAATAGGAATTTTGAAAATCAATGACTGCATCGTGTTGTACCAGAAAATTCGTACCTAAAATAACGTCTGTCGTCAATAAAGGAACAATCCAAAAATTTGAATGAAAAGTATGACCTGCAATACAAAATGATAAATGTGTCTGTAATTTAACGTCTACTCCTTTACTCGATACTGCTCCTTTCACTTTTGTTCTGCCTAATGGTAATGTCGGATAGGTATTCTCTTTGTTACACTCGTTAAAAGTTTCTTCATTTATTACTGATATAGGTGATCCGGAATCGATTACTGCTGAAAATTTCGATGAACCAATTTTAATTTCGATGACAGTATGTGATATAGTTTTCTGAACAACTGGTCTTTCCTGTAAAAGAGTGTCTCGGATGTCGTCGAAAGTAATAACATTTTCGTGAACAACATTTTGCGTGTCAAAAGTAGTGCTTGCTTTACTGGAAGATGCGATCTTTACTGTATCTAGTCAAATTCTATCTGACGTGTTACTATTTTCAGGAGGATGCTGTGGCATTTCTACTGTTTGAACAGTTCTATTACTTCTTCCAGACGTATTACGCTCTGGATGGTATCTACTGTCGGGTTCATTCATGAGAATATGTTCTTGTGAATAATTTTGCTGTTGGTATGACCGACTGTTGTTAGATGTACGCTGAAAATTGTCCTCATTATTTTTACGTCTGTCGTAATAGTCATTCCTATACGGTGTATTGCGATGGGAATTGAAATACTGTCTTCTTTGTACATAGTTGTTTCCTTGCTGCCGTGCGTTACTATTTGTTGGACCAGGGACTATACGTGCACGCGGCGAAACATCAGAGCTTGGTTGACCTTGTATATTACATTGTTGGTTACGTATGCTAACCGGCTGGCTTTCATACTGTTGTGGTGGATAACGTCTATTGTTACTAAAATGTGGTTCCTGTTGCTGTAAATTTTGACGATATTGATAATTAGAATTTTGTCTGCTATTAAAGCTTTGGGAGTTTTCGTTCCTAAAGCGTCTGTTACTTTTACTATTAAAATTACGTGACTGATTGTAATTACTGCAGGTTTGTTGGCCTTCGTTATTATATGAAAAATTTTTGTTTACAAAAGAATAATCAGATGGTTGTACTTCCAAGAGCTGTAACAGATCTCTGAATGCTGAAATATTTTCCTTTTGTTGACCCGTTAGAAGTGACACTCTTAATGACCGTGGTAATTTAGAAATGCATAATTGTATCAGTGCAGATTCACTATATGGTTCACTTAGGTACTGGTTTTGTTGGACCATATGCTCAAAAAATTGCGTGACACTGGGAAAATTTGTGTTCTCATAATTTGGTAAGCTAATTAACTGGTCTTTAATTCCGCGCTGTGTCGTCTTCGACCAATACGCTGACAGAAATGCATTCTGGAATTCTTCTATCGAGTAACATTGTCTCGCGATCGGTCTCATACGAGTTGCCCGTTCGCCTTCCAAAAAACTGCAAATAAATTCTAGTTTGTGTGTAACGGGCCAAGTCGGTGGAAAAGCAAAGCTAAATTGCTGTATCCAATCCAGTGGGTGAATCTATGTTCTGTCATTCCTAAACACTTTAAATTTCCTCACTGATAGAAAATGTTTGTAATCGAAATTATCATCTCTGTATGACGGAACAGGTTCATGATTGTAAGAGAATCTGTTGAACTGTGGTTGCTCGCAATCTAAGTCCCGTACTCTCTGAAGATTACCCATGTTATACGCGCTGCGCGAGTCTGACAAATGTTCGCAAAGTGGCGTCTGCTGTGATGTATTATTAACCGAAATACTTTTTATCTCTGCTACCTCTTGCTGTAAACTTGACAATTTTCTATGCAAGGTGTTATTAGACGAATCGATCTCATTAATTGTCTGCTGTAAATTTTGAAATTCAGGTGTTTGATTAAATGAAACCGGTGAAGTACTGCTACCGACAGAGTACCGCACTCGACTCTCGCGCGGTCAAGCGCAGACTAGGAACGACAAATAGCTCTCTGGTCAGAGACTCTGCAGTGCCTCGCCATCGCCGCCACACAACATACGTGTTTCAATGTAAACAGGAAGAAGGTGTTCTGAACTGTGCAAGAAAAAGCAAAATAGAAACAGTGAATGGCCCAGGCATAACCAGTGCAACATTGAGCGAAGATTGACAGCCACGGCATCGCGTTCTGAAATCTCTCATGCCATAATGAACTGTCCGTCCGAAGTGTTTGTTCTCTTTCTGGAACTGGCAGTTGTCATACTGTACGTTGGTTACAGAATATGAGTCATGTGGTAAGAATATGTTAACGTCGCAAGCAAACGTGATAAATAGTGACAGCAGGCGAGATGCCACATAGATATTTCACAGAAAGGAAAATAAGAAATAAACGTGGCTGAACTATGTTACAACAAAGGAATTCATGAGTCAAAACTTCAAAAACGAGGCGCAACTTCAAAAATTATTGAAAAACACGTTCTGACTGAGCACAGAGATACTGCGTCATTGTGAAACGATTGCGTTTAGATGTTGCAAAAAAAAAAAAAATAAATAAATAAATAAAAATAAAAATAAATAAATAAATAAATAAAATGGCTCTGAGCACTATGGGACTTAACTTCTGAGGTCATTAGTCCTTAGAACGTAGAACTACTTAAACCTAACTAACCTAAGGAAGGACATCACAAACATCCATGCCCGATGCAGGATTCGAACCTGCGACCGTAGCGGTAGCGCGGCTCCAGACTGTAGCGCCTCCTAATACCGTGTAGAGCCCCCGCGAGCAGGCAGAACCGCCGCAACACGACGTGACATGGGCTCGACTAATGTCTGAAGTAGTACTGGAGGGAACTGACACCATGAATCTTGCAGGGCTCACCATAAAATCGTAAGAGTACGAGGGGGTTGTAAGTAGGCTGTTTAGGTTTTTTTATTGGTAACGCCACCTCTGTATGAAAATCACTGGCTGTGCTGTGGGCAGTCTGTGTCTGCTTTGCATTGTTGTAATACTCGCCATTGTAGTGTTAGGCAGCTGGCTGTGAACAGCGCGTAGTGTTGCGCAGTTGGAGGTGAGCCGCCAGCAGTGGTGGATGTGGGGAGAGAGATGGCGGAGTTTTGTAATTTGTCATGAACTGCTATATTTATATATGATGATATCAAGGTAAATACATTGTTTGTTCTCTATTAATATCTTTCATTTGCTAACTATCCCTATCAGTAGTTAGTGCCTTCCATAGTTTGAATCTTTTATTTAGCTGGCAGTAGTGGCGCTCGCTGTATTGCAGTAGCTTGAGCAGCGAAGATTTTTGTGAGGTAAGTGATTTGTGAAAGGTATAGTTTAATGTTAGTCAGGGCCATTCTTTTGTAGGGAATTTTGAAAGTCAGATTGCGTTGCGCTAACAAAATATTGTGTGTCAGTTTAAGCACAGTCATGTATAATTGTTGAAAGGGGACGTTTCATATGTCGACCCTTAGCCGAGGATACCTCACTGGAATCTTGTGATTTTTTGTTGTAGTTTGTGTAATTAGTGTAGATTTTGTTTATTGCTAGCGCGTAACTGTAGAGAGAATCTCCTTTGTAGTTGCAGTCTTTCATTGTTGTACAGTAAAACAGTTGTGGCATGCATGTAGATTTGCACCAAGTATTTCGCAGCTGCAGTTAACTAGATATTATTTTCAGTGCTATTTTAGTGTGTTCTCTTATTTTTGATCTTCAAATTGTGTTTTTCTGTGTTGTCGTGTGAAATACTGTGACAATAATGGCGTGTGAAAAACGTAATACTAGGCTCCAAAGTAAACTGAGAAATGACAGTGAAAATGAAAGCAGTGTGTTAGCGCCACCGAGTAATGAATTAACTGATGTTCAAAGTAGTAATTTGGTAATTGTGCATAGGGAAATGGAGCGGGCGGCAAACAATGGCGTGGACAGTGAAACAATTAGTGAAGAGGGAAGCATTATCGATCGATCGGTCGGCAATAGCTCGCCTCAGGAAGCCGAAATGACACGACACGATTTCTCAAATACTGTAGATTCAGGTTTTGGATCCTCACCGTTTTCTCAAATAAGTCAAGACACATTTTCTGCTTGTCAAAATGTGAATGTTTCCGGTGCAAATTCACTGCCGAAAAGCACTGAGGAACATGTTTCAGACACCAATGCATTGTTATTACAATTAATACAATAAATGGGACAAACACAGCAAAAGCTTCAAAAGTTAGACACAATGGAACAAAATCAGAGACAAACACAGCAAAAGCTTCAAAAGTTAGACACAATGGAACAAAATCAGAGACAAACACAGCAAAAGCTTCAAAAGTTAGACTCAATGGAACAAAATCTTAAAAAGTTAGAGGCAATGGAACAAAATCTTCAAAAATTAGACTCATTGGAACAAACTCTTGAACAAACACGTGAGGATTTAACTACTGAGTTACATCACATTGAATCGAAATGTCAAAAAGTCTGTAATGACGTAAAAACACAAATTTGTGAGCATTTCCAACCTATTTTTTCGCAGCATGAAAATGTATTACAGAATCACGAAGCAGCCATAAAAGAACTGCAAACCATTGTTCATGAAAATCACGACACCTTGCAAGCTAAAATTGACTCAGTTGCATCTACCGATTCGGTTACGCAACTTGCAAAAACTCAGGAAAACTTAAAGGACACAGTAGATACTCTGAAACTTGGTTCAGAAAAACATACAGAGGAAATAATTTCACTATCGGATAAAGTAGCAGAACTTTCAGATCAGTTCACTAACTTATCTACAAAGGTAGATGATGATCTGAATAACACAACACCTGTAGCCTTCACTGACACTGAAGAGTATGTAGAAATTAGAAAATTCAAACAAAATCAAAACAAATCAATACACAGTACAAAAGAGAAATCCGGGAAGTGCAAGATCAGTTGGCATAAGTAGTACAAGAATTACGTATTTCAGAGGACACTCGCGCCCCAATACGGGAAGAGGGACATAGAAATACGGAACAGCCACAAAATAATAACACAGCGCATTTCGGAAATTGTGAAAGAAATTGGCAATGTGCACCGAATTTTGAGATTGAACAGCCGACACGACGTAACAATGACCGACATGCGACTCGCCGACATGATGATTTTGACTATAAGCTGTTCATTACTACACGTAAATTCAAAACATTTAAGAATTCTGGCAACGACATTCATCCACAAGCATGGCTCCATCAATTCTCTCATTGTTTTCCTCCCAACTGGTGATTGGAGCACAGGTTAGAATTTATGTGCGGCTATTTAGAGAATGAACCAGCTGTAAGAATGCGATCGGTCATTCACGATTGTCACAGTGAAGGAGAATTTTACCATGCCTTCCTCTCAGCATATTGGTCTCAAGCTACACAAGACCGAGTAAAACATAGCATCATAATGATGAAACATTTCGAACAGTCTGAATTTTCCAGTCTTGTGAAATATTTTGAAGACATGTTGCACAAGAATCAGTACCTAACAAACCCATACAGCCCCTCAGAACTCATCCGCATTTGCTTAATCAAATTACCTGAACATTTACGACATATTATTTTGGCAGGACGTTGCAAAGACGACATTGAAGCTTTTCAGGGACTGTTACAAGAACTGGAAATTGACACTGACAATCGGGGAACGCGGGAACAGGAGCACAACAATTACAGGTCACATCTGTCACAATTCCGCGATGACAGAAATAATACACGACAAGGCTATTCTTATAGCGTAAATCGTGACCAAAACAGACACCACCCGTACGACAACCATTGGCAGAGTAGTAATAATTACAGGGAAAGATCACCTCTCCGCGGTAATGACTATTACAGAGACAATCAGAGAAACAGACAATATGGGAACCAAAATAATTATTATTACGGGAGACAGAATAACTTTAGACGCAACGGTCCAGCGCACAGTTACGATTTCGGGAGAAATTCTCCACCACTTAACCGACAAGAAAGAAACTACAGGAACTACCAACATGACGACAGACGATGTGATCGTAACGACAGACCTGAATTGAATCAGAACTGGCGGGATTTAAACAGGGCAGGGCCCTCTCGTCACGGTGAATTTGTAGAAGTTAGGTCTCCAAATCCCAATAACGACGCGCGCCAACAAAGAGACAATAGGCAATGACTCATACCGCAGGCAGCCACAAAACGCACGTATGAAACTAACGACGCAGCTACCGTAGCTAGTAATTACATAAAAATGGAAGACATTAGGGACATCTTACTCCAAGAACACGACGTAAAACGTAACAACATTGCATATCCTGTGATTCACATTACAGTAAATGACGTAAAATTTACGGCAGTACTTGACTCTGGCAGTCCCATTTCAGTAATCAGTGAAACAGCCTTTAGCAAATGCAACAAATCGAACGATTGCCCCACACTTCCGTTACGTAAGATTAAATTACAAGGTGCAATCTTTGGAACAAGTGTAGATGTACGCCAACAAACCAACTTAGAATTCTTTTGTCAAAGCCACAGCTTCTCTATGAACTTTCTTATTGTTCCATTATTGTCGACGGAAATTATACTGGGAGTAGACTTTTTGAATGAATACAAAGCAATCTTAAACTTTCACGATGCTGAAATAACTTTAGAAAAAGAAGGTAAGTCAATAGCTTTGAAATTTGAAGATTGGCTCTCAAACCATGATGAGGAAATTAATCGGCTTTACGTTCTGTTAGACAACAGTTCGGAATTTTCTACGGAACTAGACACTAACAATCACTCTGCAAGTACTGACAGGGATGACATCGACGGCATATTTGAAATTAATGAGTTATTCCAGAATAAAATTCAAACAATTGAGAATTGTAATGACACTGATAGGCAGGACCTTTTTGAGATTTTACAAGCACATTCCACAGTTTTTACTCACAAAACAGGAACAATCAAGGGATTTCAATACCAATTTCGTGTTCGTGAGCATACTAAATTTTGTGTTAGACCATACGTAATTCCGGCGCATTATAGGGACCGTGTTAGAACAGAAATACGATCTATGCTTGACGAGGGCATTATTGAGCCTGCAGTAAGCTCATATAACAATCCGTTACATGTTGTTGAGAAGAAAAATGGATCGATCAGGCTTGTCTTAGATTCGAGACAAATCAATACTATCATTATTCCTGAAACAGACAGGCCGCAGACGATGGAAGAACTTCTTCAAAATTTTAATGGTGTAAAAGTGTTGTCTTCCATTGATCTCAGATCCAGCTTTTATCAGATCGAACTTCATCCAGAATGTAGAAAATACACAGCTTTCCTTTGTTTCGGCGTTTGTTATCAGTTTCGGAAACTTCCTTTTGGTTTGAACATTTCTTCAGCAGCATTCATTCGCGGGCTAAATTCCATATTACCTGAATTCTTAAAACGTCACATCACCTTATATGTAGACGATATTCTGATAGCAGAAGCCTCATGGGAACAACACAATCGCATCCTCAATAGCGTGTTACATATTTTTGCAGAATCTGGAATTACAGTTAACTTGGAAAAGTCTGAATTCGGTAGGTCAAAGGTGAGGTTTTTGGGACATATTATTTCTTCTGAAGGCATTCAGCCGGATCCTGAAAAGTTAGAAGCAATCAGAGCCATTCCAGTTCCATCTACAAAAAGACAAGTCCGCAGTATTCTAGGTCTCGTAAATTTTTACCGTCGTTTTCTGAATATGCAAATTCTTGTTACACCAAAACTTTGTTCTCTCACTGGAAAAAATACTATTTGGAACTGGGACGAACAAGCACAGTTGGAATTCAATTCTTTGAAAGAATCGCTACTTAACGCGCCAATACTAGCTCATCCAGATCTGTCACAAGATTTCTGCCTTAGCACGGATTCTTCTAAAGTCGGTCTTGGTGCCCATTTATTTCAAGAAGCCATAGAAAATGACACTACCGTTCATAAAACCATTGCTTTTGCTAGCCGAGTGCTAACAAAATCTGAAAAAAATTATTCCGTTACTGAATTAGAAGCTTTAGCTATCGTTTGGGCATTTAACAAATTCCGTTTCTTTCTTTCTGGTAAGCACGTAAAAGTATACAGTGATCATCGTGCATTACAATTTCTTATGTCTTCAAAATTAAATCATGACAGGTTAAAACGTTGGGCATTGTTTCTGCAAGAATTCCGCTTCACAATAGTCTACATTCCCGGTAAGGAGAACATTGTTGCGGACGCACTGTCACGCGCACCGGCTGGGCTTGAGAAAAGTACCACAGAAGGCAACCTCGAGAAAAATTTCAGTATTCTTTACATTCAGAAAGTCGCCTTTGAAAACTTCATCACCACATCTTTAAAGGACATTGCTCATGAACAAGATAAAGATCCGATTTGGAAAGACATCAAGAGCAAATGGCATGAAAAGACACACACTCAGATTCGGCATTATTATCTGGTTAGAAACCACATACTGTTCAAACGCTGCACTGTTGATGACAAGCTATGGGTACTTTGCATTCCTGACGATTTTGTTAATAAGCTCATTTGGTACATTCATTTCAGTTACGCACATTTTGGCCCACGAAAATGTTATCATATTCTTCAAACGACTTGTTATTTTAACAATATGGAAAAGCGAATTCGAAGAGTCTTGTCTATTTGTAAACTTTGTCAAAAGGCGAAACCATCTACTATCTCACATCGTGCTCCGCTGTTTCCTATCATTCCTTCTAAATTAAAAGAATTTGCTGCTGTTGATCTCTTGGGACCCCTTGTCAGAACATCCAATGGATTTTCGTACGTTCCTGTCGCTGTTGAACTTACTTCAAAATTTGTTTCTTTCACTCCGTTACGTAAAGCCACTGGACGATCTGTATCCAACGCCTTTGTTAAAAATTTCTTACGTGAAGTTGACCACGTTGCTAAAGTCATTTCAGATAACGGACCGCAATTCAGATCTGCTGTTTGGTCACGCATGCTTCGCAACCATAAAAGCAAACCTGTTTTTATTTCATTGTACTCACCACATTGTAACCCGTCTGAACGGATTATGAAAGAAATCAATAAGCTTTGCAGACTTTATTGTCACAGAAAGCATCAGCATTGGGACAGATATTTACACTTATTTCAAAATGTGCTGAATGAAATGCCTCATGATTCCACTGCTTTACCACCCACTCTTGTACTAAAGAATGAAGAACCACCGAACAGAATCAGAGAGCTTGTACCTTTCCTGAATACACATAAACTTCGACACAAAGACATAATTGATTTGGCTCTTAAAAATATAAAATCTGCAGCAGACAAAAGGAGAAAACTACACGGTAAAGCAAATGCAAAGAAATTGTATATTGGTCAGAAAGTTCTCATTAAGGCTCATTCATTGTCACATAAGAAGAAACACTTGAGTCACAAATTCTTTCTAGTTTACAATGGACCTTACAGAATCCGACGTATACCACATGATAATTGCGTTGAAGTTGAAACTCTGCGTACTAGGAAGAGTAAAGGTTTACACCACATTTCACATGTAAAACCGTTTATTGAAAGATAATCTGCTTTTTAACTTTGTCTTTGCCATATAACTTTTCCCTTTACATTACTAGTATGCTGTGTTAGACTTAAGAAACTGTTAACATACAACAATGTTTGAAGTTAAATATCCAGTCTAGAACCTAGGGAACATTTTTAAACAGAAATTACGAATGGATTGTGATAGTGAACAGACTACACAGTGTTGTATTTGTACATTCTTGCTTGTTAGTTGCACGATTACGTAACGACTATCAGGCTTACATACTTAGGACACATACTGGTACTGCTAATGAGATTTTAATGCAACATTTTGGTTTACTTGAAAATACATTCTGGGTTTAAAGTACTTTCTGTGAGATACCAGAGGACACAGTGGTTAGTTTATGTGACAGCTACACGATGTTATCACGACGCTACTAATGAGTGACAATTTACAATGTTGCTTTTGCAGTGTATCTGTTTTATATCTGCACAGTTTTCTGAATTCTTCTAGGAAGAAAAACATGTTTTAGTAGTACCTTTTGTGGTATAGCAACGGTGAGACAGCCTTTTTCGTGGTATAACAATACGTTACTGTACAGTACTTTCCTCATCACGGCAATAAGCGTAATAACTAAGATATCTATATGCAAAGCATTTCACTTTTGTGTATCATGAGGTAAGTACATTGACTTTAGCAGAACTTTGCTTACAGAGGACGATAACTACGACAGTTCCACAGAATTATCTTACAGCAAGACGCGCATTTAGCGCTACAGGACACGCATTTCAGTGATTAATCTTATAGTTAAAACACTTATTTTTAAAGATTTTTTAATTACAAAGAAAGTTTTCCGTGATACATTTCATTCCATTGCTGTAATTTGTAACACCTGAGGGTATAATTACATTTATCCTCAGGGGGTACACGCCTACTTTGTGTACCATGTGTGTGGCAACCACAAGGACCCTAGCTAATATGGTATTTGCTTATACAACTTTACACATCGGTACCATATTTCTCTAACACACAAATTACACAGCTATCTGATCATTTAACTGAGACAGACAAACGTTTTTACTACATCAGTGACAGATGTTTACGTAATTACACAGTTGGATAACTTCACACTTACGAAATTGTATTTTGTCTGTACTTTGAGAAATGCTCATATTTTTCGGACCCATTGTGATACTATGAGAGCTTTGAATGATGTATTTGGTATGAGATCATGATTTTAAAGTACGTTTGAGGCAGATGACACTTTTGACATGAGCAGAGAATTTTTTTTAGGTTTTGAAATTATTGCAGAAAGCTACGACGTTTTTGAGATTTGACTGAGGTGTTATGATGTTATTATTACCATGACGATGTGTACTATGCTGTTGAGATATGTTTATGATCAATAAGATGATGCTACCGTATATGAGGAATAAGAAGTATGTTGGAAACCAAGAATCGTATTTTAAGAGTTATGAAATGTGTGTATATGAGTGAATGTATCACAATGATGGCGAAAATTTTTTGGACACTTATATTTATAGGGTTTTGTTTCTACAGATTTGTAACGCAAATTCTTGACCTGTGAAATATTTTTATGTGAGACTGTCACTGTAGCGGAAACTGCTGTCGTAAATATTTCCGTAAGAAAGTTAAGTGACCACCTGCACGTAATGCATCACGGGCACCCACCTGGGCGACAGCCGCCCGAAAAAAAAAGCCATTAGCCTTTCAGCGGCACAGGTAGAAAAAAAAAAGGCGACGCCTTTATAATGACAAGTGTCTTTCTACGAGAGTTGAGAGCTACTGACTTATGAAATGTCACATGACTATTGAATGATATTTTAATGCTTTGCTTTTCGTAGTTGCTTATTTCACTTGATATCTGGTTTCCAGCTGTGTTACAGCATTGGTTTCATAAAATAAAATTAAATGCATTTGCTAATGTGAACACTTTCTGTCAACAGATCTATTAAATAATAATTTTGTGATCCACATTCTTCAAAAAAGGAGCACTTGGAAAGGAAAGAACAATAAGAAGGGACTAGTAACAGTGACTGCATACATAATATTCTTTTCAGGTACATGGTAATATTTTTTTTACAATAAGTTGTTGTGGTGCACCACTTTAATTACTTAGACATTAAGATGTGATTATACATTTCCCTTATCTGCATTGTTATCTTTAGTGTACTATTTTTTCTGCTTGAGCTATGTCATGTTTCGATATAAGCTGCTGTTTGCCAGGCATAGTGCTACTGAACTTTAATTTGTGTTACTCTGCTAAGCCAGATTTTTTTTTTTTTTTTTTTTTTGCTGCACATTGCCTCATATTAGTTGTAATGTTGAATTGCTTGGTAATTTAGATTTACTGTAGCTTGCTTTGCGATTTTCCATTTTTTTTTCATTGCTGTTTATATTAATTGTTTTATGTGCTGCTGCATTGCCTCGTCCCTTAGTTTAGCATCTGAGCTCAGTAGATTTAAGTTAGCTTAAGAGGGGGTAGCCTCTAAGAGAATGAGTTGCGATGAATTGGAAGAAATGCATTGAGAAGTTATACAAAAAAAAGTACAGAAAACAGGTTTAGGTAGGATTTTCTTGGAAATAAATGTTGAGGTAAGAAATGTGTGAACATATAAATACAGAAAGCATGCTTAGATAGAATTTTTTTGGTGGAAACAAAGGATGAAATAAGAGGAAAGATATATGAAGTTTTGGGTTGGACTGCAGTACCAAATGTTACTCTGAAAACGAACCCTGTCCTTTCCTATTGGTGTTATCCCACTATGTGTTTGTGTACCCTTGTGTATTTGTGTTTTTCCTGTCTTTATGTGTTTATCTGATAAGACTTATATTTTAGAATTTTTCTAATACTAAGCTACATTCACTATGATGAGGAATACTGTTATCCTCAAATATAATTTGCATTAATAATATGTTATTTACCTTGTAAATAAGCTTAGACATTATTTATTCTGTTTTGTTTTAATGCTCATGTGTAAAGTTGATGTTCCAAAAGTTATTCTGATCTTTTATCTATGTACTCATGTCATAATTCCTGTAACACTGATGTATATGTTAGTTCGATTCTTTTGTAAAGCCTGTACTACAAATGTTATCTGTATTATTATGTTTTTAATGATGTATTTTGTACCTTTGTAATTATATTTTCGTGTTATAATATTGTAATTGACACCAGTTAATCAAATTAAGTAACTTGTAAGTTACATTTCACTGCACACGTTTCTGTTGGTCATAGCATATATGGACAATATGTGAGAAGTAGGGACTGTTAGTGTTTGCACGTGTGTTAATAATTCAGCAAGGGACTGGATAACAGCATTGCTGGTTCTAAGGACAATTCCAAAAACTTTGTGAGTGCACAAGTGGTGGTTTATGGACTTGCTATATTCTCCGCAAGACTCTTCGATGGCGAATGTGCACCTGCACAATTGCAACAGATGGCTGCTGGCCATCTCTACAAGGACTACAGTGGGTCTGCATCTATGATGACCCACCAACGCCATTATTTCTACAAGGACTGCAGTGGGTCTGCACCTCTGGTGGCCCACCAATACCACAATCTCTACCAGGACTACAGTGGGTCTGCTCTGTGATGACCTACCTACCAATATTCTTCAAAACGTCGAATGACTCTGCTGTGGGTTTGCTCTGTTGTGGCCCATTATCTGTCAGCATGTCAAGAGTCAGCACTGTCTTTACGTTGGAAGGACAACGCTACTTCTTCAAGACTGCATGGAAATGCACTACTTCCGTGTGCATTTTCTTTTACTGCTCAGACTTTGAGAAAAACACTGCTATTCTACTGTTATGTACGATTAGGACTGTCTTCATGGACTGTGAGAAAATTTTAGCTTTTGACCAACATTGTATCAATAAGTGTGTGCATTTGATTTCTTTGTTATTGTAATTATGAAAAATTTTTTTCAAATCTGTATTGGCCACTGCCCAATCCAATTTGTAAAATTTTCTGTGGGGAGCATGGGGGCTATGTAAGTAGGCTGTTTAGGTTTTTTTATTGGTAACGCCACCTCTGTATGAAAATCACTGGCTGTGCTGTGGGCAGTCTGTGTCTGCTTTGCATTGTTGTAATACTCGCCATTGTAGTGTTAGGCAGCTGGCTGTGAACAGCGCGTAGCGTTGCGCAGTTGGAGGTGAGCCGCCAGCAGTAGTGGATGTGGGGAGAGAGATGGCGGAGTTTTGTAATTTGTCATGAACTGCTATATTTATATATGATGATATCAAGGTAAATACATTGTTTGTTCTCTATTAATATCTTTCATTTGCTAACTATCCCTATCAGTAGTTAGTGCCTTCCATAGTTTGAATCTTTTATTTAGCTGGCAGTAGTGGCGCTCGCTGTATTGCAGTAGCTTGAGCAGCGAAGATTTTTGTGAGGTAAGTGATTTGTGAAAGGTATAGTTTAATGTTAGTCAGGGCCATTCTTTTGTAGGGAATTTTGAAAGTCAGATTGCGTTGCGCTAACAAAATATTGTGTGTCAGTTTAAGCACAGTCATGTATAATTGTTGAAAGGGGACGTTTCAGGATGGAGATGTCTTTTGAACATCGTCCCAGATGTGCTCAATTATGTTCATGGCTGGGGAGTCTGGTGGCCAGAGGAAGTGTTTAAACTCAGAAGAGTGTTTCTGGCGCCACTCTGTAGCAATTCTGAAACTGTGGGTTGTCCTGCTGGAATTGGTCAAGTCCATCGGAATCCACAATGGACATGAATGGATGCACGTGATCAGACAGCATGCTTACGTTCGTGTTACTTGTCAGAGTAGTATCTAGGAATATCAGGAGTCTAACTTCATGACATGCAGGATCTACGGATTCATGGGATAGTCTACTTACCCGTAAACGTCCATCCGCACGATCCAATTTGAAAAGAGACTCGTCCGACAAGGCATGTTGCTTCCAGTCATCAATAGTCAAATGTCGGTGTTGAGGAGCCCAGGAGAGACGTAAAGCTTAGTGTCGTGCAGTCATCAAGAGTACAGGAACGGGCCTTCGGATCCGAAAGCCAATATCCATGATGTTTCGTTGAATCGTTCGCACGCTGACACTTGTTGACAGCCCAGCATTGAAAGTTGCAGCAATTGGTGGAAGAGTTGCACTTCTGTCACGTTCATCTACCTCTAAATCATACTCTACAAGCTACCTAATGGAGTGTGGCGGAGGGTACCGAAAGTACCTTCGGTACGACTATCTGATCCTTCCAATCCTGCTGCACTCTCCAATAGTGCGTGGGAAGAATTATTGTCGATAAGCCTCTGTATTGGCTCTAATTTCTCGAATTTTCTCGTAGTCGTCAATACGCAAGACGTATGTGGGGGGGGGGGGGGGGGGGGAAGTAATACGTTGTCTGACTCCACCTGAAAAGCGCTGTCCCAAAATTTCGATGTTAAATATCTCCGTGATACGCATCGCCTCTTTTGTAAGTCTGCCAGTGGAGCTTCTTCACCATCTCCGCAACGCTCTCTCGCCTGCTAAACGAACCCGTGACGAAACGCGTCGCCCTTCGTTGGATCTTCTCTATCTCCTCTATCGGTCCTACCTGATACCGAGCGAGGTGGGTCAGTGGTTAACACACTGGACTGGCATTCGGGAGGACGTCGGTTCGACCCCGCGTCCGGCCATCCTGATTTAGGTTTTCCGTGATTTTCCTAAATCACTCCAGGCAAATGCCGAGATGGTTCCTCTGAAAGAGCATGGCCTACTTCCTTGCCCGTCCTTCCCTGATCCGACGAGACCGATGACCTCGCAGTTTGGTCTCCCCTCAAACGACCCCAACCCCAACCCAGTCCTACCTGATAGGGAGCCCAGATTGATTAACAATACTCAAGAATCTGGTGAACAAGCACCTTATAAGCCACTTCTTTGGTGGATGAGTTACATTTCGTTAATATTCTCCCGATGAATCTGAGTCTGGTGTCTGCTTCTTCCCACTATCTGTTTTATATGGTCATTCAACTTAAGGTCACTCTGGATAGGTCCAGCTGTTTGTCATAAATAGTTGCACGATCCTCTTCAGTTGTTTTTGGTCTCGTTCTTGCTGGATCTTTTGCCGGCCGCAACGATGTCGCGATCTGATGTTTTACCTCATTCCTGAGATTCACGGTACATTCGTGTAATGGTCGTCCGGAAAAATCCCCACTTCATCGCTACCTCGGAGATGCTCTTTCCCATCGCTCATGCGCTGACTATAGCATCACGTTCAAACTCAATTAAATCTGGATAACCTGCCATTATAGCAGCAGCAGCCGATCTAACAACGTCGCCAGATACTTGTCTTACGTAGGCCTTGCAGACCGCAGCGCCATATTCTGCCTGTTTACATATCTCTGTATTTCAATACGCATGCCTATACCAGTCTCTTTGACGTTGGACTGCATTATGTTTTCATCATTTCCTTGGGAGTGACCACACTCACATTCATACGAAAACCTAAAACGGGCAGGGGTACAAATTAGGTGCGTCGATAAGATATTCCTATCATATGACACGCGTATTGTCATTAATGCATTGTATGACACAACGATTCGGTGGACTTGTCATCAAACGTGTGCTTTTCCCATTCGAAAGCCACTTTCTTTAGATTGTTAGTCCAGTAGTTGTGGAGAATCAACCTTCATTATAGGTCCTTTCCTTACGTCTCGCTGCTACAAACATACATTTTAATACAGCGAATAGCAGAAGAAAACGGTTTGAGGGAGGTTAGAACACGGCTCGCATGCGTGGCAGTTTAAAACCGTGACCACTTTACCACCACGCCGTTACTTGGTCAGTTTTCTCTGTATTTGCACTTCCTGTCCTTCGACCGTTCATTGTTTGTATCACGCTTTTTGTCACATTTCAGCACGCCTACTTCCTCTTTCCATTCTTCATCTGTGTTCAGGATTTTACGGGCTGTCCACTTGGAGCTTCTACCATAAAACCTGAGGCGGATGCGATTGGGAGTTTTCCTTTAAGTAAACTGTAATTTTATTTATATTGAAGTGTTGATCAGATGAAAGAATCATCTGTCTTCAATTTATCGCGGGTATTAACAGGTTTCTTTTGCAATTTGTCATGCAATGCTCTGCATGCCATTTCCCAAAGAGTCTCTTTATAGTCCTGCAACATAAATTACGAAATCATCCCTGTGGTGTAGAGACACCCAACTGCAAGTGGTGCAAAATAGTTCAAATTCAAATGACTCTGAGCACTATGGGACTTAGCTTCTGAGGTCATCAGTCCCCTAGAACTTAGAACTACTTAAACCTAACTAACCTAAACACATCACACACACCCATGACCGAGGCAGGATTCGAACCTGCGACCGCAGCAGCAGCACGGTTCCAGACTGTAGCCCCTAGAACCGCTCGACCACCACGGCCTGCTGCAAAATAGTCCTCGATCAGTATTAACTCGTCTATCTTCTAGCAGTAGATCAAAAATCCCTTGCAATTTGATTTCTTCATCTGTCTGTTCCATCTTCCGCTTGGTCCTTGAAATTTTCTTCTGTCTTGTGGATGGTAATGGAGCATTCATTTGTGTAACATTTCATTACACTTCTTCAGCACTGTTTCCAGAATGTTCAGCTACTACTGTATTTCTTTCTATCAAAGTTTTTCTCTTTTGTCAAACCTATAACCTACCCTTATAATTTCTTCCCTGCAGCTTGATATTTGCTTTCTTCCTTTCGCCCCTGTTAGAAATTGTTCACTGATATTGTCCTATAGAGTTTTGTAATTGTATGTTTTCTGTGTATTCTCCTGTATGTATTTCGAAAGATATCTACAAGTATAACTGACATTTTCAGCTTATGTTCTATATCTGCTTCACTGGCGTAAATACCCTGCAACATAGAAACGTAACCTGCGCCTTAGCATTGGTCCAGAGTACAATCTTGCAACGCACTGGTAGAAGATATTATTACCATGATTTTTGGCATAAACATTTTGGGATTATGTGCTTCTATACTAACCATGTGGAACGAATAACGGTCTAGATGTACCCGGCCCCATTAAATTCTGCATTACGACGTTAAGAAGCTGTCTTCTTTCAAAATATACTCCTCTGCTTACAATGTTGACCTTGTGTATCGTAGTGGGACGAAGCCCCACTCGAAGTTTTCATCCTTGCTTGGAAACAAATGTAGCTGGTAATTTTACTCCAGACTGAGTTGATTAAACTTGGCAGGGTCGTTTTTCTGTCCTAGAGAGAAGGGGAGGTTCAAATTGTGGTTTATACTGCGTCGCTGTATATCTCTAGCTATATAACGTTACGTGAAACAATGCACCGTCGGATTAGCAAAATTATGGATATCAGCAATGTTGTTTAAATGCGCTATAGCGTAGGGATTAAATCACAATGTTCGAACACCCCATATCGTATCTATTTAGTCACTGTAACTTGATTAAACAGAGGTTTATGCATTTCATTAGTTTTGAAAGTCCATTCTGATTTGCAGAAATACTCAAAATCTAGCAAAACGAAAGTTCTTGTATGTAGCTAATATGAGATTGACAATTAGTGACTACGTAGATCAAACTTGACCTCAAGCGCCTTCTATTATTTACCACAAGGCATTTTTAAAAGTTCTGATTTAATATTTTTTTCCTTTCTGAAATTAATGAAATCGCTGTTATTAAGGCAGTTTCCCACATAACTGTTCCAGGATCAAATTCAAGAGAAAATACAATCTTCTTCAACTTCGGGAACTGCGTGAAACGAAACTTTTCAAAAAACACTGTTTCATTACGGTAAATGTCTCCAGCAGTTTCAGTAGGCCTCTGTCTCACAGTGCATCTCAGTACTGCCTTACACCTTGAAGTTATTGTAGACACTTCAGCGAAGTCAGTGTTCAGAAAAATAATTCTTCACTACTTTAGTCAAATAAAGATCTCGACGACAACAGTATTTTAGCGATGAACTGGATGTTTTATTTTTCACAATAAAACATATACTCATATATGTAAACATGTGTCCAGTCTGGAAGTATGACTAGAATTCTTTACATTTTACAAAATTTTTTGTGATACAATTGTTTAACAATAAATTCATAGAATTTTAACAATGATGGAGCGATATTGTCGCAGATAATAACCTCCGGCACTATGAGATAGGTAATAACCTCCGGCGCTATCAGATGAAGTGCCTCTCACTGTCAAACGCTGATACGAGAGTAGCCCCACTGGAATACCTTGTTGGAAACTTCCTCGAATACATATAACAAACCAAAAAGAGATACACGTTTTAGCATACATTGTTAACATAAACTGATGACAAAAATTATTCACATAAACAGGGCTTCCTGAGTTCGCTTAAGCACAGAAGTAAGGACATTGTGCATCCGAATTGGCGCACTAGACTCTGGAGTCATGTTCAGGAACGGATGGCTCGTAGACTTGTCCAATCATCATTCTTCTTGATATCCTTGGCTTCCACAAATCACTTACGGTAGTTTCTACTTTATCTGGAAACAAATGCTATGGTTTATTTGTTGGTTCATCATGGTCCAGTTCGACATTATATCCCATCTGTAATAATAACAAATACCCTGTTAAACCACGATCTTCATAATTCCGCTTAAACATCTTACAAGGGAACCTCCCCATCGCACCGCCCCCCCCAGATTTAGCTATAAGTTGGAACAGTGGATAGGCCTTGAAAAACTGAACACAGATCAATCGAGAAAACAGGAAGAAGTTGTGTGGAACTATGAAAAAAATTTGCAAAATATACGAACTGAGTAGTTCACGTGCAACATGTGCAACTTCAAGGTTAATGTGCAGTCAGGAGCGCCGTGGTCCTGTGGGTAGATAGATGGCGCTGTAATAGTCACAAACATATGGCTCAAAATTTTCGGCAAACAGTTGGTAACAGGTATGTTTTTTAAATTAAAATACAGAACGTAGATACGTTTGAACATTTTATTTCGGTTGTTCCAATGTGATACATGTACCTTTGTGAACTTACCATTTCTGAGAACGCATGCTATTACAGTGTGCTTACCTGTAAATACCACATTAATGCAATAAATGCTCAAAATGATGTCCGTCAACCTCAGTGCATTTGACAATGCGTGTAACGACATTCCTCTCAACACCGAGTAATTCGCCTTCCGTAATGTTCGCACATGCATTGACAATGCGCTGACGCATGTTATAAGGCGTTGTCTTTGGATCACGATGGCAAATGTGCTTCAACTTTCCCCACAGAAAGAAGTTCGGGGACGTCAGATCCGGTGAACGTGCGGGCCATGGTATGGTGCGTCGACGACCAATCCACCTGTCATGAAATATGCTATTCAATACCGCTTCAACCGCACGCGAGCTATGTGCCGGACATCCATCATGTTGGAAGTACATCGCCATTCTGTCATGCACTGAAACATCTTGTAGTAACATCGGTAGAACATTACGTAGGAAAGCAGCATACATTGCACCATTTAGATTGCCATCGATAAAATCGGGGCCAGTTATTCTTCCTCCCATAATGCCGCACCATACATTAACCCGCCAAGGTCGCTGATGTTCCACTTGTCGCAGCCATCGTGGATTTTCCGTTGTCCAATAGTGCATATTATGCCAGTTTACGTTACCGCTTTTGGTGAATGCCGCTTCGTCGCGAAATAGAACGCTTGCAAAAAATCTGTCCTCGTCCCGTGATTTCTCTTGTGACCAATGGCAGATCTGTACACGAAGTTCAAAGTCACCGCCATGCAATTCCTGGTGCATAGAAATATGGTACGGGTGCAATCTATGTTGATGTAGCATTCTCAACACCGACGTTTTTGAGATTCCCTATTCTCTTGCAGTTTTTCTGCTACTGATGTACAGATTAGCCGCGACAGCAGCTAAAACACCAACTTGGGCATCATCATTTGTTGCAGGTCGTGCTTGACGTTTCACATGTGGCTGAACACTTCCTGCTTCCTTAAATGACCTAACTATCCGGTGAATGGTCCGGACACTTGGATGATGTCGTCCAGGATACCGAGCACTATACATAACACAATTCCATTTGGCATTTTGATCACAGCTGCCATACATCAACACGATATCGACCTTTTCCGCAATTGGTAAACGGTCCATTTTAACACGGGTAATGTACCACGAAGCTAATACCGTCCGCACTGGCGGAATGTTGCGTGATACCACGTACTTATACGTTTGCGACTATTACAGCGCCATGTATAACAAAGAGAAAAAAGTGTTCCAAATAAAACATTCATATTTCTTTACCTACTACACGAATATGTAATAAAAATGGGGGTTCCTAATTTAAAAAACACAGTTGATATCCGTTTGACCTATGGCAGCGCCATCTAGCGGGAAAACCATAGCGCCATCTGGTTTCCTCGTTCAAGCTAGACGAGTTTCGTTCTTTGTAGTTTTTTCGTTTGATGCTTATTTCGTGAGATATTCGACCTGGCCACTATCAGTGGTTCACCCTGTACATATATCTATCAATTCATGACATCCATCTTTACAAATTTGCTTTATCTGGCGGTTGCACGTCCAGGTCGTCCGCTTATAGCAACCCCTCAAAATTCCCCACATCCACCACTGCTGGCGGCTCGCCTCTAACTGTCCAACGCGACGTGCTGTTCACGTCCAACTCCCCAACAGTACACAAGCGAATATTCCAACAACGAGTCCAACCAGCCACAGACTCCACACAGCACAGTCAGCGATTTTCATAGAGAGCGCTTTGTGGCGTTACCAATATAAAAACCTAAACAGCCTACTTACAACGGCTGTAGCAGGAACGAGTCAAATGGAGTAATATACACAATGTAATGTAGTCGAATACTGTGTGTAAGTGCACTGTTATACAGTGCATGCGCAGCGTATCGTGATGAGATGTTCCTGGAATAAATAACCGCTCATAAAATGTCAGTAACGAATTTACCTCTTTTAATGTACTATTTAACGGGGACGCCGCTACTGATAACAGGTTCCATACGATTCAGTTACCCATTCAGCTGTAATCGCATGAGTGCTCTGATGTTTACTGGATTCATTTTGGTTTTAAGAAGCTATTTTCCGCGATACACAGCTACAGTAGTGATTTTGCAGTAGTACTGACTTTTGTAAACCGTTGGAAAACAAGACTCAATTTTGCCATGACATTACTAACAAGGGAACCTCTTCATCGCACCCCCCTCAGATTTAGTTATAAGTTAGCAGAGTGGATAGGCCTTGAAAAACTGAACACAGATCAATAGAGAAAAGTGCTGGTATCTTATGCAACCGTAGTTCAAAACACTACCCATCTAAAACAGCCACGGTATAGTGTCCGTATAATAGTGTGTACAGTCGAGCTGCCAGCAGCCGCAACAGCGTCCCGGGGCGCCAGCCCCACAAATACGTGTTATGTGAGTAACACCATATCGCACTGCAGACGCGGACGTTAATTTACGTACTCGTGGTCATATAATCACGGGATATCGCTCATGTATCCTTCCACAAGTGTGTTCTGAGGCAGGCGCTCTGCCCAGGCAGGACCACATATGTCATGAGCTCTGAGCAAGTAACAGGCGCTTCATGTCACCGCTACGTGAGTCTTCTGTGGAAACCACCTGTTACTGCCGCTGCCAATCCCGTTGCCCACCAAGGTCCTGCCCTCGTCCTCAACCACGTCTGACGTCACGCTCCAGTCATCTGCTCACAGAGCACCACTTCAAAGCATTACACTACTGGCCATTAAAATTGCTACAACACGTAGATGACGTGCTACAGACGCGAAATTTAACCGACAGGAAGATATGCAAATTATTAGCTTTTCAAGAGCATCACACAAGGTTGGCGCCGGTGGCAACACATACAACGTGCTGACATGAGGAAAGTTTCCAACCGATTTCTCATACACAACAGCAGCTTACCGACGTTGCCTGGTGAAACGTTGTTGTGATGCCTCGTGTAAGGAGGAGAAATACGTACCATCACGTTTTCGACTTTGATAAAGGTCGGATTGTAGCATATCGCGATTGCGGTTTATCGTATCGCGACATTACTGTACGCGTTGGTAAAGATCCAACAACTGTTAGCAGAATATGGAATCGGTGGGTTCAGGAGCGTAATACGGAACGCCGTGCTGCATCCGAACGGCCTCGTATGACTAGCAGTCGTGATGAGAGGCATCTAATCCGCATGGCTGTAACGGATCGTGCAGCCACGTCTCGATCCCTGAGTCAACAGATGGGGACGTTTGCAAGACAACAACCATTTGCACCAACAGTTCGACGTCGTTTGCAGCAGCATGGACTATCAGCTCGGAGACCATATCTGCGGTTACCCTTGACGCTGCATCACAGACAGGAGCGCCTGCGATAGTGTACTCAACGACGAACCTGGGTGCACGAATGGCAAAACGTAATTTTTTCGGATGAATCCAGGTTCTGTTTACAGCATCATGATGGTCGCATCCGTGTTTGGCGACATCACGGTGAACGCACATTGGAGGCGTGTATTCGTCATCACCATACTGGCGTATGACACGACGTGATGGTATGGGGTGCCATTGGTTACTCGTCTCGGTCAGCTCTTGTTCGCATTGACGGCACTTGGAACAGTGCAAGTTACATTTCAGATGTGTTACGACCCGTGGCTCTACCCTTCATTCGATCCCTGCGAAACCCTACATTTCAGCAGGATAATGCACGACCGCATGTTGCAGTGCCTGTACGAGCCTTTCTGGATACAGAAAATGTTCCTGCTGCCCTGGCCAGCACATTCTCTAGATCTCTCACCAATTGAAAACGTCTGGTCAATGGTGGCCGAGCAACTGGCTCGTCACAATACGCCAGTCACTACTCTTGATGAACTGTGGTATCGTGTTGAAGCTGCATGGGCAGCTGTACCTGTACACGCCATCCAAGCTCTGTTTGACTCAATGGCCAGGCGTATCAAGGCCATCATTACGGCCAGAGGTGGTTGTTCTGGGTACTGGTTTCTCAGGATAAGCACCCAAATTGCGTGGAAATGTAATCACATGTCAGTTCTAGTATAATATATTTGTCCAATGAGAACCCGTTTATCGTCTGCATTTCTTCTTGGTTTAGCAATTTTAATGGCCAGTAGTGTAGTTGAGTCTGCCCACAGCCACCGAGCAAACCCTGGACACACGGAATCTCATTCCACCCGCGGCTCGCATGACCAGCACGTGTGCCGGCCTCAGGCAGCAATGTAAACTACTGGACCACTAAATGCGGCTTGTATTGAGGTACAATTCTGTTATTTTAACTCAACTGTATATGGACAACCCAGAGCCTTATCGAAATAGAAATTGATGATGTGTGAATTAACCCATTATACGTCATAACTATACACTACATAGCTATACAGTTCCTACTGTTCTTTCAATATTTCTTAGTTTGTTGGTATGGAGTAAACCAAGTCAGACGTACCTGTTGCTAATGAGAAACCACAACGCAGCTGAGGAAGACATATTTTAAAAGTAGAAGTTCTTAGCTAAACCAGCTGCCTTTCACGTATGAATTAGAATAAGAATTAATCTTTTCAAAAAATGCTTTAAATGGCTCTAAGCACTATGGGACTTAACATCTGCAGTCATCAGTCCTCTAGACTTAGAGCTACTTAAACCTAACCAACCTAAGGACATCACACACATCCAAGCCCGAGGCAGGTTTCGAATCAGCGACATTAGCAGCGGCGCGGCTCCGGATTGAAGCACCTAGAACCGCTCGGCCACAGCGGCTGGCAATAATCTTTTCATGACCAGTGGTGATCCCTTTTTTTATCAGATACTGGAAAATTTTTTTGCCAATTTCGGCCTTATTTTCTGTCAGCTTCCGTTGTACTTTGCTTTTGTCTTCTTTCAGTAACTCTGCTCAGGAAAACATTATGCAGTTGAATAATACGTTCGTAAACATTGTACAGAAAGATCTCCATTATTCAGCAGGTTTTATTTTCAGTACGCTTCCAGCAGAACGTATAACCTAAGTGATAAACACCATGTACCGGCTTTTCATATCCAAGCTGAAAAATTTTCTTGTGACACACTCCTTGTACTTTGAACAGGAGTTCCTTCCACTAGTTGAGAACGTTATGCTGTATGACTAATGTTTAATTTACTCGTATACACTCCCACAATTTTATCGTGTTTCATTTATGTTGTAATTCTTCTGTTTACTATACTAATCACCATGGTAGAAACAATGTACTGACTAAGTACTGGAAAATTATACTAAAATAAAATAAACCATAAGCATAGCAGCAACATAAGTAAACAAGTAATGTAGCTGGGACTGGGCAGGATGGCAACATAATCACCATCCAGCCTTCCACTGTTCACCTACGACAAAATATTCTCGGAGAGAAACAATGCTAGATGTGTTTCACTTTGTAATTTTGTTCCAGGTGACGCTCAGTGTGAGCAGCACTATTAAAACTACAAGGGACAAAAACTGAAATTGGGGCCCCGCCTAGTCTGACACGGATTTATGATTTCGTTCATACCTTTTAATTTGACGCGAGCATGTGGTGAAACTCTCACTGCTAGCACAGACCCATAGGGACATCTGAAATGATTTACTTCACACCAAGAATCTAAGAAATATGGAGAGAGCAGCAACAGCAGACAGTTAGTTTTTAGTTCCACGCGACATCTATGCAGTACGTACAGTCATGCTCATAAATTAACGATAATTGCAGAATGTGGTGCCACACAACGTGGCACTACACAAAACTGGAAATAATAGCATAGTCACATAGGGAACACACACGACAAATATCTGTATGACCACGATATCGGTAATAAGTTGAGAAAACCATCCCGTAACACATGTGATACGAAACGCCACTGTTCCCTGTGCATGTACCCGAACATCATTATGGGATATGATCAACATGCTCACGTACACAGTCCGCACAACGGGTTGGCATACTCTGGATCTGGTGGTCGAGCAGCTGCTGGGGTATAGCGTCCCATTCTTGCACCAGTGCCTGTCGGAGCTCCTAAAGTGTCATAAGAGTTTGAAGACGTGCAGCGATACGTCGACCGAGAGCATCCCAGACGTACTTGAATGGGTTTAGGTCTGAAGAATAGGCAGGCCACTCTATTCGCCTGATATCATTTGTTTGAAGGTACTCCTCCACGATGGCAGCTAGGTGGGGCCGTGTGTTATCATCCATCAGGAGATAGTTGGGACCCACTGCACCCCTGAAAAGGCGGACATACTGGTGCAAAATGACGTCACGATACACCTGACCTGTTACAGTTGCTCTGTCAAAGACATGCAGGGGTGTACGTGCACCAATCAGAATCCTACTCCACACCGTCAAACCACGACATCCATACAGGTCCCTTTCAAGGACATTAAGGGGTTGGTATTTGGTTCCTCCCCCCCATGAACCATAGATCTTGCCGTTGGTGGGGAGGCTTGCGTGCCTCAGCGATACAGATAGCCGTACCGTAGGTACAACCACAACGGAGGGGTATCTGTTGAGAGGCCAGACAAACGTGTGGTTCCTGAAGAGGGGCAGCAGCCTTTTCAGTAGTTGCAAGGGCAACAGTTTGGATGATTGACTGATCTGGCCTTGTAACAATAACCAAAACGGCCTTGCTGTGCTGGTACTGCGAACGGCTGAAAGCAAGGGGAAACTACGGCCGTAATTTTTCCCGAGGACATGCAGCTTTACTGTATGATTAAATGATGATGGTGTCCTCTTGGGTAAAATATTCCGGAGGTAAAATAGTCCCCCATTCGGATCTCCGGGCGGGGACTACTCAAGAGGATGTCGTTATCAGGAGAAAGAAAACTGACGTTCTACGGATCGGAGCGTGGAATGTCAGATCCCTTAATCGGGCAGGTAGGTTAGAAAATTTAAAAAGGGAAATGGATAGGTTAAAGTTAGATATAGTGGGAATTAGTGAAGTTCGGTGGCAGGAGGAACAAGACTTCTGGTCAGGTGACTACAGGGTTATAAACACAAAGTCAAATAGGGGTAATGCAGGAGTAGGTTTAATAATGAATAGGAAAATAGGAATGCGGGTAAGCTACTACAAACAGCATAGTGAACGCATTATTGTGGCCAAGATAGATACGAAGCCCACACCTACTACAGTAGTACAAGTTTATATGCCAACTAGCTCTGCAGATGACGAAGAAATTGAAGAAATGTATGATGAAATAAAAGAAATTATTCAGAGAGTGAAGGGAGACGAAAATTTAATAGTCATGGGTGACTGGAATTCGAGTGTAGGAAAAGGAAGAGAAGGAAACGTAGTAGGTGAATATGGATTGGGGCTAAGAAATGAAAGAGGAAGCCGCCTGATAGAATTTTGCACAGAGCACAACTCAATCATAGCTAACACTTGGTTTAAGAATCATGATAGAAGGTTGTATACATGGAAGAACCCTGGAGATACTAAAAGATATCAAATAGATTATATAATGGTAAGACAGAGATTTAGGAACCAGGTTTTAAATTGTAAGACATTTCCAGGGGCAGATGTGGACTCTGACCACAATCTGTTGGTTATGACCTGTAGATTAAAACTGAAGAAACTGCAAAAAGGTGGGAATTTAAGGAGATGGGACCTGGATAAACTGAAAGAACCAGAGGTTGTACAGAGTTTCAGGAAGAGCATAAGGGAACAATTGAAAGGAATGGGGGAAAGAAATACAGTAGAAGAAGAATGGGTAGCTCTGAGGGATGAAGTAGTGAAGGCAGCAGACGATCAAGTAGGTAAAAAGAAGAGGGTTAGTAGAAATCCTTGGGTAACAGAAGAAATATTGAATTTAATTGATGAAAGGAGAAAATATAAAAATGCAGTAAATGAAGCAGGCAAAAAGGAATACAAACGTCTCAAAAATGAGATCGACAGGAAGTGCAAAATGGCTAAGCAGGGATGGCTAGAGGACAAATGTAAGGATGTAGAGGCTTATCTCACTAGGGGTAAGATAGATACTGCCTACAGGAAAATTAAAGAGACCTTTGGAGATAAGAGAACCACATGTATGAACATCAAGAGCTCAGATGGAAACCCAGTTCTAAGCAAAGAAGGGAAAGCAGAAAGGTGGAAGGAGTATATAGAGGGTCTATACAAGGGTGATGCACTTGAGGACAATGTTATGGAAATGGAAGAGGATGTAGATGAAGATGAAATGGGAGATACGATACTGCGTGAAGAGTTTGACAGAGCACTGAAGGACCTGCGTCGAAACAAGGCCCCCGGAGTAGACAAAATTCCATTGGAACTACTGACGGCCTTGGGAGAGCCAGTCCTGACAAAACTCTACGATCTGGTGAGCAAGATGTACGAAACAGGCGAAATACCCTCAGACTTCAAGAAGAATATAATAATTCCAATCCCAAAGAAAGCAGGTGTTGACAGATGTGAAAATTACCGAACCATCAGTTTAATAAGCCACAGCTGTAAAATACTAACACGAATTCTTTAGAGACGAATGGAAAAATTAGTAGAAGCCGACCTCAGGGAAGATCAGTTTGGATTCCGTAGAAATACTGGAACACGTGAGGCAATACTGACCTTACGACTTATCTTAGAAGAAAGATTAAGGAAAGGCTAACCTACGTTTGTAGCATTTGTAGACTTAGAGAAAGCTTTTGACAATGCTGACTGGAATACTCTCTTTCAAATTCTAAAGGTGGCAGGGGTAAAATACAGGGAGCGAAAGGCTATTTACAACTTGTACAGAAACCAGATGGCAGTTATAAGAGTTGAGGGACATGAAAGGGAAGCAGTGGTTGGGAAGGGAGTAAGACAGGGTTGTAGCCTCTCCCCGATGTTATTCAATCTCTATATTGAGCAAGCAGTAAAGGAAACAAAAGAAAAATTTGGAGTAGGTATTAAAATCCATGGAGAAGAAATAAAAACTTTGAGGTTCGCCGATGACATTGTAATTCTGTCAGAGACAGCAAAGGACTTGGAAGAGCAGTTGAACGGAATGGATGGTGTCTTGAAGGGAGGATATAAGATGAACATCAACAAAAGCAAAACGAGGATAATGGAATGTAGTCGAGTTAAGTCGGGTGATGCTGAGGGTATTAGATTAGGAAATGAGACACTTAAAGTAGTAAAGGAGTTTTGCTATTTGGGGAGCAAAATAACTGATGATGGACGAAGTAGAGAGGATATAAAATGTAGACTGGCAATGGCAAGGAAAGCGTTTCTGAAGAAGAGAAATTTGTTAACATCGAGTATAGATTTAAGTGTCAGAAAGTTATTTCTGAAAGTATTTGTATGGAGTGTAGCCATGTATGGAAGTGAAACATGGACGGTAAATAGTTTGGACAAGAAGAGAATAGAAGCTTTTGAAATGTGGTGCTACAGAAGAATGCTGAAGATTAGATGGGTAGATCACATAACTAATGATGAAGTATTGAATAGGATTGGTGAGAAGAGAAGTTTGTGGCACAACTTGACCAGAAGAAGGGATCGGTTGGTAGGACATGTTCTGAGGCATCAAGGGATCACCAATTTAGTATTGGAGGGCAGCGTGGAGGGTAAAAATCATAGGGGGAGACCAAGAGATGAATACACTAAGCAGATTCAGAAGGATGTAGGTTGCAGTAGGTACTGGGAGATGAAGAAGCTTACACAGGATAGAGTAGCATGGAGAGCTGCATTAAACCAGTCTCAGGACTGAAGACCACAACAACAACAACATTTGGTTCCTGGTTCATGCCAGATGAAACTCCGACGAGAATCACTGTTCAGACTATACATGGAATCGTCTGTGAACATAACCTGGGTCCACTGTTCCGATGAGCATGTACTTGTGTTCTTGACACAAGGCTTTACGGGCTCTCCTGTGACCAGGCGTCGGTGGAATGCACCTTGCAGCTCTCCAGGCGAATGAACCATGTCTGTTGAGTCGTCTGTAGACTGTGTGTCTGGAGACAACTGTTCCAGTGGCTGCGGTAAGGTCCAGAGCAAGACTACCTGCGGCATTGATTGTGAGATATCGGTCTTCTTGTGGTGTTGTACACTGTGGACGTCCCATATTGTAGCACCTGGACACGTTGCCATAATCTTCAGATCACACTTTGTGGCACACGTGCTACGACCTGCTGTGTTTGACCAGCCTCCAGTCGCCCTAGTATTCTACCCCTCATAACGTCATCAATATGTGTTCTTTGAGCCATTTTCAACACACAGCCACCATTAGCACGTCTGGAAACGTCTGCACACTTACTCGATGCACCGTACTCTGACATGCAACAAGACACCTCTGCGTATGTGGACTGCTGCCAGCGCCACCGTGCATAGACCGCAGGTCAAATGCACCGCATGGTCATACCCCAAGGTGATTTAAACCCGCAAACCGCCCACCAGAGCGTTGTTTCACCATGTATCAGCATTATCCTCAATTTATGAGAGTGAGTGTAGTAGTAGTAGTAGTTGTTGTTGTTGTGGTCTTCGGTCCTGAGACTGGTTTGATGCAGCTCTCCTTACTAATTTATCCTGTGCAAGCTCCTTCATCTCCCAGTACCTACTGCAACCTACATCCTTCTGAATCTGCTAAGTGTATTCATCTCTTGGTCTCCCTCTACTATTTGTACCCTCCACGCTGCCCTACAATACTAAATTTGTGATCCCTTGATGCCTCAGGACATGTCCTACCTACCGATCCCTTCTTCTAGTCAAGTTGTGCCACAAACTTCTCTTCTCCCCAGTCCTATTCAATAGCTCCTCATTAGTTACGTGATTTACCCACCTAATCTTCAACATTCTTCTGTAGCACAACATTTCAAAAACTTCTATTCTCTTCTTGTCCAAACTATTTATTGTCCATGTTTCACTTCCATACATTACTACACTCCATCACCCGACTTAATTCGACTACATTCCATCATCCTCGTTTTGCTTTTGTTGATGTTCATCTTATACCCTCCTTTCAAGACACTGTCCATTCCGTTCAACTGCTCTTCCACGTCCTTTGCTGTCTCTGACAGAATTACAATGTCATCGGCGAACCTCAAAGTTTTTATTTCTTCTCTCTGGATTTTAATACCTACCCCAAATTTTTCTTTTGTTTCCTTTATTGCTTGCTCAATATACAGATTGATTAACATCGGGGAGAGGCTACAAGCCTGTCTCACTCCCTTCCCAACCACTGCTTCCCCTTCATGCCCCTCGACTTTTATAACTGCCATCTGGTTTCTGTACAAATTGTAAATAGCCTTTCGCTCCCTGGATTTTACCCCTGCCACCTTTAGAGTGTAGTTAGGATGTGGAATGCGTTAATTCACACATTCCTAATTTTTATTTCAGTGAGGCTGTGGGTTGTTCATGAACAGAAGATTGAACGTAACAGAAGAGTAGCTCAATGAAATACGCATGTAGTGATACAGTGGTTTGCAATGCTGTTTCTCCACCCGGCCTAGCACACGAACTGGGAATGCGCGCAGCAGGCAGCACGATGTTTGACGTGTCCTGGGTTTGCTCGGTCCCTCTCGGAAGTAATCAGAGCAGTGCGACGTTTCAATTAGCAGAGCGGTGCGGCACTTTGCTGTCGGCAAACCTCTCTTAAGTTCTGCAGAATGGTGGTGTTAGCGCTGTTTACCCTTCGCTGTTTGTTCGTGGCATGAAGGACTTCCACAGATCCAGTGGCTGTTTGCCCAACAAGAGGAAGCTTAGTGGTCTGTTGTCACAAGCCTTCAAAAATGAATGGGAACGAAAGAAGAGAGGCATGAGTATTGTGAACATAAATATTAGACAGTCACACGGAGTATTTTCACAGGCTGTGCAATCACATGGAAGCGCTGCATGTGTAAAGGAATACACCAGTAGTCCAGTAGTTGGGAGGACATGGTGTTTTACCACACGTATTTCTAAGATAGGAATAACAGCAGCATCGCTCGTAAGTTTTTAATATGTATAATGCATATCGATTTAAGCTACTGTGATTCACTACTGTTGTATCCTGAACATGACGAATCACTGTAAATAAAATCTCACGTGGTAGCACACTGACCAATGTGGTAGAATGTGAGAGTTTATTTATGATGATCTGTTATGACTAGTCATCTACATTCCATGAAAAATAACATTTATTAACAAGATGTATTCTCTCCTCGAATTTTAGCAGTCATTTAACAAAACAAAATATTCTTAATATTATTGTTGTGTGCGTACTGTAAGATCTTCGGTACACACACCGTCTGATTATTTGACTTGTCTCTCTAGCAAAGTAGTCAAGTGTCAGCAATATGTCTCGTGGTCTTATCGTGGCGTGTTTATCTTCTGCCGTTAGCTCAGACGATAGAAATGCCACTTGCACGCTTAGAGTAGCCGATTGACGGTGACCAACTTTAAACAGAACTTGATTAATTTTCACTCACATTTATTAAAATAATAACAAGCATAAAAATTACTTAACTTGGTTCTGGATGCTATTTACAATTGACAATATGAAGTTCCTTTGGTATTGGTACATTAATATTATTCTCACATATATCTCTGATACTTGACAAAAGTGTCTATACATTTATCTTCATGGCTATGTTCAGGAATATGGTAATGTTATTGGGTGCAGACTGAAACTTGACTATAGACTGGTGCAGGCTAATGTAGACTGGTCTAACGCAGACTGAAGCAGACTGACTAATCGGAGGTCTGTACACTCGTTATAATACCTCGCCCGTTCAGGTATCACTGCGCGAGGAGAAAGGGTTCCACGTTAGCAGAAATCTCATTGGCTGCGTTACATATTAATAAGCGGATCGGCGGAAGCAGAATTTGGTCTATCTCTAAGACAGCGCCATCTCCTAGTGCAGAGATGGACGAGCGCTACGCATGCGCTGTTGTGCTTAGCGGGGCGCGCTCTAGTGGGAAAGTTGTGTACGCGCTGACTACGCGGAACTATGTACACAACAATTATACAGGGTTTTATAAATGAATATCGGGGTTTTAACGCTTTATATTATTTATTACATTAAACTTACAGTTATAAATGATATTTCAAATGAAAGAGCAACTCAAGCAGTTGTGTATGGCACCAGCACGCATGCGCAGTGCGCAACGTTTCCGCCGCAATACGCTAGACAGCGGTAGTAGTGAAGAACGTCACTAGTGAACAGGAAGTGTTTTGTGTTTTGCAGTTTGCAAAGACCGAATCTGTAGTTGGTTGGTTGGTTGGTTGGTTTGGGGAAGGAGACCAGACAGCTTGGTCATCGGTCTCATCGGATTAGGGAAGGATGGGGAAGGAAGTCGGCCGTGCCCTTTCAGAGGAACCATCCCGGCATTTGCCTGGAGTGATTTAGGGAAATCACGGAAAACCTAAATCAGGATGGCCGGACGCGGGATTGAACCGTCGTCCTTCCGAATGCGAGTCCAGTGTCTAACCACTGCGCCACCTCGCTCGGTAATCTGTAGTTACTGTGCAATGTGCCGAGGTTCGGTTGTGATCCTCCAACTGATAATAACATTTGTAGATCGCATCATCAATTTGAAGATACCAGCTGCCTTTGTAAAGGGAAGAGCACAGGACGACCAAGAGTTAATGAAGACACTGTTGACCGAGTGAGAGAGTCGTTCACTCGTAGCCCAAAGAAATCAGTCCGGAGGGCTAGTCGTGTCTTACAAGTTCCCGTGTCGACTGTTAGTAAGGTTTTAAGAAAACTTGTAGTACTACGTCCTTACCGTTTACAGTTATTACAGGCTCTAAAGCGGGAAGACCATGGATTACGTGCCACCTTTGCAAACGAAATGTTGTTTCATGATGATGAAGATTTTCTGGGTCATGCTGTCTTCAGTGATGAATCGACTTTTCACCTTAATGGACATGTTAACACTCACAATGTGCGCATCTGGGTCTCAGAAAATCCTCATGGCGATACTAACGCAACGAAATTTCCCTAAAGTGACTGTTTCTTGTGCCATATCCCTGCGGAAAGTTTATGGGCCCTTCTTTTTTGGTGAACCTTCTGTAGCTGTCACTTCTTGCCTTGATACACTAGAGCAATGGCTCTTCCCTCGGTTGGAAGACGGTGAGCCAGAGAACTTCATTTTCCAGCAAGGTGGTGCTTCACCTCACTGGCATAGTGAAGTACGTGACTGGTTGAACTTCACTGTACCCATGCGCTGGATGACAGGGCTTGCTTTGCATGGTATCCACGTTCACCCGACCTAACTTCATGCCAATTTTTCCTTTGGGGCTTCATCGAGGATCTTGTGTACGTGCCTTCGCTACCAGAAAACCTCCCTGAATTAAGAAACCGGATTGAAGCAGCTGTTGCTACAATCACTGAAGAGACACTTATCGACGTTTGGGAAGTACTCGGCTATATACTTGATGTGAGCTTTGTGACAAATGGTGCTCACATTGAACATTTATAAGGTTCTTGGTAAAAGTGTTTGTGTTGCTCTTTCATTTGACATATAATTTATAACTGTAAGTTTAATATAATAAATATTATAAAGCGTTAAAACTCCGATATTCATTTATGAACACCCTGCAGTTCCTTGTTGCAGTTGATTTCTTAATAAACTTTCAGGACGTTATTGTGGCTGCGAAAGATCGTATCATCGGAAGACGCGACACACTTGCTCTTTGGAATGCGTTAAAACTAAAACACTCGCTACAGCTAGTTAAGAAAGTCACTGACAGATTAGTTTAGTAACCTCAGAAAACCCTAATAATTCAGAAGAATTACGAACGGTTGTCTTCAGGCCCTGCTCGTTGCCTTTCATCCTGCTAAAGATAACCGGTAGACCACAATGGAGAAATCCTAACGAGAGCTGAAGATGAAACCAAGTAGCCATTCAAAAAACAAAGCTAAAGAATCGATAAAATTGACACCCGAAAACTTCTGCCACGAGATACTCTTCATAACTAAGTTTAATTACTGCACGGATTTGCTACGCTACAAAACAAAACATCTAACCGGAATACCAACCAAAAAGTATTTTTTAAGTGTGGTCGGGAGCAGCACACGGTATCCCACACACTCTCAGACCACAACTAAGGGATCACAGTCTAAAATTTCCCAGATTCTGTGTTCTGCTGCAACATCCCTAGGTGCAGATGGCCGGTGAACAATCGTCACGATAAACAACCCTGCGGCGCCAAACATTTTGCCCATTCGAGTGGATGTTAAAAAAATGCCAGTACACTTAGCTCAAGCCTTCCAGAAGTTTACCGAACAAAATTCGAACGAGAGATTCGTGGAAAATTCCGTATATCGTCCGTTGGTCTGACTGGCCATACGCAAGATCAACTTTTAAAAAGTATTTATCCGGAGAGGTCATCAAGAAAGTATTACCACAAGGACTTGTACCGTGAAGAGTTAAAGGACTCCCCAAGGCTCAGAAAGAGATGGTGCTGTTAACGGCCAACTGTTAGCAGTAATAGGGCTCGTACATATTTTCTGGAAATATATCTCAATGACATACGCAGCATCTGTGTGGGTCAAAGCTCAAATCATGTCTGTAATTAACTAGTTTCTGTGAAACATTTTAACTGCCGTAGCCCGAAGGATTCGGAAATAATGGTGAGCTAAGAAGTCGTCTCACTATTTTCATGGTGCGTCTCCGACCTTCACTGGAATCCAGAGGTCAGAAATCTGACTCGAAGACTAAGGACATCGAAATAGTCGTAATAGCCAGCACGTTCTCACATGTGGTTAGCAATCACCATGTCGAGCATTTGGAGGAGGAGCCTGGGAGTCATTCTGAATAAAGATTCTAACACGCCAAAATTTTATTACACAGTAAGTTAAGGGTCATGTGCCGCCTCAACTCATTACAGATAGAATTACACACAAGTGTTTAACTAAAAGGTACGGATATGATAGCATGGAGTACCGTGATGTTATATGTGTCGTATGCAAATTGTCTTGGACAGAGAAATATTGGAAAAGAGGAGTATCTGGTGGAACCAGAGATGCTTGCATAATAACGGCGAAGATGCAGCTCGGGTAGTTGGGGTGGGTCGCTATTCGACATCGCGGCAGGTGAATTTAATAATCTATGCACTGTTGAAAGTGGCTTAACACTACTCATTTATTTGTGTTAGCGGTTCCAACATGATTCCATATGGTTTTAATGGCAGTACAATTGTAGACACAGCTGAGTACGGCGAGTTCCGTGACTACATGTCGCTCTCTACCAAGTCGAGTAGCAAATGCGCTTTTATCACAAGCCCCTGTGTTGGTGTGGAAAGTTTGATTGCAATTTATTTGGAGTCGGTTTGGTTTCCAATTCTGTTACAGTTTTTAAGCCAGTGCCGTACTGCGATCAGGGAGAGATTGTTCACATTTGTTGTCGATTGTGGTGTATGTGAGCTGTGAGCTCGAAAGACGACTCATTGTGCTGAATTTGGTAGGCAGGCACTAGATAAGTCGTACTGAGACTATATGACTTTGTGATACCACATCGTTAAGCCCTTAGCAAACAATATCCAAACCCGTTACCTAACTAACATTGTACTTACAGGAACCATTAACCCGCTTCACGAATAGTGTTAATACAGATTTAGAAAATATCTGCAACGTGTGTCCATATAAACGTAACAACTGGGGAGAACTATTGTATACGCCAAGGCCTGCAGAGGCTCGTCTCTATTTCATTCCTTTCAGGGTCAAAGTGGAAAATTAGTATTTATTTTTTTATTTATCTTTTCCTCTTCATTAATGGGCCAGCTGAGACATAGGTTTCCGTAAACGCCGACGCTGATATCCAGCGACGCCTTATCTGTAAGTGGCAATTTTTTAAAAATAAATCACATTTTATATGGACGTATGAAAAGAATAACAAGAGTCCCACTTGTAATTTTAGTTTCTAAAAATAAACAAATATTCCATTAACATAATTCAAATCTAAATTAAAAGGAAAAAAGAAATAAAAATGAAAGAAAAATAGAAAATAAATGTGTAGTATTTGCCGCTTGTTCTGTATTGACGAATCAGATCGATTCGATAGATTGTCTTTGAAATAAGTGGCAAAATAATGATAAAAGATAGTAATTTATAGAAAGAAAATAAATTCAAATGATGTAAATGATGCACTCAGAGATTTTTCATTAATCACTGGTATAATTCAAGAGACGTTATCTGAAAAGAAAAAAATGCACTTGAAAAATAAAAATACGAAAAGTAACTAGTTCGTTTACGATAAAAGAATTACCACAGTCTATCACATACTGTCGCTACACTCACTGCTATGGAAATTGTTACTGTCTGACAGTTGGTGGGACACTGGAACCCCAGGTGGGGAGAAATCAGCCGAAAGAACAATGTTCGATTTAATTATTTTTTCTAGTTAAAGTAGTTGTAACATTATTTGCGTTCCAAGCATTAGGAAATCATCAAGAGACATGAATGATCCTGACGTACATGTAAATAGAGCCGAATCTCCCTGATTCGGTGACGTGAGTTATTTTTTAAGTATGAAGAAATACTTGCGAATACGTGTACAGTTGCAACTTATTCCGCTGAAAACAAGAGAATATAAACACATATTTCATGCATCAGAAGAATATATTTATTTTTTGTCTGTTCTTGTTATGACAAGTACTTTCCTGGACATGTAACAACTTTGCAGGGAGCCTAACGTTTCGCAAACTCTGACACTTCTCTCGACTACCTAATGCACAAATATTTTTGTAAATGTAATTAGTAATTTTGCTTCACTAGCGAATGTGTTGAAGTTTATTGCCGCTTGTGACTCAGATGCAGCAACAATTATGGAATTGGTTTGTTCTTTGTTGGGAAACAGTTTTATTGTTTTTATTCTCCCGCACCCTATCTGCTGCGTTAAATAATGCAGATATTGCGATCCACACACGTTTACTATGTTCTACATTCACTGATTTTCGTGGAAGTGCAGTGAAGAAAGGTTCACGTTTTTGAGTAGTTATGCGACGCCTTTCTGCTAAGGGTCTGGTTTTTTGCTGTTTACCAGCAATTTTTTGTTCTAAGAACACAACATTCTCCAGTAAATATCTGTATCATACAAGAATATCGTAAATAAACTGTTCTGTAATTCAGCGGTTCACACCTCCTACGGTCTTTAGGAAACCTAAGAAAGGACAAATGTAATGACCTCTTCTTGTTGTTGCTGCAATTTATTGCGTTACTGACGCTCTCGTTTGCAAAAACCATTGTACAGACCAACGTAAACAATTACGATTCGCTTTCGCTTTCACTAGATATAGCCGAACTCTAAAGTGTAGCTTCATGGCCGCTTGGCGCGCTGCAGTCGCGGTGGGTAACAATAAAGGGACTGTGTCGCGTCTGTTAACGTTGGACTGTGGAATTACTGAGAAGGTTAAAACCATATCGCTGACTGGTGGATAACTGAGTTGCGTGTATCATAGATGTTAAGCTTGGAACAAAAGAAGAGGAACCACTGGCAATGGACATGAAAAAGGTCTAAAAACAGCCGAATCTCAGTGACTGAGCAACATAAGCAAGAGCTTCAACTTATTCATGAAAAAATACTTTCGAATATGCGTATATTTACACCTTACCCCTCTGAAAACAAGACAATATAAACTCATATGTCATGCATGAGAAGCATGTATTTCTGCTGTTGTTCTTTCATATTACTATAGGCACTTCCTAGACTTGTAACACTTTTGTATGGAGTCTAATGATTTGCACTTTCTCATGATCACTCGACTTTCTAATACACGAAATTATTGTAAATGTAATTACCTTTTCAGAAGCGAATGTGCTGATGATTCTTGGCGTCTGTGGCTCATATGTAGAAACAATTGTGGGACTGGTTTCTTATTTGTTGTTACTTTTGTCATTTCCCTGTCACATTTTATAGTTCTCTCTAGCGGCTTTGCATTCCGTACAAGTGTCCTCCGTTCTACATTCACTAATCTGACTGGAAGTGTAGTGCAGAAAGCTACTCTTTGTTGAGCAATATACGACGTCTTTCTGCAATACATCACATTTTCTATTCTTTAATAGCCATTTTTTCTTCTTAAAAAATCTTCAATAAAGTAATTGAAGCACGTGATAGAATCGTAAATAATCTGCTCTGCAATTTGTCATTTCATACCTCCGAGGGTTCTGAGGAAACTAGGGCAAGACTAATGATACGTAATTTTTTAGTTACTGCCGATTTCCATGGCACTACATACGCTCCCAATTGTAAAAAGTTTGTTACAAACCAACATAAACGATGCCATTCGTACTCATCCATTATTGTACTCGCACGTGTAGTTTTCTGTCTGCTTGGGTGCTCAGAATGTAATAAAACGTAGCGTGGGTGTCGCGACTGTACGCTTTAGACTGTGGTACTAGTACACTATTTAAGATCATGGCAAGATTACTGAGAGACTTTTCTCTTAGTTTTATTATTTCATTATTCAATGAGTAGTTTATTCAGGGAAAACGTAATATCAAACTTATACAACCTCAGAATTCTGAAGGTAAATTTTTGTCAGACTGTACTGTCCCATTAGCTTATTGTTAACAACTAATTGTACAGTACTGAAGGAGGTGTATGGTAATTTTTCTCAGCCACAGGACCGGGACTGAACAAGTCAAATTCTTTAAATTTTACTGGAGGATTACAAGAGGTGCAAATCGCTGATCGTAGTGCTTGGTCGTCGACACTTTAATTCTTTAGCTGTTTTGTCCAATATCTTTCTTATAACCTGTTCACCCTTGCCGCATTACGAACCACAGGATTGGACAAAAATAAGAAACACGGGGATAAATTCATGCCTGAACATAAATGCAATAGCTAGCCAAGTCTGCAGGTTGCGCTGTTGTATTTGACCACGAACGGTAATTATGCTGTGTCCTTAATACTTTGCAAGTGTCACTCATTGCCCGAACAGTGTTCTGTGCAGTTGTGACTGCATTACGTGGCAGTTAAGTGTATTCGGACTTGGGCAAAGTGTTGGTGCTCCTATGGTGGTTGCTGTTGTGACTTGGCAAGACAGCCAAGTCACTATGAGAGGAAGCCGAAAGGCACGCGTTTAAGCTCACGCAGGCTGGAGTGAGGTCTGGAACATTACAAGGAAATGAGAACTTAGAAAAACGGACGCAGTTGCTGTAATACTTAACTTTAATCCATAATTGTAGAACATCGCTCATGATTGTACATGCTTCATAAAATAATCTCAAATGCTATGGCGCCTTGCTAGGTCGTAGCAAATGACGTAGCTGAAGGCTATGCTAACTATCGTCTCGGCAAATGAGAGCGTAGTTGTCAGTGAACTGTTGCTAGCTACATCGGCTGTACAACTGGGGCGAGTGCTAGTACGTATCTCTAGACCTGCTGTGTGGTGGCGCTCGGTCTGCTATCACTGACAGTGGCGACACGCGGATCCGACGTATACTAACGGACCGCGGCCGATTTAAAGGTTACCACCTAGCAAGTGTGGTGTCTGGCGGTGACACCACAGTTGCTTCCATAACCGAAGTATTCGAAGTGTTTAGTGTTTCAAGAAGCACCGTATCGAAGCAACACCGACTAAAAGGAAGGCCTCGGCGCTTGTTCGTGACGCCACGTCAGCTAGGCACGGCCACCGTCAGGTCTGTTGCAGGCAGAAACGCCTGGGCGTGCTTATCACTATAAATCTCTTATTTTTGGGCAAAACGTTTGGTATTGTTTTGGATTCTGCAGTTTTATTTAGATGAAAGATTTTCTGACTATCGTAAAGTTACAAATGAAGATCATAGTTCTGTATTACTGAATCCTGTAGAATCAAACGTAGATCAATATGAGAAGACGCTTTGCCCCATTGCAAGCTTCGGAAATTTTACATTCAAATAACTATATTTTTAATTCATCCATTTTGCTATCGAAACTTACCCCAACCCCCTTACAATGAACTCGTTTCTTTTATTTATTTATTTATTTGTTTTCATTTGACATCGTCACTGGAAATGTGAACTAATTTATATGTGTAAATGTCGAACTGTTTCCAGTCATTAGATTACAGTCGTTTTCAACGAAAGGAATTTTGAACAGGAAACAAAATAGCTTCATACATCGAAAATACTGCTGAGCTTAAACTTTTTGAAACATGCACATTAGAAAAGATTAATATTCCCCTCTTGCAACTGAAAGGAGAAACTTTATAAGATAAAAAAAATGTATTTTATATAACAAGTATCTCTCTTTTGCCTCTTCTTCTGTCCCCCTCCCCCAACGTGTACAATCGCAAGATATGTCATTAACATTCAGTGCTCCTCACCCCATAGTCAACCAAGATACCTAAAGAAGAGCACCAATATGTTCACAGCTTCTTGTAAAAGCAACCCAGTACAAACGTAACTTCCTCAGATTTACAAATAAGGTAAAGAAGCACGAATTCTGTTGCTGCTGGACCATGAAGTTGTTTTTGTATGTCAATCCTTAAAACAGATGGAAATTTAAGTTCAGGAGTACACTATTTGTTAAGAAGTGTAATGAATTGCACAATTAATTGATTGCAGCAATCTCTCAGAACAATGTGTATTGATCAACTACCACCAATAGTTTCACATTTTCCGGTGTCAGGGAGGGAGACACCACCAATGTGAGTATGCCTGCAACAGACCTGGCGTTCGCCGTACCTAGCAGACGTGACGTCACGAACAAGCGCCGAGGCCTTCCTTTGAGTCGGTGTTGATCGAAGACTGATACCGCATACAGGGAGAGAGGAAAAACATCGTCAACTAAGTCGCAACGCGGAAGAAACTGTGTGTTGAGTGACAGTGGCTGACGATTATTGGATTGTGACGAAAAGTAAGAAATCGGTAGCTGTAACTGTATGTCACACCCGAGAACCCTTCCAGCACCAAAACAACAACAAGGGAGCTCCATAAGTAGGGAATTGTAGGGTGGCATGGAATTTCAAAAGTAGTCATCAAAAATGCAGATGGTTGCAACAGCAAAAGATGGTGCCGAAGCGATAAAACGTGGACTATGGAACAATGGAAGAATGTCATGCGGTCAGATTAGTCTTGTTTATTGTTGTTTCCAAATAGTGGCAGAATTTACATCCCAAAACTGAAACACGACGGATACTTGGTTAATTTGGGCAGCCCTGTCGTATTTGATGGACCACATGGTTAGTCTACAGAATCCCATTATTTCCAAGAGTTATGTGACCGTTTTGGCTGATCAGGTCCATCCTATGGTACAATAGTAGCTCTCCAATAGTGAAGCTGTGTTCTGAGACAATAAGGCCCCTGTTCATACAGCTCGCATCATCCACGACCACTTTTGTGAGCACGAGAATGAATTGTCGCATCTTGCCTCGCCACCACAGTTACCAGAACTCAGTATGATTGGGCCTTTGTGGTCTACTTTGGAGGGAAGTGTGCGTGATTTCTATGCACTCTATGCACCTCCATCAATGTTACGTGGGTTAGCAATCATTTTGTGGGAAGAATAATATAAGATTATCTTGAAAACATCACAAGACCAGTATTTAACAATTCTAAAACGACTGGAAGCTATTTTGAATACCAAATGTTTTACTAAACCTCTATATTCATGGCAATGTGATGTGTTTTTGGAGTATCCATATTATTATCCATCTTCTCCCCGCACCCTCCCCCCCCCCCCCCCCCCAATACTGTGATCGAGATACGATGCAATGACGGGGGCGAATCGAGAATCTGATATGAGTTGACCGACTTGTCTCGGCTTTTCACCAAAAGTAAACAGACATGACAGGAGGACTAGGAGACGGACAAGTGTAGACAGAACGGCTGGTAAAGCACAACAAGTAACTCAAAGAGAGAAAGCCAGAAGCGTAACGAAGCCGAGATCAAGAACCACAAGTGAATAACGACAAGGAGGTGATACCGAAGACAAGATAGCCTCTCGCGACGCATAGTGGTCGCACTTACATGGCCGCGCGAGTGCTTCCTGGCCACTAAAGCGGCTATACTTCTTAGGTAAACTCATGAGCGAGCACCGCTCTTGGAGAGGGAAGCGGCCTTTCTCGGAAAAAAAACTTCCAACTGCCTACAGGCACACCAAAATTCAGATGTTCCTTTCCTGCCTTGCAGCTTAGCGCAGTGAGTGGTGATCTGAGTTAATCCTGTTCGTGTGATTTTAGTTACGAGCGTCAGTCAATTCAGTTTGTATGTTTTGCGATGTACTTACTCACAAATGATAGATAAGCAAGAAAATATGCCCAATACAGAAGAAGGTTCAAATGGTTCTAACCACTATGGAACTTAACATCTGAGGTCATCAGTCCGCTAGACATAGAACAACATAAACCTAACTAACCTTGAAAAGGGACCGTATGTGGGGGTATGTTACTTGAAACAGATTCTGGCAGAAGTTGTCTTCATTAAAAGTTATCTGTTTGTTGGCAAATTATACAGTGCTTCTCTGTCATAGGTTCTCAGAAACCTCCTTCATCTGTATTACAGCCCTCTATGGGTGTGGATATGAAACACGCTGGTCCACGGCCAGTAGAAACCGACAAGACTGCCGGCAATTATGGCAGTGTAACGATCTTTAGGCCCTGATTGGTAATAATGTTCAACGGATTCTTTTGGAGGAATCAATGAAGGAGTTTTCCGTCATAGAATGCAGCATACCTATTGGCAGTCTGTGCCATTAATATTTATATTTGTTAAAGGGGTATCGGGTTTGTTCAAGTATAGCATACTGAAGTTATTCTGAATAAATTTGCTTTATCTCTTTCATAATTTAATATAATGTTAGGTGGAGGCGAAGCCTCTTATTATTTTACACAACTGCACACAACACGCACGCTATTTCTGGGAAACGTGGAATTCTTAACAGACGGGATTGCATCTCATCAGCCACTAGTAAAGTTCCCGCTACTTTAATACTAAAACACATAGGACAGGATAGACAAGAGCTCAAACTTCCACCTACTGCACAGATTCAATACTAGCATGCAATGGGGTGAGGACAGAGATCGGCTTGGCATTAGACGGTAAAGCTTTATTTTCTATACTCCTATTCTGTACTGCATAGCAAATTCAGTTAGAATTTAGCCAGTATCAAAGGATACTCCATGTGCACGTGGTGGCTATGACCACGTGTGTTCAAAGTGGCTTTCCACATGCTTACAAGATTTTAATCAAACGGTTGAAACTGTGTAAATGCCTGTACCGTGAGGCGGTAGCAGTTTATTTAAATAATCTATTCCTTCTACTCGAGTTTTTTTATAGGCGAGCGTAGCTGCCTTGTTACTAGTTCGTCACACGTGGAGCACGTGGCCCCTATTCGTATCACACAGAAAACACTCATTAAAAATCAATAAACCCTTCCAAAATTCCTAACACACATAAATAAGTTGAAAGTCACACAGTTTGTTACCTAACTCTATCGTATAGATGCACAATTTCACTATCTAAGCCTAACGTTACCTACCACGTGGCGTGAACACTAAGACATATATATATCACTCTCAATACACAAAAAATCATACAACAGAAAATAATCAAAATAACCATGAGCGGAATCATTGGTTTCTCTATTCACCGCTGGGCTGAAAAAGAGTGTGTTAGTCACAAATATCTAGTATTCCAATACCTTTTTCCATTACCAATAGAGACGGACATGCTGAAGGCATGTCCACTCGCTTACACTTTCTTCGCAGAACAGCCACTTACCATAGCGGAGGTCCTGAGAGCCTCTGGTATTCGTTGGAGGGGGTAGCCTGACCAACCTCTCCCCGCTAAACCCTATATTCTCACATTCTCTTTGACAAAGTGTTGCCTGTGGTCGATCTCTGCCAGTCAAGCCCAAGGAAACAAAGTTGGCACTACTACAGTCTGCCAAGAGTTGCCTGCTTCCAAACTATTGGCTGACATCGCTTCCGGAAAGATGGGACTAGGTTGTAAAGGATATTTCACGAGCGTGAATGTTGTGTACATAGTTCCGCGTAGTCAGTGCGTACACAACTTTCCCACTAGAGCGCGCCCCGCTAAGCACACCAGCGCAGGCGCAGCGCTCGTCCGTCTCCGTACTACGAGATGGCGCTGTCTTAGAGACGGACCAAATTCTGCTTCCGCCAATCCGCGTATTAATATGTAACGCAGCCAATGAGATTGCTGCTAAGGTAGAACCTTTGCTCCTCACGGATCACACTCGCGCAGTGATACATGAACGCGCTAGGTATTATAACGAGTGAACAGACCTCCGATCAGTCAGTCTGCATCAGTCTGCACCAGTCTGTATCAGTCTGCATTAGTCCGCATTAGTCTGCATCAGTCTGCGTTAGTCTGCATTAGTCTATAATCAAGTTTCAGTCTGTGCCTAATAAGATTATCATATTCCTGTACATAGCCATGAAGATAAATCAATAGACACTTTGTCAAGTGTCAGAGATATGTGAGAATAAGATTAACGTACCAAGACCAAAGGAACTTTAGACTGTCAATTGCAAATAGCATCCAGAATCAAGTTATGTAAGGTTTATGATTTTTATTATTTTAATAAATGTGTGTGAAAACTAATCAAGTTCTGTTTAAAGTTGGTCACCGTCAATCTGCTACTCTAAGCGCGCAAGTGGCATTTCTATTGTAGTGTCGGCAGACTTGCCAACACTACATACACTAATAGAAAGAGGCGGCCAAGATGCACGCGCTAACTCACGCAGGGTGGCGTGAGGTCTGAAACAGGATACGTAATGAATGCTATAAAGAAAAGTACGTAGCTGCTGGAATACTTAACTTTAATCCATCATTTGTACATCGCTCTTGACGATACAAGTGAGACTCGGTAGATAGATGCATTGTAATGCTAATGGCGCCTTACTAGGTCGTAGCCCTTGACTTAGCTGAAGGCTATGCTAACTAGCTGCTCTGCAAATGAGCGAGTCTTCGTCCATGTAGTCGCTAGCAAAGTCGTCCGTACAACTGGGGCGAGTGCTAGTCCGTATCTCGAGACCTGCCTTGTGGTGGCGCTCGGTCTGCGATCACTGACAGTGGCGACACGCGGGTCCGACATGTACTAATGGACCGCGGCCGATTTAAAGCTACCACCTACCAAGTGTGGTGTCTTTCGGTGACACCACACTATCGTCTGACCTAATGGCAGAAGATAAACACGCCTCGATAAGACCACGAGAAATATTTCTGACACTCGCCTACTTCGCTAGAGCGACAAGTCAAATAATCTGGTGGTGTGTGTACCGAAGGTCTTACAGTACGCACACCACAGTGAACATATTAGCATTAAATAAATATTGTACAACATAATAAATATTCTACAACGTAATAAATCAACGTTCCATCCTACATCATGGGAGTTTTGTAGCGTCCGCGGTGGGGCCGCGTTACGAGAGAGAGAAAAACGGCAAGTGGCCGCACCCTCGAATATCTATCGATGATGCTGTCCTTTTAGAAAGTTACGATTGCAAAACATCGTATTTAATCATGGAACGGTACATACAGTACCATTTCAACCTAAGGTCATCACACACATCAATGCCCCAGGCTAATTTGAACCTGCGACCGTAGCAGCAGCGCGGTTCCGGACTGAAGCGCCTAGAACCGCTCGGCCACATCGGCAGGCAATACAGAAGAGAGTTATTTCTCGAGTAAAGAGTGTTCGGTTGTCTGTAACTTAATTAGTGTTTGTATTAAACAACTGACACAAGAAGAGCTGTTGACAAATATTAGCTGTCGGAATCAAGAGGATGCAGCGTACACTGAAGTCAGACCTGTCACAGTAGGATGCATCGGAAACGAAGGCGATAATAATCGAAATGGTTTACAGGAATCGCGAAGGAAGAGGCTATGAATTAGACAGTTTTACAAAATCAGAAATTCCACATACGGTGGAAGACTTTTACGTAAATAAAAAAAAAGTCGCCGATGTTATAAAAGTTGCTTATTGCTGTGAAACCCGGTTTTCCTTGGCAATAAGGTGTTTAGCGCAAGACACTGTACGAAATGGCATTCAACTATAAGCGTTCTCGCTTCCCGCGCCCGGGTTCGATTCCCGGCGGGGTCAGGGATTTTCTCTGCCTCGTGATGACTGGGTGTTGTGTGATGTCCTTAGGTTAGTTAGGTTTAAGTAGTTATAAGCTCTAGGGGACTGATGACCATAGATGTTACGTCCCATAGTGCTCAGAGCCATTTGAACCATTCAACTATAAGAGATATGTAAGTAAAAATAAGACTCTGGTAGCGAGAGATAATATAATTGACCGGCGATGCTAATACTTCAAACAATTAATACAATTAAAGGAGCAAAGCAGCAAGTTCTTTTCTGTCAACAAAACTCTGGGTGTACCACAACCCTGCTTCTAGAAAATGTTGAAAGGGCGCTGCCTTGACAGCCTTATGGAAGTGTAGTAGAACCAACACAGTTACTGTGGCCGATATTGCATCTAATTCTGGGTTTATTCAAATTGACGGAAAAAAATCACAACACCAAAAAATAATTAATGTAGAGTAATGAAATTTCCGAAACATATTCGTCTAGCTAAGATATTTAATTGATTATCATTGCTGGATCACAGGTTAATGCAAGCGTGAGATACGCCACTGCAAAATTGGTAATGCTGATGCATTAATAAGCGGCGCAGCAGCCAGAAAGTTGAATGGAAGCATGCAAATGTGCATACATTTTGTACTGCAGATGCCGGATGTCAGTTTGTGGGACGGGGTTCCATGCCTGCTACACTTGGTCGGTCAATACAGGGACTGTTAATGCCGTTTCAGATGACGCTGGAGTTGTCGTTCGAAGACGCCTCATATGTCCTCTACTGGACAAGGCAAGATGTCGACACTTTGTAGATCATGTTGGGCTACAATAGCGGTATGTGGGCGGGCGTTATCCTGGAATGCGGTTCATGAATGGCACCACAATAGATTCACGTACAAATCTGCAGTCAGGATGTGTTCGATTACCACCAGAGTGCTTTTGCTGTCGTAAGAAATCACACCCCAGACAATAATTCTAGGTGGGCGTCCAATTTGTCTCGCACACAGTCAGGATGGTTGCAGGCCCTCGACTGGCCTCTTCCTAAATAAACACACGGCCATGACTGGTACAGGTGCAGAGCTAGCTTTCATCAGAAATCACAACAGACGTCCACCGTGCTCTCCACTGAGTTCTCATTTAACACCACTAAAGCCACAAGTGGCAGCGGTTTGGGGTCAGTAGGATACACGCTACGCCTCATCTGGCTCGAGGCTGTTCTTGAAATGACCGATTTGTAACACTTCGTTGTGTTACGGTGGTGCCAACTGCTGCTCATATTGCTGCTGCAGATGCAGTCGGTGTTCCTGAGCAATACGCCCAACACCGTGGTATTGCCCCTCGGTAGTGCTACCTGGCCGTACGGAGCACCGTCTTCTTGCGACCGTACATTCTGGTGACCACCGCTGTCAGCAGTCATGTTCAGTGGCTACATTCCTGTCAAGTTTTTCTGCAGCATCGCAAAAGGAACATCCAGCTTCTAGTAGTCCTATTGCACGATCTCGTTCAAGCTCAGTGGGGTGTTGATAATGGCTTCTTTGTCACCTTAAAGGAATCCTTGACTAATATCAGTTCACCAAGTGCAATCGGCAAGGTAACTACCACTGACGATCGTTATATGGTGTGCTTAAAGCAAACCTTATTTGTATCCTCATAATGATGCCACTGGCGTCTCTCTTATACGACCGGTGCGAAATTTGACTAGACAAGTACAAACGCGCCTGCCGACTTTCGTTTATGTCGCACAACTCGTTCTTGGTCTTTTTTCTTCAGTATGTTAGTCTACATAAAAATTATCCTCTTCAAAATATTCCCTATTACATATTATACAGTTATGCCAGCGCATGTTCCGGTTTCCGAAATAATTCTGGAACTGCACCTTTCGGATAGCTTTTAGCTCTTACCGATGATTTTTAATCTCATTGACGTTTGTAAACGACAGCTCGTTGAAGTTTTATTCATTTTTTCGAACATAAAAAAGTTACATGGAGCGAAAATTGAGACTATAGCTTCAGTACAGTACTGTTCTGGAGCAAAATTTCAATAGCACCCAGCGACGTGTGAGCAGGCGAATTAACGTAGTTCAGAGACCGTGAACTAATCGGCCACAGATACGGACGTTTTCTTTCGGACGGCTTGACGTAAATGGCGTTAAACTTGTACACTTAACTGATCGATTCACTTTGTGGCAAGAACTCGCAGTGCGCTATAACGTTTAAATCACAAAGCACTTTGAGCGTAACCTTCACCTTTGATCTCACATGCGATGAAGAATGCTTTCCCTGGAACGACTGAGCCTTAGAGGCAACGTCATGTACACAAATTCCTGTCTCATCAGCTTCTATGACCTGCTTCAGTAGTTCGATGTCGTTGTTGGCTTCATCTAACGAATATTGCTCCGTCGAGGCCCAGTTCAAGTGTTCCCGGCAGCCTATCACTGACGCAGGGTCGGGGTATCACAGAAATCCCCTTGCTGTTTTTCCTTTTGTGGACGACACGTTCGTCATCTGGCCCCATCGAAGAGAAAACTCAATGACTTCGAAACACATAGTAACTCTACACATCCCAACATCAGTGGAAAGTGAGAAGTCATCGTTAAGAGAAGGGCGGATGGCACACTGGATGACAATTTAAATCGGAAGAAAATGCACAGTGACCTGCAACTGGAGGCAGGCTGTTACCAGGAGTATATATCTTAGGTGTACAGAAGCAGATTAATTCGTTTAAGGAAAGTTTACAAGGAAATATTTAGCTGTTCGTTTGTCCGCTGACAGTTCGAGAGTGGAACGGTGGAGAAATAATCTGGAAGATGTTCGGCAAACCCTCTGCCAGGCACTTACGTTCGAAATGCACAGTAAGATTGGAGATGTGGATCTAGACTATTTTGCGCAGAGGAATGAGATGCTAAAAATCTTAGTACACAGTACTCACAACATATCTTTTTATTTCCTTTCATTGCATTCGGTCTTTGGCATCTAACAGCCATTTGGCCAATTATATGCTAAATAATCAACATATAGTACAAAACATAAATTGATGCTATAATTAAACATCAGAACCACATATCATGCAATATTGCAATTTAAAGCTTTTGTGTTAGGTTTAACATTGATTCTTATTCATAATGATCTAAATTCTGTATGTGAATATGTTTTAACAGTCACTTTACCCCAAAGTTGTCTGTATTCATGTGACTTCCGATTCTATTTACATATATTGCTGTATCTGTTTACACAAAGCAAAGGAGGGTTTCTGATTATGAGTTTGAAAAATAATCTAAGACTACTAAAAGTAGCACCAAACTGTGTCTGCAAATCGTAACTAGGTGTTTTATGTACATTTATCGACATTAATTCAGTCCTCCTAATGATGAAGGTATACGCTGAAACTCGTAATAAGAGTGGCGGGCCATACAAGTTTCTCTACTCAACTGATTGCTTGTTTTAGGAGAGGGGACCAAACAGCAAGATCATCGGTCCCATCGGTTTAGAGAAGGATGGGAAAGGAAGTCAGCTGTGTCCTTTCAGAGGAACCATTCCGCCATTTGCCTGAAGCGATTTAGGGAAAGCAGGGAAAATGAAGACGAGATGGCCGGACGTGGGCTAGAACCGTCATCCTTCCGAATGCGAGTCCAGTGTGCTAACCACTGCGCTACTTCGCTCGGTTCCAGTTAGCTGAGAGGAGCTCAAATAATTCATGAAAGTTGAATTATCTGTACTACAACAGCGTATCGGTGGTGTTACAGTGAAAGAGAGTGAATTCTGTCTACGATTCCCATTAGTTTTGCGGACATCTCACTGCGACAGAGGCTACGATGCCCGAAGTGGCGAGCAGCAGTGATACGACTTGCACTCATTTCGATCAGCATCAAAAAATGTATGTATAACGGAAAATTGAAATAAGACCGTAACAGCTGTTGTTCCTTTATTAATTGATTGACCACTGTCTAGCAGTTAAACCTCTGCGGCAAATGTTTGTACCCTGTAAGAAAATTGTCTATCTCTCTTCTGATTTGTTGCTCTGTTCTTTTTGTTTTAAAAGTTTTGTACAACCTCACTAATTACGTCTCGTAATGCACCTTCTTCAAGTCTTCAAATAACAGGTTGCTAATGATGTTTCAATTACTCTTCGCTTCATTTTAATTTGTCCTGTTTCCTTTTTAGCCTTTGCGTTCCCAGTTTAATTATTCGGATATCGCTTCAGCAGATTTTCCATTTGTTTATACCTCCTTCACCAGTAGTGTTTTTAATTTTCTAGAGACGTCACACTGTCTCAAACAGTTAAGTCGTAAATGAAGAGACAAATTACCAGTAGTGCTCTGCAGGTCACGTACAATGGTGTATGATATGAACACAGATAGTAACATGTCATTTCAGAAATGATTTTACGTTAGAGGAGGTCAAGTGAAGATACGAGTAATTACACCAAAAATGTGTAGGAGAGGAGCGTAATGCAATGCATATTTCAGATACTGTGGTGGTGGAACATTCAAACGAAAACCAGGCATCGTGATATGAAGTATGAATTAAACGTTTTGAGAGTTTGCAATTAATTCTTTGTAGATATATTTTGGAAATAGTGATTATTGAGCTGAAAACGTAATACTGCCGAAAACGATGTTCATTTCCCTCTCTGTGCGTAGCGGACAATAGTAAATTTTCGTTCAGAGTGAAATGTTGGTAACAAAAATTTCGTGAAAAGATCTCACAGCAACGAATAGCCTAACTCATTTGTTAAATGATTGCTACTCCATTTCGCTTATGATATCTGTGAAATTCTCTCCCCTACTTCGTGATGATACAAAACATGCTGCTCTTCTTCTAGTACGGATCACTCGCTGCACAGCAATACTCTGTCAGAGGACAGACAAGCGTAGTGTAGGAAGCCTCTTTAGCAGGCCTTTTACATCTACTTCTACATGATCCTCCATAAGCCATCTAATGGTGTGTCACGGAAGGTGCTTTTCGTACCGGTAATTGATGAGTTCCCCAACCATGCTCCACTCGCGAATAGCGCGTGGGAAGAATAATTGTCAGTAAGCCTTTGTATTGGCTCTAATTTCTCGAATTTTCTCCCCACGGTCATTACGAGAGACGTAAGTAGGGGGGAATTAATATGTTGTCCGATGCTTCCCGGAAAGTGCAATGTCAAAATTTCAACAGCGAATCTCTTTGTGGTACACAATGCCTCTCATGTAACGTCTGCCAATGGAGTTTGTCGAGCATCTCCGTAATGCTCTCATGCCGACTAAACGATCCCGTGACGAAACGCGCCGCTCTTCGCTGGATCTTTTTTTGTCCGGTAGGGATCCCAGATAGGGGAACAGTACTCAAGAATGGGTCGAACAATCACCTTATAAAACACTTTCTTCGTGAATGAGTTACATTTCCTTAAGATTCTTCCTATCAATCTGAGTCTGGCATCGGTGTTATCCACTATTCCGCTCCGGATTGTTCAAATGGCTCTAAGCTCTATGGGACTTAACATCTGAGGTCATCAGTCCCATAGACTTAGAACTACTTAAACCTAACTGACCTAAGGACATCACACACATCCACGCCCGAGGCAGGATTCGAAACTGCGACCATAGCAGCAGCGCGGTTCCGGATTGAAGCGCCTAGAACCGCTCGGTCACAACGGCCGGCTCCGGATAATTACTCTTACATATTTTACGGCAGATAGTGTTTCCAGCGGTTTGTCATCAATACTGCAGCTACACACTAGTGGATTCCTTTTCCTATGTATGTGCAATATGGCACATTTAGTTTCGTTCAGGGTCAATTGCCAGAGCTTGCACCATTCACCAATTCTCTGCAGGTCATTCTGCAAATCGTTACTATCTTCTGGCCTTCTTTCAACCACATCATCTGCCCACATCCTTGGAGAGCATCCGACGTTTCTACTGGATCATTTATATGTATTCTAAACAGGAACAGTCGTATCACACTTCCTTGGCGTACACCGGAAGTTACGTCTGCCGATTTTGTTCCGTTAAGAGCGACGTGTTCAGTTCTGTCTGCAACCAAGTTTTTAATCCAGTGGCAAATCTGGTCCAATACTTGATGATGCTCGAATTATTTTTGTCACTAGACGACAGTACTCGTCGGTGTTCAAATACCTTCCTGAAGTCAAGGAAACGGCATCAACCTCATGGCCATTGTCTAAGGCACTATGAATCTCATGGAGGAACAGGGCGAGCTAAGTTTCGCAGGATCTTTGTTTACGGAATCCATGTTGATTTTTATAGAGGAATTTTCCTTCTCCAAGAACTTCATAATTATAGAGCGTGAAACAAGCTCGTAATTCTACAACAGATTGACGTCAACGACACAGATCTATAGCTGTGTGCATCTGTCTTTCGACCCATCTTAAAAACCGCAATGAGCTGCGCTTTTACCCAGTTGCAAGACACCCTTCGTTGGTCAAGCGCTCTACGACAAATTACTACTAGAAGGGAAGCAAGTTCTGTCACATTATCTTTATAGAATCTTATAGGTATCTTATTTGGTCCTCAATATGCGCGGTTGTTTTTCTACTCCGCGACCGTTTATCTCAGTGTCTGCCATTCTGACGTTCGTACGACGATTGATAGGATGATGCATCGTGTCACGATTTTTCGCGTTGAAACAGTTTTGGAAAAAAGAATTTATTTTTTCGGCCTTTTCTCTGCCATCTTCCGTTTCTATGCATGTGGTGGTTGAGTGAATGAATAGATCATTTTTACCTACTTACTGATTTTACATACTACAATAACCTCCTAGTGTTTTTACTCACACCGGTTAACCAAGTTTTACTTTCAAACTTATTGAACACTTCTCTCATTGCACTCCTTAAGCTCATTTTCGCTTAGTTCAGCTTTCGTTTGTAAGCTATGTTTCTACTTTTCTTGAATCTGAGGTGAAATTCATTTTGTTCACTTAACAGAATCGTTTGGCCAATAAACGCAGTCTTTGGTTTGTCTTCCCCACAACATTATCCGTAGTGTCATTCTAATTTAAGTTGTTGTAATTAAAAGGTATTTAGTTGTATTGCCAGTGATTTATCGGATACCTGATATTTACAGAATTTCTTTCGTACTCATGTGGATGACCTCACACATTTCCTTATTCAACCAGAACTGCTGCTTTTAACCCCGCACAGGTATCGTGTCTGAGTGGTTTTGTAATTGGTTTTGATCTTCTGATGACTTTATTAGACGGTAAGCGACAGTTCATCTGCAAACGGTCTAAGACAGGTGCTCAGATTGTCTGCTAAATCATTTATATGGATCAGGAACAGCAGATGGTGTATAACACTTCCTTAGGGAATGCCTGGTATCACTTTTGATTTACTTGTTTTTCCACTGATTAAATAGTACTGTGATATTTTTGACAAGAAATCACGAATGCAATGGCACAATTGTTGCGATACAACATAATCATACAATTTCCTGGGGAGTCTCTTGTGAGGAACGATGTGAAAAGCTTTGTGCAAATCTAGAAATTTGGAATCAATTTTAAAACCCATGTCAATAGCACCCACTAACTCTTGCGAATAAAAATCCAAATGCGTTCCACAAGAACGGAATTTTCTGTATCCGTGCTTTGTTGTCATGGCGGCTGCAGTGTAACACGTGTTAAGTTCGGCTCGCGAAATTTAGTTGAATTCGAAGGTGTTCTCGCAGGTGGTGTTGTCTAGTACCAGTGGAAATTCTGTAAACAACAGTGTTCTGTGCAGTAGTACTATTTTTTTCTGTGCTCCGCTAATATCTTCGAGAAAATGGTAAACAGAAGAGTCAACAGCAGCGCGTCCAGCAGCGTGGAAGCAGCAGGTGCGGCAGATGCGGCGGGTCTGCTCTTGGCGAAAGGTGTGGCCGCGGCTCCCGGTATAGCGGAGCTGGTTCGCTCTGAGGTAAACGCTGCGCTTCGCGATAAAAACAATCTCGATCTGATAGCAGGCAGTATATCATATACTGTAACGGAAGCAGTATTGGCCAAAATGCGTGAAACTGTTGAGGCCAATACTGCCGAAATTACAGCACCAAAAAAGTCTGTGTCTGAATACGAGAAAAGGGCACGAGAGTTGGAAGTGAAACTATTTGCCGCAACAGACGAGCTAGAACAGTACCAAAGGCGAAATAGTCTACGACTGTTTGGGGTAGCAGAAAATAAGGAAGAAGACACAGACAACCTGCTTATACAGGTTGCGCGTGAAAAATTAAGCGTTGAAGTGACTAAGGCAGACATTGACAGGAGCCATCGGGTGGGACGAAAACTACCAGGTGCTACCAAACCTCGTCCAATAATAATTAAATTTGTCTCGTACCGAAAAAGCGCAGAGATCTTTACCCAGAAGAAGACGTTAGCAAGGACAGGGCTTACAATAAGGGAAGATCTGACACACGAACGGCTAAAGATTTTAAACAGTGCCATATCCCATTTCGGTCTTCAGAAGGTGTGGACTCAGGATGGCAGAGTAATCATTAAGACAGCAGCTGGAAAGAAGACAGTCACAAACATGACAGAACTTAATAGTATTAAATGAAGCTACTCGAGCCAAAAGTGCAAACTTAACACCATTTGCAAATTGTAACAGCCCTATAATGAGATATACTGTCTTGTAATTATATTAACTTTTTAATTATACCCATATTTGTACCTTCAACTAATTGTTTTAGGAACTGTATTAACTTTTTACTATTTTTTTGCATCTGTAGCTCTAACCTTTACTTAATTTTAGTTACTGCTAATCCTTTTTTTATTTTCTCAGTTTATTCTCTTCCTTTCTGTAATAGCTCTATTGCAATTATTAGTCTCTCCTTTAGTTCATTAATCACCCATCTCTTTGGTTTAAATTGTTCATAACAAAAATCACTATCAGTATCACTTTAGCAAATTTCAATCTAATTGTAGCTTCCTACGATAATCACTACCAGTATCACTTTAGTAGATTTCAATTTTATTGTAGCTTCCTACGATAATCTATTAATTATTAAGTTTGCTTTTCTCTGCTGGCAGCAGCGGCCTCTTAAATCATCCCCCTTTCCGTTATTTCCACCCGAAGCTGTTTCAAATACGCTAATTACATTTCTCCTCTTACGACATAGGATACACAGTGAAGCACAGCCTTCACTGTTTTGGTCATATTCTCCTTGCACCGAATACCACTAATCCATTTTCTATACTCCTGCAACCTCAGGAAATCTCTTGCAATCGTCTTTCTTTCGGCACTCGCGGAGTCACAAACAGGGCGCGCAAAATCTTGGTCACCCCTGTGTTACGTCGCTTGGCGGAAGCACCGGCCAGTGCCCCTCGCGGCAGGTAGTGCCTAACAAAGGGACAAACCAGTCTGCCACCCTACTCCAGGCTGCCCAGCGGAACGCGTCAGAGCTTTTAGTAGCGCACTGCAACATCCAGTCTTTACCTGCACATTAAGAAGATCTTAGCCTCCTCTTCAACCAACTAAACTACCACGTAATCCTCTTATCCGAAACGTGGTTAAAACCACACATATCCTCTGCATCTATTCATCTCCCAGGGTACACACTTCTTAGGGCAGACAGATCAAAAAAGCGAGGTGGCGGGGTCGGCGCGTATATACGAACAGATCTCAAAGCGAAAGTCCTATGTACGTCAAACCCTGCTGAAGAAAAAGAGGCTGAATTCATGTTCACTGAAATAAATATACAAAGTCGGAAGTTCTTGACTGGCGTCGTGTACAAGCCGCCAAAAATAAGCTCAATGAGATCCTTTCAGTCGGAATTACATTCACTTCAGTGTCAATACGAACATGTTATTGCAATGGGTGACTTGAACATAGACCTGCTAAGAGACACTACCTCCGCAATAAACCTAAGAAGACTGTTTAGTTGCAATAGCATGAACATTCTTCCATTACAACCTACACACCATACGGCGCACAGTCATACTCTTATAGACGTAATCGCAACGAAACAGACTGAAAAAGTAAGAGATGTTGGTCAAACATCGGCCCCTGGCCTCTCAGCACATGATGTAATATTCTAATATTCTTGGTCTACTCTGTGCAGCCCCCAAGGATCAAATCGCGTTACATAACTTGTAGGAACATGAAATGTATCAACCTTGACGCTCTAACAGCCGATTGCTCTGAAATCTCATGGCACCAAATAATCAGAGAACCTACAATCGACGGCAAAATTAATGAACTTGGTGATAAACTCACTGCCCTCTATGACAAACGTGCACCTGTGCGCACAATCCGTGTAAGAAAATCTCCTGCTCCATGGCTGACAGCTGAATTACGTCAAATGATGACTAATAGGGATGCTGCCCACAGGCGTTTCAAGGCAGATCCGAAACCCGAGCGTTTCGAAGAATATAGAAAGCTACGGAACAGAGTGAAACAATGCATTCGCAATGCTAAAATCAGGCACGCTCGCTCCCTTGTATGCACCGATCTGACACCCACGACTCTATGGAAGAATCTCCGTAGCTTGGGGATCGGAAACGCAAAATCGGACACTACTTTTCATATGTCAGCTAACGAATTAAATGAATTCTTCTCTGCACGTCTGAATACCCGCACGGCTGATAGCTACTGTCCACAAGAATCCCCAAATAGGATAACTAACAATGATACCTTCCATCTAAAACATGTAACAACAAATACGGCAAGAAAAGCAATAATGAGAATCTCTTCTGGTGTAATAGGCAACGACAGTGTCGGTATAACCATGATTAAGAATGTTGCCGATATCTTAGTACCTGTCTTAACTGACATATTTAACTTTTCCCTCGTGAACGGAATATACCACACTGCATGGAAAAGAAGCATAATTCGACCCATCCCTAAGATCGAAAACCCGCAACTGCCTAGTGATTATCGACCAATTAGCATACTGCCTGCTGTTTCCAAAGCACTTGAGTATATTGTCCATGACCAAATCAATGAACACTTGCATGAATTCAGCCTATATGACAAATTTCAATCCGGTTTCCGTAAACATCATAGCACAAACACTGCTCTAATTAAAGCAACTGATGACCTGGAATATGCCATCGGCAATCGAAAGGCAACAATATTGACGCTACTGGACTTCAGCAAAGCTTTTGACACTGTTAACTTTGACATATTGCTCTGAAAAATGCAACAGCTTAATTTCTCATATAGTGCAGTGAGATGGTTTGAAAGCTGCTTAAAAGACAGACAGCAATGTGTTGCCTGCGTAAATGAAAAGTCTTCCTGGAAACATGTTTCCTCAGGAGTGCCACAAGGATGAGTCTTAGGACCACTTTTGTTTTCTTTATATGTCAACGATATTTCGTCGGTCCTGTGCTCCTGTAAATATCATTTCTATGCCGACGACCTCCAGCTCTACCTAAGCGCCAGACCTGAAGATGTAAACACTGCAATCGCTCAGATGAATGACGATCTGTCTTCAGTAGTGACATGGGCGTTACACCTGCAACATTCGCCGATATGATCATGTTAGTGCTTCATACTCCGAGCTAGGGTGGCTGCGGCCGAACAAATTGTGTGACTACCACACTCTATGTCTACTTCACCGACTCCTCGTCGCGCAAGCACCCCAGCACCTTGCTTCAGAGATTAAAAACCTGTCATGCCATCATAATCGAAACACGAGGTCACTCTTATTTGGTATCCTAACTGTGCCCTCTCACAAAACAGAAACTTTTGCAAACTCCTTCTCAGTTGCCGCTGTCCGCCTCTGGAACAAACTGCCCCTTACCTTGCGCAAAATTCAATCTCCTGCTGCTTTTAAGAAGAAGCTGAAGCATTTCCTACTATCATACTCATAATGTTCTCCACAAAATTAATGTACAAGGCCAATCCTCTCATCTGTCAAATAGCAAAGCTGTATCTTGCTCCTGAGATGCCTTCCTCTTAATCTATCTCTATTAGCCACGCAATCTTCTTTTCCTTTATATTTCCTTAATTATGTTTCATCATGTCTCTCTATTCTTCTCCTCCCTTCACCATCAGTCTCCCTCATAATCCCAGCTCCATATGTATGTATTTTTCCAGATGTGCCTTTGTAATTGTTTATTCCACTTTTTGTACTAGATGTAGTTTAACATGCCTACTAAAACATATGAATGTAAAATACACTCCTGGAAATGGAAAAAAGAACACATTGACACCGGTGTGTCAGACCCACCATACTTGCTCCGGACACTGCGAGAGGGCTGTACAAGCAATGATCACACGCACGGCACAGCGGACACACCAGGAACCGCGGTGTTGGCCGACGAATGGCGCTAGCTGCGCAGCATTTGTGCACCGCCGCCGTCAGTGTCAGCCAGTTTGCCGTGGCATACGGAGCTCCATCGCAGTCTTTAACACTGGTAGCATGCCGGGACAGCGTGGACGTGAACCATATGTGCAGTTGACGGACTTTGAGCGAGGGCCTATAGTGGGCATGCGGGAGGCCGGGTGGACGTACCGCCGAATTGCTCAACACGTGGCGCGTGAGGTCTCCACAGTACATCGATGTTGTCGCCAGTGGTCGGCGGAAGGTGCACGTGCCCGTCGACCTGGGACCGGACCGCAGCAACGCACGGATGCACGCCAAGACCGTAGGATCCTACGCAGTGCCGTAGGGGACCGCACCGCCACTTCCCAGCAAATTAGGGACACTGTTGCTCCTGGGGTATCGGCGAGGACCATTCGCAACCGTCTCCATGAAGCTGGGCTACGGTCCCGCACACCGTTAGGCCGTCTTCCGCTCACGCCCCAACATCGTGCAGCCCGCCTCCAGTGGTGTCGCGACAGGCGTGAATGGAGGGACGAATGGAGACGTGTCGTCTTCAGCGATGAGAGTCGCTTCTGCCTTGGTGCCAATGATGGTCGTATGCGTGTTTGGCGCCGTGCAGGTGAGCGCCACAATCAGGACTGCATACGACCGAGGCACACAGGGCCAACACGCGGCATCATGGTGTGGGGAGCGATCTCCTACACTGGCCGTACACCACTGGTGATCGTCGAGGGGACACTGAATAGTGCACGGTACATCCAAACCGTCATCGAACCCATCGTTCTACCATTCCTAGACCGGCAAGGGAACTTGCTGTTCCAACAGGACAATGCACGTCCGCATGTATCCCGTGCCACCCAACGTGCTCTAGAAGGTGTAAGTCAACTACCCTGGCCAGCAAGATCTCCGGATCTGTCCCCCATTGAGCATGTTTGGGACTGGATGAAGCGTCGTCTCACGCGGTCTGCACGTCCAGCACGAACGCTGGTCCAACTGAGGCGCCAGGTGGAAATGGCATGGCAAGCCGTTCCACAGGACTACATCCAGCATCTCTACGATCGTCTCCATGGGAGAATAGCAGCCTGCATTGCCGCGAAAGGTGGATATACACTGTACTAGTGCCGACATTGTGCATGCTCTGTTGCCTGTGTCTATGTGCCTGTGGTTCTGTCAGTGTGATCATGTGATGTATCTGACCCCAGGAATGTGTCAATAAAGTTTCCCCTTCCTGGGACAATGAATTCACGGTGTTCTTATTTCAATTTCCAGGAGTGTAAGTAGAATGCCTGGTTAGATGTAAGAGAGGGCCTGATGGCCCTAATCTTGCCAGGTTAAATAAATCAGTCAATAAATAAATAAATAAAATAAATATGTCAGTTATTTCATAATGTCTCAACACGGTGTATGTTCCATAATCCTACTGCAAATCTACGTCAGTGTTTTTGCTGTGCAGTGCTACGGATTACTCCTATTTACTTCCTCGTGGAGAACCTGGACATGAACGAGAACAGTAGGCGGGCTTGGAAACTGTTAAAGAACCTTAACGGTGACGCCACAAAGTCAAATGATAAATTTACTAACGTGACGGCACTACACTCCTTATGAACGGCAAAACCCGCGGCAGAAAGTACCAGGAACCATTACCACGTGATCCAGCAGATGAAAATCATCACCTCAAGGCACCATTTACAATGTCAGAACTTACTGCAGCCATTTCCAGCTTGAAGATTAACAGAGCTCCTGGTATCGATGAACGTAGAATCGAGCAAATTAAAAAAAATTGGCTGCAATACCCTACAGTTGCTGCTAGATTTGATAAAAGCATATGTAGGAAGGCTCCATATTCCAAAGATGTGGAGGAAAGCCCGAGTGGTTGCACCTCTGAAACCAGGAAAGGTCTCTGATGATCCAAAGAACTTCCACCTGTGCCTCTTTTATGTCACTGTTTTAAGACCTTGGAACGCGTGACGCTACGTCGCATAGAAAGCGTCTTGGAACAACAGATCTGCCCACAGCAGGCAGGTTTCCGACCAGACAAATCGTGCTGGGTCAAGTCCTGAACCTGACCCAATATATCGAGGATGGGTTTGAGAGGAAAGAGATCACGGGAGTGACATTCATAGATCTTTCAGCTGCATATGATACTGTAAACCATCGGAGGCTCCTTAGGAAAGTATACAATGCGACAAGAGATTACCATTCAACATCACTGATAGGTACTTTCCTGCATAATAGGAGATTTTTCGTCTGTCTCCAGGGCAAGAAGAGGAGGTGGAGAAATCAGAGGAATGGCCTACCTCAGGGAAGCGTCCTCGCCCCAGCTCTGTGTAATATATATACAAATGACCACCCAGTACCAAACATCAAGCGCCAGTTTATGTATTCCGATGACATTGCAGTTGCAGCCCAAGGTAAAAATTTTATGGATGTAGAGGAGAAGTTAACCAGTGCCTTGGAAGCTCCCTCCCGGTATTATGAGGCGAACCACCTAAGGCCAAACCCTTCAAAGACGCAGGTCTGTGCATTCCATTTAAAGAACAGGGAGGCAAATCGCGAATTAAATGTAATATGGAGAGATGAACGTCTCGAGCATTGTTAAACGCCCAAATATCTTGGTGTCACGTTGGATCGCACACTGATCTATAAACATCATTGTAATGCCACAAGGGAAAAAGTCTCAGCTAGAAACAGCATCATCAGGAAACTAACGAGCGGATCCTGGGGTGCAAACTCAAAAGTCCTGAGAACTTCAGTCCTTGCGCTCAGTGTGTCAGCTGCGGAATATGCTGCTCCAGTATTGTCTGCATCAACACACGCGAGAAAAGTTGATGTTGCGGTGAATGAAATGGGACGAATTGCTACCGGATGCTTGAGGCCAACCCCAGTGCACAAGATGAACTTAATCATGGGGATCGCACCGCCCAACATACGACGTGACATCGCTACCGAAGCCGAAAAAACCAAGCAAGGAAAGATCATGCGTCACCCTTTATATGGACACCAGCCTGCTGACCGACGACTTTGTTCGAGGAAGAGTTTCCTGTCACGTACCAGAGCCCTGGAAGGGTCGGCTGCGGAGAATCTTTTGAAAAGGTGGGAAATCGACCTGAGAAACCCCCATAAAGATGTAAAAGAAGAACTGGCGCCTGGTGGAGACCTACCATACACAGTCTGGTGAATCCTAAACCGTATGAGGGTAGAAGTGCCAAAGTGCAAGACAAACCTGCTTCAATGGGGTTTCCTAAAAGAGAATGAGAACACTCTCTGTCGGTGTGGTTCTGTCCAGGATCCTCAACACTTGCTTATCTGTCCATATTTAGACCAGCCCCGCACAATGAATGACTTATGGGAGGCAAATGACAAGGCCACATTGGCTGCTGATTTTTGGAAGTCTCAAGTCTAGTTCCGGACACGGAAAGTAAGTACTTCCTTGAGTATTGATGTAACCTGTGCTACTTTCCAATATTTCGATACTGATCTTCCGTCGTGAAACCAGTTTGATACATTGAGACGACGACGACGAAAGTCATTATTAAACTATAAGCTCATATATATATGGCGGCATTATTGCGTATACTAGACATAAAACGGCAGTACATTGGCGGAGCTGTCATTTGTACACAGGTGATTCAGATGAAAAGATTTCTGACGTGATTATGACCGCACGATGAAAATTAAGGGAGTTTGGACGCTGCATGATAGTTGGAACTAGACGAATGGAACATTCTATTTCGGAAAACGTTAAGAGTGTGCCGAGGGCACCAAATTTCAGGCATTATCTCTCCCCAAGGACAACGCAGTGCCCGACGGTCTTCACATAATAACCAAGAGCAGCGGCATTTCTGTAGAGTTGTCAGTGCTAACAGACAAGCAACATTTCGTAAAATTACTGTAGAAATCAATGTGGAACGGTCAAAGAACGTATCCGTCAGGACGGTGCGGCGAAATTTGGCGTGAATAGCCTGTGGCAAGGGACTACCGACGGGAGCGCGTCTACTAACAGCACGACATCACCTGCAGCTCCTCTCCTGGGTTCGTGAGCTTATCGGTTAAATCCTAGGCTGCTGGAAAACCGTGGCCTGGTCAGATTAGTTCCGATTTCAGTTGCGAAGAGCCGGTGATAGTCTTCGAATATGGCGCTGATCCCACGAAGCCATTGTCTGGGTCCTCGGGTCAAACTAAACGGATCATTGACTGAAAATGGTTATGTTTGGCTACTTGGAGACCATTTGCAGCCATTCATGGACTTCGTGTTCCAAAACAACGAAGTCATTGTCACCGAGCCACAATCGTTAGCGATTGGTTACAAGAATATTCTACACAGTTCGAACGAATGGTTTGGCCGCCTAGGACACCTGACGTAAGACTCACTGAACATTTATGGGATATCACCAGAGGTCAATTTGTGCATAAAGTGATACGCCCGCAACAGTTTCCCTATTATGGGTGCTTATGAAGGCAGTATGGTTCAATATTTGTTCAGACTTACTTGTAACTATTTGTTGAGTGAACGGTACGCGCTGACCCAGTAAATAGTGTCTGAAGTTCCATGCGGCTTTTCGCGGATGATGCTGTAGTATAAAGAGATGTTGGAGCGTTAGAAAATTGCAGCGAAATGCAGGAAGATCTGAAGCGGATAGGCACTTGGTGCAGGGAGTGGAAACTGACCCTTAACATAGACAAATGTAATGTATTGCGAATATATAGAAAAAAGGATCCTTTATTGTTTGATTATATGATAGCGGAACAAACATTGGTATCAGTTACTTCTGTAAAATATCTCGGAGTAGGAGTACGGAACGATTTGAAGTGGAATGATCATATAAAACTAATTGTTGGTAAGGCAGGTGCCAGGTTGAGATCCATTGGGAGAGTCCTTAGAAAATGTAGTGCATCAACAAAGGAGGTGGCTTACAAAACACTCGTTCGACCTATACTTGAGTACTGCTCATCATTGTGGGATCCGTACCAGGTCGGGTTGACAGAGGAGATAGATAAAATCCAAAGAAGAGCGGCACGTTGCGTCACAGGGTTATTTGGTAAGCGTGATAGCATTACGGGGATGTTTAGCAAACTCAGGTGGCAGACTCTGCAAGAGAGGCGCTTTGCATCGCGGTGTAGCTTGCTATCCAGGTTTCGAGAGGGTGCGTTTCTGGATGAGGTATCGAATATATTGCTTCCCCCTACTTATACCTCCCGAGGAGATATCGAATGTGAAATTAAAGAGATTCGAGAGCGCACGCAGGCTTTCCGGCAGTCGTTCTTCCCGCGAACCATACGCGACTGGAACAGGAAAGGGAGGTAATGACAATGGCACTTAAAGTGCCCTTCGCCACACACCGCTGGGTGGCTTGCGGAGTATAAATGTAGAAGTAGATGTACGTCGAGGTGCTGCAATATACAGGGCAAAAGGAGATCCGACGGGATAACAGGAGGTGTCCCACGACTTTTGTCACCTCAGTGAATGTTTGCTAAGTATGGAGCTGTTGAATAACCGTACTCTGAAGGGAACCTAATTAATATACTGTCTGGAGCGGAAGATTGTCCTTTATTAAGTACACAGTGCTCCGCAGAGTAATTGTTTCAGAATAACCGAAAGTATAGTGACTTCTCTCCGTTGTAGGTTTACATGAGAAGGAGACCGATTATTAAGTGGGGTGCTGTCAGGATCGCAGGAAAGTGTTTCGGAATTTTTGACGTCTTACATTCGCCTCGCTTCAACATTGTGACTAAATCATATGGGACAGATTCATATAGTACACTGTTTTAGACTACATTAATTAAACCGCTTCTTTGTGTGAGGAGACAGCTATTATTTCACAGCGACAAGTGTTTCCATAGTACTTTTCCTCTAATTTACTAGGAAAACGCTGCCTACAAATTGTGATGACACTTGTTGATCGTGTGTGCTGACTATACGTTTATTACGTCACAAAATATAAATTCTTTTTCTTGGTAAATATGTAAACAGCGTTATGTAGAATACAGTACATTTCGTTGTGAACAAGGTAAAAAGATCTGGAGAAGTTTGATTAGGACTGCCCTTCTGAATGCTACTTACAAACTTAATTACGGATGTAGATATTTTATCTGTAAGTTCTGACGACTGAGTTAGCGAGTATCAAAGCACGTGACACAAATGGCCGTATCTTTTAATTCTATTGGCCTTTGAAACTTAAAGTTTCTACACTGTCTAGGAACTATATAGATCTCGGTATTGTACAAAAATGTCGACTTAACACATGAACCCGTTCGAGAGAAAAAGTGGGTCTTGACAGAGGGACAGATAGAGACAGGCGACAAACAGATCCCATAAGTCGTGCCGTCTGACCACTGTTACCACTAGATTTTTTCAGGGCGGCAGATACTTCCCCTCACTATAGTTCATCCAATTAGCACGAACATCTGCAAATTATACACACAAACCTCCAAATAGCACGAAGTATCTGTAAAAATACACACAAACCTCCCTTGTAAATAATTCTACCTACTACTGACAACGAGCTCGGAATCCCTAAAGCAGTTCCTGGTATTTTTGACGAATTATGATTGCAATGTAAGTTTAATGGAAAAAATATTTTTTTGTGTTTTATCTAAAACTTAACAGTTTTAGGATTTTTTTCCTTACATGTACTGTAAAACTTGCTTCTTGCCAAATTTCATGTTTTTAAGTCAAAGGAAGTATCATATAAGTTTTTACGAATGAGTTTGCAAGAGTCAAAAAATGGCTGTGTCTATAAATTGCATTGACTTACACGTTCAAGGGGCCGTAGACCTTAGTATTTCACAAAAATTTCAATTTTATGTTTCTACCCGTACCTGAGAAAAGGGGGTGTTAACAGTGGGACAAAGAACAGTCGGACAACGAAAATTATCCTGCAAGGTTTTCGTTTTTGCCGATAGTGCTATGGAAGCCTAAAAACTAATCAGAAAATGTGTATACAAATTTCGACAACACTTATTCGAAGGTCTGTGCAAAGTGTATGTATTTATTAAGTCAAAAAGTTTACTGTCTTTTTGACACTACAACTGTTAAGCTATTATTGCTGAGACACAAGCTCTTCAGGTGTACGACAGGAACAGTTGTCTAATACCATTCATATTTTAAACACACTACAGGCCATTCAAATTGCTACACCGAGAAGAAATGCAGATGGTAAACGGGTATTCATTGACATATATTTTATACTAGAACTGACATGAGATTACATTTTCACGCAATGTGGGTGCATAGATCCTGAGAAATCAGTGCCCAGAACAACCACCCCTGGCCGTAATAACGGCCTTGATACGCCTGGCCATTGAGTTAAACAGAGCTTGGATGGCGTGTACAGGTACAGCTGACCATGCAGCTTCAACACGATACTACAGTTCATCAAGAGTAGTGACTGACTTATTGTGTCGAGCCACTTGCTCGGCCACCATTGACCAGACGCTTTCAGTTGGTGAGAGATCTGGAGAATGTGCTCGCCAGGGCAGCAGTCGAAGATTTTCTATATGCAGAAAGCCCCGTACAGGACCTGCAATATGCGGTCGTGCATTATCCTGCTGAAATGCAGGGTTACGCAGGGATCGAATGAAGGGTAGAGCCACGGGTCGTAACACATCTGAAATGTAACGTCCACTGTTCAAAGTGCCGTCAATGCGAACAAGAGGTGACCGAGACGTGTAACCAATGGCACCCGATACCACCATGCCGCGTGATGCGCCAGTATGGTTATGATGAATACACGCTTCCAATGCGCGTTCACCGCGATGACGCCAAACACGGATGCGACCATCATGATGCTGTAAACAGAACCTGGATTAATCAGAAAAAATGACGTTTTGCCTTTCGTGAACCCACGTTCGTCATTGAGTACACCATCGCAGGCGATCCTGTCTGTGACGCTTGCGTCAAGGGTAACTGCAGCCATGGTCTCCGAGCTCATAGTCCATGCTGCTACAAACGTCGTCGAACTGTTCGTGCAGATGGTTGTTGACTTGCAAACGTCCCTATCTGTTGATTCAGGGATCGAGACGTGGCTGCACGATCCGTTACAGCCATGCAGATGAGATGCCTGTCATCTCGGCTGCTAGTGATACGAGGTCGTTGGGATCCAGCACGCATTACCCTCCTGAAACCACCCATTCCATATTCTGCTCACAGTCATTGGATCTCGACCAACGCGAGCAGCAGTGACGCCATACGATAAACCACAATAGCGATAGGCTATAATCCGACGTTTATCGAAGTCGGAAATGTGATGGTACGCATTTCTCCTCCTTACACGAGGCATCACAACAACGTTTCACCAGGCAACGCCGGTCATCTGCTGTTTGTGTATGAGAAATCGGCGAGGCATCACAACAACGTTTCACCAGGCAACGCCGGTCATCTGCTGTTTGTGTATGAGAAATCGGTTGGAAACTTTCCTCATGTCAGCACGTTGTAGGTGTCTCCATCGGCGCCAACCTTGTGTGAATGATCTGAAAAGCTAATCATTTACATATCACAGCACCTTCTTCCTGTCGGTTGAATTTCGCGTCTGCAGCACGTCATCTTCATCGTGTAGCAATTTTAATGGCCGTAGTGTAAATAAGTGATAGGTTAAGGAAGCGGCTCAGGACCGACAAACATTTCCATAGTCATGCGAACAGGTCCTTATCTTCAGTGAGGATGTCCTGAAAGCAACTTCTCGTCGCAATTAATGTTTAAAACATTTCAACCCTTAAAATTGCTAAGCATAGTGACGTCGAAGTTAAGAGAAACAGCGCATTTGCTATAATTAAAAGATGGCAGGAAAATGAAGGAATATTAGCGTTCTTCGTTCGTGTATTTCTAAATCATTACAGGGGGAACAAAATCTTCGCAGAACCAAGAACGGACATAATATGAAGGGCTTCGACCTTAACCTAAACTCCGGACTGTACTGTGAAAGATAAATTTACATTGCAGGACAAGACTCTTTGCAGACCGTCCAGAACACACATCTTGCTTCCTTACTGCACAGTTGCCTTGTTCTGAAGATTTTATGTAGTCTTCGTTCGTTCCTTCTGACGCAAATGCGACTGCTATAAGCTCTGAGGAAGCGAAAATCGGTGCTCTGGGAAGGAATCCTGAGAATTCCACGTGTTTACTCGGGGCTTTGAGGCAAGTGTAGGTGCACCTTGCGGGGCGACATCTATATTGAAAGTCAGAGGCGAAAATAGATGGCTGCCTTTGTGAGAGTTCACTCGGTGGCGAACAGAGGGAGTGTCTGAAACGAGTTCCGGGAAGATAAATAGCACAGCGCGAGTAAGATGGCATCCCTGTTGATGCACACAGCGCCAAATTCACACAAAGAGCTTACTTATCGAGAGGTAAAGATTCTGTAGCGCTCGCACTTCTGTCTATTGTGTTATCGCTAGTTCTGTCTGTAGTACCTACGGAATCTATGGTTACGAACAAGATGAAATTGAAGTGATAAAAATATCGTTAAAAAAATTGTTCGACTACGACATCCTCACGAATGAAAATCGAATGGAGCAGAAGAGATACAGCTACTAAGACACACTGCAGAACATCAGTGTCAGAGTGGTCATGGGAGGGACAAAGCATTAAAACTACCCACTGTCGACTTGTAAACATAATCAGCTGCTTTGAAAATCAATCTGGGGTGTTAACAGGTCAACGGCCTACTAAGCACATGCTAAACTTGCAGATGACGAATTCAAGAGAGAACTGTTGTCATTGTGGTTTGTCACTCCTGAAAATACTAAGAAACATAAGGAAAAAGTAGAGTGCGGGAAAATGTTGATGTAGGCTCGGCCAAGAAAAAGCTCTGACGGAAGTTAATTCAATGGCCAAATAAATACCGGCTCAGATAACGACAATAGGGAAGACAGCGAAAGTGGAAGCAATGGAGTCAACGAAAGATTTGCATGGCAAAAGAGAAGCGCTTGAAAAATTAGAGAAGCTACGTGTCGGATGAAGAAAGCAATATCTCAGACCTGTTACTATAGTTATTATTATTGTTATTATTATATACAAACGTTCATTTCACGAGTAAGAGCATCACAGGAACATCCTGCGAGTGGGAAGAAATGAAAATATAAATAATTAATTCATCTTTGGAATAAACCTCCAGTTTTGATGCCTTGTCGTTGGTTTGAGTTTGTTGGAGATATTATTTGTCATTCGACTATTTCTGGAAGAGTTACTATAATAAGATTCGACACACACACAGCACACAGCCTTATTGTATCTCGTTCCCATCCACGACAATGCATGTCATCAATGTATATTTTCCTGTCTTTTAACTTGCAAATTTTTGCTATTCCGACCTTCGAGTTACACATTTCTGCCTGCACTCCATCAATAGTGACGCCCGTGGAGCTATATATCAGAAACGCCCTTTTAAGAATTGAGTCGTCCGTCGTCTGACAGACGTTCAGCTGTGAGATATACAATGGCGTTTAGCTGACAAAACTCATGAAACGTTCAGTCGCATGTAACTTATCTGAAATACAAATAATTCGAACAGGAGCGCCTAACATGTCGTTATCTCACCCAGCGGCTGCTGGTACATGTCTCTTTGTAAAGACACTGTAAAAAGTATTGCATGATGAACATTCTGTATTTAGTGGTAGGATCCTGGAGGCCAGCAATCTTTGGAAAATGGTGAAAATTTGTTAATAACTTACACACTCATATTTGGCTCTTATTATTGCCACTGTAAAATAACACTACGTATGTAGTGTGCCAGTGCCTAGTAGACAAGTGTGGTCGCCCCTAATGCCGTACTATTTCTGACAGACATAACTGAAAAAAAGAGGTCTAAGAATAAAACCATTTGCTACTAAATAGCCCCATCATTTCGTCAGAATAAGTTTTCATGCGCGTAAAACACTTTGCATGGCCATGTGAAATTGTTATTCTCTTTGGTTCGCACCTTTAAAATTACGTATATTTTTAGCTCAAAAAGATATTATCACAAAGTGAAATGATAGAGAAGTACCATCACATGTTATTTTATAGTGTCATTTGCATGCTATGAAAATAAACTCTATACAATAAAAGGAAATCCACCAGTTTATTCACTGACAAACCGTCGTCATGCGGTCCTAATCGCTAAGAATAGGATCTTGATATTTGCAGAGAGTGCTGATCTCACTCTGCAGGCATCGTTTAAGAAGGTATTTTTTGAAATTCCACCCATAACGGGATGAAAGAGGGGATGTAAGTTTTTCTCAAAATAGGTTGCTGCTAACGAAATTTTGAAGCCAGAACTACGAAAATTTATATTTGGCTTCTCGGTCAGAAATTTAAAATATACGTGTTTCAGCATTTTTGGAAATTCAGCCCCGAAGGGGGTGAGACAGTGCGTAAATTTCTTAAAAATAAATCATTATTAACGATCTACTAAAACGTTTTTAAAGCTTCCGCTATGAAACTTGAGATTTGACTTCTCGGTTAGAAATAAATAAATACGTGCTGGCGAATGAAAATTTCTATGAAAATATCTCCACAAAAACTCAAAAGGTGGGATTAACAGAAACCTGCGACTCCAGATATAAGAACCTCGTTTCGCTCAGAAGTACATTCCGCACTTTCCGGAAAGACCATGTTTCTATAGACTTAATTAGCATGAAAAATTAGGAAGGGATTTCAATTTTCGAACTAAAGCAATGAAAGCTATTCAGCAGTCACCACGACAAATCGGTTTTGTCTGAATGGCGTAGGAAAATAACGGCTGCATAGCAGCAGGCGCTAAGCTATTGGGCTACATAGTAACACATATTTTATGGTTTAAAAGCATTATTTACATTTTTGGTGTCTCGTACTTGTAATGTGATAATTGTTTTGTATTTCGCCACAGCTCCTATTGCCAATTTTCCCTCGGGAGCATCAAACAGATAGCAATAATAATGTTTAAGTCTTATCACCTTTAATTCATAACAAAAATTTCCCCGCACTACAGAGAGTTTAACGTTTTTAGATAATGTTACGGGGAAGAGTAGAAAGATTTGTGGCAGGGGCTCGACGTCGGGAACAACCGTTATGTACTAAGCAGAAAGAGGCCGATCTGCCTCCGACACGTCAACGTGTTTCAAAAATAACTGTCATGTTGGACATTTATGCAGGTGCAGCACAGGTTCGCTTGTACACCGACAAATCTCGCACAGTGCATCACTTGCGTGAATTACCCGAAAAAAATGGTTCAAATGTCTCTGAGCACAATGGGACTTAACATCGGAGGTCATCAGTCCCCTATAACTTAGAACTACTTAAGCCTAACTAGCCTAAGGACATCAAACTCATCCATGCTCGACGCAGGATTCGAACCTGCGATCGTAGCGATCGCGCAGTTCCAGACTGAAGCGCCTAGAACCGCTCGGCCACACCGGCCGGCGTGAAATAACAAAATAACTTTCCTCAGAACAATATTGTAACCATAGACAAGAGACATAAAATAACAGGACCCAACGCAACGAAGCAAACTTGATACGCAAAAGTTGGTCCCTACATTATGTCGTTATTCTGAGTCGATCCACGAACTTCCGTTATTGAAACTCTTATCATCTGAAAAGGCGCATCAACAACGCTGTATCCTTCCGGTTAGAAGAGTGTACATGTATACAGGGCCAAATGCAAGGCATTGTACAGTAGCAGTTACAACTGACTTCTAGTATAGTGATGCACGAAACTTCAGGACGAAGAAACTCTCGCATAACGTGTCACTGCCAAGTAATGTAGATCAATGAATCTTGTATCGTGCATAGAAAGAACTGTTCACTGAAGAATATAAGGTAACTGAAAGAAATACTCAATGAGTCGAACAGAAAAGAGCTTTTTACTGAAATACAATATTATTGGAGTATCTGCCGCGGGCGGTCAAAAAGTAAAAGCCCAGGTATACAACAAACTAACCTTATTTGACGTAAGAGAGAAAAAACTTTCTTCTTAGAAACAAGTCTTAAAACAATCATGGACAAGATAAACTCTTGTGGTCTGAATATTTCGTCCATAAGGGACGGCATTATGAGGGTTGCGACTGCTGATAAATATAAATAAAACAGTTTCTGCGTCACTCACATGTTTATTTACCACTATACGTTTCGATGGTTGACATAAACATCTTCAAGTGGAGAACTTTATTTACATGGCTCGCGTTGGTGAAGAGTACATACGTCTCTTCACTGTCACAAACCAAGGACAGTGTACACGATTTTGCGTCTTTTGATAGTGATAGAAATTTGTTTATTTAGAAAAGCGCTTAAGAGGTTAAAAAACATCAATTTATGACAATGATCTCTACTTACAGGAACCGTGTGTTATAAATTTTCTGCATGCCGTTGCTTCATGTATGTCCTCTTCACTGCGCACTATATTAATATATTATATATAAAATAACAATAGATCATGCATATGTACTGTACGCTGAACTTAGTAAGGGATGATTGGGAGTTATTACATTAATTGCTCTCCGTTGGAACTGTAAATTATGAGAATGCCGTAAGTATTCTGTCAAAGCTTTTGAGAAAGTTGTTTGAGCCTGTTTCATTATTGTCATTGAATATATGTTCTCCAAATTTCTTTCTGTGTATGTAGATTTCTAGTTCTTCATACCGACACATTCTGTGCACTTTATTCAGGGTAGGTAGTATTTCAAGGTTGCTTTTTACATTGTCAAATGGACGTCCCATATCTTTCGTGTGGGAGGCACGTTTTTGTGATATGCATGAATCCAACAGCATCAAGCCTAAGATCTCAATTCAAGACCCACAAGAAAGATGGCTCAATAAGGCCGATCCCATACCCAACACATTACCCTAGGTACAAAATTCTACAGAAACTCGACAAGATCCTATTGGAAACTTTGAGTTTGCAAGACGTTGCTGAGTTACATAGCCTCTCATTTGCCAGAAATCTGAAATACGTACACAGCACTAACAAATGCCAAATGATCTTTCTAGATATAACAAGTCTGTATACTAACATCTCTATTCTGATTATTTTCCTGTTATTAAACAAAATCTAATAAAATAAAAGAACATCTCCCCAGCAGGAATCACAGAATTCATTTAACTTCTAGATTTGGAAATGAAATGTAATTAATGGAAAAATCTACAAACAAACAACTAGGCTGTCTATTGGTGCCAGCGTATGAGGAACCACAGCCGAAATATTCCTCAGTCACCTGCAGCACAAATTTTTCACAAAAAACGCACATGCATTCAAAAAGTTCAGTTCTTTCGAAGATATGGTGATGATATATTTCTGATCATTGGTGTCCAAGACGTTCTCCAAACATGCAACGAAATGTTCAAGATTATGAAATTCCCCGATTTAGCTATCTGCATATAATAAGAAATATACCTTCCAAATGTACAGGAAATCAACCGTTACAGACATAAACATACATGCTTCCTCCTGCCACCCCAGCTTACACAAAATACGAGCTTAAAGCTAAATGATCCATAGAGTGCCAAAAATCCCTAAGAGTGATGTGAGTTTCCAGAATTAAATAAATATCATAAAACAAGTAGCTGCAGTTAATGGGTGTAAACTCACACTGACTGACAATTTAGTTAAAAAATAAAAAAAACATGAACAAAACAACCATCAAATACAAAGAAAATATACTAACAGCTTGCTTCCCCTCTCAGTAACATCTCACAAAAAATTGCCAGTATCTTCAAGGGACACAAAATAAGAATTGCATTCCTAACCAACAATGAAATTTGCCAAAGACTTCCTCGTCGAAATTTGCCAAAGACTTCCTCGTCGAAATAAATTTTCATCTTCTGACATGTATAACAACGTTTGCAGTAAAAGCCCAGCTCAGTCAATAGGTGTGACAGGCTCTAACTTCTACACCATATTCAAGGAACACAAGCACATCACAAAAACATGCCTCCCACACAAAAGATATGGGACGTCCATTTGACAATGTAAAAAGCAACCTTGAAATACTACCTACCCTGAATAAAGTACACAGAATGTGTCGGTATGAAGAACTAGAAATCTACATACACAGAAACAAATGTGGAGAACATATATTCAATGACAATAATGAAACAGGCTCAAACAACTTTCTCAAAAGCTTTGACAGAATACTTACGGCATTCTCATAATTTACAGTTCCAACGGAGAGCAATTAATGTGATAACTCCCAATTATCCCTTACTAAGTTCAATGTACAATACATATGCATGATCTATTGTAACCTTATATATAACATATTAATATATTAACTGAAGTATCCACATATCTATATTCAAGTGCAGCACATCCACATTTTTTGAAACAGAAGGAAAACATATTTACATACATAATAATTTAAACAATATTTTTGTGTCCAGTGGTGCACAGATTCATAGTGTTTAGAACTGCATGTATGCTATCTGGTACAAATGTCAGTTTTCTGGTGCAGACAGTTAATATTTTAAAAAATAGAAAACGTGTTTGTATTGAAACCATTTCATCTTTTATCTCTCTATGCAGCTCTAACATTTACAACATTTTTCAAGGCACAGTGTAAATGTAATGTGCAGCGGAGAGGAATCAGTATGGAGACCTTTTACAACAATATTGTCCCTTTCAGTACAATTCATTTTCAGAAATTCATGTTTTTTTAACCTCTAAATTCCCTGTTCTAGATAATTTTTTTTATCATTAGCAAAACAAAAAGTATTAATATAGAAATAATGCATTACTCTTTCTTAAAAGACGGGCCAGCTGTTAGCAGAAAATCCTCTCTCTCCAATGGCTGCTCAGCATACGGTATCAAAATTGTCGCGGATTTCCACCCACAAAAATGAAGTCAGAGCCAACTGCATCCCTGAAATGACGCACATGGGGGATGAGTAACAGTAACGTTGACTGGGCAGTGCACCGTATCCAGACATTTAGACACCAGTACAACATTATGCCTCTCTATAGCATAACACATCGACCACCAAATCGATCATGTTCGACCATTTTTCTGGGTACATGATATGTTTACACCCCTTGGCATGTGAGGTACACAATGCAACGAATAACATTGTCGAACATCATCATTTTGCAGGCCGGTACGCCCATGCAAGTCTTTCAACATGGTACACTCACAAGTAAATATTACTTTGACATTGCACTCCTTCCCCATGTACACCTTTTCAGTTGCACTCTGCCCTGTCTTCATTCTTATGGATGACATGCGACTGCATCGAGCTACACAGGTGGAGGAATGAGAGGATATTAGACTAATGGATTGATCTACCGTTCCCACGAGGTAAATCCCATCGGGCGCTTTTGGGAAAATTTGTGGAGATAGGGGAGCGTATTGCAGCATGTCCACTTGCACCAGAGACAATCTATCGGTTGTCAGCCACGCGGTTGGAAGAATGCAAAACCGTCCCAAAAGAACTCCTCACCCGCGTGGTGGCCAGGATGGGAGCATGATACAGAGTATGCATTCCTGCCTCATCTTTTTTAATGTCCAGGGGACCATCACAAATCGCAGTGACTTCAGTGCAGTTATCGTCTTTAAATAAAAGAGTTATTTCTGTTTGTCTCTTCTTGTATTTCTTTCAGTTACCTTCCGTATTATATTCAGAAGTTATTTCTATGCATGATGCAAGTATAATCGAGTTATGTTATTTGAAAGGGGTACACCATGCGAAAGTTACTTTAGAACTTAAATTTTGCATATCAGCTTACTTTCAAAACATAGAAAATGGAATGAGTACCATTTTCTATGCATTCGAATTAAGGGATTAGGTGGTCACGTTTTTAAATCCTGCGGTAAAAAACGTGATGTAACTTTTCACGTTCTTTAAAACTTCGTTGTAGATATCTGTTTTATTATTACGGACAGAAACGCTAATATCAGAGGTATTATTTTATCATTAAAGTTAACTACAGAACATTTCGTCATTGCAGGTGATGGATTGTCTAGCATTGTGATGCTGACGTATCGACATACGTATGGGTGTACTGAACCATTAACACATTACGAGCTCACGTCGATGACATTTATGAGATCCATTACATTTGAGGAAAAAATAGATCTAGGTTAATAACTCATTAAATTAATTGCTCAAAATATTCTCTATCTGCGCACATTAGTTTGTAATTTTGATATCCATGTTTTCAGAGAGATGAGAACAAGGGAAATTTAACAGAATATTAAAAATACGATTAAAATCATATTCTATTAGTAGTACAGGTAGCTACTGTGCAACGCTCTTTGACCTTCATTTGACCCTGAAGGTGATCGTGTGATCATAATGTCATACACGTGTCCATAACATGCACAGCATGAAGTCATCCATGATCTAGAATGTATGATACCATTATGATGCGGTGGGTAGGAAATTTAAATAGTGAGTGGAAAACTTAAATATTAAAGATGACATTGGTTGTTAAATTTAAATAATAAATATGACTAAATATTTTTACAGCCAATGGCAATCCATTATTTTTGCGTTATATTTCATCACACTAAAGTTGCCTCATTGGGTGAAAAAATAAACTTCGTCATCGTAAGTGTGTAAGTTGGTGCTGTTCACCACACAGTGATCTCAGCCATATATCACAGGGGTATGGGAAAAGTTGAAAAAATTCAAACAAAAAGAGTTCTAACCGGAATATTTATATATATATAACTTTTTCTTGGAACTTGGTTGACTGAGAATATTTATATATGATAAGTAATATTCAGAGTTGGGATGGTACATTTTTTTCACTGTCTGAGCAAATATGGAGGACATTTCTTGATCACAAACAAACTGAACGATATAAATTTCTGGTATTTCAAAAAGTATACTGAAATCAGATGAACTGAAATTAGTGAGCACATGTGTTCCCAGGTTTTAATCTTGCATCATAAAGGAGTATGTGAATACGCATCAGCTGGCCGGAGTGGCCGTGCAGTTCTAGGCGCTACAGTCTGGAGCCGAGCGACCGCTCCGGTCGCAGGTTCGAATCCTGCCTCGGGCATGGATGAGTGTGATGTCCTTAGGTTAATTAGGTTTAATTAGTTCTAAGTTCTAGGCGACTGATGACCTCAGACGTTAAGTCGCATAGTGCTCAGAGCCAATTGAACCGTTTGAATACACATCAGTTGCAGAAGGTATTACTAACTTTTAACTACAACCTACAATTACAATCCACAGTTCAATAAGATTTTACGTTATTAACAGTCAGTCGTCATTTTCCAGGCGGTGTTGGCCCTAGGCAACTATGTTTACTTTCTCTGCATGAAAATGACGTTTTTCGTCCTGTACGGATAAACTCAGTTTCCTTTTAATAGGAGAAACAACATGATACTTTGAAGTAATTACGTACTGCATAATTGTGTCTACTTTCAAACCTAAGACGCGCTGTCTGTAATCATCTATGGTTAACTTATAAAGAAATTTGCTGTATGCCTTTCGCTCAAAAATGGTTCAAATGGCTTTGAGCACTGTGGGACAACATCTGAGGTCATCAATCTCCTACAACTTAGAACTACTTAAACTCAACTAACCTAAGGACATCACACACATCCATTCCTGAGGCAGGATTCGAACCGTAGCAGTCGCGCGGTTCCGGACTGAAGCGGCTAGAAGCGCTCGGACACAACAACCGGCCGCCTTTTGCTCTGCGCATTATACGCTGAGAATGTTTCTCAAGAGCATACATATTTGACCATAGGCCAATAAATTCTGCAGTAGGTTAGCCATCAAGTTCATCTTCCATTAACTCAACAACATTTTCGTTGAACAGGGAATATCGTATTTGATATTTGCCTAGAAAGCCTAAGTTTCGGACGTTCTGTCCTTATAAAGCTTCTGAGTTTTCATATGACGTATGGGGCTATCAGAGACTTCGCAGCATATTTTTACACGATTAAACGCTCCTTACCAATATATATACGTAGTATAAGTCTTAAAAAATGATTTTTGAAATGTCCAAAATAGCCATTCCAACTGTAGTCATTTAAGCAAAGACTACATTTAGCCTTCTCAGTTCAATGACAACCTGATTTTCTTTAAAAATGAGGGATCTTAGACTATTTGGTTTTTCAGTTAATGCAGCGGTCTAAGATCTACCTTCATATGATGGCGGTGGTCTAATGTGCCGGATCTGTGGCACATTTGGCATGGTCCTGTCGAAAACAGCGTTGTTTCTGAATTTCAAGATATTCTTTTGGAACTCATTACGTGCATTCATGCAGCTTTGCGCATAAATGTCAATGCACCGTTTCATCCAGACAATTTGCTTAGACCATGAGATCTGATTGATCTTTTTCAAAATCAGTTTATTTTTACTGATATCAGCTGCATCAGGGTTCATGCGGAGTCAGCGTCGACGACTGAAAATGTGTACCGGACCAGGTTTCAAACCCGGGATCTCCTGCTTACTAGGCAGATGCTTTAATCACTGCGCTATCCGGGGCAGAGTGTTATAGGAACTGCGTGGACTGTCCCGGCATGCCTCACGGCTGACACACATTGCCACACAGTGGCACGTCCTCACTGTCCATTTTCTGCAAGTTCGCTACTCTGAGTTTGTCGCAGGAGGTCGGAAGTACTTGTGCATCCGCAATGAAGAAGGTGGATCCATTGCCCATCTAGGCGAATCAATTATGTTAATGCGTGGTGCCGTATAATTTACTTTTCAAATGTGTTTTAGATTTCTGCAATGAATGACTTACTTTCTCTTGTCATATAACGTTGGAAACAATATCTCCAGTTTCTTACTGTTTGATGGTGGCACCAGTTTTTTGTGGAAGTAAAGGTAAATCTAAATGTAGATCTAGAATACTTTCAGGGAATGTAAGATGTATTTCCAGTACTCATTCTGTGTTAGAATCATGTGGAACGCTTTCCGCGTCAAACCTTTTGGCGGTGTCTGCAGGAAGTAGTTCAAAATCAGATACGGGAAGATGTTGCAACATCTCCCTATATTTTCACATTCGCATCGAGATAAAATTATGATGTAAGATTCGTCCATGTTTTCATGATAATTAGACATGAATCTATAGTTGGCAACTGCATGTCTGCAAAAACAATGAACAACTCTCTCTCCGATGCCTCGTTCAACAAACAGTAGATGCTCAATATCTGATATAATTTGCTTTTCTGCTTTATTGACTGTCAGTAGCGCATCCCACTCTAACTCGAGAGCAGAAAGATAATGTGCAGGATCAAATTCTTGTGTTCTATGGTAAAGACTTCGAAAGTTTTCAGATACGTAAGCAAGGAATACAACGTCAATTCTCAAATATAAATCGGAATATTCCGCCAGTGTCTTACAATAGAACGCGTTCCATACAATGCACGGCTTTCGATACATGGCCCCTGATATCGTTTCGCCTGTTATCGAACTTTCAAACTTTTCCACTGAGGGCAGACGATCTTCCAGTAAAACTGATTCATGGCTCACATGTTCATACGGAAAAATTCCTTTCTGATCAATATTTCCCATCTCTCGATCGTCGGACAAATATATTCTCATTATCGCGAGTTCGTCGGGTTTTTGGTATAATGCACACTTTCAGAGGGAATACGTCAGGAAATTTAGCGAATCGGTAAGTGGGAAGTTCATGTTTCACTACCGCTCTTTGTGTATTACTGCTATACTGTTCGTAGAAGATTTATATTTTTCCATGTTCGAAGACAGAATTAGGGACGCTACCCGTATTTAATTTAATTTCTTTATCGCCATTTATCACCGTTTGTTCACAAATGCATCTGATCAAGGAGACGGCCGCTGTGGCCGGGCGGTTCTAGGTGCTTCAGTCCGGAACAGTGCTGCTGATACGGTCGCAGGTTCGAATCCTGCCTCTGGCATGGATGTGTGTGATGTCCTTAGGTTAGTTAGATTTAAGTAGTTCTAAGTCTAGGGGACTGATGACCTCAGATGTTAAGTGCCATAGTGCTTACAGCCATTTGAACCATTTTTTTTATCAGATCAAGAAATTCCCTCGTAACTGCTCAGACTGTGGAATACGACGTGCTTTGTGAAGTGAGGCGTGTAGTTTACACTGGAGCCTGGATGTGCTGCACATCAAAAATGTTCAAATGTGTGTGACATCTTATGGGACTTAACTGCTAAGGTCATCAGTCCCTAAGCTTACACACTACTTAACCTACATTATCCTAAGGACAAATCCACACACCCGTGCCCAAGGGAGGACTCGAACCTCCGCCGGGATCAGCCGCACATTCCATGACAGCAGCGCCTGAGACCGCTCGGCTAATCCCGCGCGGCGCGCTGCACATCGGTATGCCCAATGATCTATGTATTTACTCCTGCTTTCCTCAAACGGTTTCTCTCAAATATGGCAAATTTCTGTCGATCGCAACGCCGATACTTCTTTGGGGCTCAATACCATCTGCTTATTCTGTAATAAAAAGCGATTCACAGTTTCATGCGTCTGCGTGAAGCTGTTGGGTGAAACATTCCGTGCAGTCACTGTCTCTTTTCAATGTAATTTGTAAATAGCTCTGATCATAGTTGCAGTGTATGTAGTATGTAATACTGAACGGTTTATGAGCATGTTCCTGATCGTGGTACGAATCAGTCGGTACTACGACTGCAACCAGCGACTCAATCCAAGAAGCATTCCGTATCAACACAAATAACGAAAGGTAGTTTCAGTTTGTTACTAAATTTTCTAAATTTAGGAAATGGTTCTTCACAATAGGCATGCACTGGAGGTTGGTTTAAACTGCGCACAATCAATTAAATGTCCATCTAATTTTTTCTTGGAATAAAAATAGCTCAGTCATCGCCCACATACTACAACGGTGAAACTGAATAATACTACTTCATGCGAGCCTTGATAAATTTTTTTTTATAATAGAAATGAGAGACATCTGTGTTATTAACAACCTGAAACATTAATAAATGCACATGTCTGTCTCGATGGTGTTTTCTAATCCACAGCGGTACATCCTGCAGTTATTTGTCTTGCCTCGTATCATCTACGGTCATCCAATCATAACCTGAACACAGGATGCCGTAGAAGTTTGCAACACTAATCTTGGATCTGTTTCTCGAAAATGAGAACATACTTGAGCTCTGCAGAAAACGGTATGGCTGCAAAGCTTAATTTGCTTTCATGCCGCCGCATTGCGCATCCTTATTTACAGAATACAATGCTGCAATTGGTGGAAGAGACCACTTGAACGAGGCGTTATCATTTGACTGATCGTTTATTAACGCAGTTTCATCGGCTATCATTTTGGACAGTTTTGCATTTAGTCCTGCACAGAAACCTTTTTTTTCATTACATCCAGCTAAATCTTTTCCTTCAACGGCCAACCACATTATCTCGTTTTAAAAGTGTCAAGTCTTTTTAACCATTGAGCAGTAACATTAGTAGACTAACAGTCATCGCTAAGTTAAGATGGCATTACTCTTGTATTCTTTGTAGTGAGTACATCTGTTTCTCGTGACCTCTGGTAGGCAAGAGATAATAGTAGACTAGTGAACAACTGATCGTAAGCGTTTGGTTAATTTGACGAACTTTGCCCTCGAAAATGTGAAAACATATTTCCAGGAGATGTCTAGACCCCATAATCCCATTATCTCTCACGCGAGTACATATACGACTACTACGTGCAATCACTACCTCAGTGTATTCAGGATCATCTAACCTAACGCAGTTTGGTGCTGCGTCACCCGTTATTACTATTACTGTGATGATATTCAGTCTGCCGTGAGATGTCTCCGTAAATGGTCTTTTTTGTCAGACAGGTACTAGCCGCTGCAGACCTTAAACTGTCGCTCCAAGATTGTTCGGCCGTATTTCACTGCTGATTGCCGATTGTAGAACACAGAATGAGACAAAAAAAACATGACTTAGAAAAGACCACGTAGCTGTATTCATAGATATGACATGAAACAAGTATACCAGGGGAAAAGAGAAGAAGCTTTTATGAAAGATCTGTTTATGGAGAAGAATCACTTGGTGGCATATACCAGACTTACATGTTTTTGTGGTTAGTGGACATAAATATCGAATTTCAATTATGGTCGATGCTAATTTTCGACTGCTGCTCCGATCGTGTACATTACAGACGCAGTCCACTGCAGATTGTGCAACACTAAATGAGAAAAATTATGTCATAGTTGCAGCGAGTAAGCAGCCTGAGAAAAAACGTATAGAATGGTTAATAAAAGTACACAGGGTGCTTCAGCTGCCCCTAGCGCTGTCGTTTTATGCAACCCGCAATGTTATTCTGGCTTTCATAAACTACTTGGACATTTTCAGAGTCTCTCGCTCGCTACGCGTACTGTTAATCCTATAGAAAAATAAAATAGAACTTTCTGTAGACCGTTTGATGCAGTAGTTCTGTTCCGGAAAACGAGTTTCATGAATGCCGCAGTTTCAGGCAAGGCAAGAAAAACGTAGAAAATGACCTTCAAACGTAGCTCTTTCCCGCAATCAGACTCCACCGGTCGGAATGTCTAGTATTTCGTTCATGGCATTCTCTCCGACGATCGTGCAAAATTTTTGAACTACAGTAGGCATTTCCCAAATTTGACCTTTATTAGTCTTCACTGACTGGCCTTATCACGCCACCGCTTTTTCGAGACTTGCAAATGGAATTTGGCTTAACTTTACCTAACCGTTTGCGAATTTTAACACCATAAAATAAATAATTACATCGCTGTATTCTTCACGTCTTCTGACTACGAAACTACTGTTCCTGTAAGGTTTAAGTTTGGCTCGAATATTTAACATACTTAGTTTCAGATTAACGTTTAGAAAAGTTGTTTTACTTTCACTATCCTCACGGGGACGTTTAAATGAATACTTTTAGCGAAATAGCGGACTATGGTGGTGCCGTTGCAGCCCAATCAATAGAGAACAAAAGATGGTCGAATATCGGGAATAGTTTGTGTAGTAGCAAATTTTTAAACGATGGTAAAACTGAGAACCACGAACGACATACTACAAATCCAGACTGGTGAAGGATGAGAGGCGGACGTGCGTTTGAAGGTAACTTTTGTACGTGATTCTTGAATACCCTAATAACCGTGGCTTCCAGCGGAAACGTATCCCAGTACAAAGTTTAACTACATTAAATTTCCTACACGAGCATCTTGCTCATTTTTCTTCGTAGGAATAACAGTTTGCCCATCGCGAGCGGGAGAATATGAGAATGTAGAGAATGGTTCAAGAAGGTCATATACAATACTGGCTTTTAAAATTACTACACAAGAAGAAATGCAGATGATAAACGGGTATACATTGGACAAATATATTATACTAGAACTGACATGTGATTACGTTTTGACGCAATTTGGGTGAATTAATCCTGATAAATTAGTACCCAGAACAACCACCAATGGCCGTAATAACGGCCTTGATACGCCCGGGCATTGAGCCAAACAGAGCTTGGATGGTAAAGCTGCCCTTAGAGCTTCAACACGATACCACAGTTCATCAAGAGTATTGATTGGCGTACTGTGACGAGTCAGTTGCTCAGTCCCCATTGACGAGACGTTTTCAACTGGTGAGAGATCTGGAGAACGTGCTGGCCAGACTGCATTTTCTGTGCAACGTGCGGTCGTGCATTATCCTACTGAAATGTAGGGTTTCACAGGGATCGAATGAAGGGTAGAGCCACGGGTCGTAACACATCTGAAATGTAACGTCCACTGTTCAAAGTGCCGTCAATGCGAACAAGAGGTGACCGAGACGTGTAACCAATGGCACCCCGTACCATCACGCCGGGTGATACGCCAGTAACGGTTCCTATGTGCGTTCACCGCGATGTCGCCAAACACGGATGCGACCTTCATGATGCTGTAAACAGAACCTGGATTCATCCGAAAAAATGACGTTTCGCCGTTCGTGCACCCAGGTTCGTCGTTGAGTACAACATCGCAGGCGCTCCTGCCTGTGATGCAGCGTCAAGGGTAACCGCAGCCATGGTCTCCGAAGTGATAGTCCATGCTGCTGCAAACGTCGTCCAACTGTTCGTGCAGTTGGTTGTTTTGCAAAAGTCCCCATCTGTTGACTCAGGGATCGAGACGTGGCTGCACGATCCGTTAGAGGGATGCGGATAAGATGCCTGTCATTTCGACTGCTAGTGATACGAGGCCGTTGGGATTCAGCACGGCGTTCCGTATTACCCTCCTGAACCCACCGATTCCATGTTCTGCTAACAGTCACTGGATCTCGACCAACGCTAGCAACAGTGTCGGGATACGATAAACCGCAGTCGCGATAGGCTATAATCAGACCTTCATCAAAGTGGGAAACGTGATGGTACGCATTTCTCCTCCTCGCACGAGGCATCACAACTACTTTCCACCAGGCAACGCCGGTCAACTGCTGTTTATATATGAGAAATCGGCTGGAAACTTTCCTCATGTCAGCACATTGTAGGTGGAGCCATCGGCGTCAACCTTGTGTGAATGCTCTGAGAAGCTGATCATTTGCACATCAGAGCATCTTCTTCCTGTCGGTTAAATTTCGCGTCTGTAGCACGTCATCTTCGTGGTGTAGCAATTATAATGAGCAGTAGTGTATAATGTTGAGGGTTGCATGAAATGACAGCAGTAGGGGCAATTGAGTCACCCTCTATATGTTAGACGTACACTTCTTGTGTAACTTACATCGAGTGTCCGGAGATAGTGTTTCTACGACGGACAGGATGATTCAGCATAAATAGTTCTCTGCTTCCAACCGAATTGCTCCACGTACTTCAGGGCAGTTCCGAATCAGCAACTAAAGTGGGTTCGCATGCGCAGTGATGCGATTCCATATTCCACCATCCCACTACGTCCTGTCAAGTCTGAGTTTGTCAGCGTGCTACAAGTTTGGTGTTGCTTTGCCATAGGCACGGCGCACGGCTGCAGTCATCACTTGTTGCTCGCGGTGCCCGACCTCTGGCCGCCTCGTCAGCTGGGCTGCCGCAGGGCGCCAGTCTTCAGCCATTTTCAGCGAGTGTGCACCTTATTGCGTCTGTAAAAGCGGGTCGTACCATTTCGGAATTCAAATAATATCTTCTGCATTTGTGTATTACAGTGCAGCTGCGAGATACACCGAGTTCTCAACAGGGCATTCATTTATATATACAAATGTTACGTATTGCCATCCTGTCATGTTTTAAATGGTTGAGCAGATAGAGGTTATTAACGGCCTAGATCTTGCAAGATTTGAGCATAGACAGAATGTACGATGTAAGAATACACATGCATCTGCTGACCTCTCACATCCGTGATGAGCAGCTAGTAAATTGTTCTAAAATTTAGTCTATATTTTCAGTTCTCCTCTGAAATCCAGTACGATCCTACGACATCTGTTCCCAACAGCAAGGCAATAATTAAATGAACAGTATACAAATCTTTTGCCTTCATGAAATATACGCTTTGTGCAGATCCTTCAACTGGCAGAATATTCTCATACGCAACATTCCATTCTGCAATTTAATCTTTCACTTTAATATTTTCACCAGTTATTATTGTAAACTTCAGGCAATAACTTATTAGTTCACGAAGTTCCTCTTAGACAGATGTTATTCCATGAATACATGAATTATTGCTTACCTCTTTTTAAGCTACCAAAAACTCTAATCGCTCCACTAATCCTCTCAGGTTATTCCACTGAACAAAATCGTCTTGTATCGGCGGTTCAATGGGATCTGTCTTCCAGCTGCGAACTGCAAATGCATTTTCATGCTCTTTCAGTACTGTTCGCAGCCTTAATGGTGTGAGTATATTATAGACTCTCCAGAATGAGATTTTCACTCTGCAGCGGAGTGTGCGCCGATATGAAACATCCTGGCAGGTTAAAACTGTGTGCCGGACCGAGACTCTAACTCGTGACCTTTACCTTTGGCGGGCAAGTGCTCTACCAACTTAGCTACCCATGCATGACTTCGGAATGTAGGAGACGAGGTACAGGCAGAATTGAAGCTGTGAGGACGGGTCGTTTCTACATTTGTAGACTTAGAAAAAGCTTGTGACAACGATGACTTGAATACTCTCTTTCAAATTCTGAAGGTGGAAAGTGTAAAATACAGGAAGCGAAAGGCTATTTAAAATTTGTATAGAAACCAGACGGCAGTTATAAGAGTCGAGGGGCATGAAAGGGACGTAGAGATTTAGAATGGAGTGAGACATAACTGTAGCCTTTCCCCGATGTTATTCATTCTATATAATGAGTAAACAGTAAAGGAACCAAAGAGAAACTCGGAGTAGGAATTAAAATCCACGGAGAAGGAATTATAACTTTGAGGTTCGCCGACGACATTGTAATTCTGTCAGAGACAGCAGCGGACCTGAAAGAGCAGCTGAACGGAATGAATAGTGTCTTGAAAGTAGGATATAAGATGAACATCAACAAAAGCAAAACGAGTGTAATGTAGTCGAATTAAATCTGACGATACCGAGTGTAATAGATTAGGAAATGAGGCAGTTGAGTTTTGCTATTTAGGGATCAAAATAACTGATGATGTTCGAAGTAGAGAGGATATAAAATATAAACTGGCTATGGCAAGGAAAGCATTTCTGAAGAAGAGAAATTTGTTAACATCGAGTATAGATTTAAGAGTCAGAAAGTCTTTTCTGAAAGTATTTGTACGGAGTGGAGCCATGTATGGAGGTGAACTTGGACGATAAACATTGTAGACAAGAAGAGAATAGAAGCTTTCGAAATGTGATGCTACAGAAGAATGCTGAAGATTAGATGTGTAGATCTCATAACTAATGAGGAGGTTCTGAACAGAACTGGGGAGAAGAGGAATTTGTGGCACAACTTGACTAGAAGAAGGGATCGGTTGATAGGGCATATTCTGAGGCATCAAGGGATCATCAATTTAGTATTGGAGGGAAGCGTGGAGGGTAAAAATCGTAGAGGTGAATGCACTAAGCAGATTCAGAAGGATGTAGATTGCAGTAGTTATTCCTACATGAAGAAGCTTGCACAGTATATGGTAGCATAGAGAGCGGCCGGCATCAAACCAGTTCAAATGGTTCAAATGGCTCTGAGCACTATGGGACGTAACATCTGTGGTCATCAGTCCCCTAGAACTTAGAACTACTTAAACCTAACTAACGTAAGGACATCACAGACATCCATGCCCGAGGCAGGATTCGAACCTGCGACCGTAGCAGTCGCGCGGTTCCTGACTGAGCGCCAAGAACCGCTAGACCACCGCGGCCGGCCATCAAACCAGTCTCTGAACTGAAGACCACAACAAGAACAAAAACCCTAACATAAGAGCAAAGATTGTAAGATATCACTTGTGCTATGGAATTCAAGTCACTAACAAGAACAAGTAGGAGAAGCAAGGTGGATGTCTCTATAAACGTGTTATTAACAATTTACTTATATGTAGAGCTTCATGTACCTGGCTACTCATACTGTGTGCCAGGAATAAAGTTTGTGGAACGGTTACGTAGAGATGATGCCGTAGTCAATCCATTAGATGCACCATAATATCGCTTCTGCAATGTTCCCAGGCAGACTGTCAGATAGACATCACATAGACCAAATTGTGGTTGAAAAAGTATGGTGTGGAGTGACGGTGAAAGAGGCTAACCTCAGTGAAAAATTTTCTGCTGTAGTAGGGAATGGTGCAACGAAAGCTAAAGTTGAAATGAGTAAGGATATGAAAAAGATGACGATGAAGAGGAAGAAAAAGAAGGAGGAGGAGGAGGAGAAGAAGAAGAAGAAGAAAAGAAGATGAAGAATGCAGAGATTGGAATGAAGAGATTAATGAAAACAGTTCCATCTAGTCTAAAGTGTATGAACTCAGGTAATTATCTCATGGTACCAGTAAAAGTTGCTTCAGAAGTGACTTCAAAATAAAAATCGCTTGACAGAGAGCTTATAATACTCGTCTCAAAGCATGTATGATATTACTTCTCATTCTTATATTTCCTGCTTAATATGTACTTGGAGAATTAACATGAAGTGCAGCAGCGGTCATGAAGGCTGTAAATGATATAAAAGCGGCGCCCAAACAATTAGCTCAGATGCAGAGACGGTGGGAGAAATAGATTTCAGGAATGGAGAGGCAGCATTTAGGACCATATACGAAAAGAATGTTTGGTCTACATATAAAGAAAAGAAATTCCCGTTAGGTATGCTTCCACCTAGAGTACTCACTAATATTGACTTAGAACAGTGTGCTAACAAACTGTAAATACCACATTTTTGAGATGCGTTAATGACAGACAATTGCCCAAACACATAAAAGGTATCACAGTGCAGTTGTAATTATATATACCGTAATTGGTCTAATTCTCCAGAAGAGATATATTCAGTTGCTTTCAGCACAAAAAACACTATGCGAGCTTGAGAAATACACTGTAATTTTCCGTCGATGTACACTCCTGGAAATTGAAATAAGAACACCGTGAATTCATTGTCCCAGGAAGGGGAAACTTTATTGACACATTCTTGGGGTCAGATACATCACATGATCACACTGACAGAACCACAGGCACATAGACACAGGCAACAGAGCATGCACAATGTCGGCACTAGTACAGTGTATATCCACCTTTCGCAGCAATGCAGGCTGCTATTCTCCCATGGAGACGATCGTAGAGATGCTGGATGTAGTCCTGTGGAACGGCTTGCCATGCCATTTCCACCTGGCGCCTCAGTTGGACCAGCGTTCGTGCTGGACGTGCAGACCGCGTGAGACGACGCTTCATCCAGTCCCAAATATGCTCAATGGGGGACAGATCCGGAGATCTTGCTGGCCAGGGTAGTTGACTTACACCTTCTAGAGCAGGTTGGGTGGCACGGGATACATGCGGACGTGCATTGTCCTGTTGGAACAGCAAGTTCCCTTGCCGGTCTAGGAATGGTAGAACGATGGGTTCGATGACGGTTTGGATGTACCGTGCACTATTCAGTGTCCCGTCGACGATCACCAGTGGTGTACGGCCAGTGTAGGAGATCGCTCCCCACACCATGATGCCGGGTGTTGGCCCTGTGTGCCTCGGTCGTATGCAGTCCTGATTGTGGCGCTCACCTGCACGGCGCCAAACACGCATACGACCATCATTGGCACCAAGGCAGAAGCGACTATCATCGCTGAAGACGACACGTCTCCATTCGTCCCTCCATTCACGCCTGTCGCGACACCACTGGAGGCGGGCTGCACGATGTTGGGGCGTGAGCGGAAGACGGCCTAACGGTGTGCGGGACCGTAGCCCAGCTTCATGGAGACGGTTGCGAATGGTCCTCGCCGATACCCCAGGAGCAACAGTGTCCCTAATTTGCTGGGAAGTGGCAGTGCGGTCCCCTACGGCACTGTGTAGGATCCTACGGTCTTGGCGTGCATCCGAGCGTCGCTGCGGTCCGGTCCCAGGTCGACGGGCACGTGCACCTTCCGCCGGCCACTGGCGACAACATCGATGTACTGTGGAGACCTCACGCCCCACGTGTTGAGCAATTCGGCGGTACGTCCACCCGGCCTCCCGCATGCCCACTATACGCCCTCGCTCAAAGTCCGTCAACTGCACATACGGTTCACGTCCACGCTGTCGCGGCATGCTACCAGTGTTAAAGACTGCGATGGAGGTCCGTATGCCACGGCAAACTGGCTGACACTGACGGCGGCGGTGCACAAATGCTGCGCAGCTAGCGCCATTCGACGGCCAACACCGCGGTTCCTGGTGTGTCCGCTGTGCCGTGCGTGTGATCATTGCTTGTACAGCCCTCTCGCAGTGTCCGGAGCAAGTATGGTGGGTCTGACACACTGGTGTCAATGTGTTCTTTTTTCCATTTCCAGGAGTGTATTATGAAGGAAGAAGATTAAGGAGGAATACTTTTAGGAGATGCACAGAGCTCAAGAAATGTCCCATACGCTTCATCGATTGTTTGCATCAAGATGAAGAAGCACTGAAAATCTCTGCCACTGATATCAGAACTGAAATGCAAACAAAACACCGGTCCCAAAAAGCACGATAGCATACTGCCTGATCATTCACGGTTCACTTCTACAAATGACATCTTCTACCAACTAGGTAACAAGGCGTACCCATATATAAGGGAATTAATGATGTGCACGTGAAATCAGTCTCTCAATTTCTCAACCGGTAGTGTAACGTGTATATAAAGATCATTAAAAAATAAACACAACACATCACTAGAATGCCGGACATTCCCGAAAGAACTGGCATTTCTGGTGCTGGGTGGTACCCGAATTAGAGAGGTAGCTTCTGGTGGTTTCATTCTATAGTGGACATTATGCTGCTATGAGCTGGCTATAACTTCTGCAAAATGGTTGATGGTAAACCAGCACCAGAATAGTATGGGTTCAGCTGGTGCCACCTGGTAAATGGTACTGACTGGTACGTGCTCAGTTATTGCGCCAGAGTCACGAGTCTTCGTGAAAGACTTGGAGAAAGTCAAGTGGATTAGAGACTTGCTACCAGAATAAGATATGTGTAATACTGAGGACAAGGTGTTGCCCTCGCTTCCTGCGCTACAACTGAAAATGGGTGTTGACAAATACGAACCAGTGACTGAAGCGTATAGTGTGAGGTTGGTGTCACTGGTGAGCTATCCCAGATGACAGCAACCAGGCGGATGGACCTTGTTGTGGAAACAATAACAGAAATGCAATGTGAGTACTTGAGAAAATTTGTGTCTTGAATTCATTCAACCTCGAAGTTGAACAAAGATATGTTACTTTTTCATTATAATAAAATTTACACGTACAGTATTATAATTTGTGTGCTTGCTCTTTCTTTCTTTTTCTTCTGCCGTCTCCATCTCTAATAAAATATGTAAAGAAACACTTTATTACTGATGCATCATTCCAACCAGATCTTGTTGACTTCACTGTAATCAATTTGAAAGCCGGAACAGATGAAGAGCTTCATCACCCTCCACACGTAGCTAAGAACAATGATTAACACAAAAGGAACTGATGACTTCCATCAAGCCAATTTGGCTGACCTGACTGCATATTCCTAATACATTTCAGGTTATAAATATTTATTGAGAGTAACTGATGTGTAACCCATGTACGCATGGGTTACTATTCTAAAGAGTAGGACAAGTACTGAGGTTGCAGATATGTTTCGAAAACGTATACAAGAAAAGTAATAGAGTTTAAAATCCGACTTAGGTAAGAAATTTTACAATACTTGTTTGAAGAAGCTAATGGACAAACATAAAATAAATCATTACTCACTGTTTTCCATCTTGAAAGCTTCAGTTCTGGAGCGATTCAATGGAAGTGTTACAGGAAATATGTTTGAGCATTCCTCAGCTCAGGGTTCTTTCAAATGGATTGATATAGTGCAAGTTGTAGTCAGTTAGTGTAATCGTACAAAACATAGAACAGATAATATGAAACCTGATGACGTCAAAGATAACAGCCTTCTGTCTATTGTGTATAATAAGATCAAATCATAATTGCACGAAAAGCTGAATTATAAGTCGCTGCCGGCCGCGGTGGTCTAGCGGTTCTAGGCGCTCAGTCCGGAACCGCGCGACTACTACGGTCGCAGGTTCGAATCCTGCCTCGGGCATGGATGTGTGTGATGTCCTTAGGTTAGTTAGGTTTAAGTAGGTCTAAGTTCTAGGGGACTCATGACCAAAGATGTTAAGTCCCATTGTGCTCAGAGCCATTTGAACCATTTTTTATAAGTCGCTAATTTGGTTAGAATTAGTAAAAGTAAATTCATTTTCGTGAAAGGCTTGAGTGCAAAAAGGTCTACTGAAATATTAAAAATTAGAGAAGTTATTTGCTAGGAGACGACATGTTGCGACCTGCAGTAGCAGTTTCCTACAGTACACAACTACCAAAAAACAAATACCCATTCATTGATCTATTTGAAAAAATCGAATGAAGAAAAGGAAATCTTTCGTAAAGTGGCTGGGTTTTGATAAAAATACGTAATTTCTGGATTACTTTGTAACAGAGTGTGTGGTTAAGTAGTGAAGCAAACTTGTTTACCCTGTTAATGTGTCCTTTAACGCTGGCGTATGTGCCGAATCAGGAGGTGCATATATAAGTTACTACGAATGTCCGAATAGTTTTTGGCACAGTGCAGGAATTGTCGAAGTAAATTATGTGGTGTGCACTGTACTGCAGCTAATGGAAGTGAGAGACGCCGAGATCAGTAATCCGCGCTAATCTCGTGCCACGGCGACGGCAGGCAACCCGCTTCACGATGCATCCGTCTCAGCGGTAGAGCAGCAGCCAGGCTGGTAATTTTCATCCAGCACGTGCGGAGTGGCGTCCGTCCGAGTGCGTGCGTTGAATTTCAGAGCGAGACGCTTGTTGTCTGCTTCTCTCTGGCCAACATCTGGTCAGGCTGCTCACACGACGGTGTACAAGTTGTATGTCACTACGAGTATACACAAACTGGCAGTCGTATTATCAGCATCGCTGATGGTAGTGTGTACTGAATAGCATGAATGTACACAATTATGATGAAGAAGCTTACATAATTATTTTTGCCAGAAGAACTTACTGTAATGCAATAAAACATAAAACAAGAAAATTGCTACTTGTCATTGAATATAAACATATGTAGCCATCTTTACTATTTAAATTTGCTATCCATCGTCATCTTCAATATTTAAATTTCCTTACTACTGCCGTCATTTTTAATATTTGAATTGCCTGTACATCGCCATCTAGATGACATCGTACATTCAAGGTCATTGAAGACATCATTTTTGCAACGTCACTTATGACGTCATAGATTCAAGGTCAATAATGAGTCACATATGTACACAAGGGACGTGTGACCACAATCATGTCATTACCTTGAAGGTCAAATAAAGGTCAAAAAGCACTGGATACCCGTAAAAGTACATATTGGTTTAGCTGTGAACTTTCGGTTCTTGAATGGTATGCGCGACACGAAGCAATAAACGTTTTGCAACGCATTTTGGACTTTTTATAGTCCCCTGAGGCTATTTTTGCGTCACCAAATTACTCCATTTGCCAGTTGTCAATTCTGGATGTGAAAACGACTAACGCCACTCAAAGTTTCACCTTCTAGGAACCGTAAATAAGAGTCAAGATTAACATCTTGCAACTGGCTGCTTTGCATAAGAACACTGAATTTCTCTCTGTGTAAAATGTGGCGTGTAATGATCTGCTCAGCTGTCTGACAGAGTGTGCCTCACAGAGCAGGTAAAGGTCTCTAGAATATTTACACTAACGAGGCAAAACATTATGACCACTTGATTAAGAACTTGTTTGTTTGTCTTGGGAACGAAATACATCACTGATTCTTCATATCATGGATCCGACATTTCATTAGTAGGCTTGTAGATGTATGTGGCATTAGATGTCTCCCATAGGTCATGTAATTCGCATAAATAACGGGCCGCTGATTGCGTTCGCGGTGATGACACCGATAACGAGTCATATGGGTTCCACAGGATTTACATGAGGCGTATTTGGTCGCTGCGACATCAACGTTAGTTCACTACAATGCTACTGTAACACGGTTCTGGATCAGAGACGGGAACTGCTAAAAAGAGGACATCGCCGTCGGGGAAGACATCAAGACACCATTTGTGCAACGCCATTCATGACGTCATACATTCAAGATCAATAATGACGTCACATGTGTAGATGCGGGGAAGGATTGCAGGTGGTTTACAGCTGTCAGCATATCTTCGATTACTAGCAAAGGTCCCATGCGAGCGCAGGACAATGTCTCCCACATCGTAATACTGCTTTCACCAGCCTGCGTCCGTGGCGCGCTGCACGTTTCGAGCCGGATCAGCTCGATGGCGGCGTTCATGAAGACGAACATCGACCAAGTGTAGGAAAGTATGTGATTTACCCGAAGAGCCGACACGTTTCCATTGATCGACGGTCGAATCCTGATATTCCCCTGCCCACTGCAATCGTAACTGACGATGTAGTTTCGTCAACTTGTGAACAAGCAGGAGTGATCGGCAGCTGAGCTACGTGTTCAACAGTGTACGATGAGCGGTGTGTTCCGAAAAACTTGAGCGTGCACCATCATTGTGGACTTTCGGCAGAGATGCCACAGATTACCATCTGTCCTACTTTAAAGAACAGACAATCCTCCGAACCCTAACTCCGTAGACGCTCACGTCAGTAGCACGTGAACATTTACCAGTTTCGCCGTTTTCGATATACTCGGTCACCGGCTATGTGTAATAATAATCTGGCCGTTGTGAAAGTCACTTACCTTAATGGATTTCCTCGTTTGCAGCCCTTATCTTCGCTAGGATGTTCCGCCGCCCGTGTCTGTTCCTCTTATATACTTTTGTTACTGCATCACGTGACCGCAACGCCACCAGGTACATCCAGCGTGGCGGTTGGCGATGGTCATAATGTTTTAGTTTATCCATATAGGTACTAAGACTACGTTCTTTGTTATCTGGTTAGTGTTTTAGAAGAAAGTTAATAAGTGAAAGAATTAAAATTAAGGAGATCAGGAAATAAGTGAGTAGTTAGAATCATATACTAAATTTCAAGTATTGTTCTACACTTCAGGGAACATTTGTGTAGAGAGTATAAGCCAGTGTGCTGAAGAGAACAAAGTTCAGGAGGGCACGGCATGTTGACAGGTGTGGGAAACAGTCATATGTAACATAGCAGCGAAATCCTGAAACGCCGCACGTGCAGATGTCAACAGAAGCTTGAAGTTGTAAGTGTGCTTCGGCTTAGGTGCGTAACATTAGTAGGGAAAAAAACTTAGAGGGAGTTTTATACAGTACAAGCCGGTACAAATGGGCAGAAAATGACCTGCGAAGTTCAGAACGTAGGTAAGACAGAAAAATTTCTGACGTAATACTCATTTACAATGGCAACACCAACGAAATTATTTTTCATGTACTGTTGTCTGACATATCGATACACTTTCTGATTCAGAAATGTTATTGCCTTTAACGCTTTAGGGTTTGATTCAGCATTAAGCAGAACTTTTGCTGTAATGTTCGCCTATGTAGACTAGTTGCCAACCAGAACAAGTGCCTCGGAGTTCAGAGATGCTCTTAAAATTATTGTTCAAGAGAGCGTCCGTGGCGTAGACGAACTTATGTAACAATTCGTCAATTCGTTAATAATTATGGACTAAAATGATGTATGTGCAGTTAATTTACTCTTCTTGAGAAGCTAAAGCTGGTGGCGAGTAGCAGTCAGGAAAAACGTTGCTGAATGCTACCAGGGTCGTTTACAAGGCTTCGTGAACTGTGTTCTATTGATAAAGAAATGAATGAAATAAAGTTAAGGAACCTGTTTAAAAATCCTCACGAAGCTGCGAACTGTGTCGTAGAAAGAACTTTCATGAAATTTTTTGTGATAAGAAACGATAATTATTATCTTTTTAATATTTCGATTTCACTGTTAGTTTCAAGGATATTATGGTAACAACAGATTTGCCTAAATAGAATTCCTGACTTATTTTGTAAAGCAAATACCATCATGTTCCATCACATCCATCTTGAAAATGCTATTTTATTCATTCATGGGTTGTTTACACATTGGTATTTTACATGTAGTCTTAAAACCAAGAACCAAACTAAAATTAAATTTAACTCCGAATGCAACGTGTTGGGTCAGCCTCCTAGGAAATGAAAACGTAGATGGCGGAACGCAACTCATCATCAGTCACTGGACGTGAATCCTGGTCTGTGAGAAGTTAAGCAGTAACTGAACAAAAGAAATATGGTAAAATTTCCACGAAGTCCAGAAACAGTCCTCAAAAGATATTAGAAAAGTAAAAAGGGCACATGACAAAAACAGACAAAATGAAATCCAGGAAGAGTTCAAGAGAAATAACACGAGAAATTTCTACAGAATATTTGGCGAAAATATAAATGATTATCAGCCTCAATATATTTGCTTCAAAAGGACAGAGACCCTCTGGAAACAATTACTAAAATTCTGGAAAAAATTGCGATGAACTCCTCAATTGCGAGGAGCCTAAAGAAAAATTACATTTCACGTAAACAGTACCAAACCCAGTTTCAAATAGCTTTCTACAACAGAAATAGAAGAGATTATAAAACAACTAAAACCAACAGATCTCGAGGAGAAGACGGCATCATCTCTGAGATCTCGAAACAAAGACCAAACCATGATAAATAAAATTCATAATATTCTCACTGAAGTGTGCAACACGGAGAAAATTCCACAAGAATGGAAATGTGCTTTGATTCACCCACTCCACATAAGGACCAACTGGGCATCCCCTACTAACTACAAAGGTACCAGTGTCTCATTATTACCGGTAACCTACAAAATTCCTTCCAAGGCAATACTCAACAGACTGGAACCACAAGCTGATACAGAGTTAGATGAATTCCAAGCAGGCTTCAGAAGAGGAAAGTCCTGTGTTGAATAGATTTGGAACCTACGAACACTCCTGAAGGTCGGACTGGTGAACAGTAATGTAATCACATTAGTGGACTTCAAGAGGGCTTACGACTCCATAGACAGATTCACTTTGAAATACCAGAAGAATATGGAACAGATAGAAAAACTAGGACACTCATATTATAGATACTTGCAGACACCACATTCCAAATAAAATTAATGGGAGAAACCTAGGACCCATTCGAGATACATGCAATAGTCAGACAAGGAGACGGTACCTCACTGCATTTGTTCAACGTGGTCTTGAACAAAATTATCAAACAATGGGAAGAGAAAGTAGAAGGAATTCGTTTAGGAAGAACATGTGCAAATAAGACGATAGTAAAGTGTGTAGCTTTTGCAGATGACCTGGTAATATTCAGCAGTAACAGACAAGACGCACATCAAATACCACCATACTTACATGAAGTCTCTACCAAAACGGTTATGCAGCAATTTTATGATAAAACGCAGTACATGAAAAGAAAAAATAACAACCAAGCCCTGTTCGCAAAAGACTGAAAGGTTAACAGATTGGAAAATTTCAATCTTGGGGAATTTATGCAAGTAGAAGGATCAAACAAGGTATCTAATATACAAAGACCAGAAAAACTTCAGAATGTGTACAAACTGAAATGGACGCAGTGTAATAAAGGAAATACTGCAAAGCTAGGCCAAACTCTGAAACTGCAGTACAGTTATACTACCAGAAACAGTCTTCGCATCAGAAGAGACCACGATCGGAGCATGAGGCATCACAGAAACAGAAGAAATAGAAAGTAAAACCCTCTAAAAAGGTTTGGAGCAGTACAGGGAGATGATATATGGATCTCAAGAGATCAAACGAAGAATTATTTGAACGAATAGACGGGATCAAAGACGGACTAACAAACAAGATCATAAAATGCCGACTAACATTTCTTGGACTCATTGTTGTTGTTGTGGTCTTCAGTCCTGAGACTGGTTTGATGCAGGTCTCCATGCTACTCTATCCTGTGCAATCTTCTTCATCTCCCAGTACCTACTGCAACCTACATCCTTCTGAATCTGCTTAGTGTATTCATCTCTTGGTCTCCCTCTACGATTTTTACCCTCCACGCTGCCCTCCAATGCTAAATTTGTGATCCCTTGATGCCTCAAAACATGTCCTATCAACCGATCCCTTCTTCTAGTCAAGTTGTGCCACAAACTTCTCTTCTCCCCAATCCTATTCAATACCTCCTCATTAGTTACGTGATCTACCCACCTTATCTTCAACATTCTTCTGTAGCACCACATTTCGAAAGCGTCTATTCTCTTCTTGTCCAAACTAGTTATCGTCCATGTTTCACTTCCATACATGGCTATACTCCATACAAATACTTTCAGAAACGACTTCCTGACACTTAAATCTATACTCGAAGTTAACAAATTTCTATTCTTCAGAAACGATTTCCTTGCCATTGCCAGTCTACATTTTATATCCTCTCTGCTTCGACCATCATCAGTTATTTTACTCCCTAAATAGCAAAACTCCTTTACTACTTTAAGTGTCTCATTTCCTAATCTAATTCCCTCAGCATCACCCGATTTAATTTGACTACATTCCATTATCCTCGTTTTGCTTTTGTTGATGTTCATCTTATATCCTCCTTTCAAGACACTGTCCATTCCGTTCAACTGCTCTTCCAAGTCCTTTGCTGTCTCTGACAGAATTACAATGTCATCGGCAAACCTCAAAGTTTTTATTTTTTCTCCATGGATTTTAATACCTACTCCGAATTTTTCTTTTGTTTCCTTTACTGCTTGCTCAATATACAGATTGAATAACATCGGGGAGAGGCTACAACCCTGTCTCACTCCTCTCCCAACCACTGCTTCCCTTTCATGCCCCTCGACTCTTACAACTGCCATCTGGTTTCTGTACAAATTGTAAATAGCCTTTCGCTCCCTGTATTTTACCCCTGCCACCTTCAGAATTTGAAAGAGAGTATTCCAGTTAACATTGTCAAAAGCTTTCTCTAAGTCTACAAATGCTAGAAACGTGGGTTTGCCTTTTCTTAATCTTTCTTCTAAGATAAGTCGTAAGGTTAGTATTGCCTCACGTGTTCCAACATTTCTACGGAATCCAAACTGATCTTCCCCGAGGTCCGCTTCCACCAGTTTTTCCATTCGTCTGTAAAGAATTCGCGTTAGCATTTTGCAGCTGTGACTTATTAAACTGATAGTTCGGTAATTTTCACATCTGTCAACACCTGCTTTGTTTGGGATTGGAATTATTATATTCTTCTTGAAGTCTGAGGGTATTTCGCCTGTCTCATACATCTTGCTCACCAGATGGTAGAGTTTTGTCATGACTGGCTCTCCCAAGGCCATTAGTAGTTCTAATGGAATGTTGTCTTCTCCCGGGGCCTTGCTTCGACTCAGGTCTTTCAGTGCTCTGTCAAACTCTTCACGCAGTATCTTATCTCCCATTTCGTCTTTGTCTACATCCTCTTCCATTTCCATAATATTGTCTTCAAGTACATCGCCCTTGTATTAACCCTCTCTATACTCCTTCCACCTTTCTGCCTTCCCTTCTTTGCTTAGAACTGGGTTTCCATCTGAGCTCTTGATATTCATACAAGTGGTTCTCTTCTCTCCAAAGGTCTCTTTAATTTTCCTGTAGGCAGTATCTATCTTACCCCTAGTGAGACAAGCCTCTACATCCTTACATTTGTCCTCTAGCCATCCCTGCTTAGCCATTTTGCACTTCCTGTCGATCTGATTTTTGAGACGTTTGTATTCATTTTTGCCTGCTTCATTCACGGCATTTTTATATTTTCTCCTTTCATCAATTAAATTCAATATTTCTTCTGTTACCCAAGGATTTCTATTAGCCCTCGTCTTTTTACCTACTTGATCGTCTGCTGCCTTCACTACTTCATCCCTCAGAGCTACCCATTCTTCTTCTACTGTATTTCTTTCCCCCATTTCTGTCAATTGTTCCCTTATGCTCTCCCTGAAACTCTCTACAACCTCTGGTTCTTTCAGTTTATCCAGGTCCCATCTCCTTAAATTCCCACCTTTCTGCAGTTTCTTCAGTTTCAATCTGCAGTTCATAACCAATAGATTGTGGTCAGAATCCACATCTGCCCTTGGAAATGTCTTACAATTTAAAACCTGGTTCCTAAATCTCTGTCTTACCATTATATAATCTATCTGATACCTTTTAGTATCTCCAGGATTCTTCCAGGTAAACAACCTTCTTTTATGATTCTTGAACCAAGTGTTAGCTATGATTAAGTTATGTTGGACTCATACATAGAATGAATAACAACAGACTCACAAAGAGAATTTTTGAATTTGTAAACAGGTCAATAGAAAAACCAACTGGTTTCAAGAAATACAGGAACACCTTAAACAAGAACGGATCAATATCGAAATGATTAATGAAAGAGACATGTTCAGAAACAAAATTATGAACTCGAAAAAGAAAGGGAGAAAACATGCAAGATATGGACAGAGTAAAGGAAACAGGAACACGGCCAAAGAATGAAGAGGTTTTGGGAAGAGAAAAACAGAAGGAAGCAAGAATAAATAAATAATTACGTAACATTCAAGTTAACCACTGTCCTGGGGGCAATACGTATATATGAAGTAATAATTTGAAAAATGCCAGTACACGATATTTTCATATTGCTCCACTTCTAATTCGTTACACTACACTACACACCCACTCACACACACACACACAAAGAGACACACTCACACTTCAGGCTGACACAGGAACCTCACGGTACTTCGTCCTTTGAAATATGTTTCACTAGTTTTACAATTTGTCTGTATACAATAGGTATAAACATCCATCTGTATATGAAAAATAGAAGTGTGTTAGTATATTATCCGTTACAGACCTTAGGCATAAGGTTTCACAGTAAGATTCATTGTATTTTTTACTGTAGAATGGTACATTGTAATGGGACACCCTCCTTTAACATTACCTTCCTTTTTTTATAGAAAAAAAACGATACCATATATGCTATCGATTCTTGTATGGGTGAACCGTATATCAGTTGTTTAACTGAATGAACCCTATATGATTTTGTATACGATGTGTTATGTTTTGGGTTAAAATGTATAAAAAGAAATCAATTCGTTAGTACTCTGTACGTACAGTTAAAGTCACTCTTGTTTGACAAATATTTGAAATGACAAAAAATCTGCATACCTGAAAATTCATATTATTAATTTCAGAATTGAACGCTAATTATTAAATTTATTTCTACATTCATTTATAAAATAATGATATAACTTGGTGATGATTCTTCTATTATCAAGAAAGCTTGTAAACTCTTTTGCCTTGTAAACTCTTTGTAATATTGTGAGTACCGCAGAATGTAAGTAGTAGTGGGCATGCCTGTGATGGAAGAGCACGTATTTGTTGATTCTGTCTGCAACAACGTAATGGCTGGTTTTATGAATATGGAGATTGTGAAGTCTGTGTGATGTAGAAGAATTGAATAAAATAAAAGAAAGTCGGAGCAACGGAAAGAATTTGATCAGTTATTCAGTCAAGCAGGAACGCACAACGTTATAAAAATTACACTCTCAAGAATGTACGCCTAGATGCAAGAACTGCAGCCAACGAGGATATAATGAAGTTAAGTAAAAAGATTTTCTTTTGTATACCTTACGCCTCTCGAAGCTTCAAAACCTGTGCAGAGATAGAGAATTTTACATTAATTCTTTAGCAATCCTTGCTTTGCTTTCACTAAATCATCCTTGAGTGCGTAGTTGTATTATTTAAAAATTATACTTCAATGGAATTTTTATTCTCTAGAAGAAAATGGTGTTTTACCCTAATTCCTTGCTTCCTTCTTGTTAAAAGTAAGATTAGTCTTTGTTTTGCTCCATGATTAATTAGTGATGATCTTATTAACCTGCAAAACCAAATGATAGATGTAGGACCATGGTGCAGTTAGCATTCCCATAAGTGAGATTTGATATTTACATCACAGCAGTAAGTCGACGATATTCTGCAGCATTTACTGAGCTCACTTTTCAGTAAGATAATGCCCGCCCATATACGTCGATAGTTTCCACTGCTTTTCGTCGTGCTTCCCAAATTCTACATTGGTGATAAAGGTGGACAGATCTCTCCCCTCTTGAGAACGTTTGGAGCATTATGGTCGGGGTGCTTCAAACACTTGGGGACTTTGACGATTTAACGAGCCAATTGGACAGAATTTGGCACGATATCCGTCAAGAGGACATCCAGCAACTGTATCAACAAATTCTAATCCGAATAACTGCTTGCATAAGGACCAGTGGTAGACCAGCGCATAACTGCTTGCTCAACGTGTGATGCTCTTTCTCTTGAATAGATTTTTTTCTGAAATTGTGATCAGTTTTTTGCCTGTATATGTGCAACATATTCACCGATTACTGTCCAATTCGGACAACTCCTTCGTCGTGCGTCGTTTTTCCTTTGCCTGAGGGAGTATTAGTCGTTATTCGTGAATTTTCCTTTGTATTTTGGAATTAACACTGTGTCTGATTCTGAACGGTTCTTGCATCTACTGTATATCGCACTGAATTTACCTTGAGGATAACTTTTTATTCAGTCATATGTTTTCTTAGATTGCTAAGCCACTGAACGTTTCGGCATTTTGATACAGGCACGAACTTCAAAGTTAAGTAAGAGTCTGTTCATAAAATCAAACGCAAAACTAAACTAGAAGCAACGTACGTTGCACTCGGTGCAAGTAAAAGGTCGGAACAACAGTAACAGAGACGACAGGCGGCAAATGGTTCAAATGGCTCTGGGCACTATGGGACTCAATTTCTGAGGTCATCAGTCCCCTAGAACTTAGAACTACTTAAACCTAACTAACCTAAGTACATCACACATATCCATGCACGAGGCAGGATTCGAACCTGCGACCGTAGCGGTCGCGCGGTTCCAGATTGAAGCGCCTAGAACCGCTCGGCCACTCCGGGCGGCCAGGCAGCAAAAGAGTGCATTTAATAATAATGATCTGACATTGCCACAACGATCGAATGTTTCCCCTCAGAACTGAATTCGCCAGGGACCAGGCGACTCCAGTTACAGCTGCCAGCGGTCTAGATGTTGCGAACTTAGTTACAGATTGTTTGTAATGTTAGCTGGAGATGCGCTTCAGTGTGGAACTCGAAACTCGGTTACATCACGCTGTGTCGCATGCACCGACCTAGTCACGTTACACACTGCCATGTTACACGCTGCAGTTCATTAGCGGCAGAGGGCTGTAGATATGTGGAAATGAGGAATAAAAAGGTAGAATGTCAATAACACTGTTTGATATAAAAGCTTTAACAGTTTTTACATAAAAATTTCGGAGACTTTTCAGCACCCCCATATACTGTATTGTATTGAATTGGGGACCTAGAAACGACGGAGGGGCTTCGCACCGCCGTAGCCCCCAATGGTACACGAACCCAAAACTGTCTACAGCAGTCAAATCACCCCATCGCCGCCCCACACCGAACCCCGGGCTATTGTTCAGTTCGGCCCCCCTCCCTGGAAACGTCACTCACCAAACGAGTGTAACCCCAATAATTTCGTGATAGAGTAATTATCATGTACTCATGTACGAGTACGTGGGGAAAGTGCGCAGCAATCGCCGATACAGTGTATCTGAGGCGGAATAAGGGGAACCCGCCCGCATTCGCCGAGCAGATGGAAGACCGCCTTAGAAACCATCCACAGACTGGCCGGCATACTACACCTCCACACTAATCCGCCGGGCGGATTCGTGCCGGGGACTGTCACGCCTTCCCGCCCGGACAGAAGTGCGTTTGACCAAACGGCTAACCGGGCAGGCTACCTCCTTGAATATGTATTACGTTTATTTTAACTATGGCGTACCAACTGGCATACATACCGCCAAGCGTGGGTCTTCCCTTTGGGTTTCATAGCATTATGTTAGTTCAGTAATAAAAGTACCACACACTGGTTGCACTCATAATAATGAAAAGAAAATGAATATATAACTGAGCCAGCTAAAACACTAGAGTGGTTTCAGTTGAAAGTACGAAAATGTGCTTTAGCTAACAAAAAGACTATAAACTGGTTCCACTTGAAGAGACAGAATAATTATTTCAGTCATTATGCAAGCCTATAATGCAATTGTATTCCAGGGGAGGCGTCTGTGAGAAGTAATTAAGAAATCTTCAATACTAGGATCGAATCATGGCACTGCAAAAAAACTTTGAATAAAAATAATAAGCAAGGGCAACCGAGGAATTCCTGCATATCAAGTTACCCTCATTCTGCCAACGGCCTTGTAAAAGAGGGTGAAGAGCTGTCAGAAGTACAGGTACTCTCATGCCCTTGGCGTGGAAAACTGATGCTAAAAGGCGGAAGAATCAGCAAAGAACAACAGCACGAGGATGCATAATGCATTGGAAACACCGGCATTAAACACACATAATTTGTATCCACAGGGCATGTGCCCTACAATTGAGAAAGTGTCATGGTGATCCCTGCATTGGAAAATGATTTCGGACTGGCCCCCATTCGGATAGTTGGGAGGGGATTCTCAATCAGGAGGTGACCACGAGAAAATTATCGAATAACCAACTAAAGGAAAAGTTCTACGAGCCGGGGCGTGGAATGTCAGAAGTTTTAACTTGGTAGGGAAGCTGGAAACCCTGGAAAGGGAAATGCTAATGCTCTATCTAGATATACTGGATAACAATGAAGTGAAATGGAAAGAAGGCAAGAAGTTCTGGTCCAATGAGTATAGAGTAATATCAACAGCAGCAGAAAATGGTACAACAGGTGTAGGTTTCGTTATGAATTGGTAGGTAGGGCAGAGAGTTAAGTACGCACAAAAGTTCAGTGGTCGGGTTCTTCATATCAGAATCGTCGGTAAACCAACAGCGTCAACAATAGTTCACGTATACATGCTGACAACACAAACAGAAGATGAAGAGGTGGAGAAAATATGAAGATATTGTAAGTAGGCTGTTTAGGTTTATATGTTGGTAACGCCACGTAGTGCTCTGTATGAAAATCACTGACTGTGCTGTGTGCAGTCTGTGGCTGGTTGGCATTGTTGGAATATTCGCTTGTGTAGTGTTGGGCAGTTGGATGTGAACAGCGCGTAGCGTTGGGCAGTTGGAGGTGAGCCGACAGCAGTGGTGGATGTGGAGAGAGAGATGTCAGACTTTTGAGAGGTTACTATAAGCGGACGATCTGGACGTGTGTCTGCCAGAAAAAGGAAATTTGTAAAGATGGATGTCATGAATTAAATACATTGTTTGTTCTCTATCAAAATCTTTCATTTGCTAACTATGCCTATCAGTAGTTAGTGCCTTCAGTAGTTAAAATCTTTTATTTAGCTGTCAGTATTGGCGCTCGCTGTATTGCAGTAGTTCGAGTAACGAAAATTTTTGTGAGCTAAGTGATTCATGAACGGTATAATTTATTGTTAGCCAGGGCCATTCTTTTGTAGGGATAATTGAAAATCAGACTGCGTTGCGCTAAAAAGTATTGTGTGTCAGTTTAGTGATGATCAGAATGAGTAAAGAGAGAAATGTCTGAGGTCGTTCAGTTTTGCTCAGATGTTTGAAAATCAAATAACGTGAGAGTCTTACCAGCACAGTCACTCATAATTTTTTCAAGGGGACGCTACAATAGTAAATAGTAATTCAGTACGTAAAGAGTGTTAAAAATGTAACAATCATGGGGGATTGGAATGTGGCTTTAGGGGAAGGAATACAAGAAGGTTTGCAAGAGAAGATGGGCTTGCTAGTGTTATAACTTCCTGGAAACCTGTGTAGTTCTTTAGTCGATATACGTGAGAGGAACAGTTGCTCTTAATGTACAGAGAATTAAGATACTAATTTTTTCTACATCTTATATGAAATTTACAAAATAATGTATAACTTCCGTGCTGAAGGCACAGCGTCAGTTGCTAACAGTAGCTTTGAATGTTAAAACATATGCAGATACTGCAGATTTACAAATCAGTCGTCCTTCAATACAATAACTTTTCAGCGGATCACGAGCCCGCGGCACAATGAAAGTCTGCATATGTTATTGAACCGGAAAACACACAAAATATGCTCAGTGCATCAATGTTCGAACTTAAGTACTGCCGCCGCTGGATCTCCGGAGAGGAGATGCTTGGCAGCGGCGTAATCGTTCATGGCAGCGGCCTCGTGCCGCCTTGTCGACTGTAGGAAACCCGAAGGCGTAACTGGCGGCGCGCGTGTTTGAAAGTGTGGCCGAACAGGTAGCGACCGATGCACCACCTCTCACCGCCCAACTTTGAAGGTGGGGGTGGGGAGGGGGGAGGAGTGCCGTGAATAGAGATGAGACGCGATACTTGGCTGGGGGTAGAGCAGACCAGCCCGCTTCTTGCGAGCGCCGGGAAGTTGGCCCTGGAAACCAGGCGCAGGATGCATCCGACGGTCTAGGTAGGAGTGGGAGGGTGCCGCAGAGGGTGTTGGCGATTAGCCGACCAGCAACGGCGTCGACATCCATGGCAGAGACGACCTGCGGCGTTGGCGTCGGCGTCGCACGTGGGCAAGTCGAGACTTTCGTCAGTGCCGGCCGTTGGGTGGAAACACCCGCTCGGTATGCTGCGTAGGAGGCTGCGCTGCGGCGGCCGGCTGTCTAAAGCGATGTGATCTACAGCAGGAATTCACGGACTCGTAACTGGTTTGGTGGCTCTGATGCGTGCCTTTGCTGCCACAGGTAGTATACTGCGTTCTGCCAACTGATCTGAGAACAGCGCCTGATACCCACAAATGTGGCTTGTTGTACACTCGATACGTCGGGTGGTTATAATTAAACTTTCCCTATTTAACACATCACAGCACGGAAACTAATTACCGTGCGAGTACCAAACATGGTGGCATTAATGTCAAGAGTAAGCATGATTTCCATGTGTCACAGCGCCAGCGTCCAGTTCCAACTACGGCCACCAGCTGCCGTGATCAGTCATCGTGATTCTTAGTTTCACACACCTGACAAGTCGCAGTGCACTTATTCACGTTTCGACATGAGGTTGGGCAAAAGGAGCAGGCATTATTGGTAACTAAGCTTTGTGTTCTGCCGTAAGGGATGGGGGAAGCCTCGTCAGAGAGTTCCACCGCATGAGCGTCTAGGGAAGTGATTCCAGTGGTAGTTTTCCCGTTGCCCTCCACTGATGATGCTGAAATGGTAATGAAGACAACACAACACCCAGTCCCTGAGCGGAGAAATGCTCCGACCCACCCGGGAATCGAACCCGGGCCTCTCAGCTATTGGGACGGACGAATTATTGGTGAAGCACTATTATCTAAACAACAGCAACTCTGCAGCTACACTTCGAGAATATCGCCGGCTGAAGCATGAAAAATAAGTTCGAATCAATTGGAGAATTGGTTTTCGCTCCGGGAAGAGGTCGACGACCGGTGCTGTTGTTGACGAGATCGCTGTTGCTATGGCAGCCAACGTTGCGGGAATTCCTGATCGTCAGACAGTGAGCGTGTTCTGTCACGACAGTTGAACATCCCCTGGTCCACAGTATGGAAGGTGCTTCGAACCATTCTCAAAGGTATTCTTACAAGATCCATATCGTACAGCAGCTTCCTCCACAGGACGCAGAACGTCGTCTCGACCTCTCTCTACACTTTCTCGCAAGGATTGAAGCCTGTGTGTCATACTTACCCTCCAGGAGAGAGACGTATTAGTTTTCATTCAAGATGGAGCCCCGTCGCACGTCGCTAAGTTCACCTGCTTCTCCGAAATACATTTTGAAACGATCGAATTACCAGACGATCGTTTCCAAATGCTTGGCCGGCGCCATCACCTGATCTCACCCCCCTGTCATTTCTGGTTGTGGGGCTACCTGGATGACAGAATTTGGCCAGGTAACATTCACACATGTGTTGATCTGAAGCGCAGCGTATCAAGAGAGGTAGCTAGAATACCTACGGACATGCTTCGTTCTCCTGTGCAGAATGCAATACTGCGCTTTCAGACTCTTCTGGACACTGATGGACGCCATACTGAGCCACTTTTGAAGCAGTAATGGTACCGGTATGTAATGGTATGATATAACGTAGCGGCACATTAAAATGCTTACGTTGAATTGATTCTGGATTATTTCTCGTCCCCATGACCTTCACACTATCGCTATCAAGTCTGGTACTCGTACGGTAATTAATTTGCGTGTTATACCGTGTTAAACAGGACAATTATAACCACCCGATAGACTCTGACTTTCGGGTGAAACTTCGTGCTGAAGTCAGAAGGTGGAGCAGAGCGATAATAACGAATTAAATACAAAAAGTCTGATGGCGCCTCCCACGCATACGCTCTTCCGGCGAAATGTCAGGAGCAGACGTAGTACGATACGAACTCAGGAACATCAGTAAGGCATCTCCATGTGAATGTCAACCTCGAAGTTTAAGACATGCTGCTCTCTTGATATGCTGTACTCCATTGTGTTTACAAAATTGCACAAATTTCTTGGAAGGAAAAGGAAGTCTATTATCACAAACAACTGTTTGTGGCAAGCCTCCGAGAGTACAAAATGACGCGAGCGCCTTTATAGTGGTAGCGGCATTCATCGAATGCAATAGGATAATAAAAGGGTATTTGTTCTAGGCATCAACGATAATCAACGTGTTCGTCAATAGGGCCCAGCGCAGTCTATATGGAAGCGTTGGAATGGAGCATCATAATGTGTCCAGGAGAAAAACTCCTGGCGCTGAGCGGCCTGGTTGTTCGCGCAAGAGCGACGGTGTCCCGTCACACGTTCTGTTTGCTTAGATAAACGAAGCAACGTAAAATGTTGGGGCCACCAGCTTAGGGCGAACTGTTCCCAAGTGAACATACTCAGTCATTTCCCTATGTAGAAGATTTAACACGCACTGCTGCAACGACGCGGGGATGGTCACTCTGGTCTCTTCGTTAGGCGTGTGAAGCAGAATCACATCATTCAGAGGAGATAATCTACAGCGGTGCGGAAAGTATCTTCGTACTAAAGGATCGGGAATACATTTCTGAGAGCGCGGTCAACGTTTGCAAATTTAACTTTTTAGCAGTCGTTGTGATTTTTTATACTCCCGTGACCTGTGCAACCCACCGTGATTCAATAGGAGATAAATCCAGTGCTTGCGATACTGAAGAGTCAGTATGTAAACAAGAAGCTTCCAATGCGGCGAATGCTGCATCTGTGCCGATAGGCGAACGAGGCAATGAATCGAGGTTTGCTTGTTGCGCCGTCGGCCGATATAGAATTTCATACAGGTAATTTGAAAGCAATAACTACCAACGTTAAGGATTTTATGCCTGGCACGCCGAAACGCTCTTCTACGGATGAAGCAGTGCAGTCAAATGCTTATGGACCTTGAGCAGGAAAAATTTTTTGCCATACTGGTAATGAACTCTCGTGGCAACGTACACGAAGCTCCAAACAAACTGGTACAGGCATGCGTATTCAAATACAGGCAGAAAACGGCGCTCAGGTCGACAACGCCTATGTAACACAACAAGTGTCTGGCGCAGTTGTTAGATCCGTTACTGCTGCTACAATGGCACGTTATCAAGATTTAAGTGAGCCTGAATATGATTTTGTAGTCGGCGCACGAGCGTTGGGGCACAGCATCTCCGAGGTAGCGATGAAATGAGGATTTTTCCATACGACAATTTGACGAGTGTACCATGAATATCAGGAAACCGATAAAACAGCAAATCTCCGCCGTCGCTGCTGCCGGAGAAAGATCCTACAAGAACGGGATGAAAGACGACTTAAGGGACTCGTTCAACGTGACAGAAGTGCAACCCTTCTGCACATTGCTGCAGATTTCCATGCAGGGCCATCAACAAGTGACAGCGGGCGAACGATTCAGCGAAACATCATCGATATGGGCTTTCCGAGCTGAAGGCCCACTCGAGTACCCTTGATGACTGCACGACACAAAGCTTTACACTTCGGCTGGGCCTGCAAACACCGACATTGGACTGTTAATGACTGGAAACATGTTGACTGGTCGGGCGAGTCCCGTTTCAAACTGTATGGAGCTGATGGACGTGTGCAGGTATGGAGACAACCTCATGAATCCATTGACCCTGCATATCAGCATGGGACTGTTCAAGCAGATGGAGGCTCTCTAATGGTTTGGGACGTTTGCAGTTGCAGTGATATGGGAGCCCTATTATATCTAGATACAACTCTAACAGGTGACACGTACGTAAGCACCCAGTCTGATCACCTGCAGCCATTCATGTCCATTGAGCATTCCGACGGACTTGGGAAATTCCAGCAGGATAATGCGATACCCTCACACGACCAGAACTGCTACAGAGTGGCTCCAGGAACACTCTCCTGAATTTAAACACTTCCGCTGGCCACCAAACTCCCCAGACATTATTGAGCATATCCGGGATGCCTTGCAACGTGCTGTTCAGAACAGATGTCCACTCTCTCGTACCCTTACGGATTTATGGACAGCCCTGCAGGATTCATGGTATCAGTTCCCTTCAGCACCACTTCAGACATTAGTCGAGTCCATGCCATGTCGTGATGCGGCACTTCGGCGTGTTCGCGGGGACCCTACACGATATTAGGCAGGTGTACCAGTTTCTTTGCCTCTTCAGTGTGTATTACAGCCAGGGCATTCTTCTTCAGCTGACTGTATTTAATCTCAGCACTGTTCAAAGTTTTGGAAGTATGTCCGATGGAGCGTTCTGTTTTGCCAGTTTTGTGGTATAAAATCACCCCGATGCCATGGGACGAGGCAACGACTGCAAGCACAAGTGGTTTGAGCAGATGGTAGTACATAAGGCAAGGCTGACGAAGCAATTCATTTTTTCAGGCTTTTAAAAGCTTGGTCACAGCCTTTTGTCTATTGTAACTGAACATTTATTACGTCTGAGGCGGTTAAATGGCGCGGCAAAAGGCGCATCGTTAGGAATGAACTTTATGTGTTAAGTCAGTTTTCCAAGAACACCTTGTAGTTCACGTAAATTCTTAGATGGAAATTGCTTAATTTCTTGCAACTGTTTCGTCGGAGGACAAGCACCACGTGAGTAGATGACATGTCCTAAGTATTCAATCATTTAAAAAAGAACATTCTGCAACATCTTGGATATTCGGGAATCCAGCCGGATGTTCGCGTCGTTCATTGTGATTAAGGTCACAGACAATCTAATCAACCGTGACTCGGGATACCAAATCAGCACTGCCTGGAATCCAGCGCTTGAGCTTGTGAAAACTCAACGCAGGACACTCCGGGATTCTACAAGAAATAGAAGTGGAGACCGAGAGAACAGCCGTGAGACAAGGTGTCTGACATTGGAGACCAGATCTGACACACCCCAGATCACGAACTCGATTTCAGAAGACGGCCAGGCCGGGCGCGGACGGCGGAGGGAACACCAGCGACCAGAGAGGGACAATGTAGCCGCGTCTGGCGGGCGCGGACCTCAGACGGAACACACGACGCGGCGCGGACCGATTAGGGAGCGCCCAGCACGAAACAGAAGTGGAAATCATAGTAACAGTCAGGAGATAGAGTACCCAACATCTCAGACCGGGTCTGGCACACCTCAGATGATAACCACATCCGTTGAGGACGGCCAGAAAGGGCGCCGACGGCAGTCGGAACATCAGCGACTGGAGGGGTCCGTTGAAGCCGAGTCTGGCGGGCGCGGACCATAAATGGAACACTCGACCCGGCGCGGACCGATTAGGGAACGCTCAACTCCTCCCAGGCATAAATACTGGACTCGATCGACCCAAGGACCAGTCTCAGGTAGCACCTGAAGAAGACAGCGAGGCAGGCTGTTGAAATATCGTGCGAGAACGACGCGAACATCTGGCTAGATTCCCGAATATCCAAGATGTCAACAGATCGCCGGGAAAGCATGAAGAATTACAAAATTCCGCAAGTTTCATTCGAGGTCCGTCTTAGTTAAAACCTGAGAAAGACAGTCCGAATTTTAAGGTATTGTACCAATGTATATCCGGAGACAGTTGAGTCTTCAAAATAATTAAACCTAGAAGGCACCTTGGACGTTACTGGTTCGAGAAATTTTTGAAACAACGCATGCACAAAAGCATTTCCGAAAGGTAGATGTTTTTCCGGTACAAACAAGCCGACACCAGTATTCAAAACAAAAATTTTCTTTCTTTCTCCGTCCAATGGTATTTAAAACAGGCTCCTGCAATATCAGTTGTTGAGACGAACTGTCATCCCGTGAAGCGATCGAAAATAGCCACTATACGTGGGAGCGGGAAGGAATCAGTGACTGTCTGTGAATTTATCATGTGTGTGAAATACGCAGAAAGACGAATCTTCCCATTTGGCTTAAGAATGATTATCAAGGGTGATGTCTATTGATTCGCTTAAATAGGTTTAAGAAACTAACTGATTCCAGTCTCTGAATTTCTACGGCCACGTAGTCGTGTAATGCATGCGGCACAAGGCGTGCGCTGCCAAATTTCCTTTGTACACTAGCTTCCAGAATAATGTGAGCTTGAAATTTTTTTGCACATACTAGAATACCATAGAACTAACGTTGATACTTGTCACACAGTTGTTGAATTGCGGCATGGGAAATTTTAGTGGCAGTGGCAGGCACATTGTCCGGTACGTCTGATCGAAAGGAATCAAACGCATTCATGGCGAGAATATTTGGATTCTTGCATGAGCGAACTTCAGTGAAAGATACTTTCGTAGTCATATTTTTTTATTTTTTTATTTTGCAGTTAAGCGGCACATTCCAACCACTGAAGTCCTGTTCCGTTATAGGCGATGAACGGCAGAATTGATGTTTGCTTAGGGGGTTGACCAAGCAGCGTGACAGACGCTTCGGTATTTAGTTGAGAAAGCGCTGACTTGTAACTAATTTACAATGTGATTCACAGTTTGTATTGTGTTGTCTGAATACAGTTGTCCATTCCGTATTGTGAAAACTGTTCTGTTTCCTCCTGCCCACCGTTACGCCTTCGCTGCAAGCTGTGTCGTCGTTTAGTGTATACAAGAGCGAGGAGCAGATGCTGTTCACGAACAGAGAATTAAGATATTCATTTATTATCCATCTAATATTAAACAGTAAAAAATAAACGTAACTTGTTGATGAAGTTGCACCGTCAGTTTCTAACAGCACATCAGAATATAGAACCATATACAGATACAAAAGATTTAAAGATCTGTCACTCTTCAATAAAATGTCTGTTCAGAAGAGTCGAGCCCTGACCACCACGAAAGTGTGCAAATGTTGTTCAACTGGCAAACACATAAAATGTGGTCAATGAACTAATGTCGGAACTTATGTGCACCCACCACTGGAGTTCCGGAGAGGGGATGCTTGCATCTCATTGGCAGCGGTGTAGTCGCTCGTTGCAGCGCCCTCCTGCAGTGGTGGCGACTATAGGAAACGCGGCCGCGTATCAGGCGGTGCGTATTTGAAAGTACGGCCTAGACCGCGGCTAGTATCTGTTGTAACTGCGACCAGGACGGTCGCGGGGTAGCACTGACGGAAGGCGCGGCGGGACTCGCGGAGAGGCCCACGAGCAACAACACAACGGGAGAGGACGGACACGACCAGCGAAGCACAGAACGAATACGACAAGACCGAACAACAGAGTCACAAGGAAACAAACTCGTACACGAACCAGGAAGAAAGCAGTCTAGCGCAAGCGAGGTGTAAACCGACGTAAGCGAGATGAGCTGAGCCTTTTTATTCCTTTATTGTATTTCAATTCCCCCCGAAGGGTGAGGGCTGGCAGCTGCTTTTTACACTGCTCTGCAGCCTACAGACTTTTTAAAACGTAAAGAGAAGTTAAGAAACAATAAAAGCAGGCGATAAAACGAGAACTTAAATTGTAAAACGGCGGAAAATTGTGGAAAGCTAAAACATAAAGCAAATGGTTGGCAAAGCGAATAAAATACACAGGATGCAGACAGGTAACATAGTAGATAGATAATTAAAAAACATGGCGACAGTCTGGTTTCTGTGCGCAAGAGATATAAAATCACAGCCACCAACAGTATGATGGCCGTCCGCAACACTTCGGAAAAGACAAACAACACTGAACACTCACTGTAAACACTGCACTAACATGTCGACACAAAGAGGACACACCATAGCCTAGGGCAGATGGGGGCACTGGATGAGCCCTTTTTTTCTTTTATTGAATTTCAATTCCCCCTGAAGGGGGTGGGCTGGCAGCAGCTTAGTATGCCGCTCTTCAGCCTACAGACTTTGTTAGAAAGATGAAGAGAATAAATAATAAAAACAGGCGATAAAATCGGAGACTTAAAGAGTAACATGGCGAAAAGAAAACGTGGAACTTAAAACAAAGAACAGAAGGATGATGACGCTAAGAAAATACATACAAAGCAGACATGTAAAACAATAGACAGACAATAAAAAAAACACGGCGACAGTCTGGTTTCTGTTTGCAAAAGACATAAAATTCACACCCAGCGACAGCATGGTTTCTGTTCGCAACACGAGAAAGACGAATAACACTGAATAGTCACTGGAACACTGCACTACAAAGTTGGCAAATGTGACATACCACAGCCGAGAGCAGGTGGGGGGAAAACTGGACAGATGACAGGAAAATAAAAAAAGGGGGGAGCCGGGAAAGGAGCTGATGGAGGATGAGGACCCATAACAGGGGTGGGGGGCGCTGGGCAGACGCGACAGGGAGTGGGGTAGGCAGAGGAGGGGAATACAAAGGGACTCAGGGGGGGGGGGACAAGGGAGGTAGGGAGAGGTTTAGTGGGGAGAAAACAGGACGGAAGGGGGGAAGAGGGAGCCCAGGGAAAGGACAGAGGAAAGGAGGGGGAGTGAGGATCAGAGTTGTTAGGAGGGATAAATGGAGGGAAAGAGGGTATAATCTGGGAGGGGGAGTTGATCACCTTGGTAAAGGTGATGTAGGGTGTAGAGATGGAGGGCAGGGCGCGGGGATGGGAGAGGAGAGGAGCAACCAGTGGGTGAGGGGGTTCAACACGGCGGGAGGTGTAGAGGATGCGGATATGTTCGAGGAATAGGAGCAGATGGGGAAAGGAATGAGATCATAGAGGATCCACGTGGGGGACGGGAGGCTGGATGAGCTTTTTTTTTTTTTTTCTTTATTGTGATTTCATGCCCCTGCTGGGCAGGGGAGGGCTGTCAGCAGCACAATCCGCCGCTCTTCAGCCGAGTGACATGACAACTAAAACAAGAATAAAATAATACATACATAAGGAGGTAAAAAAAAGGGGAACATAAAACAGAGTAAGGGGAGAAAATGGAGGTAAAAATCACTGACATGTAGAAGTTCATTGGGGACAGTTAAAATAGTCACCAGAAAGTTTAAAAAAACACAGTGTGCGATTCTTAAAACACAGAGAAGACACTGGATGCGCATGCACAGTTTAAAAGTTGGCCACAGTAGTAAAAACACTCCGAAAACAACACACTTAAAACCCACTTGGAGCACACACGACGAAGAGTAAAACTACCAGGCGGGACCTGCCGAGGGAAAGGGCAGAGAGGATGGAAAAGGAGGGGAGAGCATGGGGCAGCTGGGGAAGCGGCGGGATGAAGAGAGGAGGGGCAACCGTTGGTGCACGAAGAGGCAGGAGACACATGGGGCGGGAGAGAGAAAGGGAAGACAGGGCAGGAGGGAGCGCAGAGACACTGAAAGAAGGCACAAGAGATGGACGGGGAGTAGGAGGGGAAATCCGCTCAGAAGGAGGGAGGGGGAGGAGAGGGAGCCCTGAGGAGGAGGCAGGAAGAGGGGGTTAGAGTTGGTAGGAAGGGTAGATGTCAGGGCGAAGCTCATCATCCGGGAGTGGTAGACGGTGGAAGTTGTGTTGGGAAAGGAGATGGAGGGTGTGGAGATGGAGAGAGGGAGGGACACAACGGTAAAGGCGCGGCAACTGGTTGGGAGTGGAGAGGAAGGGAGACACCAGGGGGTGAGGGGGATCAAGGCGGCGGACAATATATAGTGTGCGGATGTGTTCAAGGAAAAGGAGAAGGTGAGGGAAGGGGATGAGGTAACAGAGGATACGCGTGGGGGACGGAAGGCAGATGCGGAAGGCGAGGCGGAGTGCATGGCGTTCGAGGATTTGGAGGGCTTTATAGAACCGGGGGGGGGGGGGCGGAAATTCAAGCGATGCTGGCATAACAAAGGATGGGGCAGATCATGGATTTGTAGGTGTGAAGGATGGTGGAAGGATGCAGACCCCACGTCCGGCCGGACAGGAGTTTCAGGAGGCGGAGGCGGTTGTTAGCTTTGTTTTGGATGGTAAGGAGATGGGGAGTCCAGGTGAGGTGGCGGTCGAGTGTGAGGCCAAGGTATTTGAGGGTAGGAGTGAGGTAGATAGGACGGCCGTAAATGGTGAGGTAGAAATCATGGAGGCAGAAGGAGCGGGTGGTGCGGCCTATGATGATCGCCTGGGTCTTGGAGGGATTAACACGGAGGAACCACTGGTTGCACCAAGCGGTGAATTGGTCAAGGTGGGTTTGGAGGGTACGTTGGGACCGTTGAAGGGTAGGATAAAGGGCTAGGAAGGCGGTGTCATCAGCAAACTGGAGAAGATGAACAGGAGGGGGAGGTTTGGGCATATCAGCAGTGTACAGGAGATAGAGGAGAGGGGAAAGGACAGAACCTTGGGGCACGCCGGCAGAGGGGTAGAAAGTACGGGAGTTGGAATTGTGGATAGTCACATAGGAGGGACGACGGGAGAGGAAGGAAGCAACGAGACGGACGAAGTTGATGGGGAGAGCATAGGTCTGGAGTTTGAAAAGGAGCCTGGGATGCCAGACACGGTCATAGGCGTTCTGGAGATCAAGGGAAACAAAGATAGCAGAGCGATGGGAGTTAAGTTGGAGGGAAAGAAGATGGGTAAGGTTAAGGAGCTGGTCGTCAGCAGAGAATGAAGGCCGGAAGCCACATTGGGTAAGAGGAAGGAGGCGGTGCTGGTTAAGGTGGCGGTGGATACGGCGAGAGAGGATGGCCTCAAAGACCTTACTGAACACGGAGGTGAGGCAGATGGGACGATAGGAAGAGGTAGCAGAGGGGGGGTTTGTTAGGCTTAGGGAACAGCAGGACACGGGAAGTCTTCCACAGGTCAGGGTAAAATCCAGTGGAGAGGAGGACATTGTACAGCATAGCAAGGTTAGACAGGAAGGATGGAGGGGATTCCTTGAGGTGACGGTAGGTGACGCCATCATGACCAGGGGCGGTGTTTCGTTTGGAGCGGAGGACGAGTGTGGTGTCTTGCATGGTGATGGGAGTGTTGATGTCGGAGGGGGGTAGCCGATCCAAGTACTGGAAGCTAGGGGCGAGCGGGGGGACAGAGGTGTCAGTGCGGTCAAGGACAGTGGGGAAGAGGGAGTAATCAAAATGGGGATCGTCAGGAATGGAGAAGACCACGGACAGGTGGGAAGCAAAATGGTTAGCCTTACTGAGGTTGTTAGGAAAGGGTCGATCGTCATGGAGGATGCTGGATGAGCGAGTGGCCGGCGCTTAAGTACGCTCTCGGGAGCGCCGCTATTGGCCGCTGGGACCACGTGTTCCACCGTGGCGCCCCCACACTAAAAGCGGGCCAGGAGGCGCGCGCCGCCACAGCTTACGGTGCAGAGACCTCTAGGGGTCTTCGACGTCCATGACGTCTGGCGCGGATTCAAATTCCGCAGCGCGCGGTACCAGAGTATCCATGAGAGAGGTGAATGTCTAGGTTCTACAGTAATTTACAGCTAGTAATAGCGAATACTCCGTTCTAGAATTGAAAGAGGAGGAGGTATACTAGGAATAGGCCGGGAATACGGGAAGATTCCAATTGTCATTGTTAGGCAGACATTCCGAAATCAGAGACTAGTCAGGAAGGATCAAAGTACATAGAAGTGGGATACGGAAACATTAAGGAATGAAGATTTACACTTGATGTTCTCTGAGGCAAAAGATATAGCGATATAGATGTTACGCGAAGAGAAACTGACATGCCTAAAAACAGCAGTCAAATAAGTTGGAAAGAAAAAAATACATACAAGGGAGAGAACTGCGAAGAAATCATGGATAACAGAAGAAATACTTTAGCTGATGAACGGAATAAGGAAATATATAAATTTTCAGGGAAATTTAGGATTCAGAGAACCAAGCCACCTACAAATGAAATAAATAGGACGTACAAGTAAGCTAAGACGAAGTGACTACATGAAAGAGTGAATAATCAAAAAAGAAATGATTGTCGGAAGGACTGAAGCAGCATACAGAAAAGGCAAAGCAATCTCCTGTGAAATTAAAAGCAAGGGTGGTAACATTAAGAGTACAATGGTAGTACCACTTGTAAATGCATAGGAGAGAGCGCATACATTGGAAAGAGTACACTGTACGCCCGTATAAGAGGGGGGATTTATCTGATGGCGTGATGGAAGAAGAAACAGGAATCGACAGAAAGTTAATAGGAGATCCAGTATTAGAATCAGAATTTAAAAGAGGTTTGGAAGATCTAAAAAAAATAATAGTGAAGGGACAGGCAAGATTTCATCGGAATTTCTAGATTCGGTTGGGGAGTGGTCAGGAAACGCTTATTCACGTTGGTATGTAGAACGTATGAAACTGGCGATATACCATCAGAGTTTCGGAAATACGTCATCTATACTATTCCGAAGATTGTAAAAGCTTAAGCGTCAAAGTTGCTTGTAATAATAATATACAGAAGATGGGAAGCAAAAATTGAGGTCCTGTTATATGACGATCATTTTTGCTTCAGGATAGATGAAGGCACGAGAGAGGCAGTTTTGACGTTGGAATTGATAACGGAAGCAAGGCGAAGAAAGATCAAGACACGTTCATACAATTTGTCGACGTCGAAGAAGCGTTCGACAATGTCAAAGGTTCCAAGATGTTCGGAATTTTGAGAAAAATAGGGATAATCAGTTAAGGAAGAACGTTACCAAGAGGGAAAAATAAGAATGGGAGACGAAGAATGAGGTACTGGGATTAGAAAGGGTGTAAGACAGGAATATAATCTTTTGCTAATATTGTTAGGTCTATACGTCGACTATGCAATAAGTGAAATAACAGAAAGTTTGAAGAGTGAGATTAAAATTCAGTGTGAAAGGGTATGAGTGGTAACATTCGGTGATAACATTACTAACGTCAGTGAAAGTGAAGAAGAATTACAGAATGTGTGGAACGGAATGAACAGTCTAACGAGTAGAGAATATGGATATAGGGGAGATAGAAAAAAGACTAAATGAGAAGGAGCAGAAATGAGAAAATCGGAAGCTTAACATCAGATAGCAAGGAGGACATAAAAAGCAGACTACTACTGGTAAAAAGGTCATTCCTGGCTACAGAAGGCTACAAGAATAAAATGTAGACCTTACTTGGAGGAAAAAATTTCTGAGAGTGTACTTCGAAGCTCAGTACTGTAACGGTACTGAAACGTGGACTGCGGAAAACGGGAACAGCAGAAAAGCGAAGAATTTGAGACGTGTTGCTACAGAAGAATGTTGAAAATTAGGTAAGGAATGAGAAGACTCTCCGCAGAATGGGCAAGGAAAGGACTACATAAAAAACACTGTCAAGAAAATGGAACAGGATGATATGACATCTTGTAAGGTATCAGGGCACCACTTTCATAGTACTAGAAAGAGCTGCAGAGGGTAAAAACTGTAGAAGAAGACAGAGATTGGAATACATCCAGCCATTAATTGAGGATGGAAGTTGAAATTGCTACTCTGAGATGGAAAGGTTGATACAGGAGAAGAATTCGTGGCAGCCTCATCCAAAAAAAGAAAGAAAAAAAGATATCGTGTCCATTGTTTTCCTTTAGTTAATGCCGTAGACCATTTTCTCTCTAAAGAATGGATGAGTAATGGAACCGATAACGTGAAGGAACAAGAGAAGGGCTTGATTGTTTTCCAATAACAGACTGAATTGGTTGTTTTCATTTGGTTGTTCCTATCGCTAATTATAGCCTCGTTCTTAGCTTAGTCTCGGCTACGCGCCAGTAGTCTGTGTCAGAGTGAGTCGTCGCGGATTGTATTTTAATTATCGTGTTAAAAGTATAACAACGCATTACTTATTTTAGGAAAGCGAGCTGTGATAAAACTAGGTGAAAAGGAAGTGACTGATTCTAATTGTAAGAAGTTATACAAGTACTATTGCGACGTGATAGGGCCAACATTAGTACTCACTCAAATAAATTCGTTGTATGATCATAAAAGTAAAATGACAGTGAATTCAACCACGTCGGGATAGAATTAATGATACCGCAATTACGTAATTGTAAGTGCAATCTCGCGCACCGACCGCGGAACAGACGAGACTTAAAGCTCAAATAACGGTCAGCCAAAATTCTGTCCTAAATACGTTTAGACCAGTAATTATACAGTGACGGCTGTCTATCTGAGCTGCAGCACAACAAAGGGGCCACTGCGTAAGAAACGAAAACAAAGAAATGTCTGTCACGTTATTATTTTATGCGGACTTCATATAATAATTTATATATAATAATTTATTAGTAGAAAGCTGACAGGAATTACCATTCATCTTTCACACCCGACAATCCGTCGCAACAAATTCCCAACGCCGCGCAGTCGAACCCATGGCATCCCGGTTTGCAATATCGCAAAGAATTTTAAAATCACGGTTAATGGAATTTTTGACGGTATGAAGTGATTTAGACTTGACGGAAAGACGATTTCAACTATAAGTCTTTTTCTTGTGCTTCCCGTCACCAGACACGGACTACCGATCTATTTTAAGTGTAAAGCTCCATTTCCTGTCAATTTTATTCGTCAACTAGAAATTGCTGGAGAGTATGTTATCTGAGTCAAATATGTTTAAATTCAGCAAAATAGTTCTGCCATCGAGGCACAAAAAAGGCGAAAATGTACCTGTTTAATCGTCTCTGACAGAAAAGTGAGGAACCAGGGACCTCAATTCTCATCCCACCTTCCCCAACAAAACTTTTGGCATGCCAACATATTCGCGCTGTTTTAAAACAGAGTATTATAAATCCTTTTAACCAGTTTCTCCTTGTAGTTAAGCCGTCATATTCAACAAGTTCGTCTTACTGTCACATTCTATGTATGTCTCTTTCGCACTGTGTCCTTATTCTCTCATTGATTTACACCACATCCCACTGCCAATGTCCCCTCTCTCATTTACTCTATCTCCTTTTGCCATTCTTTCCCACAGTCACTATCGTAACCGTACCTCGGCAGCTGAATATCCTGGGAGGTCCAACTTATTTTTCTCCCCTACACTTGTTTAAAATTCCGGTTCAAAATGCGCACTCCCCTATACCTACATATAAGAGTTCGTTGGTCTAGGAGGATCCAGACACCCCCTCAGCCAATGTAAGGCCTTCACTCATCTGTATTCTTCATCACCATTGTCTTCTATCTTTTTCTCCAAGTGCTTCTGTCTCTGTCCATCTGTCATTCCCAGTTATTGCGTCTATCTACCCGTGACCATCAATACCTCCGCTCTCTTCGGCTCACACTGTTATTGCCTTCATCCATCTTTCTCTCTCTTTCACAGTCGCATTCTCTCTCCCACCATAACTGTCTCCTCTCCTATTGGTACCGTCTTCTCTCTCTTCCAACACCACTGTCTTTCTGCTACTGTCTTTCAGCATAAAAATGAGCGAGGATATTCCCTTGTGCCCATGTCAAAATTTTTTATGAAGAAGGCGGAGTGAGGATTAAGCCAGCCGGTGCCCATTTTTCTTTCGGAATCTTGTAAAGACGAGCGTATTTGTATTTTTATGCTGAGGCAGGAGTATTTTTCCGATGTTTCCCTTCTTTTTTCTGGCACAGCAGGTTGTGCTGCTTATCTAAGAATTCCGGAGAGATCAGTAGCGGTATGAGAATTTATTTACATACATAGACATTTTTACATATCTCGACAAATATAGAAAAAATAAGTATGCATAATATAAGTTTAACACAAAATCGTAGCCCTTACATTCCTTTCAGAATATCAATAATAACAATAATAATAATAAGACAAAAGCTATAAATACTTATGCTATACCAATATTGACCTACTCATTTGGATTAGTGAAATGGAGTAACACAGACCTAGAAGCACTCAATACACTTACACGATCACAATGCCACAAATATAGAATACATCACATACATTCAGCAACAGAAAGATTCACATTAAGTAAAAAGGAAGGAGGAAGGGGATTTATCGACGTAAAAAACCTACATTATGGACAGGTAGACAATTTAAGAAATTTCTTTCTAGAACTAGCAGAAACTAGCAAAATACACAAAGCAATCACTCATATAAATACATCGGCTACACCAATGCAATTTCATAACCACTTCTACAACCCTTTAGATCACATAACATCAACAGATACGAAGAAAGTAAATTTGAAAAAAAAAACACACTACATGGCAAGCACCTGTATCATCTAACACAGCCACACATCGATCAAGACGCATCCAACACATGGCTAAGAAAAGGCAATATATACAGTGAGACGCAAGGATTCATGATTGCGATACAGGATCAAACAATAAACACCAGATATTACAGCAAGCATATTATTAAAGATCCCAATACCACAACAGATAAATGCAGACTTTGCAAACAACAAATAGAAACAGTAGATCATATCACAAGCGGATGTACAATACTAGCAAATACAGAATACCCCAGAAGACATGACAATGTAGCAAAAATAATACATCAACAGCTTGCCTTACAACATAAACTTATATAAAACAACACGTTCCCACATACAAGTATGCACCACAAAATGTACTGGAGAATGCTGAATACAAATTATACTGGAACAGAACCATTATAACAGATAAAACAACACCACATAACAAACTTGACATCATACTCGCCAATAAAAAGAAGAAATTAACACAACTAATCGAAATATCCATACCCAATACAACAAATATACAGAAGAAAACAGGAGAAAAAATTGAAAAATACATCCAACTGGCTGAGGAAGTCAAGGACATGTGGCATCAGGATAAAGTTGACATTATACCAATCATACTATCAACTACAGTAGTCATACCACACAATATCCACCAGTACATCAACGCAATACAGCTACATCCAAACTTATATATACAACTATAGAAATCTGTAATTATTGATAAAAAAATAATAATAACCAAGACATGAAACATGCAAGATATGCAAAACATGCAGTTGTGAAGCCCAAGAAAAATAATTTCGAAGCGCTGCCTAATTCGAAAAGTTGATAGAAATTATCACACAGACACATACTGTAAGATGGTAGAATAAATGTGGATCAGACTCACACCTTATATGAGAACTTTAAACATCGCAACAGGAAGGTGAATATGACACCTAACTTAATTTGGCGGTAATGAGCAAATTTGCCTAGCAGTATGCAAAGCAAATAGGGTGACATTAAATTGATGGTAATTAACGCACCATTCCTCTAATGCATGTTTGAATGGAAGGTGAAACAAGCAGCAAGATGCGTTTTAATTTGGAATTCAGAGGGACTACGCAGAGGGAAGGCCACGCCACAAGAGGTACCACATAAACCACGTAAACGGGTGTCTCAGGTGGAAAGTCAACAACTGATCAGGTGACTCAGATGGGGACAGCGAGTATAACGGCCCATCTGAGGGAGGACAGGAAAGAAAGCTTTTAGAAAACTGCATTTCGGAATTCCAAATGGATACGAAACCAGACTAGTGATGCATTTTCAGTCATGTGTCCAGCGAATGGTGCACACGTCAGAGAGTCAATGTACGCATCTAGGTGTCTGGAACGGGCACAAAATGTCTGATTGTCGGAAACGCACTAGGAAGGAGAAAAGAGTTTCGACACAGTTTAATGGTAGGGACCTTGCGATTGGTAGAGAGAGTTTCCACAAAATAAGAGGAACGCTCTTAATGGTCGAAAAAAGCTGTGACCTGAAGAATGAAAGAATCCAGGCGGGGAGATAGTTCAGCTGTGAGTAAGACAAGACGGAAATTGTCGTGGACTCTTCTCTGAACTGGCGTCCAGTGCGGAACGGAGCGCATAGCGCTCTGTAGGACGCAGAGGAGTGATTTGTGTGAACACTGCTTTCACAGCAGCTGATATCCAGCTAGAAATTAGGTGTAGCATCGTTTAGCTCCAACTGTGGAGAAACGAACCAGCCAGACAGTTAATTGTTCTTGCGAGCACTGAGAGAGTATTATAATATGCACGCTGCTCCAACTATGTGCGTGTATATCGCCACATTCTAAGACTGGGGGTGAGTACATGTTCTCTCGCATAACGAGAAAAATATGGAAAGTTTCTGCTGGAATATTCAATAAAGGTGTAATTAGTTTTATAGGAATTTCAGCGGAAGAGAGCGGCCTAGCAGACGACAGCTCATCTCAGCTTAAGGTAAATACCGCGTGCAGAGGTGTAAACTTGTTGGTTCACCAGGTTGCGTCCACTGTAAACTCTAGCGACCATGGGTAATCTTTTGCTGAATTTGTCACATAACTAACCATCCACCGTAGACTTGATTCTCATCCTAAAAATAGTGCCGAACCGGGATCGGACGATTTTCGTAGTACTGACCAACATCATAGCGGAAGTGTAGGAACTATTTTGTAAAGAAACTTCTAGTTAAACTTTAATATTGTCGTGTTTCGGATAATTTAATCTTCTGAGAGTTAATATTTAATATTACTGTGTCTAGGATTATTTCACTTTTTGATGCTGACGAGATGCGTTACCCTGAGAACTGTTTTTTTGTTGTCACTTTGCAAACTGTGTAAAAGCGTGTATTTTTGTGATGATATTGCGACATTAAACATGTCGTTTCCACTTACACAGTTGTCTTTAATCCTAGAATAAGTAAACCAGAAATATTGTACTTTACAATACTTTCATAAATTCTGCACAACGAAAAGAAATGGTCCTGCGTACGTCAGATTTGTGTAATAATTAATGAGTACTGACTTGTAATGACGGTGAAAAAATAGAAGATTCGTTATATTTCCGCTTGTAGCGTCCAGCTTTACCATGTGAATGTCTGCTCGGTACTGTACTCATTAATTTCACGTGCAATCATAATTAAATCAATTATGTATGTAAGAAAATTCTGATTCTCATTCTTATATAACATCCGGATGTGACGTAGAATAACGTTTGACGCACAGAAATGCGTACCACAGAATTCGTCGGCCTACTTTTATCAGCACCTGAAAGTTAGTGGCATGCAGAGAGGTGTAGTTTAGTATCAGTATTTTGTGAGATCATGCTCCATAGTCTGTTTTCTGATATACTCTGCGTGGTAATGGAGACTAACAAGACGTGGCCCATGCTGCATGGCACGTTCCATTGAGAATTGATAAGGTTCATCGTGAAATAACTCCATAACAAGTTAATTAGCAGTGACATGGTCCACTGATATTAATGTGACCACCGCCTATATTCGGCATCGACGTTCAATAACCAATCACAAACGGCAGGTGAAGGGTTTAAGAAAATTGTCGGAGGGACGCGGGAAACGATGCAATCGTTGTCATAATGCGGAAGCGGAGCGATGTAGCTAACATTGATAAAGGCTTGATCATTGGCTTTCATGTCAAGGGTGCAAACATTTCCGAAACGGCTAAGTCTGTAAACTGTTAGCATGGCACTGTGGTTAAAGTATACCGTGCGTGCCAAAATGGCGCTACCCAAAACTGGCGCCAAAGCAACTATGGTGCAGCACGGACCATAGATGACAGTAGTGAACAACGGCTGAAGATATGTGTAAGGGCGAATATACATGCAACAGTAGAGGAATTGACCGCTAAGATGAACCAAGGGGCTATCAAGAGTGTCTCTTCAACGAGCGTTCAGCGAACGTCCCTGCTTTTGGGTCTTTGATTCATGTACCCTTGAAAACTGTTTATCAGCGACGATGTCTGAAATCTGCACTCCAATGCCGCGACTGAACGTTCACAGAATCATGACAGGTACACTCATCAGATGAATTACATCACCATCGGACAAATGACCGTTGGACAATGTGCAGGATCCAGGCCGGAGGTGGGAGCGTTATGATCTGGGGAGTCCTTTCGTGGCCTTCTGTGGATGATATCGTCATTCAGGAAGACACAATGGGTCAACACAAGTGTGCATCTGTCCTTGGGGATCACGTCTATCCCTATATGCAATTTGTTATATTTCGGCGCCTAGGCTTCTGCCAGCAAGAAAATCCCACACGTGAGACAGTTCGCCATGTACGTGTGTGATCCTAAGAGGACCAGCATGAGTTTACCACACTCTCTGGATTTACAACCAATCTGGAATCTATTGGACCAACTCGATCGAGCTGCTCGCACCGTGGATCCTCAACCTAGAAACTAGTGTAACTGACAATGTCATTGGAGTCAACATGGATCCCGATCCTTCTCAGTAGCTCCCACAATCTCTCTGATTTCTGCCCGTACGTGTTGCAGCGGTTCGCATTGCAAAAGGTGTTTATTCAGGCTTTTGACAGGTCGCCACATTCATCTGACTGGACACTGTGTATTGTCACTGAATGCAAGTAACTAACTTTACCGCATCGCAAGGATACTTAAAACTACACATGCAAGATTTAGACATGATATGCACATGGAACAAACAATTCTCACCAATTCTGAGCGACTGAAAGCTATTTCTTTTACTTCAGGAATGGGTAATACCCCTGAATTTTCACTGTTACAATGTAAAGTAATAAGCTACAACACCATACTCACGATCCGTTCAGCTAAATACGAGGGTGAGTCAAATGGCAAACTTAAATATTTTTTAAAATATTATTTATTGTGCTGAAATGGCACAAAGCTGTATCACTTTTCAACATAATCTCCCCGACACTCAATGCAAGTCCTCCAGCGCTTACAAAGTGCATAAATTCATTTAGAAAAAAATTCTTTTGGTAGTCCGCTCAACCACTCATGCACTGCGTGGCGTATCTCTTCATCAGAACGGACCTTCTTTCCTCCCATTGCGTCTTTGAGAGGTCCAAACAAATGGAAATCACTTGCAGCATACTGCTGAGTATGGTGGATGAGGAAGACACTCAAAATGCAGGTCTGTGATTGTTGCAACTGTTGTACGGGAAATGCGGGGCCTTGCATTGTCATGTTCCAAAAGGACACCTGCTGACAGCAGTCCACGTCGCTTTGATTTGATTGCACGCCGCAGATGCTTTTTTAGGAAATCTGTGTATGATGCGCTGGTGACAGTGGTCCCTCTAGGCATTTAATGCTCCAAAATGACTCCTTTTTCGTCCCAAAGGAGAGTCAGCATAACTATCCCCGCTGATTGTTCTGTTCGAAACTACTTTGGTTTTGATGATGAGGAATGGCGCCATTCCTTGGTCGTTCTCTTCATTTCCGGTTGGTGGAAGTGAAACCAGGTTTCGTCCCCAGTAACGATTCCTGCAAGGAGGCCATCACCTTCTCGTTCAAAGCGCTGAAGAAGTTCGTCATCAACACGTTGTTCTCTCATTTCAGGAGTCAGTTGCCGCGGCACCCATCTTGCAGACACTTTGTGAAACTGTAGCACATCATGCACAATGTGGTGTGCTGACCCATGACTAATCTGTAAAAATGCTGCAGTGTCATTCAGTGTCACTCGGCGGTTTTCCTTCACTATGGCTTCAACTGCTGCAATGTTCTGTGGAGTCACAACTCGTTGTGCCTGACCTGGACGATGAGCATCTTCCACTGAAGTCACACCATTTGCAAACTTCCTACTCCATTCGTAGACTTGCTGCTATGGCAAACATGCGTCGCCGTACTGAACCTTCATTTGTCGATGAATTTCAATAGGTTTCACACGTTCACTACGCAAAAACCGAATAACAGGACGCTGTTCTTCCCTGGTGCAAGTCGCAAGTGGGGCGGCCATCTTTATACTGATACTGCGTCAGTATCTGTGCTTCTGCACTATTATGCCACCTACAGGCCATTCTGCACGCTGTTTGTGGCACGCTTACCAACTTACAGGATAACGGCGCGAAATTTCGATTTGTTATTAAAAATTTAAGGTTTTCGATTGACTCGCCCTCGTACTACCAACCTAGGAGCTTACATTTCCTACCCACAGCCCTATTCCTCCGAACGGATTGATTCTGACGTAGCAATACCGATCTACCCTTGCCACAAGTACACTTCATCACGGCTAGTAAGTTGAAATGATCTCAGCAGATTCTTTATTCATTGTAGGCTCTACACAACAGCGTGAACCTTCACCAGATGAAAGCAATCTTCTATGAAGATACAGATCCACTTGAAGCATCCGACTGTCCCAGCACTCAGACTAGAATGTTATGTAGTAACGTAGCAGTGACAAATTCTTTTTCGAACCTGGAAGACCCCGTCAGAAACAACCCCCTAAGGATCCCCATTGGTTGAAAGCAAAGCTGACTCTCGAAGACTTGAAACTGCCACAGTGTCAGATTACTACAGTGCTCATATGGATTAATCGAAATTGTTTACAGCAGATTCCCGTAAATTAAACCCAAGATAAAAATCTCACTCCTCTTTTTTTTTTGGTCATCAGTCTACTGACTGGTTTGATGCGGCCCGCCACGAAATCCTTTCCTGTACTAACTTCTTCATCTCAGAGTAGCACTTGCAACCTACGTCCTCAATTATTTGCTTGACGTATTCCAATCTCTGTCTTCCTCTACAGTTTTTGCCCTCTACAGCTCCCTCTAGTACTATGGAAGTCATTCCCTCATGTCTTAGCAGATGTCCTATCATCCTGTCCCTTCTCCTTATCAGTGTTTTCCACATATTCCTTTCCTCTCCGATTCTGCGTAGAACCTCCTCATTCCTTACCTTATCAGTCCACCTAATTTTCAACATTCGTCTATAGCACCACATCTCAAATGCTTCGATTCTCTTCTGTTCCGGTTTTCCCACAGTCCATGTTTCACTACCATACAATGCTGTACTCCAGACATACATCCTCAGAAATTTCTTCCTCAAATTAAGGCCGGTATTTGATATTAGTAGACTTCTCTTGGCCAGAAATGCCTTTTTTGCCATTGCAAGTCTGCTTTTGATGTCCTCCTTGCTCCGTCCGTCATTGGTTATTTTACTGCCTAGGAAGCAGAATTCCTTAACTTCATTGACTTCGTGACCATCAATCCTGATAAGTTTCTCGCTGTTCTCATTTCTGCTACTTCTCATTACCTTCGTCTTTCCCGACTTACTCTCAAACCATACTGTGTACTCATTAGACTGTTCATTCCGTTCAGCAGATCATTCAATTCTTCTTCACTTTCACTCAGGATAGCAATGTCATCAGCGAATCGTATCATTGATATCCTTTCACCTTGTATTTTAATTCCACTCCTGAACCTTTCTCTTATTTCCATCATTGCTTCCCCGATGTACAGATTGAAGAGTAGGGGCGGAAGGCTACAGCCTTGTCTTAAACCCTTCTCAATACGAGCACTTCGTTCTTGATCGTCCACTCTTATTATTCCATCTAGGATGTTGTACATATTGTGTATGACCCGTCTCCCTATAGCTTACAACTACTTTTTTCAGAATCTGGAACAGCTTGCACCATTTTATATTGTCGAACGATTTTTCCAGGTCGACAAATCCTATGAAAGTGTCTTGATTTTTCTTTAGCCTTGTTTCCATTATTAGCCGTAACGTCAGAATTGCCTCTCTCGTACCTTTACTTTTCCTAAAGCCAAACTGATCGTCACCTAGCGCATTCCCAATTCTTTTCCATTCTTCTGTATATTATCCTTGTAAGCAGCTTCGATGCATGAGCTGTTAAGCTGATTGTGCGATAATTCTCGCACTTGTCAGCTCTTGCCGTCTTCGGAATTGTGTGGATGATGCTTTTCCGAAAGTCAGATGGTATGTCGCCAGACTCATATATTCTACACACCAACGTGAATAGTCGTTTTGTTGCCACTTCCCCCAGTGATTTTAGAATTTCTGATGGAATGTTATCCATCCCTACTGCCTTATTTGACCGTAAGTCCTCCAAAGCGCTTTTAAATTCCGATTCTAAGCTGGATCCCCTATCTCTTCTAAATCGACACCTGTTTCTTCTTCTATCAGACAAATCTTCACCCTCATAGAGGCTTTCAATGTATTTTTTCCACCTATCTGCTCTCTCCTCTGCATTTAACAGTGGAATTCCCGTTGCACTCTTAATGTTACCACCGTTGCTTTTAATGTCACCAAGGGTTATTTTGACTTTCCTTTATACTGTGTCTGTCCTTCCGACAATCATATCTTTTTCGGTGTCTTCACATTTTTCCTGCAGCCATTTCGTCTCATCTTCCCTGCACTTCCGATTTATTTCATTCCTCAGCGACTTGTATTTCTGTATTCCTGATTTTCCCGGAATATGTTTGTACTCCCTCCTGAAGTATTTCTTCTGTTACCCATGGTTTCTTCGCAGCTACCTTATTTGTACCTATGTTTTCCTTCCCAGCTTCTGAGATGGCCTTTTTAGAGATGTCCATTCCTCTTCAATTGTACTGCCTACAGCGCAATTCCTTATTGCTTTATCTATAGCTTAGAGAACTTCAAACGTATCTCGTCATTCCTTAGTACTTCCGTATCCCACTTCTTTGCGTATTGATTCTTCCTGACTAATGTCTTGAACTTCAGCCTACTCTTCATCACTACTGAAACGTCCCCTTTGAACAATTCTACACGACTGTCCTTAAACTGATACACAATATTTTTTTTAGCGCAACGCAATCTGACTTTCAAAAATCCTACAAAAGAATGGCCCTGACTAACATTAAACTATACCTTTCACAAATCACTTACCTCACAAAAATCTTCGCTACTCAAGCTACTGCAATACAGCGAGCGCCACTACTGCCAGCTAAATAAAAGATTCAAACTACTGAAGGCACTAACTACTGATAGGGATAGTTAGCAAATGAAAGATATTAATAGAGAACAAACAATGTATTTACCTTGATATCATCATATATAAATATAGCAGTTCATGACAAATTTCAAAACTCCGCCATCTCTCTCCCCACATCCACCACTGCTGGCGGCTCACCTCCAACTGCGCAACGCTACGCGCTCTTCACATCCAGCTGCCGCTGCCCAACACTACAATGGCGAGTATTACAACAATGCAAAGCAGCCACAGACTGCACACAGCACAGCCAGTGATTTTCATACAGAGGTGGCGTTACCAATAAAAAAACCTAAACAGCCTACTTACATAGCCCCCATGCTACCCAAAAAAATTTTACAAATTTTTTTGGGCACTGGCCAATACATATTTGTTAAAATTTTTTTCACAATTACAATAACAAAGAAATCAAAGGCACACACTTATTGATACAATGTTGGTCAAAAGCTAAAATTTTCTCACAGTCCATAAAGACAGTCCTCATCATTCGTCACAGTAAAATTGCAGTGTTTTTCTCAAAGTCTGAGCAGTAAAAGACAATGCACACAGACGTAGTGGATTTCCATGCAGTCTTGAAGAAGTAGTGTTGTCCTTCCAACGGAAAGACAGTGCTGACTCGACATGCAGACAGGTAATGGGCCACAACAGAGTAAACCCACAGCAGAGTCAGTCGACGTTTTGAAGAATATTGGTAGTTAGGTCATCACAGAGCAGACCCACTGTAGTCCTGGTAGAAATTGTGGTATTGGTGGGCCACCAGAGGTGCAGACCCACTGCAGTCCTTGTAGAAATAGTGGTATTGGTGGGTCATCAAAGATGCAGACCCACTGTAGTCCTTGTAGAAATAATGGCGTTGGTGGGTCATCATAGATACAGACCCACTGTAGTCCTTGTAGAGATGGCCAGAGCCATCTGTTGCGATTGTGCAGGTGCACATTCACCATCGAAGAGTCTTGCGGAGAATATAGCAAGTCCATAAACCACCACTTGTGCACTCACAAAGTTTTTGGAATTGTCCTTAGAACCAGCAATGCTGTTATCCAGTCCCTTGCTGAATTAGTAACACATGTGCAAACACTATCAGTCCCTAGTTCTCACATATTGTCCATATACTATGACCAACAGAAACGTGTGCAGTGAAATGTAACTAACAAGTTAATAATATCATGAACTGGTGACAATTACAATTTTATAACATAACAATACAATAACAAAGGTACAAAATACATCATTAAAAACATAACAATACAGATAACATTTGTCGTACAGGCTTTACAAAAGAATCGAACTAACATGTACATCAGTGGAATTATGACATGAGTACATACATAAAAGATCACAATAACTTTTGAAACATCAACTTCACACATGAGCATTAAACAGAACAGAATTAATAATGTCTAACATCTTTACAAAGTAAATAACATATTATTAATGCCAATTATATTCGAGGATAACAGTATTCCTCATCATAGCGAATGTAGCTTAATATTAAAAGAAGAAAAAATTCTATGAAACTACACAGAGACAGGAAGAAAACAAATACACAAGGGTACACAAACACGTAATGGGATAACACCAATAGGAAAGGGCAGGGTTCGTTTTCAGTGTAACATTTGGTACTGCAGTCCAACCCAAAACTTCATATATCTTTCCTCTTATTTCATCCTTTGTTTCCACCAAAAAAATTCTATCGAAGCATGCTTTCTGTATTTATATGTTCACACATTTCTTACCTCAACATTTATTTCCAAGAAAATCCTACCTAAACCTGTTTTCTGTACTTTTTTTCGTATAACTTCTCAATGCATTTCTTCCAATTCATCGCAACTCATTCTCTTAGAGGCTACCACCTCTTAAGCTAACTTAAATCTACTGAGCTCAGATGCTAAACTAAGGGACGAGGCAATGCAGCAGCACAAAATAAGTAACACAAACATCAATGACCAAAAAAATGGAAAATTGCAAAGCAAGCTACAGTAAATCTAAATTACCAAGCAATTCAACATTACAACTAATATGAGGCAATGCGCAGCAAACAAAAAAATAAATCTGGCTTAGCAGAGTAACACAAATTAAAGTTCAGTAGCACTATGCCTGGCAAACAGCAGCTTATATCTAAACATGACATAGCTCAAGCAGAAAAAATAGTACACTAAAGATAACAATGCAGATAAGGGAAATGTATAATCACATCTTAATGTCTAAGTAATTAAAGTGGTGCACCACAAGAAGTTATTCTACCAAAAAGTTACCAAGTACTTGAAAAGAAAATTATAGATGCAGTTACTGTTATTAGTCCCTTCTTATTGTTTTCTCCATTCCAAGAGCTCCTTTTTCGAAGAATGTGGATCAGAAAATAATTATTTAATAAATCTGTTGACAGAAAGTGTTCACATTAGCAGATGCATTTAAGTTTATTTTATAAAACCAGTGCTGCAACACAGCTGGAAACCAGATATTAAACAAAATGAGCAATCTCTTAACTATAAAGACAATAGATGTAAAATGTTTCTAATCATTTCATTAGGCATTTTAGTAAATATCATAAATTACGTGCTCCACAGTATGCTTTCAACAAGGAAATGTCAATAGCGAGGACAATGACCTCCCCTTTCTTTTTTTCTACCTGTGCTTCTGATGAGGCACTCACTAATGACTTGTTCTCCCGGCGTCTGACACAGCTGCGTGCCCACGATGCATTACGTGCAGGTGGTCACTTAACTTTCTTACGGAAATATTTACGACAGCAGTTTCCGCTACAGTGGCAGTCTCATATAAAAAATTACAGAGGTCGAGAATTTGCGTTGCAAATGTGTAGATACAAAATCTTATTGATATAACAGTGTCCAAGAAATTTTCGTCGGCATTGTAATACACTCACGCATTTACACACATTCACAGTACAGACAAAATACAATTTCATAACTGTGAAGTTATCCAGCAGTGTACTTGCGTAAACATCTGTCACTGACGTAGTAAAAAAAATGTTTGTCTCTCTCAGTTAAATGATCAGATAGCTGTGTAATTCTGTCTTAGAGAAATATGGTACCGACGTGTAAAATTGTATAAGCAAATACCATATTAGCTAGGGCTCCTTGTGCTTGCCAAACACATGGTACACAAAGTAGGCATGTACCCCCCTGAGGATTAATGTAATTATACCCTCAGGTGTTACAGATTACAGTAATGGAATGAAATGTATCACGGAAAACCTTTGTATCATTGTACTCCAAATATCTTTAAAAATAAATATTTTAAGTACAAAATCAATCACTCAAATACGTGTCCTGTAGCACTAAATGTGCATCTTGTTGCAACATAATCTCTGTGGAAGTGTCGTAGTTATCGTCCTCCGAAAGCTAAGTTCTGCAGAAGTCAGTGTACTTACCTCATGATAAACAAAAGTGAAATGCTTTGTGTATAGATATCGTAGTTATTACGCTTATTGTTGTGATGAAGAAAGTACTGTACTGTAATGTATTGTTGAGCTACGGAAAACCCTGTCTCATTGTAGCTATACTACAAAAGTTACTAATAAAACATGTTTTGATTTCCAGAAGAATTCAGAAAAACTGTGCGGATATAAAACAGATACACCGCAAAAGCAACATTGTAAATTATCACTCATTAGTAGCGTCGTGATAAAACCGTGTAGTTGTCACTTAAACTAACCACTGTGTCGTCTGGTATCTCACAGAAAGTACATTAAACCCAGAATGTATTTTCAAGTAAACCAAAATGTTGCATTAAAATCTCATTAGCAGTACCAGTATGTGTCCTAAGTATGTAAGCCTGATAGTCGTTACGTAATCGTGCAACTAACAAGCAAGAATGTACAAATACAACACTGTGTCATCTGTTCACTATAACAATGCATTCATAATTTCTGTTTAAAAATGTTCCCTAGGTTCTAGACTGGATATTTAACTTCAAACATTGTTGCATGTTAACAGTTTCTTAAGTCTGACAAAGCATACTAGAAATGTGAAGTGAAAAGTTTTATGGCAAAGACAAAGTTAAAAAGTAGATTATCTTTCAATAAACGGTTTTACATGTGAAATGTGGTGCAATCCTTTATCCTTTCTAGTACGCAGAGTTTCAACTTCAACGCAATTATCATGTGGTATACGTCGGTAAAGAATACTGGAATTTTGCTCAAGGTTAGCGTCTATGTTATTTTTCTGTGAGCCAGCCGGCGCACGTGAGTGCCTGCGGCGCGAGTCATTGTCTATTGTCTCTTTGTTGGCGCGCGTCGTTATTGGGATTTGGAGACCTAACTTCTACAAATTCACCTCCTCGAGAGGGCCCTGCTCTGTTTGAATCCCGCCAGTTCTGATGCAATTCAGGTCTGTCGTTACGATCACATCGTCGGTCGTCATGTCGGTGGTTCCTGTAATTTCTTTCTTGTCGGTTAAGTGGTGGAGAATTTCTCCCTGAATCGTAACTGCGCGCTGAACTGTTGCGTCTGAAGTTATTCTGTCTCCCTTGATAATAATTATTTTGGTTCCCATATTGTCTGTTTCTCTGATTGTCTCTGTGATAGTCACTACCGCGGAGAGGTGATCTTTCCCTGTAATTATTACTACTCTGCCAACGGTTGTCGTACGGGTGGTGTCTATTTTGGTCACGATTTGCGTTGTAAGAATAGACCAGTCGTGTCCGGTTATTGTTTCTGTCGTCACGGAATTGTGACGGATGTGACCTGTAATTGTTGTGTCCTTGTTTTCGCGTTCCGCGATTATTAGTGTCAATTTCTAGTTCTTGTAACAGTCCCTGAAAAGCTTCAATGTCGTCTTTGCAACGTCCTGCTAAAATAATATGTCGTAAATGTTCAGGCAATTTGAGTAAGCAAATGCGGATGAGTTCTGAGGGGCTGTATGGGTTTAAAAGATACTGATTCTTATGCAACATGTCTTCAAAATATTTGACAAGACTGGAAAATTCAGATTGTTCAAAGTGTTTCATCATCATGATGCTATGTTTTACTCGGTCTTGTGTAGCTTGAGACCAATATGCTGAGAGGAAGGCATGGTAAAATTCTCCTTCACTGTGACAATCGTGAATGACCGATCGCATTCTTACGGCTGGTTCATTCTGTAAATAGCCACACATAAATTCTAACCTGTGCTCCAATAACCAGTTGGGAGGAAAACAATGAGAGAATTGATGGAGCCACGCTTGTGGATGAATGTCGTTGCTGGAATTCTTAAATGTTTTGAATTTACGTGCAGTAATGAACAGCTTATAGTCAAAATCATCATGTCGGCGAGTCGCATGTCGGTCATTGTTACGTCGTGTCGGCTGTTCAATCTCAAAATTCGGTGCACATTGCCAATTTCTTTCATAATTTCCGAAATGCGCTGTGTTATTATTTTGTGGCTGTTCCGTATTTCTATGTCCCTCTTCCCGTACTGGGGCGCGAGTGTCCTCTGAAATACGTAATTCTTGTACTACTTGTGCCAACTGATCTTGCACTTCCCGGATTTCTCTTTTGTACTGTGTATTGATTTGATTTTGATTTTGTTTGAATTTTCTAATTTCTACATACTCTTCAGTGTCAGTGAAGTCTACGGGTCTTGTGTCATTCAGATCATCATCTACCTTTGTAGATAAGTTAGTGACCTGATCCGAAAGTTCGGCTACTTTCTCCGATAGTGTACTTATTTCTTCAGTGTGTTTTTCTGAAGCAAGTTTCAGAGTATCTACTGTGTCCTTAAAGTTTTCCTGAGTTTTTGCAAGTTGCGTAACCGAATCGGTAGATGCAACTGAGTCAATTTTAGCCCACAAGGTCTCATGATTTTCATGAACAATAATTTGCAGTTCTTTTATGGCTGCTTCGTGATTCTGCAATGCATTTTCATGCCGCAAAAAAATAGGTTGAAAATGCTCACAAATTTGTGTTTTTACGTCATTACAGACTTTTTGACATTTCGATTCAATGTTATGTAACTCAGTAGTTAAATCTTCACGTGTTTGTTCAAGTGTTTGTTCCAATGAGTCTAACTTTTTAAGATTTTGTTCCACTGTGTCTAACTTTTGAAGCTTTTGCTGTGTTTGTCTCTGATTTTGTTCCATTGTGTCTAACTGTTGCTGTGTTTGTCTCTGATGTTGTTCCATTGTGTCTAACTTTTCAAGCTTTTGTCCCATTTGTTGCATTAATTGTAATAACAATGCACTGGTGTCTGAAACATGTTCCTGAGTGCTTTTCGGCAGTGAAGTTGCACCGGCAACATTCACATTTTGACAAGTGGAAAATGTGTCTTGACTCATTTGAGAAAACGGTGGGAACCCAAAACCTGAGTCTGCAGTATTTGCAATATTGTGTTCTGTCATTCCCGATTCCTGAGGCGAGCTGTTGCCGACCAATCGATCGATAACGCTTCCCTGTTCACTACCTGTTTCACTGTCTACACCATTGTTTGCCGCCCGCTCCATTTCTCCATGCGCAATTACCAAATTACTACTTTGAACATTAGTTAATTCATTACTCTGCAGCGCTAACACACTGCTTTCGTCTTCACTGTCATTTCTCAGTTTACTTTGGAGCCTAGTATTACGTTTTTCACACGCCATTATTGTCACAGTATTTCACACGATAACACAGAAAAGCGCAATTTGAAGATCAAAAATAAGAGAACACATTAACATAGCACTGAAAATAATATCTAGTTAATTGCAGCTGCGAAATACTTGGTGCAAATCTACATGCATGCCACAACTGTTTTACTGTACGACAATGAAAGACTGCAACTACAAAGGAGATTTTCTCTACAATTGCGCACTAGCAATAAACAAAATCTACACTAATTACACAAACTACAAGAAAAAAATCAGAAGATTCCAGTGAGGTATCCTGGCAGGGTCGCCATATGAAACGTCCCCTTTGAACAATTCTACACGACTGTCCTTAAACTGATACACAATATTTTTTTTAGTGCAACGCAATCTGACTTTCAAAAATCCTACAAAAGAATGGCCCTGACTAACATTAAACTATACCTTTCACAAATCACTTACCTCACAAAAATCTTCGCTACTCAAGCTACTGCAATACAGCAAGCGCCACTACTGCCAGCTAAATAAAAGATTCAAACTACTGAAGGCACTAACTACTGATAGGGATAGTTAGCAAATGAAAGATATTAATAGAGAACAAACAATGTATTTACCTTGATATCATCATATATAAATATAGCAGTTCATGACAAATTTCAAAACTCCGCCATCTCTCTCCCCACATCCACCACTGCTGGCGGCTCACCTCCAACTGCACAACGCTACGCGCTCTTCACATCCAGCTGCCGCTGCCCAACACTACAATGGCGAGTATTACAACAATGCAAAGCAGCCACAGACTGCACACAGCACAGCCAGTGATTTTCATACAGAGGTGGCGTTACCAATAAAAAAACCTAAACAACCTACTTACACTACTATATTGTGATCTGAGTCTATATCTGCTCCTGGGTACGCCTTACAATCCAGTATCTGATTTCGGAATCTCTGTCTGACCATGATGTAATCTAATTGAAATCTTCCCGTATCTCCCGGCTTTTTCCAAGTATACCTCCTCCTCTTGTGATTCTTGAACAGGGTATTCGCTATTACTAGCTGAAACTTGTTACAGAACTCAATTAGTCTTTCTCCTCTTTCATTCCTTGTCCCAAGCCCATATTCTCCTGTAACCTTTTCTTCTACTCCTTCCCCTACAACTGCATTCCAGCCGCCCATGACTATTAGATTTTCGTCCTCCTTTACATACTGCATTACCCTTTCAATATCCTTATACTCTTTCTCTACCTGTTCATCTTCAGCTTGCGACGTCGGCATGTATACCTGTACTATCGTTGTTGCTGTTGGTCTGCTGTCGATTCTGATTAGAACAACCTAGCCATTGAACTGTTCACAGTAACACACCCTCTGCCCTACCTTCCTATTCATAACGAATCCAACACCTGTTATACCATTTTCTGCTGCTGTTGATATTACCCGATACTCATCTGACCAGAAATCCTTGTCTTCCTTCCACTTCACTTCACTGTCCCCTACTGCATCTAGATTGAGCCTTTGCATTTCCCTTTTCAGATTTTCTAGTTTTCCTACCATGTTCAAGCTTCTGACATTCCACGCCCCGACTCGTAGAACGTTATCCTTTCGTTGATTATTCAATCTTTTTTTCATGGTAACCTCCCCCTTGGCAGTCCCCTCCCGGAGATCCGAATCGGGGATTATTCCGGAATCTTTTGCCAATGGAGAGATCATCATGACACTTCTTCAATTACAGGCCGCATGTCCTGTGGATACACGTTACGTGTCTTTAATGCAGTGGTTTCCATTGCCTTCTGCATCCTCATGTCGTTGATCATTGCTGATTCTTCGGCCTTTAGGGGCAATTTCCCACCCCTAGGACAAGAGAGTGCCCTGAACCTCTATCCGCTCCTCCTCCCTCTTTGACAAGGCCATTGGCAGAATGAGGCAGACTTCTTATGCCGGAAGTCTTCGGCCGCCAATGCTTATTATTTATCAAAATTTAGGCAGTGGTGGGGATCTAACCCGAGACCGAAGACGTTTTGATTATGAATCAAAGACGCTACCCCCAGACCACAGGCCTAATTCACTCCTCTAGAAACAGTTGATAATGGGAAGAAAATGAAAACGCCGAATAAAAAGACACCTTCCAGGTTCAAACGTCACCAATAGGCCAAGGCTAGGGAAGGTGGTACATGCATTACAGAGAACGGGCTCATTTTTCTGCAGTCCACTATTGGGTGTATCTTGACGTTGAGTATCTCTTGCCCACAGTGATGCAGATTTTTATCAGTAGTCACTTCTGCAGTGAAGTGGACAGCAATCCTATTAAAATGGTTCATGCATTGGAGTACCGAATTTTACAGATTTTTCGAGATTTACGAGATGACACGGGAGTATTTTAAAGGATTCTTATCGCACTGTTGAGACGACCGCGGAACTGCATATAATTGCGACAATTATATATGGAACATCTCCATTAACATTACGAGAGCACAGTAAATTGTAACATGCAACGCCCTGCGGCAGTGCTGTATCTCGTAGTAAGCTAAATCACGGGCGAAATTTGGGCTCAATTTGAAGGGCACTCAGTAGGAAAGTTTACGTTTCGAATATATTTGTACGAAATAACACAACGACGAAGTCAGTGGCGAGTCGTAAACACACATTAGCAACTATGTCGCAGATTCATTAACTGCAGACAGTACTCATCTTTACTGGAACGCTTTCGCTTTTATCGGCGTGTACTTTCACACATGTCAGTTTTCGTTATCTATCTAAAACACACATTCTGAATATATTTAAATGCCTATTGCAGCAGCGATTTTAACTATTGAGGGACTCAGTCATTTTCCAAAAACTGGCTATTACAGTTCTACGGGACACTGGTAATCGATATCCACAGCTACATCTCTACCACCACCACTGAAAAACCAGAAATTCCGCAAGTGAAAAAAATTATCAGTCCACGGAACGACTATGTTTACGTCTCACTACATCTGCTGAGATATTCAGAATATCAACAGAAGAGTGTAGAACAAAATACAAAAGAAAAGGGACTAATTTCTCTCAAAAATGTGTACACTGGCACTTATAGGAATTAACAAATACAAACAATCACAAACACAGCGAAGTAAACCGTTTTCAATTTATAAAATCCATGTATATGCAAACAGTAGATTACGGAAGCACCAGAAAGGACTGTTTACACGAAAAATAACATATTTCCACATGTACAATTGACAAGGTAAATTTCGTCGAATGAGATACTACAGTATTAACAACGTAGCTAAAGCGTTGTAAAAGCAAATCAACGCATTACGAAAATAAATCGACATTCATTTATTACTTCGACTGCCGTACAAATACAGCCATCGCTGTTGGAGGAGAGGGAGCAGCACATTGGTTAGTGGCGCCAGACTCGCATTCGACAGGAACAGTGTTCACATATCCATTCCACTGGTTAGATATTGATTTCTCATGACTTCCTTACATCACTTGCGTAGCTGAATGTGCTTATGGATACAAAAAAAAAAAAAAAAAAAAAAAAGCGGCGTCTTCACCTAACACGCGTCTGTGTAGTGTCCTCTCGGAGTCAGCGGCTTCATATGCTGATTGTGGAAGAGATTTTCACCACAGGTATTTGGCTGCCGAATGAGAAGAGGTGGTGGCGTAAAGTTTCCGATCGCCAGACTTTGGTTCAGGGCTTAATTTCGACCGGAACGTGCCGTAACGGCGTTCCGGAAACTCCAAGGGAAATTTTTTTGAATTCACTCGAGCATGTCGGTAACGAAGATTTAGAATAGTGCGTGTCTATTAAATTGCAGCCAAAGTTTAGTTTTTCACTGGAATGGCACCAGTGAACGTGGTAACGGTCGAGGTATTGTAGTGACGTTCGTGTTCAGATTTGTTGCTTATTATGAAGCAATTCATCTGAACGTAAATCAATTCACTCGGAATACAATTTAATGAGTAGAACTAAAATGACATTTAAAATGCTAAATATCCAACTCAGTGTCACATGTCACACAGCCATCTTTTTCTCCGATTTCTTGGGAAGTCTGAATTCTACGCGACCCCTATGGGCTACGAATATCTCCATGGTCATTCGTCGCTGAAGGCCTTATTAGATAATATTATATTGTAGGCGTCCGCAGAAATTTCCCCAGAGGATGGGTGGGTGGGGCGAAGGTGGGTCGCAAGACTCTAAAATCGCCATTTTTTGATATGAATTACTTGATCAGTTTTGAGATGTGTCGTACCACAAGAACTAAGTTTTATAGGTGACACAAAAAAAGTATTGTATTTCAGAGAATTGACGCTTATCCGCACAATATTTATATTCATTATATGTTACATTGATACTTAAATGGTAAGCATTACTCATGATTACATTTAATGTAACCACTTTTGTATTATTTAAATGCTTATAGATGTGACATTTTTGAAGTTGACGATCTAAAATAATATCCTTTTGCGACAGTATTTTACATGTATCCCACAAAATTATACGAAATAAAGCAGAAAAATATTTAAAATAGACATTTTTATTCAAATACCGATAATGTTTATTGATTCTGAAATTGAAAAGTCTGAAGTAGGACATCAGAAGTGAGAATCCTGTTAGTTATAAACAAAATAAACATCTATAACGAACCTTTGACTACATATTCTTCCTCGGAAGTACTTATGCTGAGAAGAAGTTTTATGCATGCGTGTCTTACAAGGCATTCTGTGAAATTAAATAGCATTTTCTAAAAGGAAGGTGCTAATTCCATAGCATTATCTCACTGGGATCAGCCTCATAGTGATACAGTTAGATAAATGAGAGGTTTTGCGGAATCAGGAGGTTACTCCACGAGGTGTATGAGAATTCTGTAATGAATAAGAACTTTGTACTCCAGATTCCAGTGTGTGTGTGAGGGACGGGGGGGGGGGGTAGGGGGGGGACGAAGTCAAGTGCTCCCCTCTTTGTCCTCCCCCTCGCCCCTGGGGACGCCTATGATTTACATTATTCAAAAAAAATGGCTCTGAGCACTATGGGACTTAACTGCTGAGGTCATCAGTCCCCTAGAACTTAGAACTACTTAAACCTAACTAACCTAAGGACATTACACAACACCCAGCCATCACGAGGCAGAGAAAATCCCTGACCCCGCCGGGAATCGAACCCGGGAACCCGGGCGTGGGAAGCGAGAACGCTACCGCACGACCACGAGATGCGGGCTTACATTATTCCCCTAGAATGTGTCCACCTACATCAATACTCCGCTAGTGAGCTGACGGTGCGTGGCAGAGGATACTTCTGTTACCACTAGCTGATCCCCATGTAATGAGAGAATTCTGTAATGAATAAAAAGCGTGCCCCCCTTGTCCACCTTCCTCCCCTTGCGGACGACTATGTACTGCACACAAATTTACCGAGCAACTACAACACAACCGTTTCAGTGTTCCAGCTGGCAGCAGTTGAAAACATGACGTCATAATAACGAATACTTTTGCCGATATGTATCGGGTAGAACTAGAGAGAAAAAGTGACACTGCTTGGTGACAGATGAAAGCAGCGATTGTTAACTCCTGCAATTTTACAGTTTTGATTATAACAACTTATATTTCGCAAACATCCATTTTAGACCAGTATTTTGTAAAAAATGATTTCTCAGTGTAAGTTGTATCACAAGTTTTTCAAAAATCGAAAATTACGACTTGTATGGCTTGGAGGTAGGGGGTGGGAAAGTTGTATGGTTGAAGAGGTGCATTCCGACACCTAAAACCTTCGAAATTAAGCACTGCCTTCATTTCAGTGCCCCAATTAAATTTCGTGCCTCTCTCTAATGGCACATGCAGTGACAGCATGTGACGCTGCTGAAGGTGGCCCATCCGTCAGTGTAGGACGTTAAGTTTGGCGACTGTTCGAGAGAAGTGGCTATTTGTCAGCAAGCGAGTGTCTCTCTCTCCCTGCTACCATCATCATCGTCATCATCATCATCATTATCACAGAATAATCATCATAGAACAAGAGCATACCACAAAACCATCACATTGATGTTCACCCAACCAGGCACACTTAAGGGACAACCCTCATACTCTACACTGACATTCTGCTTAGAGAAGATAAACCCAGAAGAGTAGGTGGCCCAACAACCTCTCTGCATTGCGGAGCCAAATTCGCCATCTGCCTGTTTCTTTTTTGTCCACGAAAAAGGTAAATTGCCGCTTTCTGATCACATCATTGCCCTAGTCCATCCTTTTCCCCACCTCTAACGCCCTCTTGTTAGTGGGTACGTGGAACGATACTTCTCGTCCTGTCACTAGAAACGTCTGTCGAATTCAGATGTTACAAGCGTTAATTTTATTATTTTTAACTAACACAAAAGCGAATAGAGGTACAAAAGAAGAAACAGGCTCTCTCCACCTCTTTATAACTTTATTTGCTACACTTGTGTCTTAACGACGCAAGTCGTTAAAAAATTACAGTTAATACAACCAGCGATTTTGTGCGGTTAAAACATTCGCAATGTTTTTTTTTAAATAGTAATGGAGGTATTTCCTTGCTTATTATTGAAATGTGTGAAGCTATAGATTAATTACATTCAAATTATCAAACCCTTTCGGTATCAGTAATGACACATCAACTGTCTGGTATGCACACAGTTCATTTAGTAACATACTAATTTATGTGTGGTTATTATGACGAAAAAGATAGTTTCTGACGAGAAATGTGAAGCATTAGCAAATGCGTTGTACAGAGAGCATAATATTTCTGAAGAAAATCGCACTAATAATAGCAGCGTTCTTCCTGCATCTGAGTCATAAGACACTTCAGACAATGATACCTCACATGGCAGCGTGCAACATATCAAAAGACAAAAATATCAGATGGAATGTAACAAATTTTCCACAAACTGGAAGAGTATCAAGTGCAAAAGTTATAAAAGTGACTCCTGGTCCAGCAAGATATGATATACGCAGGGTAAATGACACGAAAATCCTTTTTGAAGCTCTTATAAAGGCTTATATTACTGTCTGGGGACATGCATCATGTTTCTGTCATACGAATTTGCTTATTCTCTCGTGTATGAACAGCTCGAATATAATGTTTCATAACACTGAATTTGTGTTCCTCTTTTTCATTAAAATGAGAGGCATAGATATCGATTATTTTCTGTCTGTGTATTGAAAGCTTTCCAGTTAGGTCCTTTAAAATCTCATTTTCCACGTGTTGTAGAGATGCATGAACTCTATGGCAGATGTATTATCAACACTAGATAGCACCTCGTACCTGTTGGTAAGGCGAAACTCATCCAGAGTGTTGTAGACGAAAAAGCTCAGGTTAATGTCGCATTCCATGATTTCCTGACGACATTTTCCACTGTCCCTCACTGACGCTTGGTGAAAAAACACGAACTTAATCAGTATCGTATCATATTTGTGTCTCCATTCACGATTTTTCTACGGACTGAACTAAACACGTCGCTTTTAACGGAACAAAACTGACACGTGTAAAGGAAATTTCCGCAGTACCCTACATAAATGTGATAGGAGCGTTAATCTCTACAACGTACATAAACGATCTAGTAGAAAATTTCGGATGCTCTGTCAGGCTGGTTCATAGGTGATACGGTTGTGTATACAGGGTGTGACACAAAGGTACGGCCAAACTTTCAGGAAACATTCCTCACACACAAACAAAGAAAATATGTTATGTGGACATGTGTCCGGAAACGCTTACTTTCCATGTTAGAGCTAATTTTATTATTCCTGTTCAAATCACATTAATCATGGAATGGAAACACACAGCAACAGAACGTACCAGCGTGACTTCATACACTTTGTTACAGGAAATGTTCAAAATGTCCTCCGTTAGCGAGGATACATGCATCCACCCTCCGTCGCATGGAATCCCTGATGCGCTGATGCAGCCCTGGAGAATGGCGTATTGTATCACAGCCGTCCACAATATGAGTACGAAGTGTCTCTACATTTGGTACCGGGGTTGCGTAGACAAGAGCTTTCAAATGCCCCCATAAATGAAAGTCAAGAGGGTTGAGGTCACGAGAGCGTGGAGGCCATGGAATTGGTCCGTGGTGGTGGTGGTGGTGGTGGTTAGTGTTTAACGTCCCGTCGACAGCGAGGTCATTAGAGACGGAGCGCAAGCTCGGGTTAGGGAAGGATTGGGAAGGAAATCGGCCGTGCCCTTTCAAAGGAACTATCCCGGCATTTGCCTGAAACGATTTAGGGAAATCACGGAAAACCTAAATCAGGATGGCTGGAGACGGGATTGAACCAACTGGTCCGTCTCTACCAATCCATCGGTCACCGAATCTGTTGTTGAGAAGCGTACGAACACTTCGACTGAAATGTGCAGGAGCTCCATAGTGCATGAACCACATGTTGTGTCGTACTTGTAAAGGCACATGTTCTAGCAGCCCAGGTAGAGTACCCCGTATGAAATCATGATAACGTGCTCCATTGAGCGTAGGTGGAAGAACATGGGGCCCAATCAAGACATCACCAACAATGCCTGCCCAAACGTTCACAGAAAATCTGTGTTGATGACGTGATCGCACAATTGCGTGCGGATTCTCGTCAGCCCACACATGTTGATTGTGAAAATTTACAATTTTATCACGTTGGAGTACATACTGACGATACTAAAATGAGCTCTAACACGGAAATTAAGCGTTTCCGGACACACGTCCACATACCATCTTTTCTTTATTTGTGTGTGAGGAATGTTTCCTGAAAGTTTGGCCGTACCTTTTTGTAACACCCTGTAAGAAAGTAGCATCGCGAGGAGACAGTTTCGATTTGCGTAATGACCTGCAAAGGACTCATGAATGGTGCAGGCTCTGGCAGTTGACCCTGAACGTATTAAGGAAATGTAACATATTGTGCGTACATAAGGAAAGAGAGCCACCACTGTACAACTACACTGTTGATGAGAAACTGCTGGGAACAGTATCGGCCGTGAGATACTAGGAGTAACAATTCAGAGTGACCTTCATATCAAAAATAGTAAGAAAATCAGATGCCAGACTGCGATTCGTAGGATGAATCTTAAGGAAATGCAACTCATACACAAAGGAAGTGTGTAATAAGGTGGCTGTTCGACCGATTATCGAAGACTGTTCAGCCATATTGGATTATTGCCAGGTAGAACTGATAGAAGAGATTCAGAAGATCCAACGAAGAACGACGTGTTTCGTCACGGGATCGTTCAGTCAGTGCAAGAGCGTTACCGAGATACTGAACTCCATTGGCAGACGTTACAAGAGAGGTGTTGTGCATCCCGCGAGGTCTCTTATTGAAATTTAGAGACAGCACTTTGCGGGAAGAGCCGGAAAACATATTACTTCCTCCCACATACATCTCCCTTGATGACTTCCACGATAAAATTCGAAAAACTAGATCCAATACAGAAGCTTACCGAGATTCTTTATTCCCACAAGCCATTCGCGAGTGAAACAGTTAGGGGGATCAATTAGTGGTACCAGATGTAACCTCCACCAAACACCGTTAGGAGGCTTGCAGAATATGGTGTAGATGCAGATGTAAGGAGCCAGCCATGCTGCCAAATCCTGCTTTTGTCCTCCAGCCGGTGCCAAGTGAACCCACCATTGTCCTCTCACTCTAGTGAGGGTTCAAAATGGTTCTGAGCACTATGGGACTTAACATCTGGGGTCATCAGTCCCCTGGAACTTAGAACTACTTAAACCTAACTAACCTGAGGACATCACACACATCCATGCCCGAGGCACGATTCGGACCGTAGCGGTCGTGCGGTTCCAGACTGAAGCGCCTAGAACCGCTCGGCCACTTCAGCCGGCTCTAGTGAGGTCAATGAGAAAATAACCCAACTGTGGAGTTACTGAAAATTGGGATGTAAGCAAAACAGAAAACATAAGAATAAACAAACACTAAAATCTGCTGTTTTGATTTCTCACTGTAGCCTAAGATCACAAGATCAGCTTGCTATTAAAACAAAATTATATATATCTGCTGACAAGAGGTGTGTCAAAAGAAGCACAGCTTTCGTAAAACCTACTGCAGAAAATAAATACGAAATCCCCAAATGTAAATAACTAGTCAATAAGACAAAATAACAGATGATGTTCACTTAACGCCAGAAACTCGTTTTAAAAAAGGCTCTGAACTAAAGTATTAGCTGTATACTAACACTAACTGCTAAACGCTCCTGCCGTTTGGGTGGCTGTCAGAGGTGGCAAAAAATAAATTAACTGATAGAAGTAAGCGATTACTAAGAAGTAGCAGCTACTGTGATAATCGCTCGTCTGTTGTTATAGCGGCCATCTCTAAAATAGGCACCTCAAGGTCGTCTCCCACCGTACAATGTTACCAGTTAGTGGCAATTTCACATGTTACCAAAATTTCGAAAAGATAATAGACTTCTCTATTTTTAGTGTAAAATATGACAGAGTACTTTCCAAAAGCAAATTCTTGCCAGAACCTACAAATAAATAAATACATAAAAATTAACATTACAAGAAATTTAGAAGATAAACATTTTTTTACTTCAACCTGTTAACAAAATAGAAGCACTGCTATATTTGAACAGGAAGAATTGGACATTCTGACAGTATGTAGATGCATGTGATAACATCTTATCGTGAAAAATAAAAGTTTTCCAATATAAATAATAAAATAGCGTAAGAGGCATGAAAATGTACCGTATGTGTAACGAAAAATGTCGTCGGTGATGAATTTGCGTTTTGTTGGATCTTGCATAAACGTGCAGTGAGAAGGTTGTTCAGAAAACTATGAAACTGATTTTGGAAACGTGTGAGACATCATTATTGTATCATGTAACCTATTAACGCGTTTTATTTGCGAGAGACTGCGTGCGCGGCTAGGTTATTTGTTCCGACGGCTTGCCTTAATACGACTGAGAATATTCCCTACCTCCAGAAAACTGTTTTAGTTGCAGCTTTTACTGGCCCTTCATCACTGCACGCATTAGCAAAATCTCCGATAAACGCTGTACAAAATTAACTATAGGTACTATGAGACGACTACTTTCGTTGAAGTCGGGCAAAATATAATTGTGCGTTGGTTTTGTGAAACCCAAGTTTTATCGGATTATACTCGAAGACTATTGTCGTCAGCACGTCATAAATGCGCTATACACAAGACGTCGTTTTTGCTGCTGCAGTTTTTCCGTATTCCATTAAAATTTTTCGTACATTTTCTGAATCAAAAACCACGTGAGTGGAAAAGACAAAGAGCGGATGTCTCTGAATCAGAATAATTAATTTTTTTAATCAGGTTATTCTGTTCTTGGGTAGTCTCCTCTGTCGTAGTATGTAAGTACAATTGAACGAAACTAATTTTTTGTCAAAATCGTCAAGTTCGTAGATTTCCGTTTTCACTTACATCTTTTTGTTTGAGAACCAAAAGACACAGTAACATCTAGAGGTTCTGTCGAGCTAACTGTACTGTTAATATGGAGTATAGCCAATTCTGACATTCCACAATCTTTCGTTGTTATTTTATGAATTTGAGTAAAATTTATATTCTTCTGGTTTCTTCACTGTTAGCCACACCTATTAAGAAAGCTTTAGTGCATTCGATACGACAATTTTAGATCCTTTTCGAATATCTCTTCTCACTTTATGCACACTGACTGGAGTAGCACTACACGTCGGCCCAGCTCATCTGACATCAGAGCACCGTTCCACGGAAAACTGGAACCACAGGTGGCGCTGACGTACTGCACTGTGAACAGTGTGGCATCAGAGGTGTGTGTAGTTCGCACAGGATACGTTGGCCGATGCGCAGTGACCAATTTTCGTCCAAAGCGGCTGGGCGACTTCATTTGTTTGTTTGGAAGGGGACGCCAGTAAGTGTTTTCCACCTTTCGGCCGGTCAATTATGGCAGATTCGAGGTGTGTACACTGCAATCTTTCTCAAACGATTTTACGGAAACTATTGCGTAAAAAAAAAAAAAAAAAAATCATTTTTGCTTTGCTGATAGTTTTGTATGTCAGATTCATGATGATGTGCCCATCATTTCGTTATTGGTAATAGTTACTGTCATATTTACGTGAAAATAGGGCACTGCGTGAAATTCGGAAAAGTGTGAAATGAAAAATAAGGGTCGCTATAATTTTTCGTTTGGTGCATATTACATATGTTGTTGCATGTGAAATGTAGCTAACGTATTGAATTTTTATTTAGACTAGGGTAGAGGTACCTATCTGTCAGCAATCTCGAGAAAACTGATCTGATGTAGAACACTCATTTGCCATCGCGTAGTGCCAGCGATAAAGTAAGAGTGAAATAACCATAACATTCCTCATACTTCACAAACCGTTCGAGATACCGAAATGAGATTTTGGGAAATGATAGCATGCAAAGAGGAGTGTATTTTACCATATCATTATCATATGAAACTTCATTACCTACTGTATTATTTCAACAATTACAAACTTTTTTGGTAAGAGATGTAATTTTAAGGGCCATCGATAGCTGGTGAAACGAGAAATGCTGTGAGTTTTGGAACACAGATTGTTGTACAGACGCTGAGATTTTTCATTAGCTACTGACTTTACTTTTTCTCAGTTGCTCATTTAATAATGTTAATCAACCACTGTTTCAGAATTCTCTCGCAGTTGTGCCTGCACAATATGCTAGTAAGGTGAGATAGTGTAAACTCCGCTGTGTTTTTGGGAAAAGGTGAAAATTTTGACATGGCAACCAGGTGAATATGTAGGTTCTACGCAAAAGTCGCCACTCGTGACGCTTCTCAGAAAGTTAAAAATGATTAAAAAACAAGGCCGGAATAAATCACTGCATTTTCGGCGGAATCCTTTTTAGGAACTAAGGAAAACAGAGGTGACAGTAGATCCTTTTGAATGGTCACCATGAAAGTGTGGGCGTGGAAGGGCCTCACTTAATATTAACCAAAATGTGAGGGTCGGTTTCAGTTTCGAACAGCACATCCCCTCCAGCGCTCTGAGCGACCCCCAACTATTGCCGCTCTCCCCACTCTCCTAGGCGACTGCGCTTACAGCAGCCACGGCACTTCGGGTGCACTGAGGCTGGTGAATGACAGCGCTTAGCCGCTGTGGACCCGCAGGCAGCGTATGTGACCCTGAGGTGTCTAATTTCGTGACTGCCACTCTAGCTATTATTTTAATAACAGCCAGTAGTGCCTGGCGCCATCCCGTTCACCGAAGCTCGTCATACACTTTACATCATCTGACCATGGATAAATGAACAAATCAGAGAGGCCGACCATCTATAAGGTATTCTATAGCTGTTTATTCTAATGTGTATTCGGTGTCGTTGTATCTAACTACATAGAGAGACCAAAGGGAATTCGTGTGATTATTGAAATAACTGTCAATAGTTGAGTATAAGCTATTTTTATGTGGCAGTTGTAGCTGTCAGACTGTGCACTGTCTATGGAAATGACCGTCAGTCGATGAGTATTGCTGTAAGTTACTTTGCTGTGGCAGTTACTTGTCGCCCACAGTTTTATTTTCTCTGAAAGTTAGGGGCTACCACTACACGTAACCCGAAAATTGACATCTGTGTCCAGGAATCCGGCAGGTCGTAGCAGACCATAATATTTCCAGACTGGATATATATTGGAGTGAAACAAGTAATTTCGTTCGTACCTCTCCGGCAATAACTACCGGCCGTCGGGGGAGGGTGTGGGATTCCAGCAAGCTTACAAATAGATGGATTGTCATTGCCCTTATCGTGACTCGCATGCCATTACATATGCAACTCCCAGCCACCTAGTGTTGCTATAAATATTGGTACTAAAATTGGTACAAGATCCACACAAATCCAAACTGAGATTGAGGACAGTCCTCAGACGCTTGCAAAGTTTTAACCTATACGCCACTACTGAGCGCAATACTTGTATACATCCATCTGGAAATAACAAACGAGCCATCCTCCTCAGATGATGTGACACATTTTAGATCAGGTTGGTTACTTGCATAATTATAAAACCCAGCACAGCTCAAATGCGCATAAGATGTTCTCAGTTTTGGACACACTAAAGCGATTCCATTGCCATCCATTGAGCTTCCGTTATGGAAAATTTCTCTTAGCATTCGGATGTGCATGCGCCTATCAAGGAATATTGCTTCGTTCTTCTTAACACCACTGAAACTGCAGCATCAAATTTATCAGCTGATACCAGGCAGCGACTTTTAAAGTACGGGAATTACATAACGTGTGTATCGGTAGAGGCTGCGATGCAGGAACGGCGATGTGTGGAAGTTCGGATCTGGACTTTGTTGGTGCATGAACAGCGAAAACAATTAATGCGACCACTTCATGTACTGCGAGAAAGCCGATTGGGAGTCCCTGTCCGGCACTAATTTTCACTGTAATCATTCCCTTATACCGCTGTCGGTTGCTCGTATTCGCAACTGCAAATGCTCTTCATGTAATACATGTTGGCATATCTTTAGCAATTCTGACTTATGAATGCTGAACTCTGCGTTTTTGAAAAAATCGATCCATTTGTTCTGGACAGGTAATACCGACTTCTTAATTATCCTCTGAAACTTTTAAACGCAGAAAATTCTTTACGAGCGTATACTGGTCAAACTTTCCTGACTGACAGTTATCTACATCTTTTCCTTTAAAATAAACCAATTTCCTTCTATGTCTTCCCAATACAACAATTTAATCACAGACATCCACTTCGTAATATCAAAACCTAGTAGGTGATGACACCAGTTTGTAAGGGAATAGCAGTGTTATAAGGCTCTTTTACGTCAGTGTGAAATTTTTCGATATCTTGTTCAGGAAAGTGATCTGCATTTTTAAAATTTCTGTACCTCTCATACCAAAAAAGGTTTTTTTTCCTTGTGTTGTGGAATTATTGTATTATCGATAATGACCTTCACTTCAATCACAGATGTGTTACTACTCCCTATTTTCTTTATTTGCTTACTAAACTAACTCAACTTATGGTTAATAAGCCAAAAGTAGCCCTTGCTTACAGCAACAGAGAAGAACTGTAATAAGATCTTTGGTGGTTTTTCTTCTGACAAGAAAAAAAATTTCACAGCTTCCCACTTTTCTAATATTCTACCGACAACACGCATTATAGACAACCATCTAAAGAGTGTTAAGAAGGTTCCTTATAGCAGGTGTGCATAAATTCCCAAGTTCAAAGTTATGAGGTTCTGATTGTGAAGGCGGAAAAGTAGTTAAAATGTTTCACCACAATTAACTCGATATCAACAAAAAATAAATGTGCAACAGTTGTAGCACTGTTATGTAAAATGGGCGCTGGACAGCCTACTCCTCCCAAGTTTCGCTTTTTAAAATACTAAATATGTTGTTTTCACCTGTATGCTACCCCCATAACAATCACATCCTCCTCCTCCTCACCCCCAACCCCATGCCAAGAAATTGGTATTGCAGTTGACGCAGTAAAATCTTACACATTTTTTAAAATTAATTTTTTAAGATGTGTAAGCTCTGAAACGCATAATCTGGGTATAGTCTTCCATGTTTCATTTTGTACAGAATAGTTTAATTAGTTTATTTTTTATCCCTTCACCTGCATCAAAATGCAGAACAACTACAGGAAATAATTTCAATGCTTTGTGATTGCCACTACGAGTTACTATTCGGTGAAACGGAACTTTTTCGCGTCCAAAGTGCAAATGGATAAAGAATGGAAAGTAACACAATGATAGATTATTGCTCTAGATTTTGTTCTTTCAACACTTTGCTCTCTTCCAGTCACACAATCGGAATATATAACTGAACACAATTTCGTCGTGCAATCAGCTGCCTTAAATGAAAGGTTACATTTTACAGTTCTGTATGTTTTAGTCAGTTCTGGGCTAGCAGAGGGCCTTTCCTTTGTTCTATTCGGTTTTACAAAAATTGTTGGCAGTTTTGAACTGATTGTCTCTCCTTGAGTACTTCTTTTGTGCTTTCAGGTCCCAGTAGTTTAACGACAAAGAGCTAGCTCACACGGGTGATTTTTGCTATCGTGACTATTTTGTCACACTTTTCCAGTTTTTAGATGTATACTTACATACGAGTAGGTTACAGCCGGATGTCACTTTATATTGCGACCCTTGCATATCTGTCGACACAGTGACACGTAAACATTGCATCAACGATTTTGCACAATGTGACTGTGCATGAAGACGGTATCGATAATGATATTCTTATAGAAGAACTAAGAAAGAGACCTGCACTTTTCGTAAAAGTCTGAAGGATTATTCGGACATAAATATGAAAATAAAAAAATGGGAAGAAAGCAGTCAAATAATGTTTTCAGGAGCTTGGAACAACTCCAGTTCTGCTGGAACAGACACTTCCATGTTCATATTTTTGTATGTTAATGCAGGTAAAATGAGAAGTACTTCTTTAAAACTTTCAACACTCACTGGAAAATATTACTTTGGATGTTGTCGAAGTTTATGTAACATTGTGTAAAGCTTTCCACTTATGAGTCTATCTATAAAGGGGGTGTACACACCATGCTTTTGTATGCTATTTTCTTATGAGTTCGCAAATAATGACCATGTCTTCAAAGTCCAGATCGACATATGACGTTTGGCATTCGTAAAAAGTTCAGTGATGTCACCCTTCGCGAGCACACTACACTTTGATAGCGTCTCGTGACAGTGACAAACTTTTTTTGTAACAGTGACATAAATCAACCGTGTTCGCAAGCCCGTACTCAGATTTCACACCATACTCCAGTGAAAAATAACAACAACAAAACTTGCAGAACGCTTGACAATGTCTTTGTATCTTTTTATGAAAGGCCATACCTTGGTGTATCTATCACTGAGAGAGCACTTACGTTTCGCTTTTGACATCACAAAACTGTATAACAACACATACAAGCTCTGCAACGGTAAGAATGAATAATGACTGTTATGCAGCATTGCCAACTGCTATCAGATGTACTAGATATAGTGCACCTCCACACCCTCCTTCATCAGGGCAATTTCCAACGCCTCCCCCTCCCGGATGACGAACTTCGCCGTGACGTCTACCCTTCCTTCCAACTATAACCTGGCCTTGTTCCCCCCCCCCCTCCCCAGGGCCCGTTTTTCCTCTTCCCTCCTTCTTCCAGAGCGGATTTTCCTCCTTCCCCCCCCCCCCCCACCCCTGAGACCCTGCACCCCAAACTTGCCTCTTTCCTTCCCACATCCCTCCCTACCTGGCCCTCCTCAGCACGCCCCCCACTCTTCTCCCCCATCTCTTCCCCTCCCTCCCTTCTTCCGGTCTCCCTCATCTCCTTGCGCCTGGCAGATCCTCTGTTTTGATCATCGTCAGTGTGCCACATCAGTGTTGTGTTTAGTGCTGTTTCTCCTGTGCGTCAAGAGGTATGATTTTAATTGTGTACTGCCTTGAGGTTCGCCGTCAGTGTTTGTGATGTCCTACGCCATCCGTCGATACCTTTTATGCTCCAGTCATACTGTGCCTTGTGTTCTTTTAATTGTCGCAGTGTGTGGCTTTTTGTGAGTGCTACTTTTAAACAGTTTTTTATCTCCATTTTAAAATCACCCCGTTTTTTGTCTATTACCTTCCACGATGTTCCCCTTTCTTTTATATCTATTTTCACCTTATTCTCTCCTTTATTATTTTTAAATGTCTTCTATTGTTTGTTCTATGTCTTTCGGCTGAAGAGCAGCGCATATGCTGCTGCCAGCCCGCCCCGATGGGGAATTGAAATACAATAAAGAAAAAAAAAAAACTCAGCCAGCGAGTCTAATCTCGCTTACGTCGGTTTACACCTCGCTTCGCGCTAGACATCTTACTTCCTTGTTTTTTGTACGAGTGGACATGTTTGTTTCCTTGCGACTCCGTTGTTCGATGTTGTATTTGTTCTTTCCTTCGTTGGTTGTGTCCATCCACTCCAGTTGTGTTGTTGTTCGCGGGCCTCTCCGCGTGTCCTGCCGCGCTTCCGTCATTTCTACCCTGCGACCGTCCTGGCCGCAGTTACATTTTGGCGACGATGTAAACGGTGGTCGTTGTTGGTATGGAGGCTAAGTTGGTCTGTCTGCTGGAGCAACAGCAGCAGCTCATGCAGCAGCAGCAGCTCCAGTTAGACGTCTTATAAAAGTCACTACAGTTGCTAACAGACATAGTCGATGCCCGGGACGCATTGCCGCACCAGCCTGAGTCCTCGGGTGTCTGATACTTTCCCGCGTCCGCCGTCGTTTCCACCCTTTAATGACGCTAAAGAGGACTGGGAAACCTACTTACATCGGCTAAAACCACATTTCACGGCTTTTCAAGTCACAGACGACTCCTTGCAGCGGCCGTTGTTTTTGTTTTGGGCCTCTCCGGACACGTTCTTTCTTCTCAAGTTGGCACCGTTGTCCGATCCTGTGGCTCTCTCTCTTTCCAGGAGATCTGCCTTTTGCTGACAAACTATTATTCACAACGCTACCATGTAGTCGCCTCTCGGCCGGAGTTCCACCAGTACCATTAACAGCTTGGTCAATCGTACCGTTCCTGGGTCACTGACTTGCAGGGTCTCAGCTGTCGATGCTATTTTATGTGCACCAATCAGCCATGCAAGGCTTCGTATGCGGACTCCCTGATCCGGGATGTGGTGGTTCAGCTGGCTCCCGACACTGAGGTCCGTACTGCGGCGTTGAAACTCGGTAACCCCTCCTTGGAAGAAATTCTCCTCATTGCACACTCCTTTGAAATTGCTCAAGCGGCTAACGAGCGTCCTATGGCGCGACCGCAGGTGGCAGACATCGCCGCGTCACGGCGGGTTCCGCCCTCGCCACATCGACGTGGCCTGGCCGACAGGGGCGAGCGCCGTCGGGACTGCTCGTGTTCCGACGTCTCTATGGCGTCGGCGCCTTCGGTCGCCCCTCATCGCTGGTCGCGCAGCCCACTTACATCTTGCCCACAGTGCTTTACTGCTCATTCGCGGGTTGATTGTCCCCACCGCTGGAAAACGTGCATGCTGTGTCACAAGGAGGGCCACATCCGATCGGTTTGTCGAAGTCGCTCGACTCGATCCAGTCCTGCCCCTCCTGGGCCTCAACATACCGTCCAAGGTCTGCAATCGGTCGTCCCACAGGATGACCCATCAGAGTGGAAGCTTTTCCTCACACTCCGCATTTTCACAGAGGATGTTAGTTTACAGGTCGACACTGGGTCCACCGTCTCCCTGATTAATATGGCGGCATATACACGGCTGGGCTCTCCTACATTGTCGCCTCCCTCTCGACGTTTGGTCGCCTATGGAGACGGTTCCATTCCCCTTCGTGGGCAGTTGGTCGTCCAGGCGACGTACAAGCGTGTTCCACGGCTCCTTATCCTCTTTGTCGTCGACTATCCGTCGGCTTCGAATATTTTTGGCCTGGATGCGTTTCAAATGTTTGGCTTTTCCATTTCCGACGACATTAAGGTCGTTTTCACGGCTGTTCCCTTTCAGGACTTGGACGATCTGTCCTCCGCTTTTGCGTCGTTGTTTGCACCGGATCTCGGATGTGCTTCCGGCTTTCAGGCGCGCATCGCCTTACGGCCAGATGCACAACCTCGCTTTTTTCCAGGCCCAGCCCCTTCCGGTGGCCTTACGGCCAGCGGTCAAGCAGGAACTTGATCGGCTCCAGCCCACTCGTGTGCTGGGACCTGTAACGTAAAGTGCATGGGCGACACCACCGGTGGCCATACAGAAACCCAATGGATCCCTTCGGCTGTGTGGGGACTTCGGTGCTACAGTCAATGCTCAGTCCATCACTGACACTTACCCCATTCCCCGACAGGAAGGCCTTCTTGCCAGACTTGCCGGGGGAGATGCCGAATCTCAGAACATCATGGTTATAATCGCGCCTTTCGGATTGTATAAGTACAAGCGCCATCCATTTGCAAAACCTCAGCGCCTTATTTCACGCTCTGCAATCTGCTGGTCTACGCTGTCGGCTGGACAAGTGTTGTTTTTTTCAACTGGAAGTGGAATACATAGGCCACTGGCTTAGCAAAGATGGCATTCACCCTTCGGGTTGTAATGTCGCAGCCATTGAGGCCCTTCCTCGTCCCAAGGACTTATCTGAACTGAAGGTGTTTTTGGGCAAGGTTACTTATTAAAGTTCTTGCCCCACGCTGCCTCCATTGCTCAACCCCTCAATCACATGTGTCGCAAAGGGGTACCTTTTGTTGGGACTCCTGCCTGTGACCAGGCTTTTCTCCGTTTAAAGGCGATGCTGAAGTCCGCCCCTTGTCTTACTCCCTTCTCTCCGGACCGCCCCTTGGTTGTGGCAGCTGATGCATTGGCATACAGCATTGGGGCCGTCCTTGCGCACCAGGATGCTGATGGCTCCGAACAGCCCGTCGCTTATGCCTCTAAGACGTTGACCCCAGCACAACGGAACTACTCCCAGATTGACAAGGATGACCTGTCGATCATGTTCGTCGTCCAGATATTTCATACGTATCTCTTTGGGACAAAGTTCACCCTCCTGACAGACAATAAACCCTTGGTAACACTTTTCGGACCCCACTCTCACCTTCCCGAGAGGACGGCTCAACGTCTTCAGCGATGTGCATTGTTTTTACATAATTATGCTAACACCATTCGGTATAAGCCCACCGCCCACCATGCTAATGTGGACGCCTTGTCACGTCTCCCAGCAGGCCCTGATCCAGCCTTTGACCAACAGGAGGTCCTCTGCTTTCACATTGATTTCGCCTGCTGGGATGCGCTGGACAGTCTTCCTCTTATGGCTGCTGACGTTGCTGCAGCTACCAGCCGTGACCCTGTCTTGTGGCAGACTCTCAACTACGTGGTCCATGGGTGGCCGTCCTATGTTACTCGTCGGATGCAGTCCGATTTCAGCCACTGGCGCCACCTGTCCCATAGGCTCTGCGTGGTCGATGATGTCCTTCTGTTGGCCATGGAGTCGGATGCCCACCGGGTGGTCATCCCTCCGGAATTGCAGCTTTCGGTGGTCAGTTTGTTACACCGCAGTCACTGGGAAATCTCCCGTATGAAAGTTGTGGCTCGCCAGCATGTACATTGGCCCAGCATAGATGGCGATGTTCAGCGCCTGGTCCTTGGGTGTACTGTCCATGCGCATCACCAGGCAAGCATGTACATTGGCCCAGCATCGATGGCGATGTTGAGTGCCTGGTCCGTGGGTGTACTGTCCATGCGCATCACCAGGCAAGCACCCCTCAGTCGTTTGCACCCTGGCCTGTGCCTCGCCAGCCCTGGGATCGCATCCATATCGATTTTGCAGGCCTGTTTTTGGGGTCCATGTGGTTACTCGTCGTTGATACCTACTCCAAATACCCATATGTTGTCCGAATGGCATTCACCATCATGGAGGCTACACTCACGGCCCTGGCCCAGGTTCTTGCCATTGAGTGCCTGCGCCACACGTTCGTCCCCGATAATGGTCCCCAAACCACAGCATCCTCCTTGCACGACTTCTGTCAGGCCAACAGTATCAAACCCCTTTCCACCCTTCGTTCAATGGCGCAGCGAAGAGGCTTGTCCGTACTTTTGAACACCAGTTCACTAAGGCAGTCGACACATCTCCAACCATATTGGCCCTCACCCTGTTTTTGAGCGCCTATCGCACTTCGCCAATTGACGGACACAGTCCTTCATGGGCGACAGCCGCGGACCCTGCTCCATTTGCTGATGCCGTCCTTCTCCCGCCCTCACTTGTGGCCCTCGCAGCGGTATGCCTCTTGCACGGCCGTGTAGACCCGCGAGTACGTGCGCAAAGCGGGTTGGACGCCCACCACGGTCGTCGCGGCTCATGGGCGGCGTGTGACGTTGGTGCTGACGTCAAAAGGGTTGGAGCTTCGCCATCATAATCACCTCCGTCCTCGTGCTGCCACGGGACTCGCGCCGCCGCCTCCTTCCCTACCTCCTTCAGGTATGGACGTGGTCCTCGAGTCACCGTCCCAGCCCCCGGTAGCCGCCTCCCCGCGGGCCTGTCGCCGGCCCTCTACGCCTCTGGTTGGATCGGCGGCTCCCTCCCCCTCCATGGACTGTCGATCGGCTATGATGGATACCTCGGGTGTCCCTTCCCCCCCGCCACTTGCGGCTGATACGCCCAGTTCCTCTTCCCACTGCCGCCCACCTCGGCAACGTCTGGGGCGTTTCCGTCCCTACGCGCAAGTTTCAGGTGGGAGGGGTTCGTACCGCGCGCCGCGGAATTTGAATCCGCGCCAGACGTCATGGACGTCGAAGACCCCTACAGGTCTCTGCACCATCGCGCTGTAAGCTGAGGCGGCGCGCGCCTCCTGGACCGCCTATAGTGTGAGGGCGCCACAGTGGAACACGTGGTCCCAGCGGCCAATAGCGGCGCCCCCGATAGCGTACTTAAGCTTCTGCCTCGCGGTCAGCCAGCGAGTCTAATCTCGCGTACGTCGGTTTACAACTCGCTTCGCGCTAGACATCCTTGTTCTGTGTACGAGTGGACGTGTTTGTTTCCTTGTGACTCCGTCGTTCGATCTTGTTGTATTCGTTCTTTCCTTCGTTGGTCGTGTCCGACCTCTCCTGTTGTGTTGTTGTTCACAGGCCTCTCCCCGGGTCCCGCCGCGCTTTCCGTCATTGCTACCCCGCGACCGTCCTGGTCGCAGTTACAACACCTAAAATAGTAAATGAGTTTTGTTGTTTGGATAGCAAAAGAACTTATGATGGCCGCAGTAGAGAAGATGTAAAATGTAGACTAACAATGTCAAGAACGCATTCCTAAAAATGAGAAATTTATTAACGTCAAATTTTGATTTAAATGTTAGGAAGCCTTTGCTGAAAGTATTTGTATGGAATTGAAACATGGTCGATAAACAGTTTAGACAAGAAGAGAATAGAAGCTTTTGAAATATGGAGGAGGGGAGGAGGATATTGGTGTTTAACGTCCCGTCGACAACGAGGTCATTAGAGACGGAGCACAAGCTCGGATTAGGGAAGGATGGGGAAGGAAGGCGGCCGTGCCCTTTCAAAGGAACCATCCCGGCATTTGCCTGGAGTGATCTAGGGAAATCACGGAAAACCTAAATCAGGATGGCCGGACGCGGGATTGAACCGTCGTCCTCCCGAATGCGAGTCCAGTGTTTTTGAAATACGGTTCTACAGGAAAATTCAGAAGATTACAGTGGTAGATCACGTAGCTAAGAGGGAGGTACTGCATATAACAGGGGAGACAAAATATTTGTGGCACAACTTGGCGAAAAGAAGCGATCGGTTTATCGGACACAGAGACGTCAAGAAATCTCTAGCTCAGTATTGGAGGGATGTGTCGGGGATAAATATCATATAGGGAGACCAAGGGATGAATGCAGCAAGCAGATTCAGGAAGATGTAGGTTGCAGTAGTTATTCTTAAATGAACAGGACTGCACAGGATAGAGTAGCATGGAGAGCTGTATCAAACCAGTCTTCGGACAACAACCATCACCTCTAGATTCTCAGAATTTCGGCATCTTGCTTCATTTGACATAGTCGAACGCTTTTCTCAAATCGTCATTATATAATTATGGCTTGATTTTTCTTCGGTCTTGCTTCCATTGTCAGCCGCAACGTCGAACTGCTACCTTCCTCTTTCCTAAAGCCGAACTGTTCGCATCTAATGCATTCTCAATTTTCTTTTCCATTCTTCTGTATATTAGTCCCGTTAGAAGCTATATTGCATGTGCTGTTAAGCTGATTGATGATTTCCACACTTATTGGCTCTCACAATCTTCGGACGTTTTCCCGAAAGTCTGATGGTGTATCGCCAGCATCATACATCCTACACACCAACGTGAATAGTCGTTTTCTTACCACTTCCCCCACTGATTTTAGAAATTCCGATGGAATTTTATCCATCCTTACTGCCTCATTTGAACTTTAGTCGCCCAAAGTTCAATTAAGTTCTGCTTTTAATACTAGATCCGCTATGTGTTCTCTATCGACTCCATTTTTCGTCTTCTGTCACCCCAGCAGGCTAGTCCTCAAAGAGGCCTTCATTGTACCCTTTCCACTTATCCTTTCTCTCCTCAGCGTTTCCTTTTGGATTCTTAATGTTATCGCCCTTGCTTTGAATTTCACCAAAAGTTGTTCTGACTTTTCTGTTTGTTGAATCACTTCTTTCGATAATATTTATTTTTTGATTTCTTCATATTTTTCCAACAGATTTTTCGCTTTAGCTTCCCTGCACTTCCTGTTCATTTCATTCCTAAGTGGAGTGCATTTCTGTACTCTTGATTTTCCCTTAACAGTTTTATACGTCAGCTTTCGTCGACCAGCTGAAGCATTTTCTCTCTTTTCTTGTACTTACGTTTTTATTTCCAATTTCTGTGATCTCGCTTTCCAGAGATATCCACCCTTCTTCAGGTGAAGTGCCTACTGAGGAATTCATTATCGCAGTACCTGTAACCTCTGGGAACATCAACGGTGTCTCTTTGCTCCTTAGTACTTCCGTATCCCACTTCTTTACACATTGATTATTCGTACACAGTCTCTTAAACTTCAACCTGGTCTTCATCATTACTAAATAATGATCTGAATCTGTATCTGCTCCTGCGCAGCCGTACAGTCCAATATCTGATTTGGGAACCTCTGCTTTACAGTGATATAATCTAACTGGAACCCCACCTTTTCCAAGTATACCTACTTCTCTTGCAGTTCTCGAATAAAGTATTTGCCATTTCTAGCGGAAAAGCATTGCGGAACTCAATTAGTCTTCGTCCTGTCCCATTCCTACTACCAAGACCATATTCTCTCCTAACCTTTTCTTCTACTCCTCCCCTACAAGAGCATTCCAGTCCCCCATGAATAATAGATTTTCATCTCCCTTTACGTACTGAATTAGCCGTTCAGTATCCTCATATACTTTTTCTGTTCCTTCGCCTTCGGCTTGCGACGTCTACATTTATACCGGAACTATCATTGTCGGTGCAGGTTTGCTGCCGATTCTGATGAGAACCATCATGTCACTGAACTTTTCACGGTAACTTAGTCTTCCACTTTCCATTTCACTTCTCTGACCTGCACTATACGTAGAGTGAGCCTTTGCATTTCGCTTTTCAGATTTTCTAGCTTCCCTAAAACGTACAGATTTCTTATATTCCTCGCCCCGTTTCGTTAACGGTAATCTGTACTTGATTATCAATTAGTAAAAACAATCAAGATCGCAGAATATCTCGTTTATTAAAATGACCAGTTTCGGCACGTTTAAACGGCCGTCTTCAGATTATGAGCAGCATTTGGGTGTAGATGGCGCAGCGGTGAACAGCTGCGTGTGGTCACAACGATGTCGTTGTAACCACTCGCAGCTGTTCACCATGCACCCGCTCCAGCCTCATGGTGATCATAATCTGATGACGGCCAATAAAACGTGCCGAAACCGGCCATTTTAATAAGTCAGATACTCTGCGATCCTGACTGTTTTTACTAACTGATCCCTCGTAGACCATTAATGAACGACCGATGGCCGTAGCAGTCTGGTCCCTTCAATCCCACAAACCACCATTAATGAACACTTTATTAGCAATACCGTAAACAGACACACCTCTGTTTAACCGATAGATCTGCTGTTAAATCAATTACAGAAAAACTCCAGATTTCTGGGTGCAGTATGATATGGCGCTGTCTTGCTGACTGATAAGCAATGACAAGTCTCAAACGTTTTCATGGCGGCTGTACGAGATTGCTTTGACAACTAATCGGCATGTTGTTTACGTTGTTCCGATATTCCGGCCAGTATTTGGACTGCTGGCGTGTATTCTGCCTCAGGCGGGGGACACTGGCGGTTTTGGAGAGGGGCCACCTTCCAGTTGCTGTAGTGGCATACGGACAGCGGTAATATAGTGACAACGTAATAAATACGAGGGCTGTTCGGAAAGTAAGGTTTGATTGGTCGCGAAATGGAAACGGCAGTGAAGATCAAAAATGTTTTTCATGCAACAGTTAGCTACACCTTCCAGTTGCTCCCCTGCATAGTCTTCGCTCCGACTGAGACGTCTTTTGTAACATTGTACCAACTTTCCAATACCTTCGTCATAGAAGGCAGCCTCCTTTGCTTTTTGGTAACTCTCCACACTTATCTGCAGCACGTTGTCTGCGCCATGATGTTGCACCATAGTCAGCGGTTAACGTCAGCAGAGATGAAAATTACATGGCTGTATGATGGGTGATCAAACACTTCCCATCGAAAACGCTGCAGGAGCGTCCTCTTTACCCCTGCAGTGCGCGGCCAAGAATTCTCATGAAGAAGGAAATGCATGACAGTTACGTTGTGTGGGCTGCAGGAAATCAGGCGAAATCACTCACCAGACCCTCATACTTGGCGGGAGACACTACGGTTACTGGCATCTTTACATGCTCATTGTGAACTCAGAACTGAAAAGAGCGACTTGGTGTGATAGCTGGGCATACTAGAGACACTGTCCAACACATCTATGCGATGCTTCACCGGATTTTCATTCTGGTTTCCAATTTGGTGACCGAACGGACCTTACTTTCTGAATAGCCCTCGTATATAGTGACGAACAACAAAAGTGTATTGTTACATAGTTGAAGAGAGTGAATAATTTCATAATAAACTTTGAGCATCGCCAGTGACTGAGTCAGTAATGAATATTAGTTTTCACAAAAACTCAAAATGATTACACTTATCCGGCCGGAGTGACCGAGCAGTTTTAGGCGCCACATTCTGGAACCACGCGACCGCAACAGCTGCAGGTTCGAATCCTGCCTTGGGCATGGATATGTGTGATGTCCTTAGGTTAGCTACGTTTAAGTAGTTCTACGTTCTAGGGGACTGATGACCTCAGCTGTTAAGTCCCATAGTGCTCAGAGCCATTGAATCATTTTGATTATATTTCATATCTTTAGCAACTAGGATTTTCGAAGACCACGTAAACTCAGTTACTAATATTATATGAGGAGATTTGTGTTTAGTAACTGAAAATACACAGTACTGTAATCTGTTTGTACCAACTGCAGTCCACCTCATTTGGAGGTTTGCGGCTTTTCTGCGTAATCTCACAGAAATATAGGTGAAATCTTCTGCATTAACATTTGATCATTAAGTAGTGTCACGAAATAGTGGTAGGAAAGTCCTTGTGGCGTGGAAACGTACTAGAACCTCAGAATAAATTATCTTTAAGCAATAGTTTACCAAAAACAAAATCAAATAATAAAAGATACACCTACAGGGGATCACAATCGTAAGTAGTTGACAAGAATTAAACCAAGAACAATCAAATAAATGTCTCAAGAGTAAATAACAGGTGTCTTGCACAACACTACTTAAACTTTTAATCGTTGTAGTGACAAAGAATCACAAATGAAATTTCTACTAAATAATTGCTTTGGGGCTTTGTTCATAGGAGGTTGAAGGAAACCAAATGACAACGTCTGCAGCTTAAAAATTGGTTTAAGGTCTTAAACAAAAAAGAAATTGCCACAAGCAGGTACAATCAACAAGGTAACGATGCAAGGGATATCTAAAATTGTTCTTAACAACAGTACCAACGACTTAAGGCCCAGTGAAAAAAGTTTATTATAATAGTATATGCAAATATAAGAAACAACTACAGATGAAGAATATGAAAGCTGAAGCAATTTAGATTTGACAGTTTCATCAACGAACATTTGCCTCAATTAACTTACTAATCACGCTGAAGGAAACACCAAAATATAAAAGGACTACAAATTTTACAAACATACAGCTTCGGTAGTATTCAGTTAAATCAGTACTTGTACAGATAAACTAAATTTTTGGCTGGTGGCCATGGAAAGTAGATTTTTGTTTTTTGTTTTTTTTGTTTTTTTGTTTTTGAGTCATCAATCTTGTGACTGGTCTCACGCGGCCTGCCCGCCACGAATTCCTCTCCAGTGCCAGCCTCTGCATCTGAGAGTACGTTCTAAATCATTTGCTGGATGTAACCCAATCTCTGTCTTCTTATACAGGTTTTACTCTCTACAGCTCCCTCTGATACCATGGAAGTCATTCCCTGGTGTCTTAACAGAAGTCCTATCATCCTGTCCCTTTATTTGTCAGTGTTTTCCACATATTCCTTTCCTTTCCTCTCCGTTTCTGCGCAGAACCTCCTCATTCCTTACCTTATCAGTCCACCTAATTTTCAACATTCTTCTGTAGCACCACATCTCAAATGCTTAGATTCTCTTCTGTTCCGATTTTCCCACAGTCCATGTTTCACTACCATACAATGCTGTACTCCAAACGTACATTCTAAGAAATTTCTTCCGTAAGTTTACAGTCAGTGAATGCGCTCTAAGGTTTGTCTGAAATTTCCCCAAAATGCAAGAATTTCATTAATAACTATAGTGAGATTCACAGCACCGTGGTCAAGGAAGCGATAGGCGGAAATTATATTACAGTGCTTCTTTACTTAAACATTAAAAAATGTAACCTTTTAATATAATCGCGTACTAATTCGAGAAATGAAAAATTCAAGTGAGGTAGGCTATTTCAGTGGTAGTAGTAAGCATAAAGTACATTAAATAAAATTATAGCTGTAACCAAATTTTATCATTTTAACAGCACTTTAAAAGAAAAACAGACACAGAATTAACGGCTAGCCGTCAATTAAGCAAGCTTTAATATTAGCGGAGTTATCATCTACCCTGAAATCTGATGAGAACACAAGAAGTCCATAAGTAATTATACAACAAGTTTCTTACGTCCCAGTGCCGAAGCACAGCAGCAGGCAAAATTCCTACTACTGGACTTCCTTAGGTGAAACCAACGCTTGACTTCAGGGGCAGTAAGAAACGGCAGTAGCTGCTCGAATCTACGAATAGAGTGGGCAAGGCCCAGGCAGCACGAGCAAATAAACGGTTGATAGATAATTAATAGACAGGGAGCTAGTTCACAACAAATAATACGGATTTACTCAGCTGGCCAGCTGTCTTGCAAAATAGATGACTATTAATGACTGTATTACCAATTCTGTTTCATGACTCTTACAGCTCTAACTAAAGCATACGGCGAGGTCCCTGATAGTAAATGTTTAATTATTGATTAATAAGTCCTGCACCATACACACAGAATTGAACATTATGTGATTTAAACCCAATGCGTCAAGTAAGTTTAACAAGTACTTAAAGCACCAGCAAAACAGTTGACTAAACGCTATTTCCATTAAACTTTATACCACGTGAGCCAGGGAAGCTACAGGCAACGTTAAACAGTAGTCGCCAAGAACTTTGTTTTTTTAAAAAGAAATACATAAGTGGAGCAGGTACGGATAAAAAATTACTCCATCGACAACATAGGCAGCAAATGCAGAAAGATACTGTGACTTAGACCAAGGATAGAGCGTAATGGTCCGGCACCTCAGAATGAGGAAGGAGCATCTCCGAAACGGTGAAGCTGTTAGACTCTTAGCAATATCATGAACTTCTATAGAGAATCATTGAGGCATGCTGGAATTACGATAAGTGACAAGGTGTTGGACGTCGCAGCTCATGACAGACATCCAGGTGAACGGCTGCTAGAAATATGTACTACACAACATGCAGGACAGTTTGGACATTGTTATGCAGCGGGTGATATTCTCCTGCACATCAATGGAACCTATTAACGTAACCGAAGACACTGTAACAAATGAAGATTACGAGAGTATTATTTTGAATCATATGTATCTCCTCACGTTAGAGATCTTCCTCAATGTCGATGGTATCTTCCAGCAAGGCAACTCTGCATGTCACAAGACCAGAATCGTGCTACAAAGTTCAAGGAGCGTGACAGTGAACTTCTTTGTTGTCTTTTCCGCCAGATTCAGACAATCTGAAACACATTTAGAATGCTGTCGGGCAGCTGGTCAAGGCCCACAAACCAGCGGCCCGTAAATTGCAGGAATTTCAACACCTGCCAAATGATACCTGATGCCACATACTTAACCCTTTGCCTTACGATTTAAGTTCCGTTAGCGTGAATCGTCAGTGGCTGCAAGGTACGGATGCGCCTTACGATTCACGGCGCTTACACACGCTAAAGCTGCAGTGCACTACGCCTGGTGGCGTCAGAAGTAGTGCAGACGCCCTCGGGATTTGTAAGTACGTGTGTGAGATACCAGTAACGTGAAATTGCTACAGGTATCATAAATAATGACGATTAGTTGCCCATTGGAAGCGAAATATTGATTGTCTCAAACGCAACGATATATTCACAAACGTTTTATTTCCTTTTATAAGCAAACATAGATTGATGAAATACATCTTAATTATAATATTCGCAATAATGCAATGATCTAAGACTGTATAATATTTTGTTCAAAACATTCTGGGACCTGTTACGTTAATACGTTGGCAAACATATTTTCAAACGCAAGATCTTCACAATGACATGTACACGAATTTAATAGTCTTCGAATGTATGACATCTTTCAAAACAATCTGGCACATGTAACGCAACCCTGCACTTTCTGCATTCCCACGTTGTTTTACTGCGTCGTTTATGCTTTCTGCACACTACGCAAGCTCTCGCAGGATGTACTTTTAATGGTGTGGGACCAATATGTTTGGGAAATGTGCCCAATGTTGCGCGAGCTGTCTTTGTGGTATATCGCCGGATGCTAATCGTCCCTTCCGATTATATTGCGGTAAAGGTGTAGTTTTCAACAATGATTCTGCAATGTGAACCCTATATTCTGCGTAGCTTTGTCATTAGCCGCAATGTATTTTGTAATACAAAATGTATGGGTTAAATAAAGCACCATCAAATAGGTAAAAGAATATCTTGCGGTATCGTTTCATACATTTTCTCATCGCAGGGAAACATGCGAGCTTCTGATCTAGGCGATCAATTCCAGTCATGCCTCTATTGTATTCTACGACAGATTTCGGATTCCACGACGCATTGCGGAGAGGTGTGTCTGTGGCAATCATTTTTGCTGTTAAATATTTTGTGGAAAGCAGGTACGCGTCTCGTTTATCTTTCCATTTTAGTGGCAATATTCCATTACAACTCCTCACTGTACATTCTCCCTTCTTTAATTTTGCCTTCAGGAAGTCTGTGGGCATATTTGTTTCTGTTTGAGCGCACTGTTCCAGTCACATTAGTTTTATTTGTGAGGAGACTTTTGAAAAGTTTCGGTGAAGAAAACCAATTATCTAAATATAGAGTATGCCCTTTGTGTAATACCGACTGTGATAGTTCTACAACTACACTTTCAGAGGCACTACCACTAACATCACGTTTGTCACTACCCGTGCATATCTTAGAATCACAGCAATATCCTGAACTTGACTCACACAATTTATAAATTTTAATAGCAATACTCGCTCTTTTTGATGGGTTAAATTGTTTGTAGGATAAGCGCCTCTTAAATTTCATCAATGGCAATATACTCCTGCATTGTGTACACTTCCTTAAATTTTTGATTGAACATATCTATGACTGGCCTTAGTTTGTACAGCTTATCTGTGTTGTTGCCTTAACTGTTATTCGCTACATGCAGAAATCTACTTATGTGCTGAAATCTCCTGAATAACATCGTGTTCCTAAATATTGGCATATTCCGAATCGACGGTTTCCTTACTTCAGCCATGATTATACATAGCGCAACATAAATTTTGTTTCATTACAGCCGATAGGAGACCACTTTTGGTCTATTTTTCGTCTCTGCTGTTTATTGTTGATTATTTCTTGTGCATATGTATTCGTCTCATTTACGATGTTTTCCCAAAATGTACTATTAAATATTACTTAGAAAACGTCGATTTCTCTTATGCTTGTACTCACGTGCTGTAAAGCTACTTCCTTTATTCCGGGTATTTCCGTATTCATCCAGATTGTTGGTTCATTGTCTTCCTTTTGCCACGTCCACGACTCTGATTGTTGCTGTCAGGTTTGCTCTTTTTCGTCAGTATCATCTTCAATTACCAGCCGCTTACACCGTTTCCGTACAGGAGGTATAACGTCGCTAACGCTACCGCTACCGCTACCACTGTCACTGCCGCTGTCAAAATATCCTGCAAAATCTTTGTAGGCTATGCCACCACATGTGTGCCTTTATTCGTGAACACGTTTGCTACACGTCTGGAACATCGTGAAAGTATTTTTGTAATGTCGGCAGGTCCGAATGCGGCGTGTATGCCGCGTGTGCTCGATCAGCTCCGCAACGTGTCAGAGATGTTCTGTTTACATTTGGCGCGGCTGACCGACGACGTCTCTCACACGACATGCGCTTGTTCGGCGCGATAAACGTTTCACGTCTCTGATACGTCTAGGTGATGTTTGGCCAGGTCGGCACGCTACGTCTCTCACACGACATTGTAAGCTAAGGGGTTAAGGAAACTTACCAATGACTTCTCGAATCCACGGCAGGCAGAATGGTTGCTGCACTGCGTTTCAAAGGTGGAACAACACACTATTAAGCAAATGGACATAATGTTTTGTCTCAACAGTGTATACTTTGCCTTCAGAACGAGTGCCTTGTGTAGATGGGTTCAACAGCACGAAGGAGCGATGAAAAGTAATGCTTCCTTATTTATGAACTTTTAAAAACCTTAAATACACCTTCGAGGATTCCAGTTTGACAGCGAGGCAGCGGAGCAAACGGCGTAATGGAATTGTAATGGAATTGTAATGGAATTGTAATGGAATTGTAATGGAATTGTAATGGAATTGTAATGGAATTGTAATGGAATTGTAATGGAATTGTAATGGAATTGTAATGGAATTGTAATGGAATTGTAATGGAATTGTAATGGAATTGTAATGGAATTGTAATGGAATTGTACATTTCCATTTTTCATGTCTACATATTTATTTCTCAACATACCGTACTCACCCAGTGCAACGAATAAATTTCTCCCAACGAGAGACCAGTTTGTTGAAACTGTCACTGTAGATGGTTCAAATGGCTCTGAGCACTATGCGACTTAACTTCTGAGGTCATCAGTCGCCTAGCACTTAGCACTACTTAAACCTAACTAACCTAAGGACATCACACACATCCATGCCCGAGGCAGGATTCGAACCTGCGACCGTATCGGTCGCGAGGTTCCAGACTGAAGCGCCTAGAACCGCTCGGCCACTCCGGCCGGCTATCGATAGATCCTTGTGACTGATAGTATCACTGGCAGTGGTAGAGTCAGAGCGATTTTCCGCCACCAGAAGGAAGTGGAGTGACGATTAAGTTGATTTAAGAGCGACCACGGGGACGGTTGCCCTGTCAGGGATCGGGTTTCTCGACTGCTACGGTCGCAGGTTCGAATCCTGCCTCCGGCATGGATGTGTGTGATGTACTTAGGTTAGTTAGGTTTAACTAGTTCTAAGTTCTAGCGGACTGATGACCATAGATGTTAAGTCCCATAGTGCTCAGACCCATTTTGATCGGGTTTCTAGCGGTTTGTTTGGCGACGGTGGGTAATAAGCGCCGTGAAGTCGTGGCCTATGACATCGTTGGCTCGCTGCTCTATTTGGAATGTGAACCAGAGCGGGTTACGTGATGTCCTGTGTCGGCCGTGTCAGTGAAGACTGCCCTACGTAGGTGAGTATTTCTGTGTGATGCTCGGGCACCTACTTCTCCTTTCGATCTTTCTGCAGGTGCCTGTGTGCACTGTGGTCCTCGGCTGGTTTCGTGTCGGCGTGTCGGCCAGTTTGAAAGGATTGAACACGATGATGACTGGTGGATACGCTCAAACGATTGCAGCCATGGGCTGGACGGTTGTTGCCTTACGTCCCTACTTTCTGGGAATTAAGGTGAGCATCGATGTAGATCCCAATCGTTTATGTGTGAACAAGCCATTCTCTTATTCGCCATGCCGGTTACCCATCGTCATCTGTAGTTTTGCGATCCTTTGAAGTGATGTCAATCAGGTCATTTTACTGTGTATTTTTGACTATTGAACTGGCGGTACGGTAGCCTCGTGCCGGGGTTTCACCGCACTAACTGACGTAAGTTGAATTTGGCAGTTCCTACTCCCATTTCTTCGCACGACTGTCTTTTGCAAATTTTCTCCCGTCTCTGTTGGTGTTGTAATTTTCTCTAACCATTTAACTAGTAATTTACATGTTACAGGTGTAAGACGTGTATATTTATATTGTCTATTGTCAAACCACCATTTATGAAAGATGTTTATATTTTATTAGTAGGATTAAGTAGGAATAATTAATATTTGTCATGTTGGAAATAACTGTGGTAGCAGGGAATGTCCGTACCAAAGTATTGTTGACAGGAGAGACCGTACATTGATATAATTTTAAAAAGGGCGGGAAAGACCGCGTATTGATACATTTTGTAATGGTAGGGATTGTCTGCACCAGAAAGCATTGTTGGCGGGAAAGACCGCACTTTAGCGTTCGTAGGAAGTCAGTAGTAAGTGAGAAGTGAAGCGAGTCGGTAGCAGGTCTGAAGCGAGAGGTTGAGAGGAGCGGTGTGCTTGCCAGCCACCAGCTATGATTTAAAAGAGATTATTAACTGATGTACAGAGACATCAGCTAACTATTATCATAACAGGAACTAATATTATTCAATCATTTTTTTTGAGACACTCAAAACTACTGAAGGTATGTTTTCGCAACGCTAGTTGTAAGATTATTAAAAAAGTAAGTCCCATTTGAACGTTTTTAAAATCATTTCATTCAGAGTGTAATTAATTTTTGCCAACAATATTGCATTCCTGATTAAAATTCATCCCTAAAACCATCAACGTAAAACTTTGCAAAATTTTATTGTTGTCAAGGAAAGGTTTACTATGAATTACGTTACGTCAGTCAAAGTAATTAAAGAATAACGTCCGCTTTGCTATTAAAGAATAACGTCAGGTTTGGTAATAAATACAGCCACTTATTATGACATCCCACCAGCAGCTAATAAAGTATAGTAAAACAGAATAAGAATATTCATGTCGCAGTTCGATGTAGCAGTCAGATGGCGATCCAGTAACAGTAAAAAGGGTAAGGAACAGTTTTGGGTTATTGCAGATAACTACTCAGGGCCACGATGACAACACATTCTATGTTTCGTCGAAATAATCAGAAAATCACTTTTAATAAGCAGCAATTAAATTTGTAAGCGCAGATTGAGAAAGAGAATAATTTCAAAGGGAAGATTTCATTTGTTATTATTAAGCTAGAGATAGAAATCGTAAGGGAAGGTTTCATAGGTTATTGTAGAAGAGAAGGTTGCGTAACAAAAGAGATATAGAGGAGACGAGAAGGTTTCACAGGGTAGATAGTGTACACATGTCGCTTAGATTCTGAGTTCCTTTATTATAGTCTTTAGTAAAAAAGGTGCTTAATCCTAAGATAGTTGCTCTCTTTGTTAACCGTACTAAAGCGACATCCTGAAAGTCAGCTGTCCCACCGGGTTTAGTGTTGTTCATTGCCATTACTTCTTTTGCACGCGTTGTGGTTCTTTACTGGATACTGGAGCGCGGGACAGAAGCGGTTCGTGGGTAGGGAATTCACATATTAATTTATTCCACATTTAATATAAAATAGTAAAGCTATTATATACCTTCGTTTACTGTAGTAGCAGCGTCATTTAAAACTAGTAGATCTGAATGTATTTCAGTTACAAAGGTCTGCAATTCAATCACTTTTCAATACAAACGCGATTCCGTAGGTGACGAGCTCTGATCGCTAAATAAATGTTTTGAAATGGGAAACGCAGAAAATAGGGTATGAGCCTCGATGCTTGAACTGCAGTACAACCGCCGCTGGGGCTCCAGAGAGGGGATGTTTGCGTATCTTTGGCAGCGGCGTAAGTGTTAGTGGCAGCGCCCTCATGCCGCGGTGCCGGCTGTAGGGAATGTGGTGGCGTGACTGGCGGGCGGCACGCGTGTTGCAAAGTGCGGCCGACCAGATAGCAGCCGACACCGCATTCATAAACGAAAGGGAGAGATAGTTTTGGCCGTACACGGACACCCTGTCTGCACGACCAACTGACTGTATTTTGTGTAAGCTTGTCACCAGACTATTTACTTGCATTGCCTATTTCTCCTAAATGCTGTCTTACTTGGCTGGGGTTGTCGGACATTAGTTGCCTGTCAATCACTTCTGTGGTTTTTAAAAGCTTAAAATTGGAATCCATTTTTAAACGGCACCTTGTTAATCTCATTAAACATCTCTGTTAAGACTTGGATTTACTGTCAGTATTTCAGATAATTATTCTTAAAATTATGTTGTTAAATTTTTCTTCAATGTTATTACAAGGGTTTTGTACATTATACATCATTTGCCTTACTTACAAAAGAAAAAGTCACTAGTAGATTAAATTGTGGTGTAGTTGTTCAGATTATTTTTAGATATTTTTGTTGTGGCAATAATTAGGTTTATTTTTTACTATTGTTGTTGTGGTCTTCAGTCCTGAGAATGGTTTGATGCAGCTCTCCATGCTACTCTATCCTGTGCAAGCTTTTTCATCTCCAAGTACCTACTGCAACCTACATCCTTCTGAATCTGCTTAGTGTATTCATCTCGTGGTCTCCCTCTACGATTTTTACCCTCCACGCTGCCCTCCAATACTAAATTGGTGATCCCTTGATGCCTCAGAACATGTCCTACCAACCGATCCCTTCTTCTGGTCAAGTTGTGCCACAAACTTCTCTTCTCCCCAATCCTATTCAATACTTCCTCATTAGTTATGTGATCTACCCATCTAATCTTCAGCATTCTTCTGTAGCACCACATTTCGAAAGCTTCTATTCTCTTCTTGTCCAAACTATTTATCGTCCATGTTTCACTTCCATACATGGCTACACTCCATACGAATACTTTCAGAAATGACTTCCTGACACTTAAATCAATACTGGATGTTAACAAATTTCTCTTCTTCAGAAACGCTTTCCTTGCCATTGCCAACCTACATTTTATATCCTCTCTACTTCGACCATCATCAGTTATTTTGCTCCCCAAATAGCAAAACTCCTTTACTACTTTAAGTGCCTCATTTCCTAATCTAATTCCCTCAGCATCACCCGACTTAATTAGACTACATTCCATTATCCTTGTTTTGCTTTTGTTGATGTTCATCTTATATCCTCCTTTCAAGACACTGTCCATTCCATTCAACTGCTCTTCCAAGTCCTTTGCTGTCTCTGACAGAATTACAATGTCATCGGCGAACCTCAAAGTTTTTATTTCTTCTCCATGAATTTTAATACCTACTCCGAATTTTTCTTTTGTTTCCTTTACCGCTTGCTCAATATACAGATTGAACAACATCGGGGAGAGGCTACAACCCTGTCTTACTCCCTTCCCAACCACTGCTTCCCTTTCATGCCCCTCGACTCTTATAACTGCCATCTGGTTACTGTACAAATTGTAAATAGCCTTTCGCTCCCTGTATTTTACCCCTGCCACCTTTAGAATTTGAAAGAGAGAATTCCAGTCAACATTGTCAAAAGCTTTCTCTAAGTCTACAAATGCTAGAAACGTAGGTTTGCCTTTCCTTAATCTTTCTTCTAAGACAAGTCGTAAGGTCAGTATTGCCTCACGTGTTCCAGTGTTTCTACGGAATCCAAACTGATCTTCCCCGAGGTTGGCTTCTACTAATTTTTCCATTCGTCTGTAAAGAATTCGTGTTAGTATTTTGCAGCTGTGACTTATTAAGCTGATAGTTCGGTAATTTTCACATCTGTCAACACCTGCTTTCTTTGGGATTGGAATTATTATATTCTTCTTGAAGTCTGAGGGTATTTCGCCTGTTTCATACATCTTGCTCAACAGATGGTAGAGTTTTGTCAGGACTGGCTCTCCCACGGCCGTCAGTAGTTCCAATGGAATATTGTCTACTCCGGGGGCCTTGTTTCGTCTCAGGTCTTTCAGTGCTCTGTCAAACTCTTCACGCAGTATCATATCTCCCATTTCATCTTCATCTACATCCTCTTCCATTTCCATAATATTGTCCTCAAGTACATCGCCCTTGTATAGACCCTCTATATACTCCTTCCACCTTTCTGCTTTCCCTTCTTTGCTTAGAACTGAGTTTCCATCTGAGCTCTTGATATTCATACAAGTCGTTCTCTTATCTCCAAAGGTCTCTTTAATTTTCCTGTAGGCAGTATCTATCTTACCCCTAGTGAGACAAGCCTCTACATCCTTACATTTGTCCTCTAGCCATCCCTGCTTAGCCATTTTGCACTTCCTGTCGATCTCATTTTTGAGACGTTTGTATTCCTTTCTGCCTGCTTCATTTACTGCATTTTTATATTTTCTCCTTTCATCAATTAAATTCAATATTTCTTCTGTTACCCAAGGATTTCTATTAGCCCTCGTCTTTTTACCTACTTGATCCTCTGCTGCCTTCACTACTTCATCCCTCAGAGCTACCCATTCTTCTTCTACTGTATTTATTTCCCCCATTCCTGTCAATTGCTCCCTTATGCTCTCCCTGAATCTCTGTACAACCTCTGGTTCTTTTAGTTTATCCAGGTCCCATCTCCTTAAATTCCCACCTTTTTGCAGTTTCTTCAGTTTTAATCTACAGGTCATAACCAATAGATTGTGGTCAGAGTCCACATCTGCCCCTGGAAATGTCTTACAATTTAAAACCTGGTTCCTAAATCTCTGTCTTACCATTATATAATCTATCTGATACCTTTTAGTATCTCCAGGGTTCTTCCATGTATACAACCTTCTTTCATGATTCTTAAACCAAGTGTTAGTTATGATTATGTTGTGCTCTGTGCAAAATTCGACCAGGCGGCTTCCTCTTTCATTTCTGTCCCCCAATCCATATTCACCTACTATGTTTCCTTCCCTCCCTTTTCCTACACTCGAATTCCAGTCACCCATGACTATTAAATTTTCGTCTCCCTTCACAATCCGAATAATTTCTTTTATTTCATCATACATTTCTTCAATTTCTTCGTCATCTGCAGAGCTAGTTGGCATATAAACTTGTACTACTGTAGTAGGCGTGGGCTTCGTATCTATCTTGGCCACAATAATGCGTTCACTATGCTGTTTGTAGTAGCTTACCCGCATTCCTATTTTCCTATTCATTATTAAACCTACTCCTGCATTACCCCTATTTGATTTTGTGTTTATAACCCTGTAGTCACCTGACCAGAAGTCTTGTTCCTCCTGCCACCGAACTTCACTAATTCCCACTATATCTAACTTCAACCTATCTATTTCCCTTTTTAAATTTTCTAACCTACCTGCCCGATTAAGGGATCTGACATTCCACGCTCCGATCCGTAGAACGCCAGTTTTCTTTCTCCTGATAACGACATCCTCTTGAGTAGTCCTCGTGAGTAGAGTTTTTTACTATATTTGTTACTAAAATTATGACAGAGGATCCTACCATTCAACACCAGCCCCCTAACGCATTTCAGTAGCAGCGGTACTTATATTTAAAGGTTTCCCTTAATCTCTGATACTGAACTGAATTATGCGTAAGTACAGAGTAGGTATTGAATAATTAATTAGTTACTTGTTTTGCAAATCAAACTACCTTTGCCTGCTGCTATTTATTTTATTTATCCCATACGCGTTTCGCCTTCTACAGTTTTAAGGCATCATCAGTGGGATCTGTAACGATACAGTTTTGTTATAGATTATCAAACAGTTCACTTCGCGATTTTTTGCAAAAAATGTAATTACTTACGATTTGCTGATCTGCGTTTCCTCACATCTGGTATGGAGGTCGCACTACCACTTTTATCACTGTTCTATATTCACCTCTTCGTGTTTTCGCCATCAACACACCGTTCAGCATGTTTCTCACTCTTTTTCGTGGTGGACTATCGTTCTTCTGTCACTCGATACAACTATTTCGTCGTTCGCTTCATTTCACAGCGTAAATATTGCGACTCCGTTACCTGTTTCATCGTCTTCTGATTTAGGCTTTCAGTGATTTCCCTGAATCGCTCCAGGCAAATGCTGGGATGGTTACTTTCAAAGGGCACGGCCGACTTCCTTCCCCGTCCTTCCCTAATCCGATGAGACCGATGACCTCGCTGTCTGGTCTCCTTCCCCAAAACAACCCCAACCCCCAAACTAATACGTCGAAGCTTTTTATGTCGTATCTGTTGATAATACCATCACTTACGCTTCACGCATATCCTGACCCATCCGCTTCCTTAATTTTGTTGTCACCTTATTCATTGTCCTAGATTACCTTTCTAGACTCTAAATGGAAACGGGAACGCGCAGCACACATTCAACAATTGTTCTTAGAGCTTCATAGCTTATGTTGGCCCTTAAGTTAGGAAAAAAGCAGCATCGAAACTGGAATCTTCTAATGTATTGCGAGCAACATACTTAAAACAGCCAAATCCACAACGTCCATTTTTTGAGTCCTAACATGAAGCACAGTTCTTTAAACCATTACCAGTAAATTCTAGAAATGTTTAAAACTATCAAAATACGCATTTGGTTCCGTATTTTTCACAGCCTTTTCATTGAGTCGAAGCTCAGTTTCGTTAACCACACTTTTCTAAAGTTTCCTTACGGTTGTCACAGTTTGTTTCTTATCGCCAGTGAATAGCACGCTTTCAGCTTCTGTTGCGTCCATTTGTAGTTTTATTTTAATTATATTTGGTATTTCTATTTCCACGCTATGTTCATTACAATCACAAAGGCACAAATGTTTCAGATGTACAGAAGCAAGTACACGGAGCTGTGACATTCTGAGTGACTGTTTTTAAAAAAACTTTCCTTAAGTTTGAGACAGCATTTAACATATCGTCAAATACGTACAATGAAATTGTGACTCATGGTATCTAACAAGGTTCCTCCCGCCAACCTTGTCAAATCCACACTATCCTTGTGTATAAGTTCACATACCATCATAATGAGCTTTGAGTATAGAAACATGGAATTAGTGGAGGAGAGGTACTGAACCAGCACCGGTCAAAATCTTCAGGTATTTTTAAAACAGAATATTCTAAAGGACACTGAATTTGATGGAATAAATTTTCTAGTTGAAGAGAAACATTAAAAACGTTGTGTGTCCTTAACAACACATAATGTGCGTTTTATTGTAGGGAGTTTATCCCTACAGTTGGTAGCGCAAAATGACGAAACATCTGCTCTGCAGTGAATGTAGGGCGACTGCTAAGAATGTTAACGCTTGTTTACTCCATTATCAACCGGTTTAAACATGTATTCAGCTCTAGTACTTTTCTGTTTAATCAGACATACAAACCTTCCCTTCGCATTCAAAGACGGCGACGGCGCAACATAACGAAATCGGAAATACAGTTCACTTTGGTTAGAAAGGCTTGAAGATACGTCCACCATTAAGGAAAAATATTCACTATGGCGGATTGTTTCATTTTGATTGTCTTAACGTCACCAAAGCAATGTAATTATTCTGAATCGGTATATGTGCTAACATATGTGGCCTTTTTACTCTGAAATTTAAAACAGTTTTTTCTAAATTAGTGCTACTTTTTAGTACTATCTTACAAATTAGACGTTCATACTTTATGTGAGGGATTTCTTCCGCACGAAGCAAATACATACTTCGAAATAAAGAGGAAACTGCTCGCGATATAACATATTTTTCAGGTTCAATTTGTTTAATTGTCGAGCATGAATTGGAGCGTTTAATCCCTGTCATTTACAGTATTCTGGTGCAACGGATTTTGTATGATTTTCAGACTTGGCATCTTTTTTTAGTTTTCTCGTCCTCCCAGTTTGTTTCCTAAATTTAGTGAAAGGCTCCGAAGTGAAAACCCACCCTTCTTTCTGTAGAGCTTCGATTTCATTTCTTTAACGCATTTCACGCGATTTGGAAAAATCTCCACCGGGATCGAGATCAAGGCGTAAGCTGTTGTGCTTGCACTTTTATTATTGTTGGTACTTTATTTTTCGTTCAGCATTTTGTTTAGGATGACGACTTAATGTCTGGTCAAAAATAGCACATTTTTCGTTCGAAGGTTGAGGAAGTGTAGCTGAAGATTCAGTAAGTAATTCGGCATCAGGCTCAGTAGCATTTTTTCAACAGTGTTACACTCATCCATGTTTTCTGCAATACGCAGTCTTTTATTAGAAAAGAAAGAAAGGAAAGTTTGTAGTTTCGACAACGTATTTTGGCACCAACTCTATTCTTTGTACGACGAATTGAGAACTTGACGTTTAAATAGCTGCATATAAGAAGATGAAACCTTTGCATTTAGTAGAACCTTTTGGCGCGTATCGGTATATGCAAAGCGTCACGAATAGTCCATTGTTGATTCCAAACTTCGTAAAAAGCGGCTGCTGGCAGAGTAGAAATTTGTCAAAACAGTAGAACCTTATTAGTTATTACATTACACCAGCCCAGCCGATAGATTAAATTGATACATTATTTCGTAAGTTATTTTGACTTTTAGGTTTATATACAAATTGATACTAATTTCTCGGGAGGGAGTTAAATTTTTATTTTTCGTGTTGGATTGCACCCACCTCTGACCCATCCCCTGAATACAAACTGATACCATTATTCTTGCTTTCTTTCATTGCGTGTTAAGTGTATGAACTTAAGAATTTACTACATATTTTAACTTTCACTTAGGTTCCATTTTTAATGACTGTTTTTAACAAGAAAAAATATCTGAAAAATTGTCTATTCTGCAGTAAATATGAGTAAAATGATACCCCGGTACCGTACGTTGCGTTAACACGCTATTTCTCTGCTTCAGTATTTGTTACCACTGTTGTCACGCCAGTAGTTCATGGGCAAGTTGTGCTATAGAGGCAACGAAACACAAACAACTCATTTTGCGCCAGCTGGTTGTTCATCTTTTCATTTTTGGTATTTGTTGTATTTCTGATGCGAATAACCTCTACGTTGAGATGTTTGATACACTCGAAAATACATAGTGTAATACGCTGCTTGGCTGCAAATTGTTGAGAATTTTTTTCCCCAAACCAGTATATTATAATCACTTAAGTAGTTCTAGATTGCACGTCAGTGTCTGAAACACATTTCATAAGGAAAAAGAAGAAACCTACACATTCAACTCACTTGTGACTCAAAACTTTTTGTTATTGGAAGCTAACCATCGTAAGTAACCCTTCTGGGGAAAAAATGAAATCCTCCTTTGTGACACTGTAAAGGAGATGCTATTCCCCAAGGTCTCAAGAAGAGTTTACTGGGAGGCAGGTTGTGCTAATAGCGTTGAAATGGATACCTACGAAGAGAAAGAAACGAGGTAGATTTAGTTAACGATTTGTAGAGGATATAATTTCAATAGCTAGTACAAGTTTAGAGGAGGAAACGCTGTGATTTAAGTTGTGACGTCTACCGTGCGAAGAATGCCCCTTGATGTTTTAAAGAATGTCAGTTTATAGACAGATAAGTAAAAAAAAAGTTGTGAAGAGCTATGGTCTTTTATGCAGTGCTTGCTCAGCGTTGCGCCTTAAGAATGAAAGAGTACTTTGTTATAATGCTGCAAAACAACACTGTAAAAATTCATTTTTTAAACTGCAAAAGCGACTTAAATTTAAAATCGTGTAAATTCTGACATTTAAGAAAACCAATTCGCCTTTACGTATCACACGAACATTTTTCAAAACAAGAAAGATATAAGGCTGCCTGCTATTAGACTATAGCTAACAATATACCGCGCCTTACAAATGTCTGAGACAATGAAAAGTCGTCTTGATAGTCCTGTTAAGATCAAACGGCGTAACGCTGGCGCAAAACTTAGCTTGCCTTCTTTCACACGATATTCTGCGAATAATGCATGAAGAACTATAGGTAGATTTCATATATCTAGAGTTCCAGACGGAGTTTGGCACGGTGTCCCCCTGCAGACTGTTAACGCTGGTACGAGCATACGGACTAGGTTCCCAAAAAAGTGAGTGGCTCGAAGACTTCTTAAGTAATAGAACCTATTACTTTCGCCTTAAGGGCGAGTGTTCAACAAAGACAAGTGTATCGTCAGCAGTGCCACAGAGAGGGGATTGAGGTTCGATCTTATTCTCCTTATTCATAAATGATCTGTAGGACAGGATGAGTAGCAATCGGTGGCTGTTTGCTGATGATGCTGTGGTGTACCAGAAGGCGTCGTCGTTCAGTGACTGTAAGGGAACGACTATTACCACGGTGGTAATTCACTTTTTATGTCAACCTTGAAATCTGTTCCCTTGGAGATGTTTGGCAAAGAGTCAGCCGAGGGTGTGACCATGATCCAAAATGGCGGAAATGTTATGTTTAATCGCGTAAGAGAGTGCACGGTATGTAGCACAGAGCACCACTGGCAGTCTTGAGGCAAGCAACTGGCCTCCATACTGGATAGTCTACGGCCAGGCGAGAATGTAACGGGTAACCATGGAGGTGTAAAAAGGGGAGTTGCCAGGATGTCACAAACTTGAAGCTGACGTGCACCATATTAACAGCCCCAGACATTAGCTTTTGGTGGAATGATTTTGATAAAAACTACCAGCTTGCACCATTCACAGGTATACTGGACTACTGATCATAGTCTAAAGTGTATAATAATCATATTTCATTCGTTAATCGTCTCGTTCAAGCGATATTTTCTTTTACATACAAGCATTTTTGTTGCAGTGGTTACTTTATTCTGGTTTTATTTCTGTAAGTTTACTTTAGATTTCCTATCAATACAACTCGTAGAGCGCTCTGGTCGAACGCTGAGAGAAGGAAATATTGCAAACCGCCCATACTACAAAAATATATAGCCAGCAATTTCGGAAAGAGAGTATAGTCGGAGCAACGGTTTCGTCACTCCGTGCTAAGGAAAATTGTGGATTACGAAGGCATCCATTTTACATTACATAATTCGCTTCTTGGGTATTGTAAACGTGTAACAAATAACAAAAAGAAAGTTACAATAGAGAGACCAAATAATAAGTATGTCCTTAAGACAAAAAAATTCTGAAAATTGCTTCCTGAGACAGTCATTCACGAAAACTGTTGCGTGGGCACAACGGAAACTAAGAACAAGAAGAAAATTGTAAATAGTAGTTGGATATTGTCCTGCGGCTACTAACATGGTGGCTCCAGCTTCGAAGCAAAGTACTGCCCAAGTACTTAATCATCTGCTACCCAACACAGCGTCAAGCTAGGATTGTGGAGTTATTCTTAAACTTTATATTGAATTGAGAGATAGTAGGGGATTTTAAATGATACGTAAATATATTCGTTAATGAGACGTATAAATGTTGATTGTGAATTTTAATGGAAGTGTTTAGTAATTTGTACGTGGATTACCGCTTCTGTTGAAACGTTACAAAGTATGCTATCGTGATTTGGACTTGGGCTTCATTGGAAACATTCTTGAAATAGGTTTGAAAGCAATTTACGCGCGTGACTCTTTATTTACTCGGGAACAGTGAGATTACTCTTTGACTGGTGAGTTTTTGGAGCATTTTCACAGCTACGAATTTTCCCGTACATTTCTTCTGCTTATTCATGCTTCACTGAGATAAGCCAGAGCTTATCAACGATTAGCAGAATCGTAATAATATTATGGGAATCTCTATTAAGTCCCGGTTTGTGTGGCTTCTCTCTGAATCGGTGACTACATCTCAAAGCACTCAGTCTTCCTTAGGATAATCGGTTGATCGAATACGTGCACTTCAGGAGTATAAGTCTAATGGATTGTAGAACCGCCATAAATTAGACATACTTCCTAGTTCGTGTGATGAACTGCACCGTACTGTACATGCAGGAAAATATAAGTTCATGTGGGCGAGTGGGAAAAACTATACCGCAAAATCCGAAGAAGTATAGTGTGTTGGTTGAAACATTCATGTCGATTAAATATCTAAGTGTAACTACAAAGTGATGTGAAGAACGGTAGCAGGAAAGGCCAATGGTCGAATTCGGTTTATTGGGACAATTTAGGAAAGTGTCTCATCTTCAGAAGAGACCGCGTATAGGACACTAGAGCGACCCGTTCTTGAGGACGGCGTGACTGTTTGGGGTTCCACTTCTTCGCATTATTGTAAGACATCGAAGAATTTCAGAGGTGGGTTGCTAGATTGGTTACCGGTTGATCCGATCAACACGCGAGTATTACGGAGATTAGTGAACTGATGTGGGAATCGCATCGACCAAGAAGACTTTCTTTTCACGGCACAGTGTCGAAAAATTTAGAGAACCAGCATTTCAAGCTGATTGCAGAATGATTCTACTCCCGCCGACGTACATTTCGCTTAAGGACCATGAAGATAAAATAAGAAATATAATGGCTCATGCAGAGGCATATAGACAGTCGTTTTCCCCTCGCTCTGTTTGTGTGTGGAATGGGAAAGCAGTGGTACAAGGCAACTTCCACCACGCAACATAACGTGACTTGCGGAATATGTGTGTAGTTGTAGACTCCTGAAGGCAAGCTGGAAAGTGTAGTAGATAAAACACTGTATTCATACTTTTGTGCGTTATGGGTGGCGTACCCATCCATTTTGGTTAAGATTTTTTAAAATTGTCTCTCACACCGTCGAGAACAATTGCTCCAATAAAGCTCCAGAATTTTTTGCTCTGATCTCTAGAATGTGAGATATATTGAATCACATCTGATAGAACGCTATAAAGAAGTCGACATCTGAATACTACTTTATCACATAATGAATTCTTACTTGCAGTGATTTTCGTCGGCTTCTGCTGTCAGAACCGTAGATTGTTCCTTACCTTTGCCCTCTTTACAGACGTTTCACTCCTTGATATCAAAGCGTTCCTTGAATATTTTCCCCAATTCTCTCTTTAGTGGTAACTGCAACGATGATTGACAGTGAGGTAAGTGGTGAGCCAACCATGGTGACCCGACATGTAGACAGTAACCACATGTTATGATATCGTTAGTTGCTGATATTACAGCTTACTAATATTAAATCCTACTGTTACTTAGGTTGCTGCACTTAAGTGAAAATACTTCTTAGCTTTTTCGCAGATTAAAACTAAGTGCCAGGCCGAGACTCGAACCCGGAAACTTTGACTTTCGTAGGCAGATGCTCTGCCGAGCCACTCTGAGAATCTCTTCTGTCAGTTTCTCCTGAAAAAAATATTTTAATTTATAATCAGTCACAAAAATATGAGAACTTCCAACACAATGGGATAAGTATAACAGCAAAAAGTACTACATATTATATGTTTAGTCCATATCCTTTTGTAGCAAAAAAATGTTGATGGTATACTGACCGAATTCGAGATTATACTTTCTCATTTTTAGAGCGATTCCTTACACCAACATAAATAAATATAAGTCACGTTTTCTTTAACAATTCTGGCATGAAGTACCTTACGGAGCGTAGTGTTTTCAGCTGTAGCATTTATTATGACAACGAAGCGAGGTGCAACTTATCGATGTTAACTACACTGATATGGTATCAAACCCGACTAGACGTACAGTAGATAGTATGTATTTATATATGGCGCAACATATATTTCAAGCAGTTATGGTAGCAATGTCGTGTTCTGTTATGTGTTGTTTGTTATTTGCAACATTTAATTCCTTCCTCTTAAAGCTGCCACCTTATTACAATAACAGCCTAAAATTTGGTTAACAAAAAAGGTATCCGACGGGGTTATGGTCGCATGACAGGAATTAAGACTGAACGCGGAATGTTAGTTGCATCTAGACGCATGGAACATTCCTTTTCGGAAATCGTTAGGAGGTTCAAGATCCTGCAATCCACAGTCTCAGGAGTGTGACAATAGCGTATTTCAGCCATTACGCCTAACAACGGACAACGAGTGGCCGATGGACGTCATTTAATGACCGAGAGCAGCGACGTTTGCCTAGAACAGCCAGAGCTAACACGTAAGCGAATTGTCATCTCTCTGGCTTGGGTTTACGGAATATCTTTGGGGGCAGCGCGTCTGGGGACTCGAGAATGGGACACGGAACTGTTATGTTGTGTTATGTGTAGCTCTGCATGTGAGAGGCATTGTTAGTATGGAAGTTGAAGTGTTGCTACAAGTGCTATTACAGTAAAGTGATAAAATAAGCAAATGATTCAGAGGAAAGTGTGTCAAGAAGTAATTTAAAAATGAGCAGTGCAACCGATAACTTATTTCTGTATCCTCGTTGCGTGTCGTACCGTACAGTATCAATCATCCGCGCCGTGTTCGGTTACACGTCGCTCGTCCAAGTGATTTGTGGACAGATAATCTTCTAGAAGTTGGCATCAAAACTTATGACCTAGAATGTAAGCAGTGCAACCTGTGATTTCCATATCGTCTCGGAATATAGTTGATCATACCAGACGTAGAATGGTGTTGCGTTTTATCGTTGAGTGGCTCCCCTAAACTCGTTTGCATATTTCGATAGATAATTTCCGGCAAGCCAGCAGCAGCGTGAAGCAGAACAATACGACCGCCGCGGGATTATCAGATGCGTGGTGTGGACAGGGCGCTCAGTCTAGAGAAGCCGAAAGTACAACCAGTTTAAAGTACCTCACCCATTTGTACTCCTGGGAGTGTTACAGACAGACAAGCAAAACTGCTTGAAATTATTACGGAGATCAATGTGGGACGTAGGACAAACGTATCAGTTAATGGGCTATGGCAGCAGACGACTAACGTGAGTGCCTTTGCTAATTAAACGACATCGCCTGCAGCGCCTCTCCTGGGTTCGTGGCCATATCGGTTGGAACCTAGACGACTGTAAATCCGTAATCTGGTCAGACGAGTCCCAATTTCAGTTGGTAAGAGCTGATAGTAAGGTTCGAGTGTGGTGCAGACCCCATGGATCCAAGTTGTCAACAGGGCACTGCGCAAGGTGGTGATGGCTCCACGTTAGTGTACGCTGCTTTTACATGGACTGGACTGGGTCCTCAGGTCCATCTGAACCGATCACTGTCTGGAAATGGTTATGTTCGATTACTTGGAGACCATTTTCAGCCATTCATGGTATTTATGTTCCCAAACAACGATGGAACTCTTACAGATGTCACTGGGCCACAATTGTTCGCGATTGTTTTGAAGGACATTCCGAACAATTCGAGCAAATGATTTGGCCACTCAGCTCACCCGACAAGAATCCCATTGGAAGCCGGCCGCTGTGACCGAGTGGTTCTAGGCGCTTCAGTCCGGAACCGCGCTGCTCCTACGTCGCAGGTTCGAATCCTGCCTCGGTCATGGATGTGTGTGATGTCCTTAGGTTGGTTAGGTTTAAGTAGTTCTAAGTCTAGGGGACTGATGACCTCCTGATGTTAAGTCCCATAGTGCTTAGAGCCATTTGAACCAACTGAATCCCATTGGACGGAATCGAGAGGTCAATTCGTGCACAAAATCAATCATCGGCAACACTTCCACAATTGTGGACGGGTGTAGAGGCAGCATGGCTCAATAATTCTGTAGGGGACTTCCAGCGACTTGTTCAGTTCATGCAATGTCGAGATGCTGTGCTACGTCGGGCAAAAGGAGGTACAACAAGATATTTGGAGACATCTTACGAATATTGTCACGTCAGTATATACATGTAGTCCAGAGCCTTAGTCTAATAAAAGATATTGTGCTGGCTGCATTCGAGTTTCTACTTTCTCATTTTGAGAACGAGAAATAAATTAAGTCGTTCTTTTTAACATTAATGGTATGAAAACCTTAAAGTGTTGTTGTTAGTTGTAGCATTCGTCATAAGATTGATGCGAGGTGCCAAAAGATACCAATGAAGCTTATCACTATTAACCATAGTGATATGATATCGAACCTCTTTATGCGTCGATAATAGCTTTTTATGTATGGCGCAACATGTAATACACGCTATTGTCAGAGCAATCTTGTATTTTAGTTATGTATTGGCGCAGTTAATTCCTTTCTTTATTATATTGCACCCTAAAATTAGGTTAACGGGACATTCGTGACTTAGCATCAGATAATAAATCGTTTGTGTTGTAAATAGTTTTAGTAGTTCAATTACGACCGGTGTCGGGCAATTATAACCCCATCTTCAGGTGAAGACGAGCAATTAGGTGCGTATCTCGCCTTCACGTGCGGCTCTCACTTGCCTGCAGCCTGATGTCCAGTGCACGTTGGCCACGCTCCTCATGGTTTTTCTTCACCTGAAGAGGAGCTTATATTTGCAGAAACCGGTCGTGATTCAACCAATAAAACTGTTCACAACCGAAGCTGTTTGTTAAGATTTCATAACTACAGCTGCTTATTTTTTTTTTTTTAAAGTGTAGCAACGATCAACTTTTCATTTGAGCATGATGACTGAACCACTCCAAAGTAAGGCATCTCGTCCACAACGATATTCTATGATTTTCTCAGAAAATTATAGAACATCTGCCTGCAATGAATTAATGAAAATATTGATAGTTATTTTTAAATCTATGTTCATTAACTGCGTAAAATTGCATTATGTCACTAGTTACCTCGTAGTGTTGCAGAAATAAAGTACTTGATGCTCAGTATCATCCATGTCTTCATAACAGCTACTTTGCAGGAGACACCAATACATACACGAAGGTGAAAAAAAGTCGTGGAATACCTCCTCATAGTGTTGAACCTCCTTTTACCCGCCGTAGTGCAGCAGCTCAAAGTGGCCAGGACTCAGCAACTCGTTAGAAGTTCTCTGTAGAAACACAGATGCATGCTGCCTCTGTAACAGCGCATAACTGCGGAATTATTGTCGGTGAAGGATTCTGTGCACGGCCTTGTTTGTCACTTGTGTCCCACAAATTGGTGGATAGATCGCCAAATTGTTCGTTTTAATAGTCAAGAATGTTCTTCGAAATAATCGCCAACAAATGTGGCTCGATGACATGGCGTATTGGCATCCATAAGAAATCCATCGTTGTTTGGGAACGTGAGTACAGCGAATGGCGGCAGATTCTCTTCAAGTAGCCGAACATAACGATTTCCAGTCAATGATCGGTTCGGTTGAACCAGAGCATCCAGTCCATTCCGTGTAAACATAGCCCATAGCCATTGTGGAGCCACCACCAACATGCACAGTGCCTTGGAGACAACTTGGGTCCATTTCTTCGTGGGGTCTGCACCACAGTCGGACACTACAGTCTGCTGTAACCAACTGGAATATGGACCTGACCAGGTCACAGTTTTCCTGTCTTGTAGAGACCAACCGATATGGTCACGATCCCAGGAGAGGCACAGGAGGCGATGTCATGCTGTTAGCAAAGGCATCGCGTGTGTCGTTTGCTGCCATAGCCTATCAACGCCATATTCAGCAGCACTGTTCTAACGGATACCTTTGTCATACATCCCACTTTGATTTCTGTGGGTAATTCACGCAGTGGTGCCTGTGTGTTGCCACTGACAGTTCTACGCATCCGTCTTCGCTCACTGTCGTCAACTGGAGGCCGTCGGGCACTGCATTGACCGTGGTGAGACGAAATGCTGAAATCTGGTATTCTCAGTGCACTCTTGACATTGTGTATCTAGGAATAATGAATTCATTAGCGACTTCCGAAAATGAATGTCCCATGCGTGTAGCTCGAACTAAGTTTCCGCGTTGAAAGTCTGTTAATTCACGTAGTGCGGTCATAATGACGTCGGAAACCTTTTCACATGAATCACCTGAGTGATACTGACAACCTACCTGTACTTTGTTGGTGATCTATTATTTTCCATTTGTTTCTTATACATAAGTAGTATCTGGACCTTGCCGTTGCTGGGGAGGCTTGCGTGCCTCAGCGATACAGATGGCCGTACTGTAGGTGCAACCACAACGAAGGGGTATCTGTTGAGAGGCCAGACATACATCAGGTTCCTGAATAGGGGCAGCAGCCTTTTCAGTAGTTTCAGGGGCAACAGCTTGGATGATTGACTGATCTGGCCTTGTAACATTAACCAAGACGGCCTCGCTGTGCTGGAACTGCGAACGGCTGAAAGCAAGGGAAACTACAGCCGTAATTTTTCCCGAGGACATGCAGCTTTACTGTATGATTAAATAATTATGGCGTCCTCTTGGGTAAGATATTCCGGAGGTAAAATAGTCCCCCATTCGGATCTCCGGGCGGGGACTACTCAAGAGGACGTCGTTATCAGGAGAAAGAAAACTGGCATTCTACGGATCAGAGCGTGGAATGTCAGATCCCTTAATCGGGAAGGTAGGTTAGAAAATTTAAAAAGGGAAATGGATAGGTTAAAGTTAGATATAGTGGGAATTAGTGAAGCTCGGTGGCAGGAGGAGCAAGACTTTTGGTCAGGTGATTACAGGATTATAAATACAAAATCAAATAGGGGTAATGCAGGAGTAGGTTTAATAATGAATAAAAAAATAGGAGTGCGGGTTAGCTACCACAAACAGCATAGTGAACGCATTATTGTGGCCAAGATAGACACAAAGCCCATACCTACTACAGTAGTACAAGTTTATATGCCAACTAGCTCTGCAGATGACGAAGAAATTGAAGAAATGTATGATGAGATAAAAGAAATTATTCAGGTAGTGAAGGGAGACGAAAATTTAATAGTCATGGATGACTGGAATTCGTCAGTAGGAAAAGGGAGAGAAGGAAACATAGCAGGTGAATATGGATTGGGGGGAAGAAATAAAAGAGAAAGCCGCCTTGTAGAATTTTGCACAGAGCATAACTTAATCATACCTAACACTTGGTTCAAGAATCATGAAGGAAGGTTGTATACCTGGAAGAATCCTGGAGATACTAAAAGGTATCAGATAGATTACATAATGGTAAGACAGAGATTTAGGAACCAGGTTTTAAATTGTAAGATATTTCCAGGGGCCGATGTGGATTCTGACCACAATCTATTGGTTATGAACTGCAGATTGAAACTGAAGTACCTGCAAAAAGGCGGGAATTTAAGGAGATGGGACCTGGATAAACTGAAAGAACCACAGGTGGTACAGAGTTTCAGGGAGAGCATAAGGGAACAATTGACAGGAATGGGGAAAGAAATACAGTAGAAGAAGAATGGGTAGCTCTGAGGGATGAAGTAGTGAATGCAGCAGACGAACACGTAGGTAAAAAGACGAGGGCTAATAGAAATCCTTGGTTAACATAAGAAATATTGAATTTAATTGATGAAAGGAGAAAATATAAAAATGCAGTAAATGAAGCAGGCAAAAAGGAATACAAAAGTCTCAAAAATGAGAAGTGCAAAATGGCTAAGCAGGGATGGCTAGAGGACAAATGTAAGGATGTAGAGGCTTGTATCACTAGGGGTAAGATAGGTACTGCCGACAGGAAAATTAAAGAGACCTTTGGAGAGAAGAGAACCACTTGTATGAATATCAAGAGCTCAGATGGAAACCCAGTTCTAAGCAAAGAAGGGAAGGCAGAAAGGTGGAAGGAGTATATAGAGGGTTTATACAAGGGCGATGTACTTGAGGACAATATTATGGAAATGGAAGAGGATGTATATGAAGATGAAATGGGAGATGAGATACTGCGTGAAGAGTTTGACAGAGCACTGAAAGACCTGAGTCGAAACAAGGCCCTGGGAGTAGACAATATTCCATTAGAACTACTGATGGCCTTGGGAGAGCCAGTCATGACAAAACTCTACCATCTGGTGAGCAAGATGTATGAGACAGGCGAAATACCACAGACTTCAAGAAGAATATAATAATTCCGATCCCAAAGACAGCAGGTGTTGACAGATGTGAAAATTACCGACCTATCAGTTTAATTAGTTACAGCTGCAAAATACTAACGCGAATTCTTTACAGACGAATGGAAAAACTGGTAGAAGCGGACCTCGGGGAAGATCAGTTTGGATTCGGTAGAAATGTTGGAACACGTGAGGCAATACTAACCTTACGACTTATCTTAGAAGGAAGATTAAGAAAAGGCAAACCTACGTTTCTAGCATTTGTAGACTTAGAGAAAGCTTTTGACAACGTTAACTGGAATACTCTCTTTCAAATTCTGAAAGTGGCAGGGGTAAAATACAGGGAGCGAAAGGCTATTTACAATTTGTACAGAAACCAGATGGCAGTTATAAGAGTCGAGGGACATGAAAGGAAAGCAGTGGTTGGGAAGGGAGTGAGACAGGGTTGTAGCCTCTTCCCGATGTTATTCAATCTGTATATTGAGCAAGCAGTAAAGGAAACAAAAGAAAAATTCGGAGTAGGTATTAAAATCCATGGAGAAGAAATAAAAACTTCAAGGTTCGCCGATGACATTGTAATTCTGTCAGAGACAGCAAAGGACTTCGAAGAGCAGTTGAACGGAATGGACAGTGTCTTGAAAGGAGGATATAAGATGAACATCAACAAAAGCAAAACGAGGATAATGGAATGTAGTCGAATTAGTCGGTTGATGCTGAGGGAATTAGATTAGAAAATGAGACACTTAAAGTAGTAAAGGAGTTCTGCTATTTAGGGAGTAAAATAACTGATGATGGTCGAAGTAGAGAGGATATAAAATGTAGACTGGCAATGGCAAGGAAATCGTTTCTGAAGAAGAGAAATTTGTTAACATCGAGTATAGATTAAAGTGTCAGGAAGTCGTTTCTGGAAGTATTTGTATGGAGTGTAGCCATGTTTGGAAGTGAAACATGGACGATAACCAGTTTGGACAAGAAGAGAATAGAAGCTTTCGAAATGTGGTGCTACAGAAGAATGCTGAAGATAAGGTGAATAGATCACGTAACTAATGCGGAGGTATTGAATAGGATTGGGGAGAAGGGAAGTATGTGGCACAACTTGACTAGAAGAAGGGATCGGTTGGTAGGACATGTTTTGAGGCATCAAGGGATCACAAATTTAGCATTGGAGGGCAGCGTGGAGGGTAAAAATCGTAGAGGGAAACCAAGAGATCAATACACTAAGCATATTCAGAAGGATGTAGGTTGCAGTAGGTACTGGGAGATGAAGCTTGCACAGGATAGAGTAGCATGGAGAGCTGCATCAAACCAGTCTCAGGACTGAAGACCACAACAACAACACTACAACAGTTCAGACTAGAAAACAACCTTACATTATCAAGCCTTTTGCAAACCACCTAAACTCTATTCTGCGGGGATCAGAATGTCTTATGTCATAAATTGGTTAGTAGAGTTTAAGATAACTTATGAGTTACTTCATTTCTGTGTTCTTGTTTTAAATGCAGAGGTAATGATTCCACGTGGAGGAAAGGTTGGAGAGCCAGTTTCATCCTCTGCGATATCATCTGATATAGAGAACCAGCTGAGATGTAGAGCGAAAAAATCATGAAAAAGTGATAAAGTACAGCGAGGTAGTGGAGAGATGCACCTGTCTGAAAATATCCGCTGCTCATAGTACCTCTTGTTGAGTATGGAGATTTACACCTCCCCCCCCCCCCCCTCCTCACTAGAGAGCATGACCTTCTACCCAGTCAGTGTAGAATACTTAAGATAAGCAACGGCAAAAAGGAGACATAATAAACCATTATTAAAACGAATATAAATATCTAAATGCTTGCAGAGGGCAGGTTTTGAATCACAAGCAATATAACAAGGAAGATGTTACCATCGTTCACTTGATTGCGAACTACTACGATGGAAATATCAGCAGAATTCCCCCACACGCGTACAACATTACCAAAGCTTACGCCTTGATGAAATCACCGCTCAGCAATAGAAGTTTCAATTTCACCTTTTAAAACCCGAAATGTGTGCAATGTAAAACAAAAACATGATGTTACCCAAGGAAGCGTTCTTGCTCCCAAGCCATTATCTTGTATGCCAACGATGAAGCACGTAACAAGGCTTGAACGTCATTTATGTATGTAGAAAACTTGACTTGATGACCTGGGAGAGTATTACGAAGCCAACAGCCTGAAGTCAAATAGCAGCAAAACAGTAGTCAACGCATTCCATTTCCGCCAGAAGTGTGGCAACTGCCAGTTAGAAGTCTCATGGCTGTGAGCTACTCTCACTCGTAGCTCGATTCCTAAATACCTTGGTATTATTGTTCACAGGAGTATGAAGTTCAATCAGCAAAGTGTCAGTGTCAGAATGAAGATCGTAGCACGAAACACTGTTTCAGTATCTTAACTGAATGGCACAACTACGGTAGTAGCACCATATGTGCTTCGGTTGTCGGTTCTAGCTGGAGAATATGCTTCTCCAGTGTGGTACCGTTCCTGCCACTCGAAACAAGTTGAAATTTCTCTTCACCAGACTTGTCGCCAGATGCCAGAATGATTGACGCCAATTTCAATCGAGGATATCCAAGTTCTGACCGGAATGGTACCATCTGACATAAGACGGATAATAATAGCCACATCCTCAAGGAGAAAAGTCAATAAGGATGACAGGCATCCACTTCACGAGGATGAACCTGTTGCTCAACATTTTTTCCAGCTGAAAAAATCCCTATCTCTCGATCCGCTCCCCTTAGTGAAAGGCTAAGACGGAAGAGAGATTCCAACGCTGGGAGGACAGAGCTAATCCAGCAGTGGAGGCTGCTGTGTAATAGCACAAGAACACGTGAACTGCCTAAATTTTGACACTTGGCGAAATTACTGGTTATTTTTCTCTGACTGCTTTAAAACGTAACATAGATACGGTAGTCTGAAATATACGGCACTTGACTGTAATGAGATGTGCTGTATCGTTATTCCTCTAGCAGACGTGAAACTTGGCATCAGGATCGCGAGCACATTTTCAGTTGTGCACGTTTTAACGAGCTTTCGCGCAGAATCAACTGGCATTATGTAACCTCCCCACAATAATTTTAAAAAGACAGAATATTATTTAAGAATGCTAATGGTCATTGCTCTATGCGTAACCTGCCCACAATGAAATGTACTGACAATGGCAACAAAAATGTGAAATTCGCAATCTGACTCAAATATAAATTCTTCACCAAAAAATTAAAGTCCATTCAGTGACAAGAAAGTTCAATTAAACCGCAACATCGGTCTTTGGCCCTGTGTAAAACAATCGGAATTAAAGTCTTACCTCAGTATAACTGGATGTCAAATTTCTGCTCTTATTTCTGCGCACGGCTTGGAGGAACTGCATTGCAAATAATAATATTCCTTTTTTCTCTGTGAATTTACTGAAATTTCCCTTCAAAAGAAGTGGAATGAAATGGGAAGTGCAACGAAATCTTTAGTTCAATAAAAAAAAAATTTTGAAAAAAATGCTTTAAAAAATAAAAATTATTATTGGGGAACTTGTTGGAGATTGATTACAATAAATAAGTTTTACATTGTCTAATGATTATATTAATTAACAGTATACCTCATTCACCATCTTGACCAGTGTTGCCGACCGCCTACATCACACAACCGCACTGGGCTGCTACTATTGACCGACCGCTCTGCATGACGACTACTAGCGTACTGCACTGCACGACTACACAGAGCTACAGACTCGCAACGACTACCGACAGAGTACTGAGAACCGCTCGCAACACTCGCGCGGTCAAGCGCAAACTCTCTGGTCACAGATGCTACAATGCCTCGCCATCGCTGCTATGTTACATACGTGTTTCATAACCCTCCACTGGGGGGGCAAAAATTTGGCAGCGATGGTGAGTCATTTGGACTTGCCAAGCGCGGCAAAATTTTTCGTTAATTAACAAAATTCTACATCTTACAGAATATTTAAATGTTGTGCACACGCACTAAGTACAAAATATATCAGACAAAGACAAAATGTGAGTACAAAACATAGTAGCAAATCAGAAAAACTGCATATACAAATTATTTGACAGATAACAAAGTGCACAGGCACTGAAAAAATTCTTTAGCATATTCAGAACAAATAAACAGACTGGTAAGAAAAAATATCATGATGACAAGTGACATAAGTGTACTCGCATTGGAGTTCAGCGAATCGAAAAATGTATAACCTATGAACATAAATGATGTTACCAAAAATTTTTTTTCTTTATGTGACAAGAATCAGGATAGGAAAGGGAAGGATTGCATCATGGTTGTAGCACTTTAGATTGCACACAGCTGTTCTGAAAGTCCATATCTTTCCACAGAAGTACAACACCAAGTGACACAACTTGAAGTTCTTTTCCCATCAGAATTTATCAGTGTAGCCAAGGCACTGAACTGTCGTAGTAATGTTCCATGTTTTCATTTTGGCAGTACATTACGTACACCAAACAGTGGGACCATAATAATGTCTTCATCGCTCACGGTGGTGGACAGCATGTCGTGTCAACACCACGCTCTTACAAGGCACACCAACGTAGAATTAGTGCAAAACCAAATATAGTGCTCCATGATCACTAGGATAAACAGGACAAATGGACATTGCAATAATTCAGGGTAGTTAGCTCATGAGGTGAAGGACATTATGTCACATACCATTGACAATTACAGTCTTCATTAGTAGTTTGCGGCATTCACAGCCCAGTTATTGAACATTTCTGTACCAAGTATGCAGTATTACAGAAAAATGTTCATTAATTGTTTTACATAGAATCAGTAGCCTTCTTATCCTGGTTACAAAGTATTATGAAATAATCGCATTCTTTTCAGTTACAGAGTATAATTAAGAATCATTAACCTCCTCCTAATTACAGTTAATTAACCATTTGTCATTCCAATAATACTCATTATCCTTTTCCTAATTACAGTTGATTAATCATTTGTCGTTAATTAATCATTTGTCTAATTACAGTTAATTAATCATCTGCCTAATTACAGTTAATCATTTGTCGTTAATTAATCATTTGTCTAATTACAGGTAATTAATCATTTGTCGTTCCAATAATAATCATTAGCCTTTTCCTAATTACAAAGCATTATTAAACAGTCACATTCTTTTCTGGTTACAAAGTATCAACATTGGAAACAAGAGCTAATCAATGGCATAATTAATAACAATTCGTGGAGTGACATTAATTATTGGCACTCAGTGGCCAGCAAGTATTGAATAGAATCATCATTCAGTATTATTCAGATTATTACGAAGTCATTATTAAAAATCAGTTAATTACAGTCATAGCATTAATAATCATGGGCATTACAAGTACTCATTACAATAAACAGTGTTCCTCATTCAGTAGTATTCAGATCATTACAAAGTCATTATTAAAATCAGTTAATTACAATCAAAGCATTAGTAATCATGGGCATTATAGGTAGTCTCATTACAATAAAACATTGTTCCTCATTCAGTCAGATCATTACGAAGTCATTATTGAAAATCAGCTAATTAGTCATAGCATTAATAATCATGGGCATTATAAGTAGTCTCATTACAATAAACAGTGTTTCTCCTTCAGTAGTATTCAGATCATTACAAAGTCATTATTAAAATCAGTTAATTACAGTCAAATCATTAATAATCACAGGCACTATAAGTAGTCTCATTACAATAAAACGTTGTTCCTCATTCAGTCAGATCATTACGAAGTCATTATTAAAAATCAGCTAGTTACAATCAAAGCATTAATAATCATGGGCATTATAGGTAGTCTCATTACAATAAACAGTGGCAGTTATTAGCTAGTGACAAAGCATTATCTTAAATATATACCTTTTTTTTTTGTCTCATTAAGAAGTCATTACTGAAGTGATGTACTATTCAGAGCTAATCAGTATTATTCAGAATTATCATAAACTAGTGACATTATGTGGGACTGGTAATACATTTTTTTTTTTGGTAGCAATGCATTGCGTTGGGATCGATAATTAATTGCTGAAACATAACACTATTTGCTTTTGACCTATTGCTGCAAACGAGGATAGGTAACGTCATTCGTCATGAGTCAGCTGTAGCAAGGTTATGTAACAAGGCAGTATATGTGATCACATTTATAAATGATAAACAAAAATGGGTAAAAAACAAAAAAAAATGCAAGTACTAGAACAGGTATAATAAGTAACAGGTTTAGTAAGTATCATGAAAAGCTTCTCCTGGAAAAAATACAAAAACGGATTATTGACCTGAAAGAAGAAACGCACACTATGCTGAAAAGTAGTGAACTTCGAATTAACAGGTAGTGAAATGTGTATAAAAATGTGTTCCATAGCTGTCCTTTCCAAAACTTTCCGTCATCCTACTATGCAATATAACACCTGCTGTCAAAACAAACTGCAACAAATACTTAAATAACTACATAGCATAAATATAAAACTTCAACATTATCCTCATCTGTAAAGAAAAAACTTCATTATCAATCACTTCATTATCCACATTATCATAACTTCATTATTATCATCACCTGTAAAGAAAAACTTCATTATTCATAATACCATATCCTTCATCATTATTCATCAGTATTCATTATCATCTGCAAAAAATCACTTCATTACTCATTACATAACTATTCCTTATCTCTAGCATATTTCATCACTAAAACTAAGATGTGTAGTTCAGTCTGACAGCCTGCATCAATCACCTTGTATTCTGAAAGAAAAAATTAGTTAAGACTGCTATTCTGTGATGAGTATAGTATAGTCTTGTTAGTGCTTGTTAATCCTGATCCATTTACTCTTCCTCATAAAGTTATTGCATCTCCTTTCGTTTATTCCGTAGGTGAAATTCCCATTTCTGTTGGATTTATTTCTTACATACATCATTTCTTTCTGAAATTGATGAACAGAGATTAATGTCTTGCATTTAAATCATATACCCACTAAATAATGACTGGTTTATGGTGACACAATTAAGCATACAGCATAACATGACAGAAAACGTAACGTGTCAAAGACATTGACAGTGTTCAGATGCAAAAATGTACACAGAATAATACAATGCAGTAGCAAAAAAAAAATAATGTAGAACAGTCACGATGTTGAGATGTCATAGGGCAAAAAAATGTCAAAGTCGACTGGTGTGTGTTATATCTTAACTATTTCACAATACATACAAACAAAATTGGAGTACAATCATATACACAAAAAAGTGGAAAATGTGCACGGTCTGATGTGTAACGACAAGAAAAGCGACCTGCTAACCTTACCTTGCCGGGCACTTGCCAAGAAAAAATACGATAATCATCAGTAATTAGTCAGGTGAATTAATTGCATTAGTAAATGACATCATAGTGTGTTGAATCATACAGTGGTTTCACTCAATAAACGGTTTAATGTTTGAGATATGGTGATTGCCTTTCGATTTTCTGGTTCTCAAAGTTTCGACGTGTACAACATTGGGGTGAGGGATGCTGCGAATCCGATACGGACCTGCGTATAGAAGTTCAAATTTACTGCACTTACCTTTTAATTTGCTGGATAAATAGTGTGTACGTACTAGTATCTTCTGTCCAACGTGAAAGACGCGGCGTGTACAAACCTGTTTTTGCTGTCTTCTCCGGCGCTCTGCGGCACGTTTGATGTTGTTCAGCGCAATGTCAATTATTTCGTGGTGTCGTAATCGACGAGATGTAGGAAATGTTATTAATTCTTTAATTTTGTTAGGTGGTTCAGCATTTTTCAGTATAACAGACGGAGATAGCATAGTGGATTCATTTGGAATGGAATTAATTACATCTTGGAATGAGAATATGTGTGTGTCCCAATCAATATGTCCTTTGTGGCAGTATATTCGGCACAGTTTACCAATTTCTTTCATTAATCTTTCACAGGGGTTCGAAGAAGCGTGGTACTTGGATATATAGATCGGAGAAATGTTTCTGGCTCGTAACATGCGTGTCCATACGCTACTACGAAATTGAGATCCATTGTCAGAAATTACTTTCATTACATGCCCTACATGAGATAGAAAATGTTTTACAAATGCTTTCGAAACAGTTTTAGCAGTAGCTTTGCGTAACGGAGTGAAAGTAACAAATTTTGAAGTGAGCTCAACAGCGACAAAGATGTAGCAAAAACCTCTGTTAGTTCTCGGAATCGGACCAAAAATATCTACTGCGGCCATATGTCTTAATTTAACAGGTATAATGGGATATAATGGAGGAATATGTGAAGTGGTGTCTGATTTAGCTTTCTGGCAAATTTTACAAGACGCTAAAACTCGTCGTATACGTTTTTCCATGTTAGTAAAATAACAGTTCTGTCTCAGTATAAGAAAACATTTTCGTGCTCCGTAATGTGCGTAGCTTAAATGAGTGTACCAAATTAATTTGTTGACCAGTTCGTCAGGAATGCATAATAACCAATTGTTGCTGTCAGGATGAGAGCGGCGAAACAGAATGTCATTGCGTACAGTGTAGTGGTTCCTAATCGTAACATTTTTCCTATCTTGCTAAAGGTGTTTAATTTCTTTCCACACATTGTCCTTATTTTGCTCTTGCGCTATGTCCTGTAATGACGATGAAATAAAGTTTTCAAATGCAACTTGCTGAATGTACATGACACTGAAATTTGTTTTGCAGAAGTTGGTTGCTACGTCTTGCTGATTGTTGCCGAGAGAACGCGATAGTGCGTCTGCTATAACATTTTGTGTGCCGGGAATGTGGACAATCGTAAAATTAAATTCTTGTAAATATAGTTTCCATCTGCTTAACCTGTCGTGAGTGAGTTTAGCCGAAAGTAAAAATTGTATCGCTCTGTGGTCTGTGTAAACGGTGGTATGTCTGCCATAAAGAAAGTGCCGAAATCTCGTAAAAGCCCATACAACACATAATGTTTCAAGTTCTGTAACGGAGTAATTTCGCTCAGCAGGTGACAGAATGCGGCTTGCAAATGCGATGTTTTTGATTACTATTGAACCATCTTCTTCAATTTCCTGGAAAATATGTACGCCTAAAGCGATGTTAGAACTGTCGGTGGCAATGGAAAAATTTCTAGTAAGATCGGGGTGCGATAAAAGTGGAGCATTCAACAAAGCATGTTTCAAATAACATTCTCGTGAGCAAAATTCTGCGTGTCAAAAGTAATGTTTGCGTTACTGTAATATGCAATCTGTGCTGTATCTGGTTAAATTCTGTCGTACGTGCTATTATTTGCGGGAGAATGTTGTGGCATATCCACTATATGAACTGTTCTGTTATTTCATACTGACGTGTTACGCTATAGATGACACCTATTGTCTGTTTCATTCGTGATAATACGTTGTTGCTGATGTTCTTGCTGCTGAAAGGATCGACTGTTATTAAATGTACGCTGAAAATTGTGCTCATTATTTTTACGTTGGTCGTGATAGTCATTCCTATACGGTGCATTACGATAGGCATTGAAATACTGTCTTCTCTGTGCGTAATTGTTTCCTTGTTGCCGCGCGTTACTATTTGTTGGATCTTGGGCTATATGCGCACGCGCCGGAACATTAAAGCCTGGTTGACCTTGTAGACTGCATTGTTGGTTACGTATGCTAAGCGGCTGACTTTCATGCTATTGTGGTGAAAAACATCGATTGTTACAAAAATGTGGTTCCTGTTACTAATAATTTTACACATACTGATGATTACGATTTTATCTGTAATTAAAATTACGGCGGTAGTTGTCATTACGGGAGTGCCTGCTGAAAATTGTCACATTCGGTAAAAGATTGTCTTATCGAGTTTTCCATTACATTTTTCTTAATTCTAGGTAGAGCAATAGTTAAAGAGCAGTTTTGATAGATATAAAGGATAGTAGAAGAGAAGGCAACAGTGCAGAAAACTAAAGATGAAACAGCACTACTACAGCTCGGGGCCCTATGCTCGCTACGGCACATATTCATTAAAGCGTAATGAATCCCCTGAGGTCATTTACGCACTGCAAATAAATTTTAGCTTTTGTGTTACAGGCAATAGCGGTAAAATTTCAAAGGCAAATTGTTGTATCCGTGCTAATTCAAATTTCTTCATTGCAGGCATTGCTGTTGTAAATAAAAAAATAAATTGTCGTATACAGTGCAAATCGTGTACCTGTACGCTTTCATTATTACTTTCTTTACATTTTCTGGCGGATAAAATTTGCTCGTAATCTACGTTCTCGTCACTCAGTTTGATAACACGTTCAGGTTTGTGTGTGAATCTGTTCGTCTGTGTCATTTCGTACTTCAAGTTACGTAACTTTTCAGATTTTAAGTCGCGTAGCTTTTCAGATTTTACTTCGCGTAGTCTCTGTAAATTGTTCACATTATACACGCTGCGTGACTCTGACAAATGCTCATAACGTGGCGGATTCTGTGACATATTGGTGACTGAAATAGTTTTCAACTCTGTTACTGTAACACTTTCGTCAATTTGGTTGATCTGTCGTGCAAATTTCTCGTCATATTCCGTATTCGGAGTGTGTGGAACTTCCACTGCCTCTAAATTAATTTCGTCACGAATCTGTACTTCGTTTTTAGGGCATTCTTCAGTGACTGCATTAATTTCGTGTATATGTGATTCTGTTGTGCCTACACGTGTGCTATTTAATTCTTGTGCAACAGTGCCAACTTCTTTATTACTGTTTTAGCACAAGCCTCAGTATCCTCACGTAATTGTTCTTTAATGTCCTGGCATTGCACGGTACTAGCTGTATTCTCTTCTCTAACTTGTCTGCTCCGTTCGTTAAGGTTGTCTTGTTTTTCGTTCGTCAGTTTGAAACTTTCATTAATTGTTTCGCTAAGTTGTTTGTAATGGTTGTCGACACTTTCATTTAGTTGTTTGAAATTTTCGTCATTATTGTCAAGTTTCTCATTAATTTTATTAAATTTTTTGTCCTGTTCACCAAATTGTTGTTTGGAATTTGCAGTAAGGTCGTTCTTAAACTGTAGCATTATTGCCATAAATTGATTCACATCAAAAGTAGCAGTTGCATTCTCAGTGCTCTGTGATGGAGTACATGCAATTGTCACGTTCTGTGTGACCATTTGGTCATTCCGTAACTTACAAAAAGGATTATCAGTCGGACCTACACTGTCACTCACTATTTCGGAATTAAATAAATCCGTCGTACTTTGTGTATCCTGTTCATTTTCATTAGACAAATTTGTCTGTACATTACTTGGATTTTCTAAATCGGGTGTGTTAAGCTCGGCAGCGCTCATTACTATAGACCGCTCTGCGTCATCAATTGTCGTCAAGTTAACAGACGAGACAATTGAGTTCGTTTGTTCATCATTAAGGTGAAAGTCATCATTAGTGGTTGGAATGCACTGATTGTTAGTGGACGCAGGATTGTCATGATTACACTGCGTGTCACTAGTATTATTGGTGAAGTTATTTAATTCGCTTATTTCGTTCATAATACCTCGCGATACACTATTCAGTCTTTCGCGGCATTTTAACAACAGTCACAATTATTCACAAAACAATTAAGCACATATGCAAAAGCAACACACAAATACAACAAAGCAACAAATTGCCGTTGACCTGTAGAGAGAAAGTCACAAGATTAATAAAAGCGTAGCGCCAAATCCTAATTATACTTAAGCAAATAAGAGCAGATATCTGACTGTCGCTCAAAAGACTCTCAACGAAATACGATCCTGGACTGGGTGTCGCCAAGTGTAACCTCCCCACAAAATTTTAAAAGAAAAAAAATGACAATACTTAATAGAAATGGGAGCCGAGTGTAACCTCCCCACAAAAATTTACATGAATGACAATATTATTTAAGAATGCTAATGGTCATTGCTCTATGCGTAACCTGCCCACAATGAAATGTACTGACAATGGCAACAAAAATGTGAAATTCGCAATCTGACTCAAATATAAATTCTTCACCAAAAAATTAAAGTCCATTCAGTGACAAGAAAGTTCAATTAAACCGAAACATCGGTCTTTGGCCCTGTGTAAAACAATCGGAATTAAAGTCTTACCTCAGTATAACTGGATGTCAAATTTCTGCTCTTATTTCTGCGCACGGCTTGGAGGAACTGCATTGCAAATAATAATATTCCTTTTTTCTCTGTGAATTTACTGAAATTTCCCTTCAAAAGAAGTGGAATGAAATGGGAAGTGCAACGAAATCTTTAGTTCAATAAAAAAAAAAAATTTTGAAAAAAATGCTTTAAAAAATAAAAATTATTATTGGGGAACTTGTTGGAGATTGATTACAATAAATAAGTTTTACATTGTCTAATGATTATATTAATTAACAGTATACCTCATTCACCATCTTGACCAGTGTTGCCGACCGCCTACATCACACAACCGCACTGGGCTGCTACTACTGACCGACCGCTCTGCATGACGACTACTAGCGTACTGCACTGCACGACTACACAGAGCTACAGACTCGCAACGACTACCGACAGAGTACTGAGAACCGCTCGCAACACTCGCGCGGTCAAGCGCAAACTCTCTGGTCACAGATGCTACAATGCCTCGCCATCGCTGCTATGTTACATACGTGTTTCAATTATGTAATTGCCTTATGGATCAAATACGTACGGACTTGATAAGGAATGTGCCATGTTCGTGGCGTGCACCGCTAACTCTAAACACTCAAGTAGAAAATTACGACAGTGTCATTAAAGTGCAGATTTTCGCTTGGCATAAATCCCGCTAGATGATAGAACATTCCTGAAATATGCCAATTCAGTCACTATATAGCAAAATCAGATCGAATGTCAGAAAACGTTATAGTTGTACTGATGGAAAAACCGAAACCTATTTTGTGGGTTTCTGAATGTGTTAGTGTATTAAGTTTTGGATATTATCGTACAGTAATTCTGTTGTTTCTCAACAATGAAAAAGTATAAAAATTTTCTTGTAAACACAATTACTATTAACAGGCCTTTGGCAGTGGCAATGAATGATTTTAGTTGAGAAGGAGGTTGTGGATGTTACCAAAAACTTCAGTCATAGCTTGAGCGAGACATTTGCGCGATTTAAAAAGATACTCATGGCCTTTCTTTATGAACAGGCAGTGTTGTATTGTATGGAACTGGGGACCTATAAAGAACAGAGAGGCTTCGTTCCGCCGTAACCCTCACCTCATCCCCGCCCCACACCGAACCCATGATTATTGTGCGGTTCGAACCCCAGTGGACCCCGCCCCCCCTCTCCCGCCCCACGATCGTCCTCCCGGAAACGTCTCACACCAGATGAGTGTAACTCCAAATGTTTGTGTCGTAGAATAATTACGGTGCACGCGTACGTGGAGAATGTGTTTGCACAGCAATCGCCGACATGGTGTAACTGAGGCGGAATAAACGGAACCCGCCAGCGTTCGCCGAGGCAGATGGAAAGCCGCCTTAAAAACCATCCACAGACTGGCCCGCATTCCAGACCTCAAAGGAATTCGCTGGGCGGATTCGTGCCGGGAACCGGAACTCCTTCCCCCCCGGGAAACAGTGCGTTACACAGCACGGCTAACTGGGCAGGCAACAGGCAGTGTTATTCATGCTTTCTGTATAGTTTTATCTATTTAATGTGTATGTGCAGCGCTGTGTAACGTGTATTAATATTAACTTTCGAATGGCAACATGGGAGGAAAGGACATTTCGTAAGAGATAACTATGCCGTTTTCCCACTTCAAAAAATGAGAGTTGGTGGGTTATAATACTTTGGTAATGGATTATTAATAATTGGCTGACGAAACTCAAAGTAATGAAAGTCTACACATTATGTCGTTCCTGCCATAAACGGCACTTAATTATGTACAAAACAACAAATTTGCCCAAAACAATTTCTTCTTTCTCAGAAAATTTATGCAAATTATTATTATTATTATTATTATTATTATTATTATTATTATTATTATTATTATTATTACTATGGTTATTGTGTTGTCTAGGAAGCCTGCATACTAGGATCGCAAGACACACAATCAAACCAGTCGTATTGAGTTTTTTTACAATAAGAACTTAACAGTACTTCACTTTGAAATTGCACAGATGTGCCACAAGCTAAGGGTGACATACAAAATAATCAAGCTTCTCCAGTATAGGCAATCTTAGGTCTGTGCTACATTGAGAATACAAGCGAATTGATCCAGCATTGACACTGCTATCCAAGTCACTAGTCTTGAAGCCGCTATTGAACTAGCAGTCACCAGTCGGTCGCGACGCTTATGTCCTCTTCACATAGGGTCCGCTGCTGTCACGCTGTCGTCCTGGAGGGAGGTCCGGTCAGTGTGAGATGGGCTGGTCTCTTCTCATAGCCTTCCTTTCTCTATCGTTCCCGATTGGTGTGCCGGAGCTTGACTTTACGCCGTAACAGTTATTATTAGTGACAGTTGCTGTAGTTCCATATAACTGTTCATATGATATCAGTTATAGAGCATAAACTACTTCCCTCTTCCAAGTTTATTTGAAAGCAAAAATTTGTGAAACCCCAAAATGTGAACTCACAGGCAGCCAGTGGCTAAACGTCACTGGGCCACGAAAACTGAAGCAACTGTGTGTGTGTGTGTGTGTGTGTGTGTGTGTGTGTGTGTGTGTGTGTGTGTGTGTGTGTGTGTGTGTGGGGTTTTCAAGTAGATGATGAACCATTTCCTTCACTGCTTCGTTTACAGCATCTCCTCAGGCGCCGTGACTGAAGGGGATCTGGTATCAAGAAGCAAGGCGCCAGGGCGCCGTGCTGAGATGCTAAATTACGTTTACTTGGTTGTCGGAGACACTCTCAGGAGACGAATACTAATTATTTCCCAATTAGAAATGAAATAATGGGGGAGAGTTTGTACCTTAGGACGCTTTTCGAACTTCCACCTCTGCTGGGTCAAATGGCTCTGATCACTATGGGACTCAACTGCTGCGGTTATTAGTCCCCTAGAACTTAGAACTAGTTAAACCTAACTAACCTAAGGACATCACACACATCCATGCCCGAGGCAGGATTAGAATCTGCGACCGTAGCGGTCTTGCGGTTCCAGACTGCAGCGCCTTTAACCGCACGGCCACTTCGGCCGGCTTCACCTCTGCACCGTTCTTTAATAGAAGTTCAGTACATTTTCATTTTCAAATGATGGCGTTCAGTTTTCATGTGCTGCAGTCTTTTTCTGAAATTAAAAAGATTACTCGACAAAATTAAGATGTATTCAAATATCGTGCGTTCCAAGGTACAACACGGTCATGTGCCCAGGAACACACATTCTATTGAAATTTAAAGGCATTTCGATCGAAAAAATATTTGTCAGTGCTGTATTTAGTCGTCTATTAGTTACGTTATTACTACACCACACACAGATAACCAGTAAATGAAACCAAATTAAGTGGAAGTGCCATGAAAAACCAGTTATAAGTTAAACCGATTTTGAAGCTGAAAGTACTGGAGACTCACACAAATTCCCATTTTCAAGACGGTAAAGTTGTGAAGCCACCAATTAAAGTCAATTAATTTGCAAATGTCCTGTTGCCGTTGGTAAAAGACCTTGTTCTTTTTCAAGGTACAATATGGTGCACATGCGACGAAGTATGGCTGTGTTGTCCACATTTACGTATCGATTTTTAAAAAAGTTTAGATTGCGACAAATATCTGTAATGGAAGAATAAAAATATATTGCCTAAGAATTAAAAATGTATGTCACATACCTTTAATACACTGTACAACCCTTAAGTGTGTAGAGCTCCAAATACAAATCCTGTTCAAAACACAACTTTATGTCTAGTAATAACAAAAACAGAGAAAATGTGGAAAACTGCTTACGACAGGCTCTAGTGCGCTACATCTGATTCTACAATCGGTCACTAGACTGAAGTTCCTAGCGACAAACATCATGAGTTTCTGTGATACTATCCTAAATTTTGATAAATAATCAGCATTGGCGGCCGAACACTTCCGGCATAAGAAGTCAGCCTCATTCTGCCAACGGCCTTGTCAAAGAGGGCGGAGAGCGGATAGAGGTTCAGGGCACTCTTTTGTTCTAGGGGTGGAAAATTGCCCCATAAAGGCGGAAGAATCAGCAATGATCAACGACATGAGGATGCAGAAGGCAATGGAAACCACTGCATTAAAGACACGTAACGTGTATCCACAGGATATGTGGCCTGTAATTGAAGAAGTGTCATGATGATCTCTCCATTAGCAAAAGATTCCAGAATAGTCCCCCATTCGGATCTCCGGGAGGGGACTGCCAAGGGGGAGGTTACCATGAAAAAAGATTGAATAATCAACGAAAAGATAACGTTCTACGAGTCGGGGCGTGGAATGTCAGAAGCTTGAACGTGGTAGGGAAGCTGGAAAATCTGAAAAGGGAAAAGCAAAGGCTCAATCTAGATATAGTAGGGGTCAGTGAAGTGAAGTGGAAGGAAGACAAGGATTTCTGGTCAGATGAGTATCGGGTAATATCAACAGCAGCAGAAAATGGTATAACAGGTGTAGGATTCGTTATGAATAGGAAGGTAGGGCAGAGGGTGTGTTACTGTGAACAGTTCAGTGACTGGGTTGTTCTAATCAGAATCGACAGCAGACCAACACCGACAACGATAGTTCAGGTATACATGCCGACGTCGCAAGCTGAAGATGAACAGATAGAGAAAGTGTATGAGGATATTGAAAGGGTAATGCAGTATGTAAAGGGGGACGAAAATCTAATAGTCATGGGCGACTGGAATGCAGTTGTAGGGGAAGGAGTAGAAGAAAAGGTTACGGGAGAATATGGGCTTGGGACAAGGAATGAAAGAGGAGAAACACTAATTGAGTTCTGTAACAAGTTTCAGCTAGTAATAGCGAATATCCTGTTCAAGAATCACAAGAGGAGGAGGTATACTTGGAAAAGTCGGTAGATAGGGGAAGATTTCAATTAGATTACATCATGGTCAGACAGAGATTCCGAAATCAGATACTGGATAATAAGGCGTACCCAGGAGCAGATATAGACTCAGATCACAATATAGTAGTGATGAAGAGTAGGCTGAAGTTCAAGACATTAGTCAGGAAGAATCAATACGCAAAGAAGTGGGATACGGAAGTACTAAGGAATGACGAGATACGTTTGAAGTTCTCTAAGCTATAGATAAAGCAATAAGGAATTGCGCAGTAGGCAGTACAGTTGAAGGGGAATGGACGTCACTAAAAAGGGCCATCAAAGAAGTTGGGAAGGAAAACATAGGTACAAAGAAGGTAGCTGCGAAGAAACCATGGGTAACAGAAGAAATACTTCAGTTTATTGATGAAAGGAGGGAGTACAAACATGTTCTGGGAAAATCAGGAATACAGAAATACAAATCGCTGAGGAATGAAATAAATAGGAAGTGGAGGGAAGCTAAGACGAAATGGCTGCAGGAAAAATGTGAAGACATCGAAAAAGATATGATTGTCGGAAGGACAGACTCAGCATACAGGAAAGTCAAAACAACCTTTGGTGACATTAAAAGCAACGCTGGTAACATTAAGAGTGCAACGGGAATACCACTGTTAAATGTAGAGGAGAGAGCGGATAGGTGGACAGAATACATTGAAAGCCTCTATGAGGGTGAAGATTTGTCTGATGTGATAGAAGAAACAGAAGTCTATTTAGAAGAGATAGGGGATCCAGTATTAGAATCGGAGTTTAAGAGCTTTGGAGGACTTACGGTGAAATAAGGCAGAAGGGATAGATAACATTCCATCAGATTTTCTAAAATCACTGGGGGAAGTGGCAACAAAACGACTATTCACGTTGGTGTGTAGAATATATGAGTCTGGCGACATACCATCTGACTTTCGGAAAAGCATCATCCACACAATTCCGAAGACGGCAAGAGCTGACAAGTGCGAGAATTATCACACAATTAGCTTAACAGCTCATGCATCGAAGCTGCTTACAAGGATAATATACAGAAGAATGGAAAAGAAAATTGAGAATGCGCTAGGTGACGATCAGTTTGGATTTAGGAAAAGTAAAAGGACGAGAGAGGCAATTCTGACGTTACGGATAATAATGGAAGCAAGGTTATAGAAAAATGAAGACACGTTCATAGGATTTGTCGACCTGGAAAAAGCGTTCGACAATATAAAATGGTGCAAGCTGTTAGAGATTCTGAAAAAAGTAGGGGTAAGCTATAGGGAGAGACTGGTCATATACAATATGTACATCAACCAAGAGGCAATAACAAGAGTGGACGATCAAGAACGAAGTGCTCGTATTAAGAAGGGTGTAAGACAAGGCTGTAGCCTTTCGCTCTTACTCTTCAATCTGTACATCGAGGAAGCAATGATGGAAATAAAAGAAAGGTTCAGAAGTGGAATTAAAATACAAGGTGAAAGGATATCAATGATACGACTCGCTGATGACATTGCTAGTGAAGAAGAATTAAATGATCTGCTGAACGGAATGAACAGTCTAATGAGTACACAGTATGGTTTGAGAGTAAGTCGGAGATAGACGAAGGTAATGAGAAGTAGTAGAAATGAGAACAGCGAGAAACTTACCAGGATTGATGGTCACGAAGTCAATGAAGTTAAGGAATCCTGCTTCCTAGGCAGTAAAATAACCAATGACGGACGGAGCAAGGAGGACATCAAAAGCAGACTCGCTATGGCAAAAAAGGCATTTCCGGCCAAGAGAAGTCTACTAATATCAAATACCGGCCTTAATTTGGGGAAGAAATTTCTGAGGATGTACGTCTGGAGTACAGCATTGTATGGTAGTGAAACATGGACTGTGGGAAAACCGGAACAGAAGAGAATCGAAGCATTTGAGATGTGATGCTATAGACGAATGTTGAAAATTAGGTGGACTGATAAGGTAAGGAATGAGGTGGTTCTACGCAGAATCGGAGAGGAAAGGAATATGTGGAAAACACTGATAAGGAGAAGGAACAGGATGATAGGACATCTGCTAAGACATGACGGAATGACTTCCACGGTACTAGAGGGAGCTGTAGAGGGCAAAAACTGTAGAGGAAGACAGAGATTGGAATACGTCAAGCAAATAATCGAGGACGTAGGTTACAAGTGCTACTCTGAGATGAAGAGGTTAGCACAGGAAAGGAATTCGTGGCGGGCCGCATCAAACCAGTCAGTAGGCCGATGACAGAAAAATCCTCTAGGTCCGACACTACACGGCACTCCCAGGGCAAATACAGGGTGCGGCAGAACCGACTAAGCAGTTTCTATCGATTACTGCTGGGCGCTGTGGTGGGGGTAGGCAGTTGCACGTGGTCTGCCTTCCTTCAGTCGTTGACCCCATTTCAGTAGCCAACATGATCTGGACTGGTGCACATCGTGGTTTCGCCGTTTACGGTTATTATGAAAACAGCAGATCTGTGATCACTACAAAAGAAGCTTTTCGGCGACAGTTCAACATTCCACGCAACAATTCCGTTCCTAATGCAAACACAATTCGGTGCTGGATTCGTCAGTTGGGGAAACTGGTAGCACAGTAAGAATAGATACACATGGCCGACGCAGATCCATCATAACGCCAGAAAATGTGCGGCGGTTGAGAACAGTAGAGCTCAACAATCGCCGCCAAGCTCTGCTCGACGACAAGCTGTTGCATTTGGGATTTCAGACCACAGTTTTAAAACGATTGTACAATGCGATTTGAAGTTCCGTCCTTTCAAAATAATGACTGCTCAAGAACTGCTCCCGGCAGACTATGCCTACAGTCAATATCTGTGAGAGTAAATGCTTGCTCAGATCCCTCCGAATTCAGCTTTCTTCAGTTGTGACGAGGCACATTTTCATCTTAGTGGGTGCGTGAATAAGCAAAACTTTCGATACTTCGCTGAAAATAGCCCCCGAATTATTCATGAAAGACCGGAAGATTCTCCTGAAGTGACCGTGTGGTGTGCCATAGGCCTTTACTTTTTTGAGGATGAAGGAGTAACCATGACACTGAATTCCACACGTCACCTTTCAATGTTGCAAAATTTTCTGCAACTCAGAATGGACTAGATTTTTGAAGACCGTGGACTGGGGGACTTTTGGTTCCAACAGGATGGAGCTACTGCTCACACAGCTCGAATTTCACTTGATGTTTTGAGAGAAATGTTTCCGGGACGCCTCGTCTCTTTGAGGGGTGATGCCGGTTGGCCTGCGCGGTCATCAGATTTGAGCATTTGTGACTACTTTCTTTGGCGATATCAGAAGGAAAAGATTTTCAAAAGCCGCCCTCACGCCCTACCAGAGTTAAAAGAGCGTATTATTGACGGAATGAATGCCATACCTCGCAATATGTATGCAAGAGCTGTTCGAAACTTCAGGGATCGTCTACAACAATGTATTGATGCAAACAGCCGCCATCTTGAGGACATTATTTTCAAAACTAAATGAATGTAAAATGGTATATTGTACTAATTTAGAAAATAAAAGCATTTTTTCCTCTACACTTCCACATTTACTTTTTATTGCTCCTTAAATGTGCTTATTCGGTTCTGCCGCACCCTGTACGAGTCTCTAAGCGACACGTACTAAGACACGCAGTGTGGAAGTCCGTTCGATCTTTCTCGTCAGACAATCGGCTCCTTGGTTTCCTTACAGCCTAGTACGACGGCTCTGATGTTAGCTGCTCGCAGTGCACTGGTCAGGGACCCTGCACCCTCTGTCAGGTCGCCTCGCCTCCGCTCCGATGTGGCGAGAGCCCTCCGCTACCTCCGGCTGGCATTAGAATTGCTCGTCAGCTCCTGTAGTGGCACCAGACGTAACTAGAGTGATTGTCCTAGTCAGAAATCCCGACGTGCTCGCTAATTAGCCTGCTCTGCGACCAGCTCGAATGACATGACCTTTCCATACCCGCTGCCGATCCCAAGGACAGTACGTAATTTACTCTGAACAGCATGATATACAATCAAACCGAAGTTACATAGCGAATCCTAAAACTTCAGTATTTTATTTCATGCTCGGTAAAGCTGGAACATATTAAACCAGTGATATAGTAGTACCCCAATAATTTCTGCAAATGGTTTAGATTACTTTCGTAAACAAAATATATCATTTCTCTAGATCTTTTTTGCAGCGCCTGTTGGTGTGCACGACCTTGCTGTGTGTTCCAGGTGCTGATGTTTCTAAACTCTCTACATCTGCGTCAGTGTCTGATCCCAGCGAGTCTCGATGACGATATGTAATACCTTAGGTCTCTTTTCCCAATTTAAATTACTCCCACTAATGTACCTTTAACAGACAAAAGAAAAACAAAAACAGACTGTCTTATGCGAGTAATAAATAAGTTTAATTGCACTCAAACAATCACAATAATGCTACAATATTGCAGTCCCAGGCAACTGAACCCACACTGCTAACAGCAGCACCAGTACATGGAGTGGCAACTGGGTGGAGGTAAGGAGGCTTGAGTGCGGAAGAGATGTGATAGTATGGTAGCAATGGAGACAGTGAAGTGCTGCAGGTTAGGCTGAGGGCAGCGGAGAAGTGGGGAGGTGGGGAGGGGGCGGGGGGAGAAGTAGCGGAAAATGAGAGAAATTGAGAAAAATATAAAAAAGACTGGGTGTGGTGGTGGAATGACGGCTGTGTAGTGCTGGAATGGGAGCAGGGAAGGGGGTGGATGGGTGAGGACTGTGACTAACGAAGGTTGAGGCCTGGAGGGTTACGGGAACGTAGGATGTATTGCAGGGAGATGAGAAATGTCCCGCCCACTATCCTTCCCACCTCTCTCACAGTGGTATTCTGCATTCCACCGAACCTACACAATTTACTCATCCATCCTTATACAACCCCTTCTCCCATTCCCTTCTCTCATGACTCATACCCCTGTAATAGCCCTACATGCATGACCTGTCTCATACATCATCCAACCACCACCTACTACAGTTCAGGCACTAACATCACCTATCCCATCTAAGGCAGGGCTGCCTGTGGAACCACTCTTGTGGTCTACAAGATAAGAACCTCTGTGCTGCAATGTATATAGGCATGACAACCAACAAACTGTCTGCATACATGAATGGCCACTGACAAACTATGGCCAAGAAACAAGTGTACCACCCTGTTGCTTAACACTCTGCCAAACATGATATCCTTCATTTCAATGACTGCTTCACAGCCTGCGCCATATGGATCCTTCCCACCAACACCTTTTTTTCTGAACTGTGCAGATGGGAACTTCCCCTGCAATACATCCTACGTGCCCCGTCACCGTCCCGGCCTCAGCCTTCATTAGTCGCACTTCTCACCCATCCATTACCTTCCCTGCTGCCAGTCCAGCGCTACACAGCTGTCTTTCCACCACCATACCCAGTGTTTTTCTTTTTTATTTCTCTCCTTTACCGCTATTTCTCATCCCCCCCCCTCTCCACACCTCCCCCAGCCCTTCACCAAACCTGCAGCACTTCACTGTCCGCCATCCCCACCATACTATCAATTCTCCTCTACACTCTAGCCTCCTCCTTAATTCCACCCAGTCGCCACTCCCATCATACACTGGTGCTGCTGTTAGCAGTGTGGTTCCAGTTGCCTGAGACTGCAGCCATATGTATGACTTGCGTTTGCGTGAGTGTGTGTGCGCGCGTATATGTGTCTATTGTTGATGGAGGCCATTGGCCCAAAGTTAAAATTGTGAGAGTCTTTCTGTTGTGCCTATCTGCGACTCAGCATCACCGCTATATGGTGAGTAGCCACTTTCCTTTTCATAATATTGTTACATCCCATCTTGGTTTTTCCTGTGTTACACAATAATGCCACAGTATTTTGACAATAGGGAATGGCTTATTTTACATATACGAGACGGATTTGTGCACAATTGTTGTTTACTTTGAAAACTGAGGCAATACACTTCCTGTAGTAAATTCCTATGATTAAATGCAGAAAGACCTGACACGAATCTGGACAAATTCACTGTAGTTCCTTCCTTCTCTTTTAGATTATTGTTAGTTCTTATATACATGTAACTCTAGCAGTCTTCCTCTCACAATGTAACTCAGGATGACATCATACCACAAAAATAGAGCAATTTACAAAATAAAATAAATAAATAAATAAAAACAGAATAGTGACAACAAATTATACACAGAAAGATATTTACGTAGGGTAAACCAGAAGAGGGCATATTCATGCAATGAATATGCTGTTACTTTATAACTATTACTTCGCAGACCGTATCAAACTAATAACGGGGAGATGAAAACTCTGGACTCTGCTTTTCGTGAGCAGATGTTCTGTGGACTCAGCTACCCCAGAACAACTCACGACCTGGGTTCACAGCTGAGATGAGACAGCGAAGGAAATGTCTGCGAGAACGCCTGTTGATTCGTGCTTAGGCATCTCAATCGATTGCACACTTTCCCGCAAAAGACAAAGGCTCTTAGTTCGAGTCTCGACATACAATCTCAGGTCCAGTAAATGAGCACTCACGTTCTTTTCCCTGTCAGCAGTCTACTGAGTGCTTTGATTGGTTAACCAAAAACTCGCTTTCTTTGCCGACAACTTGATATTAGCGTCGCACTTGCACCCTGCGTCCCGAATTATTTGTTGGATATATTCCAGTCCATGAGTTCCTTTACAGTTTTTAATGCGATGGATGTTATTCCCTGACGTATTAACGCATGTGCTACCATCGTATCCCGTCTGCCTGTTAGCATTTTCCATATGTTCTTTCTTCGCCGTCTCTGGGGAGAACCCCCTCATTTCTTACTTAATCACTTTACTTCATTGTGAACATTCTTCTGTAGCAACACATGTCAGACGCTTCAGTTCTTTCCCGTTCGGATCTTCCGGCAGTCCACGATTCACTACCATGCAATTCTGTGCTCCAAACGTACATTCTCAGAGATTTCTCGTTGAAATTAAGGCCTATGTTTGATACCAGTGTTCTCTTGGCCAGGAGCGCCCTTCCCTTCTTCTAGCAGAAAAACATTTAGTATGCGAATATTTATTTGCCGTAGTTAATGAGGTTTCCTCGATCATTGATGAGATGTTTTCATTTACCTGACAGCGTATAAATTCACTGAACTGGCCATGTGAGCAAAAATATCCTGACAGTGGTTGTGGTCTTTACCTGACACACTGATAAACGAGTGTCTTCAAAGTTCATCTCTATTAAGATTCATTCTAATCCAGTATGTATACCATACAGTGTGTTAAAATACTGGCCAACAGCCAACTTGCCAGTGAGCATGCAACACAGATCGAACTAACCATCACTCTCATATGGCTAATCCTGCACTTTTGCTGAACAGATAATACCAATTACTGCGAAGTCGGCCGTGACTGCAGGAAACAATCGCCTCATTCCCAAATTCGGTGCTCATTTCTATATTGGGAAGAAAATGCCCGTCCCTTCTGAACTGGAAGTACGTCAGTCAATTGACGTAAAAGTAACAATAGGTAAGTAGGAGAACTTGGGTGTATGATTTTAAATGCGCAGCAAGCAAGAAGCTGAAGTTATTCCTTATTTTCCTTATCTTTTCCCTTTTTTTAAAAAAAAGTAAGTAGAACCATGAACCACGGACCTCGCCGTTGGTGGGGAGGCTTGCGTGCCTCAGCGATACAGATGGCCGTACCGTAGGTGCAACCACAACAGAGGACTATCTGTTGAGAGGCCCGACAAACGTGTGGTTCCTGAAGAGGGGCAGCAGCATTTTCAGTAGTTGCATAGTGAAGTTCAATGGCAGGAGGAACAAGACATTTGGTCAGGTGAATACAAGGTAATAAATACAAAATCAAATAGGGGTAATGGAGGAGTAGGTTTAATAATGAATAAAAAAAAATAGGAGTGCAGGTAAGCTACTACAAACAGCATAGTGAACGCATTATTGTGGCCAATATAGACACGAAGCTCATGCCTACTACAGTGGTAAAAGTTTATATGCCAACTGGGTCTGCAGATTATGAAGAAATTGATGAAAAGTACGATGAGATATAAGAAATTATTCAAATAGTGAAGGGAGACGAAAATTTAATAGTCATGGATGACTGGAATTCGAGAGTAAGAGAAGGGAGAGAAGGAAACATAGTGGGTGAATATGGATTGGGGGAGAGAAATGAAAGAGGAAGCTGTCTGGTAGAATTTTGCACAGAGCATAACTTAATCATACCTAACACTTGGTTCAAGAATCATGAAAGAAGGTTGTATACATGGAAGAATCCTGGAGATATTAGAAGGTATCAGATAGATTATATAATGGTAAGACAGATTTAGGAACCAGGTTTTAAATTGTAAGACATTTCCAGAGGCAGATGTGGACCCTGACCACAATCTATTGGTTATGAACTGTAGATTAAAACTGAAGAAACTGATAAAAGGCGAGAATTAGAGGAGATGGGACCTGCATAAACTAACTAAACCAGAGGTTGTGCAGAGGGAACGGTTGAGGAATGGGGGAAAGAAGTACAGTAGAAGAAGAATGGGTAGCTCTGAGGGATGAAGTAGTAAAGGCGGCAGAGGATCAAGTAGGTAAAAAGACAAGGACTAGTAGAAATCCTTGGGTAACAGAAGAAATCTTGAATTTAATTGATGAAAGGAGAAAATATAAATACGCAGTAAATGATGCAGGCAAAAAGGAATACAAACGTCTCAAAAATGAGATTGACAGGAAGTGCTAAATGGCTAAGCAGGGATGGCTAGAGGACAAATGTAAGGATGTAGAGGCTTATCTCACTAGGGGTAAGATAGATACTGCCTACAGGAAAGTTACAGAGACCTTTGGAGAAAAGAGACCCACTTGTATGAATATTTAGAGCTCAGATGGAAATCCAGTTCTAAGCAAAGAAGGGAAAGCAGAAATGTGGAAGGAGTATATAGAGGGTCTATATAAGGGCGATGTACTTCAGGACAATATTATAGAAATGGAAGAGAATGTAGATGAAGATGAAATGGGAGATACGATACTGCGTGAAGAGTTTGACAGAGCACTGAAAGACCTGAGTCGAAACAAGGCCACGGGAGTAGACAACATTCCATTGGAACTACTGACGGCCTTGGGAGAGCCAGTCCTGACAAAACTCTACCATCTGGTGAGCAAGATGTATGAGACAGGCGAAATACCCACAGACTTCAAGAAGAATATAATTATTCCAATCCCAAAGAAAGCAGGTGTTGACAGATGTGAAAATTACCGAACCATCAGTTTAATAAGTCACTGCTGCAAAATACTAACGCGAATTCCTTACAAACGAATGGAAAAACTGGTGGAAGCCGACCTCGGGGAAGATCAGTTTGGACTCCGCAGAAATGTTGGAACACGTGAGGCAATACTGACCCTACGACGTACCTTAGAAAATAGATTAACGAAAGGCAAACCTACGTTTCTAGCATTTGTAGACTTAGAGAAAGCTTTCGACAATGTTGACTGGAATACTCTCTTTCAAATTCTAAAGGAGGCAGGGGTAAAATACAGGGAGCGAAAGGCTATTTACAATTTGTACAGAAGTCGTATGGTAGTTACAAGAGTCGAGGGGCATGAAAGGGAAGCAGCGGTTGAGAAAGGAGTGAGACAGGGTTGTAGCCTGTCTCCGATGTTATTCAATCTGTTTATTGAGCAAACAGTAAAGAAAACAAAAGAAAAATTTGGAGTAGGTATTAAAATCCATGGAGAAGAAATACAAATGTTGAGGTTCGCCGATGACATTGTAATTCTGTCAGAGACAGCAAAGGACTTGGAAGAGCAGTTGAATGGAATGGATAGTGTCTTGGTAGGAGGATATAAGATGAACATCAACAAAAGCAAAACGAGGATAATGGAATGTAGTCTAATTAGTCAGTTGATGCTGAGGGAATTAGATTAGGAAATGAGACACTTAAAGTAGTAAAGGAGTTTTGCTATTTGGGGAGCAAAATAACTGATGATGGTCGAACTAGAGAGGATATAAAATGTAGACTGGCAATGGCAAGGAAAGCGTTTCTGAAGAAGAGAAATTTGTTAACATCGAGTATAGATTTGTGTCAGGAAGTCGTTTCTGAAAGTATTTGTATGGATTGTAGCCATGTATGGAAGTGAAACATGGACGATAAATAGTTTGGACAAGAAGAGAATAGAAGCTTTTGAAATGTGGTACAACAAAAGAATGCTGAAGATTAGATGGGTAGATCACATAACTAATGAGGAGGTATTGAATAGAATTGGGGGGAATAGGAGTTTGTGGCAGAACTTGACAGGAAGAAGGGATGGGTTGGTAGGACATGTGTTGAGGCATCAATGGATCACAAGTTTAGCATTGGAGGGCACGTGGAGGGTTCAAATCGTAGAGGGAGACCAAGAGATGAATACACTAACCAGATTCAGAAGGATGTAGGTTGCATTAAGTACTGGGAGATGAAGAAGCTAGCACAGGATAGAGTAGCATGGAGAGCTGCATCAAACCAGTCTCAGGACTGAAGACAACAACAACAACAACAACAGAAGTAATTAGGCCAACTCAGATGCTTAATGAGAGAAAATACGTAAAAATTTTTACATACTTCTGAAAATGCCAAAATAAATAACAGTAGTCACATCGGTCACAAATCTAAATAGGTCTGATGTGGAAAAATCCTTTACAGGCACTGGAATCATATTTAGGAGGTTGGAGGTTGCAATCTAAGTTTTGTAAATGAGTAGATAGATCTTTTGAAAGAGTATACCCCATTTCGTTCTCTACCCTTCCCCAATGTGAGCTTGTGCTTTGTCTCTAATCCATCGAAGCAAACCCCTCATCTTTTCTTAATCTCCCCTTACAACAAGTTAGGAAATAAAGCTGAAAAGTAGTAGGATATTTGTATATGGAAATGCAAATGATGTCCCATGCGTCTTGACAGAGCGTAGGGGAACGATGAAGGAGGCCCGCTCCGCCGTACTAGTCAAGGTCCTAATGCTAATGGAGATGGTTTGCCGTATATATATATATAAAAAGTGGAGGAACAGAAAATAAACTAGAAACTGCCGATTGAATAGTATGCTGAATAAGTTAAAGAAACGTAGTGTCACACTGCATTCTGTGAGCATTGCTTAGATTCGGTGTATGGAACTAAGGTGAGTATGTATCCTCACAAATACTGAAACTGAGAAACCTCTTGTGCTTGAAGTTTACTAACTGTTGAAAGGACGTGGTGGTACTACTTGGTTTTCAGCTAACAGAAATTGCCTTCCAAGCTTCTGATTGTACAGCAGCCCTAAATTTACACTGTCCTGTGAGACATCAAAAGTGGATACTGTGACGTTCAGTTCCTTGCTTGGTAAGTTAAACCTGTTCCTTTCTTGGTAAGTTAATCAGTGCATTAGGTAGTCCGCAACATATTCTCTTCTAATATTTAATCAGCCCAGAGCATCGGCCCAGTGCAGTTACACCAACAGACAGCATAATATACAAACGGCAGAAGTGTATCTGCCCGACACCAGTCCCCAGTTTTAAAAAGGAGTCTTTCCCCTCCTTGTACATCTGCCAAAACACCAGTTATAGTTGATCCGAATTAAACAATTCGAGAAACTAAATATTTATCTTAATTTATGTTTGTCTACTTTTACCAAATCGATTTCGAAGCTCATTTGACTACTAGTCTCTGCTACCGAACTCACTTGGAACTGGAAGATGAAGACAGTGGAAGAACTCAGATAACACACTTTTGTCTACAGAACTTCATATCTGACCAGCTTCATGGACTCCTTACGTTATACACTTACGTGACAAAAGTCATGGGATACCTCCTGATATCGCGTCGGACATTCTTTGGCAGGCGTAGTGCAGCATCTCGACATGGCATCGACTTAACAGCTCGTTGGAAGTCTCCTGCTAAATGTTGCTGCCCGTCAAACCGTCCATAATTATTAATGGTTTCCCAGTGCAAGATTTTGTACACAAACCTGCCTCTCGATTGTGTCCTATAAATGTCCGATGGGATTCATGTCGAGTGATCTTGGCAGCCATATCATTCGCTCAAAGTGTCCAGAATGTTCTTCAAACCAGTCATGAGCAATTGGTGTTCGATGACATGGCACCGGCCGGGGTGGTCGAGCAGTTCTAGGTGCTTCAGTCTGGAACCGCGCGACCGATACGGTCGCAGGTTCGAATCCCGCCTCGGGCGTGGCTGTGTATGATGTCCTTAGGTTAGTTAGGTTTAACTAGTTCTAAGTTCTAGGCGACTGATGACCTCAGCTGTTAAGTCCCATAGTGCTCAGAGCCATTTTTTTTTTTATGACATGGCGATTTGTCATCCATAAAAATTTAATTGTTGTTTGGGAACATGAAGTCCATGAATGGCAGCAAATGGTCTCCAAATATCCGTACATAACCATTTCCAGTCAATGATCGGTTACAATGGACCAGAGAACCCAGTCCATTCTATGTAAACATGGCCCACACCAGTATGGAGCCCCCACCACCATCTACAATGCCTGTTTAAATCTTGGGCCCATGGCTTCGTGGGGTTGCGACACACTCGCACCCTACCTTCAGCTCTCTCAACTTAAATCGGTACTCATCTGACCGGGAAAGGGTTTTTGCAGTCGTATAGGATTTTACCGTTACAGCTCCTCTCCTCCGCTAGTGACCGTAGGCGGTGTCGTGTTGTTAGCAAAGGCATTCGCGACGGTCATCTGCAGCCATAGCTCATAACGATCAATTCTGACACACTGTTCTAACGGTTACGTTCGTCATACGTCACACATTCATTTCTGCGGCTATGTCACACACCGTTGCTTGTCTGTTAGCACTGACGGGGCTACGAAAACGCCGATGCCCTCGGTCGTTTAGTGAAGGCTGTCCGTCATTGTGTTGCCCGTGGTAAGGGATAATTCCTGATGTGTGGTACACTCGGCACACTCTTGACACTGTGGATCTCGGAATACTGAATTCACTGAGTATTTCCGAAGTGGCATGTCCCGTGCGTCTAGCTCTCAATGACACTCCGCGATCGAAGTCTGTTAATTCTCGTCGTGCGGCCATAAACGATCTGAAAGTTTTTAATCAATCACCTGAGTATATATGATGGATCCGCCAATGCACTGCCCGTTTACACCTTGTGTTGGTGATACTACCACCATCTGTATGTGTAAATATTGCCTTCATCACGTCACTGAATACTTGCTTTCTATTACCAGTGCTCATTGGCATAATAAAAATTCAGCAAAACTCTTTTCGAATTATTTTAGTTCGTTTACTTAACGTTTTACCTGGCATTCCTGCATTCGACGAGATCAATGTGGGTGTAAAATTATGGGAAAATGATTTAGAAATAATAAGGGAAATATTATTGAAAGGGCTAACTGATTTTTTAAGATTACTCTGGAATATATTATCGCAAAATGGAGGGGTTTCCGGCTATCTGACAGCCATAGTAGCTAATGAGGAAAAAATTGAGTAATACGATACCCTTATGAATCCATTAACATAAAATTTATATATGTTCTTATGTCCCTTCTTCATATTATTTCATGTACATCTTCAACGCTGCAGCGACACGTTGGTGGTTCCCCCCATTATTACTGTTGTCCTTGCAGGTCCTCACGATCGTCCAAACATTTATTACGATGAACTTTCATGGACCAATAAACATTCAAACAACTTGTTCTGAATATATTTTCACACACAACCTTTACATAAAACATTCGCAACGTTAATAAAACCTGTCGAGCGTACATACACACATCAAAAAAAGTTTTGCATCACCCCAGTTCCCAGAACTCCGGAAGATAGACGTTGACTGTGGATTTTGTATCAGACACAATCCCTTTGACTGTTCAGAGATGTCACTCAACCCGCCCAAAGATGTAATCAACCATGCATGAGCATTGCCTATTACACGGTGGGGGTCCGACAGCCGATCAGTTCTAGTCATTCCACGAGAAAGGAGGTACACGGCTCGTGTTGTCTGTTGTCCAACCATGCCTAGTCGGTCATTACCGCGGTTCGACCGCGTTGGCATTGTTACTTCGTGTCAGGAAGGGCCGTAAACAAGGGAAGTGCCCAGGCGTCTCAGAGTGAACCAAAGCGGTGTTGTTCGGACATGGACATAGAGAGAGACAGGAACTGTCGACCACTACCTAAGGATTATCTCTCGGAGGAACCCTAACAGCAACGCCACCATGTTGAATAAAACTTTTCGTGCACACACAGGACGTCGTGTTACGACTCAAACTGTGTGCAATAGGCTACATGATGCGCAACTTCACTCAAAACGACCATGGCGAGGTCTGCCTTCGCAACCACGACACCATGCAGCGCGGAACAGATGGGCCCAACAACATGTCGTATAGTGCTCAGGATTGTCATCACGACCTCTTCGCCGATGAGCGTCGCATATGCTTTCATCCAGACAATTGTCGCCAAGGTGTTTAGAGGAAACCCAGTCAAAAAATGTGTGTGAAATCTTATGGGACTTAAGTGCTAAGGTCATCAGTCCCTAAACTTACACACTACTTAACCTAAATTATCCTAAGGACAAACACACACACACCCATGCCCGAGGGAGGACTCGAGCCTCCGCCGGGACCAGCCGCACAGTTCATGACTGCAGCGGCAGAACCCAGTCAGGCTTGAACACCTCAGACACACTGTCCAGCGAGTACAGCAAGGCCGAGGTTCCTTGCTGTTTTGGGGTGGCATTATGTGGGGCCGACGTACGCCGTTGGTGGTCATGGAAGACGCCGTAACGGCTGTACGATACGTGAATGCCACTTCCAACCGATAGTGCAACCATATCGGCAGCATACTGTTCAGGCATTCGTCTTCATGGACGGCAATTCGCGCCCCCATCGTTCACATCTAGTAAATGACTTCCTTCAAGATAACATCGCTCGACTAGTGGCCAGCATGTTCTCGAACATGACTGCGATGGACTGGAAAGGACTGTTTATCGACGTCGTGACCCACCAACCACTCTGAAGGAACTACGCCGAATCGCCGTTGTGGAGTGGGACCATCTGGACCAACAGTGCCTTGATGAACTTGTGGATAGTATGCCACGACAAATACAGGCATCCATCAGTGCAAGAGAACGTGCTACTGGCTATTAGAGGGTTCGGTGTGTACAGCAATCTGGACCACCACCTCTTGCTGTATGGTGGTACAACATGCAATGTGTGGTTTTCATCAGAAATAAAAAGGGCGGAAATGATGTTTATGTTGATCTCTATTCCAATTTTCTGTACAAGTTCCGGAACTCTTGAAACCGAGTTGATGCAAAACTTTTTTTGATTTGTGTGTTTTACACGCGTCTGGTCTCTTTCAGATCTCAACTCAAACAGCTACTAATTAATTAGCGCTTTTGTTGGCGTCGCTGGTTGGGTACACTTCTGCATTTGAGTGCCACAATCAGTATCACTGGCCACGGCCAGCTATTGTTCATTGTTAGAGTAGTCGTGTCAGTGTCTTGTCGTACACAGTATCGTGCGAGCTCGCACACGAAACATTCTCGTAACCGCACGGAGTCCGAGACTGGTTCTTCTTAATTTTCTCTACGTAGTACAGACTCCGACGAAAGCACGAACGTGCAACGCCTTAAGAACCCGGTGGAACATCCACGCCCGACCAAATTATCCCATTACCTGAGGTGAGTATCGTTTGCATTCGCCAACAATTCGTTATCGTTCCGCTCTTAGAGCTTGGCGGCCTTATTAAATAGATTCCTTCTCCGGGTATGCGGACAAACCTAACATACAGACATTTTTATGGAGTTTCTAAATCTTACGTATTTTTGACATTTAAATTAGAGATCTCATCTGTTATAATCTTACTAGCTACTTTTGAAAAGCTCCCTTTTCAAAAATCATTCGGTTTTTCCTTTTATTTATTATAGTTTTCCCTTTCTGACAAAGAGAAAATGTCATTACAAGAGAGAAAACATCCGGGAGCTGAGTCTGGAAATAATGTAAATTGTCTTCATACATACTAGAGCATTTTCAGCACACACGAGGAGAGGACAGAAAAGCACTTCATTAAGCCACTTACTAGTCAAGCTATTTGTTAAATTCTACTACTGCTAGCTATCTTTATCTTCAAAAGTTATTCAGCTTTTATTCCAATGAGTAAAAATCAGTGTTGATATACGTATTTATTGCGTTCCTAAGAACATGTAATTTCGTATCTAATAGTACTACAATATTCATTAATGCATTTGTACATTACGTATTATTTAATGTAAAGCGTTAAAAAGAATGTTTTGATACCTTCAAATAATTTTCACAGTAGCCTAATTGTTATGGTTTTTGGCGCTCAAGATTTGTGTCAATATTTTATCAGGCAGGCTGTGATTAGTGCGACTTCGATACGTTCTTTCCCATTGGAAGTCGTGGAACAGAGTTCAGGGTTGCAGCCTAAAAGAACAAGTGTAATTGTCCTGGACAATTCTCATTACCACTCGTACACAATCACAAACATACCAACCTATTCACAAACATACCTACCTATAAGCTAATAGAATAGGGGGCTCCTTGTGTACCAGCCGCCTACACTTAATATTTACTCCAATCGGGTGCTGCAATCGCAATATACCATGTGCTGTATTCATTATTATATACATTCGTAATTATGTGTTGCCTCCCATAGCGTAGGCAAATTTTTCATTCATACACAGACATATACGTACATTTTGCAGCTATATACCTCTGCAGATTGTTAGGAACTTCTATTTGTTTGCTTCCCTCAGAACAGCTCTTTGTGTCACCTTCTTGTTTTAATATTTGACAGTGAATTCACCTGCAGTGATGTTTTTCAGGATCACGTTTTGTGTCGTGACGTTGCAACTTACCTTGTGGCTTGCTGCTGCTCACTGTGCTGCGTCTAATCCGCTCACGTGTACAGTTATTCCTTTCGGCGTTATAAAAAATCTGAATGTTTAGACATTTTTTTTCTCGCAACATGTGGGAACGTAATTGTGGTACTATTACGCAACACTACAAGAATAAACATTACTACGTTGAACTATGTTGTCTGCTACAAAGGTTGAGAAACTCAACAAAGTGTGGGATTGTTGTGAAACAGCTCTCACTTGATCTTAAACGTTGTTTTGGTCACGTTTTTTCATAATTCGGAATTTTGTTAGTTCCAGAGTAATTGGATGGTTTAAGCGTTCCTTGTTCCCAGTAATTACTAAATGGCTTTTCCGTCTTTCTTCCCCATATACAATAAACATGCAATAAAATAATTGTTACTGCTATGTCGATCTCCAATTATGTGTTCTAATGTTTATTATACTTACATGTAAAATTTTTGGAGATTTCCGTCATTGTTCGGTCGCCATTTGTAAGATTATTATTGGGAAAAAGAATTTGTAGATGATAAGGGAAATATTATTTGTAGATTAAGTTGATTGTTTAAGATTATTCTGGAAAATACCAATATTATCGGATAAAGGAAGGGTTTCGGATATCCCAAAAGCCATCCGGCCGGAGTGACCAAGCGGTTCCAGGCGCTTCGGTCTGCAACCGCGCGACCGCTACGGTCGCAGGTTCGAATCCTGCCTCGGGCATGGACGTGTGTGATGTCCTTAGATTAGTTAGATTTAAGTAGTTTTACGTTCTAGGGGACTGATGACCTCAGACATTAAGTCCCATAGTGCTCAGAACCATTTGAACCATTTCTTGTAGCTACTGAAGAAATAATGGAGCAATAAGATTCCGTTATGAATACATTAACTTAAAATTAAAATGTGTTCTTATGCCCCATCTTCAAATGATTTCTATACTTCAACTCTGCGGTGACACGCCGTTGTTTCTCCCCTATTTTTACTGGTGTCCTTCAGGACCTCACGATTGTCCAAATGTTTATTACGATGTACTTTCATGGACTAATAAATAAATATTCAGACTACTTTTTAAAACCGTCCCAAATATATTTTCGTAAACAATCTTTACGTAACACATTCACAAGGTTAATAATATTTGGAGCGTGTACATTTTTTATTCGCGTCTGGTCTCTTTCAGATCTCATCACAGGCAGACAGCTACTGATTAATTAGTGAGCGGTGGATTGCTTATCAATAATCATTTCTGGCATCTCTGTCATTTATGGTTGTCATAGTATTATCGCTATCTAGCCTCCAGAGAGCGCGTCTATTAATCAACTTAGAAGTTACTACCACATGGGAAACTTTCAGACGGCCGCGGTGGCCGAGCGGTTATAGGCGCTTCAGTTCGGAACCACGCGGCTGCTATGGTCGCAGTTTAGAATCCTGCCTCGGGCATGGATGTGTGTGATGTCCTTAGGTTAGTTAGGTTTACTTAGTTCTAAGTCTAGGGGACTGAGGTCCTCAGATATTAAGTCCCATAGTGCTTAGAGCCATTTGAACCATTTTGAAACATTCCAAAATAACACTGGAGCTGGCCGCCAGGTACTCCCGTTAGCAGCATCACACTTTCGGTGGCGGTCTCCCCAGTTTGATACTTTACTGTACATCCCCGAGAACTGAGCTGTGTAATCCGTACCTCTGTGACTATATGCTTTGCTTTGCAGCACCCTACACAATTGGAGTGTCTCCAGCAGAGGACATCCTACCGACCGTGAAATATCTCACATGTCTCCCCGCCCCCTGCCCACACTTCTGCTACTCAAGAAACGCGTGGTTCCTCTTTTAGTCTTATTCGGTTTGGTACATAGATGACGTACAGGCGAAAACACCTACAGCCCTTCATAGGACTGTTCAGAACGTAATGAAATAGCTCTGCTGCTTAGAACTGAAGTTAGTCGCAATAAGTCTCGATGAGTTTCCTTCGTTCACTGACAGATGATACAGTACAATTTCTCATTTATTTCCGTATATCTCGTCGACTTGGATGGCATGATTTAGTTGGATGCTTCTATCTGATCTTTTTAGCTTCTGTAACACTTGTTTGCGTCATTTGTCGGGAGGCTGGCTTGGGGCATCACTCTCCACTTCTCTATCCTATTCACGTCTTTTTATATCTACACGATAACTGCAACTTGCATCCTTTGCTTGCCTTATCTACCCTAAATTCGCTCTACAATCTTTACATAACTGCCCTCCTTCGCCAAATTGATGAATTCTTAATACGTCAGGTCCTCCATAAATATCTTTCACTCTGTTCCATTCAGTGTTCTCATTAGTTACCTGATCTAAACATACACTCTTCAGCATTCTTCAACAGTACAACATTTTAAAAAATTCTGTTCTCTTGTTCTAATGTTTATATATTTAACTTACACGCAACACTATAAGCAATTAAAGGTAACGATGTAAACGTCGTAGCCCACACCAGAATTAAAATTATTCACTTATCCTTCTTATTCATGTTACAGTTTCACAATTCTTTGTTCATACAGCATCGTGACAAAAATGGCCCACATAATTTAAAAGGCGCGTCGTTATACAATCGCAGCCAAAGCAGATGTATACGAGTCCTCTTCCACTACTGAGTACCAACATTTAGGCTTCTATACTAAAATGAAGACATCAATACTGCCTTTCGTTTCGTATCATTTGAAATCAGTGTAGTTTCGTGAAGCACAGAACATGTCATCTGATGTACACGATACACGTGAGCTTTGACAGAAATGCTATCTCTGTTTCCTCTGTGTAACTAACGGGTGTACACTTTTTTGCCACAAGCTGGAATAATATTTGAACACAGTATTTCTAATGGTTAGCCATCCTACCATTTAATCTGAGACAGGTAACGGCAATTGAAACTGTAGTGCACGTAAAAATATTAACCGAACTCCTTTCAGATATTCTTGGCAAAATGGTAGTGGCATCATGTTCCAGTGAAAATTTGAAAAACATAGGATTAAAATATTTAGAGGTGAAAATTTACTACCTAAAACTTAGTTTCCACATTATTGATTACAACTGTACTGTAGTGTAGCGTATATTTTTGGTCGCGTGGGGTTAGGGCTGGATGCTATAATAACAATAGACTAACAGGGACACGCGATGTAAATCCGTAGCCGTGTTTAAGCAGGGCTCAGACAATACGATACAACTAAAATATCTTCCTACAATAAACAAAATTAAAATCAAAACTTTGCACAAGATAGATAAGCGTATAACAACAGTAAAAATTACAATATATGGCTCTCGACCATTGACATTGACTGTGACGTATATCGGCAGCTCTAAACTTCCCTTTGCAAACTTCAAGATTTTAAACATGGCTGCAGCAGCAACTGTTAAAATTCTTCACAATAAAGGATGACAGCCAAAAACGGTTGCAGGATAGAATTTTTTTATTAAAATTCTTGACCAAGGTTTCTGTACATATAAATATACCTTCATCAGAAGTAAAACTTCTAAAATTACATCATGCACTGGAGAATAATAAAACAATTATGCCAAAAGGCGTCGTCAGTAATTAAAATATCATCTCCATTTGTACAACATGTGTAATGGGCACAGGATCAAAGCGAACAGTTTAACACCGTTACTTCGTCTATGAACTATTGAGACACGAGTGTGAAGGCACTAAGGCACAATCTGCCTTAGTGCCCGTTGTGGTGGGGTCGTCATGTACCCTCTAGGTTGTAGCCCCCTGACAACACAGGGATCGTACTGCCGATACCTGAGCTGCACCCTCCCCACGTCGGCCAAGGAGTAGATGCCCGTCTTCTTGGGGCATCAGGACTCCCGGCAATGGTCATCCTGCCAGGTGGCCCTTGCTGCGGCTGGGTGGCGCCCGTGGGAAGAGCCCCTGGTCGGAGTGGGTGGTATCGGGGCGGACGTTTCGCAGATGAAACGTCAACATGTATCAGGTCGCTCTGCGGCCGAGTCTTTCAAAAGAAAAGGTACCATTTCTAGTTCTGGTTCTCCTGCCCTTTCCCCCTTGGCCACTCCATGGGAGGAGGGACAGGCCCGCCGGCTTGGGGCGAAGTACTTCCCCCACTATTTGGTCTGTTCTCGAACCGATGGGGGGACGTTCGCCACATCCAAGCCCTTGTTCTTTGTTCAGCACATTGAGGACGTCTTCGGGGAAATCGAGGCTCTCAGCAAGATGCGTTCAGGGTCCGTCCTTATCAAGACCACCTCCGCCACACAGTCGGCGGCGCTCCAGGCGTGCGACCGCCTAGGGGACATCCCAGCATCCATTGTCCCACATCTGGCACTAAATAGGACGCAGGGGGTTATTTTTCATCGTGACCTCCTGCTACAATCTGATGAGGAGCTCAGGGCCAACCTGGAGCGCCGAGGCGTGCATTTCGTCCGGCGAGTCCAGCGCGGCCCCAAAGACCGTCGCATCGACACCGGGGCCTTTATCCTCGCCTTCGAGGGGGACGTTCTCCCCGAGAAGGTAAAGGTGATGTGCTACCAGTGTGACGTGCGACCTTACGTCCCGCCTCCTATACGCTGTTTTAGGTGTTTGCGCTTTGGGCACATGTCATCACGGTGTGAGGCTGAGCCCCTTTGTGGCGATTGTGGACGCCCTCTTCGTGAGGAACATACATGCACCCCACCACCTCGGTGCGTTCATTGTCCTGGCGTCCACTCGCCTAGATCCTCAGACTGACCCACATATCAGAAGGAGAAAAAGATACAAGAAATTAAAACTTTGGATCAGCTCTCTTATTCTGAGGCCCGGAAGAAGTACGACCGCCTCCATCCCGTGCCATTGACCACCTCGTTTGCCTCAGTTGTGTCCACTCCTTCCGCGGTATCCTCACCCCTATCCTGTCCCCCCTCCGTCTCCTCTGCCCATCAGGGGGCTCTGCCTCCGCCTCCCAAATCCCTCCCTTCCAAATCCTCCTCCCCCGTGGCCCCCACCCCCTCTGCCCCAGGGGCCACCCTTCCTCCTCCTCCTTCCCCCACGCCACCTGAGAAGCGATCCTCTTCTCAGGCGTCCATCGGGGAAACGTTCCGGACCCCAGCTTCCGAGGTCCGGCGTTCCAAAACGGACCCCACGCGTGAGGACCTCCTTCGGATCCAGCCCACCATCCCTGTGCCTCCTCGGCCTTCCAAGAAGGCTTCCAAGAAGAAGTCTCTATCCCCCTCTCCACCCCGGCGCGTTTCGTCTGACGCTCCATCCGTGAGTCGCTGCTCCCGGCCGTCCTCAGTTTCGCCGGGACGCTCTGCTGCCAGGCGCTACGCCGGCCTTTCGTCGGCAAATGATGCGGCCCGTCCTACACAACCAGGGACAGCGGCCGCAGCTGGCGACGAGTCGATGGAACCGGATCCGCCTCCCGTCGGTTGTAGCGTAGTTCCCTCGCAACCTGGCCCTCCGCGGCCGTCGAGGTGACCAGATCTTCCCCCGTCTCGTTCCCCCAACCTTTTGACTAGCGATGGCGTTCTTTTATTGGAACATAAGAGGTATTCGATCTAATCGGGAGGAATTACAACTGCTCCTCCGCCTGCACTGTCCGCTCGTCCTTGGTCTCCAGGAAACCAAGTTGCGCCCGACTGACCGTATTGCCTTTACCCACTAAAACCTCGGAGCGGTATGACCTTACCTCTGTGGACGGTATCCCAGCTCATGGTGGGGTCATGTTGCTCGATCGGGACGATGTTTATTACCATCCCATCCCATTGACCACCCCACTCCAAGCAATAGCTGTCCGCATTACTCTTTCTGCTTTTACTTTTTCAGTTTGTACCATCTACACTCCACCATCATCTGCTGTTAGTCGGGCTGACATGATGCACCTGATCGTTCAGCTTCCCCCGCCGTTTTTATTGTTTGCCGACTTCAATGCCCATCATCCCCTTTGGGGCTCTCCTGCGTCCTGTCCAAGAGGCTCACTCTTGGCGGATGTCTTCAACCATCTCAATCTTGTCTGCCTCAATACCGGCGCCCCGACTTTCCTTTCGGACTCTACTCATACCTACTCCCACTTGGACCTCTCGATCTGTTCTGCCACTCTTGCCCGTCGGTTCGAGTGGTATGTCCTTTCTGACACCTATTCGAGTGACCACTTCCCCTGTGTCGTTCGTCTCCTGCACCACACCCCATCCCCACGTCCTTCGAGCTGGAACATACTGAAAGCTGACTGGGGACTGTACTCCTCCCTGGCGACCTTTCCGGACCACGGTTTTCCCAGTTGTGACAGTCAGGTCGAATACCTCACGGCTGTTATCATCAATGCTGCCGAACGTTTCATTCCTCGTACTACTTCCTCCTCACGTCGCGTTTCCGTCCCCTGGTGGAACGAGGCTTGTAGGGACGCTATCCGTGCTCGACGACGTGCTTTACGCACCTTTCGCCGCCATCCTACGTTGGCGAATTGTATAGAATACAAACGACTCCGAGCGCAATGCCGTAGAGTCATCGAAGACAGCAAAAAAGCTTGTTGGGCCTCTTTCACCAGCTCCTTTAACAGTTTCACTCCCTCTTCTGTCGTTTGGGGTAGCCTGCGCCGGCTGTCGGGCATTAAGGCCCACTCCTCGGTACCTGGCCTGACCTCAGATAATGAGGTCCTTGTTGATCCTGTGGCTGTCTCCAACGCCTTTGGCCGCTTTTTCGCGGAGGTTTCAAGCTCCGCCCATTACCATCCTGCCTTCCTTCCCAGGAAAGAGGCAGAAGAGGCTCGGCGACCTTCCTTCCACTCGCTGAATCTGGAAACTTACAATGCCCCCTTTACTATGCGGGAACTCGAACGTGCGCTTGCACTATCCCGGTCCTCTGCTCCGGGGCCAGATGCCATTCACGTTCAGATGCTGGCACACCTTTCTCCGGCGGGCAAAAGCTTCCTTCTTCGTACCTACAATCGCGTCTGGACCGAAGGTCAAGTCCCCATGCGTTGGCGTGACGCCGTTGTTGTTCCTATACCCAAACCCGGGAAGGATAGACACCTTCCTTCTAGTTACCGCCCCATTTCTCTTACAAGCTGTGTCTGTAAGGTGATGGAGCGCATGGTTAATGCTCCGTTACTCTGGATTCTTGAATCTCGATGACTACTTACTAATGTCCAATACGGCTTTCGTGGCCGCCGCTCCGCTGTTGACCACCTTGTGACCTTGTCGACATTCATCATGAACAACTTTTTGCGAAGGCGCCAAACGGTAGCCGTGTTCTTCGACTTGGAGAAGGCTTATGATACCTGTTGGAGAGGAGGTATCCTCCGCACTATGCACAGGTGGGGCCTACGCGGTCGCCTGCCCCTTTTTATTGATTCCTTTTTAATGGATCGAAAGTTTAGGGTATGTGTGGGTTCCGTATTGTCCGACGTCTTCCTGCAGGAGAACGGAGTACCTCAGGGCTCCGTCTTGAGCGTAGCCCTTTTTGCCATCGCGATCAATCCAATTATGGATTGCATTCCACCTAATGTCTCAGGCTCTCTCTTTGTCGATGACTTCGCGATCTACTGCAGTGCTCAGAGAACATGCCTCCTGGAGCGCTGCCTTCAGCGTTGTCTAGACAGCCTCTACTCATGGAGCGTGGCAAATGGCTTCCGGTTCTCTGAAGAGAAGACAGTTTGTATCAACTTTTGGCGATGTAAAGCGTTCCTTCCGCCACCCTTACATCCCGGTCCCGTTGTTCTCCCATTCGTGGACACAACTAAGTTTCTAGGGCTCACGTTGGACAGGAAACTGTGTTGGTCTCCACATGTCTCTTATTTGGTGGCCCGTTGTACACGTTCCCTTAATGTCCTAAGAGTTCTTAGCGGTTCATCTTGGGGAGCGGATCGCACTGTCCTGCTTCGCTTGTATCGGTCCATAGTCCGATCGAAGCTGGATTATGGGAGCTTCGTCTACTCGTCTGCTCGGCCATCCCTCTTACGCCGGCTCAACTCCATCCACCATCGGGGGATACGTCTTGCGACCGGAGCCTTCTACACTAGTCCTGTGGAGAGTCTTTATGCTGAAGCTGCCGAGTTACCATTGACCTACCGGCGCGACGTACTGCTGTGTCGGTATGCCTGCCGGCTGTTGTCTATGCCCGACCACCCCTCTTACCAGTCCTTCTTCGCCGATTCTCTCGACCGTCAGTACAGGTTGTATGTGTCTGCCCTGCTGCCCCCCCAGAGTCCGCTTCCGTCGCCTGCTTCGACAATTGGATTTTGCCCTCCCTACCACCTTCAGAGAGGGTGAGCGCCCGACGCCACCTTGGCTCCAGGCTCCGGTTCCTCTTTATCTCGACCTCAGCTCACTCCCGAAGGAGGGTACTCCGGCTGCAGTGTATTGCTCACGGTTTGTCGAACTTCGTGCTCGACTTGCCGGTCACACCTTTATTTACACCGATGGCTCCAAAACTGACGATGGTGTCGGCTGTGCCTTTGTCGTCGGGGCCGCCACCTTTAAATACCGGCTCCTATACCAATGTTCCAGCTTTACGGCCGAGCTTTTTGCTCTCCATCAGGCCGTTCAGTATGCCCGCCGCCACCGCCATTCATCGTATGTACTCTGCTCTGACTCAGTCAGTGCTCTTCAGAGCCTTGGAGCTCCCTATCCGGTCCATCCCTTGATTCAACGGATACAGCAGTCCCTCCAGTCTTTCGCTAATAATTGTGGTTCTGTCAGCTTTCTGTGGGTTCCTGGACATGTAGGAGTGCCTGGGAATGAGGCTGCGGATGCTGCAGCCAAGGCTGCAGTCCTCCTGCCTCGGCCAGCCTCCCATTGTGTCCCGTCATCTGACGTTCGTGGTGATGTATGTAAGAAGCTTGTGTCGTTGTGGTGGGATGCTTGGTCATCCCTCCAAGGAAACAAGCTCCGGGCTGTAAAACCGCTCCCAACTGCTTGGACAACCTCCTCCCGACCATCTCGGCGCGAGGAGGTCCTTCTGACCAGGTTGCGGATTGGGCATTGCCGGTTTAGCCACCGCTACCTGCTCTCCGGTGATCCAGCCCCGCAGTGCCCTTGTGGTCAGGCATTAACAGTGCGCCATGTTTTATTGTCGTGTCCCCGTTTTAGTCAATTTCGTGTTATCCTGTCTCTGCCATCTACTTTACCGGATGTTTTAGCTGATGACGCTCGAGCAGCTGCTCGTATTCTGCGTTTTATAACTTTAACTGGCTAGTCCAAAGACATTTAACCTTTTTACTTATTTTATCTGCATCTTTGTCAGGTACTTCTGGTGTCCCCCCATCCCCTTGAGTTCTAGCAGATTCCATTTGCTCTAACACCAGTGACTGGGCGCTAATGACCTCAGCAGTTGAGCGCCCTGAACCCCTACCAAAAAAAAATCCTAGCCTTCTCCTCCTCCTAGCCTTCTCCTCCTCCTAGCCTTCTCCTCCTCCTAGCCTTCTCCTCCTCCTAGCCTTCTCCTCCTCCTAGCCTTCTCCTCCTCCTAGCCTTCTCCTCCTCCTAGCCTTCTCCTCCTCCTAGCCTTCTCCTCCTCCTAGCCTTCTCCTCCTCCTAGCCTACTCCTCCTCCTAGCCTTCTCCTCCTCCTAGCCTTCTCCTCCTCCTAGCCTTCTCCTCCTCCTAGCCTTCTCCTCCTCCTAGCCTTCTCCTCCTCCTAGCCTTCTCCTCCTCCTAGCCTTCTCCTCCTCCTAGCCTTCTCCTCCTCCTAGCCTTCTCCTCCTCCTAGCCTTCTCCTCCTCCTAGCCTTCTCCTCCTCCTAGCCTTCTCCTCCTCCTAGCCTTCTCCTCCTCCTAGCCTTCTCCTCCTCCTAGCCTTCTCCTCCTCCTAGCCTTCTCCTCCTCCTAGCCTTCTCCTCCTCCTAGCCTTCTCCTCCTCCTAGCCTTCTCCTCCTCCTAGCCTTCTCCTCCTCCTAGCCTTCTCCTCCTCCTAGCCTTCTCCTCCTCCTAGCCTTCTCCTCCTCCTAGCCTTCTCCTCCTCCTAGCCTTCTCCTCCTCCTAGCCTTCTCCTCCTCCTAGCCTTCTCCTCCTCCTAGCCTTCTCCTCCTCCTAGCCTTCTCCTCCTCCTAGCCTTCTCCTCCTCCTAGCCTTCTCCTCCTCCTAGCCTTCTCCTCCTCCCAGCCTTCTCCTCCTCCCAGCCTTCTCCTCCTCCTAGCCTTCTCCTCCTCCTAGCCTTCTCCTTGCCTCCTCCTCCTCCTAGCCCTCTTCTCCTCCTCCCTCTTCCTCCTTGCTTCCCTCCTCCTCCTTGCCTTCCTCCCTGTGCATGTCTGAAGGTGGACCCACGCGTTTGCACGCGTAGCCGGTGGCAGGGTAACGCGTAATTCCCCGCCCTGGGTAGACAAGTATGGCACACACGTACCCTCTGGTAAAGGTCAGGCCCAGGGAGGGATGATTGCCTGAACTGACACCTTCCGACCATGCCAATTGTTCCCTCCGTCCATTTCTGGGGAGGTGTGACCTGAGGTGTAAACATTCATCTAAGGTGGGAGTGCCCTGTGAGAGGGCTCCCACAAGGAAGGAGCGCGCCATCAGAGACGCTGGCAATCATAGGGGATTCCTCCGCAATGGATTTCTCTTCTTCTCTCGACTTCTGCCCAAAAACGGAAACTTGACGAGCCACCAGTGACAAAAGGGCTACCGCCTGCCCCACAGTTCCTCGTAGTTTCTCGTTCTGAGGACAGAAATGATTTTTCCTGTCAAACCTTTCGTTATCCAGAAGGGCGTAGATGCCATAGCCGGATCTGTCAAGTTTTGTACCACGTGGCGTAACAGTACCTTGTTACTAGAAACTGAGAGCGCCTTTCATGCACAAAAACTGCTTTGGGCCACACTCCTGTACACGTTCCCTGTCCGGGTGAAGGCTCACCGCACTTTGAATTCGTCTCGTGGTGTGGTATATACTAGATCACTCGACGGATTGACTGACGAGGAGATTCAGTCTTTCCTCACTGAGCAAGGCGTGACGGCTGTCCATAGGGTCATGAAAAAGGTCAACAATGACCTTGTACCGGCCCGGACACTTTCCTTGACCATTGATAGTGTTCAGCTACCGTCGCGCATCAAAGCGGGCTACGAGGTTATTTCTGTTCACCCCTATGTCCCGACACCTACGCGCTGCTACCAGTGACAACGTTTTAATCACACTTGCCAGTCTTGTTCCAATGTAGCTAAATGTGCCACTTGTGGCAGGGATGCCCATGAGGGTGACTGTCCACCTCCGTCTCCTCGTTGTGTCAACTGTCAGGGTGACCATGCAGCGTCCTCCCGCGACTGTCCCATCTACAAGGAAGAACGCTGTATACAGGATATTCGGGTGAAAGAGAAAGTGTCCACCTCGGCTGCTCACAAGCTATTTGCTAGTAGGAAGCCCACGCTGCTCCCAGCGTGGAAATACAGTACTGTCCTCACCTCTCCTCGGACTACTAGGGAGATGGCGACGCAGTCATGCGATTTGACCTTTAGCACTACGGTCGTCCGTTCGGCCAGTGCTAAGATCGCCCGGTCGACGTCTCCTCTTCCTCCAGTCACCCCTCAGACACAAGCACCTTCATCAGCTTCTGCTAAGACGAAGACCCAGAAGTCAGATGCACGGGCCTTCAAGAAGGAACCGTCCTGCGCAGACTTCCTACGTACTTCGAACTCCCAGCCATCGACCAGTACTTCCACTAAACGACCTTCCAAGAAGGCTCATAGGAAGCCCAGTTCTCCTTCTCCGCCACGGCGCATATCTTCTCATGCGCCACCCAGCGGTTGCCCCCCCAGGCCGTCATCCGATTCGCCTGGCCGCACCGCTGGTAGCCGAACATCTGGCCGTTCACCGGCGGGGGAAGCTTCCCCTCCCGGCCATCTTAACAAGATGGCCGATGAACCTATAGAATAAGATGGCCGATGAACCTATAGAACCAATGGACGATGACTGTCTGCCTACTGATAGCGGCGGCAGTGCTCGCTCGAAGCCAGGCCCTCAGCGGCCTTCGAGGTGACCTCTTCTTGCATCTTCTTTTTCTTTTCCTTCTCATGATGGCACTTATTCACTGGAATATTCGCAGCATTCGCTCCAACCGAGAGGAAGTTGCTGCTCCGCTTGCACCGTCCGCTCGTCGTAGCCCTCTAGGAAACGAAGCTACGCCCATGCGATCAAATTGCCTTGGCACACTACACCTCTGTGCGTTTTGACCTACCCCCTGTGGCAGATATTCCGGCTCATGGAGGGGTTATGTTGCTGGTCCAGGTTGATATTTACTACGATCCCACCACATTGCACACCGGCCTGCAGGCAGTTGCCATCCGAATTACTCTCCCCACTTTTACATTTTCCATTTGTACCGTTTACACTCCATCGTCGTCTGCCGTTACCAGGGCAGACATGATGCAAATTACTGCTCAGCTACCTGCACCATTTTTAACTGGAGACTTCAATGCCCACTATCCCCTTTGGGGCTCTCCAGCATCCTGCCCGAGGGGCTCCCTGTTAGCAGACCTTTTCAACCACCTCAATCTTGTCTGCCTCAATACTGGCGCCCCTACTTTTCTTTCGGACACATCTCACACCGATTCCCATTTAGACCTCTCTATATGTACTACCCAACTTGCACGCCGGTTTGAGTGGTATACACTTTCTGATACATATTCGAGCGACCACTTCCCGTGTGTTGTCCATCTCCTGCACCATACCCCCTCTCCGTGCTCAACTAGTTGAAACATCTCCAAAGCAGACTGGGGGCTCTTTTCTTCCAGGGAGACCTTTCAGGATCAAACCTTCACAAGCTGCGATAGTCAGGTCGCACACCTCCAGGAAGTCATTCTCACTGCTGCTGAATATTCCATCCCTCAGACTACTTCTTCACCACATCGCGTACCGGTCCTCTGGTGGACCGCAGCATGTAGAGACGCTTACGTGCTCGTCGACGTGCTTTACGCACCTTTCAACGCCACCCTACAATGGCGAATTGTATCACTTATAAACGATTACGTGCGCGATGTCGTCTTATTGTTAAAGAAAGCAAGAAATCCAGCTGGGCTGCTTTCACAAGCACCTTCAACAGTTTTACTCCTTCTGTTGTCTGGGGTAGCCTGCGCCGGCTACCTGGCACTAAGGTCCACTCACCAGTTTCTGGCTTGACAGTCGCGAATGACGTCCTTGTGGCCCCTGAGGATGTCTCCAATGCCTTCGGCCGCTTTTTCGCAGAGGTTTCGAGCTCCGCTCATTACCATCCTGCCTTCCTCCCCCGAAAACAGGCAGAGGAGGCTAGGCCACCTAACTTCCGCTCCTCGTATCGTGAAAGTTATAATGCCCCATTCACCATGAGGGAACTCAAAAATGCACTTGCCCGGTCACGGTCGTCCGCTCCAGGGCCTTATTCTATTCATATTCAGATACTGAAGAACCTTTCTCCTGTGGGTAAAGGTTTCCTTCTTCGTACTTATAATTGCATCTGGATTGAGGGACATGTTCCCGCATGCTGGCGCGAGTCTAATTGTTATACCGATTCCTAAATCCGGGAAGGACAAGCACTTGCCTTCCAGTTATCGACCCATCTCGCTTACCAGCTGTGTCTTTAAGGTGATGGAGCGAATGGTTAACTCTCGTTTGGTTTGGCTGCTCGAATCTCGACGCCTACTTACCAATGTACAATTTGGATTTCGTATTCGCCGCTCTGCTGTCGACCATCTGGTTACCTTCCCCCCAGGGGGTCCACAACTCGCTATGCACAGGACCCCGAGCTAATGTGGCCCTCCTTCCTTTCCGGGCTGCATACCTTCCCTTCCCTTTCCGCATCCTTCCCCGTCCCCCATCTTCGCGCCCCCCCCCCCCCCCCCGCCTCACCTCTGGCTCTTTCCTTCCTTTTCTCCCCCTCTGGGAGTATGGTTTGCGCCTACGTCCGGAGACGGACGCTCGAAACTGTTCCAAATTCCTTGCTTTCTACACTTGCAAGTCCTCGTCCTTCCTCTGTCCTTCTCTTTTCCTTCCCTCTTCTCCTTGCCCTTTTCTCTGCTGCGGCGTTTGAGACCCCCTCTTCTTTCCTTTCCCTTTCTCTTTTTTCCTCCCTGTGCGTGTCTGAAGGCCGACCCACGCACTTCCATGCGTAGCCAGTGACGGGGTAACGCGTAATTCCCCGCCCCAGGTAGACAGGTAGGACACGTACGTACCCCCTGGTAACGGCCAGGCCCAGGGAGGGGTGATTACCCGAGCTGATACCTTCCGAAAGTGCCGATTGGTCCCTCCGTCCGTTTGTCGGGAGGTGTGACCTGAGGTGTGAACAATTACCTAAGGCGGGTGAAGGCCCCCACAAGGGAGGAGCGCGCCATCGGAGACGCCGGTAATCATGGGGGATTCTTCTGCAACTGTTTCCTCGCCTTCCACTATGTCTGCTCACAAACGTAAGTTCACTGAGTCTCAGCCACAGACGGTTCTTCCATCGTTGCCACAGTTCCTTGTTGTTTCTCGGTCTGACGAAGGTCACGACTTCTCCACAGTCAACCCTTTCATTATTCAGAAAGGTGTCGACACAATTGCAGGTCCTGTAAAGTCTTGTTCCAGATTACGGAATGGCACCCTGTTGTTAGAAACACACAGTGCCCTCCAGGCTCAAAAATTGCTGCGTACTTCTCTGCTCCACACCTTCCCTGTCCGGGTGGAACCGCACTGTACCTTAAATTCCTCGCGTGGAGTCGTTTATACACGCTCCCTCGATGGATTGCCTGACGAAGAAATTCAGCACTACCTGTCTGACCAGGGCGTAACGGCTGTTCATAGGGTTATGAAAAGGGTTGACACAAACATCATTCCAACCCGCACTGTCTTCTTGACATTTGACAAAGTTCAACTCCCATCCAAAATCAAAGCAGGCTATGAGATAATTTCCGTTCGCCCTTACGTCCCAAACCCTATGTGTTGCTATCGGTGTCAGCGGTTCAATCACACCAGCCAGTCCTGTTCCAATCCAGCCAAATGTGTTACGTGTGGCAAGGATGCCCATGAGGGTGCTTGTCCACCTCCATCCCCTCGCTGCATCAACTTTATGGGTGACCACGCTGCTTCCTCTCGAGATTGCCCCGTTTTTAAGGACGAAAAGCTCATCCAGGAAATAAGAGTGAAGGAAAAGGTGTCGCCCTTTGCTGCTCGAAAATTATTCGCCAGTCGACAGCCCACCGTGCCTCAGACAGGAAAATACAGCACTGTCCTTGCTTCTCCTCGGCCAACAAAGGAGGCGGCCACGCAGGCTTGCGACCTCACCTTTAGTACCACGGTCGTCAGATCGGCCAGCGCAAAGATCGCCCGTTCAACCTCACCACTTTCGCCTGCCCACTCTATGGCTCACCCTTCGTCGGGTTCTGCTAAATCTCGAGCCCAAAAGTCAGACGCCAAGTCTTCGAAAAAAGAGCATACTCGTGAAGAGTTTTTACATACCGCAACTTCACAACCATCGGTTCCTCCTTCATCTAAACATCATACTTCCAAGAAGGCTACGAAGAAACACAGTTCCTCTCCTTCTCCGCCAAGGCGTGTCCCATCTACAGCACCACCTGGCGGAAATCGCCCTCGGCCGTCTTCTGTGTCGCCGAGGCGCACTGCCCCGGCCGATCGCTGGTGGCAGGAACTGCTCCTGAACAACCTATGGATCAGGATCTTCTGCCTTCGACTGAATACAATTCCATGCTGTCGGTCGCAAGCTCTGAGCAATCGTTGAGTTGACAGCACCCTTGGTCACATTCCTCCATTTTCTGTTCACCCTATGTCCATTATCCACTGGAATATCCACGGCATTCGAGCCAATCGGGATGAATTATCGATCCTCTTACGATCCTACTCGCCGGTCATCTTCTGTCTTCAGGAAACAAAGCTGCGTCCCCATGACTGCTTTATTCTCTTTCATTTTCAGTCCGTCCGATATGATCTCCCCTCCGTTGAAGGCACTCCAGCACATGGAGGACTCATGACTCTTCTCCATGCTACTCTCCATTATCACCCAAACCCCTTTAAACAGTTCCTTCCAAGCTATCGCCGTCCGTCTTTCCCTTTCTGGATACACGTTCTCTCTTCGTACGGTATACATTCCATCGTCCACACCAATGACACAAGCTGATCTCCTTCATCTTCTTGGTCAGTTTCCACCCCCCTATTTGCTGGTTGGGGACTTAAATGCCCACCACCCGCTTTGGGGATCTCCACATCCTTGTCCACGTGGCTCACTATTGCTAGACGTCTTCCACCAAGCGGATCTAGTTTGCCTCAACACTGGGGTCCCCACATTATTGTCTGCCTCCACGACAAATTTATCTCATTTGGACCTTGCGGTCGGTACTGTTCTGCTAGCTCGGCGCTTCGAATGGTTCGCCCTTGATGATACACACTCGAGTGACCACTTTCCATGTGTTCTTAGACTGCAGCCTCAACTGCCATATATGCGCTCGCGACGCTGGAAGTTTGACCAAGCCGATTGGACACTTTTTTCGTCTCTAGCGACATTCGATGACCGTCACTTTCCCAGCGTCGACGATGAGGTCACCCATATTACCGACGTTATTCTTACAGCTGCGCAACGTTCAATACCACGCACCTCCGAATTGCCCCGGCGCCCCCCAGTTCCTTGGTGGAACAAGGCATGCCGTGACGCAATACGTGAGCGGCGACGTGCTCTTCGCATTTTCCGTCACCATCCAACTTTGGCCAGCTGTATCCGATATAAGCAGCTCCGTGCGCGATGCCGTCGCGCCATCCGCGATAGCAAGAAGGCAAGCTGGAAATTCTTTATTAGCTCATTTAACACCTTCACTCCCTCCTCGGAAGTTTGGAGTCGGCTTCGACAGTTCTCAGGTGCGCCTAGTTTCTCCCCGGTCTCTGGGTTCACTGTCGCGCATGATACATTAGTGGACCCCGTCGCCATTTCTAACTCATTGGGTCAGCACTTTGCTGAGATTTCGAGCTCTTCAAATTACACGCCAGCGTTTCTCACGAAGAAACGTGCAGCGGAAGTGCGACATCTTGCTCTCTCCTCTCAAAATCACGAAAGCTACAATACTGTTTTCTCCATGCGGGAACTCCAACATGCCCTCTCTTCTTCTCGCTCCTCCGCCCCAGGACCGGATGGTATCCATGTCCAAATGTTGCTGCATTTATCAACCCATAGTCTGCGTTACCTCCTTCGCCTTTATAATCGAATTTGGACCGACAGTACCTTTCCCAGACGATGGCGGGAAGCTATTGTCGTTCCCGTTCCGAAACCTGGCAAGGACAAACATCTCCCCTCTAGCTATCGCCCCATTTCTCTCACGAGTAGTGTCTGTAAGGTTTTGGAGCGTATGGTGAATTACCGTTTAGCTTGGTGGCTGGAATCCCGCAGTCTTTTAACACCGGCCCAATGCGGATTCCGAAAGCATCGTTCTGCAGTTGACCATCTTGTTGCTCTCTCCACTTATATCATGAACAATTTTCTCCGGAAACGCCAAACGGTAGCAACATTTTTTGATCTGGAGAGAGCATACGATACCTGTTGGAGGACAGGCATCCTCCGCACACTGTTCTCTTGGGGCTTTCGAGGCTGGCTGCCCCTTTTTCTTCGCGAATTTATGGCAGAGCGCACATTTAGGGTGTGGGTGAACACTACTCTCTCCCGTACTTTCTCCCAAGAAAACGGGGTACCCCAGGGCTCCGTGCTGAGTGTTGTACTGTTTGCCATCGCCATAAATCCAATTATGGATTGTCTCCTTCCTGATGTCTCGGGCTCCCTCTTTGTGGACGATTTTGCGATCTACTACAGCTCTCAACGGACCAGCCTTCTCGAAAGACGTCTTCAAGGATGTCTCGATCGCCTCCATTCGTGGAGCATCGAAACCGGCTTCCGTTTCTCACCCAGTAAGACCGTTTGTGTTAATTTTTGGCGACGTAAGGAGTTTCTTCCGCCCTCCTTACATCTAGGTCCTGTCAACCTTCCGTTTTCCGACGTCGCTAAATTCTTGGATCTTATGTTTGACAGAAAACTGTGCTGGTCCTCCCACGTTTCCTATCTTTCGGCTCGCTGTCTGCGTTCCGTTAACACCCTCCGTGTCCTGAAGGGTACCTCCTGGAGAGCGGACCGAGTGGTCCTTCTCCGCCTCTATCGCGCCTTAGTGCGCTCGAAATTGGATTATGGAAGCATAGTCTACTCCTCTGCTCGGCCGTCTATTCTTCGGCGTCTCGACTCTATCCACCACCGTGGATTACGTTTAGTGTCTGGAGCTTTTTACACCAGCCCTGTGGAAGGCCTTTATGCTGAGACTGCTGAACCTCCGCTGTCCAATCGGCGGGCAGTCCATCTGAGTCGTTATGCTAGCCATCTGTCTTCCATGCCTGCTAATCCAGCCCATGACCTTTTTTTCGACGCCTCCTTTGATGTAGGGTATGCTGGCCGCTCCTCCTCCATACTACCCCCGGGAGTCCGCTTCCGTCAACTGCTCCATTCTCTTTCCTTCCGCTTTCCTAACACCTTCTTGACAACTTGGGGTACAGCACCGCCTTGGCTCCGTCCTCGGATCTACTTGCTCCGTGACCTATGTCAATTTCCCAAGGATGGTACCCGTACACTTTCGGCTTCCCGACCAGTGTTCGGTTTATACTGCGGAGCTTTACGCTGTTCTCCTGACTGTCCACTACATCCGCCGCCATCAGCGGATACAGTACGTAATCTGCTCAGATTCTCTCAGCTCTCTCCTCAGTCTCCAAGCTCTTTACCCTGTGCACCCTCTGGTCCACCGGATTCAGGACTGTTTGCGCTTGCTCCACCTGGGGGCGTCTCGGTGGCGTTCCTCTGTCTCCCGGGACACGCTGGTATCTGTGGGAATGAGGCGGCCGATATAGCGGCCAAGGCTGCAGTCTCTCGTCCTCGGCCAGCTATTCAGTCGCTTCCCTTCACCGATCTACGGAGCGGTTTATGTCGCCAAGTTGCTCATTTATGGCATGCGCATTGGTCAACACTTCCCCATAATAAATTGCAGGAAGTGAAAGCCCTTCCTTGCGCTTGGACCTCTTCCTCCCAAACGCGTCGTCGGGAGAAGGTAATTTTAGCTAGACTCCGGATAGGGCACTGTCTTTTTAGCCATCGACATCCTTTAAGCGGTGATCCTCCCCCACTCTGTCCCCACTGCTCTCAGCTGTGGACGGTCGGACACTTTTTAATTGAATGCCCCTATTTTAATCCGTTACGCTCCCGTCTAAAGCTATCGCCTGATCTATCGTCGATTTTAGCAGATGACACGCGCTCAGCCGACCGCGTTCTCCAGTTTATTAGTGACAGTGAAATGACGTCAGTCATTTGAAGTTTTTTTTGGGGACAACCAGCCCCCTTCTGTAGTGGATTTTTAAGCATTCCTTCTGCTTTTAGTTTCTCAAATTTTATGACTTTGTTCCCATTGCTGCTGGTTTTAAATTTCGGTTTTTTCCTGTTTCCTAAGTCACGGGCTGGGCGCTAATGACCATAGAAGTTTTGCGCCCTAAAACCACAAACAAAAAAAAAAATCTGGTTACCTTGTCGACCTTCATTATGGATAACTTCTTGCGGAAGCGTCCGACCGAGGCTGTGTTCTTTGATTTGGAGAAGGCTTACGACACCTGTTGGAGGGCGGGCATTCTCCGCACCGTTCATACGTGGGGCCTTCGCGTTCGCCTCCATCTTTTTATTCGTTCCTTTTTTAATGGATCGACAGTTCAGGGTACGTGTGGGTTCTGTCCTGTCAGACAACTTTCGCCAGGAGAATGGGGTGCCACAGGGGTCAGTTTTGAGCGTCGCTCTCTTCGCCATAGCGATCAATCCAATAATGGATTGAATCCCAGCTGGTGTATTATAATCCCTTTTCGTGGACGATTTTACCATCTATTGCAGCGCGCAGCGTACATGTTTCCTGAAGCGCTGTCTTCAGCGTTCTCTTGACCGTCTTTACTCCTGGAGTGTCGCCAATGGATTCCGTTTTTCTGCGAGAAGACGGTCTGTATTAACTTCTGGCGCTACAAAGAGATTCTCCCACCGTCCTTACGACTCGCTTCCGTTGCTCTCCCATTCGTGGAGACAACAAAATTTTTAGGTCTTACATTAGACAAAAAACTTAGCTGGTCTCCACATGTCATATTTGGCTGCCCGTTGTACCCGTTCTCTAAATGTCCTCCGTGTTCTCAGTGGTATGTAGTGGGGAGCGGATCGAACCGTCCTACTTCGCCTATATCGGTCGATCGTCCGCTCCAAGCTGGATTATGGGAGCTTCGTATACTCCTCTGCACGGCCATCCATCTTACGCCGCCTCAACTCCATACAACATCGGGGTTTACGCCTTGTGATCGGAGCGTTTTATAGTAGTCCCGTCGAGAGTCTTCATGCTGAAGCCGGTGAATTGCCACTCACCTACCGGCGCGATTTACTGCTTTGTCGGTATGCCTGCCGGCTACTGTCAATGCCCGACCACCCATCTTATCGTTCCTTTTTTGACGACTCTCTCGACCGTCAATACGGGTTGTATGTCTCTGCCCTGCTACCCTCTGGAGTTCGCTTTCGTCCCCTCCTTCTACACCTTGATTTTTCACTCCCTGCAACCTTTAGAGTGGGCGAGAGCCACACGCCACCTTGGCTCCAGGCTCAGGTTCGCGTTCACCTTGACCGCAGCTAGCTCCCAAAGGCGGTTACCCCCGGTTCGGTATACCACTCCCGTTTTGTCGAACTTCGTTCAAAGTTCCTTAATATGACCTTCATTTATACAGATGGCTCTAAGACCAATGACGGTTTCGGGTGTTCTTTTATTGTCAGGGCACAAAGTTTCAAATACCGGCTCCATGGCCATTGTTCGGTCTTCACAGCTGAGCTCTTTGCCCTCTACCAGGCTGTTCTTTACATCTGCCGCCACCGACGTTCTGCTTATGTCATCTGCTTCGATTGCCTGAGCGCCATCCAGAGCCTCAGTGATCCGTATCCGGTTCACCCTTTCGTGCACCGGATCCAACGCTCTCTTCAGCGGCTAGTGGACGTCGGTTCTCCGATTAGCTTTGTGGGTTCCTGGCCATGTCGGTATCCCTGGGAACGAAGCTGGAGATGCCGCGGCCAAGGCTGCGGTCCTCCAGCCTCGGACAGCTTCTTGTTGTGTCCCTTCGTCGGATTGTAGCAGGGTAATTTGTCGGCGCATTTTATCGCTGTGGCATGCCGATTGGGCTTCACTTACAGACAACACGCTTCGGGCCTTGAAACCACCTCCCGCGGCTTGGACGTCCTCCTCACGCCCTTCTCGGCGGGAGGAGGTAGTTTTGGTCCGGTTACGAATTGGACACTGCCTGTTCAGCCATCGCCATCTGTTGACGGCTGCGCCGGTGCCTTTCTGCCCATGTGGGCAATTGCTGACGGTCCGCCACATTTTAACGTCCTGTCCGGATTTTAATACACTGCGTCTTGATCTTGGCCTGCCATGTACTCTGGATGCCATTTTAGCGGATGACCCAGGAGCAGCTGCTCGCGTTCTTCGTTTTATCAACTTGACAAACCTGTCTAAGGACATTTGATTATGCTGTTTTTTTAATCCTGTGCCTGTCAATCTGTCTTTTACCGTGTTTTCCCTTTTAGTTGCTGTTTTAAACTTGTGCCTCGCGGTGCATTCCTAACGTAGTCTATGCGCTAATGACCATTTTAGTTGTGCGCCCTAAAACCACAAAAAAAAAAACGGTGACATCGGGTCACTGTCCTCACATTCCTGATTTAGGAAAAGCGAGGCGACAAGTAGCGGCCAATCGCGAGTGAGTGCGCGAGTGCGCGCGCGCAGTCTTGGCATCCAGTTCAAGTGTACGGACTTCGATTGTCTGTCTGTGTTCATCTGCGGGAGGCGCCTTAGGACCGCCAGTTCTTGTACCCATGCCTTGCTGAGTCGAAATCACGTGTCTGCATTGATCAGATAATTACTTATACGAATTTCCACTCTTTCTTTAGTGATGGAGACCCATCACATGGAAGTTCATGCATTGTCCCATGTCAAGGTACTGTTAAGCCACACCAGACTTTTCCGGCTGATCCAGTATGGCGTGACGACGTCTATGTTCAGCCCATCTACCCTTCACAGTGCGACACGTCTGGCGAGTCTTTGATTTCCCACACTGGCGCGAGATTTTATACATCCCTTACCTCCTTAGACCTAGCTTGTGTTTAACTGAACCCAGCATAGTTAGCACTCGCACTGGAGGGCAGATGACACAATTTATTTGATGTTTCTTGAACAGCCTGCCAATCTTTTAGGACACGACGCCATAATACGGTAGAAAAACCGTCCCCGTGGAGTTATTCATTTCTTCTGGCTGTTCTGGAGCTTTAGTGCAAGCAGGTTCAGATGAATGACACATCTGTTTATCAGAGTACCCATTTTGTACAAACACAGAGCGAAGATGTCTAAGCACTGCTGATAAGTTCCCTGCATCTAAAATAATTCTAGCGCTATGAACGAGAGACCGTAACACACCACTGCCTTGAGATGAGTGATGGGAGCTCTTAGCTCGCAGATATAGGTCAGTGTGAGACGTTCTATGCAACATACTGTTACACAATGAACCATCTTCTTTTCTGCATACCAGGACACCTAGGAAAGGGAGGTCTCCACTTTTCTCCACTTCCATGGTGAAGCAAATGCTGGGATGGAGGGTGTTTAATTGTTCAAGAAATGCAGGAAGCGTTGCTGCTCCGTGTGATCAAACTACAACGTGTCGTCCACACATCTCCACAAATATTTCGGTTTCAACACTGCTGACTGAAGTGATTTTTCCTCGAAATTTTCCTTAAAAAGGTTAGCTACTAAGGGATACAAAAGGCCACCCGCAGCAACACCGCCGGTCTGATCAAAATATTGCTCATTAACTAAAATGTAAGTCGACGTTGGCACATTTTTAATAGATGTAACATGTCCTCCTCCAAGTTGTAATGAATCCACCAAAGGTACTGGTGTGAATACAGAGACCACATCGAAACTTACTAATACGCCAGATGGTTCTAGAAGCAAAGTCTTCAGTCGTATAAAATTATCAGATTTTCGAATCTGGTGGTCACATTTTAGCAGTTTGATTCTTGTACAAGATGGCAAACGATTATAATATAACAGTATCTAAAATTGAAACCAAGATAATGGAATTCCACGGTAAGGAGTATTTAAGATCAAAAATAACAGTTGATTGCAAGGCGCTACACCACATAAACTTTTAAATACCATCAGTATAACGTCTCAAATAGCACACACAATATCAAGCACGCTAAACGCAAAAATTTCAGCAGTTGGTAGGTACTATAAACCGCATTCTCCTGAAGAAAGGTAGAAAAGAGACATTACTATAATTTTATAATTTGAAGGCAATGGCAGTTCTAATACATGGGTGACGGACTTGGAATCTAACTGCCAGTGAAAGGCGGGGGATTGAACCAGCAGAGATGAGACTCTTAACACCTCTAACTGGTTACAAACTCGTAGATCAGATAAAAGTAGTGAATTGAGGAATGAAGTGGGTGTCAAAAGCATACTTCAGAGATTAGGAACTACAGAAAGAAATGGCATCAACAAATTCAAAGGCTGCCAGAAGACTGAATACCTAAAATAATACCCAAAGGTACATCTCAAGGGAAACGGGATGTTGGGCATCCTGAGATGGGATGGAAAAACGACCTGCTACATATTAGAAATTAGAGTAGACGAGGATGCCTAAACCCAAACTGGATCTCATGATGGTGTTTAACAGAAGCATGAATAACAATAAATCACAAATATAGAGCAACAAATGTTCTTATTCACGAAGTTAAGAAGCCTGACCGCCTGGAAAACTAGACTTTTGTACAGGTAGAAAATACTGCAGATGAGTATAATAACTGATTTCATATACTTATTTGACCACTCGCCGTCGCAATGAAAATATCAGCCACCATATCAGCATTGGACTTAGTAGGAAGGTACTTTCCATTACTGTGACTTATGCAACGTTTAAGTTTCACGGACGATTTCTTTGCACGTTTTTGCAAATACGTCGAAAGAACGTGTTCCACATCTACCGGATAAAAGGAAATAGACCTAAAAAATAAAGGAAATGAATATTACCTTTTAAACGGAATTATTAAGTTCTAATCCGAGGGAGGTTCGTGTTTACAATCATTGTTGTGACTGAGAATGCCTCCTCCTGGATATCGGGCAAGGTGTCAGGCTGCAGCCATGTTTTCTTTAAGCTGGCTGTTCGGAACTGTAATCTACCTATGGCAATATGAAAAAGAGACAAAGAAAAGATTAAGAATTCAGTTTAACAAAATTCAAATCCGCCATGAGTATAGAGGACACACCGTTCCAAGGAAGCTATATAATTTGCCCTCAGCAGTCTGACAGCCAAGCAAACCGTAACTGTGGAGAACTTGTTAAAGCCACGTTGTCTCCAGCTGCATCGCAGTTTACACAGTTTTTTCTAGAAACACGTAAGAATTTTCTAGCAAATAAACTGTGATTACCACAGATTGTATGAGGAGGCCAATTCCCCCCTCGTACTGCATTCTGTTCTCAATGCGTTTCATGTTTTATGCATACATGTCACATTACACATTGAACAGGTGGACAAACGCATACATATGACATTATAAATTTGAACAAGTGAACAGATACTTAACTTGCCAGCTCTTTTGTTGATTTTAAGTTACTCCATACTTCGTAATCACGAAACGCAACTGAAATCAATCTCCACATCTTTGCACACATTCATCTGCTCTTTTTGCCGTAGGAGTGGTAACTTTAACCATTTAATCTTGTCAAGAACGATTTTCGTAGTTTACAGGACGATTACATTTGATGAGTTTCATCAAGTAGATTTGCTGTAAGGCCCTGATCAATTATAAGTAAAGAATCAACTGCATACTAGCCAATACGGTGAAACATCTAGCAACGAACCGTCACCAAACATCAAACAGAACAGCAAATCATTTGTTTTTGGTAACTCGGAGCGAAGTTTTATTTAAAAGCAGCAATAAAAGCAGAAGCATGGCAAACAAAATATGTTAATCAAAAATCATGTTATAACATTCAGTTCTGTAAAATGTAAATATTCTTAAGTACCAATTATTGCACAAAATTTAGGCTTAGGAGCAATTTGTTTATTGTCGTTATTATTTTATTTTCTACATAACTAATTTCTGTAGAATCCTCTTTGCAATATTGTACATTGATAACTAAATGATGGTACTGCCACGTTGGTTGATGAATTATTGCTTCAGTCTACCTTGTCCCTCTCAAATATTTTATTACTAAATTTCACGATTACTTACAGTTATTTTAGAAATATCTGTCCCTATCTTCCTGCTTCTCTGTTTTGGAAATAAACGTTGTGTAAACGCATGTTGTGAAAATGCACATAGAAGTACGGTGCCGTACATGTTTCACAAGCTACACTTTTACCCTTCACAAAACACAACGTTTATATTGCTGCTGTATATCTTGTTTCGGCTGATATTCACTTGTTTTCATATGTCTGGCATCAAATTGTAGAAAAACATAGATGTTAAATATTTTCGCACAACACAGTTACGTGTAGAGGAAGTGTGATTTATCAGCTCGCCAGTCTACGTCACAGTAACATATTCTAGTTAATAGAGATTCAGAACCAAGGTGATTACTGTTCAGAGTATCTAGTGTGTTAGTAAAATAATAGTACAACACATCTAGCACTTCTTAAGTCGATGGTGACTTCGGAGAGAACAAAGATGAATCTCGCGATTATTTCTTGTATATCAGTTGTTATATTGTTTCAATTATTATATTCTTTCGAGGATATCAGTAGCATGTCCAAATGTATGTGAAGGTTATCAACATGGAAGTGCGTCGAGCGTTATAATCCACCGATCCAGTAAGAAACAAGTGATAGCTATAACAGATCTACCACAAAGAAAACGCTAACCAACAGTATTTATCAAATGTTGTTAAATTCATCATAAGGCTTGTGTTCCTGGAAATTAAGGACACAAACGAAAAAATTCTCATTATACAAGTAATGGCGATATGGATTAAGAAAAAATTCACGAAAGGTAACTTTTTATACTTGGTGTCCCAGGAAGAGTGGTCAGTATTCAAGGATATGATAGGAACGCTCATCGGAAACAAGAAAACTTCATATTGTCATGTACCCTATTCCAAAATGTTCCAGATACGGAACACATTTAATATTCATTTATTTTTAGGATAGTGTTTCGTTCGTATGTGTCTTAGCTTCCTAACCTTTTTGAAGTTTTATCGTAGCTCAGCCTACCTCGTAGCTTTCAACCTCTTTGCCTGGGATGTCTTTCTGCCATTAAACTGGCCCGTTGAAAGCGCATTTTTCCAAAGTGTGTTGTGAATGAAGTAGTGAGAGATACTAAGAGTGCCTCAGAGAGAGGTATCGCTTATTTGTGTCTGTACAGTCGCTGGCTTAATGCCACATATCTACACTAATGCTGGATGTGCAGATATGGTGTATGCTTCCAGTTTCTGCGTCAGAATGCTCCTCCTACGGTCGAAGAACACCGTCGGTGGTTTCCGTCACGTAGAAATCTTGACCGATGAGTGTTTACTAGAGTTCTCAGCACACTGCGTGAAACAGATGTTTTTTCAAGCTTTCATTTCTCTTCTGAACGTGTAGTTAAACAACTGTGCAGCAAAAGCAAAGACTGGTCGAAGTGGTTGAGCGTAGTCCTACTATTAGCACTTAGCGACTTTCTGCACGTATAATTGTGCCATTAACACGTGTATGGTGTATGATACATGTGGAAAACTTGTGCCCATTTCACATACAGCGTGTTCGCCATTTTCACGTTGGCGACAATGCCATGCAACTTGAATTTCGTCAGTAGTGGATAAATGATGATCGTCATTTGCTTCCATTAACACTATTCACTGATGAAGCCATGTTTACACGAAATCGAGTCAACAACACACGTAATGGTCATGGCGATCGAAGGAACACCGACACGCTACAACGGAGACCAAATTCGAAGTTCGTTACTCGATCAGTGTTTTGTGCAGAATGATCGGTAACATGTTGTTAGGTCCAGTTATTATAGAAGAGCCAATGGCGTAAACGCAGTTACGAACATTTTTTAGAAAATTCGTTTGTTGAACACCTTTAGGACGTTCCTTTGGCCACGCGGACTACAGTGTACTCCTAGCATGCCGAGTCCCTTCACATTTTACCAGACCTGTAAGGGAATAACTCAACAGCACTAACCCTTATCATTAGATTCGCCGTGGTAGTACAATTAACTGGTTACCAACACTGCCAGACCTCACGTCATTTCATTTTTATTTAAACGATTGTGTGGAGTCTGAAGCGTTCAAAGGAAATGAGAATACACGAAATGAAATAAGTGGTCGCATTGTGGACGCAGCTGCTCTCATTAGGGAACGTGCAGACAAGCAAAATAACATGTTCTTACAAGCGTGCACAAGTGAAATTGGCTGGAGATTTCAACTTTTATTGTGAATTATATAACACAAGTCAAGTGACGTGTATGATAGTACTTCGAGATGAGCGTGTTAACAATACGTATATTTCAACTGATAGTTTGTAAAATCCCGTGATATAGTGTTTACTTCCCATTGTACATGTGTAAACCTGATATTGTATTGAACAATAGAGAGTTTAATTGACAAATTACATTAAATGTGTTCTGTCTCGGAAACCATTCGGTGTAGTGCATATGTCCGTACGAAGGTCTTCGCTCCAGCTGATCGTTCCTGTTATATTTCTTAATGCTAACCATCACTCACTGGACGCACTGCACTCACAAATTCTACAAAGGTCTTTTCATTGCCAGTCGCCTCTGTGGCGGTCTTGGAATTGCTGGCTAACGTTACTGAAGCTGTTGCCTTGCGTGAGCGCGAATATCGATCCAGTGTTGCTATTAGAGACCTTCTGCATTTATCTTTGATCGCAGAAGTTAAACTGCCCATTACAATTCCTTTCCTGTCTTTCATCAAAGCCAAATTGAAATGGAAATTTACCTACAGTATAACTCGTTTCGCGCAGAAAGCTATTACGGAAAGAGTTGGAGGCACAGTAACTTTAAAAGTACGTGCAAGGGAGGACACAGCAAGAAAGTGTGAGGAAGTCTGACACATACCAAGTATTTATGAGAGTGGAAACTGTAGCATGCGTGACGCTTCAAGAATAGAACACATTTAAAGAGTGGTTGCGCTACGTTTGCTTGAGAACATTCAAATAATTATGCCAGTAGAAAATAAAGACGGACACTGCTCTCCGATGGAGTACAATGAGTATTCCTTACGGTTCGTACGTTGGCTGCGAAACAGTAATTCCGACAAAAATATTTTATTACTAGAGATTGTTTGAATAGATCAAGTACGACCAAAGCTAATAATTCACAGCCGGCCAGGGTGGCCGAACGGTTCTAGGTGCTACAGTCTGGAAACGCGCGACCGCTACGGTCGTAGGTTCAAATCGTTCCCCGGGCATGGATGTGTGTGATGTCCTTAGGTTAGTTAGGTTTAAGTAGTTCTAAGTTCTAGGCGACTGATGACCTAAGAAGTTAAGTCCCATAGTGCTCAGAGCCATTTGAACCATTTTTGAACAGGGAGCGAAAGACTATTTACAATTTGTATAGACACCAGGTGGCAGTTATAAGAGTCGAGGCACATGAAAGGGAAGCAGTGGTTGGGAAGGGTGTGAGACAGGGTGTTGCCTCTCCCCTATGTTAGTCAATCTGTACATTGAGCAAGCAGTGAAGGAAACAAAAGAAAAATTCGGAGTAGGTATTAAAATCGAAGGGGAAGAAAGAAAAACTTTGAGGTTCGCCGATTACATTGTAATTCTGTCAGAGACAGCAAAGGACTTGGAAGAGCAGTTGAACGGAATGGATAGTGTCTTGAAGGAAGGATATAAGATGAAAATCAACAAAAGCAAAACGAGGATAATGGAATGTAGTCGAATTAAGTCGTGTGATGCTGAGGGAATTAGATTAGGAAATGAGACACTTAAAGTAGTAAAGTAGTTTTGCTATTTGGGGAGCAAAATAATTGATGATGGTCGAAGTAGAAAGGACATAAAATTTAGACTGGCAATGGCAAGGAAAGCTTTTCTGAAGAAGAAAAATTTGTTAACATCGAGTATAGAGTTAAATGTCACGAAGTCGTTCCTAAAAGTATTTGTATGGAGTGTAGCCATGTATGGAAGTGAAACATGGACAATAAATAGTTTGGGCAAGAAGAGAATAGAAGCTTTCGAAATGTGATGCTACAGAAGAATGCTGAAGATTAGCTGGGTAGATCATATAAGTAATGAGGAGGTATTGAATAGGATTGGGGAGAAGAGAAGTTTGTGGCACAACTTGACTAAAAGAAGGGTTCGGTTGGTAAGACATGTTCTGAGAGATTCGAATACATCCAGCAAATAATTGACGACGTAGGTTGCAAGTGCTGCTCCGCCTGAGGCGAAGAGCTTAGCCCAGGAGAGGAATTCGTGGGCTGCCGCTTCAAACTAGTCAGAAGACAGATGGCTAAAAAGAAAAAGAAAAAAAATTTAAAAACAAGACCTGGGGCAAGCTATTTTCATTCAGGCCACCTTGGATACGGAAACTGTAGCGGTCAGTTTAGGTGCGGTATCACAAAGTTCCAGATTACATTTTACCTCCAGCAAAAGTTTTCTCCATGACTTAATATATCGCTCCTAGAAGTTTGCCACTACGACGTTGAAAAAAGCTGTGAAATCCATATGTGGGGATCACTTTCTTTAACTGTGCGCCAAAAAATCCAGCAGGGCAAGGCTACTTGAAGAACACCTTGAATGCTATTTCAATATTAGACCTCGGAGCGACTGTTTTTCTAGGTGCACTCAGAAAATGTATGGACTACTCCGTAGAAAGACGCATAGGAAGTGGAATAGTGAACTCCTCGCGAAGGTGCCAGAGCTCACGATGACACGGGTCGGTACGCGCCCTGAAGGTCGAGCTGTCAAAGTATATCTGGCGCGAAGTGATAAATGAGCAGCGCGGCGCGTTAGGGGGACAGAGTGCTTCATTGACGTAGCGCAGCTGCACGCGATTGGTGAGCGCTAGCGCAGCACATCACACCCTTGCGTTACAGCTGAGGAGCAGGTGCCAGCGCACCGGAATTCCGTGGTATTCGGTTGATATTCCCATGGCTTGTAGGAAGAGCGTATAGAACTGTGGTCTTCAAACCACGGCTCTCATGCGGCCCCAATCTAGTATTCATGCAGCCCGCGGTTATCAGTCGTATTTAATAAATGTACGCGTCTAGCATCTAACAGCCGGGTCAGCTAACATTAGGTCTTTTCAAAGAGTCTATTTTTCTGCTCAGTAAGAAATAAAACTACTTACAGACAAGGTAATATTTTGATATTTGCTTCATTTTAATTGACGTTGGTGGATTTCGCGTTGGTCTCAGCAACATAATGTTAAATAGAGCTGCCACTGCGGGGCAGAGATTGTGAAAGGGACGCCCGTTTTCTTGTTGGTGTTTCAGTGCTGACAGCTCATTGGCGTATGTGCCTCGTGCCGATCCACTGCTACGGTATACACTTCAGACGAAAGTAACTTGGATTCGTGAATCCGCATTATCGAGACAGTCATCTCCAAATGCGTCACATAATTATAGCAATCAATATGAACTGAATTTTCCCATTTTGAGAATACTGAAGGAGTGACCTGTTTTACTTGGCAGAAGCATTCGGCAGCCTACGTAAAATATTTTTTGTAACACAATTGTTTTCGACAGACTTTGCTGTCATCTTCACGTCTTAAAAATCTTTTTATTGTGAGACGTGTTCATTTTCTTTTGGACCTCATGTCATGTGGATAAAGATCAGCATATTATAGGTTTATCATGACTAAAACGTTTAAAAACATAACACACCTTACGCAAATATATATGGTGTCCCATTTATCTCGACCACCCTAAATAACTGTTTGCCCAGATGCAAATTACAAAATGTTTCAAGCAAATGTTCTTTATCCGTCAGAGGGACATCAATTAGCCTGACTTCCTTCGTTTCAGCTTTGTTTTTTACAAAGATATGAATAGCTGTACAACTTCTTTAAATAGCACCCTGTATTTTTTATTCGGTAATTCATTTCCGCTCCTAAAGACCTATTCAGAGTTGTATCACGGTGTATCATTCACTGAAACACAACGTTATTGTTTACACAACACAACATTGACTTTGCGACCGGGATCACAAACTCGTCCATTTGCTGGAGTTGTCAGGAAACAAATGAAAACCAGGTAAAAACATAACACAAAATTGACTGTGACTCTCCTGTACCATAGGCCAGGAGCAGAACATTCAAAGGTGCTCAGATTGGTGACTCTGGATACCGATATACTGGTGCACTCATTGACTGAAAGAATTATTTATTGCTTCCAGTGTTGCATGCTGAAGAGATTTAAAAGCAAGCACGATACTTCCTGCATGTCCTCAGAAGTTGTTGGAATGTCGCGGTCGACAATGTCTTTAATGCATCGCCAAAGAAAAAAGTCCAGAGGATTTAAATCAGGAGACCTAGCAGACGAACTAACTGTTCCTCCTCCACCAATCCATCTGGCAGGATACCTTCGGCTCAGAACACGGCGTGCACGCAGGGCATTATGTGCTGGACGTCTATCATGTTGATACCACATAAGCATTCTGGTTCTTAGCGACACTTCATCCAGAAGAGGAGGAAGAATTCCTCTGAGAAAGTTGGCATACGCTGTGCCGTTTAGATTACCATAGATGAAATGGAAGCCAATAATTATAGTATCAATCATCCCACACCAGACGTTAACTCTCCATTGACTCTGATGTTCCACCTGTCTAAGCCATCGTGGGTTGTCGCTGAACCAATAATGCATGTTCCTTGTATTTACCTGTCCTTTGTCTGAGAAGGAACATTCATCGGTAAATAGAACACTGGAGTAGTAGTTCGTGCAGGCGAGGATTTGCTGCTGTGCCCAATGACAGAACTGTACACGATTCTGGAAATCATTCCCATGCAATCCCTAATGTAGGTGTACATGGTAAGGATGGAACTGGTGAAGTGTAAGATGCAATGTACACTGATTTTAGGAATGGCAATCTCGTGTGATCAAGCTGTCTTGTGCTCACATGAGGATTCATAGCAATGGAAGAGAGAACAGTAACTTCGACAGCTTCATCTGTGCGAGTGCTACGACGATTGCGTTGTCGTGCGTTGAAACTTCCCGTTTCCTGAAACATCGCAAAAAGACGAGAAAACATCCATCGGGAAGGTGGGTTCTTGTCAGGATGTCGCCTTCTGTACAGTTCTGCCGCCGGCGTAGCATTTCGCCTACCTTCAACAACAATAACAACAATAATAAAAATAAATGAACGTTATGTAGATGCAGTTTACAGGAAGGACAGCCCTTCCTGTATGCCTTCTCTACACAACAGTATTTAAGAGGACTAAACTACTGTACTAAATGTACCCGTACATAAAGCAGTATTGCAATTACTGTTCTGCTAACTTACATTCTCGATACATGAGTAGCGTTTCTACCTTCTCTTCGTTGGTATACATTCTACTTACAAAATTCTTCAACTGACGATCGTTGACGGATGTCAGCACGTGGATGTGTTCCATTACCCTGAGTACCTGCACTAAGCTCTGGGAGCGTCAACGTCAATGTTGTGTTATGTAATTAATTTTTAAGATCTGAAGATGGCAGAAAAGTCTATCGAAATCGGTTGTATAAAATAAAATGAATATTTTATGCAAACTAGGGTGTTGAGTGTCTTAAGCATGAAATTAAAGTTAGACTGTTGTAATACGCCTCTATGAATAGAACAAAAATGCCATTCAAGATACTTAATACACTCTGCTGACTGTTTCATATTATGTAATGCAGTTAAACGTAAGTAAAATTACTATTATTAACACCTTCACTGCCAGTCTCGTCAATTGACCAGACACTGAAATTCTGGAAGACTGCCGATCTCAACAAGTGAAGATTTCACAATTTTCCCCGCGTTAAATATGAAGCCACATATACTGACGGGGTTGATCTATCTCCACCCTATTGCGAGGGAGGTATGGTTTCTGAGGCAGCCATTTGTTGTATGAAGTTAACCCGTTGGGGCGGGGGGGGGGGGGGGGGGGGAGGGAGGGGGCAGTGGTTCGTACAGTATGTAGAGGAACGAAGGACACTGCTCCACGTTGTCTTACGGACGGCGAAAGTTTGGGTTAACTGGAACAAGACTTTGTTGACAATGGCGGCGAGGTTGACCATATCGACGGTTCAGATGATGATCCTGACTTTGCGCGGGAAGAACTTTGTCAAACTTGAAGGAAGTGTTTCTCGTTTAGATATCGTACGAGGTTCGTTGAAACGTTGCGTTCTTTTCTGATCACTCCTCATTGCTCTGAATCACGAAACATTTTTTTGATTTACTACAGGCAAGCAGAAAAGCCTGCAAGAAAAGACACTACTTACCAGTGCAGTGGGTGAAAAACAGTGTGCAAGAAGACTTAGTTAAAAAAATATACTACTTGAAAGTAATGTTTAACAATCTATACATGTAACCCAGAAGAAGTAAAGGTAGTTTCAGGCTTGTGTAAAAGGTTAAAATCGCTATTCACTACTGGTCAGTGTCCTCAATAAAAATGTTGAAATCCATAAAAGCCGCCGGTATTCTAACAAACGAGAAGGTTTACGTGGCGGGCAGTCGAAGTTTTAACCCATTAATCATCTCTTCACACAGATAACACACCAACACTTCTTTAGGCAGTTAGAGTGTGACAACTTTAAGGTTGCTGAGGGTGGCAGAAATCAGACACGACAATCGCACGAAGTTTTCCGAATGGTGCTGACTTTAACGATCAGTACTTGGAAATCAGGAGCCAAATTACCGCGCCCTTACTACATAACTTCTCCATTTGGTGCTCACAGCATACTAATTTACGTAGGTTACCAATTAATAGCAAGGTAGTACCTATGCCCCGTGGTGCCGCGTTCCAATTTCAGAACTGTCTGTTGAACAAACATTTTTGACGGCCACTGGTATAGTCCGTCTCAAGATGATTTAAGAGAAGTATTACTCCATGGAGACAGTGGTAACGTTGTTTGCACTTACATACGTATAACAAACGCTATACCTCACTACTACTGTTGGTCAATAAAATTGTAAAACCAAGGAGGACAGAAGATAATGACATTTTACTTAGTGCACGATAACGTATAGTCGTTAGGTTAAATTTCTTGTTGGTTACAAGGTATGGCGAGTGCGACATTTATAGACAGAACTGCCACCTCTAGCTGCAGCATCAGCGCTACGGCGGGCGGGCACACAGTCGAACTGATTTTGGATGAAAAATACGTGGACGTCATCTCTGTGGCAGAGTTGATCATTAGTGGTAGTTGGCAAGTAGTGGATACTCTGGAAACAAATGTAGATGAAATCCTGAGTGCCTTATTGATTATTTTTGTATCCGCATCTCTCGTAGCTTGCTTGACCAAGTTGCAGTGAAGCTGTTCTTGTCGGCATTGTTTCCCAGGAATTTATCTTGTGCCACAGATGGAATGATTGCCTCATGAAAAACTACTTCTACTGACTCATGTTCCCCTCAGCGTTGGGTACAGTCACATACCTGATACTATGGTGTGCTACATCATATTGTGCTCTCCTTGAACACTTGACGAAATGTCTCCCATTCTTCTTTCTTCACTTCATCATCTCACTTACTTGCAATAGATTTTCGCATGTAAATCGGATCATTGCCTTAAAAGACGTGGCTCTAAAAATGCAAACGACACTGTGGAACGATAGACTCGTGCTGATGGATCTGGCCTGTAAGCGCTAGGCTATTCATTTTTTTAAAAAAAGAAAAAAGGTTAACACATGAATTATAAAAAAATTTTCTCTAGTTTTAGTACATAATTATTTTCGTTGTGAAATGTGTAGTAAAGGAGATATTGTCAAAAAAGTGTTTTTCGGCGCTGTTTCTTCCCTATGGCAGCACAAGTGGCAAAGATGGAGCTCGTAGAAATCTATAACAATACCGATTTACAAACTCCCAGAAAACGTTTTGAGCACCATATGACTGCGCCAGCTTGGCTACATCCGAGCAAATGTTTTTAGTGGATGAGAGGTTTGGATAAAATGCTGGCCTGGGCAACCGTCGGACATTGTCTGTATAAAGGTAGGCCGGAACAGCATGTGCGGCATGCGGTCTTCTACGGCACTGTTGGATAATAACGTAACGGAGGTATCAGGGGACATGGTACACCGTTCGGCCACAAGCGTTAGATATTAAGGGCTGCCGACCAAACTACCGGCTACGCGAAACATAGGTGACTGTCTTACGTGCCAGTGCAGGGCCCCTATGATCACAGAGTTCAGCATTGTATATTCTTCTCGGGGCCTCTGTATGTGGGTGCGTCCCAGCATCTTCTTCTGAGAAGCCGACGTAATCCTCTCCAGTGACTAGTGTTGTTGTTGGGCACATAGCTGACAGCGCGCCTGTCTTTGCCAAAGCAACAAGGTTGCCATGCCTACAGTCTGTGGTGCTCCAGATGTTACGCTAGACGAAAATACATTCGCCGGTACAACGATGGGTGCTTTGGCTTTCTCCGGGAGAAGACTGAGGCGAACTGTATCATATAAATTATGGTTCACCTTATTACAATTTACTCTGACGGAAAAAGCACACAATGCCAAGAAGGTGTCGTGCGACACAAGCGAAAGTTGGAAGAAGTGCTTATACATCTGAAATACGATGAATATTAACCTTTCGCGCCAGTCGCTTCAGAGTGGGCTAGTAGTGCCACTATGAGGTAGCAAATCACGTCAGTTTTATGTAACTGGTGCAGTGATCTAAGCGGTAATTACCTCTGAGATTGATTGTGGTTAGTTTATGAGAGTCAAGGGAACAAAGACGCCATTATCTACATCTGAGTTTGAACGATGTCGTGTAATAGGGCTAAGATAAGTTGGATATTCCTTCTGCTATACTGCAGAAAGACTTTGCAGGAATGTAGCCACAGTACGTGATTGATGGCCGCGGTGGTCAAGAGAATGTACGGTCGTGACAAGATCGGGCTCCGTACGGCCACGTGGTACTACCGAGAGGGAAGACAATAGTGTTTGGCGTATGTTTATGGCACATCTTACTGAATCTGAAGCAGCAATTGGAACAGCAGTTGGCATGTCAGTGACACGACGAACTGTTACATATCGGTTACTTGAAGGACAGCTCCGAGGCAGACTTCCTACAGAGTGTATTTCACTGACCCCAAACCACCACCACTTGCGACAACAGTGGAGTTAAGCAACAGCTCACTGGAAGGCAGAGTGGAGATATTTTGTGTTCTCTGATGAAAACTGGTTCTGTCTGTGAGTCAGTGATGACCGTGTGCTGGTTACAAGGAGGCAAGTTGAGCCTGCAACCAACCTGTCTGCGTGCTAGAGACATTGGACTTATACCTGGAGATATGGTCTGGGGCATGATTTCGTATGTCAGCCTGACTGCGAAGTTCAGTTTGGATAATCGACCTGTAGTTCTGCAATTCATAAACAGCCTTCTGGGGGCGCTTTCCAACAGGGTAACACTCGCCCACAAACCGCTGTTCTAAGCCAAGGTTCTCTACGGAGAGTTGAGATGTTGCTTTGGCCTGCTCGGTCACCAATCGGGCATATGTGGGACATCATTGGACGACAACACCAGCGTCATCCGCAAACAGTAATAACCGCCTCTGCAATGACAGACCAAATGCAAAAGGCATGGAACTCTATCTCATAAACTGACTCTTTATAACAAAATGGAGTCCGTTTACATGTTTACATTCAACATACTGGAAGTTATACTAACATTTCACACTTGCAATGGCTTATCTCGCCTCTACTTTAACCTGTGAACTTGCAGTGTTAATCACTTGCGTATGTTACCTAGACAAATGTATTCCCGAAATCTCATTACTCTACATTAATTATTTTTTGATGTAGTGATTTCTTTTTGTAAGTGTAGATATTAAGCTTTGTTTAACATGGTAGGATTTGTTTCCACAGAAATGCTCTGAATACTTACAACTGTCTTTGAACATTAAAGTATCAGTAAACACAATTCTGCAAGGTGTTTCACTCACAGAATACTGGCATAACGTTCGCAATAAAGTTCTGCCTAAGACAATTAATACACTGCCGGGTATTATAAGACGATACTATGGTCTACTCCCACGTCCGGGTTCGATTCCCGGCGGGGTCAGGGATTTTATCTGCCTCGTGATGACTGGGTGTTGTGTGATGTCCTTAGGTTAGTTAGGTTTAAGTAGTTCTAAGTTCTAGGGGACTGATGACCATAGATGTTAAGTCACATAGTGCTCAGAGCCATTTGAACCATTTTTTTTTTAACTGTGGTCTACATCGGTGACTACGAACTGCGTCGAGCGTTGCGCTGCTCAGCCGTAAATAGATCATCGATTGCGGTGGCGTAGCGAAGTTCTGGAATGCGTGACTATGCCGACGCTTCTCATTCGTTGGTGTGGCAGGCAGAGACTATCATTTTCTTTGCATCGTTGCGAGGTGCCAACCCTGTTTTGGCACCCCGTCCTTCGGACACCACTACACGAAGCGTCACTGCACTCTCTGTGTGGATACTTGTATTCCTGAAAACAGCCCATTTCCTTTCTCAAGGTGCGTGACGTTGAAATGCACGACCGAGTGGACGATGTCTCTGTCCTCTCAGGGGCCAGTTGCACGAAGTAAACTCTGAGAAATAAAAAAACCACAAACCAGTAAGGAATATTGCAAATGGGACTTAAATTCATAAATGTGATGTATTTGCAGAGACAAACTATTAAAATTTCAGAAAAGTTGGATGAGTTATTCAGGAGAAAGAGCTTCACAAATTGAGTAAATAAATAACGCGTTTACCCACATCTTGTCCTTGCGCAAGTAGTTATTCGGCTTAGCACTCATTGGCAGAGTTGTTAGATGTGCTCCTTATCACGAAGGGGAACAAAACGGGGTGAAGAATACCGTTGACGTACCACTGTGCTGCAAGGATGTGGCTGATGACAACTAAATGTGTTCTCTATGAAATGATATGGCAACGCAGAAGATTACTCTTGACTGTCGGGCCACATGGCGCATGACAGTCTGGTTGGTATCCCATCAATGTCTGAGGCTTCTCCAGAGACGTCGTCGCTCTGGAATATAATTGACTGCGGTGGAATTGACTCCAGTGATGACTCCCACTTCTAAATGAGCCCCAATGACCACCGAAGACATCTCTAGAGACGGCCAGTGCAGTGGTGATGTACCCACCTGTCGCCCGCCATAAGGTCCGTAAACAAGGAGTGATGGTCTGGGATCCCATTTGTTACCATAGCGAGACACCATTTTTTATCATCCGCGGCATAGTTACAGCACAGCTGTATGCCGATGATATTCTACGCCCCGTTTTGTTACCATTCATGCCAAGCCATCCTGGGATTAAATTTCAGCAAAACAATACCGGTCCGCACACAACGAGAGTTTCTGCTGCTTTTCTTGGGGATTGCCGAATCCTGAAATGGACAAGAAGGTCGCTGGATATCTCTCCGACTGAGAAGGATTGGAGCATTATGGGCGAGGCCCTTCAACCAACTTGGGGTTTGGACGATCTAACGCACCAGTTGGACAGAATTTGGCACTATATGCCTCAGGAGGACCTCAAACAACTGTCAATCAATTTACGGGCTGAATAATTGCTTTCAAAAGTGCCAGAGGTGGACCAATGTGTTACTGACTTGCTCAGTTGTGAAGATTTCTCTCTTGTATAACTCGTCCAGTTTTTACGAAATTGTAATTATTTTTCGCCTGTAGGTGTGCATCACATCCACCGATCTCCTTACCATTTGGATCATTCGTTCGTGATGGGTCATTTCTTGTGTTAAAGTGTAGCTAAGATACAGCATACCATTGAGTATGAGCCTGCTGGACCCCTCTATTCCTTATTTGCACCACAGTCGGAGGATTCAGACCAGAGTTAGCAGCACTAACGGTGGAGGAGAACCACATTCTCTGTATCTCTCAATCCTCCCTCTGTCAACATCCCATAACGTGCTGGTAAACGTTTGTCTTTTTTTTACATCCGACATAACCCAATCTTATCAAGAACCGTCAAACTCAGATTCGATTTATGACTGAGAAACACACTACGCTGTCTCTCTTATACACTAAATGTAGGTGGTGATGCAGTGAGGTACTAATAATTTCATATACAATCATGTAGTACTCTTCACACATTTTTTACCTTCATGGTGGTGTAAATTGTGTGGCCGGTAGTGTAAAATGAGATCTACTAGGATGTTACGGCGTCCGCTGTAAAATTATCCTGCCTCATTGAAAATTCAGAGAAGTCTTTTCAGCAGAAAAGACGGGATCGCCATTGGCGGCCCTCTTCCTCCCCTGGTGGTCAATGTATTTGGAGGACTCCAAAGACAGTGCTGCAGGCAACTATCATTAAAATAATTGTATTTTAAAAGTATGTAGACGAGTTGTGGTCTAATGGAGAGCATAGATTAATAGCCTTACTACATACTGTGCTTCATTCATCAAAGAACTCAGTTCACTATGGAAATAAATATTACTCTCTGGCTTGCTTGTACATTTCGCTTCAGGGAAGGAATGGTGACTCTCCGGGACAGCCATTTTATTACAAGCCAACTCTTACCGATTTGTATTTTCTGTCGCATGTCGTCGAAATCTGAGTGTGTCCTTGAAATGTTTAGATGCAGAGCCGACGCCGTCTCTGATTTGAGTACTTCGCGTAAAGAGGGTCCCCACTAAAAACAGATGTTCAGAAAAAATGGATAAGCTATCTAGAAGATTAAGAGAGCACTGTAAGTTTAAAATAAGAAATCTGGGAGTTGACCAAAAAGAGGGCACATTGTAAACCTCTACTTTTTCTTCCCCTCATTGGCAACGTTTTGTTCACGACAGCTAGAATCCTTCGGGATAATATGCATATATGGATATGTATAGTTCTGGCAATACCGGCCATGACCTTCTTCTGTGCAGATGCACACAAATACCCCGTTGGCAAGAATGTTTTCCACGAGCAATGAGTGTGGTGGGGTAGGACACTGTGAACGTAGAGAGTGTACATACAAGGTGAGAATGTGGGTGTCGCGGGAGGCGTGCGCTGGATGGTCCTTGCAGTCGCACTATCCTCTGTGTCTTCGGTGGCTCAGATAGATAGTGTCTGCCATTTAAGCAGGAGATCACGAGTTCGAGTCCCGGTCGGGGCACACATTTTCACCTGTCCCCGTAGATATATATCAACACCCGTAAGCAGCTGAAGGTATTATCATAATTATAATATCCTTTGGGATAATGTGGTTTTCCGTCGACTGTCGAAAACTGCTGCTTTTTAAGTGATCAGTGAAGAACGATTGCGAGAAAGAGGACTGCATGTGATGAACTCGTAAGTCTATTCAAGAGACTTCTTTGAATGTTAAATAAAGCGGGAAAATTTTGCGGTTGACATGCTAACATTCTCGTAGATTTCGTTTAATACAATGAAGCGCCAAAGAAATGCGTATTCAAATTCAGAAATATGTAAATAGGCAGGGTAAAGCGCTGCGGCCGGTAACGCCTAAATAAGACAACAAGTCTGACGCAATTGTTACATCGGTTACTGATGAAACAGTGTCAGGTTATCAAGATTTGAGTTGTTATAGTCGGCCCACGAGAGATGGGACACACAATCCCCGAGGCAGTGATGAACTGGGGATTTTCCTGTACAACCATTTCACGAGTATACCGTGAACATCAGGAATCCCGTAAAACATTAGATCTCCGACACCGCTGCAGCCGGAAAAAGATCCTGCAAGAACGGAACCAACGACAACCGATAAGACTCGCTCAACGTGACACAAGTGCAAGCCTTCAGATTTCAACGCTGGGCAGAGTGTCAGTGTGCGAACAATTCAACGAAACATGATCGATATGGGCTTTCGGAGCCGAAGGCCCACTCGTGTATCCTTGATGACTGCACGACACAAAGCTTTACGCCTCGCCTGAACCCGCTAATACTTACATTGGACTGTTGATGATTGGAATCATGTTACCTGGTCGGACGAGTCTCGTTTCAAATTGTATCGAGTGGATGGTCGTGTACGTGTATGAAGACAACCTCATGAATCCATGGACCCTGCATGTCAGCAGGAGACTTTTCAAGCGGGTTGAGGCTCTGTAAGGGAGTGGGGCGTGTGACGTTGGGGTAATATGGGACCCCAGATACTCTAAATACGATGCCGACAGGTGTGACGTACGTAAGCATCATGTCTGATCATCTGCATCCATTGCATGGGGGCTTAATTAAATATGATGCAAATATTTTTTTAGTTTTTAGTAGCTGTCTGTCCGATTACGCTGTTTCGTAAACGGTTGGCCCTGACTAGAATTATTACGCAATCTGACTGCAACAAACAATGAAAGAAAATTTTCGTAAACACAGTTAATTAATTAAGTCCCCAGCAACTATAAAACCTACAAAACCAATAAGCACAAGAGTAACTGTTCTGTATGTGGGAGTGTGACTCAACGTACACATCTGGCACGGTTCTTCTCCAACAAGACAAGAATTTTTAAATACCAATTATACTAACGTGATAAAAGAAAATTGGAAAAACTATAATTACGCAAGAAAACCAGAATTCACTCTAATACAAGAACACAAGCCAGATGCTTTGTTGACTGAACCTGTAATGACGCATTATTTCAGACACACAAATAATAAAAGAACATTGTGGTTTTTACCTTCATATATATTGACGAAATGCACTCTGATCATTACAATATCTGCTATCTCTCCCATCAAATAACTGGATAAAACATGGAACAAACACTCCTTACAACAACATCTCGACAAGCCTTGCCCACTAGCACATCTCAACACGAACTGTCTTCTACGAGCTCTGCCCACGCACTGCCTGCTAAGAGTTCTTAACAGGCACTCACTACCACGAGCTCTCTCCTAGCACTGTCTGCTACGGGTTCTTAACAGGCACTGTGGAGGCGGCTTAATAATACTCTTTGGCGCAATCTCTGGCGCAGTGGCTCAGTGTAGCCACCTTTCACCATTCATGTCCATTGTGTATCCGACGGACGCGGGCATTTCCATCTCGACTATGTGACACCCCACCCGTCCGGAACTGCTACCTAGTGGCTCGAGGAAAAATTCTTCTGAGTTTATACACTTTCGTTGGCCACCTATCTCCCCAGATATGAACAGTATTGAGCACATCTGGTATGCCTTGCAACGTGCTGTTCAGAAGAGATTTCCACCCCCTCACACTATTACGGATTTATGGACAGCCCTGCAGGATTCATGGTGTCAATTCCCTCCAGCACTACTTCAGACATCAGGCGACTTCATGCCACGACGTGTTGCGGCACTTCTGCGTGCTGGCGGGGGACATACACGATATTAGGCAGATGTACCAGCTTCTTTGGCTCTTCACTGTAGAACAGGCCACCCACACTGTGGAAGAATACGAAGTCGTCTCTGCACTTTCCTTTTGCCGCCAACCAAGTCTGATATTCTTCAACTTTGTATCTTCACCCGACCATCAATGAAGTAAGAAAGTACTGTGATTTGGCCAAGGAAGCAACTTCGAGGATCACATTATTAAAGAATACGTGGAAATACATATGACCCATCATAATGTATATCAGTTGTATAATGCACACAAAACTTTCACTTAAACGATTTGTTGTGAGCGAAGGTGACAGAGTACGCCAATGGCAAGCCTGAGGATAGCTGAGTTCCACAGTTATACCAGTGACGGCGCTGCACGACAAGTACTGTGCTAAGCGTGTCTCGACGATCTTAATGCATAATCGAGATGTACAAAGGAATATACACAAAGAGCCAAAGAAAGTGGTACACGTGCCTAATATCGTGTAGGAACCCTACGAGCAGGCGGAAGTCACGTAACAAGACGTGGCATGGAATTGACGAATGTATGAAGCAGTACTGGAGGGAATGGCACAATGAATCCTGTAGGTCTGTCCATAAACCCGTAGGAGTACGGAGGAGGGGAGGGGGGGGGGGTGAGGAGGCGGTGGACATCTAAACAGCACGTAGCAAGGCATCCACGATATACTCAATAGTGTTAATGTCTGGGGAATTTGGTGGTCAGCGGAAGTGTTTAACTCGAAGGAGTGTTCCTGTACCCACTCTGTAGCAATTCTCGACGTGTGGTGTGCAGCATTGTCTTGCTGGAATTGCCCAAGTATGTCGGAATGCACAGTGGACATTAATGGATGCAGGTGATCAGACATGGTGCTTACGAACGCGTCACTTGTCAGAGTCGTATCTAGACGTATCGGGCGTCTCATATCACTGTCACTGCATACGTCCCACATCATTATAGACCCTCCACCACCTTGACTAATCCCCTGCTCACTCGTCCGACCAAGCAAGATTCTTCCAGTCATCAACAGTCCAATGGCTGTGCTGATGGGCCAAGTCGAGGAGTAAAGTTTTGTGTCGTGCAGTCATGAAGTGTACACGAGTGGGCCGTCGCCTCCGAAAGCCCACATCGATGATGTTTCGTTAATCTGTTCACACGCTGACACTTGCTGATGGTGCAGCACTGAAATTTGCAGCAATTTGCGGAAGGGTTGCACCACTGTGACGTTCGTCGCGTTCTTGCAAGATCTTATTGTGGTCGCAGCGATGTCAGAGACTTCATGTTTTGCCGGATTCCGGATATTCACGGTACACTTGTGAAATGATCGTAAAGGAAAATCTCCACTCCCTCACTACCTCGGGGATGCTGTGTTCCCATCGCTCGTGCGCCGACTGTAACACCACGTTCTAACTCACTTAAATCTTGGTAACTTGCCATGTCAGCAGCTGTAACCGATCTAATAACTGTGCCAGACACTTGTTGTGTTATACAGGCGTTCCGATCGCACTGCTGTATTTGGCCTGTTTACATACTTTTGTATTTGAACATGCATGCCTATACTAGTTTCTTTGGCGCTGCAGTGTAGTACAATCGTTAAGAAATGATAGGGTCAAAATCAGTGAGATTTGAATTGGCAGTTGTTCGCAGGTAATGCAGAACAGTCTGTGACCCTGTATACAATGATTCGTATGTTAGAATTACGGCTGTATGTGTTCAGTTCACAGCAGTGCAGAGGCTGTGCCTATATAATGTGGATTCAGCAACAACGAATTTGGAGCGAGAATTTGTTGTTTGTCTACTAGTCCTGTCTCAGTTTTCCCAATTATTCTCATCATGCATATGTCCTGACTAAAGTGATATTCGCCATAGACTAGATGAGTTTAGTGTGGGTGGAGGTTTGTGGAGGGATTCAATAGATGGGTGTAGAAGATTCACATTACTGAAGGTAGTCTGGAGAAACTTTTTGTCAACTTGACGTACAGATAGTTATAACTGTCCTCCTGCAACCATCCTGGTGGCAGGATATATTGCAGGCAGAGAAATGCAGCATCTGGACTCACAAGCTAAGTTTCTAGCTCGGTATCTTACAGACCAGATCTAGTGGAGATGAACTGCAGCCCATCGTCGTCCTTCCGCAACTCTTACAGATCTTCTTCACACTGCTCCTTCTCACGAAGACGAGCTACTGACGTAAGAGGCTATGAACCACCTCAGACAATATGCAGTATTATTCAGAACTACCTTTGCTGGTTCAGAGGCATACAGAAAATACACACACATCAGTGGGTATAGCATCTCTCCAAGTTGTTAACACATGTGGCAAGTGTTCTATGCGGGCAATTTTCGTGACGCGGCGAACGTTAATACGTGCGTGCAATTCATTGAAGTTGGTGACACGAACAGTTGGTTAGGTGCGACAACAGCCAGTTCCGAAAATTTTGTTTTATTGGGTTGCCTGTCTGCAGGCGCGAACTAATTCGACGAGACAGTACTGAGTGGATGATTTATCGACATGTTCTGTTGAGTCATTCCCCTACTGCAACTGTACCACGGCACGTATGACGAATCTACAGATACTCTGCCCACTGGTACATGTCTTTCTGCATATGTGTCATAATTCCTGAACAGTTGTTTTCTAAAATTCCAGAGGTACTCACGATAAAGCGTGTGTCATAACCCTTATGGACGTCTATAAGTAACCACATCATTTTTTAGCTTCAGTTAACTCCTCTATTATTGTGAAGGGATTTTTTATCGAGTTTTATTTTTGTATACACTCTATGACCAGAAAAATAATGCACTACGAAGCAATTATACGAATGAGATGGATATCGGTAGGTGTGACGTACATGTAAACACAAATAAATGATTACAGTTTTAGAAAACTTGGACAGTTTATTCAAGAGAGAGAGCTTTACAAATCGAGCAAGTCAGCAGCGGTCTGGTCCACCTATGGCCCATAGACTACTTGAACAGAGATATTGGATGTCTTCAGAAGGGATATCGAGCCAAAATATGTCCCATTGGCGCGTTGGATACTAAAACTACCTCGCTGATTCGAGAGACTTGCTCATAAGGCTCCAAGCGTTCTCAGCTGGGGAGAGATCCGGCGACCTAGCTGGCCAAGGTAGGGTTTGGCAAGCCGAAGACAAGCACCAGAAACTCTAGCCGTGTGCGGGCGATCATTATCTTGTCAGAATGTAAGCAGAAGATGACTTAATGGAAACAAATGGGACGTAAAACATCGACGACTTACAAATGTGCTGTAGGACTAAAAATGGTTCAAATGCCTCTGAGCGCTATGGGACTTAACATCTATGGTCATCAGTCCCCTAGATCGTAGAACTACTTAAACCTAACTAACATGAGGACATCACACACATCCACGCCCGAGGCTGGATTCGAACCTGCGACCGTTGCGGTCACGCGGGTCCAGACTGAAGCGCCTAGAACCGCACGGCCACAACCGGCCGGCAGCTGTAGGATTGCCGCTGATGACAACTGAACGGGTCATGGTGCGAAAAGGAATTGTGCCCAAGACCATCACTCTCGGTTGTCGGGACGTATGGAGGGTGACACGTTGGTACCCCACCGCTGTCCACGGCGTCTCCAGACACCTATTCGATTCAGTTCGAAGGGGGACTCATGACTGAAGACAGTTATACTCCATTCAATGACATCCATGCCAAAGACGTGTCTGGAGATGCCCCCGACAACGGTGGGATCCAATCTGTTTGTCGCCCGCCATACGGCCAGACAACCAGAAGCGATGGTCTGAGGGGCCATTTCTATTCATGCCTGGACCCCTTTGGTTGTCATCCGCGGCACTCTTACAGCCCAGCTGTCTGTCGACGATATTTTACGCCTTGTTTGTTGCCCTTCATTTCTAGCCCCAGTGTTGTGATGACGTAAAAAAATTACCTCTAGTAATAAGAGGTACCCGTCTTTCATATGATTTGGAAGTTCCACAAAATTTCTGTTGCGTTTGTTTCGTGATAAACCTACGAAATATATACAAGAGATCCTCATTGCCGGATGACGGCAGGCTCACGTCCGAAACTAATTATAGGAAACTAAAACGTTCATTAAAATGGCGGAGCTTCTTGCAGGTTTTTTTTTAATTCAGTGACTTTGTGGTAGCAATAAAGCCGATTTCTATTTAGAATTTGACCTAAAAATTTTGCTAAAGATAATTAGCGCCGGCCGGAGTGGCCGTGCGATTCTAGGCGCTACAGTCTGGAACCGAGCGACCGCTACGGTCGCTGGTTCGAATCCTGCCTCGGGCGTGGATGTGTGTGATGTCCTTAGGTTAGTTAGGTTTAATTAGTTCTAAGTTCTAGGCGACTGATGACCTCAGAAGTTAAGTCGCATAGTTCTCAGAGCCATAATTAGCGTGATAGAAAATGCGATCACTACGAAATTGAGAATATTAACAAAAAATGTTTCGTCAAAATGGAGAATCATAAACATTGTATTCAAAATTGAAGTTAGATTCTGTTAGATTGGCGGTCATGACTAGCTCCACCAGAAAGAAAAATCTAGCAGATAGAAGACCTCTTGAAAGCCAAAGACTACACTACTTCGTCAATGCCAGACAAGAGGCGAAAATCTTACTTGCCAACATATGACTAGAAAAGGGATTTCGTAGCTTGTGAATTTTGCTAATAATTACAGTAATCATAATAAAAAGTGCCTAAAGAGAGCTACTGTGGCTCTACGTTACTGAGGCAACCATAAAATTTTGAAGTTAACGATGAAGTGTAATACGTATATGGGGTTTGGTACTTTTAATTTAGTTGCGGTTTGGCTTATACTACGATAACGTAGCTAAGTTCGTGATATCGCTGAAGGCCTTAACCAGTAGGGACATTGAACGTGGAAAGTAAGAGTCTTGTCCAAGTTCCGGTACGCACATGTTTCCACTTTGACGAGGAGTCCCACAGGCGTGAACTCCACTATAGTGAGGAACATTTTTTTCTGCAAACAAATCCAATGCCTTGGCCGAGGCTATTCTTGCAATACCCCTTGTAATGCGCCAAACAGTTTTCGGCCCGAACAAAGCGCGTCACTTGTTTGTACGCCTAAACTAACTATAGATTTTTTATGTGCTCGAAGAATGAAGAGATAATGTTGTTTATATCGTTTTCTTCAGTTTTTGAGTTAAAATATTGTAGCCATGTGACGCTTGATGGTTGGGAAAAGCTGTGTCCTGTCACGTCAGCGTGTTTGCAACGCCCAGCCGACTGCTGAATTGCGCGTGTGGCAAAGATAACAACCACGATGCAGCTAGCCAATACAAACGTTTCCCAGCGACTGCAAAAAAAAAACACTTATTGTTAACGAGAGAATTAGCGTGATATGTTTGTTCGCAGAGAATGGTTCTTGGCTTGTCCTTCGAGAATTTCAGTAGTAGTATTCGAGTATATCCGAGTATCGTTCTAGTAGTGAGCCTCGAGAGAGATTCTCAAGTGTGTGATGAGATCGGCTCACACGTGCGATACATGAACTAGTCTGCAACGGGGCTAGAACTAAAAGGTGTTCAAAGCAGTTATAAGTCATTTGGAAAGGTATTTTGAGGCGATTATCGGCTTGTGTAGGAAATGATTATTTCGCCGATTTTGGTAGAGTGTAGTCTTACCGGGTATGCAATAAGCTACGGGTTATTGGACTGTGAGATTAGTTTCTCCTTGACGTGATTAATGGTGCGTTGTGCTGTTTAATTGCCACGCGATGGTAGGCGAACTGTATTTCAATATTTTTGTGAGATTCTCGATTGGAATGGTGTATGTGACGAGACGTGTTCATGCGAAGTCGGTTATTTGTTTTGTGATTGAGTATTAAAGCACACATTAACGGATAGTAGCGTTGCAGTGTACTATTGTTGTTGAATAGGTATACGCAAGTACTATGGAGTAGTGACTTAGCGATATTTTGATTATGATTTAATGTGTGACTTCGCGTGAGCGCTTCGATATAGTAAATTCCGGAAATCTCGTTGGAGGCACTGAAGTTGAGGTCTGTATTAAAGAGAACAGTCGCCCTACGCGATAGATATTTATTGAGAAACAAAAATAAGTTTATTGAGAACGTGATAGCTTTTCCATTTGGCCCTAAACGAAAAATCAAGAATCATTTACAAGAGAAGACGCTAATTCTCTCTGAAAGAACTCATGGATTGATCGAGTGCTGTGTTTTGAATTTTAAATATTTGTGGGTCGTGGAAGTCAACGTCTGAGGTGGTTCATCTTAATCTGATTATTTAAGTTCATACAGCTGAAAAGTGGCGGTAACACTCAAGTCTTTTGTTTCATTTTTTATTACATTTCCGCTTAGTGGGGTATTGAATAGATAACCAGCAATCGGAAAATAAAACACTGACTTCCACCTATAGTTGATTTAACTGCAGGAAATGATACTGAAAGAGTCAGTAACTGACTTGTCTTGCATCCCCAAAATATTACGAGGGAAAATAATGAGTGGCTTATTTGAAAGCAGACTAAATCAGGAGTATACCTTTTCGGAATAAAGTAAATACGCAAATTTCAAAGAAATTAAAGAAAAGGCATAGTATTTTTAAATGAACGACTTACAACGAAAAGAAAGATAATTAAGGGAAAATTATTTGCATGTTATGGAAAAGTAATTGATTATAAATGAAAAGTTATCCATTTAATTCTGAAAAATGGTTTATTATGATAAAATTTCAATAGTCTACGATATTGTTGTAGCAAGGCACTAGCTGTAGAGGTTATCGTTGATTGACAAAGAGACATAAATAGTATAAAATTATATCTTTGCTATGTGAAAGTATTCTCCAATGTAGGTTGCTGTTACTGATAAAGTAAATACATCATTCCAACTGCCTGTAGACTTTCGCATGTAGAATATTTCTGGTGACTGATACTAGCTTTCGTTGTAGTTTATCTTTCGAACCTAGTGAACCCTGATAGTCAGATGCGTTGTAATTAATATCCAGATTGCTATCATTGGCCCCATTATACCACGAAAAGTGTTATTGTGTCCGTCCTTTAGCACATAGTGATGTATTAGCGAGCGGTAGTGAAATTTATAAAGTGAGAAGTTGAATATAAAACCTTACGTGACGTCGTTGTGTGTTTCAAGTCTCACACATTACGTCGTTGAGAGAAGTCAATATCTTGTCAGGACAACTAATTGTAGTATTACGACAGTGAGCTATATTGGCCGACGTTGCTTTCTACCTACGTATTGCAATGCTGATATAGCTTATTCATACAGTACACCTCCTGCGATTGAAACATAGCACAATGATGTAGTTAGTGGTATCTAAAGGGTGGCCCAGTACACAGTTCTCCGGGAAGTGACAATTATCTATTGAAGAGATCTTGTGACGTGCTTCGGTAGTATTATTGACACAAAGAAGCGGTGATGAGAGTTGTGAGTCGTGTGTCGATACCTCCCAAAGGAAGAGCCTTCATCGTTAATGGTAATTGTAGAAGCGCTCTCTCTCTCTCTCTCTCTCTCTCTCTCTGCCTGTCCCTCGTTCACCTGAAAGGTCCTTAAGACTGCAATCTCATCCACGTCTCACTAATTGATTGCACGATCTGCTTTCAGGTCTAACAAGTCCTTGAATTCATTTTAAAGCAATATGTAAATGAGCGGTTAGTCATTACGGAGAAAGGGGACAGGTTTTTAAAGTGCTTAACAAATGCATGAGGAGGCTATAGAACGCCATGAAAAGAAGACGCTCCGACGCTGACGCCATTGTCTTCTCTACGCCTTACCTTGTGGAGGAGGTCGTTACTTGTGTGAAGCTATTGTGCTCTTGCCTCGTGGACCGAGCACTTCGCATTTCAAATGAGAGGCAAGTGCGCATTACGAATGTACACGTCGGAGTGGGAAAGTGCAGCGTGTTACGTCGGTTACGCTGTGCACTTTTGGCGGCTGAACTCTGGCGTAACGGCCACTTAACTGCTGTTCCTGTATTGCCTTCCATTACATTAGTCTACACTACACAATCTCCCAACAGAGACGCCTTCCTGAATGACGACCTACACGAAAATCAAGAATCATCGCTAGTAAAAGTTAAATGCTCTCCGCCCTACTTCCGGTGAAAGTACGGAAAAATCCTTGGGAAGTGAGCTCAGTGCACATTACTGGCTCACCATATGTAACAAGGAGCAATACACTTTTAGCGCTGCAACCTGGCGTCTGGGAGTTGTTATTGCAAGCTGACGTCGAATACAGGCGGTTGTCACATTAATGTGACTCGACCACTCACTGCTGTTCGTGTACTGAAGTCCATTACAATTCTTTATGCTACACAATCACCCAGCAGAGACGCCTTCCTGAGTGACGACCTATAGAAGTTGTCACCAGACCGCCACCTGGCTTTCAACGACAACAGAGGTCAGTTCATGTGGAACAATAAAACCATACAAAACTACTACAGGCACTATTACAATGGTACCAGTGCGTCGGAAGGGCGTGAATGGCTTCAGTGTGGAAGTCTGGGTTGCCGACGGATCCAGTGGTTGTTCGACGTGTGCAGCGAGCCCTTCGTACATAAATACATCTGCGGACACAGTTTTAAAATTTATCCCCTGTTTTGATAGTATGAAAGGTTGGTTTAGATCCAGTTTTTGCGAAGAGGGCCTGATGGCGGTGCAAACAATCACCGCAACAAATCGTGCTGGAATAAAGAAATTTAAATACACAGCTGAAGGCGTTACCCTGGACCTTCCGTTCAGTCGTGCACTCGCTTGTCACAGGTAAACCTTCGGTCATTCGGAGATCGTTTTAAAGGGCCGAGTCACATGGAGAGATAATGGGTCTGTAAGGAGGATGTTTCACGACCTACTATCGAAATTTTTGAAGGAGTTCGAGGGTTATCTTTTCCACATGTGGTGTAGAATTGTTATGGACAAGCATTGTCCCATTCAGGAACTTCCTCCTGCGCTTGTTCTGTTTGTTGCAATACTGTTCAGCCAGTTTGTGAGTAGCTGTTCTTTATCGAAAAAGAAGCTGAACATCACACTTCCAGTCTTCGGAGCAGACTGCGCTATAACAGGACGAGGGGAGCTAGGAGGTCACCTTTCCACGCCAATCCGTTTAGAGACTGAGTTTGAAGCGTTTTAGCCACGTTCATCCCATGCCACAATATGAGCAATGATACCCGTTCCTTGCTCCGCGTTGTCAACTGATTGGACGGGCTAAGACACAATCTCGTTGTCTCCTGATGGTATGGAAAACGCTCGTGCACCCGCTTTGCAGATACTTCGCCATAATGAAGTTTCTCGTCAGTTATGTGATGCACTGTTCCTTTCCTTATTCAGTCAAATGGTTCAAATGGCTCTGAGCACTATGGGACTCAACTGCTGAGGTCATTAGTCCCCTAGAACTTAGAACTAGTTAAACCTAAATAACCTAAGGACATCACAAACATCCATGCCCGAGGCAGGATTCGAACCTGCGACCGTAGGGGTCTTGCGGTTCCAGACTGCAGCGCCTTTAACCGCACGGCCACTTTGGCCGGCTTATTCAGTCATTCACAGCAATGTCATGTGTGGTGATCCGAAAATTCTTTCATCTGAGCTTCTCCGTAGCAGGAATACCAGCACTGGTGATGACAACGTGTGCCGCCTATTGACGCAATCGGAGTTCTGTGCATCGCGCGAGGCTCTGCTCTCAGTACTCCCCTTTCAACCTGCGTTACATACATCAAATATGCAGCCCTCCTGCACGACCGCTCTTTGCGCCGCTCGGAATGAATTCATCGGGCAACGAACTGAGTCAAGGACTCTTCATAAATGAGGATACTGCTCCTAAAACTGTAACTCCGATTGTGCAACTGGGAATACGAACACCCCATATCTTAGGAAACACATTTATCCATTAAAATTACTTACAACCCCGCTACAGTGAAGATCTCTTTTTCAATTTTGCGTACCTAATGCTAAGAGTTGTCATTTTACACCAGCTCAGCCATCACTCTTGACTAACCAAAGAACAGAGACGACGAAGCGCTCACCATCGCACCACTGTCTGCGCTGATGTAATCGTTGTCTCAGGGAACGATTTTTGTCTGTGGACAAGTCATAGCTGCAAGTATACACAATCATTATGAGGATAGACACTAACTACTGGCCATTAATATTGCTACACCACGAAGATGACGTGCTACAGACACGTAATTTAACCGACAGGAAGAAGATGCTGTGATATGCAAATGATTAGCTTTCCAGAGCATTCACCCAAGGTTGGCACCGGTGGCGACACCTACAACGTGCTGACAGGAGTAAAGCTTCCAACCGATTTCCCATACACAAACAGCAGTTGACCGGCGTTGCCTGGTGAAACGTTGTTCTGATGCCTCGTGTAAGGAGGAGAAATGCGTACCACCACGATTCCGGCTTTGATAAAGGTCGGATTGTAGCCTATGGCGATTGTGGTTTATCGTATCGCGACATTGCTGCTCGCGTTGGTGGAGATACAATGATTGTAAGCAGAATATGGAATCGTTGGGTTCAGGAGGGTCTTACGGAACGCCGTGCTGGTTCCCAACGGCCTCGTATCACTAGCAGTCGAGAAGTCAGGCATCTTATCCGAATGGCTGTAACGGATCGTACAGCCTCGTCTCGATCCCTAACAGATAGGGACGTTTGCAAGACAACAACCATCTGCACGAACAGTTCGACGACGTTTGCAGCAGCATGGACTATCAGCTCGGAGACCATGGCTGTGGTTACCCTCGACGCTGCATCACAGACAGGAGCGCCTGCCATGGTGTACTCAACGACGAATCTGGGAGCACGAATGGCAAAACGTCATTTTTTCGGATGAATCCAGGTTCTGTTTACAGCATCATGATGATCGCATCCGTGTTTGGCGACATCGCGGTGAACGCACATTGGAAGCGTGTATTCGCCATCGCCATACTGGCATATATCGCGGCGTGATGGTATGGGGTGACATTGGTTACACGTCTCGGTCACCTCTTGTTCGCATTGACGGCACTCTGAACAGTGGACGTTAATTACATTTCAGATGTGTTACGACCCGTGGCTCTACCCTTCATTCGGTCGCTGCGAAACCCTGCATTTCAGCAGGATAATGCACGACCGCATGTTGCAGGTCATGTACGGACCTTTCTGGATACAGAAAATGTTCGACTGCTGGCCTGGCCAGCACATTCCACAGATCTCTCAGCAATTGAAAACGTCTGGTCAATGGTGGCCGAGCAACTGGCTCGTCACAATACGCCGGTCACTACTCTTGATGAACTGTGGTATCGAGTTGAAGCTGCATGGACAGCTGTACCTGTACACGCTATCCAAGCTCTGTTTGACTCAATGCCCAGCCGTATCACGGCCGTTATTACGGCCAGAGGTGGTTGTTCTGGGTACTGATTTCTCAGGATCTATGCACCCAAATTGCGTGAAAATGTAATAACATGTCAGTTCTAGTATAACATATTTGTCCAATGAATACCCATTTATCATCTGCATTTCATCTTGGTGTAGCAATTTTATTGTCCAGTAGTGTAGCCCAGTATTTGACAACATCGAGGGTGCAAATGAACTCGACCATACCAGTGCAATATGAAGCCGTGCGTTCGCTCACTGCACGTGCGCGGATGCCTGATGCCGACTCTCGTATTACATATTGTGTAATTTACGACCCGGGTGGTTTTAAGAGGTCCCCACATGTTAAACGCAAAATCCCGTGGTAGAAAGACGCCTGGCGTTAGCTGCTGTTTCGCGATCCGCTTTGCACATTCACAACAGCCCTCCCACGCGGCTGTGAGTCTCGACACGATTGTGGTCTCATTTCCAGTATTTACGGTTGGCGTCACACAGTGCTCTTAACGCTTTTTGTCGCATCTCGGAAGGAGAGCAGGGCAGCTCACGGGAAGCTGCTTAACGGAAGCAAAGGCTTTACCGCAGTGTTGCCAATTATTCATACGTCTCAAGTTGTCCTGCGTGCTAGGCTACTAAGTATTTTAATGCTGTGTGGCATACAGCTGAAACCTGCACATATAGCGGCGCGTACAGTGAGGCCTATGCAGGATGTCGTTAAAAATTTTTTTGTAACTAGAGCTGGAGATGATTCATTCTAAAAAGAAGTTTTGTCCTGAAAGACTTACGCCGCTAAGCATGCAGAAATGTAATGAAATCTCTCGTAAGGTTTTTCATGAATCTGTAGACATAACACAATAAGGAGGAGATTTCAGGGACATATTCTTCAGTTGGTTCCGGTTAGAGTCCAGAAATTTTGTGTCGAACTGAAAACGCTACCTATTTTCGTTTGCTTATGATGAAAGCTTTTGTATATATTTATGAATATCTAATGATTACACACTAGATGACGAGGGGGTAAAAATTGTAGGAACAAGAATATTGTACTTGACGGCTGTAGACACCTCCTATGGACTGCTGAACAATAATCACATGACACAAAGCACATCACTCAAGCCAGAGGAGATATTTATCGAATGAACATTAATACCAAAACACGAAAGTAATGCCGTTAGGAAGAAATAAAAAGTAAAGATAATGCTGAATGGAGAAGTATTAGAACATGCGCAAAATCTTAAATAGCTCGGAATCGGGATAGAAAACCTACTGGAAGAGCTGCACAGAAATTAAAACCAGAATAGCAATGCCGAGAGAAGCATTTTATAAGGAGTGGAGAATCTTACGCAGCAGTATGTACAAACAATTGAGGAAAGCAAAATGTTTTGCATGTAGTGTCCTTAAGGATGGGGCTGAAACGTGGACACTGAGGAAGAAAGACAGACCAAAGCTGGAGGCTTGTTAATAGTGGACATGGCAAAGAATGCAAATTGTAAGATGGATTGATAGAGTGAAAAAGAAAGAGGTACTGAAAAGAGGAGAGCAAAGGCAGTTACTGGATGTAAAAAAAGGAAACGAAACTGGACTGGACGTATACCAATATAGAACGAGGTCTTATAAAAACAGTCTTAGAAGAGTATGTCGAAGGAAAGAGGAGACCGAAGGAGGAAGAGATTGCAGATTCTGGATGATGTGGTGGACGGTTGCTCATACAACAACGTTAAGAAGGAAGAAAAGGATCGCAGTGAGTGGAGACACATACAAGCTTGTAATATACACTGAAGCGCCAAGGGAACTGGCACAGGCATGCGTATTAAAATACTGAGATACGTAAACAGGCGGAACACGGCGCTGAGGTCAGCAACGCCTATACACGGTGAAACGAAATTCACGCACTCGGGCTTAGCAGGGCGACTCCTCACATGCGAGCGATAAGAAAATGTCTCACAAAATTTCGTCCGGCGAGTACACCTGGCAGGAAAAGGACGGTAACGAGTGGCAAGCTGGCAACACTGTAACCATACATATGGTATGTACCTCTGTCAGCAGCCGTTAGTCGTGCTGTACAGTTGGGGCAATGCATAGCTTTGGGTTATCATGCAGGAGGTAGAGGGTTCGATCCTCGGTTGCAACGCATTTCTTTTATTGGCTGATATCATTCTGACATTTCATACTGTAATATACATCATTTCTTAGGTCACATGTATCCTAAATTTACAACATTTTGTAACGCTGAACGTGATATGTGATAAGACAAATAAGAAATAGGACAAATAACTACAAAAACAATATCAATTTCAAGATTCTGAAGATACCACAGTACAATAACATAACACCTACTTGTAATTTATGCAACATGTAATATGAGGGTTCAGATGTCGCACATTAGCAACCAGTGTCAATAATACGTCCATATTAATGACGGCATGACTTCGAAACGTCCCCTTCGGAAAATTATGTATTACTGTGCTGGTAAACCTCTTACGTTATATTTCTTTTTTCAAACAGCTGAGCAAAACTGAACGTACTCAGACATTACTCTCTTTACTTAATCTCATCATCACTACACTGACACTCAATATTTTTAGCGCAACACAATCTGACTTTCAATAATCCCCACAAAGGATGGCCCTGACTTACAAGAACCTATACCTTTCATGAATCACTTACCTCACTAAAATCTTCGTTACTCGAACTACTGCAATAAAGCGAGCGCCAATACTGCCAGCTAAATAAAAGATTCTAACTACTGAAAGCACTAACTACTGATAGGCATAGTTAGCAAATGAAAGATTTTCATAGAGAACAATGTATTTACCTTAATAGTGTTCAAAAGTCATCATATATATATCTCTACCAAGTCATCACATCCATCTTTACAAAAAAATGGTTCAAATGGCTCTGAGCACTATGGGACATAAAATCTGAGGTCAGCAGTCACCTAGAACTTAAAACTACTTAAACCTAACTAAGGACATCACACACATCCATGCCCGAGGCAGGATTCGAACCTGCGACGGTACCGGTCGCGCCGTTCCAGACTGAAGGGCCCAGAACCGCTCGGCCGCTCCGGCCGGCCCATCCTTACAAATTTCTTTTTTCTGGCGGACGCACGTCCAGATAGTCCATTCTCAAAACTCTGACATCTCTCTCTCTCTCTCTCTCTCTCTCTCTCTCTCTCTCTCTCTCTCTCTCCACATCTACCACTGCTGGCCGCTCACCTCCAACTGCGCAACGCTACGCGCTGTTCCCATCCAACTGTCCAACACTACATTAGTGAATATTCCAACAATGCCAACCATCCAGACTGCACACTGCAGTCAGTGATTTCATACAGAGCGTTACGTGGCGTTACCAACATAAAATCCTAAACAGCAGACTTATAACTTTCACGACGGAATACATTGTCCTCAGAACAACAGTGTTTCAAAGTGACCTCCCTGCGCGTCCAAACATTACGCAACCCGCCAGATCATACAGCTTTGGACCCTTCGCAGCAAAGCTAATTCCACAGTAACAAGAGCAGTATGAACACGCGCTACGAATTCTTCCACATCCGTCGGCGGAGTAGAGTACATGATCCCCTTTACGTTTACCCACAGGAAGAAATCCAAGGAATTTAGGTCAGGTGAACGTGGCGACCATAAAACTGGACCTCCACGTCCGAGCTATTTCTCTGGAAACGTTTTTTTCCAAATACTGTCGGACATTAATTACAGAACGTGGAGGTGCACAATCAGGTTGGAACCACATCCTCTCCCGAACATGTAGTGGAACATCTTCCAGCGCATCAGGCAGATAGTTTGAGAGGAATGCATGATACACTCGTGCAGTCAACTGGTCAAGTAACATGTAGGGGCTCAAACACCTGTCGCTCATTATTCTGGCCAAGATTTTGGTACCAAAGCGAACTCGATATCCACGGTCGCGGATGATGTGCGGGTTAACGCCACACCAATGGTGGGCATTGCACATATTGCAGACACTCGCAAGAGGGCTCACGAAGACTTTGTTGGCTTCAAGTTGTTGCTGGAACTATTCACAGAATTGCATCAACTGATGACGATCTGTATGATGCAGGTGTTGCGAGAAAGCATAATGATAGGGGTGCAACCCATGTTCGTGCAGCACGTTAACGACAGTGCATTGCGACACACCCAGCTTCCTTGCTATGCTACTTGTAATTCGCTGAGGTTCTTGATGTTTGACCTCCAGAATAGCTTCCTCAGTAGCTGGAGTAAGGCGAGTCTGTGGACGACCTCAGTCACGTGATGGTGGAAGGAGAGAACCTGACCCCCGAAGGGGCAGCTCCAGACGAAGAAACACATTTTTATCTGGATGGCATCGACAAGAATATCTAGCAGCATATTCACGAGCGGCAAAACCAGCCCTGTTGTCGGATGCACCAAGAACCAGAAGCATATCCACATATTCATTGCTTGTGTATGACATACGTCTGCCACACTGGTTTAGAGCTTTACAGTGAGAAAATTCGATAGGTGTATGCATAAACATTGGAGTCTGTCATAGGCGTGGTACTATTCTCGCAACTAGTCCCTGTCTGTTGGACAACACATATAGCACAAACACCCCATCAGTCCTGTGCGCTGTTCCAGCGAACGTGCATTACCCCTCTGACAGATATCGTTCTGCATGACTTATCCTGACATCGCTAGTTGTGAAACGTTCGGTTTCGAATTAGACTGTTTTCCTAACGGTAACAGACGTGATATTTCCACAATCCCATCGATAGAATAATAATAATGCTTGAGATATGTACTAAACAAAATGCGGTTACCAGACTCAGTGCTGAAAGCCAAAGTTAGTGGGACCATCGTGATAACACATACAAATAGTAACCGAGTTTGGACATTATTCGCAAAGTACGTTGCTAGTCCTACTGGTAACATAAGGCCCTAACGAAATGTAATGGGCCTGAGCGAGGCAAGAATACTAGTTGATACTAATCTGTGGGACCACTGGAGGAGTGTACAAAGAAAACAGGTTTTCCATCTAGTAGATGAAGTGGTACGATTAAATTCACGACCACGACGTCGAAAGGGCTTCTTTCAAAGCTGACTAATCTTCCATTTCTATGATTGTAGTATGTAAGTGCAAATGTTTTCTAGAGGACCCGATGCAATCACTGTTGACATTCAAGCTGTTAGATATCGTACCACCTGGACTATATTTAGCAAATAAAAAGTATATGTCTCAACCCAGCTTCGAACCATTGACTTCCTGCATACTAACCCAAAACTCTACCCACTGTACCAGCTGTACTATGTATCAAAATCTTGTTGACGCAGGTACTACCTTACGTGTGGTTACAGTGTTGCCAGATTGCCTCTGTTAAACGTCCTTTTCTGCCGGATGTACTCGCCAGACGAAATTTTGTGATAGACATAATTTTTTTATCTCTGAGATTGAGGAGTCGCGCAGCGAAGTCCGAGAGCCTGAATTTCGCTTCACCCTGTACAAAACAAGTGTCTGGGGCAATTGTTAGATCGGCTACTAATGCTACAGTAGCAGGTTATCTAGATTTGAGTTTGAACGCGGTATTATAGTCGGTGCTCGACAGATGGGACACATCTCCGAGGCAGCGATGAAATGGGGATTTTCCCGCACGACCATTTATCGAGTGTACCGTTTTAACGGTAACACTAGTCGTCTTACAAAACGACAATCGATGCTAACGTTACACCTCCGCGAAGAATTTCTGAGAAAGTTGACAGTGAGATAACCTAAAGGAAACAGAATAATCAAACTGGTATTCGTTTCCGAAACACTCCAGCAGAGTACAACCAATAGTAAACGGTGGGTCAGGAACAGACGTTGTCCCAGCACAAAAGCAAGTTGTAACACTGTATATTAAAACCGATCGCCAGCCTAATTGGCCATTCTTGTGTCAAGCAAAATGATACAGCAGAGGGCAGTGCTAATGCTAACATAACCCTCCTTGACACACACACACACACACACACACACACACACACACACACACACACACACTAAACTCTTTCCTTACATCTATTCACGCTACAACACAGCAACCTACAACCTTGCAGATAAATGTGTTACTAACTAATAAGTCAGACAAAAAAATGGCCAATGACATTGTAAACAGTAATATATGCCTCTCAACAACACGTACTTTAAATGAACTAGGTGCAACAGTTTATGAAACCAAATACCGACACACACGAAACTAGTAGCAATACTGAACAGGGAAAAGCCGGAAAGGATTCTGAATTTAAATCACGGGGGTCTGCTAATGATCATACGCTTTAACTACACCGATTACTACAGGGTCTCTGTGCCTATACATTAACCAACTTGCATTAGAATAGATAACACAGTAATTAGGACTTTCTTAAACTTGGTTGGAAGCAACCAAACAGAACGCAAATCTAGCTACACTGGCGTTTACTTACTTCATTCACTAACTAGCCTAGTACATAAGGGCTCATAAACTTTCATGGTTCGAACAACAATGCTTATTAACTAAACTACACCAGTGTGGTAAGTTTTCTTATCATTAGTTAGTAATTAATTAAAGCACAAGAAACTATAGCTCTTTAAATAATAATTGTGCTCTTATAAGCAATCTTTTAATCTACTCAAAATATATTTGGGTGTGCAAATGCCAACACTACATATTTAAAATTGCATTGGAAGTAGAGTATTTCTCAATCTATAAAACTGAACTTTAAACACTATCACTTCACACATTAGAAAGCAATCATAACTATTTTTACAGCTGCCAAGCAAATCTTTCCATAATAAATGAGGACACTCGGAATTAAATTCACTGGGATGAGATTCCTGTCCAGGTTTGTAAAATTGAAATAATCATGACCGTAATATACAGTTCGTAGTAACATCTTGATTGTTATTAGAATCAACCAAATTTCACAAATACGTGATGCATTTATAGAATGTCAAATATAAACAATTTAGTGGAAGGCTGGTGGTACTAGTGGCGTAATTAGCAGTGGCCATTAACCTGGCGGCAGTACTATTGGCCTCACTCACTCACATACCTTCTTGCCGTCGAAATAATATTTTTATAGGGCCAAAAACCATCCCATGGTAATGGTATCACAAAATGCATCATCCGAGGCCCATAAATACTGCCCTTCAGCTCTTCTGGCTGCAAAATTCCAAAAGTATGAACCACAATGATCCGCTAATACAAGCGAGATGTTAAACACAGCACTGCTCAGCCCAGATTCCTTGCTCGTCACAAAGGAGAGGTTGACACCTGCGCACCAACCACACCTTTACCACTCTGCCAGGCTACTTCTAAAGTTCCGGGGCTGCCCCACATCTTTCACATTCAACCCTAAGTTCCCTAACTATGGACCAAGTCATTTACAGTGTATTTTATAATACTCCTTCCAGTAATTATCAAAATCCACAAGCACAATTTCAACAACATCGTTCAGAAACATGTATACATAGTCAGAGACTTTCCATGCTAAATATAACACTCTACACGAGCAACACTTCAAATTGACATACAGATATAAAATAGGTCGAAAATAAGTGTTACACCGTGAATATCAGGTATCTGGTAAAACATCAAATGGCCGACATCGCTGAGGCCAGAAAAAGATCCTGCAAGAACGGGACCAATGACGATTGAAGGGAATCGTTCAACGTGACAGAAGTTCTACGCTTCCGCAAATTGCTGCAGTCTCCAATGCTGGGCCATCGACAAGTGTCAGCGTGCGAACCATTCAACGAACATCATAGATATGGGCTTTCGGAGCCGAATAGCTACACATGTACCCTTGATGACTGCACGACTCAAAGCTTTACATCTTGTCTGGGCCCGTCAACACCATTAGACTGTTGATGACTGGAAGTATGTTGCTGGTCAGACGAGTCTCGTTTCAAAATTTATCGAGCGGATGGACGTGTACGGGTATGGAGACAACCTCATGAATCCATGGACCCTGCATGTCAGCATGAGACGTTCAGGCTGGTAAAGGCTCTGTAATGATTTGGGGGCGTGAGCAGTTGGAGTAATACTGGACCCCTGATACGTCTAGATACGACTCTGACAGGTGACACGTACGTAAGCATACTGTCTGATCACCTGCATCCATTAATGTCCTTGACCTACCTCGAGATGACTGGGTCTTATGTGTTGTTCTCATCATTTTTACATCATTCATGAATGTGGAGAGACTGGCCAGAGTGAAGGTAGAGAATTTGTACGGGCGCTGATAACCGCGCAGTTGAGCACCCCACAAACCAATCATCATCATCATTCATGTCCATTGTGCCTTCCGTCGGACTTGAGCAATTCCAACAGGACAATGCGACACCCCACACGTCCATAATTGTTAAAAAGTGGCTCCAGGAACACTCTTCTGAGTTTAAAGACTTCCGGTGGCCACCAAACTCTTCATACATGAACATTATTTAGCATATCCGGGATGCCTTGCAACGTGATGTTCAGAAGAGATCTCCACTCCTTCGTACTCTTACGGATTTATGGACAGCCCTGTAGGATTCATGGTGTCAGTTCCCTCCAGCACGACTTCAGACACTAGTCGAGTTCATGCCACGTCGTGCTGCGGCACATCTGCGAACTCGCTTGGGCCTACACAATATTAGGCAAGTCTATCTGAAAACTGTTTGAGTGATAACACGAACAATCACTAGCAGAGTGTGACACCGTCCCAGCACGTAGTTTCAGTCTTGAGAATGATTCCAAAATGAAATTCTAACTTTTCAATGATGTGTGCGCTGATATGAAACTTCCTGGCAGATTGAAAGTATGCGCCGGACCAAGACTCTAATTCGGGGCCTTTGCCTTTCGCAAAAGGCAAAGTCCCATGATCGAATCTGTATCTGGCACACAGTTTTAATCTGCCAGTGAGTTTCATATCAGCGCACACATCATTGAAAAGTTAGAATTTCATTTTGGAATCATCGTCCCCGCTTTCGCTACGCCATGTTTCCGCAGTATCGTTTCCTCCATGAGTGCTTATCTTGCAAGTTTCGCAGGAGAGCGTCTGTCAAGTTTGGAATGTAGAAGTTGAAATGTTGGCTTTATTGTCAGTATTGTATTGACAGTAATGCCGTGAGAACGGGTCGTGAGTCGTACTTGTGTAGCACAGTCGGTAAAGCACTTTCCTGTGAAAGGCGAAGGTTCCGAGTTCGAACCTCTGTGCGCGACACTGTTTTAATCTGCCAGGAAGTTTCTTGAGAATGTTTCTTAATAAGTTGACGTGTCAATGAAATGATTTCATTATGCGAATTCAGTTTTTAATTCTGAATCCCGAATCACAGAGTTCAGTTTTATTAAGCTATTATAAGCTGTGCAGCTACCTTAAAGAAGTTTCGCCAAACTTAAGTGTTTTTGAATAGTTTCTCCAACTGAGATTTTTCCAAAATTTTGTTTCCTTCTCGTATAAAACAAATACTTCATTTACATGCTGTTTGTGATATTTGCCTAGCGCACACATTGTATGTATACAGGGTGAGTCACCTAACGTTACCGCTGGATATATTTCGTAAACCACATCAAATACTGACGAACCGATTCCACAGACCGAACGTGAGGAGAGGGGCTAGTGTAATTGTTTAATACAAACCATACAAAAACTCCACGGAAGTATGTTTTTTAACACAAACCTACGTTTTTTTAAATGGAACCACATTAGTTTTGTTAGCACATCTGAATATATAAACAAAGACGTCATCAGTGCTGTTTGTTGCATTGTAAAATGTTAATTACATCCGGAGATATTGTAACCTAAAGTTGACGCTTGAAACCTCCGACGTTCAGTTGCGTGTTGCAACAAACATGGGCCACGGTCGGCGAGCAGCGTCTGCAGGGACATATTTACGATGACGACCGTGTTTACGAGTGTGGCTGTAGTGCACTGTTGTGGTTTGGTCTAGCTGTCGTAGTGTCAGCATGTAGCGCTTGCTGCTATTGTTATTCTGCATTCGTCTCCGCACGCAGACCAGACCAGACGTCTGTGATAGTGTAGTGTTGTAGGAACTGTGACCATGGTGTATTCGAACTCTGAAAAGGCGGAGATGATATCTATGGCGAGTGTCGACGAAATGCAGCTGAAGCCAGCAGGGTGTATGCAGAACGGTACCCGGACAGAGAGCATCCAAAGTGCCGCACATTGCAAAACATCTACCGCTAACTGTATGCAACTGCTATTGTCGTAGCACGCAAACGGGTCCGTAACAGGCCCGTCACAGGAGAAGCGGGTACAGTTGGTGTGTTAGCTGCTGTTGCCATGAACCGACACATGAGTACACGGGACATTGCGAGAGCCGGTGTACTGAGTCAGGGTAGTGTCATGCGCATACTGCCTCGTCACCGCTTTCACCCGTTTCAAGTGTCGCTACATCAGCAATTACATGGTGATGACTTTAATCATCGAGTGCAATTCTGTCGATGGGCGTTAACAGAGAATGCGTTGCAGTTCTACCTGTTTACCGATGAAGCGGGTTTCACAAACCACTGGGCAGTGAATCTACGGAACATGCATTACTGGTCCATGGACAATCCTCGATGGCTCACAGGTAGAGCGACAGCGACCGTGGACTGCAAATGTATGGTGCGGAACCATTGGCGACCACCTCATTGATCGTCACTTCATCGCGTTTCTACAGAATGATCTGCCAGCGTTGCTCGAAAATGTCCCGCTGGAAACACGTCGACGTATGTAGTATCAGCATGATGGTGCACCTGCACATTCCGCAATTAACACTAGGCTGACCCTTGACAGGATGTTCGACGGGCGTTTCATAGGACGTGGAGGACGCATAAATTGGCCAGCCCTTTCTCCTGACCTTACACCTCTGGACTTCCTTCTGTGGGGTACGTTAAAGGAGAATGTGTACCGTGATGTTCCTACAACCCCAGAGGATATGAAACAACGTATTGTGGCAGTCTGCGGCGACATTACACTAGATGTACTGCGGCGTGTACGACATTCATTACGCCAGAGATTGCAATTGTGTGCAGCAAATGATGGCCACCACATTGAACATCTATTGGCCTGACATGTCGGGACACACTCTATTCCACTCCGTAATTGAAAACGGAAACCACGTGTGTACGTGTACCTCACCCCTCATGGTAATGTACATGTGCGTCAGTGAAAAAGACCAATAAAAAGGTGTTAGCATGTGGACGTAATGTGCTGTTCCAGTCTCTTCTGTACCTAAGGTCCATCACCGTTCCCTTTGGATCCCTACGTAATTCGGTGCTCTCCAATACACACGATCGAACAGCGGAGCAGTGGTACTCAAGCGTCAACTTTAGGTTGTAATATCTCCGGATGTAAGTAACATTTTACAATGCAACAAACGGCACTGATAACGTATTTGTTTATATGTTCAGATGTGCTAACAAAACTAACGGTGTTCCATTCAAAAAAACGTAGGTTTGTGTTAAAAAACATACTTCCGTGCATTTTTGTATGATTTGTATTAACCAATTACACTAGCCCCTCTCCTCACGGTCGGGTTGTAGAATCGATTCGTCAGTATTTGATGTGGTTTACGAAATAAATCCAGTGGTAATATTAGGTGACTCACCCTGTATATACAGGGTGTTAGTGACGGCCAAACTTTAAGGAAACATTCCTCACACACAAATGAAGAAAAGATGTTATGTGGACATGCGACCGGAAACGCTTAATTTCCATGTTAGAGCTCATTTTAGATTCGTCAGTATGTCCTGTACTTCGTCGATTCACCGCCAGTTGGCCCAATTGAAGGAAGGTAATGTTGACTTCGGTGCTCGTGTTGACATACGACTCATTGCTCTACAGTACTAGCATCAAGCACATCAGTACGTAGCATCAACAGGTTAGTGTTCATCACGAACGTGGTTTTGCAGTCAGTGCAATGTTTACAAATGCGGAGCTGGCAGATGCCCATTTGATGTATGGATTAGCACGGGGCAATAGCCGTGGCGCGGTACGTTTGTATCGAGACATATTTCCAGAATGAAGGTGTCCCGACAGGAAGACGTTCGAAGCAATTGATCAGCGTCTTAGGGAGGACGGAACATTCCAGCCTATGACTCGCGACTGGGGAAGACCTAGAACGACCCCCCCAGGGGGTCCACAACTCTTTTGTGGATACGTGCGTAGCGAGCACGGGACCCTGAGCTAATGTGGCCCTCCTTTCTTTCCAGGCTGCATACCTTCCTTTTCCGCATCCTTCCGTCTCCCCCATCTTCGCCCCTCCTCCCCTCACCTCTGGCTCTTTCCTTCCCTTTCTCCCCCTTTGGGAGTATGGTTTGTGCCTACGCCCGGAGACGGACGCTCGTAAATGTACCGCGTTCTTCGCCTTCTCTGCTTGTATGTCTTCATCCTTCCTTTGTCCTTCTCTTTTCCTTATCTCTTCTCTTTACCCTTTTCTCCGCTGCAGCGTTTGAGACCTCTCCTCTTTCCTTTCCCTTTCTTTGTTTTTCCCTTTCTCTTTCTTCCTCCCTGTGTGTGTCTGAAGGCCGACCCACGCATTTTTGTGCGTAGTCGGTGACGGGGTAACGCGTAATTCCCCGCCCCGGGTAGACAGGTAGGACACGTACGTATTCCCTGGTAACGGCCAGGCCCAGGGAGGGGTGATTACCCGAGCTGATACCTTCCGAAAGTGCCGATTGGTCCCTCCGTCCGTTTGTCGGGAGGTGTGACCTGAGGTGTGAACAATCACCTAAGGCGGGAGTACCCTCAGAGAGGGCCCCCACAAGGGAGGAGCGCGCCATCGGAGACGCCGGTAATCATGGGGGATTCTTCCACAATGGTTTCCTCACCTTCCACTATGTCTGCTCACAAGCGTAAGTTGACTGAGTCTCAGCCACAGACAGTTCTTCCATCATTGCCACAGTTCCTTGTTGTTTCTCGGTCTGACGAAGGTCACGACTTCTCCACGGTCAACCCTTTCATTATTCAGAAAGGTTTCGACGCAATTGCAGGTCCTGTAAAGTCTTGTTCCAGATTACGGAATGGCACCCTGTTGTTAGAAACAGTCAGGGCCCTCCAGGCACAAAAATTGCTGCGTACTTCTCTGCTCCACACCTTCCCTGTCCGGGTTGAAGCACACCGCACTTTAAATTCCTCGCGTGGAGTCGTTTATACATGCTCCGTCGATGGATTGTCTGACGAAGAAATTCAGCACTACCAGTCTGACCAGGGCGTAACGGCTGTTCATAGAGTTATGAAAAGGGTTGACACGAACATCATTCCAACCCGCACTGTCTTCTTGACATTTGACAAAGTTCAGCTCCCATCCAAAATCAAAGCCGGCTATGAGATAATTTCCGTTCGCCCTTATGTCCCAAACCCTACGTGTTGCTATCGGTGTCAGCGGTTCAATCACACCAGCCAGTCCTGTTCCAATCCAGCTAAATGTGTTACGTGTGGCAAGGATGCTCATGAGGGTGCTTGTCCACCTCCCTCCCCTCGCATCAACTGTATGGGTGACCACGCTGCTTCCTCTCGAGATTGCCCCGTTTTTAAGGACGAAAAGCTCATCCAGGAAATCAGAGTGAAGGAAAAGGTGTCGACCCTTGCTGCTCGAAAATTATTCGCCAGTCGACAGCCCACTGTGCCTCAGAAAGGAAAATACAGCACTGTCCTTGCTTCTCCTCGGCCAACAAAGGAGGCGGCCACGCAGACTTGCGACCTCACCTTTAGTGCCACGGTCGTCAGATCGGCCAGCGCAAAGATCGCCCGTTCAACCTCACCACTTTCGCCTGCCCACTCTATGGCTCACCCTTCATCGGGTTCTGCTAAATCTCGAGCCCAAAAGTCGGACACCAATACTTCGAATAAAAGAGCATACTCGGGAAGAGTTTTTACGTACCGCAACCTCCCATCCATCGGTTCCTCCTTCATCTAAACATCATACTTCCAAGAAGGCTACAAAGAAACCCAGTTCCTCTCCTTCTCCGCCAAGCCGTGTCCCATCTACAGCACCACCTGGCGGAAATCGTCCTCGGCCATCTTCTGTGTCGCCGAGGCACACTGCTGGCGGCCGATCAACTGGCCGATCGCTGGTGGCAGGAGCTGCTCCAGAACAACCTATGGATCAGGATCTTCTGCCCAAAAGTCGGACACCAAGACTTCGAATAAAAGAGCATACTCGGGAAGAGTTTTTACGTACCGCAACCTCCCATCCATCGGTTCCTCCTTCATCTAAACATCATACTTCCAAGAAGGCTACAAAGAAACCCAGTTCCTCTCCTTCTCCGCCAAGCCGTGTCCCATCTACAGCACCACCTGGCGGAAATCGTCCTCGGCCATCTTCTGTGTCGCCGAGGCACACTGCTGGCGGCCGATCAACTGGCCGATCGCTGGTGGCAGGAGCTGCTCCAGAACAACCTATGGATCAGGATCTTCTGCCTTCGGCTGAATGCCATTCCATGCTGTCGGTCGCAAGCTCTGAGCAGTCGTTGAGTTGACAGCAACCTTGGTCACATTCCTCCATTTTCTGTTCACCCTATGTCCATTATCCACGGGAATATCCGCGGTATTCGAGCCATTCAGGATGAATTGTCGATCCTCTTACGATCCTACTCGCCAGTCATCTTCTGTCTTCAGGAAACAAAGCTGCGTGCCCATGACCGCTTTGTTCTCCCTCATTTTCTGTCCATCTGATATGATCTCCCCTCCGTTGAAGGCACTCCAGCACATGGAGGACTCATGATTCTTCTCCATGATACTCTCCATTATCACCCAATCCACTTAAACACTTCCTTCCAAGCTGTCGCCGTCCGTCTTTCCCTTTCCGGATACAGGTTCTCTCTTTGTACTGTATACATTCCATCGTCCCCACCAATGGCACGAGCTGATCTCCTTCATCCTCTTGGTCAGCTTCCACCCCCCTATTTGCTGGTTGGGGACTTCAATGCCCACCACCCGCTTTGGGGATCTCCACATCCTTGTCCGCGTGGCTCACTATTGCTAGACGTCTTCCACCAAGCGGATCTAGTTTGCCTCAACACTGGGGTCCCTACATTTTTGACAGCCTCCACGACAAATTTATGACATTTGGACCTTGCGGTCGGTACTGTTCCGCTAGCTCGGCGCTTCGAATGGTTCGCCCTTGATGATACACACTCGAGTGACCACTTTCCATGTGTCCTTAGACTGCAGACTCAATTGCCATATATGCGCCCGCGATGCTGGAAATTTGCCCAAGCTGATTGGACACTTTTTTCGTCTCTAGCGACATTCGATGACCGTCACTTTCCCAGCGTCAACGATGAGGTCACATGTATTACCGACGTTATTCTTACAGCTGCGGAACGTTCAATACCACGCACCTCCGAATTGCCCCGGCACCCCCCAGTTCCTTGGTGGAACGAGGCATGCCGTGATGCAATACGTGAGCGGCGACATGCTCTCCGCGTTTTCCGCCACCATCCTCCTTTGGCCAACTGTATCCGCTATAAGCATTTCCGTGCGCGGTGCCGTCGCGTCATCTGCGATAGCAAGAAGGCAAGCTGGGACTTGTTTACTAGCTCATTTAACACCTTCACTCCCTCCTCGGATGTTTGGAGTCGGCTTCGACGGTTCTCAGGCGCACCTAGTTTCTCCCCGGTCTCTGGGCTCACTGTCGCGCATAATACATTAGTGGACCCCGTCGCAATTTCTAACTCGTTGGGTCAGCACTTTGCTGAGATTTCGAACTCTTCTAATTACCCGCCAGCGTTTCTCCCGAAGAAACGTGCAGCGGAAGTGCGACCTCTTGCTTTCTCCTCTCAAAATCGCGAAAGCTACAATACTGTTTTCTCCATGCGGGAACTCCAACATGCACTCTCTTCTTCTCGCTCCTCTGCTCCAGGACCGGATGGTATCCACGTCCAAATGTTGCTGCATTTATCAACCCATAGTCTGCGTTACCTCCTTCGCCTTTATAATCGAATTTGGACAGACAGTACTTTTCCCAGACGATGGCGGGAAGCTGTCGTCGATCCTGTTCCGAAACCTGGAAAGGACAAACATCTCCCCTCTAGCTATCGCCCCATTTCTCTCACGAGTAGTGTCTGTAAGGTTTTGGAGCGTATGGTGAATTGCCGTTTAGCGTGGTGGTTGGAATCCCACAGTCTTTTAACACCTGCCCAATGCGGATTCCGAAAGCATCGTTCTGCAGTTGACCATCTTGTTGCTCTCTCCACTTATATCATGAACAATTTTCTCCGGAAACGCCAAACAGTAGCAATATTTTTTGATCTGGAGAGAGCATTGGATACCTGTTGGAGGACAGGCATCCTCCGCACACTGTTCTCTTGGGGCTTTCGAGGTCGGCTGCCCCTTTTTCTTCTCGACTTTATGGCAGAGCGCACATTTAGGGTGCGAGTGAACACTACTCCCTCCCGTACTTTCTCCCAAGAAAACGGGGTACCCCAGGGCTCCGTGCTGTACTGTGTACTGTGTTGTACTGTTTGCCATTACCATAAATCCAATTATGGATTGTCTCCTTCCTGATGTCTCGGGTTCCCTCTTTGTGGACGATTTTGCGATCAACTACAGCTCTCAACGGACCAGCCTTCTTGAACGACGTCTTCAAGGATGTCTCGAGCACTCTTGGAGCATCGAAACCGGCTTCCGTTTTTCTCCCAGTAAGACAGTTTGTGTTAATTTTTGGCGACGTAAGGAGTTTCTTCCGCCCTCCTTACATATAGGTCCTGTCAACCTTCCGTTTTCAGACGTCGCTAAATTCTTTGGTCTTATGTTTGACAGAAAACTGTGCTGGTCCTCCCACGTTTCCTATCTTTCGGCTCGCTGTTTGCGATCCCTCAACACCCTCCGTGTCCTGAATGGTACCTCCTGGGGAGCGGACCGAGTGGTCCTTCTCCGCCTCTATCGCGCCTTAGTGCGCTCGAAATTGGACTATGGAAGCATAGTCTACTCCTCTGCTCGGCCGTCTACTCTTCGGCGTCTTTATCCACCACCGTGGATTACGTTTAGTGTCTGGAGCTTTTTACACCAGCCCTGTGGAAAGCCTTTATGCTGAGACTGCTGAATCTCCGCTGTCCAATCGGCGAGCAGTCCTTCTGAGTCGTTATGCTAGCCATCTGTCTTCCATGCCTGCTAATCCGGCCCATGACATTTTTTTTCGGCACCTCCTTTGATGTAGGGTATGCAGGCCGCCACTCCTCCCTACTAACACCGGGAGTCCGCTTCCGTCAACTGCTCCATTCTCTTTCCTTCCGCTTTCCTAAAACCACCTTGACAACTTGGGGTACAGCACCGCCTTGGCTCCGTCCCCGGATCTGCCTGCTCCGTGACCTTTGTCGATTTCCCAAGGATGGTACCCCTTCACTTGTTTATCGTCGGGCATTTGCTGCTCTATGTGCACAAATGACAGACGCCACATTTATTTACACCGACGGCTCGAAAACATCGTTAGGTGTAGGGAGTGCCTATATTGTTGGCGACACCCCAAATCACTTTCGGCTTCCCGACCAGTGTTCGGTTTATACTGCGGAGCTTTACGCTGTTCTCCAGGCTGTCCACTACATCCGCCGCCATCAGCGGATACAATACGTTATCTGCTCAGATTCTTTCAGCTCTCTCCTCAGTCTCCAAGCTCTTTATCCTGTGCACCCTCTGGTCCACCGGATTCAGGACTGTCTGCGCTTGCTCCACCTGGGGGGCGTCTCGGTGGCGTTCCTCCGGCTCCCGGGACACGTTGGTATCTGTGGAAATGAGGCGGCCGATATTGCAGCCAAGGCTGCAGTCTCTCTTCTTCGGCCGGCTATTCAATCGATACCCTTCGCCGATCTACGGAGCGTTTTATGTCGTCGTGTTGTTCATTTATGGCACGCGCATTGGTCGACACTTTACCATAATAAATTGCGGGACGTGAAAGCTCTTCCTTGTGCTTGGACCTCTTCCTCCCGAACGCGTCGTCGGGAGGAGGTAATTTTAACTAGACTTCGGATAGGGCACTGTCTTTTTAGCCATCGACATCTTTTAAGCGGCGATCCTCCCCCACTCTGTCCCCACTGTTCTCAGCTGTGGACGGTAAGACACCTTTTAATTGAGTGTCCCTATTTTAATCCGTTACGCTGCCGTCTACAGCTATCGCCTGATCTATCGTCGATTTTAGCAGATGACACGCGCTCAGCCGACCGCGTTCTCCAGTTTATTAATGCCAGTGAAATGACGTCAGTCATTTGAAGCTTTTTTTTGGGGAACAACCAACCCCTTTCTGTAGTGGATTTTTAAGCCTTCCTTCTGCTTTTAGTTTCTCCAATTTTATGACTTTCGTTCCCATTGCTGCTGGTTTCCATTTTCGGTTTTTTACTGTTTCCTAAGTCACGGACCGGGCGCTAATGACCATAGCAGTTTTGCGCCCTAAAACCAAAACAAAACAAAAAACCTAGAACGACGAGGACACCTGCAATGGACGAGGCAATTCTTGGTGTAGTTGACCATAGCCCTAATGTGAGCGTCAGAGAAGTTGCTTCTCTACAAATTTACGTTGACCACGTCACTGTATGGAGAGTGCTACGGGAGAACCAGTTGTTTGCGTACCATGTACAGCGTGTGCAGGCACTATCAGCAGCTGATTGGCCTCCACGGGTACACTTCTGCGAACGGTTCATCCAACAATGTGTCAATTCTCATTTCAGTGCAAATGTTCTCTTTACGGATGAGGCTTTATTCCAACGTGAAAAAATTGTAAATTTTCACAATCAACATGTGTGGGCTGACTAGAATCCGCACGCAATTGTGCAATCACTCAGCAACACAGATTTTCTGTGAACTTTTGGGCAGGCATTGTTGGTGATGTCTTAATTGGGCCCCATGTTCTTCGATCTACGCTCAAATGAGCACGTTATCATGATTTCATACGGGATACTCTACCTGTGCTGCTAGAATATGTGTCTTTACATGTACAACACAACATGTGGTTCATGCACGATGGAACTCCTGCACGTTTCAGTCGAAGTGTCCGTACGCTTCTCAACAACAAATTCGGTGACCGATGGATTGGTAGAGGCGGACCAATTCCATGGCCTCCTCGCTCTCCTGACCTCAAACGTCTTGACTTTCATTTATGGTGGCATTTGAAAGCTCTTGTCTACGCAACCCCGGTACCAAATGTAGAGACTCTTCGTGCTCGTATTGTGGACGGCTGTGATACAATACGCCATTCTCCAGGGATGCAATCAGGGATTCCATGCGACGGAGGGTGGATGCGTGTATCCTCGCTAACGGAGGACATTTTGAACATTTCCTGTAACAGTGTTTGAAGTCACGCTGGTACGTTCTGTTGCTGTGTGTTTCCATTCCATGATTAATGTGATTTGAGGAGAAGTAATAAAACGAGCTCTAACATGAAAATTAAGCGTTTCCGGACACATGTCCACATAACATATTTTCTTCCTCTGTGTGTGAGGAATGTTTCTTGCAAGTTTGGCCGTACCTTTTTGTAATACCCAATATACAGTAATTCTGTAGGAATGGCAGGTCCTTTAAAAAGACCACTGTATTGTACTGCAGGGAACTGGGTAACAACAAACGACGGAGAGGCCTCGTCCTCGCCGTAGCCCTCAGGCTCACCCCACCGCCGCCCCACAACGAACCCGTGGTTACTGTGCGGTTCGGCCCCCAATGGAACCCTCCTGGAACGTCTCTCACCCAGACCAGTGTAACCCCAATGTTTGCATGTAGAATAATTATGGTGTACGGGTACGTGGAGAAAGTGTAGGTGCAGCAATCGAAGACATAGTGTAACAGAGGCGGAATAAGGGGAACCAGCCATCACTCGCCAAAGCAGATGGAAAAACACCTCAAAAACCGTCCACAGTGTGGCCAGCACACCGGACCTCGACATTAGTCCGGTGGGCGGATTCGTTCCGGAAACCGCTAGGCCTTCCCGCCCGGAAATCAGTGCATTAGACCGCACGGCTAACCGGGCGGGCTAAAAAGGTCTTATCGTTTTCTATATCCTTGGTTTCACCAATTTCTGCCCACAAGGTCCTTCACAGCTCCGATAAGTTAGGGAACTATTTACGTCCCTCTATTACAAAGGGTTTTTCAGTTTTCAATTGTCTATTTAATTTTGTTTTTTATTTTTGCATCTCAGGCCTGGTTTGACATGCATATGGTACAATAGGATAGATGCGTTACCTTTGGACGCGCTATGTAATTTCCATAGCGAAGTTTCGCTGTTTTTGATATTTGCCTAGCACACACATTATTACTTATTTTTAGAATTTTAATTCAGATTCTAACTTCCCTATGTTTTTTGTACTGAAGACTGTTAACAGGTATTTTATTTCCTTGACGTGTTCAAATTTCAGGCTGACTTCCAAGTTGTCATTCTTTTTTGTAAGCAGTCACAAACTTATGTGACTATTCGGATAATAAAATCGGAAGAGAGAAGATAAAACTTCTTACTTCCATAAAATAATTGTTCAGTAATCTTCTGTCTCGTGAACCGGCACGTGTATCTGGACCAATAATAAATTGTATTTTAGAAAGTTTTGTTTGCAGGATCCCTTGAATGTTTGGCTGGATTTCTAAGTATTTGCTACACACTAGTCTACGGGCCCTGTAGCATTAACCCTGAGAAATCAAGTAGCAAAATTAAAAAAAAAAGCAGGTAGGAATTCGCAGTGAAGAATGATGTTCACTACTCACAGTGTTTTAATTTTTAACTTAACTGTGTGTATTTCAGTATGCCGCTCCACATATCGCGCGGTAACAATGGTTTAACATTAGTTTTTTGTAATTAAATCAATTTATTTATAATAAAATTTACTACAAAAGTTGATCGATCGGGTGTACTTATAACAATTTTTCTGATCCAGGGCTGGGTTTATCAGTAAAATAAATATTTCCTGGATCAATGTGAACTTAAAGATACTATGCCACATCTCTTTTAACATTATATTAATTATTATCTGATTGAGGACTTAAACGAAACGAACGCCATCTCACGTTCACATAAACTTCTGGAAAATTTAGGAAAAAAATTAAACTTCCTTCACAACAGGTTCTAAATTAAACTTGGACCTTGACGAACTAGCTAAGTTTGAGCGCACATCACTCGTAGAAATAACGGTCACAAAGTTTTTGCATCGCCAGACTTGAAACATTCGAAGTCACCAAGTTGAAAATATTTCATAGTATTGGCTGGCTACAGTCGTGAATACCAAAAGCTCGTGACACATTCAGTTCGCCTGATGCGAAATATTCTAGGTCCGAAAGCTGAAAATAATTCTGACACACGCAATTTGAAAAGACCACGATTCAACACAGAATAATTGCGACACACTCGAGAGGTTACCTACTGCCGCAAATACATACACTCTGTCCCAGATTTTAATCCCGACTGTTGAATGAAAGCAACCAAAGAGCCAAAATGGCTGCCACTGTTGAAGCCCTTGCCTTGGCATGAGTCAAGCAAGAGAACTGGTGACAGTCATCCTCTCTTTCTGCCGCCGGAGTAGGTACTGAAGCCGTCTGTAGTGAAGTTTATAATTTTGGTTAATATTTTCTGTGCTTATTTTGATAGGATTTCTATATTTCTTGGGATTACTATCTCATACTCTGACAAAATTAGTATCGCTAACAAAATGAAACAATTACATTAAGAAGGGGATACATCTCCTAATTTTTTTTCAGACAGAGTTCTTAATGTAAAGTTTTGATCCACAGGACACATGTTAATTCGGAAATCTGCCGGGGCATCATCGAGTAAGTTTAGGTTCAGCCTGTTATTCGCAATGATGGTACGCTATTTAAGATTTTTTATAATGCATTTACAAATGTGGAGACTAGTTACGAAATACAGACTACACCTGAAGAAATGGTTAAAGGATGTGACGTGATAAAGTTGAAACAAGAAGAGGCTTTTAAGTGCTTGAAAGGTTACCTCAGCAATGAGTGACTCAGACAGAAGAAAAGAACGTAACAGACCGATGGGACACTTTCAAATAGTGGAGGCAGCAGAAAAATGTCGAAATAAAGAATAGGTCAACAACTCATATATTCATAAAAGTGTGGTGCTAATTTTGTCTGATGGTATGAAAAAAATACATAAACATGATACAAATGAATTAGGCATGTGGAAACAGGGATTAACAGAAAGCGCCAACTGAGAGAACAGCAAGGGTGAATGGAGAAAGGCGCCCTTGCAGAGACAATGTGGAAAATACAGATGAAGCATTTTTGGAAAAAGTAATAAGACATTTGATCCATTAAAAGCAAAAGTATGGGCAACAAGAGATCTGATGGCAAGAGAGAAAAGGGAAGGCTTAAAGAAGGAAAGAATATGTACGAATCCCCTCCTCAAACCGGGAAAGGACCGAATGCATCCCAGTAGTTATCGGAGTATTGCTTTGACGAGCTGTGTCGGGAAGACATTGGAACGCATGGTCAACCGTCGCCTGGTTTGGCTGCTCGAGACGAGGAAGCTCCTTAGCCACTCTGTGTGACTTTCGGAGATGTTCAACTATAGACAACTTGACCCTGCTTGAGGCGACCATCCAGCAGGCCTTCCTACGTAACCAGCATTGTCTAGGTGTATCCTTTGACATTAATAAGGCGTATGACACTACTTGGCGCCGCCTTATCCTCAATCAACTCCATCAGTGGGGCTTTCGTGGCCATCTCCCCATCTTCATTCGGTCCTTTCTTTCCCGCCGTCTGTTTCGATATCGGGTTGGTAATGTGCTATCTGATTTGTACGTGCAGGAGAATGGTGTTCCTCAGGGAAGCGTTTTAAGTGTCACCCTCTTTGCCGTCGCCATTAACAGTATCACGTCCACTATCCGGAGTCCTGCCCAGTGCTATTTGTTTGTGGAAGATTTTGCTGTTTTCTGTTCTTCCTCCAGTCTTTTCACTGCTAGTCGGCAGCTGCAGCTTACGATAAAGCGATTAGAGGCATGGACTGCGAAGACGGGTTTTACCTTTTCTGCAGACAAATGTGTGTGTGTTCATTTTAATCGTTCTCGACGTGCTTTTACCTCCCCTGAATTGCGTGTGAGGGACACCATTCTTCCTTTTAGAGACACTGTGAGGTTCCTGGGCCTCACTTTTGATTCCAAGTTGTCGTGGTTGCCGCACCTTAAAGACCTCAAGGTGCGGGCCCTGAAGGCGCTGAATATTTTGAAGTGTCTGAGCCATCGGTCCTGGGGAGCAGATCGGGCGCGTCTGCTGCAGTTTTATAGGGCTTTCGTCCGCTCGCGTCTTGACTATGGATGCACTGTGTATGGGTCAGCGAGGCCTTCGTATTTGAAGATTCTTGACGCAGTACACCATGAGGGTATCAGGCTGGCTACTGGTGCCTTCCGTACCAGTCCCATTCCCAGCCTGTGTGCTGAGGCAGGGGAAACGCCGCTCGCCATCCGGCGGAAACTCCTCATGGTGCGACGGGTGTGTCAATTCCTTGCCTGTCCTACCTCCCCTGCATACCCTACTGTTGCCCGACCGCCTATGGAACGTCTCTTTTCCAGTCGTCCAAGGGCAACGAGACCATTTGGGATTCGTGCCAAGCATTTGCTTGAGTCTCTTGGTGTGGAGCGTGTGGCACCCCAACTCCAGGGTTTTACCCGCCTGCCTCCCTGGTTGCTCCAGAGGCCCAGCGTCCTTTTAGACTTGTCAGAGTACCGGAGGAGCTGCACTCCTGCTTTTGTTTTTACCTCCTTATTTTACGATATTTTAAACCAGCATGCCGACCATGTACCAGTATTTACGGATGGCTCTAAACAGGGGGACTCAGTTGGTTGTGCTGTTGTTTTCCCTGATGGAGTCGTCAAGTTACGGCTTCCTGCAGCGTTTATCATCTTTGATGCCGAATTGTTTGCGATCTTGCGGGCATTGGAGCAGATGATATGTGTTCCCAGTCTTAAGTTTCTCATCTGTTCTGACTCCCTGAGCGCCCTTCAGACCATGCAACACTTGTACCTGGCGGATACGGTCGTCCAGAACATCCATGATGCCCTACTCCACCTGCAACGGCACGGGAAGGAGGTTTCTTTCTGCTGGGTGCCGGGGCACGTGGGTATTAGGGGAAACGAACTGGCGGATGTGGCTGCCAAAGATGCATGTTCCCTCCCTCACGTTGTTGAATGTGCCGTCCCCCTCCATGCTGTTCCCTCCCTTTTGCGTTTTCGTGTTATGCGTCAATGGGAAGACGATTGGCTGGCAGTCGGTGAAAATAAGCTGCGTCTGGTCAAGGCCACCACGCGGCCATGGCGTACGTCCTACCAGTCATGCAGGCGGAATGAGGTTCTCCTCACTCGCCTCCGCATCGGGCACAGTCCCTTAACGCACGGTTTTTTACTCCGGCGGGAGGACCCCCCAATCTGCAGTGCTTGTGGCGTCCAGATTACTGTCCGCCACATTTTACTTGACTGTCCTTTATTCTCTTACCAGAGCGCGGTGGTTTCCTTGCCACCGGGTTTGCCCTCTATTTTGCGAGACGACGCAACGACTGTGGTTAAGGTCTTACGGTTTTGTGTCTTGTCCAGTTTGTTGCCTCGGATTTTAGGGAGAGGATTTTAATGTGCTGCTGGGTGACTGTCTATCCCAGGCTTTAGGTAAGAGGTCCGCCAGTCACGGTTACCTACTTGTTTCACTTCGATTTCTGTTCTTTTTTCCTTGTGTTTCCTTTCGTTTTTTAGTGCGTTTCTTCTCCTCTTGTTTTGCCTCTGTATGTGAGGATTTGTAACTGCGTCAGGTCTGTGTCTTTTAGCCGTTCTCCTTGTTCGCTGTCCATCTTCGTCCCTTCACTGCATTTGTTCCTGTTTCTATGCGTTTGGGCGTTGATGACCACGCTGTTTAGCGCCCGAAAACCTCAAACCACACACACACACACACACACACACACACACACACACACACACACACACACAGGAAGGCTATTTAAAGCAATGAAGATTGGAGACAGTGTTATGGAAAGGGTGGAAGAAATTTATGAAGACGATAGAAGTCGAAACAGGGTACCATCATGGAAAAAAATGTTCCACCTAATATATGAGATATATTATACAAGCGAAAAACCTTAGGCTTCAAGAAAGGCAGCCGGGAGTGTAACAGAACTGTGAGTGTAACAGAATCACAAGTGTCAAAATTCATAGTAGCAATATACTAGTACGAGTTGTCATGACATGTCTTGTATGCGTAATTATGTTTTATTGTATAAACTAGCGAACCCGACAATGCTTCGCAATAGCTGAATACGCATGGGAATAGGATATACGTCCTTATCTTTTTCTCCTGCCCACCCTCCTTCTCTATTACTCTTCCTCTCCCCCCTCTAGTTGTCCATCTTCTCCTCCTTCCTCGTCTCTCGCTTTCCATCATCTGCACATCTCTTACCCCACACTGTCTCTCTGCATATCCTCCTCCTTCATCTCTCCGGCCATATCCTTCTTCTCCTTCTTTACATCCATTTTCTCCCCCTTCTGTCGATCACCTCCTTCCCCTTTCTTTGATGTTATTTACTGTTACTGCAAACACAACATTGACTGGGAATTGAAGTCAAAATGAATGGGTAAATCGGTTGGTATCATTAGTACACGGGGTACGAGAGAAAACTTTTCAGTTGGTGCAAATGGCTCTGAGCACTATGGGACTTAACTACTGAGGTCATCAGTCCCCTAGAACTTAGAACTACTTAAACCTAACTAACCCAAGGACATCACACACATCCATTCCCGAGGCAGGATTCAAACCTGCGACCGTAGCGGTCGCGCGGTTCCAGACTGTAGCGCCTAGAACTGATCGGCCACCCCAGTCGGCCTTTTTAGTTGCTTGGTCCTTGAGGGTAGTAGCTTTAATGACATTATTTCGGATGTTTCTATCAACGAACAGGCAGGATTTTAAAGGTAGCCGTAAACACCACTTTCCTGTTTTCTGTTGAAAATGACAACAAAAAGGAGAAGAAAACTGCACATCATCACAGCACAGCTTGGCACGTTCTTTCTCGCACCCGGTTTAACTGTTCATCGTATAACATGTCTGTATCTCCAGTGGTTTAGGCTGTGCGTTGCCAGTCATTCAGTGTCAGTGAGTTGGTTGAGAAGGGATCTTTCCCTGTATTTGTCTGGACTGAAATAAAAAAAAAAACAATTTCAGTAAGACCGCGAAATTAGTGAAATGAAGTAAGTCGGAATTCATTGTTTTGATAATAATTTGGTGGTATTTTTATTTTGTTCATCGCGACGCTTGGTGATGAACAATGTTCTTGCTTTCTGTCCGGAGAGAAAACGAGTAGCGTCCATGCTTTACCGACTCTCGAGAACGCCACGTACAAGTGCCCATGGGGAAAACAAGGCAATTCCGCACACATCCAACAACTGGCCTTGCGATTTATTAATCGTCATTGCGAATGCAAGGCGATCCAGAATCTGGAAACGCTGAAAGCGAAACGCCCCGTCGGTTGGAATCGATGGTGTCCTTGAAATCAGAACATTATCGCCCTTGAACTTTCCTATGATGACCGAAACTTCAGTCACATTGTTCATCAGATTCTTAACAGCGAGTCTTGTTCCATAGCACAGTATCGACTGGTTCAGGCTAAGTAATACGATTACCACCGAGCCGACCTTGAACTGCAAATTGAGCAATGACATTCCTGGAGAATCCAACAAGCTCGAGAGTGAAATGGATAACTGACGATTTCACCTGGATCGGTAACGTAACTGATCTAATTAAATGAAAGCAGTTGGCCATCAGTTCTAATGTGAGACGTGTTCAGATCGTCTACGTCCTTAGTTTACGGTGCCAAAATGTCTCGTTCGCTCAACCAAACATACGTTTTGTAATTTTCGCCAACATTCGAGAACACATTCGTGCTGAGTGCTCCTTTTGATGTTGTGAACTGACAAACATTAGGTGGTAACGAAATGCGGCCAGTGGAAGAGTCAACCGAAATTTTTCTATTGTCAGTGTCTAATAACTGCTTGCGAAACACTTCCGTCGATTCGTCATTTTCTACCGCGACTCACATATTCGTTGTTGACTTGAGAGTTTTCACGTATCTCCACAATGTCAATTATTTGATGCAGCTGTTGATCTTGCAATAACCGGCAGCGTTAGGCGAAAATCTCAGGCCAGAGAAAACATCGACCCTCGAAAGAGGGCTGGGTTCTACATCTACGTGATTGCTCTGCTATTCACAATAAAGTGCCTGGCAGAGGGTTCAATGAACCACCTTCATGCTCTCTTTTTACCGTTCCACTCTCGAACAGCCCGCGGGAAAATAGGACACTTAAATTTTTCCGTGCGAGCCCTGATTTCTCTTATCGTAATGATCATTTTTCCCTATGTAGGTGGATGCCAACAGAATGTTTTCGCAATCGGAGGAGAAACCTGGTGATTCAAATTTCATGAGAAGATCCCGTCGCAACGAAAAACGCCTTTGTTTTAATGATTGCCACTTCAATTCACGTATCATGTCTGTGCCACTATCTCCCCTATTTCGCGATAATACAAAACGAGCTGCCCTTCTTTGTACTTTTTCGATGTCATCCGTCAGTCACACCTGATGCGGATCCCACAACGCACAGCAGTGCTCCAGAATAGGGCGGACAAGCGTAGTGTAAGCAGTCTCTTCGGTAGACCTGTTGTACCTTCTTAGTGTTCTGCCAATGAATCGCAGTCTTTCGTTTGCTCTACCCACAATATTATCTATGTGATCGTTCGAATTTAGGTTATTTGTAATTGTAATCCCTAAGTATTTAGTTTAATTTACAGCCCTCAGATTTGTGTAACTTATCGCTTAATGGAAATGTAGCTGATTTCTTTTAGTACTCATGTGAATAACTTCGCACTTTCCTTTATTCAGGGTCAGTTGCCACTTTTCGCACCATACAGATATATTATCTAAATGATTTTCCAAGTCATTTTGATCATCTGATGACTTTACGAGACGATAAATGACAGCATCATCTGCAGACAATCCACGATGGCTACTCAGATTGTCTCCTACGTCGTTAATGTAGATCAGGAACAATACAGGGCGCATGGCACTTCCTTTGGGAACGCCGGATATTACTTCTGTTTTACTCCATGACTTTCCGTCTATTACTACGAACTGTGACCTTTCTGACAGGAAATTACGAATCCTGTCGCACAACTGAGGCGATACTCAGTAGGCACGCAATTTGGTTAGAAGACGCTTGTGAGGAACGGTATCGAAAGAGTTCTGGAAATCTAAAAATATGGAAACAATTTGGCATCCCCTGTCGGCAGCAGTTATTACTATATGAGTATAAAGAGCTAGTCGTGTTTCACAAGAACGATATTTTCTGAATCCGTGCTGACTATATGTCAAATCGTTTTCTTCGAGGTACTTCATAATGTTTGAATACAGTATATGTTCTAAAACCCTACTGCAAATCGACGTTAGTGATGTAGGCCTGTAATTCAGCGGATTACTCCTATTTCCCTTTTTGTGTATTGGTGTGACTTGAGCAATTTTCCAGTCTTTAGGTACGTATCTCTCTGTGAGCGAGTGGCTGTATATAATTGCTAAATATGGAGCGATTTTATCAGCATACTCTGAGAGGAACCTGACTGGTATACAATCAGGACAGAAAATGTCTTACTGTTCGATCGCGTACCACCAGCGCTAGTCTGTGCGCCGTCCCAGTCATCCCAACTGATTATTCAGCAGTTCTGTAGTACTTCCGCCGTTGCTGAATTTTTGTCAATGTTACACGCCGCTACTCCCTGAGCGCAGAATGAGCTGTTCGTCATCCTTCAAACAACATGGCAGCAGTGCCAGATCATGCTACGGCCAGGGCTCTTTGACTTCATGTGCGAATCGAAAGTAAAATCAATAAAATTAGGAACTCGACTGAATCCATTGTTCCAGAGTCATAATGGATCATGCTTGAGAAATTATTGTTCGATTTGTCTGCAAACGCTGTCTACGCTCTTTGTCAGTCTCATTGACTCGACCATCAGGTAGATGTCCTGCGTTGTGCGTACGCCGACGCATATTTCGAGGCCTCACTGGTGGCATTTTCTCCAAACATCAAACCATGAACTGAAATCAACTGAATGTTTGCAACACACACAACTACAACAAACTGACATCAATTTAATCTTTGGCACACACAAATATATGATCACCACCGATAATCGCTTTCAGTTGTATTCTTTTTCTCAAAATATCAATATTCGGTGAGGAGTTCGTTGTTATAGAAACATGCGACAGCAGAACTGTAAGACTGGACGTCGTATTTTTTGTTATGACAGCATGTGACAGCAGAAATGTCAAACCCAATGACACATTCCTTATATTGACATTTTCGTAGAAAAATACATTAATATTTCTGATCTTCTGGTGAATTTTCCAAAAATTTTATTACATATGAATCGCGAGAACGACGCGAACATCCTGCTGGATTGCCGAACATCCAAGATGTCAACAGATCGCCGGGAAAGCATGAAGAATTACAACTAGACACAGTCGTAGGAGAGTGCCGGGCTGCGTCATTCTTGGTACTGCGTGAATGGCCTCGACGTATCGTCAAAAGATGGCATGCGCCATGCGATACGCTACACTGAGTTTTGCCGTTCTTGGGTATATTGTTCGTGCCAGAAGTGCCTGACAAATGACGAGCCAGCAGGAACGAAATGGCTGACGAGAGGGGAGTCTCGGCTTATTGGGGAGTGAAACACTTCAGATGGATGTTCTGAATATGAAACATTGCACTTTCCGCAACCATTTCAGACAACACACCCATTTTCCATTGAATACCAGTGCAGTAATGCGTGTGATTTTTGAGCCCGGTGTACGTTACTTTTACAGTTCGTCTACCTTTTCCTGATCGAGGCAATCACGGGTTAAAAGAAGCGCACATTCCGCTTTCATTAATACGCAGCATAGATAGATTAATGTTCAAATCTGGTGCTCATGTGCAGTACTGAATATGAAATTAGATTTAATCCCATTGTAAGACATTAAGTGTTACACTACAAAGATTTGTAGTAGTAGGAATGGGCAAGAAATCTGGCGATGAGAGGTATAGAAACGAAAATTTAGAAAAGACAGACAATTAAATATCGCTTTCAGTATTCAAAATAAAATATCGATTAGTCAGTGAATCGGTAATTTAAATATCGACGTTATCTTGATGTATCGGTAGAACCTGGTATCGAGGTTTTATGTAGATCTGTAGCATGCAGGGTGGGGTGTGTCGAACCCGTGGTCCACGACGCGTTGTGTGATGGAGGCAACGATGGCTACGACCAACTCGGCTCAATGACGGATCGACCTTGTGACGCTAGCATTCTTGGCTGGGCGGCGGAGCGGCGTCTTGTGCTGCAGTGGCAGAATGGTGCGTTTACGCCGAGAGCAGTTCATGCTGGCAGCGTGCCCCAGCCGTGACGAGTGACGGGAGTGTTGACAGCAGGGTTGCGACATCTGGCGTCGGCGGAGGTCCAGTAGCTCAGTCGCTGGGAGGGTCTCTTGGCCCACTGAAGCTGTAGCGCCATAGAGGCCGTCCTGTCAGAATGTCGTTGTGCGATGATGGCCTCATGGCGGAAATTTACACTGCAGCGGATGCCGACTCAATGACTCTATGATTAGATGCCTAGCCTAGCGAGACGGCCATTACTTATATGCACCAGGATGAGATTTTTGTAGCCACAAATGTCGCGTACACTGATCACCGTACATCGACCTAGCGTTCCGTGGTTATGGTACTTTTTTGGTCATTAACTGATTAGTTGCTTGTAAGTGTTCAGGTTCTACGTCCGTGGTGCAGGAAACGTTTTGCTCCTAACGTTTCGTCCACAGCTGCAACGGATATCTTCGGAGGGGCTCCTGGTGACGCTGAATCTGGCAGACTGATGGGTCGGACGTTAGAGAGTGGCATAAATACTGTGTAAAATGGACGTGGTCTAGTTTACACGTGATCAGCAAAGATAATCTTTGTCAAAGAAAAAACTGAATTATCGAGACTCGCCTGTATAGGATAAAAAATTACCTATAGATTCTTTCTATGTCCATCCTTGTAATTGAGGTTACAGGGACTTTGGATGTTAAATACGAAAAGAAAATTGAAACATCCGCTACTATCACTTTTGCACTGAATTTATTTATACAGCTAGTTTCTGTTCCATCATAGCACCTTCAGGCCCCTTTAACACTGTGAATTGGGATGAATCCAGTCTTCTGTGCAATCATTACAGGAGCCAGAATTAAATAGCTGGTTCTGTAGATGTCTGATTTGTACGACACTATCCTTTGTTCATCTACCGACTACTCATCGGATGATGAAGTGATTGACGTTAGTCAACGGAAGTTGAAGATGGTGTAATGGGACACCGAAACTGGTTTTATAAATAAATTATATGCTTTAATTTTCATTTCATATCTATGGATCGTACGATTAACCAAATAGTTGGCTTGTGGCTTTTATACGCGCAGTGTTATGAAATGATGGGACAGAAGGGTTGTGGTACGCTTATGGCAACGATCTTTGACCTTGTCCACACCATGACGCCAAAATCAGAGAGATCCTAGCTGGTACAAAGATTCTGAAGCGAATGATTTGTGGCTGGAAGGGAGCAGGGAGAAACAGACAGTAGTATACGAAGCACCATCCATCACACAACCGAGCGAGGTGGCGCAGTGGTTAGCACACTGGACTCGCATTCGGAAGGACGACGGTTCAATCCCGCTTCCGGCCATCCTGATTTAGGTTTTCCGTGATTTCCCTATATCACTTCAGGCAAATGCCGGGATGGTTCCTTTGAAAGGTCACGGCCGATTTCCTTCCTCATCCTTCCCTAATCCGAGCTTGTGCTCCGTCTCTAATGACCTCGTTGTCGATGGGACGTTAAACACTAATCTCCTCCTCCTCCATCACACAAGTGGCTAATAGGTTACAGATGTAACTGTAGATGTCCCTTCGAAGTTCACTTAAAACTGTTGGTGGCTGGTCTCTCTCTGGAATCGTTTTAATGTCTTCTTGCTAGACAAACACAGTTCGTCTTTTCTGTCCATATCAGTTATTGTTCGGCCGAAAGACGACGTCCTAGGCATGGAAGCCAAGATTAAAGAGCCCAAATGAAATTTGCATTTGTAAGCAGGTGAATCATGTACTAGCATAACCTTTATTTTAATAATCGAGGCCTAATGGATAAGAGCTAATCGGATTTCACAGGTACGGAAGTTGTTTCGGTCGGATTTTGGCTGCTCAGTAATGCTCGTATGCTCAAAGGACATTACTGAAAATCGCGAAAGTTTGCACTAAAGGAAGTTATACATTCTCAGTAAATACAAGCTGAGACACTCACTACCATTGTCATATATTTCAGTTTGCGGCTAACCTCGACAGAGGTAAAATCTATTGAAATATCGCCACATTCGGTTGTAATAAGCTGCACACGTTATCCTTGCTGCGGTCCATTGGCCGACGTGCTAGATGCAAATGCGTAATATCGCTAGTCCGTATTTCTAATCAAATTTCACTAAAAACGCTTTGGTACTAGCAAGCATAACTCGGTTTGAGTGGGTCGACCTACAGCGTCTGGGGACGCACGCTCAGCCTGCACAGTATACAGTATTCCCCCCCCCCCCCATTACGCATTTAGAACAACCAGTTACTCACTGACTCAATTGAATTTGAATAACCTCACTTGCTGGGCGCATTCGGCGCTTGACTTTGGATTCGTGGCGTATTCTCGACCTGCGCGAGCAAAATAAGATTATCGACGAGTAATGGACCATGGACGCCTTACAATCCATCTATAAAGTTCTTCTTACAGTAGATGGCGTCTATTGCTTCATGCACAAGCGATTCAGTGTCAGCTCTCTCGAATGTTTTGCTCTTTTCTGCTACGTGGACTTTAACCTGTGCCCAAGTTAATTCTTTACGGTTATAGTGATAGAGATACGTTTTCTAATGCGAAACCGTATCACCACATTCACGTGCAAACAAGTCTATTTCGCAAGTTTTGCCACATGAGTTGTTTAAATTAGATAGCTGTCGGAGTCTGATTCATCCTGTGCGGAATATTTTCATTTTTAAGGCAGAGCCGAATATCTGATTTCCTAGAGTTTTGTGCTTGGTGTTTCCTCAATAACGGCTGAAAGGTTGTGGGCATTGGCCAGTACTAGTATAGACTACAGAACAGGGTATGGCAAGAATTCTTCAGTGAACCACTTCTTGAAACTGCATTCATTTCCTCATGAAAATCTCTGCTGTTTTTATTACCTCTAAATACAAGTTTGTTATGAGGGACAATATAAGAAGACGACCCTGCTCGTAGATTATTATTATTATTATTATTATTATTATTCGAGTGCCTTACCCAACGGGAACTCTGAAACCGCCAGTACAATTACTCATTTTCCACATCATTTTCCTGGAATTACCTTTAATCACCTATGTTTTATCAAGGTAAACCACTGTTGAACTACCTTCAAATGGTTCAAATGGCTCTGAGCACTATGGGACTTAACGTCTGAGGTCATCAGTCCCCTAGAACTTAGAACTACTTAAACCTAACTAACCTAAGGGCATCACACACATCCATGCCCGAGGAAGGATTCGAATCTGCGACCGTAGCAGCAGTGCGGTTCAAGACTGTAGTGCCTAGAACCGCTCGGCCACTCCGGCCGGCTGAACTACCTCCTCCTCTCACTTTGTCCATCTTTCTCAGAAATTTGGCTTGTTCCGCAACTATGTCGCTACCTTTCGTTCAAAACTTTATTCCATAATTACTTTTAATGTACTTGAAGCTATTATCTTTCAAGATGCTTTGAACTGTCGAAGCGCTACCGTTGAAGCCAGTTTTATCATGTCTGATTGTAATAAGGTTTTGTGACGTATGAAATTCATATAAGTTTCAGATATGGATCGCCTTAAAAATCCTCGCCGAAACCAGTAATAGGTGTTATTGTTCTATTGCCATTTCGATGCTTTCCAGGCGCCACAAAACCAATTTTTTCTCTCGTTCCACGGCTCTGACAGTGGCGTTTATAACGCCAGTGTACAGTTCTCTTGCGACACCACATGCTTCCGAAGTTCGTTCTTCTGCCTTCAGAATGTCAGCAATAGGAATTCTTCTTCCATAATCACGTTTGAAGCAACTTTTTTCAGTCACCAGTTTTCTGACTGGTTTGACGCGAATTCGCCTTTTGTGCCAACCCCTTCATCTCAGAGTAGAGATTACAACCTACATCCTCAATTATTTGCTCGATATATTCCAAACTCTGTTTTCTTCTGCAGTTATTACCCTCTACAGCTCCCTCTAGTACCATGGAAGTGATTCCATGATGGGTTAACAGATGTTCTACGATCTTGTCCCTTCTTCTTGTCAGTGTTTCCCATATATTCGTTTCGTCGCCGATTCTCCGGAGAACCTTCTCATTTCTTACTTTAGCAGCCCCTAATTTTCAACGTTGCTCTGTAGCACCACATCTCAAATACTTACTTTCCTATGTTTTCCAGTTTTCCCACAATCCATGACTCACTACCTTACAACGCTGTGTTCCAAATGTACAATCTGAGAAATTTCTTCCTCAAATTAAGACCTATGTTCGATACTGGTAGACTCCTCTTGGCCAAGAATCCCATTCTTGCCAGGGCTCGTCTGCTTTTATGTCCTCCTTGCTCCGTCCGTCATGGGCTATTTTGCTTCCTAGATACCAGAATTCCCTAACTTCACCTACTTAGTGATCACCAATTATAATAAGTTTCTTGCTGCTCTCGCCCGCAGCTCGTGGTCGTGCGGCAGCGTTCTCGCACGGGTTCCCGGGTACGATTCCCGGCGGGGTCAGGGATTTTCTCTGCCTCGTGATGGCTGGGTGTATTGGTGGTGGTGGTGGTGGTGGTGGTGGTGTGTTGGGGCTTATGGGCGCTCAACATCGAGGTCATCAGCGCCCTGACACACATTAAAAGGAACGAATGTGGACAGACCTAAGAAAACTAAAGCACACACTCAAAGAAAGCAGGATGTCCTTAGGTTAGTTAGGTTTAAGTAGTTCTAAGTTCTAGGGGACTGATGACCATAGATGTTAAGTCCCATAGTGCTCAGAGCCATTTGCCATTTTTTTTTCCTTGCTGTTCTCATTTCTGCTACTCCCCATTACTTTAGCCTTTCTTCGATTTACTCTTACACTGCATTCTATACCCATTAGGCTGTCCATTCCTTTCAGCAGATCATGTAATTCTTCTTCACGATCATTGACTATAGCAATGTCATCAGCGAATTTTGTCATAGATATCCTTTCTCCTTGAATTTTAATTCTACTCTTGAAGCTTTCTTTTATTTCCGTCAATGCTTATTCGACGCGTACATTGAACAGTGGAGGCGAAAAAGTACACCTCTTGTCTCACAATCTTTTTAATCCGAGCACTTGTTCAGATGGTTTTCCGCTCTTATTGTTCCCTCTTTGCTGTTGTACATATTGTATATTATATGTCTTTTCCTGTAGCTTATCTTAATTTTTCTCAGAATTTCTACCACCTTACACCATTGGATATTGCTGAACGCTTTCTCCGGATCGACGAATCCTATGACTGTATCTCGATTTTTTTTTAGTCTTGCTTCCACTATCAACGGCAAGATCAGAATTGCCTCTCTGGTGCCTTTACCTTTCCTAAAGCAAAACTGATTGTCATCTGACACATGATCAAATTTCTTATACACTCTTCTGTGTATCATTCTTGTCAGTAACTTTGGTACATAAGTTGTTAATCTGATTGTGCGATGGTTCTCGCACTTGTTCGCTCGTGCAATCTTCGAAATTGTGTGGGCGATGTTTTCCCTAAAGTCAGATAGTATACCACCAGACTCAAACATTATATACACTGACGTGAATAGTTTTTTTGTTGCCTCTTCCCCCAAAGATTTTAGAAACTGCGGTAGGATGTTACCAATCGCTTCAGCCTTATTCGATCTTAGATCCTACAAAGGTCTTTTAAACTCTGATTCTACTATTTCATCCCCTATCTCCTCTATAACGACTTCTGCTTCTTCTTCTGTCTCGCCATTAGATAGGTCTTTCAGTTCATAGAGGCCTTCAATGTACTCTTTCCACGTATTCGTTCTCACCTCCGCTTTCAACAGTGGACTTCCCACTGCACTCTTAATGGTACGATCCTTGCTTTTAATTTCACCGTAGGTAACTTTAACTTTTCTATATTCTGAGTCAGCCCTTCCGACGATCATTTCCTTTCGATTTATTCACATTTTTCAAGCATGCATTTTTAGTACATGCAGTTTTCATGCAGCTTGTGAAACTGTAGAGGAACGAGTGGGTTTACTTCATACACCCCGCACCTGGCATATACAGGGTGAGTCACCTAACGTTACCGCAGGATATATTTCGTAAACCACATCAAATATTGACGAACCGATTCCACAGACCGAACGTGAGGAGAGGGGCTACTGTAATTGGTTAATACAAACCATACAAAAATGCACGGAAGTATGTTTTTTAACACAAACCTACGTTTTTTTAAATGGAACCACGTTAGTTTTGTTAGGACATCTGAACATATAAACTAATACGTTATCAGTGCCGTTTATTGCATTGTAAAATGTTAATTACATCCGGAGATATTGTAACCTAAAGTTGACGCTTGAAACCTCCGACGTTCAGTTGCGTGTTGTAACAAACACGGGACACGGTCGGCGAGCGGCATCTGCAGGGACATGTTTACGATGACTACCGTGTTTACGAGTGTGGCTGTAGTGCACTGTTGAGGTTTTGTTCAGCTGTCGTAGTGTCCGCATGTAGCGCTTGCTGCTATTGTTATTCTGCATTCGTCTCCGCACGCAGACCAACTGTAGTACACCGTGTTACCAGACGTCTGTGATAGTGTAGTGTTGTAGGAACTGTGACCATGGTGTATTCGAACTCTGAAAAGGCGGAGATGATACTCATCTATGGCGAGTGTCGACGAAATGCAGCTGAAGCCTGCAGGGTGTATGCAGAACGGTACCCGGACAGAGAGCATCCAACGTGCCGCACATTGCAAAACATCTACCGCCAACTGTATGCAACAGATATGGTCGTAGCACGCAAACGGGTCCGTAACAGGCCCGTCACAGGAGAAGCGGGTGCAGTTGGTGTGTTAGCTGCTGTGGCCATGAAACCACACTTGAGTACACGGGACATTACGAGAGCCGGTGGACTGAGTCAAAGTAGTGTCATACGCGTACTGCCTCGTCACCGCTTTCACCCGTTTCATGTGTCGCTACATCAGCAATTACACGGTGATGACTTTAATCATCGAGTGCAATTCTGTCAATGGGCATTAGCAGAGAATGCGTTGCAGTTCTACCTGTTTACCGATGAAGCGGGTTTCACAAACCACGGGGCAGTGAATCTACGGAACATGCATTACTGGTCCGTGGACAATCCTAGCTGGCTCAGACAGGTAGAGCGACATCGACCGTGGACTGTAAATGTATGGTGCGGAATCATTGGCGACCACCTCATTGGTCCTCGCTTCATTGCAGGGGCCCAAACTGCTGCAACATACATCGCGTTTCTACAGAATGATCTGCCAACGTTGCTCGAAAATGTCCCACTGGAAACGTGTCGATGTACGTAGTATCAGCATGATGGTGCACCTGCACATTTCGCAATTAACACTAGGCTGACCCTTGACAAGATGTTCGACGGGCGTTTCATAGGACGTGAAGGACGCATAAATTGGCCAGCCCTTTCTCCTGATCTTGCACCTCTGGACTTCCTTCTGTGGGGTACGTTAAAGGAGAATGTGTACCGTGATGTTCCTACAACCCCAGAGGATATGAAACAACGTATTGTGGCAGCCTGCGTCGACATTACGCCAGATGTACTGCGGCGTGTACGACATTCATTACGCCAGAGATTGCAATTGTGTGCAGCAAATGATGGCCACCACATTGAACATCTATTGGCCTGACATGTCGGGACACACTCTATTCCACTCCGTAATTGAAAATGGAAACCACGTGTGTACGTGTACCTCACCCCTCATGGTAATGTACATGTGCGTCAGTCAAAAGGACCAATAAAAAGGTGTTAGCGTGTGGACGTAATGTGCTGTTCCAGTCTCTTCTGTACCTAAGGTCCATGACCGTTCGCTTTGGATCCCTACGTAATTCGGTGCTCTCCGATACACACGATCGAACAGCGGAGGAGTGGTACTTAGGCGTCAACTTTAGGTTTAAAATCTCCGGATGTAATTAACATTTTACAATGCAACAAACGGCACTGATTACGTATTTGTTTACATGTTCAGATGTGCTAACAAAACTAACGGTGTTCCATTTTAAAAAAACGTAGGTTTGTGTTAAAAAACATACCTCCGTGCATTTTTGTATGGTTTGTATTAACCAATTACACCAGCCCCTCTCCTCACGTTCGGACTGTGGAATCGATTCGTCAGTATTTGATGTGGTTTACGAAATATATCCAGCGGTAATGTTAGGTGACTTTCCCTGTATCTTTGGAAGTCGCACTTTAAGTGATGCGCATTTAAGCTCTATTGCTATAAGAAAATAATATCGACAGTTGAATGAACAATTCGTCCGCTCTGTGAATGAAAATTTACTGTCGTGAAGTAGGGAGTGACGCTTGCTGCGCAGCAATTATTCGCGGCTTACCTCTTGGAAAGATTATGAATCTTACTGGCTGCTAGAGGTTTATGGGAATGGATGCACAGACTGGCTGAAAATTTGGCTGCGTTCCAAAGCGACCAGGACTGTGCCCACTGATGCGTATTTTGTCATTAACAGTCTCAACGAACAGTAGTGGATTTACGCCCAGTACGTTGCATCTATTTTGGTTCATAGCCAATTGCCGGTCCATGAGCCAATCTTCGACCCCCTGCTTAACTTCAAGCATTTCCTTGTAGGCTTCTGGCGTTGCTACATTTTTCTAGACAACATCTTCGTCTGCGAATATTCTTACGAAACCCCACTCAAACGTTGTTCTGCAGAACATTAACCCTTTCAGACCTGAACTTTTCTGGAAATAAGGAAAATTTTTCTTTATGCTGTAATGCTCCTAAGGGAAGTTCTATAAATTTAGATGCTAGGTTTATACAAAAATATGTAGCAGTCTTCAAAAAATACTTTGTACGTCTGGCTTCTTTTTATGGGATAAAATAACTAATACTGAAATATTCACTGTTGTAATAAGTAAACTGATCATCCAATAATTATCATGAAAAATGAAAAATATAATATTTATTTACACAGTGGAACATAGATAATCCACACATTTCCGTGTATTCTCGCTGTCACAAGCTGCTGCGCAATGCTACATTGACTGTTGATAAATCGTTCAAATGGCTCTCAGCACTATGGGACTCAACATCTAAAGTCATCACTCCCCTAGGACTTAGAACTACTTAAACCTAACTAACCTAAGGACATCACACACATCCATGCCCGAGGCAGGATTCGAACCTGCGACCGTAGCGGTCCCGCGGTTCCAGACTGAACCGCCTAGAACCGCCCGGCCACCCCGGCCGGCAGAAGTTAAGTCCCGTAGTGGTCAGAGTCAGCCACTATTGTGTATACGAGGTGTCCACTGTCGTAAAAATTTGTGTTGCAACTAAAAAACACTAAAATGTAATGTACACTAGTGTAGCCGGTTGTTCTGGAAGGGTTAATGCAAATTTTAAACAGTAACGGCCCAATAACACTCCTTTCTAATATTCCCGAATTTATCTTTACATCTCTCGATTTTGTTCTGTTGAGATTTCAGAAATGTATAGATTGCCTTCTGGAAATCAAGGGAAACGGCGTTATTGTCATTGTCTGGACGAGCAGATCGAGCGGTGTTTCGTAAGAATTCTGTTTGCGGAATCCTTGATGGTTTTTATGGAGGAGCTCCTCCTTCTCCAGAGAACCCAGTTAATTCCATGTAAACACAGACCACAGTTTCATGGAACTAACACCAGTTTCCACAGTGCCTTGTTGAAACTTGGGTCAATGGCTTCGCGGGGTCTGCGTCATACTCGAACACTACCATGAGTTCTTACAGACTGAAATCGGTACCCGTCAGCCGGGTCACCTGTCCAGGAGAGGCACTGTAGGCGATGTCGTGCTACTAGAAAATGCAGCCGCCTCGGCTGCCTACTGCCATAGCCCAATAACGCCTCATTCCGTCGCAGTGTTCTAACGGATTCGTTCGTCGTACGTCCCACAGTGATTCATGTAGCGTCGCTCGTCTGTTATCACTGACAACTCTATTCAAACGACACTGCTCTATGTCGTTAAGAGAAGGCCAACGGCCACTGCGTTGAGATTATGAGTGAAAATTGGTATTCTCGGCACAGTTCAAGATGGAATGTCCCGTACTTTTGGTTTTACCTACCATTCCGGATTCTAATTCTGTTAACATCTGTCGTGCAGCCATAAACACCTAAGTACAAATGACAGCTTTGTTAGTGTGCAGTACTTTTATACCTATCGGGTGATCAAAAAGTCAGTATAAATTTGAAAACTGAATAAATCACTGAATAATGTAGATAGAGAGGTACAAATTGACACACGTGCTTGGAATGACATGAGGTTTTATTAGAAACAAAAAAATACAAAAGTTCAAAAAATGGCCGACAGATTGCGCGTCATCTGATCAGACTAGCAATAATCAGCATAACAAACTAAGACAAAGCAAAGATGATATTCTTTACAGGAAATGCTCAATATGTCCACCATCATTCCTCAACAATAGCTGTAGTCGAGGGATAATGTTGTGAACAACACTGTAAAGCATGTCCGGAGTTACGGTGAGACACTGGCGTCGGATGTTGTCCTTCAGCATCCCTAGAGATGTCAGTCGATCACAATACACTTGCGACTTCAGGTAACCCCAAAGCCAATAATCGCACGGACTGAGGTCTGGGGAACTGGGAGGCCAAGCATGACGAAAATGGCGGCTGAGCACACGATCACCACCAAACGACGCGCGCAAGAGATCTATCACGCGTCTAGCAGTATTGCGTGGAGCGCCATCCAGCATAAACATCGTACGTCCCAGCAAGGTGTTTATCAGCCAGGCTGGGGATGATGCGATTGTGTAACATATCGGCGTACCTCTCACCCGATAACGGTAGATGTGATTAATCCAACCCATACCGTGACTTTCTCGTCGAGCAGTGGAGTTTCCACGACAGTTCTAGGATTTTCGGTAGCCCAAATTCTGCAGTTGTGGGCGTTGACAGACCCTCGGAGCGTTAAATGAGCTTCGTCGGTCCACAACACGTTACTCAACCAATCGTCATCTCCCGCCATCTTTTGAAACGCCCACACCGCAAATGCCTTTCGCTTCACTAAATCGTCAGGTAGCAGTTCATGATGCCGATGGATTTTGTATGGATAGCATCGGAGGGTACGCCTAAGTGCCAACCAAACAGTAGGGTATGGAATGCCGGTGCGACATGCGACTGCACGAGCGCTGACTTCCCCGTGCATAGACGAACCCGCTACAGATTCTGTTTCTTCTTGAACTGTCTCAGCAGCATTACGCCTTGTGCTCGGTCGGCCACTACGGGGTCTATCGTCTTAACATCCCGTGGCTTCGAACTTCGAAATCATTCTCGCCAGAGCTGCATTTGTCAACGGACCTTTACCCGTTCGAATCCCCTTCCTAAGGAGATAGGATCGTAACGCTGAACTAGCACATTCACCATTCTGATAATACAGCTTCAGTAAAACCGCCTTTTCAGGTAACGTGAACATGCTGCGACTGCTGGCGCATCTGATTCTCTCTCTCATTACAGCTACTTTTATACACGATTCTCATGCGCAGTCACTGACGTTCTGCTGTCCAGCGCCATCTGTCGGACATTTTGAGAAGGTTTTTTGCTTCTAATAAAACCCCATGTCATTGCAAGCATGTGTGTCAATTTTTACCTCTCTATCTACATTATTCCGTGGTTTATTATGTTTTCAAATTTATACTGACTTTTTGATCACCAGGTAGATTAGCGATACTATCGTCATCTGTTTGTACTGACATCACTTTTTTTACCTCATTGCATATAACGTAGCAATAAGCAGCTATGAATTACTATCATAGATTGTGAGAAAGCTTTAGATTCAGTGACAGCATCTGTGGAACCAACTCTTCACATTCATGGCACCGATGCAGCCTCTGGCAATGTGGGTTCGTCAATGCTTCCATCAGACTTGATCCATATAATGCGGAGTTGGGAGCTGATAACTGAAAGGGGCGCGTGTACTGTGATAACATATAAACAAGACTGCGCGCAGCAGACCCAGAGGATGTTTTCAGATGTGTAAACTCCGAAATGTCCAAGGAATTTGTAGGGTGTTCGGAAATTCCCGTTAATAACTTCTATAACTTGTAGGGGGGGAGTGAACAGATAATTTTTTGAGTAGGAGTCATCCAAAGACGCCACAGAGCGTCAGAACCACATGCGTCTGCGTCTGTAAATGTGTGTATATACTGTGTGATTTCATGATGATGCAGCAGTCTTTCAAGGAGAAGGATAAATATCAGTACGAATTGAGGGCCCCTGTAACGGAAATGAACGACTCGAAAGTTACAATAATTATCTTATTTGATTCAAAAGGCTCTGAGCACTATGGGACTTAATATCTGAGGTCATCAGTCCCCTAGAACTTAGAACTACTTGAACCTACAGGGTGTTTCAAAAATGACCGGTATATTTGAAACGGCAATAAAAACTAAACGAGCAGCGATAGAAATACACCGTTTGTTGCAATATGCTTGGGACAACAGTACATTTTCAGGCAGACAAACATTCGAAATTACAGTAGTTACAATTGTCAACAACAGATGGCGCTGCGGTCTGGGAAACTCTATAGTACGATATTTTCCACATATCAATCATGCGTAGCAATAATATGGCGTAGTCTCTGAATGAAATTACCCGAAACCTTTGACAACGTGTCTGGCGGAATGGCTTCACATGCAGATGAGATGTACTGCTTCAGCTGCTCAATTGTTTCTGGATTCTGGCGGTACACCTGGTCTTTAAAGTGTCCCCACAGAAAGAAGTCACAGGGGTTCATGTCTGGCGAATAGGGAGGCCAATCCACGCCACCTCCTGTATGTTTCGGATAGCCCAAAGCAATCACACGATCATCGAAATATTCATTCAGGAAATTAAAGACGTCGGCCGTGCGATGTGGCCGGGCACCATCTTGCATAAACCACGAGGTTTCGCAGTGTCGTCTAAGGCAGTTTGTACCGCCACAAATTCACGAAGAATATCCAGAGAGCGTGATGCAGTAATCGTTTCGGATCAGAAAAATGCGCCAATGATTCCTTTGGAAGAAATGGCGGCCCAGACCAGTACTTTTTGAGGATGCAGGGACGATGGGACTGCAACATGGGGCTTTTCGGTTCCCCATATGCGCCAGTTCTGTTTATTGACGAAGCCGTCCAGGTAAAAATACGCTTCGTCAGTAAACCAAATGCTGCCCACATGCATATCGCCGTCATCAATCCTGTGCACTATATCGTTAGCGAATGTCTCTCGTGCAGCAATGGTAGCGGCGCTGAGGGGTTCCCGCGTTTGAATTTTGTATGGATAGAGGTGTAAACTCTGGTGCATGAGACGATACGTGGACGTTGGCGTCATTTGGACCGCAGCTGCAACACGGCGAACGGAAACCCGAGGCCACTGTTGGATCACCTGCTGCACTAGCTGCGCGTTGCCCTCTGTGGTTGCCGTACGCGGTCGCCCTACCTTTCCAGCACATTCATCCGTCACGTTCCCAGTCCGTTGAAATTTTTCAAACAGATCCTTTATTGTATCGCTTTTCGGTCCTTTGGTTACATTAAACCTCCGTTGAAAACTTCGTCTTGTTGCAACAACACTGTGTTCTAGGCGGTGGAATTCCAACAACAGAAAAATCCTCTGTTCTAAGGAATAAACCATGTTGTCTACAGCACACTTGCACGTTGTGAACAGCACACGCTTACAGCAGAAAGACGACGTACAGAATGGCGCACCCACAGACTGCATTGTCTTCTATATCTTTCACATCACTTGCAGCGCCATCTGTTGTTGAAAATTGTAACTACTGTAATTTCGAAAGTTTGTCTGCCTGAAAATGTACTGTTGTCCCAAGCATATTGCAACAAACGGTGTATTTCTATTGCTGCTCGTTTAGTTTTTATTGCCGTTTCAAATATACCGGTCATTTTTGAAACACCCTGTAACTAACCTAAGGGCATCACACACATCCATGCCCGAGGCAGGATTCGAACCTGCGACTGTAGCGGTCGCGCGGTTCCCGACTGAAGCGCCTAGAACCGCTCGGCCACACCGGCCGGCAATAATCTTATTTGGTACTCGTATTAATGAAATACTTACAAATACTAATTTATTACCGACTTCATAACGAAAGAGCACACACACAACTCTAGAAACCGATGTATACCTGGAATGGTACGCTAATAAAGAAAATATGATTTATTGCTTTCGAATTTCCATTGGTTTACTGATTAATTTATCCATATTTAAGCATTTTCCATGTGACTGATCTCATTAAAGGGAAAACAGAGAGTGTAACACACTCAGTGCTGAGACAAACATGCTTGATACATTTTAATCATTAACAATAACTGTATTATGGAAATACAGTACAAAAGTATGGTACAAGAACATATTCGGAAAAGCACAAGTAATAGAGTGGTCATATCATTCAGCAACTTTAGTAACTTAGGACTTTTTTATTGCAAATTTCAAATCCTTCTTTTGCACAGAAGGCTTTTTGTTCAATCGACCCTTTCACAATATTTATGGAGACATTCAGTAATGCACTGTGTGCTAGAGGCGGTTATATAGTAAATAATTGTACCCCTGTGTATATGTACTATTTAGATTTTTTATCTAGTAACCTCATATTCATCATCTGCCTTTGACGTGTGTCATGATTATGTACACACTCTCACAGTATATGGCTGTCTTGATTTTCCTTGAAATGCATCAACCAGCTGAGAAAAAGAGTGATGCACCTGTTAGTATACTGAGCTCTTTAAAGTATTCTCTACATCGTATGTTGTTTCTTACTGCAGCAACACAACTAATGGCCTTTTCCTGCCAAATAAAAATACTTTTTGTCCCAGAAAATTTGCCTAATAAGAGCACTGTGTACGTGAATTGGCTCTGAAGAACGACATAATGGGTGTTCAGCAGTAGCTTTTCCGTCACGCAAGTACTAAGCTTAGTTATCAGACAGGCGACTCAGGCAAATTTTTTGCATACTTAATTAATGTGACTTTCCCAGTTAATTTTGGTCAAGAAGAATGCCAGGAAACTTACATGAGGCACTAAAATGTTGTCCTTTTTACACAGGTTGGAAAGCATATTTACAGATTAAGAGTGGCTACTTTCTAATTCATTTGCTCTGAACCAAATGAAACGTCCTCTTAGAAAAATTATGAATGACTGTGCTGGTTAACTTCTACGTTATTTGATACAAAGACAGCCGACTACAACTGAACGTACTCTGACATTTCTCTCTTTACTTATTCTGATCATGACTAAACTGACACACAATATTTTTACCGCAACGCAATCTGACTTTCAATAATCCCTACAAAAGAATGGCCCTGGCTAACAATAACCCATACTTTTCATGAATCACTTACCTCACAAAAATCTTCGTTACTTTAACTACTGCAATCCAGCGAGCGCCAATACTGCCAGCTAAATAAAAGCTTCTAACTACTGGAGGTACTAGCTACTGATAGGCACAGTTATCAAATGAAAGATTTTGATAGAGATCAAACAATGTCTTTACCTTAATAATGTTCAAAAGTCATCATATATATATATATATATATATATATATATATATATATTTGTTGTTGTTGTGGTCTTCAGTCCTGAGACTGGTTTGATGCAGCTCTCCATGCTACTCTATCCTGTGCAAGCTGTTTCATCTCCCAGTACCTACTGCAACCTACATCCTTCTGAATCTGCTTAGTGTATTCATCTCTTGGTCTCCCTCTACGATTTTTACCCTCCACGCTGCCCTCCAATACTAAATTGGTGATCCCTTGATGCCTCAGTACATGTCCTACCAACCGATCCCTTCTTCTGGTCAAGTTGTGCCACAAACTTCTTTTCTCCCCAATCCTATTCAAATATATATATATATATATAATCTAGAAATTCGTGACATCCATCTTTACAAATTTCCTTTTTCTGGCGGACACACGTCCAGATCGTCTGCTTACTCTCAAAACTCTGGCACCTATCTCTCCACATACCCCACTGCTTGTGGCTCACCTTCAGCAGCCCAACGCTACGTGCCGTTCACGTGCAACTACCCAACAATGCAATAGTGAATATTCCAACATTACCAACCAGCCACAGACTGTACACAGCACAGTCAGTGATTTTCATACAGAGCTCTACGTGGCGTTACCAACATAAAAACCTAAACACCCTACTTACGCATATACTGGATGTTCTGAGTTGTCCTGCACCTTTCTGCTTGAGTGTGTCCAAGGTCCTATCAACTGTAAAAACACTGGTGTTCTGCACATAATATGGACTTACGTGGCATCGTATTGTACAGTTCATTTATATGCATTATGAAAAGCAAGGTCCAAGCACGGAACCTTGTGCGACATCTCGTGTTACATGGTTTGTATTTGAGACTTCCTGGCAGATTAATACTGTATGCCGGAACGAGACTGGAACTCCCGAGTTCGAGTCTCGGTCCAGCACACAGTTTTAATCTGCCAGGAAATTTCATATCAGCGCACACTTCGCTGCAGAGTGAAAACTTCATGATGGTTTGTACTTGACAGAGTGCCTGCACCCTATTTCCGATGAGTTCATTTATATCTATGAATCAATCACTGGACTGGTTTTTCAACGTAAAGGATACTTGGCATGCTATATAGTCATCCACAGATACAAGAGAGTCGAAATTTCAGTAACAGGACTACCACACATTTGCTATTAGACAAATGATGGCAGTGCATAAGAAGTACCTTCTGTCCCATTGGGACCAGTGGCGAATAACAAGGACACAGTCTGTAATTCACACAAGTGTTGAGACTGTGAGCGAGGCGGTATCGCCTCAGAGTCGCCCAGAACGGCGCGTGGAACTTGTGGTGCTTCAGCCTTTCATCAGACACTTCACCGCCCCAATTCCAAGAGGAGCAATCTGAAGCCCGTCATGCGACGCAGCTGCCTGTTATTTTTGGGCGACAGCCAACTAATTCTTGCACCGGTAGCAACGACTCACTCAGAGCCTTCAAAATGCATCTGAAACTCACTACATTCTCACAGTGCTTAATTTACTAGGAATTCAGGTTCTTGATTAAAGGAGATAACATGTCCCAAAATAATGTTCGCAGTACGGCGTATGTGATGCTACCCAACCGAAAGAAGACGCGATGAAAATTTTCTTTGCGTTAATATATACGTTTTATGTGGTTGTACGCAAATTTTTATAACCAATGTCTGATGTGAGTTTCTACGACGACGTCTACTTTGTGTACTTAGCGTGTGGTTTTAAACTAACAGCGCTGTTGAAGTGTATGATTATTGCTGAAACCTGACTCCATAATAAAATTAGTGGAAAAACAATGGAGGAAATGTTGTGGAACTGTTCTTTTAATTTACGTGGTTAAAATTACAGAAGATAATGAAATGTTTGCAATAAATGGTCTACGACTTAGTTCGTTCCACACACCTCAACTGAATTCGAAATGCAACGAACCGTTGTCACTTGTACATTATCTATTCTAACAAAACTGCAATGCTACGACGAGCACTTAGTTCTTAACTGGTAGCAAAGAACAACTCTCATACTGTCAGCAACAGCATTAACTACTGTACGTTTACGTTTGAACGGCAATGCCTAACAGCGCAAAGTAAGTTACATATGAACTCTACAGCACAATAAGCGTGAAATAACTTTATAAACCCTTTTATAAACTTTGACAAAAATGTGACTGCAAATTGATATTAAGGCCAGCAGTTCAAATAAGACCTTGCTTTACAATGCAACTGAATTACGTAACCTGGAAAGTAGCAGGTGGAAGGTAACGTACTTACGTTAACTGGCGCATAAGCACAGCCATACAGTATGTGTGTATGAGGAGGCTTTAAAAAGTACGATACACATGTCGTTCTAGTGGCGCTATGTTAGAAGAAACTACATTCCGTAGATTTCCTGAAAATACAGCTATGCTGCGGCACGGATGACAGGTGCATGACAATCTGTGAATGAAATAGCGCAGAAATGGAAGCGTACTCCAAAGTTGAAGTAAAGGGGATAGTGCAATTCATGTAGGCAAAACGATTAAATTCACACAGATTCGTCATGAAATTCTAGAGGTATATGGACCAAACGCAATGTGGATTCCAGCAGTAGTGATATGTTGCCAACAATAATTTATCAACGCCTCACAAACACAGATGACGCTGATCCGGAAAGAAGGATATCGACCAAAGATGACATTGCCCAACCAGGCGAGGAACTTATGAGCAGCCGCAAATTTTCCAACGATGAGCAATTCTCGAGTGGCTGCGTGACTAAAGATCTCTTCACAGGGGCCGTGTTCCCCATTGCGAAGCACGCCAGATGTGGTGTCCGTCAAGGTTGCTGCTCTCTCGGAAATGAACTGCTACATCTCACGGAACGTGCTCGTCGTCGTATTTTGCGACCTGAGCACAGTCCAGCGGCAGTCTGCGGCGTGTGGCGCGTAAATCAAACAGGTTCTTTAAGGAAATGGACTGACGTAAGATAGCTGCGTCAACTCTGATAGAAGCTGTCGAATAGAAACAGACGAAATCGCGAAGAAGATTCTGGAACAGCGAATAATGCTACACAAGGATCTGACATAGACACTAGTAGAGGTTACTCGTTAACTCAATTGAGTATTCACCGCATTTTCGGTTTTAAACAGCATATATTCAAAGAATACCGTCTAATGTCAATCTGCAAATGCAGAATATCAAATTCTCGATGTTGCATTGACTACCATCAGTGTGAATTACTGTACCTCATAGCATTGACTTTAAGATCGAGATTCGTTTTGAGATTTCATGTGAATGAGAGGAGATTTTTTGGAAACTACTCTTTATCATTGAAAAAGACCGCTACTGGGTAGATAAAAACATGAGGCAGTCCACAGAACGAACAGATAGGTATACATATTTTACACGAAGTTTGATAATAGCCAAAACTTCCATTGTGTAACTTTTACGCATGTTACAATAATTCTTTTGACACGAATTTGATGTTTCTCATTATTTTATTGGAACGAATTACATAACTAACAACGGGTTTTCCAGTGATTCTCAATTTGCTGGTGCTCAGAAGCAGCATATATACATATAGGCTTGAAATTAATGCAAACATGGCGCCTCACAGCTCTGCACTGAAGGGAGACAGCGTGCTTGTGACGTAGGTGGTGTTGTGCCATCTCATTGGTCAACGCTCAGACGCACGCTCAGAATATCTGACATGCGAGATATTGCTCTGCACGTTCGGAAAGACTCCCGAACGTGCTATTACACGCTATGACGTCAGAAACTCGGCACGCTCAACGTTCGGATGCACGGGCCGTGTGCCGACGGCTTAAGCAACCTTCCTGGCAGTTATTTGAAGCGATTTAAGGAAATCACGAAAGGTCTCGGTCAGGGCTGGCGGAAGTGTGTGTGAACTGTCCTCCACCAGAATGTGAGTCTGGTGCGGGTTACCACTCTACCACTTCGCTAGGTTTGAAAAATGTCAGGTGTCAGGTGATACATACTATGAAGTGTAGTGCAGCATTCTATGAAAGTTACTTGGTCTGTCATAATAATGTCTAAGAGACTTTTCCAAGTTACTTCGTAAATCATACAATATAGATGTAAACATTTCTACGTAGAAACCACAATCCTCAAATAGCATCAAACACGGTCCCACTCCTTGAGTGCCACGAGGGTGCCGGCGAACACAGCTGAGACTCACACCCGCTTTCCGGCGGCCAAGAGTTCAGCTCTGTTTAGTATAGAACATCTGTGGAAGGCGTGTTTGTACTACAGTAACAGCCATATGTAGCTTGAAGGTGAAACATACTGTCGATGAACGTCGCTGCAACTGTGATCTTGGCGAGGTGTTACATTCAGCCTTGGTTGCACATGTGCCTTCTTACAGTTCTACTCGCTGTAGATTTCTTGCAGTCCATTACCATCACATTTTTCAACCCAATCGTTGTCATCGTCATTGCTGTCGCTGTACTCTGCGTCCAAAAACGCATCTTCATCAGAAAACTCAAGTAATGCTGGATCACCGACATCAAAATCTGACGGATCCCACATACTGAGTAGTCAATCTTACCCATTACCGAAGTTTTAGGACCGGTGACTGTTTATTCAATGTAAATAAATAAAACTGCGACCCAATACTTTCTTTTAAATAGTTCATTCCATGAGCCGGGTTTCGAACCATTTCAGGCTCCAGATGGTTTTCCAGAAGATACATAGCTATTTCAGCCATAATGATGGATGCTGGCTGGCGATAGTATGGACGGCTTTTGTTGTTAGTATCCATCTGTCTGGATGCAATGTCATGACCAGTTGGTACCACATCACTCACTTTTAAACAATATGTATGCACATATACTGTGGTAATGAAACCTTGCCAGCGTCCACCGTGTCCTATACATCTGTTATTTGTTACAAAGATCTTGACAAAAAGATATGACATAGGCCTACTTTGCTGAGAAATATTATTTGTTTTTCTTTGACTGTGCTGAACTCATTATGAGAGCAAATGGAAGCCCGAAAGAAAATAAATAATTAATTACTACTGGAACAAACTTAAAGAGATCTGATGTCTTATTTCTATTCTTATATCAACGTATGATACCGTCAATTTATGAGCAAATACTTTAATCAGGATTGGCGTTAACATGAATGTCTGGGAATAAAATAATGTAGAGTTATAGTATTTGCAGAGAACTGCAACTGTTTGCTTGACCATTAGCTTTTTATTTAAATTTAAGAAGGACAAAATTTCGAACGAATTGCTGACTTATTTCCGTTCTTTCATTAACGTGATATGGAATATTAATAAAGACAGATTCTGTTTATTTCATCTAGAGTTAATATGTATGAAAGTCGCAAGGAAGTACCACGCATTATGTTTGAAACAGCTATGTAACTTCTCGAAAACCATCTGAAGATGAGCCTTAAAAATGTTCGAAAACCGGTTAGAGGAATGAATAAGTAAGCCAGAATCAAATTTTCACTCTTCAGCGGAGTGTGCGCTGATATGAAACTTCCTGGCAGATCAGAACTGTGCGCCGGACCGAGACTCGAGGAAAAGGAGCCGAATTCCGAGTCTCGGTCAGACGCACAGTTCTGATCTGCCAGGAAGTTTCAATAAATGAGGCTTTCAAAAAAGTGACGTCGCAGTTTTATGTATTTACGTCAAACGGAGTAATTCTTCATCAGAGAAAGAAATAGATTTTCGCCGTTTACTATATCGTCCCATTGGTTGACGGATCGGGTTCCATTAGAGCTACTACCATTTACGCTCGTACTATATCATAAGGTAGATATCACATTTCGCATCAAAATAGACTTGTACTACTGTCGTAGGCGTGGGCTTCGTGTTTATCTTGACCACAACAATGCGTTCGCTGTGCTGTTTGTAGTAGCTTACCCGCATTCCTATAGTTTTATTCATTATTATACCTACTCCTGCATTACCTCTATTCGATCTTGTATTTATAACCCTGTATTCACCTGACCAAAAGTCTTGTTCCTCCTGCCACCGAACTTCACTAATTCCCACTATATTCACCTTCAACCTATCCATTTCCCTTTTTAAATTTTCTAATCTACCTGCCCGACTAAGGAATGTAACAATCCACGCTCCGATCCGTAGAAACCAGTTTTCTTTCTCCTGATAACGACGTCCTCCTGAGTAGTCCCCGCCCGGAGGTCCGAATGGGGGACTATTTTACCTCCGGAATATTTTATTCAAGAGGACGCCATCATTTATCCATACAGTAAAGCTGCATGCCCCCAGGAAAAATTACGGCCATAGTTTCTCCTTGCTTCCAGCCGTTCGCAGTACCAGCACAGCAAGGCCGTTTTGGTTAGCGTTACAGGGCCAGATCACCCCCCTGCGGGTCCGGGGATTAAAATAGGCCCGAGGTATTCCTGCCTGTCGTAAGAGGCGACTAAAAGGAGTCCCACCCCCTCAAGGGGGTCGTTAGCACCTGCGTCCGGAGACGGACAGTTCCACGACCTCTATTTGCGGCCATTTTGCTTTTTCACTTCTCGTTTTTCCTTCCTTTGGTTGGTTCCTTTCTTTGCTCTTCTCCACCTCACTGTCTTCCTTACTCTTTTCCTTGTCTTCTTCTCCTTGCCTTCTCCTTGCCTTCTCATTGCCTTCTTCTCCTTGCCTTCTCATTGCCTTCTTCTCCTTGCCTTCTCTGGTCTCCGCCTCGGCGTTTGAGACAGTCTGTCCTCTCTCTCCCTCTCTCTCTTCTTTTTCCTCTTCTTCCTTCCTCCCTGTGCGTGCCTGAAGGCCGACCCACGCGTTCGCACGCGTAGCCGGTGACGGGGTAACGCGTAATTCCCCGCCCTGGGTAGACATGTAAGGCACGCATGTACCCCCTGGTAAAGGCCAGGCCCAGGGAGGGGTGATTGCCTGAGCTGATACCTTCTGACCATGCCGATTGGTCCCTCCGTCTGTTTCTCGGGAGGTGTGACCTGAGGTGTAAACATTCACCTAAGGCGGGAGTGCCCTATGAGAGGGTCCCCTTAAGGAAGGAGCGTGCCATCGGAGACGCTGGCAATCACGGGGGATTACTCCGCAATGGATTTCACTCCATCTCTCTCGACTTCTGCCCAAAACGGAAACATGACTAGCCACCAGTGACAAAAGTACTACCGCCTGCCCCACAGTTCCTCGTCGTTTCTCGATCTGAGGACGGAAAGGATTTTTCCTCTGTCAACCCTTTCGTTATCCAGAAGGGCGTAGATGCCATAGCCGGATCTGTCAAATCTTGTACCAGGTTGCGTAACGGTACCTTATTACTAGAAACTGTGAGCGCCTTTCAGGCACAAAAACTGCTTCGGGCCACACTCCTGTACACGTTCCCTGTCCGGGTGGAGGCTCACCGAACTTTGAATTCGTCTCGTGGTGTAGTCTATACTAGCTCCCTCGACGGATTGACTGACGAGGAGATTCAATCTTTCCTCGCTGAGCAGGGCATGACGGCTGTCCATAGGCTCATGAAAAAGGTCAACAATGACCTTGTACCGACCCGGACACTTTTCTTGACCTTCGATAGTGTTAAGCTGCCATCGCGCATCAAGGCGGGCTACGAGGTTATTTCTGTTCGCCCCTATGTCCCGACACCTACGCGCTGCTACCAGTGTCAGCGTTTCAATCACACTCGACAGTCTTGTTCCAATGCGGCTATATGTGTCACTTGTGGCAGGGATGCCCATGAGGGTGACTGTCCACCTCCGTCTCCTCGTTGTGTGAACAGCCAGGGTGACCATGCCGCATCCTCCTGCGACTGTCCTGTCTGTAAGGAAGAACGCTGTATCCAAGAAATTCGGGTCAAAGAGAAAGTGTCCACCTCGGCTGCTCACAAGCTATTGGCTAGTAGGAAGCCCACGCTGCTCCCAGCGGTGAAATACAGTACTGTCCTCGCCTCTCCTCGGACTACCAGGGAGGTGGCAACCCAGACATGCGATCTGACCTTCAGCACCGCGGTCGTCCGTTCGGCCAGTGCTAAGATCGCGCGGTCGACGTCTCCTCTTCCTCCCATCACCCCACAGACACCAGCCCCTTCATCAGCTTCTGCTAAGACGAAGACCCAGAAGTCAGATGCACGGGCCTTCAAGAAGGAACCGTCCCGTGCCGACTTCCTACGTACCTCGACCTCCCTGCCTTCGACCGGTACTTCCACCAAACGACCTTCCAAGAAGGCTCGTAGGAAGCACAGTTCTCCTTCTCCGCCACGGCGCATTTCTTCCCCTGCGCCACCAAGCGGTTGCCGCCCCAGGCCGTCATCCGTTTCGCCTGGCCGCACCGCTGGTAGCCGAACATCTGGCCGTTCACCGGCGGAGGAAGCTCCCCCTCCCGGACATCTTACCAAGATGGCCGATGAACCTATAGACCCAATGGACGATGACTGTCCGCCTACTGATAGCGACGGCAGTGCTCGCTCGAAGCCAGGCCCTCAGCGGCCTTCGAGGTGAGCCCTTCTTTCATCTTCCTTTTCTTCTTACGATGGCACTTATTCACTGGAATATTCGCAGCATTCGCTCCAACCGAGAGGACTTGAAGTTGCTGCTCCGCTTGCACCGTCTGCTCGTCGTAGCCCTCCAGGAAAGGAAGCTACGCCCATGCGATCAAATTGCCTTGGCACACTACACCTCTGTGCGTTTTGACCTACCCCCTGTGGTAGGTATCCCGGCTCATGGAGGGGTTATGTTGCTGGTCCGGGATGATATTTACTACGATCCCATCACGTTGCACACCGGCCTGCAGGCAGTCGCCATCCGCATTACTCTCCCCACTTTTACATTTTCCATTTGTGCCGTTTACACTCCATCGTCATCTGCCGTTACCAGGGCAGACATGATGCAACTTATTGCTCAGCTACCTGCACCATTTTTGTTAACTGGAGACTTCAATGCCCACCATCCCCTTTGGGGCTCTCCAGCATCCTGCCCGAGGGGCTCCCTGTTAGCAGACCTTTTCAACCAGCTCAATCTTGTCTGCCTCAATACTGGCGCCCCTACTTTTCTTTCGGACACATCTCACACCTATTCCCATTTAGACCTCTCTATATGTACTCCCCAACTTGCACGCCGGTTTGAGTGGTATGCACTTTCTGATACATATTCGAGCGACCACTTCCCGTGTTATCCATCTCCTGCAGCATACCCCCTCTCCGTGCTCATCTAGTTGGACCATCTCCAAAGCAGACTGGGGGCTCTTCTCTTCCAGGACGACCTTTCGGGATCAAACCTTCACAAGCTGCGCTCGTCAGGTCGTACACCTCACGGAAGTCATTCTCGCTTCTGCTGAATATTCCATCCCTCACCCTACTTCTTCTCCACGTCGCGTACCGGTCCCCTGGTGGACGCTTTACGTGCTCGTCGACGTGCTTCACGCACCTTTCAACGCCACCCTACAGTGGCGACTTGTATCAATTATAAACGATTACGTGCACAGTGTCGTCGTACTATTAAAGAAAGCAAGAAATGCAGCTGGGCTGCTTTCACAAGCACCTTCAACAGTTTTACTCCTTCTTCTGTTGTCTGGGGTAGCCTGCGCCGGCTATCTGGCACTAAGGTCCACTCACCAGTTTCTGGCATGACTGTCGCGAATGACGTCCTTGTGGCCCCTGAGGATGTCTCCAATGCCTTCGGCCGCTTTTTCGCAGAGGTTTCGAGCTCCGCTCATTACCACCCTGTCTTCCTCCCCCGCAAACAGGCAGAGGAGGCTAGGCCACGTAACTTCCGCTCCTCGAATCGTGAAAGTTATAATGCCCCATTCACCATGCGGGAACTCGAAAACGCACTTGGCCGATCACGGTCCTCCGCTCCAGGGCCTGATTCTATTCATATTCAGATGCTGAAGAACCTTTCTCCTGCGGGTAAGGGTTTTCTTCTTCGTACTTACAATCGCATCTGGATTGAGGGACAAGCTCCCGCATGCTGGCGCGAGTCTATTGTTGTCCCAATTCCTAAGCCGGGGAAGGACAAGCACTTGCCTTCCAGTTATCGACCCATCTCGCTTACCAGCTGTGTCTGTAAAGTGATGGAGCGAATGGTTAACTCTTGATTGGTTTGGCTGCTCGAGTCTCGACGCCTACTTACCAATGTACAAGGTGGATTTCGTAGGCGCCGCTCTGCTGTTGACCATCTGGGTACCTTGTCGACATTCATTATGAATAACTTCTTGCGGAAGCGCCCGACTGCGGATGTGTTCTTTGATTTGGAGAAGGCTTACGACACCTGTTGGAGGGCGGGCATTCTCCGAACCATGCACACATGGGGCCTTCGCGGTCGCCTCCCTCTTTTTATTCGTTCCTTTTTAATGGATCGACAGTTCAGGGTACGTGTGGGTTCTGTCCTGTCAGTCACCTTTCGCCAGGAGAATGGGGTGCCACAGGGCTCAGTTTTGAGCGTCGCTCTCTTCGCCATCGCGATCAATCCAATAATGGATTGCCTCCCAGCTGATGTATCAGGCTCCCTTTTCGTGGACGATTTTACCATCTATTGCAGCGCGCAGTGTACATGTGTCCTGGAGCGCTGTCTTCAGCGTTCTCTTGACCGTCTTTACTCCTGGAGTGTCGCCAATGGCTTCCGTTTTTCTGCCGAGAAGACGGTCTGTATTAACTTCTGGCGCTACAAAGAGTTTCTCCCACCGTCCTTACGACTCCGTCCCGTTGCTCTCCCAATCGTGGAGACAACAAAATTTTTAGGTCTTACATTTGACAGGAAACTTAGCTGGTCTCCACATGTGTCATATTTGGCTGCCCGTTGCGTTGTACCCGTTCTTTAACTGTCCTCCGTGTTCTCAGTGGTATGTCGTGGGGAGCGGATCGAACCGTCCTGCTTCGTCTATATCGGTCGATCGTCCGCTCCAAGCTGGATTATGGGAGCTTCGTATACTCCTGTGCACGGCCATCCATCTTACGCCGCCTCAACTCCATACAACATCGGGGTTTACGACTTGCGATCGGAGCGTTTTACACTAGTCCCGTAGAGAGTCTTCATGCTGATGCTGGCGAATTGCCACTCACCTACCGGCGCGATATACTGCTTTGTCGGTATGCCTGTCGGCTACTGTCAATGCCCGACTACCCGTCTTATCGTTCCTTTTTTGACGACTCTCTCGACCGTCAATACGGGTTGTATGTCTCTGCCCTGCTACCACCTGGAGTTCGCTTTCGTCGCCTCCTTCAACACCTTAATTTTTCACTCCCTGCAACCTTTCGAGTGGGCGAGAGCCACACGCCACCTTGGCTCCAGGCTCAGGTTCACGTTCACCTTGACCTCAGCTCGCTCCCAAAAGAGGTTACCCCCGGTTCGGTCTACCACTTCCGTTTTGTTGAACTTCGTTCGAAGTTCATTAATATGACCTTCATTTATACAGATGGCTCTAAGACCAATGACGGTTTCGGGTGTTCTTTTATTGTCAGGGCACAAAGTTTCAAATACCGGCTCCATGGCCATTGTTCGGTCTTCACAGCTGAGCTCTTTGCCCTCTACCAGGCTGTTCTTTACATCTGCCGCCACCGACGTTCTGCTTATGTCATCTGCTTCGATTCCCTGAGCGCCATCCAGAGCCTCAGTGATCCGTATCCGGTTCACCCTTTCGTGCACCGGATCCAACGCTCTCTTCAGCGGCTAGTGGACGTCGGTTCTCCGATTAGCTTTGTGGGTTCCTGGCCATGTCGGTATCCCTGGGAACGAAGCTGGAGATGCCGCGGCCAAGGCTGCGGTCCTCCAGCCTCGGACAGCTTCTTGTTGTGTCCCTTCATCAGATTGTAGCAGGGTCATTTGTCGGCGCATTTTATCGCTGTGGCATGCCGATTGGACTGCACTTACGGACAACAAGCTTCGGGCCTTGAAACCTCTTCCCGTGGCTTGGACGTCCTCCTCACGCCCTTCTCGGCGGGAGGAGGTAGTTTTGGCCCGGTTACGAATTGGACACTGCCTGTTCAGCCATCGCCATCTGTTGACGGCTGCGCCGGCGCCTTTCTGCCCATGTGGGCAATTGCTGACGGTCCGCCACATTTTAACGTCCTGTCCGGATTTTAATACACTGCGTCTTGATCTTGGCCTGCCATGTACTCTGGATGCCATTTTAGCGGATGACCCAGGAGCAGCTGCTCGCGTTCTTCGTTTTATCAACTTGACAAACCTGTCTAAGGACTTTTGATTATGCTGTTTTTTAATCCTATGCCTGTCAGTCTGTCTTTTACCGTGTTTTCCCTTTTAGTTGCTGTTTTAAACTTGTGCCTCGCGGTGCATTCCTAACGTAGTCTATGCGCTAATAACCATTGAAGTTGTGCGCCCTAAAACCACAAAAAGAAAAAGGGCCAGATCAGTCAATCATCCAGACTGTTGCCCCTGCAACTACTGAAAAGGTTGCTACCCCTCTTCAGGTACCATACGTTTGTCTGGCCACTCAACAGATACCCCTGCGTTGTGGTTGCACCTACGGTACGGCTATCTGTATATAATCTCCTTGGATCTGATCCATATATGTACAGTCGTGCTCAATAGTGTCCGAACGACCTGAATTGCATTTCGCTTGATTCCCATGCAACCCGCATAACGCAGCTGTCTAGCAGGTCCTCTAATCGCTCCTTGGTACAGTCGTTTGAATAATGAAAATGGTTCCAGCAAGTCACCTCTGTAAAACGCTGCTCTGTATCGCAATAACTCAAGACACAAAGTAATACCACGATACTACAAATATCAAGGAACACCTTATCACAGACAAAACTGTCCTTAAGGCTTGTAAGCTCACATTTATTACAATAAATGACATACCTGCAATGTTACCACTCTCATCATTACGTCAGATACGTAATGCACGGAGGAAGATCGTCGTATTCATGATTTCCTCTTCAAAGCAACATACCGTACTTGTTATTTAACCTTAAATGCCATACCAAATTTAAGTTATTCACGCGCAGCTGGTTGAAAATATGTATGAACTTCACATGACACGACGAACCGTCTCGTTTCATAAAGGATGTGGATATTTCATAAAAATTATTCATTAAAACTATGTAGAAGGAAAGGCTGAAAAAAATCAAAATATTGAAAAATATTTTGTACTTCCCGTACACTTTTGTCAACTCGGTGAAGAAACAAAAGTTAATGCACACTACAGGACTACATATTGTACTAAATAGGTGTGGCGTGTAGCCACCGACCGGCACACGGTGGCAGCTGGAGGGTCCGCTGTCTCCATAGCAGCCTCGAGACAGCTAACGTGTTAATTAACATTCAATAATTTAGTTTGCTTTCCATTGGATCTGTCGATGCTAAGCATAGCGTAAATTTCACTACAGTAAGTGTTTCATACACTATTTGATCGAAAGTATCCGGAAACCTGGCTGAAAGTGCCTTAAAAGTTCGTGGCGCCCTCCAATGGTAATGCTGGAATTCAATATGGTGTTGGCTCACCCTTAACCTTTGACAGCTTCCACTCTCGCAGGCATACGTTCAATCACGAGCTGGAAGGGTCGTTGGGGAATGGCAGCCCATTCTTCACGGAGTGCTGCACTGAGGAGAGGTATGGAGTTGGTCGCTGTGGCCTGGTACGAAGCCGGCGTTCGAAAACATCCCAAAGCTATTTTATAGGATTCAGGTTAGGACTTTGTTCAGGCCAGTCCATTACAGGGATGTTGCTGTAGTGCAACCACTACGCCACAGGCCGCGCATTACGAACAGGTGCTCGATCGTGTTGAAACATGCAATAGCCATCCCAGAATTGCTCTTCAACAGTAAGAAGCAAGAAGGTGCTCAAAACAACAATGTAGGCCTGTGCTGTGATAGTGCCACGAAAAACAACAAGGGGCGCAAGGCTTCTCCGTCAAAAAGACGACCACACCATAAGATCACCGCCTCCGAATTTTACTGTTGGCATTAGACACGCTGGCAGATGACGTTCACCGGGTATACGCTATAACCACACGCTGCAAACGGATCGACACATGGTGTACCGTGATTCGTCACTCCACACAACGTTTTTCCACTGTTAAATTGTCCAATGTTTACGCTCCTTACACCAATCGAGGCGTCGTTTAGCATTTACCGGCGTGATGTGTGGTTTATAAGCAGCCGCTCGACCACGAAGTACGTTTTCTTACCTCCCGCCTAACTGTCATAGTACTTGCAGTGGATCCTGATGCAGTTTGAAATCCCTGTGTGTTGGGTGCCTATCACATATTACGACCCTCTTCAACTGTAAGCGGTCTCCGTCTGTCAACAGGCGAGGTCAGCCTGTACGCTTTTGTGCTGTACGCGGCCATACACGTTCCCACTTCACTATCACACCGTAAACAGTGGACCTAGGGATGTTTATGAGTGAGGAAATCTCGCGTACAGACGTAAGACGCAAGTGACACCCAATCATCTGAACATGTTCGAAGTCCGTGAGTTCCGCGGTGCACCCGACTCTGCTCTCACTACGTCTAATGACTACTGAGGTCGCTGATACGGATTAACTGGCAGTTAAGTGCCCACACTATGCACCTAATACGAAAAACGCATGTTTTTAGGGGTGTCCGGATACTTTTGATCACATGGTGTAGCATAGAGAAATGTGGTTTAGAAGATACAAATTTCAAAATCGAACAAACAGCTTTACCACAAATATGGCTGTATTGTTCAGAAAATAGTGAAATTAGGCAACCGACTCAAAAATAAACATTCGCTAGGCACTCTCTGAAGGTGCCGACGCAACGCTGAAGCGTAACACACAAAGGAGCTATGGCGTAGATGCACTCGAAGCATTGAGACCCAAATCAGCGTCTATGATTCGCTTATTTAAATAAGTATACCAGTCAAAAAGAATTTCCAACTTCCGCCTCAGGAGACATCACGCTTATTGCGTGCAACAACCCCCCCCCCCCCCCCTTTCTTGATTATGACCTCAGTTTGCCGAGAAAGAGTGTCCAGAATTTTCTTCAGTCTTGCCATATCAAGATATAGCTACTCAGTAATGATTAGATTCCGTAAATCGACCCGTAGTTCAACACGGTCCCATTCATTTACTGTCAGATTAAGTTTGCTCTATTTATCGTTGGAGCGGGGCGGGGGAGTGGGGGCGCGCGGGATGGCGGGCGTTTTGAAGTGCAACAGGGTAGGTCAGTACTCGTCAAGCCAGTCACGTATGCTTGTTGCTTTGGGAACACGGCTCTTGTCATGTCGCGAGTCGGCCTAGTGTGCCAAACCCATAACGCTTATTTTCGCTTAGAGTGCGTCCACGGGGGGCTTCCAAGAGGTCTCTGGCGAGCTGGCTGTCACCCGCCGAGGAAGCAGGTGGTGCCCAGCTGGAAAACTCGTGGGGCTTGCGGAGCGCCTGGCGGTTCAGGGTTGTCGGGTGTGCTTTCGACGGCGCGCATGTGGCCCACATTCCGCCGTTATTAGGGGACGAAGCGCCTTTTCCACCGCGGCCTGAGGACTGGTGTCGCGAGCCGCCGTCTGCGCCGGAGTTATACTTTGTAACGTGCAGCCACGGGACCGCAAGCTGGATGTTTACGTCTGTGCTTTAACACACTACTGGTCATTAAAATTGCTACACCAATAAGAAATGCAGATGATAAACGGGTATTCATTCGAAAAATATACTGGAACTGACATGTGGTTACATTTTCACGCAATTTTTGTGCATAGATCCTGAGAAATCAGTACCCAGAACCACCACCTCTGGCCGTAATAACGGCCGTGATACGTCTGGGCATTGAGTCAAACAGAGCTTTGATGGCGTGCACAGGTACAGCTGCCCATGCAGCTTCAATACGATACCACAGTTCATCAAAAGTAGTGACTGGCGGATTGTCACGAGCCAGTTGCTCGGCCACCATTCACCAGACGTTTTCAATTGGTGAGAAATCGGGAGAATGTGCTGGCCAGGGCAGCAGTCGAACATTTTCTGTATCCAGAAAGGCCCGTACAGGACCTGCAACATCCGGTCTTGCATTATCCTACTGAAATGTAGGGTTTCGCAGGGGTCGAATGAAGGGTAGAGCCACGGGTCGTAACACATCTGAAATGTAACGTCCACTGTTCAAAGTGCCGTCAATGGGAACAAGAGGTAACAGAGACGTGTAACCAATAACACCCCATACCATCACGCCGGATGATACGCCAGTATGGCGCTGACGAATAGAAGCTTCCAATGTGCGTTCACCGCAATGTCGCCAAACACGGATGCGACCATCATGATGCTGTAAACAGAACCTGGATTCATCCGAAAAAATGACGTTTTGCCATTCGTGCATCCAGGTTCGTCGTCCAGTACACCATCGCAGGCGCTCCTGTCTGTGATGCAGCGTCAAGGGTAACCTCAGCCGTTGTCTCCGAATTGATAGTCCATGCTGCTGCAAACGTCAAATGGTTCAGATGGCTCTGAGAACTATGCGACTTAACTTCTGAGGTCATCAGTCGCCTAGAACTTAGAACTACTTAAACCTAACTAACCTAAGGACATCACACACATCCATGCCCGAGGCAGGATTCGAACCTGCGACAGTAGCGGTCGCGCGGTTCCAGACTGCAGCGGCTAGAACCGTTCGGCCACCGCGGCCGGCGCTGCAAACGTCGTCGAACTGTTCGTGCAGATGGTTGTTGTCTTGTAAACGTCCCCATCTGTTGACTCAGAGATCGAGACGAGGCTGCACGATTCGTTACAGCCATTCCGATAAGATGCCTGTCATCTCGACTGCTAGTGATACGAGATCGTTGGGATCCATCACGGCGTTCCGTATTGCCCTCCTGAACCCACCGATTCCATATTCTTCTAACAGCCATTTGATCTGGACCAACGCGAGCAGCAATGTCACGATACGATAAACCGCAATCGCGATAGGCTACATTCCGACCTTTATCAAAGTCGGAAACGTGATTGTACGCTTTTCTCCTTCTTACACGAGGCATCACAACAACGTTTAACGAGGCAACGCCGGTCAACCGCTGTTTGTGTATGAGAGATCGGTTGGAAACTTTCCTCATGTTAGCACGTTGTAGGTGTCGCCTCCGGCGCCAACCTTGTGTGAATGCTCTGAAAAGCTAATCATTTGCATATCACAGCATCTTCTTCCTGTCTGTTAAATTTCGCGTTTGTAGCACGTCATCTTCGTGGTGTAGCAATTTTAATGGCCAGTAGTGTACATGGCGAGAAGTTAAATGTTCTTGCGTACATTTAGCAGTGCAGCAGCGCTGTTGTAGCTGCAGTTACGACACGTTATACCACACAGTGTCTTGCAAGACGCTGACACGGGTAATGCTGCTTAAATGCATGGACCTCTGAGTCAATTCGTTTCCCGCTAATTATCATCTTGCTATTCAAAACATTTCAGTTGCTTGACAAATGTTAGCCTCCCGTGGTAACTCTCACTTCTATTTACAGGTTTGCTATTTATTGCGTTGGTTGTTTGGTGAGAGAAGTGGATAAGGGCATACAATCTTACGTTCAGTGAATTTAGCCGTTGTGAACGGTAAAGTTTGGTGTGAGTTTTAACGCTCCATCTATGCTCTCACGGCCATCTTTATGGAATTGGCCCGGCCTGAGCTCACTAAGTATTAATGGAATTCTTTATTTAAGCCCGGTAGTGCGTATCTTGCAACGAGAAAAATTTCTACGTCTTGTAAATGAAAAAAAAAAAAAAACTTGTTGTAAGTCTGTTATATTACCTGGTGCCAGGAATTGTTTGACTTTTCTTTCTTTTTTTATTGTAAAACGGGCTGGTATTGACAGAAGGGGTGCAGGTAATCCCCTGACCTAATCCCCAAGTATGAGATGCAGTTGTTTGTTACCATGCTATATTCCGCGTGTTAATTTTATTTTTTATTATGATAGTCTCAGATATGTTTCAGAATCGGTTAATCTGGGCTACTGGGCCGCGTTCTTTTGGAGTACCACGTGTTCTCCCACCCGGTGCGAATCGCTTACGGTCCAAAAGGTTGTTCAGAATATTTTGTAAAAATTTCACCTTGAAATTTCTGAAAAGTTGTTATATATGTAAAAGTTTAATATTAAAACTTCTAATTACAACTGTTGTCTAGGTATTTTCTTAAAATATTCTTTAAATTGATTTAAATCCCACTGGATGTGCCTCGTTATGTTCAGTTGGGGGTAACTGTGCGTTGTGTACATTATTTCACGCTCTACGAAAAGCTTTTTGAAGTTGTTTGGTTTATTTAAAGCCTATACCCTTAAGATTACGTAATTTTACTCTCAAATGCTCGTTGATATAAAGCATGTATGGTAAATTACACCATACCTGAATCTTTGCCTTGCAGTACCCTTAATTTAGAAATTGGTAACTATACCCTTTGGCTTTCGGGGCTATCCATTTAAGTTTGCTGATTTGTGCGAAATTTTATGATGTTAATAAATTGTAATTAAAATGTGCGTTAACGAATGATGTTCAGTCCCTATTTGCCCAGGCATTTCTTCACCTTCCTAGTGGAGGTGTATTGAGGCGTCTCTGACTTGGAAGGCGGAACTTCCCACATTTTCAACAAGAAGATCCAATAGGAAAGTCAACATTTGGCCTCCGAGAATGTTACAGTAAACACTCTGGTTCAAAAATGGTTCAAATGGCTCTGAGCACTATGGGACTTAACTGCTGTGGTCATCAGTCCCCTAGAACTTAGAACTACTTAAACCTAACTAACCTAAGGACATCACACACATCCATGCCCAAGGCAGGATTCGAACCTGCGACCGTAGCGGTCACGCGGTTCCAGACTGAAGCACCTTTAACCGCACGGCCACACCGGCCGGCAAACACTCTGGTTCATACTCACGCTAACGTGGAAGAGTGCTCCCAAGTCTTAATACAAAAAAAGAAAAACTCAAAATGAGCACAGAACCATCTCCGGTTTGAACTAAAGCGTGTTAACCGCATCATTGGGCTGTCGAAGCACTCGTTGCCTCTAAAAGAGGCATAATCATGATTCGTCGTACTACACTAGCTACGCGTCCAGTCAGTTACTGCCCAGTTTCTGTGTTATGTGACCCACTGAAGACGTCACAGTCACCACTTGGCATTTGCGAAGTCCCCGACTCCAAATGTCCACTGCATACCGTCTCCTCTTCAGTGCTCTTTCGGAAAGTGATTTATAAGTGCCTGCATTAATTGACAGTAGGCGTTCCCGTCGAGTCTGAATCCGATTGCCGGTGACAACAGATTGCCGTTCACAAGTGGTGACATTCATCTGTGTTCGTCGTCCGTTACAATATGCTTATTGCCACTGACCTTCGTTATATTACATGGCTCTGAATTACACACCATTCCTAGTAGGCACTTCGGATGCTACGGGTTGGTTCACCAATAATTCGCACTACTTCATTAATGTATGGTAATGGACACGCACAGCCGCCCAGTGTGGCCGAGCGGTTCTAGGCGCTTCAGTCTGGTGCCGCACGACCGCAACGGTCGCAGGTTCGAATCCTGCCTCGGGCATGGATGTGTGTGATGCCCTTAGGTTAGTTAGGTTTAAGTAGTTCTAAGTTCTTGGGGACTGATGACTTCAGATGTTCAGTCCCATAGTGCTCAGAGCCATTTTGGACACGCACAAACATGATTGCTGCATTCTGCTACTCTGACACTTCCACACGTGGATCCATCTTACTGCGCTAAATCAATAAAAACGAGAACACACATTTGAACGTGTTACTGCTGTGTGCGGCCACAGCGTCTGAATATTTTACATATGAAAAATTAATACGCTGTATATTAATGTCCTTAATTTGTACGACTAGCTAATTTCGACAATGAGTCATTGCCAAGTACCTGAAATGTCAAATATACCATCGGTAAAAAAGTATATCTGTTATATACATTGTTATTTAGCTGTGAAACATTACACATATCGGATTTATATAACCACATTATAGTGTCATAGCTCTGCCGAATGAGTGATACCAATTACGTACATCATGTTGTACATTTGTAAATATCATATTCATCTCACACATATATGGCTGCACGTCATAATACATAAAACTATGTAAGCAGAATGCAAATCATAATTCTACGCCGTCGTATGACATATAATAGTAGCTGTAAATAGGGCTACTGCACGGCTACTGCAGCCTAACATCTACAACCAGCTCTTATAAAGTCGTCAAAACATGCCTACAGCCAACACAGCAGAGTCATCGATAGTTACATGGAAGAAGTACGTACATATATCACTGGAAACCTGATTTAACCAATGTATTCTACTCTACCGAATCAGTGACGAAAGGCTACGTGAATGCATACAGACAAACGTATTAAAATATTTTATGCAGTATATTAAAAGTGACTCCGAAAGTGAATAAAAGTTTCGGAAAATTTCACAAGATATACATTAATTTTAGGCGTACCAGAATTAACCAATTTATTATATAGTAACGGAACTCTGTTGTACTGTATAGTAAGTGACGGAAGAGTACGTCGACATACAATGAAACCTATTCCAGTTTTATACAGGACAATAAAACTAATTTCTGAAATAAATACAAATTTTAAAAAATTATATTAAAAAGCCGATATATTATATTTCATGGTGGCATTATCCAATAAGTTTGTCAATTACTTATTATACATTAAGGTGACAGTGATGGAATAACATTAAGTATACATACAGACGGCCGCAGTATCGCGTACACGAAGTATAAAAGGTCTGTGCGTTAGTGGAGCTGTTATTTGTATTCAGGTTTACGACGCGATTGTGACCACAAGACCGATTTAACAGACTTTCAACGCAGAATTGTAATTGGATCTAGAAGGATAAGACATTCAATTTCGAAAATCCTTACGGAATTCAATATTCCGAGATCCGCTGAGTCAAGAACGTGCCGAGAACATCAAATTTCAGGCACTACTGACACCACGGACAACGCAACGATCGACGGCCTTCTCTTGACGATCGAGAGCAGCGGTGTTTGCGTGGATTTGTCAGTTCTAACAAAGAAGAAACACTGCGTGAAGTAGCCGCAGAAATCAATGTGAGACGTGTGACTAACGTATCTGTTAGGACTGTGCGGCGAAATCTAGCGTTAATGAGCTTTGGCAACAGACGAACGACGTGAGGGCTTTTGCTAACAGCACTACATCGCCAGCAATGCATCTCCTGGGCTCGTGGTCACATGGTTGGACCGTAGACGACTGTAGAGGGTGTCCTGGAGAGACGAATTCCAATTCATGTGGGCAAGACCTGATGGTAGTGTGGTGCGGTCACCACGAAGCCATGGACTCAAGTTTTCAAAAAGACACTGCGCATACTGATGGTGGTTCTATAATGGTATGGGCTGTGTTTATATGAAATGCGCTGGGTCCTCTGGTCCCAGTGAACCGATCATTGACTGGAAATGGTTATGTTCGGCTACTTGGAGACCATTTGCAGCCTTCATGGACTTCATGTTCCCAGACAGCGATGGAATTTTCTTGGAAGATAAATAGTCAAGTCATTCGCCATTGGTTTGAAGAACATTCTGGACTATTCGAGCGGATGATTTGGCCACCCACATCTCCCGACGTGAATCCGATCGAACATTTATGGGGCATAATGGAGAGGTCAGTTCGTGCACAAAATCTAGAACCGGCAACACTTTCGCAGTTATAGACGGCTATCGTGGCAGCACGGCTCAATAGTTCCGCAGGGGTCTTCCAACAACTTGTTGAGTCCATGCCACGTCGAGTTACTGCACTGCGCAGGGAACAAGGAGGTCCTAATTGCAGCTGTATTATACGACACGATAGCATCTTTGGATCTGTTGTGTACTACGGTACAGTACCTCGGAAGGTAACACAACGCATCACAAATCCTGCTCGCACGTCTGTCTTGCAGTCAATATTTTGTTCTTTTTAAATGTGGTTAGCGATTCGAGTGGAACACATATCTCATATTAATGTCTACTAGCATCTGTGCATGTAAATTCTATCAGGAAGGGGAAGGGGGGAGGCGTTCATAGAGATGCATTGTTTCAGCCTCCTGGTGCACGTGTGCCTGCAGAAGGGGAATTTTTCATGCTGCTACTTCAGGTGTGACCATTGGCTGATGTATCGTGATATCAGTATGTGTGGTGTCACCGCCAGACACCACACTTGCTAGGTGGTAGCTTTAAATCGGCCACGGTCCATTAGTACATGTCGGACCCGCGTGTCGCCACTGTCAGTGCTCGCAGACCGAGCACCACCACACGGCAGGTCTCGAGAGACGGACTAGCACTCGCCCCAGTTGTACGGACGACGTAGCTAGCGATGCACACTGAGGAAGCCTCGCTCATTTGCAGAGCAGATAGTTAGAATAGCCTTCAGCTAAGTCAATGGCTACGACCTAGCAAGGCGCCATTAGTAGTTTATTGCCTGAATCTACAGCGTCTCACTTGTATCGTCAATAGCGATGTACAACAAGGATGGATTAAAGTTAAGTATTCCAGCAGCTACGTACTTTTCTTTATAGCATTCATTACGTATCCGGTTTCAGACCTCACGCAATCCTTCGTGTGTTTATAGCGTGCATTGCGGTCCCCTCAAATCGCACTGTGTCGGCACTTCTGTCGACACATCAGTATGTATCTACTGGGGCGAGAGGCAGTACTGCTGTAGATGTACCTTCAGATGCGTAGCAGAGGCCGTAAGCAACACACCTTTTCGGCATCCTTCGGCATGCCAGAGGACAATGGCTGGTGACATATACAGAACAAGAGTGCCACTCTAGGCCAGGTTTCCTGTAGCCACCAGGAAGGACATAGAGCATTTTTCGTGTTTTTGCGTAAAGGTGTAAGTGTCTGCTCCCTGACCTATCTCAGTGGTAGTGGTAGTGTTCTTTCTATAGAAAAGTGCACTTTTATTTACAACTCCATTACAGTCTTACACTGAAGCACCAAAGAAACTGGCGTAGGCTTGCGTACTCAAATATCGAGATATGTAAACAGGCAGAATATGGCGCTGCTCTCTGAAACGCCTGTGTAAGACAACAAGTCTCTGGCGCAGTTATTAGATCGGTTACTGCTGCTACAGTGGCAGGTTATCAAGATTTAAGTGAGTTTGAACGTGGTGTTAGAGGCGACGCACGAGCGAGGTAGCGTATACATGGAAATATTCCTGTACGACCATTGAGTGTACCGTCAATATCAGGAATCCGGTAGCTGGAAAAAGATCCTGCAAGAATGGAGTCAACGACGACTGAAGAGAGTCGTTCAATGTGTCAGAGGTGCAACCCTTCCGCAAATTGCTACAGATTTCAGTACTGGGCCATCAAAAAGTGTCACCGTGCGAAACATTCAGCGAAACATTCAGCGAAACATCGATATGGGCCTTCGGAGCCGAAGGCCCACTTGTGTACCCTTGATGACTGCAGGACGCAGACCTTTACGCCTCTTCTGTGTCCATCAACATCAACATTGGACTGTTGATGACTGGAAACATGTTACCTGGTCGTACGAGTTTTGTTTCAAATTGTATCGAGCTGGAAGACGTGTAAGTGTGTGGATACAACCTCCTGAATCCATGGACCCTGTATGTCAGCGGTGGACTGTTCGAGCTGGTGGAGGCTCTGTCATGGTGCGGGACGTGTGCAGTTGGAGTGATACGGAACCCGTGATACGTCTAGATGTAACTCTGACAGGTGACACATACGTAAGTACCCTGACTTGTCACCTGCACCCATTCATGTCCATAGTGTATTCCAATGGACTTGAGCAATCCCAGCAGGACAATGTGACACCCCACACGTCCAGAATTGCTACAGTTTGGCTCGAGGAACACTCTTCTGAGTTTAAACATTGCCGGTGGCCACCAAACTCCCCAGACATAAGCATTATTGAGCCTATCTGGGATGTCTTGCAACGTGCTATACCGCCACCCCCTCGTACTTTTACTGATTTATGGACAGCTCCGCAGGATTCATGGTGTCAGTTCCCTCCGGCACTACTTCAGACATTAGTCGAGTCAATGCAACGTCGTGTTGCGGTACTCCTGTGCGCTCACTGGGACCCAACACGATATTAGGCGGGTGTACCAGTTTCTTTGGCTCTTCAGTGTATAGTCTCTGTCTGACATTTAGGAACCAGATTTTAAACTGTAAGAAATTCCAGGGTCGCATGTGGACTCTGGCCACAGTTTTTTTATTATGAACTGCAGATTAAAACTGGGTAAAGTGAAAATGTTTTTTAAATTAAGGAGGCGGACCTGGATATGTTAAAAGAACTAGAGGTTGTTGTGAGTTCCAGAGGGAGCATTAGGTAACGATTGACTGGAAAAGGAGAAAGGAATACAGTAGAAGATGAATAGGTAGCTTTAAGAGATGAAATAGTGAAGGTAACGTACGTTCAAATAGGCAAAAAGACAAGTCGTAGGACAAATCCTTGAATACCGCAAGAAGTATTGAATTCTATTGATGAAAGAAAATAATTTAATAACGCAGCAAATGAAGTAGGCGAAAGGAAATACAAACGATTAAATAATTAATTTCACAGGAAGTGCAAAATGGCTAAACAGGAATGGCTAAAGGACAAATGTAAGGGTTTACAAACATATTTCACTGGAGGGAAGATAAATATCGCCTACATGAATATTAAAGGGGCCTTTGGGGAAAAGAGAAGCAGTTAATATCAGGGTCTCAGTTGGAAAACCAGTCCTAACCTAAGAGTGGAAAGGTGAAAGGTGGAAGGAATGTATAAACGGTCAGTCCAAGGGAGATGAACTTGAAAGCAAAGTATTAGCGAAAGGGAAGTGGAGGTAGATGATGACATGGGTGATACGATACTACGAGAAGAATTTGACAGAGCTCTGGAAGGTCTATATCGAAACAAAGTCCAGGCAATAAATGATATTCCATCATAACTACTGGTAGCCTTGGAAGAGCCAGCCATGACAAAACTCTTCCTTCTGATGTGCAAGATGTATGGGACAGGAATACCCTCAGACTACAAAAGAGAGGAATTGTTAACGGATGGGAAAATTACCAAACTATCAGTTTAGCTGGTTCTGGTACCGCACGCCGCGGAATTTGAATCCCCGCCAGACGTCATGGACGTAGAAGAGCCATAGAGGTCTCTGTACCATCGCGCCGTAAGCTGTGGCGGCGCGCACCTCCTGGCCCGCATTTAGAGTCTTCAGCGCCTGCCTGTTGCTCAGCCTGCAGTCTAGCCTCGCGTGCGTCTCAGGACATAATCGCCTCAGACAGCGTATTGACTTTCGTGTTTCTATACGAATGGACGTGGTTGTCTTGTTTGGTTCGTGACTCTGTTGTCTGTTCTAGTTGTGTCGTAAGGTCCTCCGTTGGTCGTGTCCGTCCTCTCCCGTTGTGTTGTTGTTCGCGGGCCGCTCCGTAGGTCTCGCCGCGTTTCCGTCACTACAACCCCGCGACCGTTCCGGTCGCCGGTACAACACTAGTCAATTTAGTGCACTGCTTTTACCCAGCACTGCAAGCTATTTTACAGGGCGCACTACAGTTCACGCATGCAGTGTGTGTGGGCCGTGTGCGGGCCGAGGCTCGGCCTGTCTCTCGGCTTTTCTCGGTCCTTCTCGGAAGCACACGGAACAGCTAGACATTTCATTTAGCATTGCAGAGCAGCATTTTTCGGCCGGCACAACTGTTTAAGATCGGCGGAATCATGCTGTCAGTACTGTTTAACCTTCTCTGTTTGTTCGAGGCATGAAAGACTTTCACAGGTCCAATGGCTGTTTGTGAAATAAGAGGTAGTCTAGCAACCTGTCGTCACCGTCCATTAAAGTGGATGACAGTGACAGGAGAGTGGTATGAGATTTCTGCACTTGCATAAGCGACAGGTACTGCTTTTTTGCTATGGAACGACATTACAACGCCATGCAGGGAAAATTTAAAGATTTAGTCGACAATGAAAGCGCAAAAAATTACAACGATCGACAGACGGGATGCATTGTTCCTTACATTAAAAATCACGTAGCGCTAAATTTGCAGGCCTGGAGCACGTGAAGAAATTGATGGTATGAATAGTGAAATTTCTGAAGTCACATCATGAATTGCGACAGTTTTCAGTGGAACTGAAAGAAGAGTAAGGAGATTTCATATACTAGTGAAAAGTGCATTAGATACGTCAGGGGGCATCTCGAACGATTTTTCGATTTAAAACTGACTATTCTTAAAATTATGAAGGAAAAGGGAGTGCAAGAACGAAAATCAGCACATCCGGAATGGACTGAATATTTAGCGTTTTAAGTGGACTCGACTGTACACTACCCCCAGTAAGACAGTGCAAGATCACTTTTTCTGATTTGATAGGGATGCAATTAAAAAGGAAAATCGCGTTGTAGAAGGGACACATTCTGACAAAGACATTGCAGTTGCCTAAGCTCACTGTCGTTGAAAAAAAACGAGAAGTTTGAAGAATTTGTTCTGGCCTTCAGAGCATTACAAGAATAGTTTCATAAAGATTTTGAGGAGACTTTCAATGTTACATTTGTTTCCGATGTGTTTCCGAAACCGTTTGCCATTTCAACTGAAAGCGCTCCTGTGCAAGTGCAGATGTAACTGATCTGTAGTGTAGTTCCCGTTTTAAAGACAGACCCATTTATATCCAATAAGTCAACATGGTTTTCCTGAGATTGAGTTTCCAAGTCTTCGTAATGAGGTTGTAGAAGTGCTACAATGTTTCCATCGACATATTTGTGTGAAAGATAAGTAAATAAGTCACAATGACGGGGGAGCTTGAGTCTGAGTCTCTGAGAAATTTTGTGTGTCTGTATGTCGGTAGTTTATACCAGATAAAAATTAGATTACGTCTTCAGAGCGCCTAAAATAATTAAATAATACTGAAAATCTGTTTTGTTTGTGTCCCACGTTTTTGAGTAATGTAAAACCGAGTAGTACGCAGTGCGAATGCAAAGCCATTTAAATGCGGCGCGTTCGCAGTTTTCCCCTCTTTCCCATCTTCGCGCTCTGGCAGAGTGGCTTGGTGGTGAGGGAAATAAGAAGTGTGGCTGAGCGTTTCGCTCACTCGTGCATTGGCAAGACGAAATCTTGGCCGCCCTAGCCATAGTGGATCACGTAACCACTTGACTGCTGGAGACATGGTAGTTGCTTTCCGTAGTGACTGCGGTTTCGTTGTCGCTTTATACCGCTATGTGCGCTGAGACACCATGTTCCGTCTGCTAGAACCTACCTGATTGCTTACTTAGCTACACGATCTCCCTGGCCTCTGTTAAATATTCCTGGAGCACTGGGCTTGACAACTTTGCTGCTCTGCGTTTCGCCTCCTTCAATACAAGATACATACAGTTACTGTGACAACATAAATGTTTCATTTTAAAGCTCCTCTTAAAATGAATTACATTACAGTCAAACACACAGGTGTATCAATATTGTTTCACAACTAAGAATTACATCTTTCCAGAAATTTTTAGTACGATATTAGAAGCGTATGAGAACAGCGATATGTCGCCTTGGACAGTAACTCCTCAGTAACTTAGTGTTCTTTCATAATTACCCTTCCATAATACCTGCTGTCCTGCATATATTCATAACTGTAATAACTAAAGAAAAGGATGAATCGCCCTGTGATATACCGCCCTAATATATCGGCAGCCCTTGAGAACCACAGAAATAATTTTATCACTCTATGTTCGTTGATTCTGTATGATGAGGTGTCTTTTCATTAATTCATGTTTGATTTATTTTGTATACATATTGTCACAGGACAGATTGCCTCAGGGAAGGGTGATAGGACTGCTGTTGTTCTCTTCATACGGAAAGATTGGCTAACAGGGTGGAAAGCAGTCTGCGGTTGTTTGCTTATGATGCCGTGGCCTACGGTAACGTGTCGAAGTTGAGTGGCGTTAGGAAGATACAAGACAATTAGACAATATTTTGATGCGCTGAGTGGCAGCTAGCCCTAAATGTGGAAAAACTGTAGGTTAATGCGGATGAGTAGGAAGATCAAACCTGTAATATTCGGATACAGTATTACTAGTGTCCTGCTTGACACAGTCAGGTCGTTTAAATATCTGGGCGTAGCGTTGTAAACCGATATGAAATGGGGCGAGCATGGGAGAACTGTGTTGGGGAAGGCGAATTCTCGACTTCGGTTTATAGGGAGAATTTTGGGAATGAGTGGTTCACCCAAATGAGACCGCATATAGGACGCTGGTGCAACCTATTCTTGAGTACTGTTCGAATATTTGGGATCCATAGCAGGTCGATTTGAAGGAAGATATCGAAGCAATTCAGAGGCTGGCTGCTAGATTTGTTACCGGTAGGTTCGAACAAAACGTGACTGTTACGGAGATGCTCCAGGAACTGAAATGGGAATCCCTGGAGGGAACGCGACTTTCTTTTCGAGAAACACTTTTGAGAAAATTTGGAGGACCGGCACCTGAAGATGACTGCTGAACGATTCTAGTGCTGCCAACATACATCGCGCGTAAGGACCACGAAGATAAGATACGAGAAATTGGGTCTCATGCGGGTCTCTCTCGTTCTATTTGGAGTGTAACAGAAAAATAAAGTACAATTAGTGGTACAGGGTACCCTCCGCCACGCGCCGTACGGTGGCTTGCGGAGCATCTACGTAGATATATATCTAATGACAAGTGGTGTGATGTGTTTTCCTTGTCCTGCATGCACAACAGAGCTGTGTTACACAGCCTGTCAGCGAAACTTTAGAGTGACATAACAGCCACTACGAAGAACTCGTCATCCGCTTTTAAGAAAGGTATCTCGTACAAAAATTTGTTCGTTTCACTTCTTACAGCCTGATATGTTCATTTGATAAAAACTTAATTTCTTTTTGTTCTAATTTATTTTCGTTGTTTGTCTTACTGTTCTACGACTAATTAAGTATTCCATGACGTTTTAAGAGTTAACAGAGGTAAAATCAAATAGAATAGATTTTGCGTATGGCTCACTTTAGTTCATCTAATGCTGTGTATGAAATGTAGATAACATAGCGACATATATCAACGTTCTCGAGATTTTAGCTTTTCTGTCTACGGGAAGGTAGCACGCAATGTGTCCAGTGTTCTACCCATGCGCAGCATGTATCATGTGATAGTAGCACCCATCTGTTTCACAAATGGTTCAAGATATGGAAACGAGGTTTCTAGCCAAAGATTTCACGTAAGGTGGCGCTTGTTTTGCTGTATGTAATATGGAAGTTGTAGTGTTGGCAGAAGAGCCAACACCGTGTTGCTAGAGGAGGCCGAAATGCACGCTGTTAAGCTCACGCAGATTGGCGTGAGGTCTGGAACAAGGTAAAGTAATTATCCTATAAAGAAAAGAACGTAGTTCTTGGAATACTTAACTTTAATCCACAATTGTAGAACATCGCTCTTGATTGTACAGGCTTCACAATATAAATCTCAAATGCTATGGCGCCTTGCTAGGTCGTAGCAAATGACGTAGCTGAAGGCTATGCTAACTATCGTCTCGGCAAATGAGAGCGTATTTGTCAGGGTTGCATCGCTAGCAAAGTCGGCTGTACAACTGGGGCGAGTGCTATGACGTCTCTCTAGACCTGCCGTGTGGTGGCGCTCGGTCTTCAATCACTGACAGTGGCGACACGCGGGTCCGACGTATACTAACGGACCGCGGCCGATTTAAAGGCTACCACCTAGCAAGTGTGGTGTCTGGCGGTGACACCACAGTAGTAACTGCAGTTTCTTTCCGATGGAACGACGTATCTGTTTAACAGTATTTAACATACCGTAAAAAAATAATAATGTGGCAGATCTGACTTAACATTCACCACATTCTATGTGGGCTATTCAACCTGGTGTGTCACAATATTTAATCCCTAAGCAAGTACATATCTTAATCATTTCAGTTTCCATTCATATATTTGTTTACTAACAACTTTTTAAATTATTTATAGTTACTCGTACCGTTATCAGCTTGCCAACTAGTGTCTTCAGCAACACTACTGACGTGGTCTTTATATGGAAGCACCTAATATTCTACACTACTGGCCATTAAAATCGCTACACCACGAAGATGACGTGCTAAAGACGCGAAATTTTACCGACAGGAAGAAGATACTGTGATATCCAAATGATTAGCTTTTCAGAACATTCACACAAGGATGGCGCCCGTGACGACACCTACAACGTGCTGACACGAGGAAAGTTTCCAACCGATTTCTCAAACACAAAAAGCAGCTGACCGGCGTTGCCTGGTGAAACGTTGTTGTGATGCCACGTGTAAGGTGGAGAAATGCTTACCATCACGTTTCCGACTTTGATAAAGGTCGGATTGTAGCCTATTGCGATTGCGGTTTATCGTATCACGACATTGCTGCTCGCGTTGGTCGAGATCCAACGACTGTTAGCAGAATATGGAATCGGTGGGTTCAGGAGGGTAATACGGAACGCCGTGCTGGATCCCAACGGCCTCGTATCACTAGCAGTCGAGATGACAGGCATCTTATCCGCATGGCTGTAACGGATCGTGGAGCCACGTCTCGATCCCTGAGTCATCAGATGGGGATGTTTGGAAGAGACCACGGCTGCGGTTACCCTTGACGCTGCATCACAGACAGGAGCGCCAGCGATGGTGTACTCAACGACGAACCTGGGTGCAAGAATGGCAAAACGTAATTTTTTCGGATGAATCCACGTTTTGTTTCCAGCATCATGATGTTCGCATCCGTTTTTCGCGACATCGCGGTGAACGCACATTGGAAGCGTGTATTCGTCATCGCCATACTGGCGTATCATCCGGCGTGATGGTATGCAGTGCCATTGGTTACACGTCTCGGTCACCTGTTGTTCACATTGAAGGCGCTTTGAACAGTGGACGTTACATTTCAGATGTGTTACGACCAGTGGCTCTACCCTTCATTCGATCCCTGCGAAACCCTACATTTCAGCAGGATAATGCAAGACCGCATGTTGCAGGTCCTGTACGGGCCCTTCTGGATACAGAAAATGTTCGACTGCTACCCGGGCCAGCACATTCTCCCGATTTCTCACCAATTGAAAACGTCTGGTGAATGGTGGCCGAGCAACTGGCTCGTCACAATACGCCAGTCACTACTCTTGATGAACTGCGGTATCGTGTTGAAGCTGCATGGGCAGCTGTATCTGTACACTCCATCCAAACTCTGTTTGCCGTTATTACGGCCAGACGTGGTTTTGTGGGTACTGATTTCTCAGGGTCTATGCACCCAAATTGCGTGAAAATGTTTATCATATGTCAAATCTAGTATAATATATTTGCCCAATGCATACCCGTTTATCATCTGCATTTCTTCTTGGTGTAGCAATTTTAATGGCTAGTAGTGTACTTCAGTTTATTTTATCATGTGATGAAGAGAAAACTTGAGGTCATTTTCAAGCACTGTATACTGTTCGCAACAGGGGAAGGGACTCGAGACAATGATGTTTGTAACGGCGTTACTACATACACTGACATAAATCTGAGACAATGTTTTGTGAACAATAACATCATTGAAGTGGACTGTACTACCCAGAGTCGCAACCCGAGCCCAGTGTAACATCTTTGAGATGTGTTTTGAACTGTTCGCTCCAGACTGCTGGGTCCTTCTCAGGTGCCGGCTCTTGACGAAGAACGGGCTGCTTCTGCTCCACAGACATTCCGACACCACACTGAAAGCGTCCCCAGCAGAGATTAAGCCGTCTTAAAGGCGAAGGCAGGACACAGTCCGTAACAACGTCCACTCTATTTACTTTTAAGTCGATTATGAATATGCATCATTTGCCATGTATGTAAAAGCAAATCTTGACACGAGACGTGGTTTCGGCTAGTGCTTCCGTTGTTTAAATAAGAACAAATTAGGATGTGTAATTGTGACAATATTACAGGGCGAGTCAAAAGTCCTTGGACACCTTCATAGGTTGGAAGATTAAAGGGAAAATTGAAATGTGGTGATGGGGACATAGGTTTGACGTTGGGCCGCAACTTTTGGAGTGAATGTCATTCATGGCCGCCATCTTGAAATCTGCCATTTTGGATTCGAGTATTTTTTTAAATGAGAAGGGAGGTGTATGACACCTCAAATAACACTCGCTTGAGCCCTGGAATTGCGTGGTGTAATTTGTTTTTGTCTATCTTGTACAGTTTAGAAGTTATTAATGTTCATAGTTACCTTGATACCGACTCATGTCTCTTTTTGTTCCTGGTGATCTGAAACGTGTGTAGCAGTCGGTATGAAGGTAATTTCCCAACTTTGAACATTAATAACCTTTAAACTGTACAAGATAGACAAAAACAAATTACACCACTAAATTCCAGAGCTTAAGCGAGTGTTATTTGATGTGTCATACACTCCCCTTCCCATGTAAAAAAAGACTTAACTCCAAAATGGCGGATTTCAAGATGGTGGCCATGAATGACATTCGCTCCAAAAGTTGCGGCCCCACGTCAAACCTATGTTCCCATCATCACATTTCAATTTTCTCTTTAATCTTCCAACTTATGAAGGTGTCCAAAGACTTTTGACTCGCCCTGTATTTTTATATGTTATGACATTTATCGTTGTAAAGATTAACAGAATATTTAATTCAATCTTCAATGTAAACTCTTGGGTTTTTAAGTAATTGTTTACCTTAAAAGTATATTATTGAGTATACCAGACTCTAAGAACCATACCACCTCTCTTGTCTACGTATGGTTATATAAAGATGTCGATACTCTCCATCTGCAGTAATTTTAAATTTTGACTTGCACAAGCTGCAAAGAGCAACGTATGACAGGATACATTTTTTACAGAGGATCGGGAAACAATTGATAAATGGGAGAAAATTGGTAGGTTGGCAAAATTTATCTAGTCAGAGAGGCTGTAAACTGTGATTTGTAGTTCAAATTGGTGTGAAATCTTGAGGGACTTAACTGCTAAGGTCATCAGTCCCTAAGCTTACACACTACTTTAGTTGATTATGTTTGTTGTGATGCCTTTCTTACTTTTAGCTTTATTTAATAAGTACTCTGACATAGGTGGAGAATGCTAACGCCAAAACCGGTAGTAATAACAAAGCGCATATGCGAGCATTGACTGAAAATAATTGTAGCAAAATTTAGCACATTCAGCAGAGCACATACAGATTCAATGTTAACGACGTCAGAATGACATGTGAGATACGTTGCAGCACTAGTGAGCGATAATGCGTACGATCTTCTTTCGTAGCATGGAAGTCCCTCTGCAGCGTAGTGGCACTTACTAATAATTACTGCCACTAAATGCTCTAAGCACAATGGTCTTCTTGTAATAAACCGGAGATAGTCAAGTAATCGGAAGACCGCGCTACACTTACGCTGTGCAGAAAGGAAAAATAAAAGCCACTCAAAGTTTGTTGCTACGTTACAGCTACCATTTACAAACAATCTGCCAGCTGTAGAAACCGTGTAACATCCACCAAAGAGCTCTTGTGTCGCACATACTCGCAGAGCGTTTATAGGACACATAAAATAGAAATGGCATCATTTTACGTCGAAATGGCTCAGAAGTACCGACGAACAACGTGGAGCTACGTAGGGAAGTGCTGTATCGACCTTTGAATCGGGCTGCTAGTCCAGCGAGGGAGTTTGCCGTCTTCTACCGAGCGCTCGTACCATTTGCTGGTCAATGTCCCGTGAAGAGCACTCCGCGAGCACCGATGTTGTCTTCTGAGTGCAACGCGCTGCACACCCTGGCAGTTCAGCTGTGATCCGAATCGTATGAATTGATGTTACTTAGGCCACCGAACAGACACGGGAATGAGCAATTTAGGCTTTGGATGGCCTGCGATCAGTATCTGGACTGCGATCTATCTGTATTACACACTGCATGGTAGTCCTCACTATATAGCTTCCCATATTTGCTGCACAAATAAAGAAGAGCTGTCTCGCGCTGTAACCAAATGAACGCTAATTTTTGGGGATTTCTGACGTGGAAATAAATATTTCTGAGATATTCTGATAGACAAGGGAAGCCAGCAGTGCACCACGGATGCAATAAAATGTTTCCTTTTATTACAAGAATGACCGGTTTCTCATAATTATCCTATAACGCGTGCCAGGAGTGTGGGTACGTTAGTTGCAAGTAATATAAGCTTCATGTCATACTGGACCACTACATCCACCCCTTCATCCTACCTAGCAGATTACTGTGAAGCACATGACATTTCACCAAGTGTTAGCCGGCCGGTGTGGTCGAGCGGTTCTAGGCACTTCAGTCTGGAACCGCGCGACCGCTACGGTCGCAGGATCGAATCCTGCCTCGGGCATGGATGTTTGTGGTGTCCTTAGGTTAGTTAGGTTTCAGTAGTTCTAAATTCTAGGGGACTGATGACCTCAAATGTTAAGTCATATAGTGCTCAGAGCCATTTGAACCTTTTCACCAAGTGTTAGGGTTTCTTCCCGTTTCATTCGCGGCTAAGAATATGTTAAATGTCTCTGAGCTCTGTAATTACTCTAGTATTGTCTTTACCGTTCGTATCTGTGCGTGTTTTCACGATTCGTTGCTTAACATAGATTCATAAAATTCTTGACACAGTCTTCCGTGAAATAGTTCGTGTTCTTCTCCAGGCATCTGCCTATTGAGGTTTTTTTTTATTTCCCCCACACTCTCCCGTAAGTGTAACGAAATAGGGATCATTCCTGTTGCCCCTCTTAGTATAGTTTCGACGTCCCCAGCTGGGCCAATATGATTTGGGTCACATATACTTGAACCATATTCTAGAATGGTTCGCCGGAGCGTAGAAAAAAATTGATCAAATGGCTCTGAGGTCAGTCCCCTAGAACTTAGAACTACTGAAACCTAACTAACCTAAGGACATCACACACATCCATGCCCGAGGCAGGATTCGAACCTGCGACCGTAGCGGTCGCTCGCCTCCAGAATTCAGCGCCTAGAACCGCACGGCCACTCCGGCCGGCCGGAGCGTAGAGTTATGTCGTTTGTTGACTCAACGCATTTCCCCAATAGCCTAACAGTGAAGACTCACCTGATTTACTACAGTTGCGTCTCTATGAGCATTCTATTTCATACCCCCATAAACAGTTGCACCTACGTATTTTTATGACGTAACTGAATCTAAATGTAACTCGCTAATTTCATAGAAAAGTATTAAGATTTTGTGAAGTGCACTATTCGAAACTTCTGAACATTTGTTGATAATCCTTGCACCAGTTTTAAATCCCATAAAGGCGGTACTATATATGTGTGTACTTTACTTTCCGATGGTACTCCACTGCTGATAGACGCAACATCTGCAAAAGTCTGTGGTTACTATTAAGTTAGTCACATAGATCATCGGAACGATTCTTTTATCGAAATGAAGTGGACTTACTAGGTCACCAATATACAACAGTTGTAGCAAGGTTGTCAGTACACTTCCAATCAGGATGCGTGATTTTATTTCTACGTCTATGGATGAAGGTTCATCAAAGATAACATATTGCGTCTTCTCTACCAAAATATTCTTCCAATCATGTATTTCGTTTGATAGCCCCCGCCTTTGATGGTATTTTCCTTAATAAGCGCTGAAGTGGTGCCGACACAAAAGTTTTTCGGACGTCTAGATCTACTCGATTCACCTTGTTATCTTTCATAAGCGTTGTCCATTTTCACTGTTCTCAGCCAGACTTGTACCTACTCGCAGCCGCCGAGCTTCTGCAAGTGATTCATTCGCTTTCAAAGCTCTATGTTGTCCAAAGCATTACATGTACAAGTATGACTAACGCATGAATAGACTCACCAACTAACACATGAACAAACCACGTACAATGTCAATTATCAAAGATATTTGTAAACCGTTTTCCATTTACACAGAAATTTTAATTCACCACAATACCAATTGGCTTAGCCTTATTATGTTCCTCATAAAATGCTTAGCAATTCATAGAATAAATACAGAACGTACACGGAACATAAATGAATAGGCTCTTCTGACACATACATCTCTCGATTACACCTCCCGAAACAGTAAAGGCCACTAAAAACGGTTCTTGGCACCAAACATAAGACAGGTCTTACCACATAGCTTCAGAAGTCAGTGGAAATATTACATAAAACTGCGAATATTACCTATATCATGACATTATAACACAGATTATCGACGAATACGAACTTGCAATACAATACCAAACTTTGTGGAAGATCTTTCGACCACTATATCGTCTACAGCACCTGCAGCAGTTGTAACCGAAAGACTACGGCCAGTGCCTTTAATTTTGTATCACAAAGCAGGAGGAATACTAAGATGAACATTTCCCTTCCAGCCATATTCAGTGATGAAAGCAAACTTCCACTTACCAGGAAAGGTTAATTGCACCATTGTGAGACTGTGGGGCACTGAAAATGACCATAAAATTGTCGTACATCAACGAAATTCGCCAGAGCTTAATGTTTTCTGTGAAAAGTCACAGACGATTATGTATGGCATGTTCTTTCTCTGTGAGAAGACTGTGACGGGTACCTCTTAACTTCATATATTGTAGTTGTGGTTGTTTCCTCGATCGTCTGATGATTCTGGAAGCTTTTTCTTCCTACAAGAAGCGGCTCCTCTCCTTGGAGCATCGAGGTTTGACGCTAGCTGAACGACGAACTACTGCAGCTCTGGATTGGGCGTAATGGTGAAGATGATACGGAGCTATTCCCTTGCCGCAATTTTCTCCTCAACTAATGCTTCGTTACCTTTTCCTTTGAGTATACATTAAGGACCGTGTGTACGTACTCCCACTGCCAAGAATATTGGAGCAGTTCAGTGAACGCACCAATGCTACTGTGACAACCACTGATAGGATGTTTCTGCATCGGTTATGGAACGAACTTCAACTACCGCTTGGACGCGTGTCGTGTGACCTTAGGGGTGTTCATGGAACATTTTCCTTGGTAAACGCAAACTTGGTTAGTTTACCGTTCTGATCATGGGTCAGTCATTTTTGTACATATAGTATCTTTTAAAATACACGGCTTTGAAAACGAATGAATCACTTGTAACAGCCCTGTGTATAATCCCATTAACACCAGTCAAGCAAATGTGTCAACACTTATCCGCAGGTACTATTATTAGGAAAATATTATTACTGAGGCCTAGGCATTATTCATTTTCTTCCTTTTACGTAAAACTGTTTTTGACAAACATTTTATTTTGCATAAGGGTAAACTTGATCGAAGTGGAATAAAGTTTTACTAGCTATGTGTTGTTGTTGTTGTTGTGGTCTTTAGTCGTGATACTGGTATGATGCAGCTCTCCATGCTACTCTATCCTGTGCAAGCTTCTTCATCTCCCAGTACCTACTGCAACCAACATCCTTCTGAATCTGCTTAGTGTATTCATCTCTTGGCCTCCCTCTACGATTTTTACCCTCCACGCTGCCCTCCAATGCTAAATTTGTGATCCCGTGATGCCTCAGAACATGTCCTACCAACCGGTCCCTTCTTCTTGTCAAGTTGTGCCATAAACTCCTCTTCTCCCCAATTCTATTCAATACCTCCTCATTAGTTATGTGATCTACCCATCTAATCTTCAGCATTCTTCTGTAGCACCACATTTCGAAAGCTTCTATTCTCTTCTTGTCCAAACTATTTATCGTCCATGTTTCACTTCCATATATGGCTACACTCCATACAAATACTTTCAGAAATGACTTCCTGACACTTAAATCTATACTAGATGTTAACAAATTTCTCATCTTCAGAAACGCTTTCCTTGTCATTGCCAGTCTACATTTTATATCCTCTCTACTTCGACCATCATCGGTTATTTTGCTCACCAAATAGCAAATCTCCTTCACTACTTTAACTGTCTCATTTCCTAAACTAATTCCCTCAGCATCACCGGACTTAATTCGACTACATTCCATTATCCTCGTTTTGCTTTTGTTGGTGTTCATCTTATTTCCTCCTTTCAAGACACTGTCCATTCTGTTCAACTGCTCTTCCAAGTCCTTTGCTGTCTCTTACAGAATTACAATGTCATCGGCGAACCTCAACGTTTTTATTTCTTCTCCATGGACTTCAACACCTACTCCGAATTTTTCTTTTGTTTCCTTTACTGCTTGCTCAATATACAGATTGAACAACATCGGGGACAGGCTACAACCCTGTCTCAATCCCTTCCCAACCGCTGCTTCCCTTTCATGCCCCTCGACTCTTATAACTGCTATCTGGTTTCTGTACAAATTTTAAACAGCCTCTCGCTCCCTGTATTTTACCCCTGCCACCTTTAGAATTTGAAAGAGAGTATTCCAGTCAACTTTGTTAAAAGCTTTCTATAGGTCTACAAATTCTAGAAATGTAGGTTTACCTTTCCTTAATCTATTTTCTAAGATAAGTCGTAGGGTCAGTATTGCCTCACGTGTTACAACATTTCTGCGGAATCCAAACTGATCTTCCCCAAGGTCGGCTTCTACCAGTTTTTCCATTCGCCTGTAAAGAATTCGCGTTAGTATTTTGCAGCTGTGACTTATTAAACTGATAGCTAGGTAATTTTCACATCTGTCGACACCTGGTTTCTTTGGGATTGGAATTATTATATTCTTCTTGAAGTCTGAGGGTATTTCACCTGTCTCATACATCTTGCTCACCAGATGGTAGAGTTTTGTCAGGACTGGCTCTCCCAAGGCCGTCAATAGTTCCAATGGAATGTTGTCTACTCCTGGGGCATTGTTTCGACTCGGGTCTCTCAGTGCTCTGTCAAACTCTTCACGCAGTATCGTAACTCCCATTTCATCTTCATCTACATCGTCTTCCATTTCCAAAATATTGTCCTCAATTATATCGTCCTTGTATAGACCCTCTATATACTCCTCCAACCTTTCTGCTTTCCCTTCTTTGCTTAGAACTCGGTTTCCATCTGAGCCCTTGATATTCATACAAGTGTCTCTCTTTTCTCCAAAGGACTCTTTAATTTTCCTATAGGCAGTATCTATCTTACCCCTAGTGGAATAAGCCTCTACATCCTTACATTCGTCCTCTAGCCATCCCTGCTTACCCATTTTGCACTTCCTGTCGAACACATTTTTGAGACGTTTGTATTCCTTTTTGCGTGTTTCACTTACTGCGTTTTTATATTTTCTCCTTTCATCAATTAAATTTAATATTTCTTCTTTCACCCAAGGACTTCTACTAGCCCTCGTCTTTTTACCTACTTGATCCTCTGCTGCCTTCACTACTTCATACCTCAGAGCTACCCATTCGTATTCTACTGTATTTCTTTCCCCCATTCCTGTCAATTGTTCCCTTATGCTCTCCCTGAAACTCTATACAATCTCTGGTTTAGTCAGTTTATCCAGGTCCCATCTCCTTAAATTCCCACCTTTTTGCAGTTTCTCCAGTTTTAATCTACAGTTCATAACCAATAGATTGTGGTCAGAGACCACGTGTGCCCCTGGAAATTGCTTATAATTTAAAACCTGGTTCCTAAATCTCTGTGTTACCATTATATAATCTATCTGATACGTTCTAGTATCTCCAGGATTCTTCCATGTATACAACCTTCGTTTATGATTACGTTATGCTCTGTGCAAAATTCTACCTGACAGCTTCCTCTTTCATTTCTCTCTCCCAATCCATATTCACCCACTATGTTTCCTTATCTCCCTTTTCCTACTCTCGAATTCCAGTCACCCATGACTATTAAATTTTCGTCTCCCTTCACTACCTGAATAATTTCTTTTATCTCATCATACATTTCATCAATTTCTTCATCATCTGCAGAGCTAGTTGGCATATAAACTTGTATTATTGTAGTAGGCATGGGCTTCGTGTCTATCTTGGCCACAATAATGTGTTCACTATGCTGTTTGTATTAGCTCACCCGCACCCCTATTTTTTTATTCATTATTAAACCTACCCCTCCATTATCCTTATTTGATTTTGTATTTATAACCGTGTATTCGCCTGACCAAATGTCTTGTTCCTCCTGCCACCGAACTTCACTAATTCCCACTATATCTAACTTCAACCTATCCGTTTCCATTTTAAAATTTTCGAACGTACCTTCCCGATTAAGGGATCTGACATTCCACGCTCCGATCCCCTCTGTTGTGATACTTGAATACAAAAATACCTCCTAACAGCCAACAGAACAGATGACCAGACAGTAAAAGTGTCATTAAATTTTCAGTCACCCAGTACGACGCACAATCTCATAAAGTTATTTGGTATATCAACTAGGAACTACAATGAAAGAATATACTCTGATGCAGGAAGAAATTACTCAGAGGCAATGGTCTAATGCTTTTGAACGTCATTCCGGACTTTCGGCTGGGCTTCCTCACTACATGAGCAGACGTTTCGTGTTCCTCCAAAGGTCGGTTGTTATTGGACACCGCTTAATATACGCTAGCTGTTCAAAAGTATCTAGACATATACTGATGAAGATTACTTCGTTGTTGGCGCCACACATGACGGCAGGTGACGTTCCCTAGGCATTCGCCAAATCCAAACCCTTCCTCTGGACTGACACAGGGTGCAGTGGGATTCATGGCTCCAGATCACTCGTTTCCAGTCACCCACCGTCCACTGTAGCCTCTCTATGCACCATCCGATGCGCCACTTCGCAATGAGTGCGGGAATGATTGGATTCTGAGGAGCGCAGTCAGTGGACTGGTAGGATTGCCTGTAGCACTTAGGAAATAATGAGTGTTTCCTTCCACTGGTTTCATGAGAGTTTTACAACCACACTTCGCAATGCTCGACGGTGGTGTCCATCAGTGTCTACACTACGATTATCCCCTGCAGAATCACATTACCAACAGACGGCTTGGGCAACTTTAGAAGGCTGAAATGTCCCTGATAGATTTAGTATTCAGTTGACATCCAATGAACACTTTCGAAGTCGCTGAGCTCTCCTGGCCGACCCATCCTGCCTTACTGCTTCTCTACTAACAACTCTGTAGTCACTGCGTCGTTTTATACTGATGGGTTCGGCTCTCGTCACACCTAATGGTGGGTTCCTCATTACGTAGTGATTTCGGGATACTTCTGGTCAGGTAGTGTATTAAGCCGTTTTTACATCGCCCCAGTCGTGGCCAAATAACATTTCTGGTTATTGAAATGGCCTCTGCTGTCTTCCTATTGCACCTCTGTTTATTTTCTTTTAATTGTTTGTAAATTCGCAACGAAAATAGTGTGTACTTCTCTTTTAATGTGACTGCTATAAATCTTTCATTTTGATCATCGTGCCAAGATAATGTTCATGTTCTCTCACCTGCCTCACGATATTAAATAAATTATTACTTTCTTTTGTTGCACAACACAGCGAGTCCATTAAACAGAATGACGACATGATTTGGAAGACATATTCCATTACCGGAGAATTCGCGGTATATAGTACTCTACATTTGCTCCTATATTCACTTAACCAAGCGTTATCACTTCTCACATAGTTAACCAACATGCGGATGGCGTTATGAGCAGCACTTACTTCATCATGGGGAAGGAACAGCAATATAGTGGTTCCTTAGACACACTAGTTGGAAGTAACTCATACATGGAGCCAGATTTTAAACTTTGTAGAAAGACACTCCATATTCGTGATATCAGTTCAAGAACGGATAGAAATCGGGAAACCAAGGAACTACTTTTCAACTTTCTTGCTGTTCATAGAAACAGTGATGAACTGAATTGGCAAGCTTATCAATAACTTGCCTTTCTTCTGTGGCTCTGCCCATATGCATGTATGTCACATATACTGCTCACACAGTCTCTTCCCCTGTCTCTCCGTCCATGTTGTCCTCCTCCCTCCCCTATTCCACCTCCTCCTCAGAAATCTGTGTTCATCTTCTCCTCCCCACTCTCTTTCTGTGCATGTCCTCCTTACCCTCACCCTGTCCATCACCTTCTTCCCCATCCCCCTCTCCACTCCTGCTCCCCCTCTCCACTCCTGCTCCCCCTCTCCACTCCTGCTCCCCCTCTCCACTCCTGCTCCCCCTCTCCACTCCTGCTCCCCCTCTCCACTCCTGCTCCCCCTCTCCACTCCTGCTCCCCCTCTCCACTCCTGCTCCCCCTCTCCACTCCTGCTCCCCCTCTCCACTCCTGCTCCCCCTCTCCACTCCTGCTCCCCCTCTCCACTCCTGCTCCCCCTCTCCACTCCTGCTCCCCCTCTCCACTCCTGCTCCCCCTCTCCACTCCTGCTCCCCCTCTCCACTCCTGCTCCCCCTCTCCACTCCTGCTCCCCCTCACCACTCCTGCTCCCCCTCTCCACTCTTGCTCCCCCTCTCCACTCTTGCTCCCCCTCTCCACTCTTGCTCCCCCTCTCCACTCTTGCTCCCCCTCTCCACTCTTGCTCCCCCTCTCCACTCTTGCTCCCCCTCTCCACTCTTGCTCCCCCTCTCCACTCTTGCTCCCCCTCTCCACTCTTGCTCCCCCTCTCCACTCTTGCTCCCCCTCTCCACTCTTGCTCCCCCTCTCCACTCTTGCTCCCCCTCTCCACTCTTGCTCCCCCTCTCCACTCTTGCTCCCCCTCTCCACTCTTGCTCCCCCTCTCCACTCTTGCTCCCCCTCTCCACTCTTGCTCCCCCTCTCCACTCTTGCTCCCCCTCTCCACTCTTGCTCCCCCTCTCCACTCTTGCTCCCCCTCTCCACTCTTGCTCCCCCTCTCCACTCCTGCTCCCCCCTCTCCACTCCTGCTCCCCCCTCTCCACTCCTGCTCCCCCCTCTCCACTCCTGCTCCCCCCTCTCCACTCCTGCTCCCCCCTCTCCACTCCTGCTCCCCCCTCTCCACTCCTGCTCACCCTCTCCACTCCTGCTCCCCCTCTCCACTCCTGCTCCCCCTCTCCACTCCTGCTCCCCCCTCTCCACTCCTGCTCCCCCCTCTCCACTCCTGCTCCCCCCTCTCCACTCCTGCTCCCCCCTCTCCACCTCCTCCGCCCCCTCTCCACCTCCTCCGCCCCCTCTCCACCTCCTCCGCCCCCTCTCCACCTCCTCCGCCCCCTCTCCACCTCCTCCGCCCCCTCTCCACCTCCTCCGCCCCCTCTCCACCTCCTCCGCCCCCTCTCCACCTCCTCCGCCCCCTCTCCACCTCCTCCGCCCCCTCTCCACCTCCTCCGCCCCCTCTCCACCTCCTCCGCCCCCTCTCCACCTCCTCTGCTCCCTCTCCACCTCCTCCGCCCCCTCTCCACCTCTTCCACCACCGCCCTCTCCACCTCCTCCACCCCCCTAACACTCTCATTATTCTCCCCACACTCTCTGCCAGTTTGCTTCTCCCCTCTCTGTCTGTCCATCCCCTCCCCCCTCTGTCCATCCCCTCCCCCCTCTGTCATCTCCTCCCCCTCTCTGTCATCTCCTCCCCCTCTCTGTCATCTCCTCCCCCTCTCTGTCATCTCCTCCCCCTCTCTGTCATCTCCTCCCCCTCTCTGTCATCTCCTCCCCCTCTCTGTCATCTCCTCCCCCTCTCTGTCATCTCCTCCCCCTCTCTATCTCCTCCCCCTCTCTGTCATCTCCTCCCCCTCTCTGTCATCTCCTCCCCCTCTCTGTCATCTCCTCCCCCTCTCTGTCATCTTCTCCCCCTCTCTGTCATCTCCTCCCCCTCTCTGTCATCTCCTCCCCCTCTCTGTCATCTCCTCCGTCATCTCCTCCCCCTCTCTGTCATCTCCTCCCCCTCTCTGTCATCTCCTCCCCCTCTCTGTCATCTCCTCCCCCTCTCTGTCATCTCCTCCCCCTCTCTGTCATCTCCTCCCCCTCTCTGTCATCTCCTCCCCCTCTCTGTCATCTCCTCCCCCTCTCTGTCATCTCCTCCCCCTCTCTGTCATCTCCTCCCCCTCTCTGTCATCTCCTCCCCCTCTCTGTCATCTTCTCCCCCTCTCTGTCTTCTTCTCCCCCTCTCTGTCATCTTCTCCCCCTCTCTGTCATCTCCTACCCCTCTGTGCCATCTCCTCCCCCTCTGTGCCATCTCCTCCCCCTCTGTGCCATCTCCTCCCCCTCTGTGCCATCTCCTCCCCCTCTCTGTCATCTCCTCCCCCTCTCTGTCATCTCCTCCCCCTCTCTGTCATCTTCTCCCCCTCTCTGTCATCTCCTCCCCCTCTCTGTCATCTCCTCCGTCATCTCCTCCTCCCCTCTGTCATCTCCTCCTCCCCTCTGTCATCTCCCTCTCCCCTCTGTCATCTCCCTCCCCCCTCTGTCATCTCCTCCCCCCCTCTGTCATCTCCTCCCCCTCTCTGTCATCTCCTCCCCCTCACTGTCATCTCCTCCCCCCCTCCGTCGATCTCGTCCCCCCCTCCGTCGATCTCGTCCCCCCCTCCGTCGATCTCGTCCCCCCCTCCGTCGATCTCGTCCCCCCCTCCGTCGATCTCGTCCCCCCCTCCGTCGATCTCGTCCCCCCCTCCGTCGATCTCGTCCCCCCCTCCGTCGATCTCGTCCCCCCCTCCGTCGATCTCGTCCTCCCCTCCGTCGATCTCGTCCCCCCCTCCGTCGATCTCGTCCCCCCCTCCGTCGATCTCGTCCCCCCCTCCGTCGATCTCGTCCCCCCCTCCGTCGATCTCGTCCCCCGCTCTGGCGACCTCGCCCCCCCATCGGTCAGTCTCCTCGTCACTCATCTTTTCTCTTCACCTCCCATTTCTCTCTCTCTCTCTCTCTCTCTCTCTCTCTCTCTCTCTCTCTCTCTTTCTCTCTTCCATAGTTACCTTTTCATCTCCACCTAACCTTCCTTCTGCCCATCTCATTCTCTCCCCTCTCACTATCCATCTCCTCTTCACCATCTCTGGTCTGAGCTGTGTCCATCATCTTCCATACCCAATGGTATGCATTGTGATAGTACTTCAACACACCAGTCACGCAGGCCACGTCGAAGTCAAGCGTTGCCAACAATTTTTCACCTTCAGTCCTGTGGGAGCTAGCTGGCACTTACCACAATAATACATCTTTGCAGATAATAAGTAGTAAATCTTACTAGTACGAGTTTTGTTGAATTCTTTACAACGGTTTAGGAAAATAATGTTGTACCAACATTTAGAGATATCCAGTTCACTCAAGGTTTATTGCCGCAACAATGCATAGGGAGTACTGAATGATTACATTTACAGACCAACAGCACAATTGGTTCTGAAGTACTAGATTGTGACCCATGATGAAATACCCATGTTATTTCGTGGTGTAGCCTCCATTGGCGGCAATGCAGCTGCTGACTCTGGCATCCAGTCGATCGTACAGATGGCGGTACGTTATGCCACGCCTGCTCAACTTGTTCATGTTGTTCTGTAAGAGTTGTTGACTGACAAGTCACACTAGTCATTTCTCTTCACGAACAGTATGTGGGCGAGTATTATCCTGATGCAACAACGCATCACGTTCCTGTTGCAAGAATAGCAAAAGAGCGGGCCTAACACCATTCTTCACATACTGAGCTCTAGTTACCTTCCCCACCAAAAGCAACAAACGTGAACGAGAGTTGTAGCTTCTCGCACCTCAGACCATATCCCTTGGGGTGAGGCCAGTGCGTCTTGGACGAATGTACTCTACGAGACAGCCCTTACCAGGTCAAAGCTGTAAGTGCAATATGCTTCTAACGCCGAAGACCACTATCTGCCATTCTACTTTCTAAGTGTCCGCACCCGGCTGCTGAGTGGTCAGCGCGACAGACTGGCAATCCTACGGGCCCGAGTTCGTTTCCCGGCTGGGTTGGAGATTTTCTGCGCTCAGGGACTGAGTGTTGTGTTGCCCTAATCATTATCATTTCATCCCCATTGACGCGCAAGTCGCTGAAGTGGCGTCAAATGGAAAGACTTGCACCCGGCGAACGGCCTACCCGACGGCAGGCCCTACACACAAGACATTTTTTTTGCCTTCCAAGTGATCCCCTAACGGCAACAGTCGTGCCGTGCACGTCGACGCTGTTGCGTGACTATAAGATGGGCTAGACGTGTGCGTGCCCTTTGTCCCACTGCTAATAACCTTTTCGCAACAGTTCGTGTTGGCACATCTGTACTCAGAAGGCTTCTTATCTGTAGTGCGGTGGGTGTACCCTCTGCCATTGCTGCCCTTACAATACGACGTTACTGGCGGGCGTCTGTGCTGCGTGGACGTCCAGAACCTCGTCTACTGGTGTTACAATGTTCACGTGATACCACCGTCGTTGCACAACTGACATAGAACGTCTGTCTTGTGTGGCAATCCTCTGAAAGGACCATCCCGCCACTCGGAAGGCCGGAATTTGACCCCATTCAAACCCGCTCGGTTAGCTCAAAGAGCCTCGAGTGCGTCTCTGTGGACTGGTTGACTGCTTGGTTCACAAGTTTGTATCACATTGGGCCTTCTGTCTCTAAGAATTCCCTTCTAAAGTGTATACACAGATGGCGCTCTTTTATCTCTGCCTCTACGCTGTCTGTTGGCCGACGACTTCGACACTACTATCAGTTCATCTACTATCCCCCAGGTGGAATATACCGTCGTCGGATCAAAATCTATGTCGTCTTTCGAGGTGTAACATTCTTTTCCGACAGTGCATGAAGATCGAATTACAACATAGAAACCTATATTAAATACAAAAGACAGTGACTTTTGATATACCTGTTGTTATCCCAAATGGGGTAGCGATGTCGTAGAATGCAACTCCGATATGGTGTCCTCGTGTGTTCGTTTGAACTTCGAGCTAGATGTTCCATACAATGATGTAATGCTGTGTAGCGTGGGGAAAGCCAGACGTGGGTGAGGGAGAAGGTGGTGGGAGGAAGAGAAAGATTTGTAGATCAATGCCGAACTGAACAGTTGAGAATCTCAGCTTATCAAATGTAACTTTAAAGCCGACCATGTAACAGTATAAATTTAGTTTGCTAATCTGACCACCAGGTGCAATGAGCGACAGGATAGAAACACAGGAAATGCAGCTCTTGTAGAATACATGGCGTCATGCAGCGAGGAAGGGAGGTGTCGCCACCGGTCAATTCACCAGCAATGGTATATATAGTTATCGACACGCCTGGCGAATCTGAATATTTTTAACCGCAAATTCGTTTCAGAACAGATGTGATGAAAAGAATAAAATGCCGGCCGGAGTGGCCGAGCGGTTCTAGGCGCTACAGTCTGGAGCCGCGCGACCGCTACGATCGCGGGTTCGAATCCTGCCTCGGGCATGGATGTGTGTGATGTCCTTAGGTTAGTTAGGTTTAAGTGGTTCTAAGTTCTAGGTGACTGATGACCTTAGGAGTTAAGTCCCATAGTTCTCAGAACCATTTGAACCAAAAGTATAAAATGATATTCATTTACTTCTCTTTGTTTTGTACTGGCTTTGCGCCCGGTGCTTCGCCCGTCTGCACAGATTTTCTTTTTTTTGGTCTCTGCGATCAAATACTTATTTTGTTTGCAAGTTGAAAGTCCTTCTAAACTTTTCACGCTAATTAAGACCATAGAGACATGGGCTTTTCCGAAGGGAATTCCGACGAAAAAGCGATTCTGGTAGCTGGAGTCCAAGGTTTCTGTTAATGACGCCTTTTGCGTTCCTTTGCTGATATTCCACTTAACATCTATGTCTCTGTCCACAAATGCTTCAAGACCACCCACACTTGTTACACCACTTCCACCACGTACAATTGCGATTGTTAGCCATCCATTTCCATGGGAGACGCTGTCGTTTAAATCAATACTGAAATTAAGACGGCATCCACAAAACACTGCAGGTCCATCTAAGAGAGGGTGTGCAGCCACAGATTTAATTGTATTGGTTCTCTTGTCAGCTGCTGTTGTTTTTAAATTCCACATCTTCAATTGTTTTATATACGGTTTGTCTAACTGAGAAATGAAGTATAAATTTCCGCAAATTTACCTTTAAAATGTTTTTAATGCCTATATCGAAATATTTTTGTAAAACTTTTCACCCTCTTTTTCACCTTCTAAGGGACTGAATTTTCACAGACAGAGAAACACATTTTCTTTTTATTTGTAACAGAGTAGCCAAATACAAATTTTCGTAGATTTAGCTTTCAAATTGTTTTCAAAATGAAATAATTTCATAAAACTTTCCATCCGCTGTTTCACTCCCTTACGGTTCTGAATTTCCAAAAACACTCTCAACAATGTTTTTCTTTCAAACCGAGAAGTCATATACCAATTTTCTTAGATTTCGCTTTAAACATGCTTTTACAATGAAATATTTTCATACATTTTACCCCCTATTTCACTCCATTATGGATATAACTTACAAAAACATCTTTAATATGTGTTTGTATTTCTAAACGAAAAACAAAATAATAATTTAGGTGGTTCTGTTTTCAAAATTGCCGTAATAGCTACTTGTTTGCAAAAACCATATCATCCACTATTTTAGTTCCTTAGGGATGTAATCTCAAAAATTCATTTCTTAAACGACCCCTGCAGTATATGAGAACACACTCTACAAATTTCAAGTTTCTGTCTGTAGCGGTTTCGGCTGGACGATGATGGGTCGGTAGTCTGTAAGTCGGGGTACTGCCCTTTATACATAGATTTTAATATCTTCCCGCTATTTATTTTAACTTCTACAACAAAAATGCATTCACAACGCATATATAAACATTAAACATTCAGATACAAGACACCGACACCTGTGAAATAAAAAACCAATTATAATATTGGATAACTGGAACTTTAATATAGCATGCCATTAATTAGTTAGTTACCTCCTCCACAACATTTTATTTTTCAACGTGAAGTTGGCTATGAGGTATCGTGTCAGTTATTGATTCTAATTGTTTCTAATTAAACACCCATTCTTCAGGAAAATCTTAACAACACTCTAGTTAATTTTGCCTGCAAGTATGCTTCTGATGTTATTCCTACATAAGAGGAGGTCATTAAATCGTATGTTGGTTCTTTTAACGTTCACGTTACAGTTTATTTTGTTCATTTTTGCTGTCAGTGTTTCTCGGTGCCCATTGATACGCGTAAAGAAAAGTCTCTCATTTTGCACCAGAAGGCGGATGATGCTGCAGTCTCTGCCTTCACTAATTGTGGTGATTTGGCGTGGTGCCTTTCTTTTTTTTATCTCAGTGTGTATTAAAAATATTATTGGCGCTCTTGCGCGGCTGACTGGCTTGAATTAAACAGCTTTTGAAAATTAAAAATAATTTCGCAGCAACATGATGGGATATTTAGGTAGGATTAATAGTTTCAATTTATTCTGTGACGCCGATTTACAACATTTGATCGTTGCACCCTCTATATAAATATTGTGGAGCGATCCTTTATTAAACAGAAAAACACATAAAGCAAATAGTTGTGTAATACCTTCGCTAAAGAACTGTTTAGCAATTAGTCATTTCACATCATAGTTCCGTAAAAAGCCACATTCTTCCATCATTTGCAGCTCATACATTTGCTCCTCTGTGCTCATAAAATGCTTGCAGAATCTCAACAATTTTCATCTGCTGGAATCAAAAAATTTTATGCCACATTCATATACCTTATTAACTAACAGTTAGTACTGAGTCGCTCAGTTTGTGATTCCATACATCTGATGCTAGTATAATCGCAAAGCAATTGTTTCTTTCTGCTGACTCTCCTGCCTTCCTCCAACTGCCTGTTCCTTTGATTCTCCTTAAATATTTATCTCAGTGAGGAAAGCACACATACAACAGAAAATATACGTCTTCACTGCTTGAAGGCATACAAATTTATATATTTCGGGCTATATAGATAACATTAGTTACTGAAGAAGAAAACATGGTTGCAATAAACACGAGAGGCAAATACCGAAATAAGAGGTTTTGAAAATGGAAAAGCATAGACGTGTTAAAGGTTAATTTTGCCGGTAACAATAATCTACCAAACATGAAAAAAAGCTATGTGTCGTCGATTTTATTCCAAGTTTGTCTGCATCAAGTAACCTGCTGCATGGCTTAGGCGTAGGGCAGTTGTTGACCGCTTATCTTTTCATAAAAGTGCGAACATACCACTAGACGTCCAATCAACAGAATCTGCTTACACTTTATGCTTTTACCTTTCAAAATTATCCATCCTCTTAGTTTTGTAAATTGCAGATGAACAGTCTGCTGCTTTATCGCTTACGGCCTCACATAACGGCGTATATGACGCGAAATCAAGTTTGTTCGCTATCAATTTCTGGACACTGCAACAACATAATTATCCAACAGTTTAATTACGATATAGGCGGATATCAATCTAAAGCATCAATTTACATTTACGTCGAAAGTTATAGAATGGAATGCAACAATTCAAAGTCAAAATATTATTAAACGTCCCCATAGAAAAATTAGTGAATTACTGTGCTAATAAACCTCTTACGTTATTTGATTTTCAAACAACTGAGCAAAACTGAACGTCCTCAGACATTTCTCTCTTTACTTATTCTGATCAACACTAAACAGAAACACAATATTTTTAGCGCAACGCAATCTGACCTTCAATAATCGCTACAAAAGAATGGCCCTGACCAACAATAACCTATACCTTTCATGAATCACTTACCTCACAAAAATCTTCGTTACTCGAACTACTGCAATACAGCGAGCACCAATACTGCCAGCTAAATAAAAGATACTAACTACTGAAGGCACTAACTACTGATAGGCATAGTTAGCTAATGAAAGATTTTGATAGAGAACAATGTATTTACCTTAATAGTGTTCAAAAGTCATTATATATATAGCAGTACATGACATCCAGTCTTTCAAATTTACTGTCTCTGATGGACACACGTCCAGATCGTCCGCTCTCAAAACTCCGCCATCTCTCTCCCCACATCCACCACTGCTGGCGGTTCACCACCAACTGCGCAACACTACGCGCTGTTCACATCCAACCGCCCAACACTAGAATAGCGAATTCCAACAATGCTAACCAGCCACAGACTGCACACAGTACCGTCAGTGGTTTTCATACAGAGCGCTACGTGACGTTACCAACATAAATACCTAAACAGCCTTCTTACACAATTCAAAGTCAAAATATGACTAAAGTATGGTTAGGAGATGTTGCTCGAAAAATTACTTAGTTACTATTTAAGCAAATACCCTGATTTATGACTTTTTTGCAAAGCAATCAGCAGGATAATCCGACATCCAAACTCGTTCCAAGTCAGTACTATAAAAATGTTGCCACCTTTCTTCCCGCGTTCTTGTACGAGGCCGTGCTGTCAAATAAAGGCGTCGAATTTTTTTTTTCCGTTGAGCTATTACGTAGGCTACTTTTTATTCCGTCGACTTCCCTGCTTCGCTGACTCAAGTTCTAAATCTCACCCACTAGAGGGTTCCCAATAGTAGCGTGTGACATGGTGCTGTGTAATGTAACTGTCAGTTCGTGAGAAACAGCGTGCTGTAATCGAGTTTATAGTCGCAGAAGACTTCATCCACAGATGGAGCACCCTCTCGTTCAGCATGGCAACGCCACACCCACGCGAGCACCTGCGACGTCTGAAACAATCTGACGCCTTGGGGTCGCTGTCATTGACCATCCTCCGCACAGTCCCGACTTCAGCACTTTCGATTTCCATCTGTTTCCAAAACCTAAGGATCGCCTTCGAGGATCTACTTCGACAATGATGGAGCGGTGCAACCTGAGATGACGTTATACTCTACAGTGACTGTATCAACAAACTGGTCTCTCCATGGCAGAAATGTGTGCGTTTACCAGGATTACTGAGTTGATAAAAATGTGTAGATGCGAAGGATGTTGATAAAATTTGTTTTATTTAAAAAGCTGTCGGAATTTTCACATAAAAACTTTGCAGGCATTACTTTTCAGCACGCCGTCGTAGTTACTATTACGTTCACTGCACAACTCTGATAGGAGAGTATTTTAATTATTGCCAACGTGTGTCTTGAGCCGATTATGAAGATCATACTCTGTGTTCCCGTCGTTTTTGGCTTCAGGCCAGTGTAATTCTGAAGACAGGGACGGAAGCTTAATGACTATAACAGCGGAAACTGATTAAACTTTCTCGGAAATAGCCTTATTAAGTTAGAGAGATCCAGGAAATTACATATTTTTCAAAGATATTAAACACGGCGAAACCACTTCCCGCTCTATGGTGGCCCGAAATCAAATTTATGGAGCCAAAATTGTGGGTGTCGTATCTGAACCGACAGATCTCATTTTCTATATTAGTCAGATCTTACTTTGTTGGACGAAACTAATCAAAAGTCGAATTACGAGGGATGTTAAATACGTAACGCATCACTTGTATTTTTTCAATCCAAACTTGCCGAGAAAAATAGTTATTTGTGGTGTGACTTCGTGGAATATTCACAGTTCAGGCCGTACAGTTTCATCAAATTCCGACAGGTGACGCCGCTATACGTAGCCTCAAAATGGCATCTGTGACAGAGATGCGTTCCAAGCAGAGGGCTGTCATGGAGTTTCTTTTAGCGGGAAAGCATCAACTTATTTTTCTCGGAATATCGCAGATATTCATAGGCGCTTGCAGAATGTTTTCGGAGGCCTGGCAGTGAACGAAAGCAAGATGAGTCGTTGGCCGAGGCGTGTGCCATCATCGCATTAAGGTCCCGCCAACCTGTATGATCTCCCGATTGCGAGTTGTGATTTCTGAAATGTTGGAACGTGGGGCCACTTTCATTCGAGGTGATCGACGGATCACAATTAAACATTTCGCTGCTCAATTGGACGTTTCGGTTGGTAGTGATGACACACTCGTCCACCAATTCGGGTACTCAAAGGTTGTTGCTGCTGGGTTCGTCGCAACCTAAAAGAGGACAGTAAGAACAACGAAGGCCACATGTACGGAAGTGTCTCACGTTACGAGGTGGATGGAGGTAATTTTTTCTCGAACATCGTGACGGCCGATGAAACATGAGTGCGTCACGTCGAACCGGAAATAAAACGTCAATCCATGGAGTAGCACCACACTATATCTCCTCCGAATTTAAAAGTCGGACTCTGAGACGGTAACGTCATATCGCAGATCTTCTGAGAATGTGAAGGGGCTATTCTGTTTGATGCAACGTGTGCATTGTGGTACCCTCAGGAAATTGAAGAAACTCACTCAGTGTGTTCGGCACCGGAAGAATACAAACGAACCTCTCCTTCACTGTTACAACGCAAAGCCTCATAGAAATCTTTGCAGTCGAGAGGAGCTCCCAAAATCTGTTTGGACTGTTCTTCCTAAACCACGCTACAACCCGGGTTTCCCACCTTCAGACCTCCATCTGTTTCGCTCAATGAAGGATGCACTCCGCGGGAGCAGTACGAGGATGATGGAGAAGTTATTGATGCAGCAAGGAGTTGTATCCGAAGTCACCCAGCAGAGTGATACCATGCAGGCACGCAGTCCCTGCCCGTAAGGCAGCGTAAGGCCATCGCAATACGTTGAAAACTAGGGTTTGGTACTCAAAAGAATGGGAAATGAAACGCTGTATTGGAATCCTGAATAAAACCAACCTTCTTTCAGAAAACAAGTGTGTTGACTTACTTATTGATGGACGTGCCTCGTAGTTGTTACCATATTTTCTCGCAATGCAAAGTTTGTCGTAAATATCTAGCGGTTGTTACGTCTAATGGGAAATGGCTCCCACAGGCCTGCAGTTAGGGATACACTGCTAATTCAGTTGCGGAAGATATTTTAAAATTGCGACTTCTGCCACATATAAATCTACGAAAAACGCCAAAGTCGGTATCCTGGATGTGCAGATGTAACGGCACAGGTAAATCATACACTGTCCGATAACATTAATGTGACTACCGCCTGTGTTCGATGTCAATATGTAATAACTATTCACAGAAGGCAGGTGGCAGTACTAGTGGAGGGTGTACAAAGAGCGTCGGGGAATTTATGGTGGGAGGGGGTAGATGCGCAAAAACAGTTCAGTCGCTGTCGTAATATTTAGAGCGATTTATGTGACGTCCAAAAGGGCATAATCATTGGCTTTCGGGCCAAGGGTGAAAGCATTTTCCAATACGTTTGCTTGCTACCGTGGTTAAATTATGTGTACATGCCCAAATGGCGCTACCCGTGGCCGGCGCAGGGGCAACTGTGCTGCACCACGGGCCATGCATGACAGCGGTGAACGACGGCTGCGGAGGTGTGTACGGACGAATACACAAGTAAATGTTCAACAACAGGAATCCCAGAAGAACCAAAATTCTACCGACAGTGTCTTCTCAACGCGCAAACTGATGCACCCATGCTGACCGCTGTTTATTGGACGAAGGTAGAATATGTGTGTCAATACCGCAACTGAACGTCAGTTGTGCCGGAGGGACTACCCAGATTAACCACGTTTTTTGCTACATCGGAGAGGCGGCTTTGGCGTGTAAGTCGTGAAACGTCTGAAAGTGAACACACAGCAACAACAGTCGAATGGGTCCAGGCCGGAGAACATATTCTGGGTGATCTCGTCGTTCTGAAAGTCGCGATGGATCAAAACAAGTATCTGTCTCTCCTACAAGTAAAGTTCACCCATACATACTGTTTGTGTTTCCTCGAACGATGGCATCTACCAACAGAACAATGCATCATGTCACACAGCTCACGATGTACGTGCATGGTTCAAAGAGCATCAGGATGACTTTACTGTACTCCCTTGACCACCAGACTCTCCAGATTTAAACCCAGTCGAGAATCTGTGCGAACAGCTTAATCAACTTTTTCGTGCCCTGGATCCTCCACCGTGAAACGTAGAGCAGCTGGTGACGCTCTTGAGTTGGAATGTCTCTACAACCCTGTCGGTACGCTCCATAACCTTACCGACTCTTCCCTCACGTCTCTCAGCGGTGCGTCCTGCAAAAGGCGATTATTGACGCCTTTGACAAGTGGTCACGTTAATGGGACTCGACATCGTAACTTTCACGTTAGTTGGAGTAAACATGCTTTGCGAGATGTTATGAACAATGTAAAGACAAACATATCCCCGGTTAGTTCTAGGTGTTTTATCTGTCACTTAACATTGATTTCACTCTTGCAGGGCCTGTTGATGACGAGTTGGACGTCGATTTTGGAGGCTACGTTCATTTTGGTTTCCCTCATAACTAGCTGCTTAAATTGGTCCCAAGATCGCACAGAGACAAGGATAAACGACACGCAATAGGAATAGGACCATGTCTAATAGTGTGTTGTTTAAACCGATCTTCTGGTTGGTATCAGTTACATTTTATTAATTTCCCATTCACTCAGACGTACATAATAAAATATAACAACAAAATTATAGCGTGCTGGTATGTAAGGATGCAAAAACACAGCAACTTTTGGGTTAAACTTCCTGGTAGATTAAAACTGTGTGTCGGACCGAGACTCGAACTCGGAACCTTTGCCTTTCGCGGGCACGTGCTCTACCAACTGAGCTACCCAAGCACGACTCAAGCCCCGTCCTCTGGAAAATATTGCTTGCTTCTTGTGGGGCTAATTAGTTATTTATAGCAATACATAAAGATACATATAAATGTGTAAAGTTATCTCAAACAAAAGCAAGATAATGGCTACCACCGATAACAAAGAGCGAACTTCATTCCAAAGCAGAAAACGTAAATAGCTCTCCGATTATACCTGACAATATGGCAGAAGTTTGACGTTGCTATTTCGACAGAATGTTAATTTAAAAAAAAATAAGCGCCGTTAATACTACTGTATCGACGGACCTCACATTTCCATTAACTTGTATTCTTTCCACATTTACACTACAAATACCTTACTTATTGTTCACTGTTGTAAATTTGTCTTCTTCTTTAGTGCCTGCAATTTTTTCCATGTAACTGTTATTACTATTCTTCTTCCTATTATAACTGTACTAGTTATATTTAAATAATTAAGCAAGTATCTTTGGATTCAATTCTTCTCCCAGATATTGAGGTCTAATTTTTGTTTTGCACATAATAAATAATTTCTGTTCCTTTCTTTACGACTGGCACATGACAAAGGCGACAAAACATAACAGAACTCTGAAATTATTGTCCATTACATTTGGTTTTTGAGTTCCGAAGTTCTCAGAAAACTCTTACAGTGCAAGCCATTTGTTCCATTTTTCTGGTGTGAAGTGTGGGATGCCACCAGGGTCAATATTTGTTTCATTGAGCTTGTACTACCGCTTGAGTTCAGGATGAAATGAGCGACGTACTTACAGTGCATTATATAACATCTCTCTGTAACTGTTTATGAAATTGATGATCAAATTGTGTGTGTGTGTATGTATATTTCTCCCTTACTGTGAATAATTGCGTGATTTTCGTATTTACAGTAGATTCCAGTTTCAAGTATACAGAAAAAGAAAAAAATATTTCACTCGCAAAAAAGAAGAGACCCTGCGTGAACTATGTTGGTAAAGTCTTATATTTATTCGATTCCTTGAGATTTGTGTCCCTCCAAAGTTGTCTGAAATTGGAATTTCCTCGTATTTCACACCGGCATTCCTACTACATATATACTTGTATCTTTTGTCTCTGATTACTCCTCTTTCACTATCACATATTCATTTTTTCCACCGCTACCAGTGGAGGCGCCCGACTGAAAAACAGTAAAAAAGTAGATATTTCCACTAAATATTTTGAATATGTAATAAAAATTTTAATGTTTTTTACGCTTCTGGCTAACACCTGTGTGATATTTTGATTTGCAGGCTCATTTCCACCTCAGTTGTTAAATATTTGCTAACTGTTGGTGGATGAGTTATCTCCTTGGCCATTAGTTAAGCAAACATCGTTTTCGGAGCCATTAATTGTGCGGTACACAGCGGCGCTATAAAGCGCTCGAAAGGGCAATATTAGTCCACAAATGCAGAGTAGCAGATAACTGTTAAATTAATGCCAGTTGCATTCTCACTGCTGTTCTCAAACAGCTCGTAGATTACGTGCTGTTTTCCCATTAAGGCTTCAAAGAAATCAGTAGTGAATGTTGTATGTAAGTTCCTACCGTATGTAAAGGAAAAGTACGTTACTTCGTTAAGAGGACTAATTCTAGCTCCCTTGTGTGTAATGTACACTCAAAAAGTTACCGGGATGTGACCATAGATGAGAATGAATGAAGCACTACATAACTATAAATGATGGAATTGTGATTCAAACTTGCTGACTCAGTATTCGTTAAACCTTTCCGAGAATTCATCCAGCTTCGACTAAAGTCATTTAGGGAAATTTCTGGGAGCTTCTGTCATCTCCTGACGTAACTACGTTAATAGAAAGAAAAGTAGCAGAAACGGAAACATTTCAGTACTAAATAGAAAGGTGGGGAACGTGACATACGAAATTAGATAGTACCTTCATGCATGAAAAACTGAGAGAAAACGGTAAAAACCTGACAATATGGTTGTTGATTTAAAGATAGCCTGCAACTGCATATACAGGAAGAGGGTGTTCTAGCAATGACGGCTATCGCTGAAGCAACCGAATTTTGATTACACAATTCCTTTCTCATCTCCAGTTTAACCTGGCTATTAATGCCGCTCAAAACAACCAGTTTATGAAATAACAGATTTTCAGTTTTTTTATTGTTATTACTTCCAGCAATAAACGTAGACACCGTAAAACGACTGAAAAATTCTAAAATGCCCTCAGACTTTTGGATTATATGAAGAATCGAAATATCATACAAAATACGTTAATAAAAGATAATTTGTTCTGTATTCTGTTCGTTGCTTTCCTCAAAAACTAATGAGGGTTCGAATACCACAAAAAAATTAAAAATCAGCGCTATTCTCTCATCGATTCTAATTTTTTCCAACTCCGCTCAAGTATCACGTTGTAATAAAGGCTCATACAACTATTTCGGCATTAAGATAGTCAGTGCTGGATTGTAACAAATGATGTTGGAGAATCTGTTTCTCGTATTACATTTTCCATTTTCAAGGACTACAAATAGATAATGAATTCATAGGTTTTTACCTTAATACTGGGACTTTAATCCCCTTTCTCTTTTGTTATTTTATAGCAATGACAAACAAATAATAAACTTCTATGTAAAATTTGTAGCGTTCTTTGTCATTAATTATTTCGAATGAAGGAACCATTTTGTAGCCCAGTTTATTTGCTTATTAATCGAAATTTTAATACAACAGATTTCTTGTTGAGAAAACTAAAAATGCTGTTTCAAAAAATTCAAATAGTCAGTTTAGATATACGCTAAAAGAAACATTTATAAGGAATGATTGCTTCACAACAGTTATAGTTTTTGCAATGAGTTAATCCATTTGCCACTATTTGTCTATTCTGCTGACAAATCTTCGTTCTGTAATGTGTTAATCTGTAAGTCGACTCCTTTGATCAGGAACAACTTCATTTAAAGACGTCACCAATATTTCAGAGGCCCAGAAATAGCCAGCTTTTTGCTCTGCTTCCTAAAACACAAAAGAATCACTGCTTCTGGGTAGTAAAGGACCACATACATTAATGTCTCAAGAATTCTGTGTCGATTCTCATGCCACATGTCCAAGTTGCTCGTTTATATCTGTCGGAGTTACCATTAATATAGCACCGATCGCTTTTCCCATTTCCCATAATAATTCAGTATTTCATACTAGTGGAAATTTTACGGATAACCATTACTCGTTCTTCAAAAGGGTTTTTGAATTAACTAGGAATTTTAACACTACTGCTACGATAAATCAATTACTTACTCCTACTTATTGCTAAAGAATAAAAAAGACCTATTATATCTAGAGCGAACAAATACAGAAATATACCAGTTATTCAGAAGTAAAATACCGGCCAGTTTTTCCCATCCTTAGTTTGTTCAGTTGTGAAACACGCTGTAAGGCCTTAGGATCAAAAACTTGTTAACAGGTGACTCCCAAATTGTGACGGGTCTGAGGCAAGGAGATGACTTACCTCTTGCCCTGCTCAGTTTTGCCATTGAGATGAGACCTTTAAAGAGAACTTCTAAGGGATGCAAGTCAAAGGGAAGAATTTGACATACCTAGCTTACACCGAATATATCTGCTTACTCATCAACTCTGAGGAGGAACTGAAACAAATGACCAGGCCACAGGAGAGAACCGCCGCAAATTTGGACTACTCATAAACGAAGCCAAAAAAGATTACGTCATTATGACTCGTCGGCAAATGAGTGGGAGACCGGCCGTAAAAGGTTGGTTGGTTGCTTGCTTGCTTGGTTGGTTGATTTGGGGGAAGAGACCAACCAAGCGAGGTCATCGGTCCCATCGAATGAGGGAAGTATGGGGAAGGAAGTCGGCCGTGCCCTGTCAAAGGAACCATCCCGCAATTTGCCTGAATCGATTTGGGGAAATCACGGAAAACGTAAATCAGGATGGCCGGACGCGAGTTTGAACAGTCGTCCTCCCGAATGCGAGTCCAGTGTGCTAACCACCTTGCTCGGTCCCTACGAGGTAGTCCGTGAATTTAAATACTTGGGAGCGCTTCTCATGTAGAGATCGTCAGGCGAAGGCAAACTGTTTCTTATACAGCCTAAAACAACTGCTTGGGTCCAGATGTCTCTCGATACTGTTCGAGATTCGGCTGTTTGACAACCTGATCCAACCCGTGGTACTTTACGGTTGTAAGACGTAGAGTACTCTAAGGCAGGACTTGCATACAGTTCTCGAATTTGAAAGGAAGTCTTTCGGGAAATTTTGGAATTAAACGCGTGGGAATGGAAGATCAGACATAACCATGAGCTGCATGAACTGCACCAAGATGCCAATACAGCAGGGAACATCAAAAGCAAGTGACTACAGTGGGCTGGACATGCAGAGCGGATGGAAGACGACAGGTGGCCACGGAAGCTCCTGGTAGGAGATGTTTCCCATGAAAGGTTTGGAGGGATGGCCTCCATGAAGATCTGTAACAGTCAGCGATAGGATATATGTGGACGGATTGCAGATGGCAGCGATGGATAGCAGACGATGGAGAAGAAAACGTATAGTACAGTGCGGTCCATTCGGCTGCTCGCTTAAAAGCAAAAAAGTGGAAGCAAAAGGAAGGAATATATGAAGCACAATCACTTTATTCTGGCCAAGAGAGAAGATAGTAAGGATAACACTGCCACTAGCGTGAAAATCAGTTAATACTGTCTCATTCTGATGAAGAAATAAATAATTTTAATACAATACGGTTGTAAAATTATGTTGGACATCTGTGTCAGTGCGACGTAATCAGTTATATCATGAAACGACTACAGGTACTTAAAACATGATGTTGCAGGTAGACGTCAGACGATAAGTGAACTGGGTTTACAATGATAGTTCATCAGGCGGACTTTAAAAACGCTCCTGGAACTCCTAAGGAACTGGACAGTTTGGAAATACTTATACTATGGTTAATTTGGATATTAAGAGAGCAAATACTTCGAAAGAAATGCTTTTGTGACACTACATGGGAAATTTCAGTGGAGGAAATATGCTGTCGTAATGCAAGTGAAGAAATGCAGTGAGTCCAATGGACGGACACTGTATCAGAACAATACATCCAAAGTCGTCGCTACAGCATGCACTGTTTTACGGAAAGTGGGTCTTGGCAGCGATTGACGCTGGTAATACTGGTGGCTAAAATATATTCATACAGCAGTCATCGGTAAGTTCTTCTATTGGTAGACAGGCAATACTTCATAAACCCAAGCATAAGACAATGCTTAAATCGTGCACGTCCTATAAATGATACCAGTCTGTTCCAACACAAGTTTAAAATTTTCTAAATTTTAATGCCTACAAGCAACTGTACCCATCATCGCATCTGAGCTTTGTATTCATCATTACTACCTGGCCTCGTTGCATAGTTTATAGTACAGAGTTGGTCTTTTAAATAACGATTACGTAACCATCGCTACAATTTCACGTGATTGCAACTGTATGGTGTATATGTCTCTATGTAAACCACTTATATTAAGGGCATTGCTGAAAGCTAACCACTAGTATACTTTCATTTTCGTGTTCTATAAAGCAGCACGTAGTAATAAGCAGTCTGAGATAAAGAACTAGCGATGCACTCCTCAGTATTCTTTGTAAATAATATTTAATTCTGGTTTCGCAAATTGTACCCTTATTTAATTAATTTAGAATGAAAATCTGTTAACAGTTATTATTAATATTTATTTCTAGAGTCAGTCCGTAAGGAAAGAGCGCAACTTAATGGACAGTTCAATCACAGTTACTGTACGTCGTTGCTTATTGTACAATTGAAATTGCGTAATGATTAGTGTCCCTAAATAATAAAAAAATCTGACAACCGCCGCCAATCATGGTTAATTAGATCTGCGTAAACCAACCGCTTAAGGAATTTGTTTCACTTCCAGTATTTATCAGTATATAATGGTAAAGATTCCCGTTAAATTGTTTAACTAGTGTAGACCATTTAAATCATAGAAGTAATTTAACATTGAATTAGCAATACAGCTTTAATCGACAGCGTCTCAAGTTTGTTTCAATGTAATTTAGTGGGTTTATATCTCCTTTACTTTCTTTTTCAAAACATTAACGCTGAAGTATTTTTTAACCTAACACTCATCTATAACGATAATACATTCTTCTTATTTACATTTGTGAATAAGCTTTGCACTCAAATAATATCGTTAAGTGGGATGTATCTCTAAATATTGTAGCTCTGATTTTTGTTTCTTTTGTTCAATTATCTGCCTTCCTACTAAGAATATCTTTGACTATATCTTTTGTTTTCCGAAATTGTCCTCTTTGAAGTTCAGTTTGCTTTAATTTAATTACGTATTTCCTTTAAGACCTTAGATTGTTTCGAGGAAAGTTTTTTCATTTGACGTACCGAAACTTTATTTTAACTTTTTCGGGTACATCAGATGCCAACTACAGTCAAGGAGCTCCAGCAGTTTCTGTCCCCAGTACAGTCATTTAAAATTCACAAAAACGACAAATGAAGAAACCTGCGTGCCACCACCTTTTTTGGGCCCCGAAGTTCCACAATTACAGCTAAATTTATGCCTCTACATAGGCTGACAAATCGCAACCCATTGTTTTTCCCTAATTTAATGGTCGCTGGACACATGAACGCTCTTAGTAGTGTTTATAATGTGACGTATTAGTGTTAGTCGTTCCAATGGGCAATCAACACTATACGACCAATATATATATATATATATATATATATATATATATATATATATATATATATATATATATATATATATATATATATACAGTTTCACTCCGAAATTCTCAGTGCCTGTTCAATCAGAACTGTTTCAAAGTTCAATCAGTGCCGCCCACTGCAAAATCACTAATCCATACTGTACACCAACAACGCACCACCTTACCTTCTTACAGTGTCCGCAGATCCTCGAAATCAGCACGATTACCACTTCATTCCCTGGAAGTGCGCTAACCAAATATACCAAGAACGTAACAACACTGAGTTGCCTCACAGTCTGCTAAACGGGAACGCAAGCTAGAAAATACAGAACAACCCAGATCGGTACTTCGCCGTAAGTCCAATCAAGCATCTTGACCTCAGTAGAGTCGTCACAACGAAATATTTCTCTCGTGCAACGAATTATTTAAGTACGTTCGTTACACAATCACATGTTCAGATCTCCCGCACTAACAATACAGTGGTTGACAATGGGACACATTAGACAGCATTTAACCGGCGGAAATTAGCAGAGCTAAGCTAATCCACTCTCCCGAGCCAGTAATTACTCTGACCGTTATGTATACAAACTCTACTATTTCTACATGTTCCACCACTCCGCTGCTGCTATTCGTCCTACAAGTTACTGTAACCGTCAGCACGTCACCCTCATTGACAACTTACTAGTGTGAACTTGATTATACAGTCGGACTCCTTCACAACACCTAACCATTAGACCCGTGTTACACCATCTTGAAACCACTTACACAAATAACCGTACAGCAAACTCATTACGTTTAATAATTAGATCATTGTTTCAGATAGTTGACTTCTTCTCGTGCCCGGTTTCCCTGTTGAAAAATATTTGCCGCTCAAACTGCCGTTACTGTTAACCACCGATGAAGATAGTATCTTAGCCGCTCGAACCATTACTATATTACTTCTGCATTGGCACCCTACAAGATACGTTAACATACATGTAGCAAAATTACTACAATGAATGATGAATACTCAAGGCGTGTCGTCGTAAATTCAGCTGCTGCGACAGTGAGTTAAAACGACAACACCACAGCGACGGTAGCTTGAATATACCAAATCTTTCCTTGACCCGCCACAAGCAAACAAATGAAATAAATAAATGGATGACAATGAAGAGAGCAACAGAAGAGAATAAATGTATTGTCGACAGTGAGGGAAGTAATAAGGGGGAGGATATTCCTATATTGAGGGATGACATTGAAAGGATCATTAGAGAGGAGAATATACAGGGTGTTTCAAAAATGACCGGTATATTTGAAACGGCAATAAAAACTAAACGAGCAGCGATAGAAATACACCGTTTGTTGCAATATGCTTGGGACAACAGTACATTTTCAGGCAGACAAACTTTCGAAATTACAGTAGTTACAATTTTCAACAACAGATGGCGCTGCAAGTGATGTGAAAGATATAGAAGACAACGCAGTCTGTGGGTGCGCCATTCTGTACGTCGTCTTGTTGCTGTAAGCGTGTGCTGTTCACAACGTGCAAGTGTGCTGTAGACAACATGGTTTATTCCTTAGAACAGAGGATTTTTCTGGTGTTGGAATTCCACCGCCTAGAACAGTGTTGTTGCAACAAGACGAAGTTTTCAACGGAGGTTTAATGTAACCAAAGGACCGAAAAGCGATACAATAAAGGATCTGTTTGAAAAATTTCAACGGACTGGGAACGTGACGGATGAACGTGCTGGAAAGGTAGGGCGACCGCGTACGGCAACCACAGAGGGCAACGCGCAGCTAGTGCAGCAGGTGATCCAACAGCGGCCTCGGGTTTCCGTTCGCCGTGTTGCAGCTGCGGTCCAAATGACGCCAACGTCCACGTATCGTCTCATGCACCAGAGTTTACACCTCTATCCATACAAAATTCAAACGCGGCAACCCCTCAGCGCCGCTACCATTGCTGCACGAGAGACATTCGCTAACGATATAGTGCACAGGATTGATGACGGCGATATGCATGTGGGCAGCATTTGGTTTACTGACGAAGCTTATTTTTACCTGGACGGCTTCGTCAATAAACAGAACTGGCGCATATGGGGAACCAAAAAGCCCCATGTTGCAGTCCCATTGTCCCTGCATCCTCAAAAAGTACTGGTCTGGGCCGCCATTTCTTCCAAAGGAATCATTGGCCCATTTTTCAGATCCGAAACGATTACTGCATCACGCTATCTGGACATTCTTCGTGAATTTGTGGCGGTACAAACTGCCTTAGACGACACTGCGAACACCTAGTGGTTTATGCAAGATGGTGCCCGGCCACATCGCACGGCCGACGTCTTTAATTTCCTGAATTAATATTTCGATGATCGTGTGATTGCTTTGGGCTATCCGAAACATACAGGAGGTGGCGTGGATTGGCCTCCCTATTCGCCAGACATGAACCCCTGTGACTTCTTTCTGTGGGGACACTTGAAAGACCAGGTGTACCGCCAGAATCCAGAAACAATTGAACAGCTGAAGCAGTACATCTCATCTGCATGTGAAGCCATTCCGCCAGACACGTTGTCAAAGGTTTCGGGTAATTTCATTCAGAGACTACGCCATATTATTGCTACGCATGGTGGATATGTGGAAAATATCGTACTATAGAGTTTCCGAGACCGCAGCGCCATCTGTTGTTGAAAATTTTAACTACTGTAATTTCGAAAGTTTGTCTGCCTGAAAATGTACTGTTGTCCCAAGCATATTGCAACAAATGGTGTATTTCTATCGCTGCTCGTTTAGTTTTTATTGCCGTTTCAAATATACCGGTCATTTTTTGAAACACCCTGTACAGTAAGTAATGGAGCACACAAAAGAGGAAATATAGAGGCAAAAATGAAGAGAGCAATAGAGGTTCCATAATGCTGGTACGAGGGAAAGAGAGAGAGATACAGGAGAGGGAATATATAGATGTCACGCCACTGAGAGCAAGAGAGAAGATAAAATGCTACGAGAAATCTTAAGGCAGCAGTGGAGTGGAGGAATATTACACAGGAGTATGAAGTATGGAAATAGCTGTGTGGAGAAGAAACTATGAGGAGGACAACGAGGAGAACAATAGGACACAAAAAAATTCACAGGTAACGATGATGAGAATATTAAATTGGAACCAATGGAGGGACATCATTGAAGGGAACACTAGTAGTGAGAAATTGTAAGGACCACAGTGGAGGGTGCTGCCGATATGAGGGGGGAGGGAGGGGAACTTCATGGATAACAGTAAAGCGAACAGTAGTACAGATTAATTATACGGCCGCCTATATCTGAATCACCCAGGATGACTCATATAACGTCATCGTCCCACAGACAGTTAAAACTGCTAACACCCAAAAACGGGGATTCGAATACCAGGAGAACACAATGGACAACTGGTTAGTAATAACAACTTTCTTATGTTTTGAGTTATTGAAGAAAGACTTGACTTTCTGTAGGAGTACTTCATTTTTGTTTGAAATAAATATTACTGAGGTATTCAGTAACGCATTCGGAAATTGTCCAAAGCGTAAGGCCAAAGCTGTTAGCAGAACAAGATTCAACTTTGAAATAAGCAGCACAGTTAGCAGCACTGATCCAGCCTGCCTCCTTGCCTTCTAAATGTAACCAACATATTCTAGCTCTTTATGCGCGACATTTCACTGAAAAAAGGTGTAAGCATTGTAGATAGAATGAATAAATATAGACAATTTTTGCTGGAGTGCCCCTTGACCGGAATGTCGACGTGCCACTTCATTGCGAGATGAGCAAGACGTTTTCCCCGCCCCCCTCTTTACTATCAGGTCACATGAACACAGTGCTACTGACCACAGCTAGGACAGAGCGAGGTACGGTCTCTAACTTCAATGATTGTACGAATTTCGAAATGGCAGATGCTGAGATAACCGATCGCGGAACAGAAAGGCAACTACAATCCCCTTGTTAGTAGCGGAATGGCATCAGAAACCAGATGAGATACCTGTAAGATCTACAGACATCAAGCGAAAGAACTTAGCTCCTCTTCTAGCACCAGTTTATCGTAGTTAGCTGGAGCAACGAAGGCAACCTTATGTCTGTTTTCAAGAAGGGTCGTAGGACAGATGTAAATAATTATAGGCCTATATCCTTGGCGTTAATCTGTTGTAGAATTATGATACATGATTTCTGCTCAAGAATTATGACGTTTTTGGATAACGAAAATCTGCTCTCTTTGTACGGGGCAAACGGAGATCTGGCGAAACTCGGCTCGCTCTGTTCCGCCACGACATCCATAGTGCTGTAGACAACGGCGCCGAAGTTGAGCTGTGTTGGTTGACCGCAGGAAAACATTTGACAATTGTCCGCACTGCTGTTTAATGCATAGAATGTGACATTACTCTATACTGTACCAGATTTGTGACTCGATTAAAGATTTCCTTGCAGACAGAACTCAACACGTAGCTCTTAACGGAACAAAATCAACACATCACGGAACAGAATCATCATACTGATACTCATAGAAAGAATCTTGAGGAAATCTGACTCATTCACGATAGAAGTGGCTTACAAGGCACCTGTTGACTGGTTCTTAAGTATTGTTAGTCGATATGGAACTCTTAGCAAGTAGAAGTGATGGAAGAGATGGGGAAAATCCAACGAAGAGCGGGAATTTCGTCACGGGATCGCTTGGTCGGCGCGAGAGCGTTTCAGAGATGCTCAACAAACTCCAGTGGCAAACGCTACAACACAGGAACTGTTAGTAATGATGAGGTTTACTGTTGAATTTTCGAGGGAGTAACTTTCGGAAGAGTCCAACACACATCTCGCGAAATGACCACAACGTGAAAAATCGAAAATTGGGGCTAATGCAGGAGATTGCTGACGATCATCCTTTCCAAGTGCCATTCGCGATTGCACAAGGAGAGGAGCATCAGTTAGTGGTAACTGAAGTACCCTCCGCTCGCACCGTTCGGTGTCTAGCGCACTATGGTGTGAATGTCTTATTATTTGCCAGTGATATACGCAATATTCACTTTATGTTGTATTACTAATAAGATGCACGCGTCAATCGACTCTGCTTAGAGATTAATCAGTGGAGTAGGAGGAGTTGACCACCAATAAATCCTTCAGACTCCTGTCAAGCAGAACTTTATTATTAGTTAAACATTTCGTGGCTGCTGGCATGCTATTGAAAAGGTGTATTGCTGAACAGTGGACACTTTTCTAAACCACAGTTCGGGACTTTAAATTTTTGTGAAGGTTATTCTTATTTCTAGTATTGATATCATGAACTGAGCTGTTGATTTAAAAAAAAAAGATATATTTTTAATGACAAATTGTAATAATGAACAAATTTATTTGAAAGCAGTAGTTAGTATTGCAAGTTCCTTAAAGAGCCCTGTGCCGGACGTTCTTGAGGTCATGCCACAAATAATTACTGTTGTATGATTTCAGTTCGAAAGACTTTAGTATGGTTCGATCAGTTACTCCAGAAAATAGACCCGTATGACACTATGGGATGAAGGTAAGCGTATCAGGCTGTTTTTTTTCATATTCCCGCAGTAAATAGCGATTTACTTAGGTACTTCGGCAGATCTGTGGTATACTCTTCGCAGTTAAATTTGTCATTCTGTAATCACAAGAGCCGGTCGCTGTGGACGAGCTGTTCTAGGCGCTTTGGTCCGCAACCGCTCTGCTGCTACTGTCCCAGGTTCTAATCCTGTCTCGGATGTGTGTTAGGTTAGTTAGATTTAAGTAGTTCTAAGTCTAGGGGACTGCAGAACTCAGATGTTAAGTCACATAGTGCTCAGAGCCATTTGAACCGTTTTTGTAATCCCAAGAACGTAACGCTGTCATCTTCCTCTATCTGCTTGTCATATTTTAGGTATATACTGACTAGTATTGCCAACGGCCTTGTCGCAGTGGTAACACCGGTTCCCGTCGCTGTCGGGCTAGGCTAGCACTTGGATGGGTGACCATCCGGTCTCCCGAGCGCTGCTGGCAAGCGGGGTGCGTTCAGCCCTTGTGAGGCAAGCTGAGCAGCTATTTGATTGAGAAGTAGCGGCCCCGCCCTAGGAAACTGACATACTGCCGCGAGAGCGGTGTGCTGGCCACATGCTCCTCCATATCCGCATCCGGTGACGCCTGTGGAATGAGGATGACACGGCAGCCGGTCCGTACCTCTGGGTCCGCTAGGGCCTGTGAACAGAGATTACGTTTTACTGGATAGTATTACTTCATTTCGCTACAGTCTTCTGGCGTTGTTATCTCCCTCTACACAAGAGCATCGTCATCGAATATACTTATAGAACATCAGTTAGTAGTACCAAAAGTACCCTTCTGCACACACCCTCAGATGGTTTGTGAAGTACTGATGGAGATGTCGATGGATGTGTCTTGGACCAAGTTCTGATCAATGTCCGTGAACTATGTGCATTGATGACCGACAATGAATTAGAATGCCTCCCCAAAGCTTTCGGTGTCTTACCGAATCATTGTCGCATCGTGTGAACCCCATGACCAGGGGGAATGTATGAGCTGCATCTAAATCTACATCTGTACTCCAAGAGACACCTTACACTGTGTTACGGAGGGTAGTTTATGTACCAGTTAGCTGTAGGTTACTAGTCAGCTATCTATAACTCACTTGCTTATAAGTGCTCATCGCTATGAGGCACCAATGAAGACATCTTTAATGCTGTGGAAACAGTATTTCGTTCCATATAAAGTCTGTAGTTGGCGGCACAACCCAACCTAATGGGCAGCAGCCATACTCTTTGTGTACGTAACATGTGAAAACTCGTTTTGCAGCCTGTTAAAGGGTCGAACAGAGCATTGATGACAGATGTGGATAAGTCAAACCACGTTGCTTAATGCTCCACCAGAAGTAATTGCAGCGTCTTACGAGTAGTGGTGTGTGCCAGTCTACTCGTCATCAGCTGTTTCCAGTGTGTGGGAGATCTGGAGAATGTGTTGACAAGGACAAGAGTAGAACACAGTCTACATCGAAGTAGGTCAGGCTAGCTCAAGCAGGTAGTTTGATGTCTCGCGTTATATTACGAAGAACACGAAGTTAGGGCAGAGCTCCCGGCATTAAAACGTCAGAAACGTGACGTTAGTTGTCAAAATCAACGGGTATGTGAAGTAGAATACATCTTGTTATCAACCGGAGAGCATCTCTCGAGTGATGGACCCATATGACCATCACGAACACAATCAGGCCACGTTTTCTCTCCTAGGAGCTTCCACATGTAGATACGTCCATTGTAATACTGTACACTACTGCCTGACCCGCCTGGAAAGGTGTCGTGGTGCCACTCCTGCTTCCAGTATTTGGCGAGTTTCTCTGTGCGACCGGGTCAAGGGGCGCCGTACTGACGGTCCTTTCTGCCCCAGACGCTTTGTGCATGCATGCGGATACCTAGCTTGCTGCAGACAAGCCTAGTTCATATTACAAGGCACGTTACATGGCTTCACGATCCTGCACGACCAAGTTAAAAATATGTTAGCCCTTTCGGGTGCTAGTCGTGTAGGGCCACTGAGACTCTCCACTGTGTTGAGCTTTCTCAGGACCCCGAGCAACGCGAGCAGCAACATCGAGGATCTATGAACCACAGTCCCGAGAGGTCAGGTTTCTGTCGCTGGCAAATCACTTGTTGTAATTTCTCCTTCTTACAAAAGTATGCTGTGGCCGAGCGGTTCTAGGAGCTTCAGTCCGGAACCGCGCTACTGCTACGGTCGCAGGTTGAATCTTGCCTCGGGCATGAATGTGTGTGATGTCCTTAAGTTAGTTATGTTTAAGTAGTTCTAAGTCTACTGAACTGATGACCTCAGATGTTAAGTACCATAGTGTTTAGAGCTATTTGAACCATTTGAACGAAAGTAATAACAAGATCTCACGAACAACCTGGAATGAGATGCAATTGCTCAAGGATAAACAGGTTGCATAATCTTTCATTATAAATACTGAATGTAGATGAGTTTTGTCCTATGTATTTTGTGCGATTGCGCAGAAAAACTAACGATTTTTGTATCAAATTATATAGTTCTCTTCACGTCAATTCGATGTCTGTTACATATCGCTATCATGGTGCTGCAGGTTCAATGACTGTAACCTCCCCACTGCAATTTTTTATAAGAAAGAAAATACAGCAATACTTAATAGAAATGGGGGCCAAGTGTAACCTCCCTACAAAAATTTTAAAAGAAAATAACGATACTAATTAGAAATGCTGATGGACATGGCTCTATGCGTAACCTGCCTACAATCAAATGTACTGACAATGGCAACAAATGTGAAATTCGCAATCTGACTCAATTATAAATCCTTCAAAAAATTAAAGTCCATTCAGTGACAAGAAAATTCAATTAAACCGAAATATCGGTTTTTTGGCCCTGTATAAAACAATCACAATTAAAGTCTTACCTCAGAATACATGGATGTCACATATCTGCTCTTGTTGTTGCGCACCGCTTGGAGGAACTGCATTGCAAATAATAATATTCTCCTTTTTTTTGTAATTCTAGTGAAATTTTTCTTCAAAAGGAAGTGGAATGAAATGGGAAGTGCAACGAGATCTTTAGTTCAAAAAAAAATTAAACTTTTGAGAAAATGCTTTTGAAATAAAAAATTATTATTGGGAGACTTGTTGGAGAATAATTACAATAAATAAAATTTTTCATTATCTAATGATTATATTAATTAACAGTATACCTTATTCCTCATCTTGACCATTGTTGCCGACCGCCTACATCACACAACCGCACTGGGCTGCTACTACTGACCGACCGCTCTGCATGACGACTACAGACTGAGTACCGCTCCCAACTAGACAGAGCTACAGACTCGCAACGACTGACTGACTGCTACTCTGCATAGCGACAACTAACTCGCAAAAGACTACTACTGACTGAGAACCGCTCGCAACACTCGCGCGGTCAAGCGCATACTCTCTGGTCACAGATGCTACAATGCCTCGCCATCGCTGCTGCGTTACATACGTGTTTCATAACCCTCCACTCGGGGGGCAAAAATTTGGCAGCGATGGTGAGTCATTTGGACTTGCCAAGCGCGGCAAAATTTTTCTTTAATTAACAAAATCCTACAACTTACAGAATATTTAAATGTTGTGCACACGCACTAAGTACAAAATATATCAGACAAGGACAAAATGTGAATACTAAACATAGTAGCAAATCAGAAAAAAGTATATACAAACTTTTTGACAGATAAAGTGCACAGGCACTGAAAAAATTCTTTAGCATATGCAGAACAAATAAACAGACTGGCAAGAATAATTAGATGTAGTACATAAAGTAAATGTTGTGCACACGCACTAAGTACAAAATATATCAGACAAAGACAAAATGTGAGTACAAAACATAGTAGCAAATCAGAAAAGTATATACAAATTATTTGACAGATAACAAAGTGCACAGGCACTGAAAAAATTCTTTAGCATACTCAGAACAAATAAACAGACTGGCAAAAAATATTATGTTGACAAGTGTACATGCACTGAAAAATGTCTTTAGCATTTTCACAACAAATAAACATAATGGCAAACATCATGTCGACCAGTGACATAAGTGTACTCACACTGGAGTTTAGCGAATCGAAAAATGTATAACCTATGAACATAAATGATGTTACCAAAAAAAAATTTTTTTTTTTTTTTTTTTTTTTTTATGTGACAAGAATCAGGATAGGAAAGGGAAGGATTGCATCATGGTTGTAGCACTTTAGATTGCACACAGCTGCTCTGAAAGTCCATATCTTTCCACAGAAGTACAACACCAAGCGACACAACTTGAAGTTCTTTTCCCATCAGAATTTATCAGTGTTGCCAAGACACTGAACTGTCGTAGTAATGTTCCATGTTTTCATTTTGGCAGTACATTAGGTACACCAAACAGTGGGACCATAATAATGTCTTCATCGCTCATGGTGGTGGACAGCATGTCGTGTCAACACCACACTCTTACAAGGCACACCAACGTAGAATTAGTGCAAAACCAAATATAGTGCTCCATGATCACTGGGATAAACAGGACAAATGGACATTGCAGTAATTCAGGGTAGTCAGCTTATGAGGTGAAGGACATCAAGTCACATAATATTGACAATTACAGTCTTCATTGATAGTTCGTGGCATTCATAGCCCAGTTATTGAACATTTCTGTACCAAGTATGTAGTATTACAGAAAAATGTTCATTAATTGTTTTACACAGAATCAGTAGCCTTCTTTTCCTGGTTACAAAGCATTATGAAATAATCGCATTCTTTTCAGTTACAGAGTATAATCAAGAATCATTAACCTTCTCCTAATTACAGTTAATTAATCCTTTGTCATTAATTAATCATTTGTCTAATTACAGTTAATTAATCATTTGTATAATTACAGTTAATTAATCATTTGTCGTTAATTAATCATTTGTCTAATTACAGTTAATTAATCATTTGTCGTTAATTAATCATTTGTTTAATTACAGTTAATTAATTAATCATTTGTCATTTCAATATAGTAACAATTATTAGCCTTAATTAATTACAAAGCATTATTAAACAGTACCATAGTTAATTAATTATGTGTCATTCCAATCTATTAAGAATCATTAGTCTTTTCCTAATTACAAAGCATTATGAAACAGTCACATTCATTTCCAACAACAAAGTATGAACATCGAAAACAAGAGTTAATTAATGGCATAATTAATAACAATTCGTGGAGTGACATTAATTATTGGCACTCAGTGGCCATCAAGTATTGAATAGAATAAAACATAGTTCATCATTCAGTATTATTCAGATCATTACAAAGTCATTATTAAAAATCAGTTAATTACAGTCAAATCATTAGTAATCACGGGCATTACAATAAACAGTGGCAGTTATTAGCTAGTGACAAAGCATTATTTTGAATATAGTCTCATTAAGAGGTCATTAATCAAGTGACATGCTATTCAGAGTTGATCAGTATTATTCAGAATTACCATAAACTAGTGACATTATGTGGGACTGGTAATAATTTTAATTTTTTTTTTTTTTTTTTTTTTTTTTTTTTTTTTTGGTAGCAATGCATTGCGTTGGGATCGATAATTAATTGCTGAAACATAACATTATTTGCTTTTGACCTATTGCTGCAAATGAGGATAGGTAACGTCATTCGTCATGAGTCAGCTGTAGCAAGATTATGTAACAAGGCAGTACATGTGATCACATTTATAAATGATAAACACAAATGGGTAAAAAATATAAAAATGCAAGTACTAGAACAGGTATAATAAGTAACAGGTTTAGTAAGTATCATGAAAAGCTTCTCCTGGAAAAAATACAAAAACTGATTATTGACCTGAAAGAAGAAACGCACACTATGCTGAAAAGAAGTGAACTTCGAATTAACAAGTAGTGAAATGTGTATAAAATGTGTTCCATAGCTGTCCTTTCCAAAACTTTCAGTCATCCTACTATGCAATGTAACACCTGCTGTCAAAGCAAACTGCAACAAATACTTAAATAACTACGTAGCATAAATACATAACTTCAACACTATCCTCATCTGTAAAGAAAACTTCATTATCCATATCCTCATAACTTCATTATCATCATCACCTGTAAAGAAAAACTTCATTATTCATAATACCATTTCCTTCATCATTATTCATCAGTATTCACTATCATCTGCAAAAAAATCACTTCATTACTCATTATTCAACTATTCCTTATCTCTAGCATATTTCATCACTAAAACTAAGATGTGTAGTTCTCTCTGACAGCCTGCATCAATCACCTTGTATTCTGAAAGAAAAAATTAGTTAAGACTGCTATTCTATGATGAGTATAGTATATTCTTGTTAATGTTTGTTAATCCTGATCCATTTACTCTTCCTCATAAAGTTATTGCATCTCCTTTCGTTTATTCCGTAGGTGAAATTCCCATTTATGTTAAATTTATTTCTTAGAATCATCATTCCTTTCTGAAATTGATGAACAAAGATTAATGTCTTGCATTTAAATCCTATACCCACTAAATAATGACTGGTTTATGGTGACACAATTAACCATACAGCATAACATGACAGAAAACGTAATATGTCCAAGACATTGACAGTGTTCGGATGCGAAAAAATGTACACAGAATAATACACTGCAGTAGCAAAAAAAATGTGAAACAGTCACGATGTTGAGATGTCATAAGGCAAAAAAAATGTCAAAGTCGACTGGTGTGTGTTATATCTTAACTATTTCATAGTGCATACAAACAAAACTGGAGTACAGTCATATACACAAAAAAATGAAAAATGTGCACGGTCTGATGTGTAACGACAAGAAAAGCGACCTGCTAACCTTACCTTGCCGGGCACTTGCCAAGAAAAAAAATACGATAATCATCAATAATTAGTCAGGTGAATTAATTGCATTAGTAAATGGCATCATAGTGTGTTGAATCATACAGTGGTTTCACTCAATAAACGGTTTAATGTTTGAGATATGGTGATTGCCTTTCGATTTTCTGGTTCTCAAAGTTTCGACGTGTACAACATTGGGGTGAGGGATGCTGCGAATCCGATACGGACCTGCGTATAGAAGTTCAAATTTACTGCACTTACCTTTTAATTTGCTGGATAAATAGTGTGTACGCACTAATATCTTCTGTCCAACGTGAAAGTCGCGGCGTGTACAAACCTGTTTTTGCTGTCTTCTCCGGCGCTCTGCGGCACGTTTGATGTTGTTCAGCGCAATGTCAATTATTTCGTGGTGTCGTAGGCGACGATTTTTGGGGAATTCTATTAATTCTTTAATTTTGTTCGGTGGTTCAACGTTTTTCAGTATAACAGTCGGAGATAGCATAGTGGATTCATTTGGAATGGAATTAATTACATCTTGGAATGAGAGTATGTGTGTATCCCAATCAATATGTCTTTTGTGGCAGTATATTCTGCACAGCTTACCAATTTCCTTCATTAATCTTTCACAGGGGTTCGAAGAAGCGTGGTACTTGGATATATAAATCGGAGAAATGTTTCTAGCTCGTAACATGCGTGTCCATACACTACTACGAAATTGAGATCCATTATCAGAAATTACTTTCATTACATGCCCTACATGAAATAGAAAATGTTTTACAAATGCTTTCGAAACAGTTTTAGCAGTAGCTTTGCGTAACGGAGTGAAAGTAACAAATTTTGAAGTGAGCTCAACAGCGACAAAAATGTAGCAAAAACCTCTGTTAGTTCTCGGAATCGGACCAAAAATATCTACTGCGGCCATGTGTCTTAATTTCACAGGTATAATGGGATATAAAGGAGGAATATGTGAAGTGGTGTCTGATTTAGCTTTCTGGCAAATTTTACAAGACGCTAAAACTCGTCGTATACGTTTTTCCATGTTGGTAAAATAACAGTTCTGTCTCAGTATAAGAAAACATTTTCGTGCTCCGTAATGTGCGTAACTTAAATGAGTGTACCAAATTAGTTTGTTAACCAGTTCGTCAGGAATGCATAATAACCAAATGTTGCTGTCAGGATGAGAGCGGCGAAACAGAATGTCATTGCGTACAGTGTAGTGGTTCCTAATCGTAACATTATTCTTATCTAGCCAAAGCTGTTTAATTTCTTTCCACACATTGTCTTTATTTTGCTCCTTTGCTATGTCCTGTAATGACGATGAAATAAAGTTTTCAAATGCAACTTGCTGAATGTACATGACACTGAAATTTGTTTTGCAGAAGTTGGTTGCTACGTCTTGCTGATTGTTGCCGAGAGAACGCGATAGTGCGTCTGCTATAACATTTTGTGTACCGGGAATGTGAACAATCGTAAAATTAAATTCCTGTAAATATAGTTTCCATCTGCTTAACCTGTCGTGAGTAAATTTAGCCGAGAGTAAAAATTGTATCGCTCTGTGGTCTGTGTAAACTGTGGTATGTCTGCCGTAAAGAAAGTGCCGAAATCTCGTAAAAGCCCATACAACACATAATGTTTCAAGTTCTGTAACAGAATAATTTCGCTCAGCAGGTGACAAAATGCGACTTGCAAATGCGATGTTTTTGATTACTATTGAACCATCTTCTTCAATTTCCTGGAAAATATGTACGCCTAAAGCGGTGTTAGAACTGTCGGTGGCAATGGAAAAATTTCTAGTAAGATCTGGGTGCGATAACAGTGGAGCATTCAACAGAGCATGTTTCAAATAACATTCTCGTGAGCAAAATTCTGCTTGTCAAAAGTAATGTTTGCGTTACTGTAGTATGCAATCTGTGCTGTATCTGGTTAAATTCTATCGTACGTGTTATTATTTACGGGAGAATGTTGTGGCATATCCACTGTATGAACTGTTCTGTTATTTCATACTGACGTGTTACGCTATGGATGACACCTATTGTCTGGATCATTCATGATAATGTGTTGTTGCTAATGTTCTTGCTGCTGAAAAGATCGACTGTTATTAAATGTACGCTGAAAATTGTGCTCATCATTTTTACGTCTGTCATGATAGTAATTTCTATACGGCGCATAGCGATGCGAGTTGAAATAGTGTGTTGTCTGTACGTAGTTATTTCTTTGCTTCCATGCGTTACTATTTGTTGGAGCTGAGACTATACATGCACGCGGCGAAACATTAAAGTTTGGTTGACCTTGTAGACTGCATTGTTGGTTAGGTATGCTAAGCGGCTTACTTTCATGCTGTTGTGGTGAAAAGGTCTATTGTTACCAAAAAATGCGTTTGCTGTTAATTTTACTCATACTGATGATTACGATTTTATCTGTAATTAAAATTACGCTGGTTCTGGAGTGCCTACTGAAAATTGTCACATTCGGTAAAATATTTGTCACATCCAGTTTTCATTACTCGTTTCTTAATACTAGGTAGAGCAATAGTTAAAGAGCAGTTTGGATAGATATAAAGGATAGTAGAAGAAAAGGCAGCAGTGCAGAAAACTAAAGATGAAACAGCACTACTACAGCTCGGGGCCCTATGCTCGCTACGGCACATATTCATTAAAGCGTAATGAATCCCCTGAGGTCCATTACGCACTGCAAATAAATTTTAGCTTTTGTGTTACAGGCAATAGCGGTAAAATTTCAAAGGCAAATTGTTGTATTCGTGCTAATTCAAATTTCTTCATTACAGGCAATGCTGTTGTAAATACAAAAATAAATTGTCGCATCTGGTTCAAAGCTAGTTTCTCCATTACCGATAATAGCGGTGAATGTACAAAGATAAATTGTCGTATACAGTGCAAATCGTGTATCTGTGTTCTGTCATTATTAAATTCTTTAGATTTTCTTACAAATGCAAATTGCTCGAAATCTACGTTCTCGTCACTTAGTTTGATAATACGTTCAGGTTTGTGTGAAAGTCTGTTTGTCTGTGTCATTTCGGATTTCAAGTTGCGTAGCTTTTCATATTTTAAGTCGCGTGGCTTTTCGGATTTTACTTCGCGTAGTCTCTGTAAATTATTCACATTATACACGCTGCGTGTGTCAGACTCATGTTCAAAAAGTGGCGTCTGTTGTGGCATGTTATTAACTGAAATGTTTTTCATCTCTGTTACTTCTTGTTGTAAATTTGATAACTTCCTACGTAACGTGTTGTTAGATGAATCGATTTCATTAATTGTCAGCTGTAAATTTTGAAATTCAGGTGTTTGGATAAAAGAAACCGGTGCAGTATCGTCTGATTTATTGTCATTAGTATTTTCGATAACATCAATACGACTGGCAAATTCATCACATTTTTCAGTCAGTATTTTAACCTGATCATCGGTTTTAGAATCAGACGCATTAATCTGTTTTTGCAACTTGCGCGTAGTTTCGCTCAGTTTTTTAACATCAGCTTTGATAACATCACAATCCTGTGTTAGATCTAGTTGTTCGAATCTATCTGTCACTGTTTGAATACTTACTGTGTGTGTATCCGTTTTTGCTTTAAGATCAGAAATTTCATCCCGTAATTCCGCGTTCAATTGTTCTATGGTATTAATTTTGTCGGACACTGTAGTAATATTATTGTCTACATACGTCTTCGCTTTCGCGAATATTTTACGTTTGTCCTCTTGTCTTTGTGCAGTGATTGTTTCCATGACTTGTCGTTTTACTTTGTTTTGATCCTGAATAAATCTGCGGAAACGCGTATCACTGTTCTGTATGTGCTGATTAAAGCGCTCGTTAATCTGAGTGTTCTGCTGTTCGAATTTCGCGTCTATCTTTGCGTCCATAGTGCGCGAAAGTTCTACCGTCATTGCTCTAAACTCGTCCCGTAATTGTGTAGCTTTTTCAGAGCACTGTTTGGCGACTCCGCTAATTTCGTCTCTGAGTGTATCTGTTGCGGCTGTCTGCATTTCCCTTAATTCTTGCGCAACAGTCTTAATTTCTTCGCTATTTTTTTGAGAACAAGCCTCAATTTCCACGCGCAACTGTTCCTTAGTGTCATGGCACTGCGCGGCAACGTCTCTAATTTGCTCACTAAGCTGTCTGTTCTGTTCCCTAAGTTGTTTGAAATTTTCATCATTATTGTCAAGTTTTTCATTTAAGTGTTTGTTATCTTCCCTAAGTTGTTTGACCTGTTCATTGAGTTGTTGTTTGAGATTTTCGTTATCTTGTTTGTTATCTTCCCTTTGTTTGTCTAATTTTTCGTTCTGTTGTTTGAAATTGTTGTCTATTTTCTCACTTTGCCTTTTATTCTGTTCTATCAATATTGCCATAAGTTGCTCCAAGGTGACATTACCTACTCTATTCTCAGTACTGTTTGATGGTGGATCTGGAATTGTTTCACTTTCTGTAACCATTTGGTCATTCTGAAATTTACAAAAAGGTTTGTCAGTCAAATGTATACTATCAGTCATTGTTTCGGAATTAAATACATCTGTCCTACTTTGTGTGATCTGTTCATTTTCATTAGACAGATTTGACTGTACATTACTTGAATTTTCCAAATCGGGTGTGTTAAGCTCTACAGCGCTCATTACCATAGAGCATTCTGCGTCATCAATTGTCGTCAAGTTAACAGACGAGACAATTGAGTTCGTTTGTTCATCATTAAGGTGAAAGTCATCATTAGTGGTTGGAATGCACTGATTGTTAGTGAACGCAGGATTGTCATCATTACGTTGCGTATCACAATTACTATCGGTCACGTTGTTTAAGTCGGTAATTTCATTCACAATACTTCGCGATACACTATTCACAGTCTTTCGCGGCATTTTTACAATAGTCAAAATTTTTCACAAAGCAAATAAGCACAAAGCAAAAGCAACACACAAATACAACAAAGCAGCAAATTGCCGTTGACCTGTAGAAAGAAAGTCACAATATTATTAAAAGCGTTGCGCCAAATCCTAATTATCTAAGCAAATAAGAGCAGATATCTGACTGTCGCTCAAAAGACTCTCAACGAAATACGATCCTGGACTGGGTGTCGCCAAGTGTAACCTCCCCACAAAATTTTTATAAGAAATGTAATGGGAATATTATATAGAAATGGGAGCCGAGTGTAACCTCCCTACAAAAATTTTAAAAGAAAATAACGATACTAATTAGAAATGCTGATGGACATGGCTCTATGCGTAACCTGCCTACAATCAAATGTACTGACAATGGCAACAAATGTGAAATTCGCAATCTGACTCAATTATAAATCCTTCAAAAAATTAAAGTCCATTCAGTGACAAGAAAATTCAATTAAACCGAAATATCGGTTTTTTGGCCCTGTATAAAACAATCACAATTAAAGTCTTACCTCAGAATACATGGATGTCACATATCTGCTCTTGTTGTTGCGCACCGCTTGGAGGAACTGCATTGCAAATAATAATATTCTCCTTTTTTTTGTAATTCTAGTGAAATTTTTCTTCAAAAGGAAGTGGAATGAAATGGGAAGTGCAACGAGATCTTTAGTTCAAAAAAAAATTAAACTTTTGAGAAAATGCTTTTGAAATAAAAAATTATTATTGGGAGACTTGTTGGAGAATAATTACAATAAATAAAATTTTTCATTATCTAATGATTATATTAATTAACAGTATACCTTATTCCTCATCTTGACCATTGTTGCCGACCGCCTACATCACACAACCGCACTGGGCTGCTACTACTGACCGACCGCTCTGCATGACGACTACAGACTGAGTACCGCTCCCAACTAGACAGAGCTACAGACTCGCAACGACTGACTGACTGCTACTCTGCATAGCGACAACTAACTCGCAAAAGACTACTACTGACTGAGAACCGCTCGCAACACTCGCGCGGTCAAGCGCATACTCTCTGGTCACAGATGCTACAATGCCTCGCCATCGCTGCTGCGTTACATACGTGTTTCATGACTAATAGCGTAAACATGTAGTTAACACATTTTTATGCGAATTATAGACACCTTAAGTATAATTCTTTCATGAGAAACCCTCAGCAACGTCTTTTATATTTTTCACTAGCTGTACCCGGCTACACTTTGCTGTGGCTCAAACTTCTTAATTGGAAAAGAAAGAAAAGAGGAAGCACACGCTTATAATGTGTATGGGAAATGGATGTACGTCCTAATCTTCTTCTCTGTACACCTCCTCCTCCTCCTCCTCCTCCTCCTTCTCCTCCTCCTCCTCCCTCTCTGTCTGTCGATTACCTCTTCACCCTCTGTCAATCTGCTCCTCCCCCCTCCTCTATCCCTCTATCCCCTCGTGCTCCGTCAGTCACCCCCTCCACCCCCTTCTGCCCATTACGTCTTACCAGTTTCTCTGTCAATTTGGTCTCCTCCCCTCTCTCTCCAGCTCCAACTGTCCCTTCTATCTCTCCATCGCCTCCTTCCCGTTTTCTATGTCCATTTCCTCCCACCCCTCTGTCCATCTCCTTTCCCGTCTCCTTCTGCCTGACCTTCAGTCTCGTTTATTGTTATTGCAAATTCGTATTCTGTAGAAGTATTATTACAATCATAAGCCAACAAGCCATAAACACAACTTCTATGGTCCCTGAGAACGTTTTACTTAGTCTCCTTTTGAAACGTTTCCTTATAATGAAATTTATATAAACTTACGTAATATATATATATATATATATATATATATATATATATATATATATATATATATATATATATATATATATATTAAGAAATATAGGCAAACAAAAACTCCGTCGTATACCAATGGAATGTCGTGACAAAATTTCAAGGCAATGCGACAAAAACTTTCAGAGGTACACTATTTTGAAAAAAGGATAGTGATTTATTATTTTTTATTTTAATTTTCTACTTTTATTGATTTATTTATTTTTCACCAAGACGAATGCAATTGGAACGGAATCTGATTTTCCTCTTTATCTTCATTTTTACAGATTGCTCCGCTATCCGTGTTTCTGAAGACGGACAAGATCTGTGATGCACTCTTCACGAACTGTTACTGACCCCAGAATTTGGAAGCCCAAATGACTCTAATGGCTGTGACTGTGCGTCCGCCTTTTCTCACTGACTGCGCAGTGTGGAATCCGATTCATCAGTCCCTGACGTGCCTACAGTTAGCGCAGTATGAGGCTATAGCTGTTTTCATGTGAAGAAGATGAAAGTTATCATTCCATCGGGTTGATTATACGAGTCGCAAAGAAAGATGTAGTTCCTGCGAAATTACCCTATGTCTTCGTATGAGAGTTTTGAGAAAAGTTGAAACAGTGCTGAACTGTACGATAACTTAGTCTCATTTTACTCCCCAGTTGGTCGGCTCGATCGCTACGTAGCGTATACAGGACTGAACGTGGTAGTGGAAATATTGACGCATTAGTTTTAAAGATAACGGTGGATTGGGATGGTGCAGCAATCAGTACTAATCGGAAATACGATTATGCATTATTCGTAAAGGTACAGATGTGGACAGGGAAGACTCTGGTCAGTCAGTAGATAAAATTTTGGGAAACTGTCTGCGAAGAGAGCTCGCCAAGCCATCGAAATCTGGAATCTGAAGAAAAGGTGAAAAATCGGACCAGTATGATGTTTCCGTTCTAAGATCGACAGGCATAATGTGAGATAAACAAAGACTACATGAAATAGTGTAACGAAGAGAAGTCGATGAGATTGTCAATAAGTAGAGACTGTGGTGGATGACATAGTTCGATACGTGTTGGTTACTTCAAAATACCTTTGAGAAATAATAGCATCTTTTGAGGAAGCTGTACGTGCAGGCACGCTGTGGCAGTCCTCGTGCCATTCGTATACCTATATTATTTCGGTGGACACGTCCTCGATGAGTCAAAAGTGCTACATTTACCCACTGGACAAATGAAGTTTCTAGATTACGGAGGAAGGAATCAGGCCATAGGGAGATAATACGTAAATCGTTGGGTGTGATGTATCGAAAGGCTTGTAAAATCAGTCTCGTTTCGTGAATAAAGTGGAAGGGTGCATCCATACTGGGCGAAACAGATACTACGTGTGGAGTGGTACGTGAGGGCAGTCGGGCGTAACGCACAATAGTCGTCATGGTGAAGTACGGGCTGCCGCTGGCGGAGGCGCCGGTGCCCGACACGTCGCAGCTGCTGCAGCTGTACTTCCGCGTGTGCGGGGGCGGGCGCGCCGGCAACGCCTCGCTGGCGTCCTCGCTGCCCGCCTCGACGCTGGTGTCGCTATGCGCCGGCACCAACTCCAGCTGGGCGGCGGCCGTGCTGGGCGGCGGGCGGCGCGGCCCCGCCTCCGTGGGCGGCGTGGGCGCCTACCCGGGCGTGGACGACGCGGGCGCCGCCGACGTGTGCAACAGCATGGCGGACGTACTCGACGTGCTCTACCTCTACTACATGCCCGCCATCATCCTGGTGGGCCTGCTGGGCAACGTGCTCAGCTGCGTGGTCTTCCTCAACACGCACCTCAAGCTGCGCTCCTCGTCCTACTACCTGGCCGCGCTCGCCGTCGCCGACTGCGGCTTCCTCACCACGCTGCTGCTCGTCTGGCTCAACAGCAGCGTCGGCGTACAGGTAGGGCGGCGCCCGGCGCGCGGCGCTACACCTTGCCTGGCCTGTTACTGCCTGAGCAGAACAAGCATCGACCCAGAAATAGGGTCACACTGAAAGTTTACCGTCTTACCTCCTTGCCTAGGGACGCCAGATGAAATTTGATGTCTCAAGCCCTGAATCAAAATTGCGCAACGGATAACTGGGGAGAGGAGCTAGAGAGCGTGTCCTTTCTGTACGATACTAACAAGGGAACCTCCCTATCGCACCCCCACCCCCCCTCAGATTTAGTTATAAGTTGGCATAGTTGATAGGCCTTGAAAAACCGAACACAGATCGATCGAGAAAACAGGAAGAAGTTGTGTGGAACTATGAAAAAATAAACAAAATATACAAACTGAGTAGTCCATGCGCAAGATAGGCAACATCAAGGACAGTGTGAGCTCAGGAGCGCCGTGGTCCCGTGGTTAGCGTGACCAGCTGCGGAACGACAAGTCCTTCGTTCAAGTCTTCCCTCGAGTGAAAAGTTTAACTTTTTATTTTCAGTTTATGTGACAAACTGTTATGTTTTCATCACTTTTTTGGGAGTGATTATCACATCCACAAGAAAACGTAAATCGGGCAAGGTAGAAGAATCTTTTTACCCATTCGCCAAGTGTACTAGTTAGGTGGGTCGACAACATATTCCTGTCATGTAACGCACATGCTATCACCAGTGTCGTATAGAATATATCACACGTGTTTTCCTGTGGAGGAATCGGTTGACCTATGACCTTGCGATCAAATGTTTTCGGTTCCCATTGGAGAGGCACGTCCTTTCGCCAACTACTCGCACGGTTTTACGGTGCGGTCGCAAAACACAGACACTAAACTTATTACAGTGAACACAGACGTCAATGAACGAACGGACAGTTCATAACTTTGCGAAAATAAAGAAAGTAAAGATTGATGACAGTTGATTTCTCATTTATTTTAAACATTATCACTCGACTTTACAGCGATAGCAGCAACTGTTTCAGTTTACAAATATTACAGTTTTACAACTTATAGCTCGGGTATATTATACACTAATCTCTACGCACATTTCTACGGGTAATACGGAATTGCATTGGCCAAATGTATACCACCAAAGTCTCCCAATATTTTACATTCACTATGTGAGGAGGATAACGGGCAAACTGAGGACCAGATACTTTAACACAAGGGGTCAAATTTCCGGAATTAAACGAGCACATTCATTACCTTACACAATCCGAACCAGGAAATAAAAGAATTAGTACAAATACTCAAATACCTCTCTTCCATGCGTGGAGAAAGAGTGGCACTACTATACTGCAGTACTACTTGCCAACAAAGATTTGGCCACGCTTTACGGAAATGTGTGAGGAGGATTAGGAAAGTTCATGTGCACATTCACATCCAGGTACAAGAAGTGCATAATACACGACACACACAAATACATATTACGAAGCCTGACACATTTCTTTCCACCCGTCCACATGGGTTCTGTTGCACCCGCGGCCGGCCCCGTCGTGTAATAAAATTGGCTGCGGAGCCGCCTCTGTTTCTATTTCCCGGTGCGAGCGAGCAGCGAAACCTGCTGCTTATAGAGTGGAAACTACTGTACCGTTTCACTGGGGAAGCAGTGGAAATGCTACAGCTGTGTCATACTAACCCAAATGAATTCTATAGTCACATGTTCACGATGGATGAGTAAAGTCGAACCCCAAAACTCTTTAGGCAAAATGATACTTGCGACTGTTTGACTGCCGTAGTTCGGTGGTAACACATTATGCTCGTGGAGGTCGAACCTTCACAGAAGCATTCTACCGAAATATCGTGAAGAGGATGCGGTAGTTTGTCAAGACAAAATGTCACAGCAAATTGCCTATGGGTGTGGTGTTACTCCCCAACAGATTTCTCATTCTACACACCAGCTGCTTCTTTGTACTTTCCAACTGGCCTTCCTGTCCCCCACGTCCCTCCCCCTAGGACCCCTGCTGCTCCCACCTCTAATTTTGTTTCAACGTCAGCCTCCCGATTCGAACCTGGGATCGTAGCAGCAGCGCGGTTCCGGACTGAAGCGCCTAGAACCGCTCGGCCACGGCGGCCGACCAATATGTTATTCCGCGCTAGTTTGGCTACGAAACCCCATTTCTAACACCCTACGCAATCAGACGTGTGTATGATTATATCTGATCAAAAAGTAAGTTACTCTTCTAAGCTATAGCAATTTATTAAACCACATACACATAGACAACACGGTTAAGACAACATACAATGTGTCCACTTTTCCACATCCTCAAGGGACTGTAAACATCTCTCGGAATGGGCAACCAACTATTCGATTCCGGATGCCTAGAAATAACCTCCGGTGCTATGTAACACCTTGATGCAACTACTTTCACCGAGCGAGGTGGCGCAGTGGCTAGCACACTGGACTCACATTCGGGAGGACGACGGTTCAATCTCGCTTCCGGCCATCCTGATTTAGGTTTTCCGTTATTTCCCTAAATCGCACCAGGCAAATGCCGGGATGGTTCCTTTGAAAGAGCAGGACCGATTCCCTTCGCCGTCCTTCCCTAATCCGATGAGACCGATGACCTCGTTGTCTGGTCTTCAAATGACCCTGAGCACTATGGGACTTAACATCTGAGGTCATCAGTCCCCTAGAACTTAGAACTGTTTAAAGCTAACTAACCTAAGGACATCAGACTCATCCATGCCCGAGGCAGGATTCGAACCTGCAACCGTAGCGGTCGCTCGGTTCCAGACTGAACGTTGTCTGGTCTCCTTCCCCAAAAACAACCCAACAACCAACCAATTTCACCTTCTCATCGTTTCGGAATCGTCCACCAAGATCCGCTTTCATCTTGCCGAACATTGGTAATTGTTTGGCGCTTGGTTTGGACTATACGGAGGCTGTTACCATATCTCCTACTTGAATCGCTGGAGCAGTTCTGACGTTTGGTGGGCTGAGTGCGGTGTTGCTTTGTAGTGCAACAAAGTCGCACTGGCGATCAATTTTCCTTTAATTGCCTTACGCAACGGGTACAACGTTTGACAGAACGAAGCAGAGTTGACTGTCGTACTTCTCGGCATATCGGCATAAATTCCACGTGCAAAAAAAAAAAAAAAAAAGTCATCACCTTTCCGGCTGAAGGTTGGACCCTGGCAGTCTTTCGTTGTGGTGATGTGGTATGCATCCATTTCGCCGATGTTCTGTTTGTTTTGGAGGTGAAGTGGAGGATGCACCTTTCATCTCCTGTGATGATTCGCCGCATAAACTCCGCGCCGTCCACAAAATATCGTTCGAAAAATGCCAGTGACAGTTGGAAAACTTGTCCCTTGTCAACAACGATAAGCAACCGTGGGACCCATGTGGCACACGGTTTGCGATATCCAACGTGCTGGTAAACCATGGAGAGCACTCCACCATACGCAATGTTCAGCGTGCTGGCAACTTCCTGCTGTGTTATGCGCCTATTCTCTCTAATGGTCACATCAAAACGGTCAACATTTGCAACAGTACTGGACGTTGCGTGCGTGCCTGCCGTCGCGATATTCATCATTGACATCCGCGCGTTCGACGTGAAATTGCTTACATCACTTTACAGTACCTGAGCGTCATAATGCACGCTCACCATATACAGTAGCGAATAGATGATGAATGTCAGCGCAGTTGAGCCATTTAGCCCACAGAAATCAGATTGTTGTACGTAGTTCTAATTTGCATTGAACATCAAGTAGACGCGCCATTGAGCATAGCCAGCTCTGCACACTTAACACAACAGGATACCACACAACTCTTGCTATCGGACGCGGCAGCAGTTACTGTTGCGTGCTACACATTGGCCACGGTCTCGACACTCAGCGTGCTCTCCTGGGGAGCTAGTGTAACTCACTTTTTAATTCGTCCTCGTATCTGTGGCATCGAGCTTCCAAACGGAATATCCAATTTAAATGAAATTTTTGTTGTTTGAAAGCTGATTTAAAAGCTGATTTAATCGGGACAGTTCTTAGCTACGTTCCATGAGAGTCAGTTCAAACATTTAAATTTAATCAGGTAAACATGGTGAAGGGATTTTCCGCCAGCGCGCTCTCTTGATACACGCTATGTAATATGTATGAACTACATCAAATTGCGTATTACGAGATTGTAGAACTCAAAGATTTATACAAAAGTCTGCGAGAACATATGCGCCGGCCGTGTGGCTGAGCGGTTCTAGGAGCTTCAGTCTGGAACCGCGAGACCGATACGGTCGCAGGTTCGAATCCTGCCACGGGCATGGATGTGTGTGATGACAAATGGGTTCAAATGGCTCTGAGCACTATGGGACTTAACATCTGCGGTCATCAGTCCGCTATAACGTAGAACTACTTAAACCTAACTAACCTAAGGACATCACACACATCCATGCCCGAGGCAGGATTCGAACCTGCGACCGTAGCGGTCGCGCGGTTCCATTGTAATGTCCTTAGGTTCGTTCGGTCTAAGTAGTTCTAAGTTCTAGGGGACTCATGACCTCAGATGTTAAATCTCATAGCGCTCATAACCATTTGAACACTTGAGAACATATGTTTATCTCCTAAATATGACTAACAATCATGATTTTTATCTTTCGTACTCGTCCGTTACAGAACCTACAAAGCAGAAAATAGCTGATTGTGACTCAAATGTTAAAGATAATCACATGCTCTCGCAGACTCCTTTGTTGTTCTTTCTGACGTCTACAATTCAGAACTAAATCAGATGATTTTAACCTAGTACTTTGGGGCAGCTTATTGCAGGGGAGCGTAATGGCAGCCCAGTTTCTGCAACTTGATGTAGAAATAGCGCCACTGCTTACTGCTAAGTTACCTAAGTTAGCTAAATATATACTAAATCACAGCCGAAGAATGTATGTGGGAATTAAAAGAAAAAAGATGTAGATCATATAAGTGAAAAATATTTCGCATCGCAGCTTCGTGTTTCATCCTGGAAAGTATTTGTGTGGATGTGAGGATAGAGAGCCGATCGTACCAAATCTACTAGTAAAAAACAAATTTAAAAACCATGGGATAAAACTAATATCAAAATTTTAAAAATCCCTGACAGAAAAACCTCTAAAAAGTAAAAAAGATAATATTGCATGCTGCCGGCATTGAGAGGTGGACATGTCACCCAAATTCACTAAAGAAATCCATGTTAGTTACGCTAATACACTCAACCCCGTTCAACTACCACAGTTCCTGTCATGCAACAGACTATTTATGGAGGAAATTATTTTATGGCCCAGTTTGAGTATCGTCTTAGATATAATTCTATTTACGATAATTTAATAGCTGATCACTCAATTTCAGGCAGACGGCGCTGATAATAAAGGTGAAATTCAACTATTAAATAATGCAATAACTTTGGTATCACAAAGTGATTTATTGTGAGAGTTCCTGAGGTAAGAGGGGTGTTTGAAAAGTCAATGCAAAGTACGAGAGATGGCACCATCGGCGTGTATCGATGTCATGTTTAGTTAATAGCATCTTTGGAAAGAACGCACACCAAGTTTCACCCATACTGGTCTATTTTTTGTGTTTAGCATTCGTGTGAATGAAGGAAGTCGAGTGATTGTCAAAAATTGGACGAAAAAGAATTTCGTGTGGTGATTAAACATTACTTTATGAAAAGCAAAGCGCCTCGGGAGACTAAAGAGAAGCTTGATAAACATTACGGTGACTCTGCACCTTCTATTAGAACAGTTTATAAGTGGTTTCAATATTTTCAGTGTGGCCATAAGGGCACAAGTGATGCTGAACGTTCTGGGCGCACTGGGGACGTTACGACTCCTGAAATCATTGATAAAATCCGTGATATGATGATGGATGACAGAAGAAGGTGCGTGAGATTGTTAGTGCTGTGGGCATCTCGAATGAATGGGTACATAATATTTTGCGTAAACATTTGAGCATGAGAAAGCTGTCCGCAAGATGGGTTCCGCGATAGCTCACGCTTGACCAAAAACGGATGCAACTGTCCAGGAAGAATCCGCAGGATAGATGAAACGTGGATACATTACTATACTCCTGAGACCAAAGAACAATCTAAACAATGCGTTACCAAGGGAGAATCTGCATCAAAAAAGGCGAAGACCATTCCTTCGGCCGGAAAGATTATGGCGACTGTCTTTTGGGATTCGCAAGGGGTAATCCTCATCGACTATCTGGAAAAGGGTAAAGCTATTACAGGTGCCTATTGTTCATCGTTATTCGAACGTTTGAAAACCGAGCTACAAGAGAAACGCCGGCGATTGGACCGCAAAAATGTCCTTTTTCATCATGACAATGCACCAACACACACCTCAGCAGTTGAGGTAGCAAAATTGATGGAAACAGGATTCCAACTGGTTTCACATCCCCCCCCCCCTATTCTCCAGACGTGGCTACCTCGGACTACTATTTGTTTCCCAATTTGAAGAAATGGCTGGGGGGACAAAGATTTTACTCAAACGAGTAGGTGATTGCAGCAACTAACAGCTATTTTGCAAACTTGGATAATTCCTATTATTCAAAAGGATCAACAAATTAGAACGGCGTTGGACGAAGTGAATAAGTCTAAATGGATACTACGTCAAAAAACAAAAAAGGTTTACCCCAAACATATAAGTAGTTTCTACTTTTACACGGACTTTACAATCGCCCCTCGTATTACAAGACGAAAATATTGACTCGAATATAAATACGAACAGTGTAACTTGGGTAATGAGATGTTGGCTGAATTCGTGTGTAGGATCAACTATGACGTTACTGAGCCCTACAAAGTTTGTGAGTGAGCGTATGAGTTAACACGTTACCCTGACTGTTACAAACAAGAACTACCTGGGAAGAGAGCCCTTGATACAGATCACACATGCAAGCCAAGCTGTGTATGACGACAAGGCAAAAGCATAAGCTGGGACGCTTCAAATTAATTAGAGAATTACCTACTGCGGCGGTGCTGCAAATACATTACCACTTGCTACACTGGCCGCGCGCTTTTGTTCGGAGCACAGGGATGCTGTTTGCAGCTGCTGTAAGTAGGCTGTTTATGTTTTCTTATTGGCAACATTACGTAGTGCTCTGTATGAAAATCACTGGCTGTGCTGTGTGCAGTCTGTGGCTAGTATGCATTGTTGTCTGCCATTGTAGTGTTGGGCAGCTGTATGTTAACAGCGCGTAGCGTTGCGCAGTTGGAGGTGAGCTGCCAGCAAAGGTGGATGTGGGGAGAGAAATGGCGGAGTTTTGAAATTTGTAAGACTGGATGTCATGAACTCCTAAATATATTATGGCTATTAAGGTAAATACATTGTTTGTTCTCTATCAAAATCTTTCATTTGCTAACTATGCCTATCAGTAGTTAGTGCCTTCTGTAGTTTGAATATTTTATTTAGCTGGCAGTAGTGGCGCTCGCTGTATTGAAGTAGTTCGAGTAACCAAGATTTTAGTGAGGTAAGTGATTTGTGAAACGCATAGGTTAATGTTAGTCAGGGCCATTTTCTTGTAGGGATTTTTGAAAGTCAGATTGCGTTGCGCTAAAAATATTGTCTGTCAGTTTAAGCACAGTCTTGTATAATTGTTCAAAGGGGGCGTTTCATATGTCGACCCTTAGCCGAGGATACCTCACTGGAATCTTCTGAATTTTTTTTGTAGTTTGTGTAATTAGTGTAGATTTTGTTTATTGCTAGCTTGTAATTGTAGAGAGAATCTCCTTTGTAGTAGCAGTCTTTCATTGTTGTACAGTAAAACAGGTGTGGCACACATGTAAATTTGCACCAAGTATTTCGCAGCTTGCAATTAACTAGATATTATTTTCAGCGCTATGTTAATGTATTCTCTTATTTTCTGTGTTATCGTGTGAAATATTGTGACAATAATGGCGTGTGAAAAACGTAACACTAGAATCCAAATTAAACAGAGAAATAATAGTGACGACGAGCGTAGCGTACCAGCATCGCTGTGTAATGAATTAACAGACATTCAAAGTAGTAATTTGGTAACTGTGCATAGGGAAATGGAGCGGGCGTCAAATAATGGTGTAGACAGTGAAACAGGTAGGGAACAGGGAAGCTTTATCGATCGATCGGTCGGCAACAGCTCGCCTCAGGAATCGGGAATGACAGAACACAATATCGCAAATACTGTAGACTCTGGTTTTGGGTTCTCACCGTTTTCTCAAATGAGTCAAGACACATTTTCCGCTTGTCAAAATGTGAATGTTGCCGGTGCAAATTCACTGCCGAAAAGCACTGAGGAACATGTTTCAGACACCAGTGCATTGTTATTACAATTAATGCAACAAATGGGACAAAAGCTTCAAAAGTTAGACACAATGGAACAAAATCTTCACACCACGCTTGAACAAACACGTGAAGATTTAACTACTGAGTTACATAAAATCGAATCGAAAGGTCAAAAAGTCTGTAACGACGTAAAAACACAAATTTGTGAGCATTTTCAACCTACTTTTTCGCGGCATGAAAATGCATTACAGAATCACGAAGCACCCATAAAAGAACTGCAAATTATTGTTCATGAAAATTATGAGACCTTGCAAGCTAAAATTGACTCAGTTGCATCTACCGATTCGGTTACGCAATTTGCAAAAACTCAGGAAAACTTAAAGGACACAGTAGAAAGACACATGGAGGAAATTAGTTCATTATCAGAGAAAGTAGTTGAACTTTCGGATCAGCTAACTAATTTATCTACGAAGGTAGATGATGATCTGAATGACACAAAACCGGTAGTCTTTAATGACACAGAAGAGTGCGAACAAATTAGTAAATTCAAACAAAATCAGAATCAAATTAATACGCAACACCAAAGAGAAATCCGGGAAGTACAAGATCAACTGACACAAGTAATACAAAAATTACATATTTCAGAGGACACTCGCGCTCCAACACGGGAAGAGGGACTTAGAAATACGGAACAACCACAAAATAATAACACAGGACACTTCGGAAATTATGAAAGAAATTGGCAAGGCACACCGAATTTTGAGATGGAACCGCCGAAACGACGTAACAATGACCAACATGTGACTCGCTGACATGATGATTTTGACTATAAGCTGTTCATTACTACACGTAAATTCAAAACATTTAAGAATTCTGGCAACGACATTCATCCACAAGCATGGCTCCATCAAACCTCTCATTGTTTTCCTCCCAACTGGTCATTAGATCACAGATTAGAATTTATGTGGGGCTACTTAGAGAGTGAACCAGCTGTAAGAATGCGATCGGTCATTCACGATTGTCACAGTGAAGGAGAATTTTACCATGCCTTCCTCTCAGCATATTGGTCTCAAGCTACACAAGACCGAGTAAAACATAGCATCATAATGATGAAACATTTCGAACAATCTGAATTTTCCAGTCTTGTGAAATATTTTGAAGACATGTTGCACAAGAATCAGTACCTGTCAAACCCATACAGCCACTCAGAACTCATCCGCATTTGCTTAATCAAATTACCTGAACAATTACGACATATTATTTTGGCAGGACGTTGCAAAGACGACATTGAAGCTTTTCAGGGACTCTTACAAGAATTAGAAATTGACATTGATAATCGCGGAACGCGAAAACAGGAACACAACAATTACAGGTCACATCGGTCGCAATTCCGCGATGAAAGAAATAATAACTGGACACGACAAGGCTATTCTCACAACACAAATCGTGACCAAAACAGACACCACACGTATGACAACCGTTGGCAGAGTAGTAATAACTACAGGGAAAGATCACCTCTCCGCGGTAATGACTATCACAGAGACAATCAGAGAAACAGACAATATGGGAACCAAAATAAATATTATCAAGGGAGACAGAATAACTATAGACGCAACGGTCCAGCACGCAGTTACGATTCAGGGAGAAATTCTCCACCACGTGACCGACAAGAAAGAAACTATGGAATCTACCGACATGACGACAGATGATATGATCGTAACGACAGACCTGAATTGCATCAGAACTGGCGGGATTTAAACAGGGCAGGGCCCTCTCGACAAGGTGAATTTGTAGAAGAACCCCAATAACGACGCGCGCCAACAAAGGAACAGACAATGACTCGCACTACAGGCAGCCGCATGCGCCGGCTGGCTCAGAGAATAATAACATAGACGCTAACCTTGAGAAAAATTTTAGCATTCCTCACCGACGTATAATTCGTTTCAAGTTGAACCTTTGCATACTAGGAAGAGTAAAGGATTGCACCACATTTCACATGTAAAACCGTTTAGTGAGAGGTAATCTGCTTTTTAAATTAGTCTTTGCTATAAAATTTTTCATTTCACATTACTAGTACGCTTCGTCAGACTTAGAAACTGTTCACATGCAAGTATGTTTTAAAGTTAACTATCCAGTCTAGAACCTTGCGAACATATTTAGACAGTAATTACCACTGCATTGTGATAGTGACCAGAGGACACAGTGTTACTGTGTGTGTACGTTCTTGCTTGTTAGTTGCACGATTACGTAATGACTATCAGGCTTACATACTCAGGACATATACTAGTACTGCTAATGAGATTTTAATGCAACATTTTGGTTTGCTTCAAAATACATTCTGTATTTAAAGTACTTTCAGTGAGATACCAGATGACATAGTGGTTAGTTTATGTGACAGCTACATGATTTTATCACGACACTACTAATGAGTGACAGTTTACAATGTTGCTTTTGCAGCGTTTCTGTTTTATATCTGCACAGTTTTCTGTTTTATTCTGGAAGGTAAAACATGTTTTGGTAGTAACTTTTGTGATATAGCTACAATGAGACAGCCTTTTCCGTAGCACAATAATACGTTACAGTACAGTACTTTCTTCATCACAACAATAAGCGTAATAACTACTATATCTATACACAAAGCATTTCACTTTTGTTTATCATGAGGTAAGTACATTGACTTCTGCAGAACTTAGCTTTCGGAGGACGATAACTACGAGAGTTCCACAGAGATTATCTTCCACCATGACGCACAGTTTAGCGCTACAGTACACGTATTTGAGTGATTAATTTCGCACTTAATACATTTATTTTTTTAAGATATTTGAAGTACAATGATACAAGGGTTTTCCGTGATACATTTCATTCCATTGCTGTAATCTGTAACACCTGAGGGTAAAATTACATTAATCCTCAGGGGGGTACACGCTTACTTTGTGTACCATATGTGTGGCAAGCACAAGGATCCCTAGCTAATATGGTATTTGCTTATACAGCTTTACACATCGGTACCATATTTCTCTAACACATAAATTACACAGCTATCTGAGAGAGACAAACATTTTTTTTTACTATGTCAGTGACAGATGTTTACGCAATTACACAGCTGGATAACTTCACATTTATAAAATTGTATTTTGTCTATACTTTGTGAACTGTTCATATTTTTTTTGGAACCATTGATACTATGAGAGCTTTGAATGGTGTATTCGGTATGGGATCATGATTTTTAAAGTACGTTTGAGGTAGATGACACTATTGAAATGAGCAGAGAATTTTTTTTAGGTTTTGAAATTATTGGAGGAAGCTACTACGATTTTGAGAGTTGACTGAGGTGTTATGATATTATTACTATGACTATGTGTATTATGCTGTTGTGGTATGTTTATTATCAATAAGCTGATGCTATATCAGTTATTTGAGTATGCTACGTATCTGTTATGATGAAATATTGAAGAAGTGTCGACGAATAAGGTAAGGAATAGTGAGTAGTTGTTATGGATTCTGGTTTGTGAAAAAGGTTGTTGGAAATCAAGAATCGTACTTCGAGTTATGAAATGTATGTAAATGCATGAATGTATTAAAATGCCGACAAAAATTTTTTGGACTCTGTTATATCAATAGGATTTTGTTTCTACAGATTTGTAATGCAAATTCTTGACCTGTGAAATATTTTTATATGAGACTGTCACTGTAGCGGAAACTGCTGTCGTAAATATTTCCGTAAGAAAGTTAAGTGACCACGTGCACGTAATGCGTCGTGGGCACCCAGCTGTGTCAGATGCCTGGAGAAAAAGCCATTAGTGTGTGCCTTTCAGAGGCACAGGTGGAAAAAAAGAGGCCATTATCCTCCCTATTGACATTCCTTTGTAGAAAGCATCGTAAATACGACACCCTCAAACTTGAAAACATGATTACACTGTAGAGTTCTTAATTTATGATATTTACTTAAATGAAATGATGAGAAACATTTCATGTCTATTGTCTTGCTAGTTGAAAGATTGTTTACTGCATTATGAAATACCATATGGCTAGTGAATGACGTTCAATGCCTTGCTGTGCCTATTTTGTTTAATATCTAGTTCCTACCTGCACTGCAGCATTGGTTAAAATAAAATTTTATAGATATACTAATACAAATATTTTATGCCTACAGATCCAGTAAAAAATAACTTTATGATGGATGTACTCCAAAAAAATGAGGGAGCACAAAAAGGCATTTCCACTTCACAGGAATTGCATACGGAATTTTCTTTTCAACTACTTGGTAATTTTTTTGGTAGAATAACTTCTTGTGGTGCACCACTTTAATTACATAGACATTAAGATGTGAATATACATTTCCCTTGTCTGCATTGTTGTCTTTAATGTAATATTTTTTTCTGCTTGAGCTATGTCATGTTTAGATATAAGTTATTTCATTTGCTGCTGCTGTTTGCCAGGCATCGTGTTACTGAATTTGACTTTGTGTTACTCTGCTAAGCCAGTTTACTACTGATTTATTTTTCTTGTTTGCTGCTCATTGCCTTATACAGTATTAGTTGTAATATTGTTGCTTAGTTTGCCAATTTGTATTTTTTTGTCCTTGCTGTTTGTGTTAATTTGTTATGTGCTGCTGCATTGTCTCATCCCTTTGTATATATATCTGAGCTCAGTAGATTTAAGTTAGCTTAAGAGGGGGTAGACTATATAAGAAACTAACTATGATGAATCCGAAGAAATGCATTGAGAAGCTATAAGAAAATGGTTTGGCCAAAAAAGTAGTGCACAGTGGAGAAAGACTATTTTTGAAAGAGGATGTGAACAGAATTCAGAAAGTATGCTTGGATAGGATTTTTTTTTTTTTTTTTTTTTTTTTTTTTGCTCGAGCAAATGTTGAAATAAGAGGGACGATATATGGAATGAAGTTTTGGGTTGGACTGCAGTACCAAATGTTACACTGAAAACGAACCCTGACCTTCCCATTGTGTTATCCCCCCTATGTGTTTGTGTACTCTTGTATATTTGCATTTTTCCTGTCTTTATGTGTTTAGCTAATAAGAGTTATGTTGTAGAATTATTCTAATAATGTTATTTCCTTTGTAAATATATTTAGACATTATTTATTCTGTTCTGTTTTAATGCTCATGTGTGAAGTTGATGTTTCAAAAGTTATTCTGATATTTTATGTATGTACTCATCTGATAATCCCTGTAACACTGATGTATATGTTTCGATTCTTTTGTAAAGCCTGTACTACAAATGCTATCTGTATTGTTTTGTAGTTGTATTCTTATGTTATAAAATTGTAATTGACACCAGTTCATCATATTATTAACTTGTAAGTTCCATTTCACTGCACACGTTTCTGTTGGTCATAGTATATGGACAATATGTGAAAAGTAGGGACTGTTAGTGTTTGCACAAGTGTTAATAATTCGGCAAGGGACTGGATAACAGCATTGCTGGTTCTAAGGACAATTCCAAAAACTTTGTGAGTGCACAAGTGGTGGCTATGGACTTGCTATATTGTCTGCAAGACTCTTCGATGGTGATTGTGCACCTGCACAGTCACAACAGATGGCTACTGGCCAACTCTACAAGGACTACAGTGGGTCTGCATCTTTGATAACCCACCAATACCATTATTTCTACAAGGACTGCAGTGGGTCTACACCTCTGGTGGCCCACCAATACCACAATCTCTACCTGAACTGCAGTGGGTCTGCACGTCTGGTGCCCCACCAAACCGTAATCTCAACCAGAACTACAGTGGGTCTACTCTGTGATGACCTACCTACCAACATTCTTCAAAACGTCGAATGACTCTGCTGTGTGTTTGCTCTGTTGTGGCCCGTTACCTGTCTGCATGTCGAGAGTCAGCACTGTATTTTCGTTGGAAGGACAGCACTACTTCTTCAAGACTGCATGGAAATCCACTACTTCTATGTGCATTTTCTTTTACTGCTCAGACTTTGAGAAAAACACTGCAATTTTACTGTGATGAATGATCAGGAGTGTCTTTATGGACTGTGAGAAAATATTAGCTTTTGACCAACATTGTATCAATAAGTGTGTGCATTTGATTTCTTTGTTGTTGTAATTATGAAAAATTTTTTCAAACATGTATTGGCCCCTGCCCAAAACAATTTGTAAAACTTTTTGTGGGGAGCGTGGGGGCTATGTAAGTAGGCTGTTTATGTTTTCTTATTGGCAACGTTACGTAGCGCTCTGTATGAAAATCACTGGCTGTGCTGTGTGCGGTCTGTGGCTAGTTTGCATTGTTGTCTGCCATTGTAGTGTTGGGCAGCTGCATGTTAACAGCGCGTAGCGTTGCGCAGTTGGAGGTGAGCCGCCAGTAGTGGTGGATGTGGGGAGAGAAATGGCGGAGTTTTGAAATTTGTAAGACTGGATGTCAAGAACTGCTACATATATTATGACTATGAAGGTAAATACATTGTTTGTTCTCTATCAAAATCTTTCATTTGCTAACTATGCCTATCAATAGTTAGTGCCTTCTGTAGTTTGAATCTTTTATTTAGCTGGCAGTAGTGGCGCTCGCTGTATTGCAGTAGTTCGAGTAACCAAGATTTTTGTGAGGTAAGCGATTTGTGAAACGCATAGGTTAATGTTAGTCAGGGCCATTTTTTGTAGGGATTTTTGAAAGTCAGATTGCGTTGCGCTGAAAATATTGTCAGTTTAAACACAGTCATGTATAATTTTTCAAAAGGGGACTTTTCACTGCTTTCAGTGGTGGTCCGCTCCCGTTGATAAAGACCCTACCGAAATTGAGGGAGCGCGAAACAACAAACAATATCGACAGCTGGCCCCTAGTGGTAACAGACAGGCTCTGCTCGGACTACCGTGACAATAGCATTTCTGACTCCTGTTGTCACCTTCATGCTGGCTGACCAGAAAAGAACAACTATCGTTCGCTCTTTCAGTCCAAATGTGAACACGACCGATCCCATAAACTCCTCATTTAGCCTTCATACCGAAAGAATAGCGCCCGGTCCCAACCACACAGGAAAATCTTCAACCGCGGGAGGACGGAAAAACAGCCGCAAATCATACTCTGATTCTGGCGCTCCTTTCCCTCAAACCATTACAGTTAATTTTCCTCCTTTAAAGTGCCATCCCGCCAAATTCGCAGCGCGCTCCTTTCCGTCAGCACGTGTAATACCTGTCCACCAATCAGATGGTGTTTTTAGGTCTATGCACGAGAAATCATAGTCCTGAAACGGGGTTGAAACACTTGCACGGACTGACACATGCACGGAGCCTCTGGTTCGTGTCGGACTAACCGGCTTTTCACAGGTACTGGAACACTAAGAAGTTAGCAATCCAGCACAGCTACTCGTGCGAGCTGACTCGCGTTCACATCACAGGAGCGACCAAGCATATGTCGCTTCAGGGTGTCTCATTAACGCGTTTCGCAGCAAATTTAATTTTAAGACTCTTGTATTAATGAGAACTTGCAATGAAATTCAACGTAATGAGAAATGGAAATGAAATGCAACATGGCAGCCTTATGATGACTACCGCTTTAGATCGAAATTTAAATTGACACATTCACATTTCATTACTATTTTATTTAAACGTCAAACTAAATACATAGAATGTCAACGAATATTACTTATTTTAAAACTTCCTGGCAGATTAAAACTGTGTGCTGGACCGAGATTCGACCTCGGGACCTTTGCCTTTTACGGGCCAGTGCTCTGATTACTTATTTTACTTTTCACCAACGTGGCAACGTCTGGTACTATTTTCTGAGAAATGATAATTCGAAGCCAAGCTCTAAAGTCTGCCAGTGAGCTTCTGTGGGCGGATCTCGTTACTAGTAAAAATGCAGGATGTACATGTAAGTCTAAACATCGACATAATAGTAGCTGCTGACTTCTTAAGTCGTGAAACTTCACACTGAAGAAACAGAAGTCGATGAGACTAATTTCGCTATGAGTCTATAATCACACAATCGTTACACTGTAGGTGTGTAAGTTGTACCCTAGCTGTAGCCGAGTTTCCACAGTGTCAGTATAACCCGAAAATCAGTGAAACAGCGCAACGTGAAAAGCAGTTAATGGTAACGTGATCTAACTGCAGATTCATTCGTTGAGTGTTCCTCCACAAAAACCAAAAATGTATTTCCGTAGTGAAAATGTTCGGAAACTTATTGAGATCTTTAGTTTCTCTGCTTCCTTATGATGAATACTTTCTTCAGTCATATCGCTTGGAAGTTTTTTTTTCCTTTTTTTTCGACATCAGCTTCTTGTTGTTCGTCTTCCTAGTATCCATAATCTTTTGTATGGAATTTATTGTAATGCTGTTGTCAATTGAATTCTTTTGTTGTGTTCAAAGTATTGAACCGCATTAACAGAATACCAAGCGTATCAAGATACCATCACACACATCAAACATATAGACTAGGCATCCTGCACTGATACATGGATGTTAATGTGTCTGACTGCCTTGAAGTTCCTAAACCGAACAGTATGATACTTTCCATCATTTTAAAAAGAGATACCCTCCATTTTAAGGGGAGACTCCTCCCTAAAACTTCGAAGGACATTTAATGACTACTTCACATCTTTGGAGTGCTTACTCTTAGATCCCAAATCATTTGGCTCTATTCGAATAACAAGTAGGTCTAAGAAATGTTCGAATTATGGACTGCATAAAGGAGTGTGGGGCACGGAAAGATGCCGAAGTTAATTTTTTATTTCTGTCGCCACCAAACAGAACCGAACTTGGCATAAAGTCAAACAGAGAAAAACGAGCTGCAAGACTTACAAAAAAACTGAAGAGAAACAATTGGCAGTCAGTTGTTTGAAATCAATTTCTTGGCCCATTGACTGTGTAAATATAAATTTAGGGAATACAACGAAATACTCTTCAGTAGAATAAACAACCGCCAAGGAAACAGCCATTGGCTTACGATCAGATATCCCTACCACTGTACCTCGTCAAAAAGACTGCACAGATATTTATTCATAAAATTGAAGTAAAAGGCTACTTTGATCTGGAAATTACAAGAAGCCTCATATAAGCAAAATGGGAAAATGTTATGGTGCCGGTGAATTTTAATGGGTATGTGTTATTCCAAGATTTATTTTTTGATAAAATGTAGAAATCCGTTTTACGACATTTTTTTTTTGTTGTAGGATCATTGTCAACTTTATCATAAATATTAACCTGTATGAATCAAATTATCGAAAATATAATTTGTTTATTTTATCATCACATTTCTGTACCGATAATTAGAGAAAATGTAAGGCTAAAATTTGAAATAAACTCTGAAATTTAAATTTTTTAATACTTTTCATAAAATGAATGCTCAGAGCCGTGGAACTAGGTCTCGAGAAAGTACCTACAAAATCTATCACGTGAAAATTGTGCTGTGAGTAACAAAAGTTGGTTTTCAACAATACCATTAAAAACACATTAAAAATTAAAAACTCGAAAACCATTGAAATTATGGATCTCTAAACTTGGGTATTACTACATCTTTACAAAATAAACACGATTTTAAAATTTAGTTGCTATTGGTAAAGTACAAAAAAATTGAAAATTTTGGGTGGAATTTCGCCTTATGCACTGCGCCGTATGTACTGTATGTTCGTATCTAAGGCTACGTCGAACCTAGTTATGGTCATTACTCTGAAGGCAGCAAATTGGTAGCAATTCTCTAGTGCTACCAGTCTGCCGTGCTGCGTTACGTAAAGACTTCTTACCGTCCCATGTTACCGCGAGGACTCACAACCCAACTGGCGAGGGAGGGTGATCGCTCTTACTCGCCTAGCCGCATCCTCAGCAGGCCTGCTGTAGTCGACGTCATGTGTTACTAGAAATTAGTTTTAACGTATGTTGAAAGCTTGCAGAACTGCGATAAGTCGCTTTTCTGTGATAATTTATGATGTCTTTTCTAGTTTCATGCTGGTTTGCTGATCTTCTAACGGTGGGACAAAGTGTGGATTTCATTGCATGACATTTTTCTGCGTTTCCGCTGCAAAGACGTCGTTTTCGGTGTCCACCACACAGATTTTAAGAACCTCTCAAGACTAATGCTGCGATTGTTCCCTGGAAAAAGTTAGAATTTGAGTAGTCTTGTCAGTTTTCATTAGGAAAGATTTTGCAAATTTCAAGAGACATTTAACCGCCTTTTTGTCGTTTCCAGGGAACACCGGGCGTAGGTAGTCTCGTTCCGTCCCCATTAAATTTACTTACAATATTTACAATAGCGTCAATTAATACATTAAACTACTTTTCAATATTTACCAATGTTTCAACCATCGTGACGTTTCCTTCGTCATTGTAATTTCTATGAGTAGGCCACACAACTCAGAAATCATTTTAAGTTCCCATCAGTTAGCAGTTTCCTTGAAGCCTTTGCAATCGTTTCGTCTGTCTTCATTTCTGACTTTTGTGTTCCCATCGAGGTTTAAAATTAGTCGACCAAATTGGTGGCCATTGTACTATGTATCTTGTCGAAAATTTTTCACTAAAGAATAACTATTCGGATGAGCTTTTGATATTAATGTCTTCATTCTTCGATTCCATCCTTGTTGTTGTTGTTGTTGTTGTTGTTGTGGTCTTCAGTCCTGAGACTGGTTTGATGCAGCTCTCCATGCTACTCTATCCTGTGCAAGCTTCATCTCCCAGTACTTACTGCAACCTACATCCTTCTGAATCTGCTTAGTGTATTCATCTCTTCGTCTCCCTCTACGATTTTTACCCTCCACGCTGCCCTCCAATACTAAATTGGTGATCCCTTGATGCCTCAGGAAATGTCCTACCAACCGATCCCGTCTTCTAGCCAAGTTGTGCCACAAACTTCTCTTCTCCCCAATTCTATTTCATATCTCCTCATTAGTTATGTGATCTACCCATCTAATCTTCAGCATTCTTCTGTAGAACCACATTTCGAAAGCTTCTATTCTCTTCTTGTCCAAACTAGTTATCGTCCATGTTTCACTTCCATACATTGCTACACTCCATACAAATACTTCCAGAAACGACTTCCTGACACTTAAATCTATACTCGATGTTAGCAAATTTCTCTTCTTCAGAAACGTTTTCCTTGCCTTTGCCAGTCTACATTTTATATCCTCTCTACTTCGACCATCATCAGTTATTTTACTCACTAAATATCAAATCTCCTTTACTACTTTAAGTGTCCCATTTCCTATTCTAATTCCCTCAGCATCACCCGATTTAATTTGACTACATACCATTATCCTCGTTTTGCTTTTGTTGATGTTCATCTTATATCCTCCTTTCAAGACACTGTCCATTCCGCTCAACTGCTCTTCCAAGTCCTTTGCTGTCTCTGACAGAATTACAATGTCATCGGCGAACCTCAAAGTTTTTATTCCTTCTCCATGGACTTTAATACGTACTCCGAATTTTTCTTTTGTTTCCTTTACTGCTTGCTCAATATACAGATTGAATAACATCAGGGAGAGGCTACAGCCCTGTCTCACTCCCTTCCCAACCACTGCTTTCCTTTCATGTCCCTCGACTCTTATAATTGCCACCTGGTTTCTGTACAAATTGTAAATAGCCTTTCGCTCCCTGTATTTTTCCCCTGGCACCTTCAGAATTTGAAAGAGAGTATTCCAGTTACCATTGTCAAAAGCTTTCTCTAAGTCTACAAATGCTTGAAACGTAGATTTGCCTTTTCTTAATATTTCTTCTAAGATAAGTCGTAAGGTTATTATTGCCTCACGTGTTCCAACATTTCTATGGAACCCAAAGTGATCTTGCCCGAGGTCCGCTTCTACCAGTTTTTCCATTCGTCTGTAAAGAATCCGCGTTAGTATTTTACAGCTGTGACTTATTAAAGTGATAGTTCGGTAATTTCCACATCTTTCAACACCTGCTTTCTTTGGGATTGGAATTATTATATTCTTCTTGAAGTCTCATACGTCTTGCTCACCAGATGGTACAGTTTTGTAAAGACTGGCTCTTCCAAGGCTGTCAGTAGTTCTAATGGAATGTTGTCTACTCCAGGGGCCTTGTTTCGACTCAGGTCTTTCAGTGCTCTGCCAAACTCTTCACGCAGTATCTTATCTCCCATTTCGTCTTCATCTACATCCTCTTCCATTTCCATAATATTATCCCCAAGTACATCGCCCTTGCATAAACCCTCTATGTACTCCTTCCACCTTCTGCCTTCTCTTCTTTGCTTAGAACTTGGTTTCCATCTGAGCTCTTGATAATCATACAAGTGGTTCTCTTTTCTCCGAAGGTCTCTTCAATTTTCCTGTAGGCAGTATCTATCTTACCCCTAGTGAGATAAGCCTCTACATCCTTACATTTGTCCTCCAGCCATCCCTGCTTGGCCATTTTGCACTTCCTGTCGAACTCATTTTTGAGACGTTTGTATTCCTTTTTGCCTGCTTCATTTACTGCATTTTTATATTTTCTCCTTTCATCAATTAAATTCAATATTTCTTCTGTTACCCAAGGATTTCTCTTAGCCCTCGTCTTTTTACCTACTTGTTCGTCTGCTGCCTTCACTACTTCATCCCTCAGAGCCACCCATTCTTCTTCTACTGTATTTCTTTCCCCCATTCCTGTCAATTGTTCCCTATGCTCTCCCTGAAACTCTGTACAACCTCTGGTTTAGTCAGTTTATCCAGATTCCATCTCCTTAAATTCCCACCTTTTTGCAGTTTCTTCCGTTTTAATCTACAGTTCACAACCAATAGATTGCAGTCAGAGTCCACATCTGCCCCTGGAAATGTCTTACAATTTAAGACCTGGTTCCTAAATCTCTGTCTTACCATTATATAATCTATCTGATACCTTTTAGTATCTCCAGGATTCTTCCATGTGTACAACCTTCTTTTATGATTCTTGAACGACGTATTAGCTATCATTAAGTTATGCTCTGTGCAAAATTCTACCAGGTGGCTTCCTCTTTCATTTCTTCCCCCCAATCCATATTCACCTACTATGTTTCCTTCTCTCCCTTTTCCTACTGACGAATTCCAGTCACCCATGACTATTAAATTTTCGCCTCCCTTCACTACCTGAATAATTTCTTTTATCTCATTATACATTTCATCAATTTCTTCATCATCTGCAGAGCTAGTTGGCATATAAACTTGTACTACTGTAGTTCACTATGCTGTTTGTAGTAGCTTACCCGCACTCCCATTTTTTTTATTCATTATTAAACCTACTCCTGCATTACCCCTATTTGATTTTGTTTTTATAACCCTGTATTCACCTGACCAAAAGTATTGTTCCTCCTGCCACCAAACCTCACTAATTCCCACTATATTTAACCTCCATTTCCAATTTAAAATTTTCTAACCTACCTTCCCGATTAAGGGATCTAACATTCCACGCTCCGATCCGTAGAACGCCAGTTTTCTTTCTCCTGATAACGACGTCCCCCTGAGTAGTCCCCGCCCGGAGATCCGAATGGGGGACTATTTTACCTCCGGAATATTTTACCCAAGAGGACGTCATCATCAGTTGATCATACAGTAAAGCTGCATGCCCTCGAGAGAAATTACGGCTTCCTTGCTTTCCCCTTGCTTTCAGCCGTTCGCAGTACCAGCACAGCAAGGCCGTTTTGGTTAATGTTACAAGGCCAGATCAGTCAATCATCCAGACTGTTGCCCCTACAACTACTGAAAAGGCTGCTGCCCCTCTTCAGGAACCACACGTTAGTCCGGCCTCTCAACAGATACCCCTCCATTGTGATTGCCCCTACGGTACGGCCATCTGTATCGCTGAGGCACGCAAGCCTCCCCACCAACGGCAAGGTCCGTGGTTCAGTGACGTTATTAAAGCGATGGCGCCTTCCACTGCAGTCCCACATCTGTCTTGGCCTATGTTCGTTATCGAGCCACTGGTCCACAAAATAGTCATAAAAGTCCTGAAGCTTCTGTTTTTGAGGCGTGCTCTCCTAAATACACAGCCAACCATCATCCACCATTTCCAATGAGAGATGTTCTAAAGCACAACACACTTTTACGTGACAGCGCATTCCCATTTTTTCCTTATAAACTGGAACGAGGCCGTGACACTGAACTTGTTTCTACAAATATTGATTAAACTGGCAATTGCAGCCAGTAACCTTTGTTCCAGGAAACAAACTGTTAGCTGCTTGGACGATGGCAATATCAAAGTCCATCAGAGATGCAGGGTTCCATCCAGGCACGTTAGTTTTTTCTCGCTTGGCAACAAAGCGTAAACAACTGGAATGGTATTAGTTTCTGCAAAAAAAAAAGAAAAAAAACAACCGGTGCAAACTGCTTGCTCGAACTCTTGAACGTTCCATTCAGAAAGAATTATTTGCAATTTGCCAGCGAAAAGGGAAAAGCATGCTTATCAAACACCAGTATTGTCATACGGTTCTCTGTTACCACCTGCAAGTATAAAATTCCTACCATTATTCACCAGTAAATTATTTTCTTGGAAGAATATTATTCCAGAATCGTTTGACTTTTGCGTAGCGCCCATATATTTTCGCCTAATACGATGTAGCGAATGTTTCGCACTTGTGTGTGGTGGTAACGATGTTTCTAAGAGGTAGCCCTCATTGATGAGCTGCCCTACTTCTTCAATGTAAACTGATGAAACTGTAGCGTCTGTTCTTTTTTTTCCGCCTGCTTCTTTGCACTGACAATGTTTTCGAACTTCATTTGCTGCTTCATCTGGAATACAAGCCTGGCTACTTTCTCCTAAATCTGTTATCCTAATGTGGATAGTCTTCTTTTGCGTTTATTCTTTATAAAGTTTACTCAAAGCCAGTAAGTCACGTCTTGTTTCTTTGTATAGTCCACTACATACTGATGCTCATTGTAAATCAGCAAAGGCTTCCCTTTGTTGTCCTCAGTGAACTCCATGTTCTCACCCCTAAAACATGGTAAACTACTTTCTGGTAAAAGCTCAACTGCAGTACTGAACTCTGGGAGAAAGCCGCGCACACCACGAACTGGTGCGGGGACAGGCAATTTTGCGCAGGAAATGGGCTTTGCGCTTCCCACAGAACGGCGCAGGTATCGGGGACAGGACATTGTCCCTACTTCCGGAACGTCCTGCCCACTACATGCACTGTCCTGCGCTTCGTGTAAGTGTCCATGTTGTGTTGGCTGAAGAGCCAACGCCGTGTTACTAATGGGGGCCGAAATGCACGCGTTTTAGCTCACGCAGGCTGGCGTGAGGAGGGAAGGACTCTACTGACGTGAGGTCTGGAACATGACAAGGAGTTAGAATTCAGAAAGAGGACGTAATTAGTTTGATACTGAACTTTAATCCATTAATGGTGAACGTCGCTCTTGGCGATACATGATTCACAATATTATCAGTTCAGAATACATTCTTGAAGAATATGGCGCCTTGCTAGGTCGTAGCAAATGACGTAGCTGAAGGCTATGCTAAAGTGTCGTCTCTCCAAATGAGAGCGTATGTAGTCAGTGAACCATCGCTAGCAAAGTCGGCTGTACAACTGGGGCGAGTGCTAGGGAGTCTCTCTAGACTAGACCTGCCGTGTGACGGCGCTCAGTCTGCAATCACTGATAGTGGCGACACGCGGGTCCGACGTATACTAACGGACCGCGGCCGATTTAAAGGCTACCATCTAGCAAGTGTGGTGTCTGACGGTGACACCACAGTCCCTAATTTCCTCTCCGTACAGGTGTGTCTACGTGCAAGTGTCAAAAACTCGCGTGAAACTGCCTCTGGCCGTTGGATGGCAGTGGTCTGCATGAGCGCCGTCACATTGACACCCCATGGACTCAGATATTAAAATTATCGGAAGTGGCGAAGACAGTGAAGCGGTCCGGCATGGTCTGGTAGGCGACCAGCAAGCATCAGTCCACTGAAACGATTTGCGAGGTGCCAGCTCCAACGTTGCCCAGGTCCTGGACCCCCTGCTCGCCTCGCTACAAAAGACGAAAACGCCGGACTCCCCTGTGGTGCGACGAACGGGCTGCTACTCTGCGAATCAGGCCGAGCTCTCCAAACGCTGGGCTTACACTTAGTGATCAGAAGGATTCGGACACCTGGTTGAAAATGACTTAGAATTTCGTGGCGCCCTCCAGGAATTCAGTATGGTGTTGGCCCATCCTTAGCCTTTTCAGCTTCCACTCTCGCAGGCATACGTTCAGTCAGGTGCTGGAAGGTTTCTTGGGAAGTGGCAGCCCATTCTTCATGTAGTGCTGCACTGAGAAGAGGTATCTATGTTTTCCAGAACATCCCAAAGGCGTTCTATAGGATACAGGTTAGGACTTTGTGCAGGCCAATCCATTACAGGGATGTTATTGTCGTGTAACCACTCCGCCACAGGCCTTGCGTTATGAACAGGTGCTAGATCGTGTTGAAAGATGTAATCGCCATCCCTGAATTGCTCTTCAACAGCGGCAAGCAAGAAAGTGCTTGAAAAATCAATGCAGGCTTGTGTTGTGACAGTGCGACGCAAAACAACAAGGAGTACAAGCTCCCTGCATGAAAAACACGACCGTACCATAACACCATTGCGTCCGAATTTTACTGTTGACACTACACATTCTGGCAGACGACGTTCACCGGGCATTCGCACTACCCACACCCCGCCATCGCATCGCCACACTGTGTTCCGTGATTCGTCACTCCACACTAAGTTTTTTCACTTAGTCGTCCAATGTTTACGCTCCTTACACCACGTGAGGCGTCGTTTGGCATTTATCGGCGTGGTGTGTGGCTTATGAGCAGCCGCTCGAGCATTAAATCCAGCTTTTCACACCTCCCGCCTAACTGTCATAGTAGTTGCAGTGGATCCTGATGCAGTTTGGAATTCCTGTGTGATGGTCTGGGTATATCTCTGCTTGTTATACATTACGACCCTCTTCAACTGTGGCGGTCTCTGTCTGTCAACAGACGAGGTCAAAAAAAAAAATGACTCTGAGCACTATGGGACTTGACATCAATGGTCATCAGTTCCCTAGAACTAAGAACCACTTAAACCTAACAAACCTAATGACATCACACAACACCCAGTCATCACGAGGCAGAGCAAATCCCTGACCCGCCGGTAATCGAACCCGGGAACCCGGGAGCGGGAAGCGAGAACGCTACCGCACGACCACAAGCTGCGGACAGACGAGGTCAGCCTGTACGCTTTTGTGCTGCTCGCGTCCCTTCACGTTTGCACATCACTATCAGGTCGTAAGCAGTGGACTTAGGGATGTTTTGGAGTGTGGAAATTTCGCGTACAGACGTATGACACAAGTGACACCCAATCACCTGACCACGTTCGAAGTCCGTGATTTCCGCGTAGCGCCCCATTCTGCGCGATCACGATGTCTAATGACTACTGGCGTCGCTGAGACGGATTACCTTTCAGAAAGTGGTAGTACTATGCATCTCATTTGAAAAACGCATGTTTTTGGGGGTGTCCGGGTACTTTTGATCACATAGTGTACCTGGCCGTGTCCCTCGGGCTCTTGCCGCTCAGGTTGCAGTGACGTTACACAGTGACCCACGGCTAATAAACTGTACCAGCCCTCTCACTTAGCTTGTGTCTAAGGATAATCAAATCTTTCATTCCAGATTTCATAACTCCAATGACCTTATCTGCTAGTAGCGACTCGAGAACTTCTTAAGAGAAGGGGACGAGCCTTGAGAGTATGTCGTCCTTCATATGTATTGCCCCTTTAAGTTTACTATAAGTAGTAACATTTTGATCCAAGCTTTGTCGCATTAGGGGACTGCTAACTACATAAAATAAGGACATAATACATCTAAAAATGGTAAAATATGACATTTAAATACAAGAAAGCTACCTAGGCAACTGAGGTAAGTATCAAAACAACAATATTAAATCGTTGAGTCTAAGTCTTAATAAATGTACTCAGAAACATTGGCAACGTATACAAATCCTGTCCTTACGCAACTGCCCATTCAGGTCACTGCACTTCGTCGCATCCCTCGTGGAGCACACTGCACACCGCGTGACTCAGTCTCGCGGTTTCATGAAGTGTGTGTTAGTATGCAGTCATCAAACCACTTCAGGGTATATGCCTGGTAAGATAGACTTAGGCATGAAACTAAGTTCGGACGTAATTAGGCAAAATGTGATATAAAAAATATGTAACTCTATTCGTTCGCCGGCCAGTGTGGCCGAGCGGTTCTAGGCGCTTCAGTCTGGAACCGCGCGACCGTTACGGTCGCAGGTTCGAATCCTGCCTCGGGCATGGATATGTGTGATGTCCTTAGGTTAGTTAAATTGAAGTAGGTCTAGGTTCTAGGGGACTGATGACCTGAGATGTTAAGTCCCATTGTGCTCAGAGCCAACCATTTTTTCTATTCGTTCACAATTTAGGCCAGCTAAAGACGGTCTGGTTTCCACATTTCATATAATAAGTAATTATAATTTCAACAGCTATTCTGCGGTGTGGATGCAGTAGTGGAAGAGATGACGCGAAGTAGAAGAGGCTTATACCCAGCAATAACGAAAGTATGCTGCTCGAGAAGGTATAACTGCTCTTAATGACATATTTTTTTATTTACTTAGCGGCCCCAAAATGATAACGCTTCGGTCATATTACTACTACTTATGCTAACGAGGCAATACATATATTTTTTTCCATTTTAGAGGTTTATTGCATCGGTTGCGTTGTAATTTCTTATTTAATTCAACGTAATCTTCGTTCAGTGCGACAGCCTTACGCCACCATACTGGGAGGGCCTGCATGCCTACATAGTACTACTCTACTAGTCGACGTCGTTAACTTTGTCTTGCTGCAGCAATATCCTCTCCAACATCCATGTACTGCTTTCAGTGTATCCTTTATTGGGGCAAATAAATGGAAGTCGGAAGCCATAGGGTGAAGGGGGAAGACTAATCCAATGAAGTTTTGTTAGCTGCTCTCATGCGCGGAGACTTGTCTGAGTCTTTGCGTTCTCATGAAAGAGGGGAGAATTTCGTTTGGATATTTGCGGCGACGAATACGTTGAAGTAGTTTCTTCAGTTTCCTGAGGGTAGCACACTACACTTCAGAGCTGATAGTTGTACCATGAGGGAGGACATCAAACACAATAAGCCATTGAGACAACCAGAGAAGCATCGCCACGACTTTACCGGCTAAGGGTGTGGCGCCACTCCATGGATTGCCATGTGTCATCTCCTAAGACGATGTTCGACAAAAAAACTGTGACGACCAGCTACGTAACGCGCAAACAATGACGCACAGATGGTCCTTAGTAGCTCTTCGAAGTCTTGTGTTAGGCACCGAGGACACCAACGGGCACACACCTTTCAGGACCCCAGCTGGTGATGAAGTGTGTCAGCACTACTAACAGAGAGGTTCAGTTGTACAATGAGATATTTTACTGTGGTCTTCCGATAATATTGAATAAGAGTGCCCTCACGTTCTGTCATTGTGGGAGTCACAGCTGTGTATGGCCGGCCGCCATGCGGGACGGGACATCGGATGTGTTTGTGCGACCTTGATGCGGTGATACAGACGCCTCCTCCAACGGCTCAACATGCTTTTGTTTACAGCAACATGAGTTACGTGCAAACATATATCCTGGGAGTAGTGATGCAGCTTGGATCACTTAACAAAAGCAAGTCTTCCGGTTCAGATATACCAGTTCGTTACCATTCAGAGTATGCTGATACAGTAGCTCCGTACTTAACAATCATATACAACCGTTCGCTCGACGAATCATCCGTACCATAAGAATTAGAAATATTCAAGAAAAGCAGTACGAGTCATTCACTGAATTACTGACCCATATCATTAACATCGCTATGCAGCAGGCTTTTGGAACACATATTGTGTTCGCAAATTATGCATTACTTCGAAGAGAACGGTTTGCTGACACACAGTCAACAGGAATTCAGAAAACATTATTCTTGGGAAAAACAACTAGCTCTGTACTCACACGAAGTGTTAAGTGCTATTGACAAGGGATTTCAAATTGATTAAGTAATTCCAGATTTCCAGAAGTCTTTTGACGCTGTACCACACAAACGGCTTGTAGTTAAATTGCGTGCTTATGGAATATCGTCTGTTACGTCACTGGATTTGTGATTTCCTGTCAGAGGGGTCACATTTCGTAGTAATCAATGGAAAGTCATCGAGTAAAACAGAAGTGTTTTCTGACGTTCCCCAGTGTAGTGTTATAGGCCCTTTGCTGTTCCTTATCTACATAAACGATTTAGCTGCCAATCAGGGCAGCCGACTTAGGTGGTTTGCAGATGATGCTGTCCTTTATCGACGAGTAAAGTCATCAGAAGATCAAAACCAATTCCAAAACAATGTAGAATAGATATCTGTACTGTGCAAAAATTGGTAATTGACCCTAAATAACGAAATATGTGAGGTCATCCACGTGCTTGCTAAAAGGAATCCGCTAATCTTCGATTACACAATAAATCAGTCAAATATTAGACATGATGAATGGAAGTGGTGATGTCTGAAATGACAGCTGGAGTTTCAAATTTCGATTTGAATTTAGACCGTCATGGTTTTGGAGTGCTACAGGTCTGCAGTGTGTATTTTCATTTTTAAAAGTACTATGGAATTCCTAAGTTGACCAATTTTTCACTGTTACAAAAGGAGGAAAAAGGAGGGAGGAAATGGTCTACCACATTTTGGGATAGTATAAACAACAATAACAAATACTGCTGAGATGTATGAAGAAGCACTAAACATGACATACTTAAACCACATTCCAATCTGTAGTAATAAGTTTTCATGGCTAGATATCATAGATCACTGAAACACTTGCACATCCGCCATGCACATATCTCGAGTTTCATTCACAGCATGCCGATCCCCTCATATACCACCAGAGTCAATATTCAGAAGTTGTTGAAAACTACCACCATGGCTGCAGGCGCAGTCATGGATGCACGTCTGTGCCAGAGTTCACCATCCCTGGCTGTAGAGCATATCCAGAGATGATTGGAGTGGCAGGAACTGGGATGTTATCAATACATCCAGCAGAAACACATGTGATTTTAAATCTTCTCTCATGCAGCACACACATCCGCTTTTAAATCTTCTCTCATGCAGCACACACATCCGCTTTTAAGCCTACTCACAAATCACACTTTTCACTTCACTAGACCTGGCTACCATTGGATAGATCAGACAGGTCGGCCCATTCTTTGCACATACCTGCCCATCACAGGCTGAGATAGTCCATCACAGGCTGAGATAGTCCATTACATTTGGTTGGCGACCCCTTGTGACCACCTATATCACCAGCTGTGATGCACTGGGGAATAGAGTTGTGGCTTGGATGTACACAGTAATTCGAACAAAGTCCATCCCTAGTTTAAGAAAACTCACTGTACCAAATCTGAGACAGCGATGTTGTAGACCACAAACCTCGAATTTCTCACATGACGTGCAGATTTTTCTCAAGTTATTTTAGAAGACAAGAAATCGGGGCACACACGTTTTCACATCGATGATGTATCGTTACTTGTTGTGAAAATAATTGGATGGTATAGGCTACATTTCCTCTAAGTATTCTCTCATCAGGTAGAAATAAATCTTTTCTTATCTGTTACATTGTGCATCACAGGACTAGTATATTAAACTCAGTTTTGGCTCAAGACGGAGTGCTGAGCATGCTGACGTTGGTCACAGGATGTCTCCTCACTTTTGAACTCTCTCTTACGGTAACCAAATGCCTCATCACATTCAGTCTCTTAAGATAATAACACAGAGAAGATGTAAATATCACTTTATTCGATCATAGATCTTATTTTATTGTGATGGACTCTCCGGGTGTGAGGTGAGAGATTGATATTTCATTAAGAGATATTGTTGCACCGAGAAAGAAAACGCCTGATTACTGCTCCAACTCAAGAATCACATCCGTGGTACCCTAGTCATCGCTTCCCCCTGCCAGGTGTCATGTCACTGATATCAAATTGATAGGGTAGTTAATTAAATTCGGCAAGAGTCACTTTGCATGGCGAATTATTTTTCTGTTTCAGCAAGAGGATTACACTCAGCAGGTAGCTCAAATGTGAATTCCTGGAGGGAAGACGATATTCTTTTCAAGGAACGCTATTGAGAACAGACATTTGAAGCTGACTGCAGAAGCATTCTGCGGCTGCCAACATACATTTCACGTAAGGACCACACAGCTAAACACCTGATGATGATACACACACAAGACTCACTGACAGTGTTACCCTTTCTGATAGAAATACTGTTAGCAATTTGGAGTCAAGATCTCGATTCAACAATATACTTGCGTTGGATTTTATGTACATGTATTTTAATAATTACAGCCACTGGTAAATCATATTCATGTCACTCTCATATCTCAAAATGAGTCACAGGTCACCTTTTTTGGCCCCGTCTGCTAAGGATACCATACAGCAAAATTCCAGTGTTGTTTTTGGATAGTCCCTCTGCATCTTGTAAATATTCCCCTCCTCCACCCAATCCTGCTGCTTTTTCCACGTGATCATTTCTATTTTAAGTTGAAACTGAATGTAAGCTCGAGAGGGCGACCGCTACTGTCGCAGGTTCGAATCCTGCCTCGGGCATGGATGTGTGTGCTGTCCTTAGGTTAGTTAGGTTTAAGTAGTTCTAAGTTCTAGGGGACTTATGACCACAGCAGTTGAGTCCCATAGTGCTCAGAGCCATTTTTGAACAACTTTGCACAAGACCGCTTATTCAACGTACTCCTTTCTTGCTGGAGCGGCAAACGAAGCCGTTAATATTTTTCGTTCATTAAGTTAACCAAAGTCTTTAAGGTGGGTATTTTATACAAAGGCGCAAAAAGTACCTTTCACCACAGTATAAAATGGCACAAAAGCTATGCAAATATGAAATAAATTCGTTTCATTTATCTTTTTGTCGTCTTTTCTTACATCTGTAAACAAAATAACAATTTTCAAAGCAGCAGCTTTACCTCCTTGTGTACAATCTGAATAAGCAGCTGATGAAGTTGAAGCAACTGCTGGACTAGAAGTGAGAAGTTTGCTTCCTGTACTGCCAGCCTTCGATTTTGAAGCCATTTTTTATCGACGAGCCTGTAGCCGTCCGTTTCTGATTAAAAGTTTACGGATATTACTACTTTAATGAGCTTTTATGCTCGTGGTGTTACCGGAAGTTCAGAACACCTTCCCACAATAACTTCACTAAGTACTTTCACTCTCGTTTGTTCTAAAATAAGTCTACACATTGCTTTTGAAAGGCATTACCTTATTTACTATTTTTTCCTCACTCCAAAATCACTAATATAAATACACTTCGATCGACGAGAAACAGAGACAGAAATGTTCCGAGACTTACTTGTCTACCAACCTTACTTTCGAGTGAGAGCAGATTACGAAAATACGTGTCAACAGTCAAAATTTCTCTAGGAGCCTTAACGTAAAAAAAAAAAAGCCGCAGCTGGTGTTCTCATGTTTTGAATAATTTCATATTAAAACGAATGAGGAGCTGAGTTTTCTCTACTACGACTTATATGGTAATAAAATTATCCAATTATATTGCCACGAAATATCGGTCTTATCGGCATATCGGCTAGATAAATATCGGTAAAAAGTGGAAACTAACGTTTGGATACATCGCTGTCTTACATCTAAACTCTATAGTGAACATAGTGTTAGCAACATTTTATTGACACTCAGGATAGGAGGGGTATATATATATATATATATATATATATATATATATATATATATATATATATATATATATATATATATCAATCTCCCCGTTCCTCGCCTCCCCCCTGCCCCTCATTTTCCGAATTCTACGTTTTTTTCAGGTGGCCTACTCCTTTGTGAACTCTTTTCTGAAAGTAACGCCGATTTCTTTTTAATCCGTCTTTGCAACCAAAGGAAAATGCATATATCTGCTACAAAACGCGTTTTGTTTCATTGAAACAAGGGATGCTGTTTTTATTTGCGATATTTTGTGTCTTATTTTCGCTCACATCTGGAAACGACATCTGTTCGCATATTTTTGAGTATTCCCTCGTTTTGGTACCCATTAAAATAGCTTGTGTAATTATAAAGCAACTGTGGACAATATAGCCACAAAAATGAAGAATTTCCTTTCTGAATCTTTATTTCAAATTCTGTAGCTTATTTATTGTAACACTTTGGACCATAATTGAAATACTGCCTATAAATGTTAAACCACCTTTCTGTGCGCCATGTGTTATACGAACTTGCTCGTGTAACGGTCATGTGTCAATTTTTCAACAAACAAAATATTTCATGGTAAAATTCTGTAAGTTTATTCATGTTATCATAGGTGCATCCTTTCACTATACGGGATGTTACAAAAAGGTACGGCCAAACTTTCAGGAAACATTCCTCACACACAAAGAAAGAAAAGATGTTATGTGGATATGTGTCCGGAAACGCTTAATTTCCATGTAAGAGCTCATTTCAGTTTCGTCAGTATGTACTGTACTTCCTCGATTCACCGCCAGTTGGCCCAATTGAAGGAAGGTAATGTTGACTTCGGTGCTTCTGTTGACATGCGACTGATTGCTCTACAGTACTAGCATCAAGCACATAAGTACGTAGCATCAACAGGTTAGTGTTCATCACGAACATGGTTTTGCAGTCAGTGCAATGTTTACAAATGCGGAGTTGGCAGACGCCCATTTGATGTATGGATTAGCACGGGGCAATAGCCGTGGCGCGGTACGTTTGTATCGAGTCAGATTTCCAGAACGAAGGTGTCCCGACAGGAAGACGTTCGAAGCAATTGATCGGCGTCTTAGGGAGCACGGAAGATTCCAGCCTATGACTCGCGACTGGGGAAGACCTAGAACGACGAGGACACCTGCAATGGACGAGGCAGTTCTTCGTGCAGTTGACGATAACTCTAATGTCAGCGTCAGAGATGTTGCTGCTGTACAAGGTAGCGTTGACCACGTCACAGTATGGAGAGTGCTACGGGAGAACCAGTGGTTTCCGTACCATGTACAGCGTGTGCAGGCACTATCAGCAGCTGATGGGCCTCCACGGGTACACTTCTGCGAATGGTTCATCCAACAATGTGTCAATCCTCATTTCAGTGCCAATGTTCTCTTCACGGATGAGGCTTCATTCCAACGTCATCAAATTGTACATTTTCACAATCTACATGTGTGGGCTGACGAGAATCCGCACGCATTTGTGCAATCACTTCATCAACACAGATTTTCTGTGAACGTTTGGGCAGGCATTGTTGGTGATGTCTTGATTGGGCCCCATGTACTTCCACCTACGCTTAATGGAGCACGTTATCATGATTTCATACGGGATACTCGACCTGTGCTGCTACAACATGTGCCTCCAAGTACGACACAACATGTGGTTCATGCACGATGGAGCTCCTGCACATTTCAGTCGAAGTGTTCGTACGCGTCTCAACAACAGATTCGGTGACCGATGGATTGGTAGAGGCGGACCAATTCCATGGTCTCCACTCTTTCCTGACCTCAACCCTCCAGACTTTCATTTATGGGGGCATTTGAAAGCTCTTGTCTACGCAACCCCGGTACCAAATGCAGAGACTCTTCGTGCTCGTATTGTGGACGGCTGTGATACAATACGCCATTCTCCAGGGCTGCATCAGCGCATCAGGGATTCCATGCGACGGAGGGTGGATGCGTGTATCCTCGCTAACGGAGGACATTTTGAACATTTCCTGTAACAAAGTGTTTGAAGTCACGCTGGTACGTTCTGTTGCTGTGTGTTTCAATTCCATGATTAATGTGAGTTGAAGAGAAGTAATAAAATGAGCTCTAACATGGAAAATACGCGTTTCCGGACACATGTCCACTTAACATATTTCCTTTCTTTGTGTGTGAGGAACGTTTCCTGAAAGATTGGCCGTACCTTTTTGTGACACCCTGTATATGTAGCAAATAAATCCTACTGTCACTTGAAAACCACAGGACAACTCACGGAGCCTGTAAATGTTGCAATGTGGCCTGTCAGTGAAACCCTCACTTCCGTGCCAAGCTGGGGTTCCGCGTTCACCATTCCCGAGAATTACAGGTGAGAGCCTGCAACGCTTCGGCGGAGTCTGCAGGTTTAGCACAACCTTTTGGAAATGCCCGTGCCCCGTCGTTAAGTTGCGGTCTCAGGTAGGTAAGCTGGTGATGCATGGCCGCCGGCGACGCGCAGCGGGATTTCCAGCAGCTCTGACAGCGGAAGATATTTTCAGCTGCTCGTCGTACAGCAGACTGGCCGTAGCCATCCGTTTCCGCTCCCAGCAGCGAAACGCGGGCTCCTACGGCGGTCACATATCCCGCGGCTGCTCTAGCTACACTAGTGCCGCTTAGCCAAGAACGAGTTCTCTGGCTCCGGGGAAAACAGCTGTGAAATTCGACACGGCACAGTATTTCACTCGTGGAGAGTTTATTAAAAGATGAAGTTAAACCTAGTGAAATGGAACGGGGTACGCCGGAGAAGCTTTAACGTGAGCCACGTGGTATGCGTTTGTTCATAAATTACGCTCCATGAATTCCATGGAACGACAATCTTTTAAGTATGTGCAATGAGACAATGAGACAAGCTATGTACCTGCGGAAAAATGCCCCTGTCGATGCACAAAAAATGCAAATATGTTCCTGCTTATTTTAAAATATTTTGACTGAAAAGTGGTGTACTATCACCATTCTACCTTCCTCAGCTCCTTTAAGAATTACCGCAGAAATTTTAGCATCCGAACATACGCTGTTTGTTTCAAAATGCCACTCACCTTAATAACCCACAAGCTCTAAAAATTGTAACTCACTCGCTCCCACTAGTCCATCGGCGCAAGTTGCTAAAACCCATCAACTCCCAGTTGCCCTTTCTCACTCATTCGGTGCAATTCATTGTCATTATTCCTTTGTGGCTTTCGAACTGTTACTGTCTCCTGTGTCACAGCCACAGCTCCTTAGCTTTTTCCTTCTGTCCTACTACTACGGTCTTACCTCACTGTCACTGTCTTCCTCTGGCTCTCTCTCACTGCTAATATCTCATTCCTTCCTTCTTAATGCTGCTGTATCTTCTCACTGACAGTATCTCTCTGTTCCTCGTTGTCATTATCAGGTATTCGCTTTCTCATTATCACTAGCTCTCACTCACTTGCATTGTCTCTCTCCCCTTAATTCCCCTCCCCCCTCACCTGACACTCTATACTTCACTCCTTTCCTAGCACTGTTCTTTTACTGTGAACTATGTTCCACGGCCACTGTTTCCTCTCTTTCTCTCACACTGCCATTGTCCCCTTAGCTCTTCCTATACCACAACCACTGCCTACTAACTTCCAGCATTTATTATTTTCCTTCTCTTTGCCATTGCCACTGTCTTCTTCTCTCCCAAACTCAATGAACAGCAATATATTAGAATTTTTTGTGTTCCGGTAGGATCACTTTTCCGCTGTTTTCCTTCTAGTCCGAGTTGCAGAAGGACATAACTCGTATGAAAATAAATGTATTGGTCAGTAAAACTGAGGTAGTTTACTTAGGTGAAATTTGAATAAAACAAAACTAATTTTACACCGGATTTTAAGTGTTCCAGTGTTTCAGTATTACAACATGTCGGTTCACAGAAGATAACAGACACTTTACCGCACGTTTCTTAGTGCTGCATCACTTTATAAACTATCTTTTCGCCTCACATCGGATTTTAAGTGCGTACTTTGCGTGTACAAGTAGGGTAGTTTGAACCTCTGTATCTCGGAAAGAGATAAAGGTATCAAGAAAATTTTCAAAGCTGTTCAAGATCGGGACCGTAGCAATAAATCCTAAAAATTACAGCCATTTGCTATGCGTATCAATCTCGGAAACCTCGGCTGGGTTTTGGTACTCAAAAAAGCTTTTGAACTTTTTCTAGATGACGGATAAAGAGTTTTGAAAACTGGGCGTGGTTCCTTCAATTAAATTCCTAGATAATGTACGGTTAAAGTTTGAGCAATTTGCTGCTATTATTTATTATTTAGATTAGGCGTCATATCTGAATTTACGTAGAAGTTGGGTAACTTTAAACTTCTGTATCTTGGAAACGGATAAAAATATGAAGAGAATTTTCAGAGTTATTCGAGACCGGTGTCTTAGGAATTTATCGTAACAATTTCAGGCAATTGGTGTGTATAGCCATCATGGAATCGTCGGCTGGCTTTTGGTCCACGGATGGTGGTGAAAATATTGTAAAAGAAATCTTTTTGTGGGGTTTTCGGAAGATCTGCCCATGTACTAATGATGCATCCGTAAGTCTCATGAAGTTCATCGTAGACTATATCACATCCAAAGAGAACCAACCGATTTTCTCCATTTGCTAAACCAGAGGAAGTGCGTAATACGAGAGTTGTCCAGAAAGTAAGTTCCGATCGGTCGCGAAAAGGAAACCACTGGGAAAATCCGGTAAAATTTTGCACAGATGTGTTGGGCGGTGTATCTAGTATGCCAGTCGATCATGTCGCGTCGGTCTTTTCAATTTTGAGTGAACAGTAAGCACAGAAAGATGCGTAGGGAATAGCGTCTCCCGCCAAGTATGACGGCCTGGTTAGAGATTTGGCCTACGTCATGCAGCCCACGTAACAGAACTGTAGAGCAGTTCCTTCTTCATGCCAATTCTCAGCCGCATACTGCAGAGGCAATGAAGGCGCTCCTGCAGCGTTTCCTATGAGGAGTGTTCGATCACGCCCAATGCAGTCCGTAATTGGCTCCCCCAGAGTCTCATCTCTGCTCACAAGAACCGCTGGCTGTGTAGACAAAATTTTTCCACAGACAGCGAGCTGCTGACCAGTGCAGATAACTGGCCGAAAGCACAGGCGGTAGCTTTCTATTACGGGGATACTGAAAAGCTGACGCAACACAACGACAGAACTCAAACTTGGAGCGGTGACTATGTAGAGAAGTAGGTGGAAAGTGTACCTAACTGTTGCAAATAAAACGTTTCAGATTTTCACTGTCGTTTGATTTCGCGACCGATCGGAACTTACTTTCTGGACAACCCTCGTATGATATTTAGATTATATACTGTAGGATAGTGACACTAAGACAATCCTGCTGTTGCGTACGCAAATTGTTTCTAGCCCTTGGGCAGTCCAAAACACTTCACCTTACCTTTTTGTCACCAACAGAACGCGAGGTATGAGCACTGCCAAATTCTGTTTCTTATGCGCGACGATTTGGGACATATTACGTACGCATGCTGTCTGATGCATATCGATTAACAGACGAGAACAGCGACTGCGGACTACTGCTGTAGAGTATAGCAACATCCAATAATGAGTACTCAGTTTTGAAGGTACTGAAAATAACTATGGATCACTAAATCAGGCAATAACCAGTTACTTCGAAAGAGCTGCTGTTTTTATCTAACACTGGAAAGTAAGCGTTTATGTAACGTACACATTCGACAGAACACTATTACCTTTCACTAAAGGGGGAAAGTAAAAATCCGCATCGAAATGAATTTCAGCATAAACCTCAACTTATTTACTCAGGTGTAAATATCCGATATATTATATGAGATGCTAAGAAAGTACTCTGTTGCTATGATTTTAAATAGCGTTTTCCGGTTTACTGCCTGATGTCCGTCTGCAACCTGCATTAAATTTAATCTCGGGGATGAGCCTCAGTGCACTGCGCGTTGTCGACCGGCTGTCATCCTCTGCCATACGGCGTCATTGGGATGCGCATGGAAGGCCAAAGGGTCACCACATCGCTCACTCTAGCACTGTCGGCTTTCCGGACCCATTCAGGTGGCCCCTCATTTAGCATCGCGATGGTGGACTCTGTTCCAGTCCTTCACCAAGCAGTAATGCCTTGTAGTACCAGGAACTGAATCTAAGTCCTCCACCTTGCAGTCAAATACACTACGAAGGAGAACTAACGTCACTGCATCAGCTAAAGTGGACAAAATGGACTACACCGAAATTATACTGTAGCACAAAGCTTGTTTCACTGCCATAGATTGCTAAAAGGTGGGCCATACAAACAAAGAACTGTTACAGTACAGTACAGTACAGAATGCAGCTGAAATGTACGCAGTGAGATGAACAGAAACGACACTGTCATTGAAAGATAATGGTTACTGTTATGTATGAAACGGAACTATGAGCGTCATGGAAAAAGGGTGACCGGGTTGATCACGCAATTTGACTCTTAGTCTGATCACGAGGTGTGGCCATTAATTGCACGCGTTGATCACGTAAGCTGACGTGAGGATCAATGAACTAGATGGGATGTATCAACATATTAAGTGATTAGAAAGTTTGTAGACAGGAATACAGTTAAATACTTAGCTTTAACTCAGCATCTGCGGTAAAATCCGTTTTTGAACTTTGTACAATAATATTTACAAGAGTAGTTACAGACGGAACTACGAATACTTCTTTACAATTCTGATTGCTTCACACATGTAGGTCAATTGTCATTGCATAAACTGTATGTGGCGCCTGGCTAGGTCGTAGCTACTGACTTAGCTGAAGGGTTTGCTAACTAGCGTCTCTGCAAATGAGATCTCTCAAGCTACAACGAGTGAGCTATTCCTATTGAAGTCGTCTGTAGAACTGGCCAGTGCGCTAGCTTGTCTCTTCAGACCAGCCGCGTGGCGGCGCTCGGTCTGCTAGCGTCGACAGTGGCGACTCGCGGATCCGATGTGTACTGACGGACCGCGGCCGATTTGAAGCCTACAACCTAGCAAGTGTGGTGCCTTGCGGTGACACCACAGTTACTCTAAAGTGACCGCGATTTGTGAAGGTCTACTATACGTCACAAATGGCAGGACATGATTCTTAATGTGACGTGTGATGTCCGCAAATTGAACCCATGCTGACCACAATGTTGGTAAGTTCTTGTGTTGGGAAATTCGAATCCTCTACCACCATGGTTGCCAGTTGCTGAGTTGCTGGTTCATGTAGTCATGCTGCAGTACTTCCCCCATCATGTCCTACACGCGCTCGATGGGATCTACGAGGGGGGAGGGGGGGGGGTGACCGGGACCGGGACCGGGACCGGGACCTGTCGTTCCAAGAGGTCCATAACCTCCGCTGATCGGTGCAGCCGCGCATTGTCATCCATAAAAAAGTCAGCGCCGAATGCACCCCTGAAAAGACGCGCATTGGGATGGAGTACAGTGTCACAATAACGTTTATCGATTAATTTACCGTGTTCAATGGAGGTCAGTACGCCAACGTCAGTGAACCGTGATTTAATTTCAAAGAATATTATTAAGAATTTATTTTATTTACTAGCGATTCATCAAGAACATTAAACATTTAATCACACTATGTAAGCATGGAAGCAGTTGCCAGGGAGTAACTGATGAAATCATAACCAAATTCCTTTCAACAAATGGAATTTTATTCACTTTAATAGTGCCTAAAAGCATTTTTTAAAAGAAACAGATTTATAATTATAATGAGAAAGCACCCTCTAAATATCAAAGTTACAACTGATTCAGAGGCAGAAAGAAACAAGTTTTGACTACATGAGCTTTCGGGCAGAGAACCTTGCGGATCCCTTTTGACACGGCCATAGTTACGACCGCTCACAACAGCCCCTGAAAGACTGCACTGGTGCAAATCTGCAACACACCAGATAACTTTAAACTAAGACTTTTAACAATTTACACAAGCGCACAAACTATGCACCCCCCCCCCCCTCCCGTAGGAGGGATGGAAATGGTACAAAACACTAACAATTAAACTATTAACCTTGCCACCGAAGATGCAACTTGATTTTAACTTCTAAGAAATGTATAAAATTCTACAAGGTTGGCCAAACAATAGTTCAGATGCTCTACAGTACACAGATACCGCCTCTCAAGATCGTAGGCAGTAATATCAAAGTTTCCAAAAATCAAAACATACTGTATTTCAGGTATTAGGCCGTTATACTCAAAGCAATAAATTCGTTAACACACCAAATCCGACAAACATGACAGAGGCAGCTACTAACGTACGGTAGATTGATAGGGATATTACCGAACAACCCGAACCGCAGGTTGCTCTAACCTGCCCCTACTCCACAAGGGAAGAAACCAACCACCCAATTTATGAACAACCACCTTCCCGCGGATGGGCAAACGAAGAAGAATGGTGGGACGACCCCAAAGGCAAACGGCTGGTAACCTCATCAAGAAAACAAGTAGAATTTAACAAGAGTAAATAAAACAAGATATCACCAATCACTTAACTTCAAATAAACTGCGATTTCTCGAGAAGACCTGGCGCAGCACCCCCGAATCCCTCTCCCGAACCGTCCGCTGCCAGCCGCTTCAACGGACGCAGGAAGGCGCGCCGATCTCCCGTCTCACGGCGTCGCAGCTCGCACCGTCCAGACGTCGTGGGTTGACTCCTGTTGCTCTCGTGTCGACCGCGAAACCACTACCCCTCGCTATACGCCGCGGCGCACTGGACTCACGTGGTGACCTCACATGCGCCGACGCTCAAGACGGACAAGTCATCTTGTGTCTCAGTGAGCGACCGACCAACCGATAGATCCAACTGCCATTGACCCAGACTGGCGGTCTAACGCGCAGACTCAGATGCAGGAACTAAGCCCCTACCGGGCGACCACTCGCTTAGTTCCCTTACTGGCGGAGTGGAAAGACTTTCATTGCGCCGGCTTTAAATGTTGATCCGAACGACAGACACACTATCACTCCGAACGACAGACAGACACTAACTGCCTAACAAGCCCGAACGAGAAAGAGACTAGAAAGCTGGGCACGAGAGACTGACCCAAACTGACCGACTGGCGAGCTCATAGCGCTCCCTAAATGCACGTGAACAGGCAACCTTTCCCCTTTCCCACCAGAGGGAGACACCAAAGCTGCGACTGCCACAGCGGCGCCACCGCCAGAAACGGAGGGCGACTGCCTCACACTACGCGTTGTAGCGCGCTCTTCAAAACAGCAATTTTTACCACGGCTCAGTAATATTACACCCCCCCCCCCCCCCCCCGGACACCGTAATACCTGGACCACCTAAATGACGATATTTGACAATGTTTCGGCCTGCATTCCGAGTTCTGACGTCTCTTCGTATGACGGTACGTTCAGCATTGTCGAACATGATCCTTCTGGTGGTCCATATGTTACGGAGTGCGGAGGCATAACGCTTTATGAGTGTACTTACCTCCAGATGTTTGAACACTGTACACTCACCGGAACGTGTTACAGTGACGCTGTAACCCTTCTCCACGTAGGTCATCCCATGGATACATACGACCCTTCTTTCATTTTGATGGATGGTAATGCACGACCGCATAGAACAGCACAGGCTAACAGCTTTTGGAACGAGAGAATATTAGGCGAATGGCTCAGCCTGCCGGTTTTCCAGATTAAAATGCCATCGAGCATGTGTGGGATGATGTAATGCAGCACGTCATCATGCACCGACGGCCCTCTATCGCTTCTTAACTGTGGTATTGCAGGAATGGAACACACTACTTACTAACCTCCTGGCCATCATGGGAGCACGTTACAGAACATGCGTTGCTCTCCGTGGTGATCACACACCCTATTTAGAAATATCCCCTGTCTTAAATAACGTCCAGGGGACGATCACAAGACACAATGATTTTGATGTAATTACCGTATTTGAATAAAAGTGTCATTTCTGTTCTTTACGTTGCGTATTTCTTTAAATTACCTTCAGTACCACCGTAGCAGTTCTTTCTACATATGATCAAAATTTCATCGACTTCGAGTGATAATATTTGACATTACCCACTCGACTAATGGTCCTCGGCCGAAGGTTCGAACCAAGCCTCAGCTTAAATTTTGAATAAAAATCATCAGCAGTGGTGGCCGAAGACCTCTGGCAGGAAACGGCAACCTCGTCCTGCCAACGATCATCTCAGAGAGGGCGGAGTAGCTGACAGAGCTTCAGGCCACCGGTAACCTTGGGGTGAGAAACAGCCACTAAAGGCGGAAGAATCAGCAATGAGCGACGACATGAGGATTCGGAACCGCAATGGAAACCACTGCATGAAAGACTCGTAACGTGTATCCACAGGACATGTGGCTTCATACTTGAAAAAATGTCGTGATGATCTCTCCATTAGCAAAAGTTCCCGGAGTCGTCCCTCATTCGGACCTCTGAGAGGGGACTGCCAAAGGGGATGACCATGAGAAAAACACTTAACAACCAACAAAAGGGTAACGTTCCATGAGTTGGGGCGTGGAATGGCGAAAGTCTGAATGCGGCTGGGAAGCTAGGAAATCTGAAAATAGGAATGCAGAGGCTCAAGCTAGACATTGTAGGGCTTAGTGAAGCGAAATGGAAAGAACACAAGGAAATCAGGTCAGAGGAGTATAGGTAATCACAACAGCAACAGAAAATTGTATAACTGGAGTAGGATTCGTTATGAAAAGGAAGATAGGACAGAGTGAGTTAACAGCGAATAATTGACTGATAGGTTTGACCTCAATATAATGGACAGCAGACCAATTCCGACAATAGGCCAGGAATATGAGCCGATGTCGCAAGCAGAAGATAAAGACGCAAAGCGTATGAGAAAACTGAACGGGTAATTCACTACGTAAAAGGAGATGAAAACCTAACAGTCATGCCGGCCGCGGTGGTCTAGCGGTTCTAGGCGCGCAGTCCGGAACCGCGCGACTGCTACGGTCGCAGGTTCGAATCCTGCCTCGGGCATGGATGTGTGTGATGTCATTAGGTTAGTTAGGTTTAAGTAGTTCTAAGTTCTAGGGGACTAATGACCACAGATGTTAAGTCCCATAGTGCTCAGAGCCATTTGAACGTAACAGTCATGTGGAATTGGAATGCAGTTGAAGGTGAAGAAGTAGAAGAAAGGTTTGAATGTGGGCTTGGTGGTAGGTATGAGAGAGGAGACAGACTAAATGACTTGTGCAATAAATTTCTGATGGTAATTGCGAAAAATCTGCTCAAGAATCGCAAGAGGAAAAAGTCAGGAAATACAGCAGGACTCCGGTTAGATTACATCATGGCCAGGCAGAAATTTCGAAATCAGATATTGGGCTTTAAAGCCTACCCAAGGGCAGATACAGACTCGGATCACAGTTTAGTAATGATGAAGAGTAGGCTGAGGTTTAAGAGAATAATCGAGAAGAATCATTGCTCAAAGGAATGGGGTACGGAAGTACTAACGGAGGAAGAGATATGCTTGAAGTTCTCTGAGACTACAAATAGTGCGATAGTGAATATTTCGGTAAGCAGTTCAACTTAACTGGAGTGGACATCCCTAAAGAGCACAGTCACAGACGATGGAGAGAAAAATGAGGTATAAAGAAGGTAGCTGTGAAGAAACCATAGGCAGCAGAAGAAATACTTCAGGTGAAACAAACTAGAATTGCAGAAAAGCAAAGGCGAAATGGCTGCTTGAGCTTTGGACGACTTACGAGCAAGTAAGGCAAAAGGGACTGATTATATTCCATTATAATTGCTATAAAAACGTTGAGGAAAGTGACAACAAAAAGACTATTTTCGTTTGTGTGTAAAGTCTATGAGACTGGCGATATACGTTCAGACTTTCGTGAAAACTTTGAAGATAGCAAGAGGCGAGAACTGTGAGAATTACCGCACAGTCAGCTTAACAGCTCATACATCAAAGTTGCTGATATGAATAATATACAGTACAGGAGACTGGGAAAAAGCTGAGTATCCGTTAGATGACGATTAGTTTGGCTTTAGAAAAGGTTAAGGCATCAGAGAGGCATTTCTGAAGTTTCTATGATAATGAAAGCAAGATTGAAGTAAAACCAAGGCACGTTCTTTAGACATTTGACCGTGAAAAGCGTTTTTTTCCGTCATCGGTTTTCTGACTGGTTTTATGCGGCCCGCAACGAATTCCTCTCCTGTGCCAACCTCTTCATCTGAGAACACCATATACAACCTGCGTCCTCAGTTATTTCTTGGATGTATCCCAATCTCTGTCTTCCTCTAGAGTTTCTGAACTCTACAGCTCCCTCGAGTACCATAAAAAGTCTTTCGCTAATGTCTTAGCAGATATCCTGTCTAGCTGTCCCTTTTGCTTATCGGTGTTTGCCACATATTCTTTTCTTCTCCGGTTCTCCATAGAACCTCCTCATTCCTTGCCTTATCTGTCCACCTAATTTTCAACATTCTTCTCTAACAGCATATCTCAAATGCTTCGATATTCTTCTGTTCCGGTTTTCCCGCAGTCCTTGTTTCACTTCCATAAAATGCTGTGGACCAATCATACATTCTCATAAGTTTCTTCCTCAGATTAAGACTTATCTTTGATACTAGAAGGTCTTTTCTTGGGCGGGAATGCCCATTTTGTTAGTGCTAATTTGCTTTTGATGTCCTCCTTGCTCCGCCTGCAGTTAGTTATTTTGCTACCTACGTATCAGATTTCCCTTAACTTCATCTACTTCGTGGTCTTCAATCCTGAAGTTAAGTTTCTCGCTGTTCTCATTTCTGCTACTTCTCATTACTTTCGTCTTACTTCGATTTACTCTCAATCCATATTTTGTACTCATTAGACTGCTCATTCCATTCAGCAGATTATGTAATTCTTCTTCAATCGTTTCATTGATATCCTTCACCTTGAATTTCAGTTCCACCCCTGAATCTTTCTTTTATTTCCATCATTCCTTCTTCGATGTACAGATAGAACTATGGAGGCAAAGGACTACGTCCCTGCCTTCCACACTTTTTAATCTGAGAACTTCACTGTTAGACTTCCACTCTCATTATTGCTCTTGGCTCTTGTACATAATGTATATTAGCCGTCTCTCGCTATACCTTACCCCTACTATTGTTAGAATTTCGAACCTCTTGCACCATTTTACACTGTCGAACGCTTTTCCAGATCGACAAATCATATGAACTTGTCTTGATTTTTCTTCACTCTTCCTTCCATTATAAACCGCAATGTCAGAACTTCATCTCTGGTGTCTTTACCTTTCCTAAAACCAACCTGATCAGTGTCTAACAAAGCCTGTTCCAGATCGACAAATCATATGAACTTGTCTTGATTTTTCTTCACTCTTCCTTCCATTATAAACCGCAATGTCAGAACTTCATCTCTGGTGTCTTTACCTTTCCTAAAACCAACCTGATCAGTGTCTAACAAAGCCTCAATTTTATTTTCCAGTTTTCTGTATATTATTCTTGTCGAAAACTTAGATCAATTAGCTGTTAAGCTGATTGTGCTATAATTCTCGTATTTGTCAGCTCTTGCAGACTTCGGAAGAGTGTGGATGATAATTTTCTGAAAGTCAGTAGGTATGTCGTCAGACTCAGACATTCTACACACCAATGTGCCTAGTCCTTTTGTTGTCACTTCCTCCAATCATTTTAGGAATACTGATGGAATTTTTTTTACCCATTTTGCATTATTTGATATTAAGCTCTCCGAATCTTTTCCAAATTCTGACTGTAATACTGGGCCCCTTATCTCTTCTAACTCGAGTCCCGGTTCTTCTTCTGCCACATCAGACAAATCGTCTCTTCATAGAGGCCTTTAATGTACTCTTTCCACCTATCCACTCTCTCCTCTGCATTTAACAATGGATTTCCCGACGCACTCTAAATGTTACCACGTCGAATGTTTTTTGACTTTGCTATATGCTGTGCAAGTTCTTCCGACAATGATTTCTTTTTCGATTTCTTCACATTTCGATTTCATTCAGGCATTTCGTCTTAGCTTCCCTGCATTTCCTATTTATTTCATTCCTCAGCGACTTGTGTTTCTGTATTCCTGAATTTCCCTGAATATTGTTGTGCTACCTTCTTTCATCGGTCAACTGAAGTATTTCTTCTGCTACCCATGGTTTCTCCGCAGTCAGCTTCTTTGTACCTATCTTTTTCTTTCCAAATTCTGTGGTAGCCCTTTTTAGAGATGCCCGTTCTTGTTTAGCTTTGCTGCCTGCTGAGCTACTCCTTATTGCTGTATCTATACCCTTAGAGATATTTAAACGCATATCGTAATACCTTAGTACTTCTGTATCCCACCTCTTTGCTTATTGATTCTTTCTGGCTAACCTCTTCAGCCTACTCTTAATCAGTATAAAATTGTGGTTCAAAATGGCTCTGAGCACTGTGGGACTTAACCTGTGAGGTCATCAGTCCACTAGAACTTAGAACTACTTAAACCTAACTAACCTAAGGACATCACACACATCCATGCGCAAGGAAAGATTCGAACCTGCGACTGTAGCAGTCGCGCGGTTCCAGACTGAAGCGCCTAGAACCGCTCCGCCACACCGGCCGGCTATTAAATTGTGATCTGAGCCAATATCTGCTCCGGGGTATGCCTTAGAATCCAGTATCTGATTTCGGAATCTCTGTCTGAGCATGATGTAATCCAACTAAAATCTTCCTGTGTCACCCGTCTTTTTCGTAGTATACCCCTTGCCTTTGTGATTCTTGAGCAGAGTCTCCTTATAACGAGCTGAAACTTATTACAGAATTCAGTTAGCTTTTGTCCTCCCTGTCATATTCCCAAGCCCATATTCTGCTGCAACCGTTTCTTATACTCCTTCTCAGTGGACAGTATATATCTCTGGAAAGCTATATTCTGCATGCATCACACAGAACCGATGTTTTAAGGAAGTAGTGTTTTTTGTTTTACAGTTTGTTGCCATAGTTTATCGCAGAGAAATTAGAATATTAACCACGGCCGGCCGCGGTTCTAGGCGCTTCAGTCCGGAACCGCGTGACTGCTACTGCCGCAGGTTCGAGTTCTGCCTCGGGCATGGATGTGTGTGATGTCCTTAGGTTAGTTAGGTTTAAGTAGTTCTAAGTTCCAGTGGACTGATGACCTCACAGGTTAAGTCCCATAGTGCTCAGAGCCATTTGAACCAATATTAACCACATTACATTCTACACGACTAATAATAAACTGAAGCAATCTAAAATTATAGCCTATATTAAGTACAGAACCTTGTAGTCATAGGAGGACATGTCTTCATGATTTCTTTTACCAATTCCCTCCTGGTACTGACCCCAGACTCTAGAAACAATACTTTAGAATTGGTAGCGTAGTTGATTCATGTAAAATGCTTCGAACTCCATCCGTCTGGAGCTCCATGATGCATAAAAACCACCCGTTTCTTTCTTCTTAACTGTCTGGTATTACATCACAACACTTCCAAATCTACTACTATACACTGATAAGGTGTGTTAACCTCCTCGGCATGCACGCATCTGGAGAAATCTTGTGCACTTGCATCGGTGCGGACTCTGCAAGCTCCATTCATTCATAAGACGCAAAATGTGGTGGTCTACTCCTGGTCAGCAGCAGGTTAAATCGGTAATGGAGCTACAGGGTGGATTGGTCAAAGACAGTGCGAAGGGATCTTTCAGTCTCTAACTTTATCCTAACAATACGACAATGCCCTGTGACTCCCATCTGCATAGTGACAGATGGTAAATTACGCACTATGCTCGAGGTGTTAGAAATACGTAGATGGCTTTTCTGGCCTACTATGATGATGTATATGTTCAATAATTAACAATGAATGGATATCCTGCTCATTCATCTATCTACATTTGCAATGGTTCTCGCAAAGTAGAGGGGACGCCATTTAGCGATGATACTGAAATTGGGAAACACACTATCGCATCATTGGCCGGTGCTGAAATAACTGTAAAATTGCTAAAATTTTTCACACTATCAACTGTGATGCTTATTATTACGGTACATCGACGGCGCCTTTTTCAACCCATCCATCCACTGGTGCGCTGTTGATTACCACATAATGATTCACTGACATCACTTTTTTGAGATGGAGAAAGAGTCTTGGTGGAGGGGCAACACCTTCTGGGGGTAGCTAGCACAGAAACAGTGATCACGTACTATACTGCAGTATGAGGAATCAATCGAAATGGAACACAGCCATCAGCTATCCCATCACTGTGACCGATGAGTTTTACACTGTGCGATGTCTAGTTTTCTGTTAGTGGCAAATGATCAGAACGTGTTAATTTCAGTTTAGAACCTGACACAGACCTCACAGTCGTTGCCGTAAGCAAAAATTATATGGCAGTGTACAAAGCGTGTTACAGCAGAAGAAATGAAAGAGTGCTTCAAACAATGACAAAGGGAGCCTCTCTTGCGACTGACAGTATAGTCTGTGGGACATGGTCATCATCCTTCAGTACAGGGGTTGACACTTTACACTGGTCTGTACAAGCGATTTCGATCACTGGCCACCTGCTCCAGTGGATCAATACCTGCATATTTAATAGAGCCGCCACGTGCACTGGATGCAGACAGTATTTGTTTTCGATATACGGGAAGACAGAGATGCGGTAAAAATCTTGTCGCATTTTCTTTCGGATGAAGTTGGTAGAGCATTTATAGTTCGTAATTTTTCTCTGTTGAATAATGCGGAATAACGATGATAGAATGTTGAGGTGATAGACGTGAACTGACCCTGAGGGACACGGATATACTTTAGACGGCAGGTCCTGCATGATGTTGAGTCTTCCTAATTTTCCCGATAAGAAACACCACCGTAGCTGTTCGTACTGTCTTTATACTACCTCGTGTTGCAGGAGCGGTTTTCATTTGGTGCTCAACTTACACATCGTACTTCGTTGGTGAAGCTAGGACAACATGTTCCCATTTCCATTAAATGATGAAAACATGGTCTTGTTGCACCAACTCAGCTTAGTCTGTTTCTAGATGGGTTGCAGAATATGGTAGATATAGCTGTCCCCGATTTCTGCTCAGTTGCGACTTAATTTGGAATGATCACATGCGCAAAGATGCAGGATGGCAGCACAGCGTCTGAGGGGCAGTTGCAAGATGCATAGTGACTATCTAAATTTAACTGTAGCAGATATGTTCGAAAAAGGTGACTCATTTTGAGAGGAGAGAGTGCCATAAATGTGATTGACTAGTGGCATAAAAATTAAAAAAACTTCTCCGTAGGATCCAATGCAAGTTTGTGGTTGAATGAAAAGACTTGATTCCAAATCGCAGGCAGCATTTCTACCAGAAATCTAGGCTCTAGAGATCTGAAAGAAATAGTGTATATTTCTTACGACTTCAATCAGCACACCATCTACTGTTTGTGCTCCTTCTTAACCATCGACTGTAATCCAGTGGATATATCGTAGAATGTCTGATGAGGTATTGAGACAGAATTTGTTACAAACACTGGAGAAATATCTAGCGGCAGCGTGAGGCAGTTGTCGATACCGGCTTCATACCACGATCCTAAGCCATATAACTATCTGAATTCGGTCATTTTATAACGAGCTTAAACCCGTCAGCGACGTGAAACCGCCCTGTTTGTCTGCTAATATACACACCGGCTGTCATTGTCTATAATCAGTATCGTGTTAATTGTCTGGAAAAACCGCTTCATTCGGAGGTAATGCCATACCTCCTTTTAGAAGGCCTGCATAGTTTTTAACACAGATATCGTTAGTGATACGTGTGAGCACCTGTAGCACAAAGACCGATTGTGATAGTAACATGGCCGTTGCGACCGTGTTTTTGACATCTGGTGGACTGTGAGAGTCGTATTTCCGGTATTTGCGAGTGGAAATATCAGTTTCCTCTATATTTTGAAACGGCCCCTTAGAAAAACTTATGAATGACTGAGCTGGTAAACCACTTACGTTAATTGATTTTCAAGCAGCTGAGCAAAACTGAACGTACTCACACATTCACTAAAGTGACACACAATATTTTTAGCGCAACGCAATCTGACTTTTAATAATCCATACAAAAGAATGGCCCTGACTAACTATAACCTATACCTTTCATGAATCACTTACCTCACAAAAATCTTCATTATTCAAACTACTGCAATACAGCGAGCGCCAATACCGCCAGCTAAATAAAAGATTCTAGCTACTGAAGTCACTAACTACTGATCGGCATAGTTAGCAAATGAAAGATTTTGATAAAGGACAAACAATGTATTTACCTTAATACTTTTCAAAAGTCATAATATGTATAGCAGTTCATGACATCCAGTCTTATAAATTTACTGTCTCTGATGGACACACGTCCAGATCATCCGCTGTCAAAACGCCGCCATCTCTCACCCCACATCCACCACTGCTGGCGGCTCACCTCCAACTGCGTAACGCTACGCGCTGTAAACAGCCAATTGCCCAACACTACAATAGCGAACAACAATGCAAACCAGCCACAGGCTGCACACAGCACAGCCAGTGATTTTCATACAGAGCGCTACGTGGCGTTACCAATATAAAAACCTAAACAGCCTACTTACATTTTTTCGAGTTTTTACAGAAACATGTTCGTAGATGGAATAAGTTTCTAGTTACTCAGTCGTTTGTAGCTCGCTGCACCTCGCTTAAGTTTTGGGTTTCTAGAGAAACAATTTCCAGTATATATCTTCAGAATTATATTGTGCAGGCGATACTGCTATGCAAGAGATACTGCTACGTGCTAGATAACGAAAAGTATCTCGTAAATGGTATAATACTCGGGCAAGCCATGTGAAAATTCACGTGTTCTTGTATCCCAGAGCCGGGAGTTTGGTGGTAGTAAGCAACCAAGCAAGCAGGTCGGGGCCAGAAACAGTGACGCCTTCTGCCGAGGGGAACCGATCCAGCCTTTGTACAACAGTGTTCACGGTATATGTATTAGTGTCTGGTGGTCGCTACATCTACGCAAGATACAGAAGTGATGACTTTGTGTGGCACAGGATACGAGTTGCTTGTTTACTATATCGGTGTGGTATGTGATGATATATAACAGCGTAGCAAGCCGCTGTGGCCGAGCCGTTCTAGGCTCTTCAGTCTAGAACCGCGCTGCTGCTAAGGTCGCAGGTTCAAATCCTGCCTCGGGCATGGATGTGTGTGATGTCCTTAAGTTAGTTAGGATTCAGTAGTTCTAAGTCCAGGCAACTGGTAACCTCAGATGTTAAGTCCTATAGTGCTTAGAGCCATTTGAAACATTTTTTTTTATAACCGGGTTGGAGATCGGCAACACGCTGAAGTATTCAAGCTTCCGTCGCCAGTGGCAGAGCAGCGTAATCGAGGAAGTGTCTTCCCGTAGTTTACAATGTGCAGACCAATTTTGCAAGGTTTAACTGTCAGTGCAACATGGCGACCCATACAAAGCACTTCTGCTGCTAGAAAAAAAAGGCGGATAGTTTTCCCACACTGGGAGCATCAGTAATTTGGTGGGTAAATTCAGTAAGAGCCAATCAGGATGCTCCATTCATTCACAAGACATCATTTGCGCTGGGACATAGGAGTCTCTATGGACTGGTTCTAACAAGATGGGGACAAGGTATCGATGGTGGGATGCAGTCCCTCATCCACTGTCATGGCATTAGGACATCTCCAGCAGCTGTAAGACACCGAAGATTCCAGCCATTTTTCTCTACTCGAGGACTGTGATTCTAATTCTGTTGGTGTAATTGTCCTGATTTTATCGTCTGCGCCTAGACAGTGCTCGTTTTTTAAACAACAAGAATATCATTATGATTAACGGTATTTTCGGAGATGTGCACATACATCATGAAAGCCTTTAGTGATGAGAACGTTTACTATTTCTGAGACGTATGTTGAAATCAGGACACTTAGATTTCCTCCTGGACAGTAGGATGGATGGGATGCATCATTAGGACCGTGGAAGAGTACAATTGCTGTTATTCTGGACTACATTCGTAAACAGGTTCTGTTAGGGCAAGAATGTCTACGCAGACAAGCTGTGACATCACGAAAGCTCTTACAACAACAAAAGTGACCGTTAACCATTTCTGTGGCACTTCACGAATGTCGAGAAGGAATTGATATGTAATGGACAGGCTGTCCCATTAGGATCGCTAGGAAGAATGCATCCTGTGTTATCCTGTAAAGCATTGCAAAACATTTCTATAGTGCGTCCAGAAGGAGACTTAGCACTTTTTTACATCGTCATGAGAACTCATATAACACTGACAACCTTTCAGCTGTGCCTGTGGCGGTCTGTCGCTCGGGAAACAATCTCGCTCGGTAATTAGGCCGGCGCTGAACCCGCAGCTCTGATAGCTATGCGGCAGTGGCAGTAAACACGTGTGCAGTCATACGCATCTCGTATGTTGGACAGGCTGTCCCATTAGGACTGCTAGGAAGAATGCATCTGGTCATCATTCCGTCTTGTAACTCTGTAAGGATCAGTTCGCTGATATGTCGCGACCGAATTTCTTAACGATAGTCCGAAAGTATTTTTACATGCAATGAGTGTTCGTGCACTACACTATTTCGGGTGCTTAAGCGTTGTGAGCGTGTTTGCATAGCGGAATACACGCATTTTTTCCCAATTTTACACATAGTGACCGTGTCTATGCATGAGTGTACTGTACTATTTCGGTATTTTACGAGTAATCTGTGGGATGTGGAATGCATTATTTCGACAGCTTACAATTAGTGTGCATGTTCGCAGACCGTTATACATGCATTATTTTGACAATTAACGAGTTTTTTTCCTGTCTGTACGTAAGTGTACTGCATTATTACTCTGATTTACAAGTAGTTTGCAGGTCTGTAGGCCCCCCTAGGGGATCCACAACTCTTTTGTGGATACGTGTGTAGCGAGCACGGGCCCCCGAGCTAATGTGGCCCTCCTTCCTTTCCAGGCCGCATACCTCCCTTTTCAGCATCCTTCCCTATCCCCCATCTTCGCCCCCCCCCCTCCCCTCACCTCCGGCACTTTTCTTCCCTTTCTCCCCCTCTGGGAGTATGTTTTGTGCCTACGTCCAGAGACGGACGCTCGAAAATGTAACACATTCTTCAGTTTCTCTGCTTGCACGTCTTCATCCTTCCTTTGTCCTTCTCTTTTCCTTACCTCTTCCCTTTACCCTTTACTCCACTGTGGCGTTTGAGACCTCGCTTCTTTCCTTTCCCTTTCTTTGTTTCTCCCTTCCTCTTTTCTCCTCCCTGTGCATGTCTGAAGGCCGACCCACGCATTTTCATGCGTAGCTGGTGACGGGGTAACGCGTAATTCCCCGCCCCGGGTAGGCAGGTAGGACACGAACATACCCCCTGGTAATGGCCAGGCCCAGGGAAGGGTGATTACCCAAGCCGATACCTTCCGAAAGTGCCGATTGGTGCCTCCGTCCGTTTCTCAGGAGGCGTCACCTGAAGTGTGAACAATCACCTAAGGCAGGAGTGCCTCAGAGAGGGCCCCCACAAGGGAGGAGCGCGCCATCGGAGACGCCGGTAATCGTGGGGGATTCTTCCGCAATGATTTCCTCATCTTCCACTATGTCTGCTCACAAGCGTAAGTTCACTGAGTCTCAGCCACAGACAGTTCTTCCATCGTTGCCACAGTTCCTTGTTGTTTCTCGGTCTGACGAAGGTCACGACTGCGCCATGGTCAACCCTTTCATTATTCAGAAAGGTGTCGACGCAATTGCAGGTCCTATAAAGTCTTGTTCCAGATTATGGAATGGCACCCTGTTGTTAGAAACAGTCAGTGCCCTCCAGGCACAAAAATTGCTGCGTACTTCATTGCTCCACACCTTCCCTGTCTGGGTGGAAGCGCACCGCACTTTAAATTCCTCACGTGGAGTCGTTTATACACGCTCCCTCGACGGATTGTCCGACGAGGAAATTCAACACAACCTGTCTGACCAGGGCGTAACGGCAGTTCATAGAGTCATGAAAAGGGTTGACAAGAACATCGCTCCAACCCGTACTGTCTTCTTGACATTTGTCAGAGTTAAACTCCCATCGAATGTAAAAGCGGGCTATGAGATAATTTCCGTTCGCCCCTACGTCCCAAACCCTACGCATTGTTATCGGTGTCAGCAGTTCAATCATACCAGGCAGTACTGTTCCAACCCGCCCAAATGTGTTACGTGTGGCAAGGATGCCCATGAGGGTGCTTTTCCACCTCCATCCCCTCGTTGTATCAACTGTATGGGTAACCACGCTGCTTCCTCTCGAGATTGCCCCATTTTTAAAGACGAAAAGCTCATTCAGAAAATCAGAGTGAAGGAAAAGGTGTCGACCTTTGCTGCTCCAAAATTATTCGCCAGTCGAAAGCCCACTGTGCCTCAGACAGGAAATACAGCACTGTCCTTGCCTCTCCTCGGCCAACAAAGGAGGCGGCCATGCAGACTTATGATCTCACCTTTAGTGGCACGGTCGTCAGATCGGCCAGCGCAAAGATCGCCCGTTCAACCTCCCCACTTTCGCCTGCTCACTCTATGGCTCACCCTTCATCGGGTTCTGCTAAATCTCGATCCCAAAAGCCAGACACCCGGACTTCCAAAAAAGAGCATATTCGTGAAGATTTTTGGATCAGGATCTTCTGCCTTCGGCTGAGTGCCGTTCCACGCTGTCAGTCGCAAGCTCTGAGCAGTCGTTGAGTTGACCGCAACCTTGGTCACATTCTTCCATTTTCTGTCCACACTATGTCCATTATCCACTGGAATGTCCGCGGCATTCGAACCAATCGGGATGAATTGTCGATCCTCTTACGATCCTACTCGCCAGTCATCTTCTGTCTGCAGGAAACAAAGCTGCGTCCACACGACCGCTTTGTTTTCCCCCATTTTCAGTCAGTCCGATTTGATCTCCCCTCTGTTGAAGGCACTCCACCACTCATGATTCTTCTACATAATACTCTCCATTATCACCCAATCCCCTTAAACACCTCCTTCCAAGCAGTGGCTGTCCGTCTTTCCCTTTCTGGATACACCTTCTCTCTTTGTACTGTATACATTCTATCGTCCACACCAATGGCACGAGCTGATCTCCTTCATCTTTTTGGTCAGCTTCCACCCCCCTATTTGCTGGTTGGGAACTTCAATGCCCACCACCCACTTTGGGGATCTCCACATCCTTGTCCGCGTGGCTCACTATCGCTAGACGTCTTCCACCAAGCGGATCTTGTTTGTCTCAACACTGGGGACCCTACATTTTTGTCTGCCTCCACGACAAATTTCTCTCATTTGGCGCTTCGAATGGTTCGCCCTCGCTGATACACACTCGAGTGACCACTTTCCGTGTGTCCTTCGATTGCAGCCACAACTGCCATATATGCGCCTGAGACGGTGGAAGTTTGCCCAAGCAGATTGGACACTTTTTTCGTCTCTAGCGACATTCGATGACCGTCACTTTCCTAGCGTCGACGATGAGGTCACTCATGTTACAGACGTTATTCTTACAGCTGCGGAACGTTCAATACCTCGCACCTCCGAATTGCCCCGGCGCCCACCAGTTCCCTGGTGGAACGAGGCACGCCGTGACGCAATACGTGAGCGGCGACGTGCTCTTCGCGTTTTCAGACACCATCCTACTTTGGCCAACTGTATCCGCTATAAGCAGTTCCGTGCGCGGTGCCGTCGCGTCATCCGCGATAGCAAGAGGGCAAGCTTGGACTTCTTTACTAGCTCATTTAATACCTTCACTCCCTCCTCGGAAGTTTGGAGTCGGATTCGACGGTTATATGGCGCGCCTAGTTTCTCCCCAGTCTCTGGGCGCACTGGCGAGCGTGATACATTAGTGGACCCCGTCGCAATTTCTAACTCATTGGGTCAACACTTTGCTGCGATTTCGAGCTCTTCAAATTACCCGCCAGCGTGTTTCTCCCGAAGAAACGTGCAGCGGAAGTGCGACCTCTTGCTTTCTCCTCTCAAAATCGCGAAAGCTATAATACTGTTTTCTCCATGCGGGAACTCCAACATGCACCCTCTTCTTCTCGCTCCTCCGCCCCAGGACCGGATGGTATCCACGTCCAAATGTTGCTGCATTTACCAACCCATAGTCTGCGTTACCTCCTTCGCCTTTATAATCGAATTTGGACAGACAGTACTTTTCCCAGACGATGGCGGGAAGCTATCGTCGTTCCTGTTCCGAAACCTGGAAAGGACAAACATCTCCCCTCTAGCTATCGCCCCATTTCTCTCACGAGTAGTGTCTGTAATGTTTTGGAGCGTATGGTGAATTGCCGTTTAGCTTGGTGGCTGGAGTCCCGAAGTTTTTCAACACCTGCCCAATGCGGATTCCGAAAGCATCGTTCTGCATTTGTCCACCTTTTTGCTCTCTCCACTTATATCATGAACAATTTTCTCCGGAAACGCCAAACAGTAGCAATATTTTTTTGATCTGGAGAGAGCATACGATACCTGTTGGAGAACAGACATCCTCCGCACACTGTTCTCTTGGGGCTTTCGCGGTCGATTGCCCATTTTTCTTCGCTAATTTATGGCAGAGCGCACATTTAAAGTGCGGGTGAACACTACTCTCTCCCGTACTTTCTCCCAAGAAAACAGGGTACCCCAGGGCTCCGTGCTAAGTGTTGTACTGTTTGCCATTGCCATAAATCCAATTATGGATTGTCTCCTTTCTGATGTATCGGGCTCCCTCTTTGTGGACGATTTTGCGATCTACTACAGCTCTCAACGTACCAGCCTTCTTGAACGACGTCTTCAAGGCTGTCTCGATCGCCTCCTTGAGTATCGAAACAGGCTTCCGCTTTTCTCCCAGTAAGACCGTTTGTGTTTATTTTTGGCGTCGTACGGAGTTTCTTCCACATTCCTTACATCTAGGACCTGTCAGCCTTCCGTTTTCGGACGTCGCTAAATTCTTGGGTCTTATGTTTGACAGAAAACTGTGGTGGTCCTCCCACGTTTCCTGTCTTTCGGCTCGCTGTCTGCGATCCCTCAACACCCTCCGTGTCCTGAATGGTACCTCCTGGGGAGCGGACCGAGTGGTCCTTCTCCGCCTCTATCTATGGCAGCATAGTTTACTCCTCTGCTCGGCCGTCTATTCTTCGGCGTCTCGACTCTATCCACCACCGTGGATTACGTTTAGTGTCTGGAGCTTTTTACACCAGCCCTGTGGAAAGCCTTTATGCTGAGACTGCTGAACCTCCGCTGTCCAATCGGCGAGCTGTCCTTCCAAGTCGTTATGCTAGCCATTTGTCTTCCATGCCTGCTAATCCGACCCATGACATTTTTTTCGACGCCTCTTTGGATTTAGGGTATGCAGGCCGCCCTTCCTCCCTACTGCCACTGGGAGTCCTCTTCCGTCAATTGCTCCATTCTCTTTCCTTCTGCCTTCCTAAATCTTTCTTGACAACTTGGGGTACAGCACCGCCTTGGCTCTGTCCCCGGACCTGCCTGCTCCGTGACCTTTTTCAGTTTCCCAAGGATGGTACCCCCTTCACTTGTTTATCGTCGGCCATTTTCTGCTCTATGTGCACAAATGAAGTAAGCCACATTTATTTACACTGACGGCTCAAAAACATCGTTTGGTGTAGGGAGTGCCTATATTGTTGGCGACACCCCAAATCGACTTCGGCTTCCCGACCAGTGTTCGGTTTATACTGCGGAGCTTTACGCTGTTCTCCGGGCTGTCCAATACATCCGTCGCCATCAGCGGATACAGTATGTTATCTGTTCAGATTCTCTCAGCTCTCTCCTCAGTCCCCAAGCTCTCTACCCTGTCCACTCTCTGGTCCACCGGATTCAGGACTGCCTACGCTTGCTCACTTCGAGGGCGTCTCGTTGGCGTTCCTCTAGATCCCAGGACACGTTGGTAACTATGGAAATGAGGCGGCCGATATAGCGGCCAAGGCTGCAGTCTCTCTTCTTCGGCCAGCTATTCGCACGATTTTATGTCGTCGTGTTGTTCTTTTATGGCACGCGCATTGGTCGACACTTCCCCATAATAAATTGCGGGGCGTGAAAGCTCTTCCTTGTGCTTGGACCTCTTCCTCCCGAACGCGTCGTCGGGAGGAGGTAATTTTAACTAGACTCCGGATAGGGCACTGTCTTTTTAGCCATCGACATCTTTTAAGCGGCAATCCTCCCCCACTCTGTCCCCACTGCTCTCAGCTGTGGACGGTAAGACACCTTTTACTTGAGTGCCCCTATTTTAATCTGTTACGCTGCCGTCTACAGCTATCGCCTGATATATCGTCGATTTTAGCAGATGACACGCGCTCAGCCGATCGCGTTCTCGAGTTTATTAGTGCCAGTGAGATGACGTCAGGCATTTGCAGCTCTTTTTGGGGACAACCATCCCCTTTCTGTAGTGGTTTTTTAAGCTTTCCTTCTGCTTTTAGTTTCTCCAATTTTTTGAGTTTCGTTCCCATTGCTGCTGGTTTCCATTTTCGTTTTTTACCTTTTCCTAAGTCACAGACCGGGCGCTAATGACCATAGCAGTTTTGCGCCCTAAAACCAAAACAAAACAAAAAAGGTCTGTAGGCTATTTACTGTGACCCCAAACACGACAGGGCGAGTGTTTTGTATTCGCTTGATAAATGGACTATGCGTAATCCATCCCTAAATAAATTGTTGTAACTTCCCACTGAAAAAATAAATAAAAGTTTACTCCTTCCTCTATCCAGCAGCTAGACACATACTGAGTCCTTTTAGAACTATTATTCCCCCAGACCGCAATGGGACGAGAGTGTTCTCTGGTTGCAGTACTGTGTAGTGGGTCAGTTGGAATCTCGACCTCATGTTGAACACACTGGATGTAGTTGCTGCCTATAACAACTCACATTGTTTAAGTAAACAGTGCATGCGTGTTTGGTTAGTAGAAGTAGCCCAATTGACGTACTTTCCTGCCGAAATTTTAACTTCCCGCCATGACGTCATTGCGTCGTTGCCAATTCTATTGCTGCTTTCTTGGATCCACCATCTTGAATAAATCTGGCGACAGTGCAGACTCGACTAATGCCCCCTTGCCCTACTGTTGACACAAAGGTGATCCCAAGATAGCGGAGATATTTGATACTGGGCACAGGTGCCAGATCTTAGGGGGTAGCCCATGACCAATAGACAGCGCCGTAGACTGAGTATCAGAATACTTGGTGCACCCTGTCAAACACACTGTCAAAATTCTCAGGAACAATCGGTGCATGAAGTCTGCACACCTCTGCCAGCTCAGTCACGTCACTACAATCTCCAGTTGCTGTCTGGATGGTAACCGTGGCACCTTGCATAGTTTGCACAGTGTAGAGGAAAGATGGTAAGATGGGTCTGCAGTGCGCCAGCAATAACGGCACGAAAATCTTGAAATCAGTATTTAATAAGGCGATAGGGCGCTAGTGGTCCATACTAATTCCAAGCATCGGATTACGAATGGGAACAATAATGTCCTCGACAAAAGCTTACGCAATCGCAGCTGCATATGTGATCAGTTTATTATACATCTCCATCCATCATGTAGACATAAGACCACAAAACATTCAGAATTCAGTAGGGTGCTCGTCGATGTCTGGTGACTCGTGCAGTGCACCCATAAAGATATGCAGTAGTGACATCTGCGGTGGTGAAAGTTCCCATTAACGTAACACCTTCCTCAAGTTAAGGGTGTACGGAACGTCCATAGCAACAGGATCGTAGTCCAGGGAAGCCCCAACATCAGCGTGATAAACTCGGCAATATGTTAGACAAATCTATCGACTATGTCCGCTTGACAGATGACCTGTCGATGATCTATGAGTTCGGTGACTAAGCTTTGTCTGCGGTGTCTGTGACCATGCACAGTATGATGTATGGAGGGATTCTTGCGCCATACCACATCAGGTCTGCGGGCATGCACCACAGTAGTTTCAAGACAAAGAGGCAGCCAGCACTACGAACACCCGAGATAACAGGAAAAACTCTAATTATAATGCTGCACCCTAAAATAATGCTCATTCATTAACTCATTTCTACTTCTGTCAACAAATTTCTGCAAATGATGTTTTTACGTCAGTTCTATGCTGAACCTTGCTCACTAATAGACTGAGAAACCAAACCACTTAATCTACCTTTTTTCATAGGATAATTCGTAGTACCAACGAAGTAGAGGTACGAGGGACATTAGCTTGTGTTTGAAACTTAACCGAAACACAGAAAATATTTCTTATCTTAACTCAAATGAGAACACATCAGTCACCTCTAGATGATTTGGTAGTGCATTAGGCAACTTACTGAAACAAGACCATGCCCATTCGTCGCCAGTGTTCTGCACATAGCTACACTGAGAGGTCAAATTCACACATCATCCTAACCTTCCTGGGCGACCGCGGAGGCCGAGCTGTTCTAGGCGCTTCAGTCAGGAACCGCACGACTGCTACGGACGCAGGTTCGAATCCTGCTTTGGGAATGGATGTGTGTGATGTCCTTAGGTTAGTTAGGTTTAAGTAGTTCTAAGTTCTAGGGGATTGATGACCTCAAATGTCGAGTCCCATAGTGCTGAGATCCGTTTGAACCTAACCTTCCTGTGCCTACAAGCCGACGCTTATGGTTAGCAATTGAGGTACTCTATCTCATTAAATTTTTAGCGTTACGGCGTTTTCTTTGTTCACATTACCTAGGGACATATCCCGAATTCTATTAAGAAAATCACTTACCTGAGCCTTAATACGGATTATCTGCTTACGAGTGGGTTAAATGTATCGCAAGAATTCAATATTAGCATGCACCGCAAGGAGCTGTTCGGGACACTGGGAAGTTGCTGCACCTACCTCGTTATCACTCTGTTTACCCAACTGAATCAGAAAATGTAAGCTTCCTTTTGTGTTCTGATACCAGATTCTTAATTCAGAGCAGAGGAATTTACTCTCCAAATGAGGTATGGCATTCACCTCTCGTGCACCCATATTTGCAGATGATAGCCTGAAACAAGGCACACACAGTACTAAGCAGTACAGTTTGCTTAATAATATTCCTTAAAGTATGTTGCTAAAATGCCATATTTCCCTTACGACGAAACCAGTTAATTAATTACTAGGTAATGTAAGCAAGAGCTCGGGAGTGGTAAGGTGTGGTAGCCCAGAAACCAAATTTAAAATTCTCATAATATACTTATTTTAACCCAGAGATTTGTTACAACAACCAAATAGTGTAACATATAAAATAGTGTAACATAAAATTACAGGCCTTTCGCAAAATTAAAGAAATGGATGATAATAAGTTTACTTTTATTTACACCAAATCTGACCTGATAGCACAATAAACCTTAAAGGAAAAAGTCTTCACTTTTTGTAACTCAACAGGAATCCTAATTGATTTCAAATTGATACAGACTGAATTAAGATGCAGAAAATAGTTTGGTAAGATAAAAACAATTGTTTCCTTCCTTTCTGACAAGTATTATAACTAACAAACTAACATCTGACAAATATAAGATAGTGCTTTAGAACACGAAAGTTCTCCGAGTGATATATCTTTTCAGGTGAAACTAAGTGTAGGCAAATCACTTTCGACAAAACGGATTGAAATTGATTCTTCCACCATCAGACGAACAAGCGAAACACCAATTATGATAAAAAAGTGCAGTAAAGTTCTCCGTTCATAGCAGTTGAGAACAGTTGGTAGTAACTTTAGATGGTTCACTGCTATTGGTACAATTTCGTGAAGTCGAGAGTGAAATTTTGAAAAGGCATTTCAACCGACAACAGTCCGTGACCAGAAAACATGACTAAACGTACATAAGCGTAGTTTCAGTTTCTTTCAGATTAAACAATAACATCAACAGCTCACAGAGAAGGAGCAGATCAATTCACTGTTACTGCATCCGGCGTGTGCCTGTAATGGGAGCACGACAAAGAACCAACTATTGTAACATGCCCTTACGAATGATGAATGTGAAACAAACATGCGCCATTACAGGTTTCGCTCTCTCCCTTCTGTCTGATAATCGGGTGTGTGTGTGTGTGTGTGTGTGTGTGTGTGTGTGTGTGTGTGTGTGTGTGTGTGTGTGTGTTTAAATCCGTTAAGTATTTCAGTATATGATTATAGAGCATATATTGGAGTTATTTCAGTACTATAAATACCCTTCCATGTAAAATGCATTAAGACTTATAGCGTTTAGTATTTTTAGCTGTTCGAGCATCATCGCTTACTAACTGAGCCCCTGCCATTACGCGAGAATTAGGAATTTAAAGTAATGGTGCAAAAAGCGACGTGCAACTATTTAAATTAAGTAGATTCTTTTTCAGAACAGCAGAGAATCTGGGCAATACAATTTCTAAACGTTTTCTTACTGAATTCTGACGTAAAGCCCAACTTGAGTCTTCGCCTAGACTAAAGTGGGCACTTGCAATATCGGGTGGTTGTAATTAAACTTTCCCTATTTAACACGTTGTAACTCGAAAACTAATTACCGAACGAATACCAAACTTGGTAGCGTTAAAGTCTATGACAGAGGAAAGAGAAATTAAGCAGAATCGGTTAAACTGACATACTTTTGATGTGCTGCTACGGTACATCGTACCATTACATACCGGAACCACTACTGCTACAAAAGGGGCTCTGAAAGCGCAGGACTGCGTTCTGCACAGCAGAATGAAGCATGCCTGTATGTATGCTGGCTACGTATCTTACGATGCTGCGCTTCAGATCAGCACATGTGTGAATGTTCCCATGGTAAACCCTGTCCTTCAGGTAGTCCCACAACCAGACATCACAGGGAGTGAGATCAGGTGATCGTGAGAGCCAAGCATTTGGAAACGATCGGCTGATATTTCGATGGTTTCCAAATGCTTTCGGAGAAGCAGGTGAACTTCACTAGCGGAGTACGGTGTGGTGTCATTTTGCATGAAAACTGTTGAATTCAATGCGTCTTTCCACTGTAGGGCGGGTATGACATGCTGGTGATGCATATCGCAGTACCGGTGCAAGTCTTTGGTCCTTCAGTGCCAAGCTGTTCAAAAACGAATGGGCCAATGATGAACGCAGCCGTGAAACCACGGCATATGGTGACACGTTCACTATGCAGAGAAACTACATGCTCAGTGACTGGGGGGTGAAGATCCCCGCACTCGGCAATTCTGTGTGTTCGCCCTCCACCCATCAGAGAAAACTTGGCTTCGTCTATCCGTAGGATGCTCCAGGGCAAGCCTTCGTCAACGTCAATCCTTGTTAGAAAGTGGAGAGCCAAGTCAATACGTCGTTGTGCGTCCTGTGGGGCAAGCTGCTGTACGATATGGATGTTGTGCGGATACCAATTGAGAATGGTTGAAGCACCTTCCGTACAGTGGACCACAGGGATGTTCAACTGTCGTGACACAGCACACGCACTGCCTGACGATGGGGAAGTGTGCCCAGCGGTGTCTGCCATAGCAACGGCGATTTCATCGACCAACTGTCGTGCAACCGGTCGTCGGTCTCTTCCCGGAGAGACGCCCAGTTCTCCAGTTGATTCAAACTTCTTCATCGTGCTCTGCACAGCAGGTGGGGAAAGAGGATCCTTCCGTGATCCTTTCAGCCGGCGACATAAGTGTTGCTGCAGCATTACTGTTGTTATGAAAATAGATCTTCGTCATTAATGCCATGCGCCTTGTGCCCAAGTTCATGTTGACATGTCAACAAGTGCACTGCAGCTGGTCAGTTGACTGATTATGGCAGCCGCGGGGGGTAGCCGTGTGGTCTGAGGCGCCTTGTTACGTTTCGCGCGGCTCCGCCCGTAGGAGGTTCGAGTGCTGCCTCGGGCATGGGTGTGTGTGTTGTACTTAGCGTAAGTTAGTTTAAGTTAAATTAAGTAGTGTGTAAGCTTAGGGGCCGATGACCTCAACAGTTTGGTCCTTGAGACCTTACCACAAATTTCCAAATCGATCATGGCACCTTGTGGCCATAGTTGGAACTGGATGGTGGCGCTGTCACGCATGTAAATCATACACCCCATACTCTGGACATTAATGCTGCGAAATTTGGTACTCTTACGCTTATTAGTTTCCGTGTTACAACGTGTTAAATGGGGAAAGTTTAATTATAGCCACCAGGTACTTTTGTGAACAGTAAAGCGTTTTGCAATAGAAAGTCAATGAAAGCATTAAGTAATGAACAATGAAGTATTTCTCTCGCAGTCAGTATAACTACAGATGCTACATAGGATGCCAAATAAACTCTATGCAGGCATATTGCGACTCCTTGCACCCTGATACAGAAAACCCTCGGAGCACGCACCTCCATGCCGCTCCGCTCCGTATCACTACCGCTCTGGGAGAGTTTTACGGATTGAAACAGTAGCTTCTTACTATCTTGCTGTGCGCCGAATAGCAAATTTTTCGTGGTAGCTGTCAGGAAGAGCAGACGGTCGTGTTTTGCTGTGGTTAGAGCCAAGCAAACTGTCAGTGTTACATCTGCGTACAGCGCGGGAAGAAGTATCCGCAACAAGTAGAACAGGACGATTGTTCGGAAAGAAACGTGGACCTCCGGAAAACCGGGGGAAATAAGGCCGCAGACAAGACAAGAACAGAGTCAAGGTGAATAAATCCTTAATCTGGACAGATACTGGGCAGATGGCTGTATGGTGTTTGTCCGATATTGAGACCAAGGGGGACCTTCCAGAAGTTCTCGGTTATGGATGCAAAATCACACCGATGGATAATAATCGTACTTGAGCTCCCGACGTTCTGTTCGAGTGACCAGGACAAAGTGAGGAAACTGATAAAGGATCCAATTGGGACAGAAGGCACCAGAAGTTGTGGCTCTGCCACGCGGGCTAACATGGATGTTCCACGTGAAAACAGTGCGACAGGCGCTGGTGCACCGTGGATGGGATGCCACGGTGAAACCTCACAATCGAACTAGTAACAAGAAACCACCACTGTTCAGTCTAGCAGTAGATCCGAACACTGATGCGGTTAGTTTCAAGAAGACAGAAGACATCTTCAATGTGGCGGACTTGGTTGGCTTCGAAGTAAAGATAGAAACTCACCCATCTGGATTCGTTATTAAACGACAATGTTATAAATGTCAAGAGAAGGACCATGTAACAAAATATTGCTACAACAAAGTGAAATGATTTAAGTGTGACGGTAGTCAAGGCAACCGGAGCTGTATACAAAAGATTGAAGATAATGCAAACTGTGCTCGTTGTGGGGGGGATTACTCGTTGCGAGCTGGCGTGGCTGCAGGACCTTCAGAGTTCGTAACAATGTTGGAGATAAGAAATAAGCGAAATCGGAGGAAATCGGTAAGAAGAGGAGGAGAAGACGCGGGAATTGCGGGACGTCAACTCCGGAGAAGATCAAAAGTGGCCTAGCAGCGGCCCCTGAACCCGGTGACCAACCGGCACACCCCGTCAGTGACAGTTGTGGTTGTGGTGGACACCGGGCGCACTGTGCGGAGTCGGGGCAAGCGGAGCCGAGACACCGAGATGGAAAAGTCTCTGCAGTGGCGTAAGATACCGCGAGATTGGAAGCTTTGGATTCTGGGATGGAAAAGGTCGGAAGATACAGGCACTCGCCGATATTGCAGTAAGGAAGATTTTCCATAAGCTCGGGACCAGACCCCAAATATAATCGAAGAGGTGGTTGAAGCTGCAGTTAAAACATCAAGATAGCGCTTTGAGCATTTTTCAGTCCCAGCCTAGCTTTTGCAGAGGTTTTGTCAAGGCAGTAAGGCAAATACCGGGACTAATATCACCTACTCTGCCCAGCAAATACTATGCATACCTGCCCTTGCAAAAAAAATTAATTAATATTTCCCTAATTAAAACAAATAAATGGAATAAAAGTCTATGGCTGAAAAGAGCTAAGTCTAGATACAGCCAACCCTCGGCGGAGGGGATGAAAGATGGAAAAAAATGCCTCTCACCACATTGTGCCAAAATTATCATACATACTATTCTAAATATAATATAACTGAAGATAATTTCGCTCTCTGAGGATAAACTGTAACAACAATTAACCGTTTTCAAATATCACTTTATAGCTAAAATAATATTTTAAGGGAGGGACGGCATACTGGATATCAGGGGACACAGTGTTCAGTCTTTTCAGACACAAATCCTCAGTAACAGCGACCGGCGTGCAGTCACTCTGGTGCTGTTATAGTCCTAGGGGAAGAAGCTACACACTTCACCTGTGGTGTCACCGCCAGACACCACACTTGCTAGGTGGTAGCCTTTAAATCGGCCGCGGTACGGTAGTATACGTCGGACCCGCGTGTCGCCACTGTCAGTGATAGCAGACCGAGTGCCACCACACGGCAGGTCTAGAGAGACGTCCTGGCACTCGCCCCAGTTGTACAGCCGACTTAGCCAGAAATGGATCACTGACAACTACGCTCTTATTTGCCGAGGCGATAGTCAGCATAGCCTTCAGCTACGTCAATTGCTACGACCTAGCAAGGCGCCATAGCATTGGATATTATTTTATATTGTCGTTATAATATGTATCGTCAAGAGAGATGTTCTACAATTGTGGATTAAAGTTAAGTATTATATCAACTACGTACTTTATTTGCTACAATTAATTCCCTTAACTGTTCCAGACCTCGCGCCAGCCTGCGTGAGCTTAAGCGCATGCCTTTCGGCTTCCTCTCATTGTGACTTCGCTGTCTTGCCAAGTCACAACATCACCCGTAGGCTCGGCCGCACTGCGGTCAGACACAAATCTCGAGAGGCAAGCCGCTCAAAGACCTATCGTACGACGAGATCGGTTACTTCGATGCAATGGGATCGATCCGAGCCGACCACGGCTCAACACGGTGTACTAATTCAGACCTCTGTCTGCTTTCAGTTGGCAGCCATAGGACACAAAGAATGTAAACTAAAAGGTAAAGTGCAGATATAATTTAAATAATAACAAAATTCGATCTAAGATATTTTCAAACCGAAACATAAATAGTTTCGGCGTATTTCAGAAAAATGAAACTAAAAACCTACTGAGGATGTAAAGCATATTTGGGTGTTAAAACAACAATAAATTTCTGTACATACAAAAAGGCGGATCCATTCTTAATCCTTTATTATTTTCAAGTACGGGAACAGAGCTAAAAACTCCAATCTATTAGTAGAACCCTTTTCTTAATTTGGTACAAGCTGAAGAATTGATCTGATGACGTCTGGAACGCGGGCCTCCATTTATAGAGTGGTCGCCACAGTACTTGGCGCCGGGCAGGCATAGCGTAACCTTGCTTCGCAGGCAATCTCGGCCAGCGGCCGAGCTGCTTCAGGGCTGGTGCTGCTGGCGGTCACTGGTCGCGAGGCGCGGAACGCTGAGTCAAATGCCTAAGGGGCCAAACTGGTGAGGTCATCGGTCCCTAGACTTACACACTACTTCAGTGTAACTTAAACTAACTTACGCTAAGATCAACACACACACACCCATGTCCGAGGGAGGACTTGATCCTTCGACGGCAGAGGTCGAGCTATCCGTGACATTGCGTCTCTAACCACTCAGCCGAACGCTCAGTACTTCCTGGCTGCGGCAGGGTAAAGATATCAGGAAAGAGAACCCCGGAACGGCAACTGGATTGCGGCTACAGTCGTGGATAGATGGGAAAACGTAAGTTGGTCCACAGCCGGTCAGGTGGTGGTGGTGGTGGTGGTGGTAGCAGGACCCCGTTGGGGGGATGACAGCAGAGCGGTGGCCACCCGACAGTTGAGACCAGCGCTATGACAGTTGACGACTCGATGTCTCGCGGCTTGCACCAAAACAGGTTCGTTGTGAAGACGCAGGTGCAGAAGTCACGTATGCCACATGCCAAGGTGCTAGTGGCTTCGGCAACTGTCCGGGCACTCACCGGCAGGCGGACAGCGACTCACGTTGAACGACGTGGTGGGACACTGAGTCAGTATCATGCTGTGAGTGGCCCACTTTACAGGACGAGGTCCATCTGCCTAGGCTCTTGTCGCTACACTCTTCACCTCTTCGAAGAATTCCGCACACTATTCTCCTTTCTGCTGCACCAGTCTGTGGCACCTCGACAGCCAAAATATACACCCAGACACACAATTCATAGGCTTCCAATCACTGACTGTCGCGGGAAACTAGCTCTAGTATTGGGAAGGAATACCAGAGATGTGTTACCAGATTAGCGCTACACACTTAAATTCCTTTTCGTGGTTCACTCGCTGCTTGTTGCAGCACTCTCCAAACTATCACACTGAGGACTGCATAGCATTTTTGCTCTGTATTCGTGTGCTTGACAAACCATTTCGTAGGAACACAGGTGTGACAATCCGAGAGGCATCATACAAAAGTGTTATCGCTAACATTGCAAACCCTCCTACCCACCGTTACCATATATCAACCTCTTCCATTCTGTATTTAGTGTTAAGCACGTAAAACACATGTTCTAGAACCTATTTATCCCATACTGCATGTGACACTTTTGCCTAATGTCCTATTACGACGTATGATTACATCCTAAAACATAAGCACATATGTTCGGAAAGAAGAGCTTAGCATAAACTCTATGCAAAATAAATCCATGATCAAATGAATATAATAGCATTTTTGATCATTATGGTCGCAGAGTCCCTAAACTTCATCTCGCATCACCCAGAGCCCCTTCCCGAGTGTCATGCTTCATAAGCTCTCCTGTTCCATTGATGAATTTACTTAACGACAGGTACCTTAACCGTTACAACCTATGCCTCTTAACTCATTAATACTCCATAATTCTTTTCTCATCATAATCCTTTGATACCCGATACGCTCTCGCGTTATGTCATACACTAGTTCTGACAGTAGTCCAAGCAGCCTTAAAGTGTGGGAGGTATAATGGGAGGTATAACTAGAAGTGACCACATGATTGTGAGACTGGAAGTGTCTACATCCTGGAATTTAGGAGTATATAGGAAGCCATGATAAACGCAAATGATCGGTCTTCTGTGGTAGCAGAAAGTGCCAACATGCTGTGATCCAAACTACTTATCATCCCTCACATGTTAGAGAAGAGGACGAAACAACCGGCCGATGCTTAAGTTTGTGGAAATTATCAGAGAACCTGAGCAACCTTGTTTTTCACATTGGTAACGTAAATGAGACTGAAACGGCAACTGCGTCGCCTTATGTTGCATGGAATCTACAAAGCAATGGAAAATGCATGTAATTTTAAAACAAATAAAAAGTGTCACTATCTTCAATAAAACTGGGGTCATTAGTATTTTTCTAAGCAAAGCAATCAGTCACAGGGTGGCAATGAGCCAGACATAAAAGTGGGTGTGGTTTATTTCAATTGCTGTAATTACTATGAAGAAAGCATACCGCACTACATATTTTAACCGTGCTGCATAGTCGAGAAAATGGAACTCCGTGCAGCATCCGTTCTGTAACGACTGAACGTCTTTTTTTCTCTGATTGTATAGTCTCTGTTCTTATTAGTTGCTTACCGATTTAGTGTGCACATTGCATTCATGGAGCTGTTATAGGAAATCTCGCATGACACTGAACTCTTTATTTTAATTAGCGATTATTTTTTCTTTGTGATTGCGAACTACATCGTATGTCACAGGTTGAGACTAAATCATCATTCTGTCCAATGGAATGGTATTGTTCTATCGTGACAGTAACTGAGTGTCATGCTTTCCTGTAGAAGTTGTTTAAAAATGCCACTTGCACACTACATATGATTGGGCAATTGTGTTTTATTGTTGGGGTACATTTGTTACTGTATGTCTATCTGCTACTCGTCATTCTTGACTTACCGTGTCGCGAATAACGCGGGATCTGTATACCTGCAATCGTACTGTATAAATGATGTACATTTAGCCAGTGGCGAGGTCCATCTTTGCAGCCACGACATCATGCAGGGCGGTAGAGATGGGCCCAGAAACATGCCGAATGGACCGCTCAGGATTGTCATCACGTTCTCTTCACCGATGAGTGCCGCATATGCTTTCAACCGTCAACGAGGCGTGCTTGGAGGCAACCCGGTCAGGCTGAACGCCTTAGACACACTGTCCAACGAGTGCAGCAAGGTGGAGGTTCCCTGCTGTTTTGGGCTGGCATTATGTTGGACCGACGTACGCCGCTGGTGATCATGGAAGGCGCCTTAACGTGTGTACGATACGTGAATGCCATCCTCCGACCGACAGTGCAACCATATCGGCAGCATATTGGCCAGGCATTCGTCTTCATGGACGACAACTCTCGCCCCCATCGTGCACATCTTGTGAATGACTTCTTTCAGGATAATGACATCACTCGACTAGAGTGACCAGCATGTTCTTCAGACATGAACCCTATCGAACATGCCTAGGATAGATTGAAAAGGGCTGTTTATGGACATCGTGACCCACCAACCACTCTGAGGGGTCTACACCGAATCGCCGTTGGACAGTGGGATAATCTGGACCAACAGTGTCTTGATGATCTTGGGAATAGTATGCCACGAAGAATACAGGCATGCATCAACGCAATAGGACGTGCTGTTGGGTATTAGATGTACCGGTTTGTCAAGCAATCTGAACCACCACCGCTGAAAGTCTCACTGTATGGTGGTAAGACATGCAATGTGTGGTTTTCATGAGCAATAAAAAGTGCGGAAACGATGTTTATGTTGATGTCTACTCCAGTTTTCTGTACAGCTTCCGAAACTCTCGGAACCAAGGTGATGAAAAACTTTTTTTTGATGTGTGTACTATCGTTTCTTAATCCTCACATCTGCGTCGTCAGGTGGGCAAGAATTTTGCTGCTCATCGGCGATTCTGCCGTTTCCAATTTTTAAACGGCCTTCCCACTTACTCCTTTAGGAATACACGGACGACCAATTCATATATATGCATCAGATATTCAGGGTGCCCGGTAATGATGATCATTCTTGACAAGACACGGCTTCCCTTTCATTACCGTAATAATTTTCATTAGTCATAGTGTATAGTCGTCAAGTAACTTAAGCCTTCGATACTATACAGAAACCAAGCCTGTCAGCGAGGGTACTGCCTGACAGACGGTAACAACTGCTGGTGGACGGCTGGCGTAGGTCAGCACTGGGAGACGCTCTGGTCGGAAAACCCACGGTGCCAACTTACTTGACTGGCAATCACGCTGCACCTGCTGTGCCTCACAAAAGGGTCGGAAACAGCAGAGTCGTAAAGCACACGCAGCCATATGAATGTTGGTACAGTGAGCCACTTCCCGTTGATCCAGCTCCACACGATTAACACAGGGGTAATCAAAACGCCAGCAAGGTCTCTGGCGTAGCACGGGAACGTATACACCAGTGGGTAGTCCGACATCTGTGTATACACTATGACCCGTTATTTGGTCAGTGTGGAAGGTGGCATGATCGTTTTACCAGAAATGGAACTATACAATCTAGTAACGGCGAGGGAAAGAAGTGCGATATAATCCTTACACCATTTAGTACTCGAGACTAGTGTGTCTTTAACATCAACTCACACAGCTGTGCACAAAGGCACACAGAAAACAATGGTTGTGCATCGACTGATCAATTCGAATACTTCATTTTATCCGTTATGAATGTTTATGAATGCAACTGTACTGTCAAATCAAGTGCACATTCAAGGTGGTGCACAAATACTGTACATATTTAGTGTTGTCATAACACTTATGTTCTGAAGCAAAAATTTTCAGGTTTAAGATACATGTGGTTTGGGTCTATTGAAACGAGTTTCACTTCATCAAGTGTTCAATAAGCGCTCCATTGTAGCGGACAACTCCGCGAAACGAGTACACATATTCCTCACATTTCGGCACAAGTCTCATTTGTTTCGTTGAACAACTGCACTATACGAGAACGCATTTTCATGATATTCTATGGTCTCAAAGGGAACAGTTTCTCTTTAAAGTACCCTTCCCCCCTCCTCCCACGCCCCCCCCCCCCCCCCCGAAAAAAAATCACATATGCTTAAATTTTGACTTGAAGGGCGTTGAAAGATTGCCCCACGATGGCGCTGCGGGTACAGATGCAACATCATACGATTGCCGAATATATCCTATGGAACATCCAGTACAGAATTAGCCGTATGAGGTGTCGCACCATCTTGTATAAGTCATTGGCTGTTCAGTGGAAGACTGGTGGCAAGAAGATGTGGCAAAAATCATTTTCCAATATTGTGTTCTTTCTGTCGGCATTGACAGTTTCATTGGAAAACACTAGTCTGATTAGGCCGTGACTGGATAGAGCTACCCACACTATTACTTTTCCCCATGCGACATTTTCTCTGGAAAATTTTGTGGTTTTTCTCTACTCCAAAATCCAACATTTTGTTTGTTAACTGCTCCATTGACTTGAATATGAGCTCCGCTGTGGTGAAATTTATTTTCTCTTTCCCTTCTTTCCCCGCAATGAATAGTTCAGTCTTCTCAGTTTGTTCCGCTCATTCAGCTTCTGTAACACTATTATTTTGTAACGGAAAAACTCGACATGAGTCTGCACAATTATGTGTTTAGAACGACTACCCACCGGGATTGCTTGTTGAGACTTCGCTGAGTGGCGACCCGGAGAGCTGCAATGTTTTCCGCAAAGTGAACAGTCGGTGCCCGAGGGCTTTCCCTATCAACAATCTGTCTTCTTCTTCTTCTTCGTATTTTCTCGTTAATCGCAGAAACGTCTTCCTTTATGGAGCCCATCGTGTGTGGAATATTGTCCTAAATCTTCTTTGCGTTACTGTGACACTTTTCAGTTCAGTATAAATAAGAACTGCCTTAACACGCTGCTGAACAGATAAACGTCCATACTCGGCCATGGTGAAACGCTAATTGCGAAACAAGGGACTGGTGATACTAAGGCAACACGACATCGAGAGACATTTCGGTGAACGAAAACATACTGGAGCGAAATCTGAATGAAATTTAGCGAGTGTTGCAATTTTTATCCAATGTTGAAATGTGTCAACTATTTTTGCGCCATGTTGTAAATACTGTGTGTGTTAATTGTCTTAAATGTCCTTTATCGGAATTAATTTGTCATGGATACCATGAGGCATTGTAGCCACCACAGCCCTAGCGTCAAGCGACGTGTGGTCAAGAAGAGAATGTTCCAGTCTAACTTCGTTCTGATGATCACCCTGCAGTGTTTCGAAAACTGTTTTGTGGCACAATAAATCAAAAACCGACTGGTTGCGTATTGTCACTATTACTAGGAGAGTAAGTCAGTCACCCCGTCCCAGATGCAGGTTTCCTGGCTAACAGTTTCCAAGTACAACAAAAATTTTATTTTCGATATTATTGTCTGAATTTAAAAATTTTAAATGGTGTCATTATCTGATTATTAAAGTATAATGATACGCTAAAAGTTCAACACAATAAGTCAAGACTCAAAGTCAAAAACTGTATACGTGTCTTGAGGCAATGTCTCGACTTTATTCATGGAATATCTGAGAAAGAGAGCACTTTGAAACTTCCAGCAAACCTTAGACACGATTTCGAACATTTACAATTTTTTTTCTCCCTGACAGCCCCCCTGCTCTTCATGCAGTGAAACTTCAACATCAGGCATGACGTTTCGATTTATGACTTCTTCCCTGCAGCACGCTTAGCTGTCGCCACCGCCACAGCTACCATCTGTGCAGTGACATGGCTCCGCACTCTTTCCGGAAGGGAGGGGGAGTGTAGTATCTGGCTGGCGCCTTGTGATTCCACCACACGTCACATATCAAAGTGCTGCGGGTTGCCGGCCTGCGAAAGCGGATGTAACGCCTCTCATCCTACCTGCGACAACCGCTGCAGTATCTGGGGCTGCCACATCGGCCTCATACAGAGCTGCTGTTGACAGCAGTAGCTCGCCTCCGCGAGCCTTATGATGTTACACAACTTCCCAGTATTTCTCCGCTACGCTGCCTCATTTCAGGTGCGATCAAAAAGTTTCTGTGTGAGGGCGTTGTTGAAGTGTATGTGGAACATAGCCCGACTCCGATGCGGGTATATAAGCACCGACATGTAGGCGGAGGAGTAGGGGGAGGTTAGCGTTAACGTCGACATCGAGATCATCAGGGACGGAGCACTAGTTCGGATTAGGGAAGGGTGAGGAAGGAAATCGACTGTGCCCTTTCGAAGGAGCTATCCGAGCATTTGCCTCAAGTGATGTAGAGAAATCACGGAAAACCTAAATCTAGATGGCCGGACGCTGGTTGGAACAGTCGTCCCGCCGAATGAGAATCCAGTGTGCTAAACACTGAGCTACATCTCCCCGCGGCAAGACATTAGAGTGGCATTCGTGTCTTTCCAAAGTGCATTTGGTGAATGCGGAAATATGAACTACGCGACGTTATTTCTAAATGCATCCAAACAGAACCAACGTGTTGTTGTTCTTTTCTTGACTGTTGAAGGATGAACGCCAGTAGATAACTATCGGACAATGAAGAATGTATCTGGGTCAGCAAGTCTGCCGAAAACAACTATAGTGGAATGGTGCTCCCCAGAGAGTTGACTCCGCTTCATGATAACTGACGCCTACATCCGATACTGTTGCTCGAACAGTTCAGTCATAAAAAACGTCTAATAATACTGTGCTGGACCAACCGGCAGTGTGCGATCTTTGACTCTCCTACTTCAAAGAAGCTTAGATCTTGTCGAATAGTTGTTAGTTCTCTCAATATGGAAAAAAAGAGGTTGCACTGCATTGTTTGAAATAAGAAGCTATCTTATGGTGGAAAAATTTTGATCAATAATTTATTGTTTCACAGCCACTTTTCAACTGATGCAGAGGCTTATAATGAAAATGATGGTGATTGGACGTGGATCGTTCTGGGGGTTACGTACCACAATGTGTGCATCCATGTATCAGAAAAAATGAGCATTTAAGCTTCCTGTTTTCCATCGCGGACGGATGCCAACTGCCAGTTTCAGTACTGACGACGAGCAACAGTATCAGATTTGGTCAGTTGATGCGTTACTTGTATTTCGAAGAGTTAAATTTTACACTGTCCAGTCACATTACTGTAACCACCTGTCAAGACTGAATACCCACCTTCTGCATCTGGGACCACTGCGAGACGTGCAGTAGGAGGGACTCAGTAAGTTTGTGAAAGATACCTACACGGATGAGGAGCCATACCGACTACAAGCCGTGGCTAGCTGCGCTACATTTCTCGATTGATGATCATCCATGGCGCAAACAGCCTGATGGAGGTGATCCCAGAGTTTCTCGCTTGAGTTTCAATCTGGTGAATTCTCAACAAAAACTCTATAATCAATCAGTAAATAATAAATGCCAAAAATATATACCAGGGCGGTACGGTAAATTCGTCTCTGTTCTCTTCTAACCACGCATGTGCACTGCTAGCTGTCTGACACGTTGTGTTGTCCTGCTGGTAGATGCCGTCGTGTTAAGGAAAATCAAATAGCATAGGTCCACACTTCATTATGGTTTCAAATCACCCAGGAACTGCTTCTGGCCTGTATCTTTCATATTATTGTAGCGTGGTGTTCGGTTTCAGAGCTTTCACGCTGTACACACCAACGTGTCCATCTGTCTGACGGAGCGCAAACATGAATCATCAGGAAATGCCACCTATCGCAACTCAGTAGACGTCTAGTTGTGGTACTGACGTGCAAACTCCAGCCTTCGTCGCCAATGAAAAGCAGCCAGCATGGCTGTACGAACGACGAACCTCCTGCGGAGGCCGATACGCAGCAGCGTTCTCTGAAGGATCGTTGAGAAGACACTGTTGGTAGCCCCTTGATATGGACAGTTCGATGGCAGACCTGGCAACGTCTAGCAGAAAGTATTGTATTTAATTATACCTTTTACAATGAACGACTCCACGAATGTTTCGTTACTTTCTATTGCACGCTAGGAAAACTAAATGAAGTGTCCACATGTGTGAGCCGTGGTAAATATTGCTATTTTGAAGAGCGCGCCGCAGCGCGTTGTGTGAAGCAGTCGCCCTCCGTTTCTGGCGGTGGCGCCGCTGTGGCAATCGCAGCTTTGGTGTCTCCCTCAGGTGGGAAAGGGGGAAAGGTCGCCTGTTAACGTGCACTTAAGGGGCGCTATGAGCTCGCCAGGGAGTCTGTCTGGGTCAGTCTCTCGTCCCCAGCTTGCTAGTCTGTCTCTCGTCCGCATTTGTTAGGCAGTTACTGTCTGTCTGTCTGTCTGTCTGTCTATCTATCGTTCGGAGTGCTAGTATGTCTGTCGTTCGGATCAACCTTTAAAGCCGGCAAAATGAGAGTCTTTCCACTCCGCCAGTAAGAGAACTCAGCGAGTGGTCGCCCGGTCGGGGCTTAGTTCCGGCATCTGAGTCTGCGCGTTAGGCCGCCATTCTGCTCGAGTTCGCTCAAGCAATGGTCATTGGCGGTTGTATCGATCGATCGGTTGGTCGGTCCAGCACTGAGACACAAGATGACTTGTCCGTCATGAGCACCGGCGCATGTGAGGTCGCCACATGAGTCCAATGCGCCGCGGCGTATATCGAGGGGTAGTGACTTCGCGGTCGACACGAGAGCAACAGGAGTCAACCCACGAGATCGGTCTGGCCAGTGCGAGCTGCGACACCGTGAGACGGGAGATCGTTGTAACTACGGCCATGTCAAAAGGGAGCGGAAAGATTCTCTGCCCGAAAGCCCATATAGTCAAAACTTGTTTCTTTCTGCCTCTGAATAAATTGTAACTTTGTTATTTAGAGGGTGCTTTCTGATTACAATTTTAAATCTTTCTTAAAAAAAAGAAGCTTTTAGGCACTATTAAAGTGAATGAAATTCCCATTTGTTAAAAGTAATTTGGTTATGATTTCATCAGTTACTCCCTGGCAACTACTTCCATGCTTACATAGTGCGATTAAATGTGTTAATGTTCTTGATGAATCGCTAGTAAATAAAATAAATTCTTAAGAATATTCTTTGAAAATAAATCACGGTTCAAGGTGCCCGAAGTTGTGTACTTCAGTGGTAGTTCTCCTATGAGTTACCATGTTTATGAGCATTAGATAAATCGCTTAAGGTCGAACATAGTGTGAATTAAAAAATTAAAAAATTGACTGAGAGTGGCCACGTTAGGAGCGAACAGCAAATCACAAGATATTCAACGTAAATGTAGGACGTACTAGCCATCAAAGTAGAGCACTTCGAATGAAACCCTGGGTTTCAGACGTAAGATAAACAGGCTGACTTTTATCAGATAGGGATCCAAACAGCTGGGAAAACGTACTGCCGCAAGTTCGAGTTTACAGTAATTTACGTCTAATCCATTGTGTAGTCTGTCTTTAAAACCCAAAGATGCAGGTAGAGAACTCTTCCCCTTGATATATGAACTCAACACACTCTATTCACCTAAGTACAGTTGACTAATTAACATAGTTATTTATTAAAGAAACACGAAGCAAACACACAGTAAGATTTGAAAATCTTTAACGCTGATAGGATTACTCGCAAATACTATCACTGAAGCGAGTGGTACCGAGTGACGTTCCTGTCGTATCGCGAAATGTCGTCAACATCAGAAGCAGTAACATTTTAAATACAGTGTACAAACTACAAGTACATCCGAATAAGACTTAGTTACATAGTAGGTACATCCTGATGAGGACAGAATGCTTGTATTATAAAACTTATAGCTGCATTCTGTGTGTAGTCCCCTTTTACCTGAAGTGTGAAATAAGGTTCATAACCACGCATCCTGGCTGACGCCATGTGCCACACATCGATCCACGTACGATCAACAGCAAAAGGGGCTCTATGTTCCTAGTAAAAGCGTAATGTTCAGCTTTGATATTGAAACTACATGGGAAGAAATGATCATCACGATAAAATAAGAGAAATCAGGGCTCACACAGAAAAATTTAAGTGCTCGTTCTTCCCACGCGCCGTCCGATAGTGGAATCGTAGAGGGGCAGCTTGAAGGTGGTTCATTGAACCCTCTGCGAGGCACTTCGTTGTGAATAACAGAGTAACCACGTAGATGTAGAAACTGATAAAAATTTGATTGTGCATTCTTGGTTAACCTGTCTCACAGACCACGATTAAAACACTTTCGACTATCGAAGAATCTACATAGGTCCCCCAGGAGTAACTGTCCTTCACTTTTACTCACGTAACCGTTTTGTACCTGAATTAAAATGTTGAGATTACTAACTTCAAATCAGTGTGCACTGCAAACGTCATTACTTCAGTAACACAATAGTACCAATCACAGAAACATAAATTCTGTAACTCAAGCTGGTATATTGCGTAAACATGTATTGCATTCACTGCACCTCTTGTTTCCATAACTGACCATTCCAACTCAGTATCAGACACTAGTGAAAATCTTGGCCAGATTCAGTTACGTCTGTTGACAAGAATACGTGTTAAAGATATAACTGCGGATCAAAATCCCTATTTAGAAGGCTTCATAATGCAGCATTAGCGCCCACCACTCCGTGGCTGCTGATGTAGTCCCGCTATCACTGCTCCCGCATCCGTGGCCGGATGATTCCATGTCCTCCAGCACTTCCGTATACAGTGTGTCGTTACAATAAATATCATTCTACAACGTACCTTCCGCAAACATTAGTATACATACATCTGCCCCCCCCCCCCCCCTCTTTTAGTTAGCTTATCCGGTCAGTATTACTGCTTGTTAAAAAGCAAACTTATCGACAAACTTGAGGATCAAGTAAAGAACTAATAGTCGTTCTAGACAATCCGTCACAATCGTTGGTCATTACGTTGACAAGCTGCCAGTATCATCATCTGGGTTCTTTAATTTACTCCTCTGTGTCTATGCAATTACGCTTCCCTACCCACTGAAATTGGCATGTAAGGTCTCAAGCGATTGCACTTGTGAAGAATCGGAAGAGCAATTGCTGTAGGTCCCATCGAGCCACCAATCTTGGCCTGTGCTCTCTACGATGCCGGCAGCTTGTAAACGTGACTTCAGGGTTCATGTTATACCCCCGGGTGGACTGGAATTTTGGGCAGAATCTCTGAGACGTCATTATGCTTGTAGATAGGCAGCCTACCCATTGGCAACGACTGCAGTGGCGAGAGCAAAGTAGAGTTTCGAGTTGGCTATGCAGGCTAGAGGAAATAAGATCTGGGGAATGTGGAATATTCACTGCTGGTGGCGGGAAAGGCAATGTTGATGTCAGTGATACTGATCTTGGCGGTGCTGTCGCACTGCTGACAATGACTGCCCAAATGACCACCTCAGACACAAATGTTTATGGGATAGCTGGAAGCTGATATCTCTGATGGCCATTGAATTCATTTGTCCACCATGAGTGACATCAAAAGTAGCCGATGTCTATCTAGAGCACCTCCTAATGTTAATGATCTATTCTGCTATAGAACCATGAAATGTTTTTTGGAGTGGTCCATGTAGATTGACAACTATAGATCTGGTAAAGAACAGCAACTAAGAAGAATTTCTCCTGCACTATTCTCACATCTTTGTGTGCTCCTGTATGTTGCCAGTGATACAGAATTTTTCAGCCCTGCCTAATTCCATGACTTGCGTAATCAGAAGTTCAGTCTCTGTGAATTATTCACTAATGTGTCTATTGACTGAGCTAAAAAACCTATGTGGTTGTAAACAGACCATATTCTGCGTGGCGATTTCCTCACTTCTGTGAGGACTAGCGTGTTTCGAAGTTGGCTTCTAAAAAATTTAATACTCATTTGCATTTTTAAACACTACTGAGTACTTTAATTCCTGGTATGTTTCTGTGAGATACTATTTCAGGTACTGCTAGCGGTTTGTGGTCATAAATCAGGCAGGATTTAACTCTGCAGAAGCAGATGGTTTTGTCCTGTACGGTACATACACACACCAAAAAAAAAGTCTTGCGTCACCTCGGCTCCCGAAGTTCCGGAACCTGTACAGAAAATTGGAATAGAGATCAACATAAACATCATTTCCGACCTTTTTATTGCTCTTGAAGCCGGCCGCGGTGGTCTAGCGGTTCTGGCGCTGCAGTCCGGAACCGCGGGACTGCTACGGTCGTAGGTTCGAATCCTGCCTCGGGCATGGGTGTGTGTGATGTCCTTAGGTTAGTTAGCTTTAAGTAGTTCTAAGTTCTAGGGGACTGATGACCTCAGATGTTGAGTCCCATAGTGCTCAGAGCCATTTGAACCATTGCTCTTGAAAGCCACACATTGCATGTTATACCATACAGCGAGACTTTCAGGGGTGGTGGTCCACATTGCTGTACATGCCGGTACCTCTAATACCCAGTAGCACGTCCTCCTGCCCTAATGAATACCTGTTTTCGTCATAGCATACTATCCACATGTTCATCAAGATACTGTTGATCCAGATTGCCCCACACCTCAACCTCAACGGCGATTCGGCGCAGATCCCTCAGAGTGGTTTGTGGGTCACGTCGTCCGTAAACAGCCCTTTTCAATCTATCTCAGGCATGTTCAATAGGGTTCATGTCTGGAGAACATGCTGGCCACTCTCGTCGAGCGATGTCGTTATCCTGAAGGAAGTCATTCACAAGATGTGCACGATGGGGGCCCGAATTGTCGTCCATGAAGACGAATGCCTCGCCAATATGCTGCGATATGGTTGTACTATCGGTCGGAGGATATCATTTACTCATCGTACAGCCGTTATGGCGCCTTCCACGACCACCAGCGGCGTACATAGGCCGTATATAATGCCACCCCAGAACGTCAGGGAAACTCCACCTTGCTGCACTCAATGGACAGTGTGTCTAAGGCGTTCACCCTGACCGGGTCGCCTCCAAACACGTCTCCGGTGATTGTCTCGTTGAAGGCATATGCGACACTCATCGGTGAAGAGAATGTGATGCCAATTCTGATCGGACAATTTGGTTTGTTGCTAGGACCATCTGTACCGCGCTGCATGGTGTCGTGGTTGCAAAGCTGGACCTCGCCATGGACGTCGGGAGTGAAAGTGCGCATCATGCGGTCTATTGCGCACAATTTGAGTTGTAACACGACGTCCTGTGGCTGCACGGAAAGCATTATTCAACATGTTGGCATTGCTGACAGGGTTCCACCATGCAATAATCCGTAGGTAGCGGTAATCCGGCAGTAGTAGCCCTTGGGTGGCCTGACCGAGGCATGTCAGCGTCAGTTCCTGTCTCTCTGTATTTCCTCCATGTCCGAACAACATCGCTTTGGTTCACTCCGGGACGCCTGGACTCTTCCCTTGTTGATAACCCTTCCTGGCACAAAGTAACAATGCGGACACGATCGAACTTCGGTACTGACCGTCTAGGCATGGTTGAACTACAGACGACACGAGCTGTGTACCTCCTCCCTGGTGGAATGGCTGGAACTGATCTGCTGTCGGACCCCCTCCGTCTAATAGCCGCTGATCATGCATGGTTGTTTACGTCTTTCGGCGAGTTTAGTGACATCTCTGAACAGTAAAAGGGGCTTTGTCTGTGATAAAATATCGAGAGTTAACGTCTACCTTTAAAAGTTCTGGGAACCGGTGGTGATGCAAAACCTTTCTTGGTGTCTGTAATATCGTTAACACTGATTGTTTTTCTCTGTCAACAGTTTGCTTTAGCCTAGTTCAACGCCTTGATCGATATGCAGTTTGTTACTCCTGTCTAACAGCATATTTGTGGTCGATAATATCACCTAATCCAACTAATCCTAGCTGCCACTAAGACAAGTGTAATTGATCGCATAGCATTATGGGTGCAAGTGGAGGGGCCGATGGTACTTTCAGTTCTGGTGTAACGAATGCTGTATTGTATTAGGAAGACGGTATGTACGGGAAGCCTTCTTAGCTAAGCCTATGAAGGCTGTGTATTATCTCAGTTTTAGATGGCCTATATTTTTCGTAATGGTTGAAGCAGGGAACCCAGCAATTCTGTCAGGTTTTAGGGGCTGGTAAAAAGTGTATGACTTCAAAAGATTGGTGGGTTGATATTTCAGTACAACTACATAGGTTTCGTCTGTGTTCATTACACAACATACGTTCATTGCCATTAGGTTTTAGACCTGTACTGTTAAATCTGTCGAAAAGTGCTCACAATTTATTGAAATAATTCCGGTCATTTACAGCAGTGACAACTTCATCAAGATTACTAGCGCACCTAGGACATCTAGTTTCTGAATTAATAGTTTCAGATATCTCTAAAAGATGCCGAGTGCATATGCTGCCCCAAATGATCACTTCTTGTATTAATACATGTGAAAACATGTTTGTTTCAAATGATGATGTGCATGCATACATGTGCATGCAATATCCTCTATGTGACCTCATAATGCAAGATCAGTTTTCCAGAACAAAAGTAGTTAGTGAAACTTTTCCAGAAAATAGTTTCATTACTTACTTTTACAACTAGCTCATGTAGACTATCCTCAAAAATGCTTTCAGAGATAGAATATTGCACGGGTATCGCAGCAGAATGGTGCAGAATACTGCGAAAGAGGTAGTGCACTAACTGTTCTATGGGTAGAGTCACTGACCCTGGTGTTTACTTTCCATCTGAAATAGGTCACGCTTTGTAGTTCTTACACGGCCCTAAAACACAATACCAAAAAAAAAAAAAATTGTGCAATGTTTTAGAGGTTTCCAGATCTCTCACATTTTATTGTTTCAACAGTGCTTAGGAGTACATCAAATGATAACACTTACGGCTCAGTAGCTGAAGCGGTTCTGAGGTACCTGGTATGGATCCATGCTGAAACACCCGTATTAGTATGTGGCGTAGCCCCTACGGGTAGTAATGCAGCCGCTGACTCTGACATCCAGTCGATCGTGCATCGTGCTGGCCAGGGAAGTTGCTATACGTCTTGAAGAGCACACTGAGATTAAAGGGCAGTGTATGAGCGAGCATTATCCTGCTGGAACAACAAATCATCCCCCTGTTACAAGAACGGCAAAAGAACGAACCGCCGAGCGCTGATTACCGTCCCCTTGAGAAATACCAAAGGTGAATAAGAGTTGTACCTTGTCGCTTCCCAGACTGTAACGCCGGGATGGAGCCAGCGTGTCTTGGACAAAGAACTGTACGAGGCAGCGCTGACCAGATCTACGCCGTACTTTCCAACAACCATCACTTTCTGCAGTCAGAATATGCTTTCATCGCCGAAGACCACAACGCGTCATACCACCTTCCAGATGATCCTCTCACGGCACCAGTCGGGACCGTACACATCGTTACTGTGACCTGAGTGGAAGACAGGCTAGAGGTTGACTGCCTGTGGTCCATCGATAATAACAGCTGAAACATCGTGTTGACATGGTTGTGCTAACAAGCCTCTTATCTGTGCTGTGGTGGCTGTACGACATTCCACTGCTGCTCTTACAGTACGACGATCCTAGCCGGTGCCTGTGCTGGATGGACGTCAAGCACCTCGTGTACTGGTGTGAGAACGTTCACGTGACGACTGACATCAGCGTCGTTGCACAAGTGGCTTAACACCACCAACTTGTGTGGTAATTCTCCGAAAAGACTATCCCACCCCTCGGAAGTCCGGAATTTGACCCTTTTCAGACTCGCTCAGTCGGCTGTAGGAAGCACGGGTGCGTTGCGGTGGAATGGTAGCCACCTTGCTTCACACGTTTGCACCACACTTGGTCTTCTGGCTGTAAGCATTCCCTTTTAAAGTGTAGATACAGATGGCGCTCTGATAGCTATACCACTACGCTATCCGTTGGCGGACGACGTTAAAACTATTATCACTACATCTTCTATCCCATGGGTGGCAACGTCGGATGAAAATCGACGCCACTTCCCGGCGTACAATTTTTTTTTTCCTCCGGTAGTGTACCTCGGACTTTACCAACGCTTCGCGCAGTGCTGTGTTTCGGTGTTTGGTTACTCAGAAACTCCTGCTGGACACCCTGTGTTTGCTTCCTGCTCATACCTACGTGTTATTCGGTCTCTCTGCTCTCCCCGTAGATTGACTCGCACGTCCAGTTTCGTATCCTCTTCACGGTTTCATTTCCCGGGGCTTGTAGTCGAGCCATTCTTGGCTATTTTGTGCCGAAATGATTGTATCGTGGTCTTTTCACGCAAGTGCAGGTACAGTATTATCCATTACAGTTTGTATGTTAATACTGTTTTTCAAACCTCAAGTAACAGATTAAAAATCGTTTCTTGACCCTCAAAATGTGTGTTGTACAACTTCTGTAACTACGTAAAATATCCTCATTTCGCGCGATATGTCTCTTTCTTTCGTAAGGCTCAGTGCAATTGGTATGGGTTGGGTAGCAGATGACTTACAATGTGAGACTAGAATGGTAATCCACGACTTCGCTTAAATAATCTGGCAGATTACTAAGACAAATTGTCTATTTCCTTATAAGGATTAAAAGGTGGAACCATGTAAATGGAGTCCCGCGCTCCTAAATAAAAAATTACGATGCTGTACACAGCTAAAACGTTTCCGTCGTTTGGTACAGAGATGCTGAAATGTTCGTTACAGTTTAGAGCTACTAGTACCGTGCAGTACCAGATATCTTACATGTAACTTGTCTCATTTGGTAACTGACGCGAGTTAACTACGGACTGTAGAACATTGTGGTTGCGGTTCTACGTTCACTGATTAAACTAGCGGTCAGTCTGGAATATAGTTCAAATTTAAAAATAACTTAGCACCTGCTGCCTCGCTCACGTTGACTGTATGGTTTGCTCAGATTTGTTTTGTTTTCCTTCAATCGAAATTTTATTTTGTTCTCGAATTCCATTATCTTTCAAATTTCGCACGTTAACTAAGGCACGGTCATTTTCCCGATGTTCCTCTGACCAAAAAGTGGCTCTGGCAGCTAGAGCCGTATATATTTGTTAATGCTACCTTTTCTTGTAATGATATTTCCACAGAAATATTCACCCTCTAACACATATTTCTTTAGAAGACAAATATAAATATTCATAGAGTTAGCTTTAAAATCGTTTTAAGGCAACGGAATATTGTCATAAAAATTTTCATCCCTGTTTCATCCGACATGGGTTGAATTTTAGAAACACTGAAACAGGTATTTTTTTTGCACCTAATCTGGAAGTCAGGTACCGATTTTCATAGACTTAGCTTCAGCCCGCATCTCGTGGTCGTGCGGTAGCGTTCTTGCTTCCCACGCCCGGGTTCCCGGGTTCGATTCCCGGCGGGTCAGGGATTTTCTCTGCCTCGTGTTGGCTGGGTGTTGTGTGCTGTCCTTAGGTTAGTTAGGTTTAAGTAGTTCTAAGTTCTAGGGGACTGATGACCATAGATGTTAAGTCCCATAGTGCTCAGAGCCATTTGAACCATTTTTGAACTTAGCTTCAAAAATGGTTCAAATGGCTCTGAGCACTATGTGACTCAACTTCTGAGGTTATCAGTCGCCTAGAACTTAAAACTAATTAAACCTAACTAACCTAAGGATATCACACACATCCATGCCCGAGGCAGGATTCAAACCTGCGACCGTAGTGGTCGCCCGGTTCCAGACTGTAGCGCCTTGAACCACACGGCCACTCCGGCCGGCAGACGTAGCTTCAAAAAAAGCTTCGTTGGTACTTTAATAATGAAGTATTTCCTAAAAAAAAATTCTCCCGCCATTTTACCTCCTTAGTGGTTGAATTTTCTAATATATTCAGTTTAGTTTCTGACAGAATTGAAATATCAATTTCTGTTGCTATAGCTCGAAAATTGCCTTAATAGCGTCATATATTCAAAAAATCTGTCACATCCTACTTGACCACCTTATGGATGGAATTTCGAACAAACCCTTGCTAAACGATGCCTACGTTATAAGATAAAGCACTTTCCGAATTTCATTTTTCTATCCTTAGCGGTTTCGTATGGATGATGATGAGTGAATGAATCAGTCAGACCGTATTTCACCCCTTTAGGGATTGAATTTCTCAAACCACTACAACACGTTGTTTTTTATCCCTGTTCGAAAAGACAAATACACATTGTCATAAATTTAGGTCCAAAAATGCGTAAAAAATGAGAATTGCATAAAAACTTTCATCCCTTATTTCATCTCCTTCGGTGCTGAATTTCCGAAAACAGTGAAACACATGTATTTTATTTCCAGCCGAGAAGTCAAACACCAATTTTCATAGACGTAGCGTGGGAAATGATTTAGTAGTTCTTTAACAATGATATGTTTTCGAAAAAGCTTTTACCAACTGTTTCATACGCAAAGGTGCTAAATTTCCAGAAATGGTGAAATACGTATTCCTCTATTTCTGACCGAGAGACCAAATACCAACTTTCTTAGTTCTTTCAAAACTGCGTTATTACCAATAATATTCAAAACACATTTAATCCCCTGTTTCACCCCCTTAAGAACGGAATTTCGAAAAAATTTTCTTAAAGGGTACTTACAGTATAAGATCATCACCCTCTCGATAGTTCAAGTTTGCGTCCCTAGCGGTTTAGGCTGTGCGATGATCAGTTCAAAAATGGTTCAAATGGCTCTGAGCACTATGGGACTCAACATCTTAGGTCATAAGTCCCCTAGAACTTAGAACTACTTAAACCTAACTAACCTAAGGACATCACACACACCCATGCCCGAGGCAGGATTCGAACCTGCGACCGTAGCAGTCCCGCGGTTCCCGACTGCTGCGCCAGAACCGGTAGACCACCGCGGCCGGCTGCGATGATCAGTCTATGAGGTCATTGCCCTTATATATATAGAGATAGATTTGGTTGTCTGTATGTGGAAACACACACACACACACACACACACACACACACACAGAGAGAGAGAGAGAGAGAGAGAGAGAGAGAGAGAGAGAGAGAGAGAGAGAGAGAGAAAGCGCAAGCATTTACATGGTGCCTGTGTACCAGGAGTTCACCGGTTTCAACTGAATCAGTATTAATTTGTTGGGCATACGCAGGTTGAGTTTGTTTTCGTTCCCTGTAGTTTTGACGGAAATGGCCTATGTGCCCACGTTTGTTGCAGTAGTCGCAAATTGTTTTAGGAGCGGCTAATGGTGATAAAGCACACAATGTAACATGTTCCTGTGGGACATTGGTTTTCTGCATGATGATACTACGGCTTATTAAAGTGAGGGCAAACATCACGTTGATGCAAAAAGTTTGCATTCGGACGGGACTGGCACTTCGGGCTACACCGAGGGTGGAACGGCGCCGAACTGTCCGTTACCCCTGCGGCTGTCAACGGTGGTGCGCTTTATGAATTCGGAAGAGACTGATGTGGGTGGGCGACGCTTTTTCCTCTTGCAACTACCTTCCAGTGGCTTACGGCACCACGAATGTTTGGGCGAATTGAGGAACTTCGTCTTACGGCTAATCTGATTTCAACGGTGCTTTTTGCCGTATTCCGTTATCCGCTGTTGCTACAAAACATCGTAGTGGACTAAGGCATTTGCGTACTATTTGTGACATTTAGGAAGTACAAATTTACATTTACGGTTCATCACTCAAAGATTTGCAAACCACACATGATACCGCTCATAAAATAAGAATCTCGAATGCTTGGTGTTGCTTAGAGTTAAGATATTAATTAAAGGACATGTTGAAACCATTATGACACGCACTTGAAATATTTATATGCAAAAACCAGGTTCACGTACATAATTTGTAGTACCTTATACAGAGGAACAAATAACTGTATGCACATTAATTTCTACGACATGACAACTGTATATGTAATAGCAGAAATATAAGTCTACGTACATCGTGTAGGTCTATAGCAACGATATAAGTGTCACTTAATGTGATCGGATATCAAATTCGTCCAATGACGAGCACACTGGTATTGCGAGTATTAATTATGACACACAAAACTATTAGAAAGTTTCCTATAAGCTTGCAAAAATATTAGTGAATATAGGTAAATCGTATAACTAACTACAATGGTTGATCACATAAACATGTATCAAATAGCGAAAATTTTGGTAAACAACATGAGGGCAAAAGTCTTTTTAACTCTCCACTTAAGTGAGAAATGTTCGGTCACTATTTATTCAAGAATATAGATTACCTCAATCATCTTCAAAATTTTGAACAGTGTATGTTTCTGTCCTTACACAACAATGTGAAATCAGTAAAACTGTGTAGCACTCGCTATCTATTATGTAGCATGTTCTATCAAACTGATTCACTTTTCAAATAGTATAAACAAATATTCAGTTGTTCAATATCATTAAGTGTCTTCAAATAGTGTTAATAGAGGCAATGTTCATTAGTACCTTCCTAATATTAAACACTGTCACTCGTAATTACAAGTGCTTTTCAATAACTGAATCTAATTAATGCACCAGCATTAAATCAGTGTATTTTTTGATGTATCAGCATAATTGAGTAATTTTAAGTAGTTACGAATGACGATATTAATGGAAGAAAATGTTTCCAAAAGACTAAAAGGATCGGATAGGAATGTATGTAGCACAGAAACTAATGTGCAGAAATGTTCCAACAGTAGGAGCCCTGTGCCTGCCATGGCACATCAAATAGTACAAATGTATGTTCTCCTGAAGTTCTAAACAATTTATTAATACAAAAAGCCAATTAAATTTCATGTCAACATTTAAATGTGTTTTTCTTAACCAAGCCATCAACTGTAACTAGCACATGAAAAATACTGTCAGAGAAAAGTTATCCTTTCGATCAACAACTAAATTTGCAGCCTCAATTTATTTACATAGTCATTCTTTGAGCTCCCTGAATACATGATGTCATATCTGTTATATTCCTTGGTCCAAGCAGTTTGCCAGGTTTCGGATGAATCGGTTTATATGCGTCTGGGTTTGTCAATATCTCAAATGGATTTATATACATACCGCGTCAAAGAACTTTTTTGACTCGACAGCTAACAATTTGGATCTCTCATGTGTCTTAACTAAGACTAAATCTTTTGTCTTCATCTGTGTAACTCCAGCATCATATCTCTGCTTTCTTGATTAGCCTTGTGTCTTCGTTAAACAACAACTTCTTTTTCTTGTGCTGAAATAGTTTTACAGTCCTGCAACTCAATAAATTTATTAATGACATTATCTGATTTTTTAAATGGTATTTTATGTGGTGAAAAACCTGTGGATTTTTGTTGCAAACAGTTCATCGCATCTCCAAAATCAGCTATTTCAAGACTGGTGTTTAGGATTGCAGTAGGTCCTGCACAACCTATCAGTCTTCCTCCTATATCTCCCTGCAGGATTGCTAGCCGGATGATAGGCAAATATTGTTGTTGTTGTTGTTGTTGTTGTTGTTGTGATCTTCAGTCCTGAGACTGGTTTGATGCAGCTCTCCATGCTACTCTATCCTGTGCAAGCTTCTTCATCTCTCAGTACCTGCTGCAGACTACATCCTTCTGAATCTGCTTAGCGTACTCATCTCTTGGTCTCCCTCTACGACTTTTACCCTCCACGCTGCCCTCCAGTACCAAATTGGTGATTCCTTGATCCCTCAGAAAATGTCCTACCAACCGATCCCTTCTTCTAGTCAAGTTGTGCCAGAAACTTCTCTTCTCCCCAATTCTATTCAATACCTCCTCATTAGTTGTGTGATCTACCCATCTAATCTTCAGCATTCTTCTGTAGCACCACATTTCGAAAGCTTCTATTCTCTTCTTGTCCAAACTATTTATCGTCCATGTTCCACCTCCATAAATGGCTGCACTCCATACAAATACTTTCAGAAACCACTTCCAGACACTTAAATCAATACTCGATGTTAACAAATTTCGCTTCTTCAGAAACGCTTTCCTTTCCTTGCCATTGCCAATCTACATTTTATATCCTCTCTACTTCGAACATCATCAGTTATTTAGCTACCCAAATAGCAAAACTCCTTTACTACTTTAAGTGTCTCATTTCCTAATCTAATACCCTCAGCATCACCCGATTTAATTCGACTACATTCCATTATCCTCGTTTTGCTTTTGTTGATGTTCATCTTATACCCTCCTTTCAAGACACTGTCCATTCCGTTCAACTACTCATCGAAGTCCTTTGCTGTCTCTGACAGAATTACAATGTCATCGGCAAACCTCAAAGTTTTTATTTCTTCTCCATGGATTTTAATACCTACTCCGAGCTTTTCTTTTGTTTCCTTTACTGCTTGCTCAATATACAGATTGAATAGCTTCGGCGAGAGGCAACAATCCTGTCTCACACCCTTCCCAACCACTGCTTCCCTTTCATGCCCCTCGACTCTTATAACTGCCATCTGCTTTCTGTACAAATTGTAAATAGCCTTTCGCTCCCTGTATTTTACCCCTGCCACCTTCATTATTTGAAAGAGAGTATTCCAGTCAACACTGTCAAAAGCTTTCTCTAAGTCTACAAATGCTAGAAAAGTAGGTTTGCCTTTCCTTAACCTTTCTTCTAAGATAAGTCGTAGGGTCAGTATTGCCTCACGTGTTCCAATATTTCTACGGAATCCAAACTGATCTTCCCCGAGGTCAGCTTCCACCAGTTTTTCCATTTGTCTGTAAAGAATTCGCGTTAGTACTTTGCAGCTTCGACTTATTAAACTGATAGATCAGTAATTTTCACACCTGTCAAAACCTGATTTGTTTGGGATTGGAATTACTATACTGAAATGAGTTTTATTCCAGTCCTCTCATTAAATGCCTTCCAAGATGGAGAGACAAACTGTGATCCATTATGAGAAATCAGTTTTACAGGCATCCATTCTTATATTTGAAACCAGTGCTCCACTTGTTGCTTCCATAGAAGGCATAATTTTATGCACACTATGACATATATAACCCATTATTCTCCTTTTTTGATGGCAATGAGCCATATAAAATGATAGCAACAATGTAGTACATTTTGAATCTGACCCTGACAAGCTTTGCTACTTTCCTTCATTCGCAGGCATCTAACACAAGTTGAAATTAATTTTCTTACTCTTATTGCCATATTGTGAAATTCTACGTTTTCCTGTAACATGTTCAAACATTTAAAAACACCAAAGTGTCCATAGCTTTCATGAGTATATATAATGTGTTTGTCAATATACTGGCCAACACAATCTCCAATAGTATAAATTTATTCTTCTAAATAGTATTCTTTTGTGTAATTTATAATATTGATCAGTTTTCTCGCAATCCTTTCTACAAAAGCAGCCTTTAACTAGTATCCTTTTATCATCCTGATTCTGGTTTCTATGGATGTCATTACATATGCTCCTAATTACATGCTCATCTTTAACGTCTTCCCAATACACAATTCTGATATCTTTGTCTTCTTCCACCTTGATATTGCTAATATCCGTTCATAATGGGAACCAAGTGTATCTGCAGCAAGGTTCTCAGCTCCCTTAATGTATTTAATTCCCCAGTCAAACTTTTCTAAAAAATATAGCCTATCTTGTCAGTCTACTATGGTACAACAAGCTTTCTGTTCAATACATTTAAGGCCTTGTGGCCTTGAGTAATCAATAGGTTTATGTCGGAAGATGTAGGTCCTAAATTTAATAAACGACCAATGTACTGCTAACAAATCCTTCTCAGCAACAATACAATTTCTTTTATTACTTTTGCAACGGCTTATTGACAAAAGCAACACAGCAGCACTAGAAGATGAACTTATTGATGTTTTGGGTCTACCAGACATTTCTTTATGCACGTCCTGAACAGTACAAATTAATCGCGGACACTATAAATTGTTGTACGTATTGGTGGCGGAGATCCGTACACATTACGCAATTGCCGTTGTACCTCCGTCACGTTTTCGTACTTCCGGTACCACTTGCGGTGCTGAAACGACAATCGTACTTTATTCATTGCTGCTGTTGAGAAAACAATGGACTATGCCACCACACAAAATTGCGTCAGACCTCTGCTTAAGTCAGTTTTACTACTCAGGACACATATTCGTTGAGAGCACCGATGATGGCTGTTAATCAGTTGAAATCAATTTGTAAAAGTGAATGAATAAAACATGATTTTGCGATTGGTTGCTGCTTACTTGGAACCTCTTCCTAATAATTTGGTTACAAGGCTCTTGCTATATGTTTTTGTGATAATCGCTTCATTTGTCGCATCTGCTTTTGTGGAGTTTTAATATAATCTTTCTGTCTGGTTACCTAAAAAACCGCCAGCAAAATCTCGTTATACCTCATACGTCATAACAGCGTTTTCCAAAATTCAACTACCCAGCCCGCTCTCCGAATCGTTTCTCGTTTTTATTGTAAATCATTTCATGTATTGTCTCGTGGCAAAATGTTCAGTGCAAGTAAGCGCTACCATAGATAAACGCTTTACTCTCTGAAGAGGTATATACTTTTTTTTCCTACTATCTCCATCACGTAATAGTGTAAAAATATGAATGAGAAATAAATTAGTCTTCGTTTTCGATTGAGCAATAAGAATGTGAGCCACATTATATTTATCCTGTGGTAGTCTTATATGTTTTGTTTCTACAGTGATTTATGGTGATACATACGTTTCTTCATTGGTGGTGATCACGGCAGCTCCTGCTGGTGCGCCAGGCTTGTAAGTTTCTTGCAGCTCCCAGATCGCCTGCTCACCATCTTGTTGCCCATCCACCTCTGGACCGCCTTTTTTCCCGCCGTCCCCGGGCTACGTGGCCGTTTGGGATCCGTGTGCAACGTGTACTACAGTCCCTCGGTGTGGAGTCTGTACAACCCCAAATCCAAGGTTTTAACCGCCTGCCACCCTGGTTACTGGAGAAGCCCGGAGTGATTTTAGATTTATTGCAGTACAAGAGAGATTGCACTCCTGCCACCGTTTTTAATGCAGAATTTTCTGCCATTTCATCTGAGCACCACGACTATGTAGCTGTTTTTACGGATGGGTCGAAACAAGGGGATTCTGTTGGTTGCTCAGTTGTTTTTCCATATCGTGTCCTCAAGGTCCGACTGCCTCAGACTTTTACTGTCTTTGATGCAGAATTGTTTGCGATCTTGCGGGCACTGGAGCACATGAGACATTCTTCCTCTCCTAAATTTCTTGTCTGTTCCGATTCACTCAGTGCTCATCACTCATTGCAACGTTTGTATGCGGCAGACAAAATTGTCCAGACCATCCAGTATGCCCTCCTCCGACTACAGCGACTGGGGAAAGTTGTAGCTTTCTGCTGGGTTCCGGGGCATGTTGGCATTGCTGGGAATGAAAGGCCAGATCTCACAGCCAAGGAGGCGTGTCTCGCCCCACAAGTATCTCAGTGTGCTATCTCCTTGCACGCACTCACCTCGCTGTTGAGCTCACGGGTCATGCGTCGGTGGGAGGATGAGTGGCTGGAAGTGACTGACAATAAGCTCCGTATAGTCAAGCCCACAACGCGTGTGTGGTGTACTTCCTTTCAGCCCCATCGACAGGACGAGGTTCTCCTCACTCGGCTGCGAATAGGCCACAGCCCTATGACGCATGGCTTCCTTCTCCGGCGAGAGAACCCTCCAATGTGTGGTGCTTCCGGCGTCCAGGTCACTGTGCGCCACGTTTTATTGGATTGCGTTTTATTTTCTGACCAGCGGGTCGCGGCTGACTTGCCAGTGGACCTGCCATCTCTTTTAGGCAACACTCGGACGAATGTGGCTAAAGTTTTAAAGTTCTGTGCCCTGTCAAATGTTTTTACAAAGATTTTAGGGAGAGGATTTTAATTTGCTCACTGCGTGACAAGCTCGCCCATATTTTATGTAAGTCGCCAGCCAATAACAATTTCCTGTGACATTCTTGTTGCTATGTTTCCCCTTTCCTTAGGTTTTACTTTCTTAGGTAGCATTTTCCTTCTTTTCCTGCTTTGTTTGAGTGTGTGCTTTAGTTTTCTTAGGTCTGTCCACATTCGTTCATGTTAATGTGTGTCAGGGCGCTGATGACCTCGATGTTGAGCGCCCATAAGCCCCAACACACCACCACCACATCAAGGAAATAATCACTATAAATAATTTAGCTGTAACCATAATGGTATATGATAAGTTGTCGCGAAAATTTTCTCTGTCATTGGTATTGAAAACATAATTGAGGAGTGGCAAATGTTGACAAGAATAAGGCATTAGTGCTTTGCAACGACAGATGTGAGAAACGAAAAGGTCAAAATTAATTCTCACTACAGGTAGTTTATACATAGTACCTTGATATGTCAACTGTAACGCTAAGTGACTCGTCAGGAAGAAACGCCTATCGTTAACATAGTTCGCGACTCAGTAGCATGTGGTGTGTTTGTTTATGGACGTGTGAGTGGTTCGGTTACTGTGTGTGTGTGTGTGTGTGTGTGTGTGTGTGTGTGTGTGTGTGTCGGGAGGGGGTATTTGACTGAAAATTCCAAACCGAGCTCACATCCTGTTGTTCAAAAATGAATCTACATCATACAAAATGGATTGACAGACTGATAAAATTGTGAGTTTCCCTCGCCTTGTTGACTTTAAAACTGACGATACGGCGTACATTCAAAATAATACTATTTATTCCCTCAATACCCAAAATTTCTGCCCCATGTGTTCACAAAAACTACATACGAAGAAATATGCAGAAGTGTTACACGATATTCAAGTTTGTTGCTATCAGTGTCGCAGGGATGGGAAATCCATTTACATGGTCTCTTCAGATTATTGTCCGCCCCCTTGTATGTATGTATGTATTGACCCGGGTATCTAGAAATGACGGAGACGCTTCGTCCCGCCGTAGCCGTCAGTGGTTCACAACAGACGACAGCAGTCCTTTCACCCCACCGCCATCCCAGACGAGTGTAACCGTAAACGTTTGCGTGGTAGAATAATTATGGTGTACGCGTCGGTGGAAAAGGTGTTTGCGCTGCAATCGCCGACACGGTGTAACTCAGGCGGATTAAGGGGCACCTGCTTGAACTCGCCGAGGCAGATGGAAAACCGCCTTAGAAACCATCCGCAGGCTGGCCGGCACACCGGACCTCGACACGAATCCGCCGAGCTGATTCGTGCCCGGGACCGGCACGCTTTCCCACTCGGGAAGCAGCGTGTAAGACCGCGCGGCTTTCCTGGCGGGCTTGTACGCCCGCTAATGAGTGGCCAGCGAGTCTGACTGCAATGCAGCGGTCCGAGGTCGTTTCCCGCCTGCATCGGGGATTACATCCTCTTGGGGCATGGGTGCTGGATTGTTCTTATCATGGGCTAATCAGCATCGACACGTAAGTCACCTGATATGCCGTCGGCTGAAAAAACTAGGAGCTCGGCCGCCGAACTTACCCAGGTGGGGATTCCTGGCCGCCGGTGCCACACGATTATTTCATTTTATTCAGATCAGAAGTTTCTCTGTGTGTATTTCTCCCGCGTACTTGAAAACTTTGTGTGCAGTCACTAGACCGTGAAGTCAAGGGCACCTGAGGGTAGGTAGAAATCTTCTGCACAACAGTCCTGAGCCAAAAAAGACATGATGTGTACCGTGAGGAGTACCGATCGACGAGCACGTTCCACTTAAGGTTTGGTACCACACCATGGTTACCTTTTCGGTCTACTGAAGAGAATTTCAGCCACAATCATATTCTAAGGACTGAACCAATACGAATAGCCACCGCTTTCGAAAAGAAAATTAGGTACTAACGTTTTATAAGCAACAAGATCGTTAAAAACAAAACAAGTCACTTTCACAGTTAAAGGTCCTCAGTACAATTTTTGAAAGACTTGTCTAGGGTTTTGATCTAACTGATTGATTGACTGAATGATATGTAATCATTCAACAATGCTCCAGTGTTATTAGTCGAGTGCAATACTACTGCACCCGGGAGAGAGAACGCTTCCATCAGCTTAGTGTTTATTTTAATCATTGTATTTCATGAGGACACGTTGAAACACTCGGTAATATATGCACAACTATCTTGAAATCATTTACAGTGTGATGCGTTTTCTTTAATTAATGTTAAGTGTTGCAGTTCGGCAGTTTTTGAAAACTGCTGCTGTAGAAAAAACTTTTGGATCACTTACCGTGTGAATGATTATGCGTGGAGGAAGCTAGTTAAAATTTGGTGTTTGTTTACTATAACGTCACCACGTGTTTCCAGAAACGGCCATGTGAGGTCAAGTGCCAAAATATCATGGTTGGGGCCGGCCGGAGTGGCCGTGCGGTTCTAGGCGCTACTGTCTGGAACCGGGCGACCGCTACGGTCGCAGGTTCGAATCCTGCCTCGGGCATGGATGTGTGTGATGTCCTTAGGTTAGTTAGGTTTAAGTAGTTCTAAGTTCTAGGGGACTGATGACCTCAGAAGTTAAGTCGCATAGTACTCAGAGCCATTTGAACCATATCATGGTTGGCGAGTTCCTGTCATGTACCGAGTTAGTGTGCGGAAAGATGTCGAGCTTCCGTATCTACCACGAAGAATTTGCTAGAGTCTATAACTAAGAGTTGAAAGTGTTACATCAGTTCGTAGGAAAAGGCGTGCTGAGTTAGTTTTAATATTAGTGGTTGAAACAGTATCGTGTTTGTGAATCCGTGGAGGAACATATCGTCGGCCACTGTGACCGCGCGGTTCTAGATGCTTCAATCCGGAACCGCGCTGCTGCTATGGTCGCAGGTTCGAATACTGCCTCGGGAATGGATGGATGTAATGTCCTTAGTTTAGCTAGGTTCAAGTCTGGGGGACTGATGACCTCAAATCTTAAGTCCCATAGTGCTTAGAGCCATTTGAACCATTTTTGAGGAACATGTCGGTAGCAGAATTCAGAGGAAAAGGCTTCCATGCTCAGTTGTTACGTGTTTAATTAATACGGAAACGCAATGTAGAATTAGTAGAACGTAAGTGGTAAAGCTTCCATGACCAGCGGTCACCTGTTTAATTACTCTGGAAACGCAACGTAGCAATAATTACTTCAGAATGAATGGGAAACGAGCTTAACCGTGATCACAAAACTGGATGAGTTGTGGCACTGTTAAGGAAGTGTGTTACGTGCCAAAGCGACCATAAAACGAAACTGTTTGATATGTACTGTTATTATTTCAAAGCAACATTGTCAACTTTAATATTTGAAAAGGTTGAGACACGTGTTTGTATTAGGCACAAGGGGAAGTTCATTTTGCAATAAAGCGTGTTTTTTTACTACAGCTTCAATATGCGATACCCACAACCGAAAGGCGAAGCTTTATATCCGTCGCCGTGACAATTGCAATAGTTTTACAGAGATAAGAAGCAAACCGTCACCTATAACGAAATACTAATACTATATTTCATCTCGCGCGGTGCGAGCGCTGCATGTTTTTTATTACTCATTCCATTTGTTACATGCAGCAACTGTGCTGTGTCAATATGCATGCCTCCATGTTTTGAGGTATGGTGAATGCACATGATACCGTGGATAAACTACTTTGAATGATCTACTATTTTTTTGAGGCCGTTGTCAACGTATCCCAAATGACGTATAACCGATATGTGTGTCATCATAACGAAGACGTAATGAACATAATACTGTACTTCTTGGTGGCGTCAGGAGCGAGATAGAAAAATAGCCGTAGTGTACAATCTGAAATAATCAATGAAAATTCTGAAGTTGCAATATATCTTGCTACAGAGAAAGATGCATCCAAATCGCTAACGCCACTCTTACTTTTGTAAACATGTAGCCGAAGAAAAACTTGTAATGGTATCGCTACTTGATGCCGTCAACAGTCTTCGCATACCAAAAACGAACTTACCAACTGTTCCAGGAAGTTTGGCAAGACACATATAACACACAATTTTAGAAACCTTTATCAACAATCGTGATTACCGAAGTTACTTGCAGTCGCCTCCATCAAAGAATGTCTCTGAATTACACAGTGCAATCTTAGACCAAATGTCTTCTACAGTACGTTGCAGTTGAGAATACTATAGTGAGCCATAGTGGACCTCAACACAGGTTGGAAAAGAAGAAACTTTAACCTGCAGATGTACAAGGAAGTGTTCGTGAAGAGTTTAACACAGTAAACGAACATACTCATTGATCAGTAGCTGCGAAATAATATCGCACGATAACGCACGTGAGCACATCCTATATTTTTCATAGTCAAGCAGCATAAATGTTTTGTGAAATACAGTAAATTAGAAAACAAAATGTAATATGGGAAAGCCCAGACCGTACACAAATCAGTAGCATCTTCTGGTGTCTAAAGAGATCTATTACAACATTTTAGATTAACATACAGCACAGTATGAGAGCTAGCGAGGCGCGCAGTACGGATAATTAGATCCACAAAATGAATTCAACAAAAAATATGAAACGGAAACTTCGAAAGACATTCAGTGGACGTAAAATCATTGAGAAAATGGCTACACTGCACAAGAAAGAGCTCGCAGGTGATTTGGCACCAGAACACGAAGACAACGGCGAAGTAATTTTGAGATTTCAGGAAAAATGACTGCATACATATGCCACTCAGCAATATCTATTGCATGCTCTGACATTCTTCAGCCTCACACTGAACGGTTATGTCTGTCAGTGTGGCAACACAGTATTCGCGTTCGGTTTACGAATACCATAATTTTGTTTTTATCGGGTGGTCGGAGGGGGTGACAGGGTCACCTCCTCCACTCCTCGATGGATACGCAACAGCATCCACAAGAAATGACTTTGAATTGAAAGGGGGTAATTTAGAAAATTTAATTATTCACTTACTTTACTGTACCAACGAATCTGCAGGAAATTATCACAAAATTTTCACTGATGTCAAATACAGCTGGTTAATTACTGACTATAATGAGAACGCACGTTAGCCTAACATTGAGCTCAGGAAGAATTGATAAACTTCGTCACCGGATATACCCTATTCTCCTAATCGTTCCATAACGTATATGCTACTTTCTACATGAAATGTGTATCTAGATGGATCCGCACACTGTAGCGATCACGTCAGTAAATGCTATGGGACCCCAGTGTTTGGTTCATAAATGCGAGAATAATTCAAGGTAGTGTTCACTGATCTACTTAAAAGAGATGGCATGGCTATACATTTAACACAGTATCACCCCAATCAGTCGGACTTTAATTACGTCACTTTTCCAGTTGCTTTGTGACATAATGCATGTACTTTAAATCACTGATCTGTGACACCAAGAGCGTATCAATTATCAGAACTGGGGGTGGGTTGTAACTCATGAATTTCGTATGAGGGGGGGATGGTTTCAGGAAATGAAGCCCAGTTTATTAGAAAACTGAACACTAAAATAACTAAAAAACTACCTTTATCAAGAAACACAGTAATACGCACTTTATATACGTACTTCAGCGTAGGATTTACGTGGAATGGGGATCGGGCTAGAGGTTCTGCAGCCATGGGCTCAATTTTACAGCGAATTCGTTAAACATAAAAATTCTTCTTGGCAATGGAGAAATGATTACAAAATAGAACTTGGTGTTGGTTCAAATGGCTCTGAGCACTATGGGACTTAACTTCTGAGGTCATCAGTCCCTTAGAACTTAGAACTACTTAAACCTAACTAACCTAAGGACATCACACACATCCAAGCCCGAGGCAGGATTCGAACCTGCGACCGTAGCGGTCGCGCGGTTCCAGACTGAAGCCCCTAGAACCGCTCGGAAATTCCATCCGGCGAACTTGTTTTTACGACCCAATATAGTTCCTGAAGTTATGGCTCAACAAGAAGATAACAATATAAAATACTTCTATCAAAATGAAAATAAAACCAGCTTCACCCCAGCTGATAGGATCGGGTCAATGATAGTTTACAATAGTAACTTACAGTATCTGCCCTGGTCATAGGCAGAAAAGTGACAAAGTAAGCATCTGCACTTAACCATAGGACAATAACTAGAAGACAACTCTCTGACTTAATTAAGCTTACTTACATTAGCACTCAAGTAAATGTAGATCCACAACCACGACCTACACCAACTACCCATTAAAACAATTTATCTACCGCACTACCACCGCAAATTTCTGAGTATAATTTTACAAGAAATATGAGGACAGAACAAGTAAGCTAGGATATTATACGATACAATGTCACAAACAAAGTTAGTTACGCTACCTGCGTATAATAAGATGACTCACTGTCTTTACGGTCACAGCGTGCAAGTAACTAAATCAATATCGCTCTCCTTCAGAGAAAACATCTGCGTGCATCAAAACACAACCATGACAATCAATTTACCCTCGAGCCTTTCATGCCTAATGATTTTACGTACTAAATGCTCAGCATACACTTCATATTGGCCGGCCGATGTGGCCGAGCGGTTCTAGGCGCTTTAGTCCGGAACCGCCCTTTTGCTACAGTCGCAGGTTCGAATCCTGCCTCGGGAATGGATGTGTATGATGTCCTTAGGTTAGTTAGGTTTAAGTAGTTCTAAGTCTAGAGGACTGATGACCTCAGATGTCAAGTCCCATAGTGCTTAGAGCCATTTGAACCATTTTGAACTTCATATTGTGCACAATGTTCATCACTCGACCGATCGAAACACTGCTGTTGGCCACTAAAGCACCCATATAACGCACCCCTTATAATCTGGAAGCTCCCATTTGCGTCTCCATTGGAATCGCGATCCTCTCGGCTGGAAAAATCACCAAACACCCCACTGGGTTGTATGTGCCACAAATTGGCCACGCCTCGCGCTGAGGGTTAGTGAGGCACCTTAGACTGCTCTTCAGGGTCCCAGCTTGGAGAAAGCTTCTCGTTTTACGCCCTCCACCGACTCTTTGCACTCCAACTGCTTTGCAGAAAAACATGTAAGATACTGTTCACGGCAGGCGTGGCATTATGACCAGCCTCTGATGACCGCAAGACAACTTCGGGTGGCTGTCCCTCGCCACCACCGGAATGAAGTCCACCGAGACCTGCTGCTCTCAGTCCAAGGCCCTACTCATCTGTCTGGCTTGCCCACTGGTCTGTTCAAGATCCCGGCTCGAGTGCTGGTCAGCCCAAGACTCCTTGCACCCCTCTCGTGCTGCCCTATGCGGGCTCGGACTGGTGACAGTGTAGATTCAAGCGCCGCCGACTGCGTCACTACACAATCAAGCGCTAGCACCAGAGCAGCGCAAACGTGGCTTGCCGGGAGCGGCAAGATACAACACGTGCCGCGAATCACAAATTCACAGCACAGTATCCTCTATTTACAGTGTACGTAATGTAGGGTATGGTTTGTATGATATTTGAGTCGACTATTTTGGTGTCACGTAGGTTAAGGCCTATCATTGGCTTGCGAAATGTTACTGAACGTTGGATTAAAGTTTTAAACAAAGTATTACCGTAAATTTTGGCGAAATTTTTGGCGCCTTTCTGTGGCATGGTCGTCAGACTTGTAGAATCTGACAATGGTGATAGTATTTTCGCAACTGCAACTGCAAACTTTCGCTGGTCGTTGGTGCAGAATTCGAACTTGTAATAACTGGAGACAATTCCACTCCGGTCAATGAGCTTCCAGACGATAGCCGTGTCTGGAGACGCTCCAGGCAGCTGTGGGACACCAGCCTGACAATCTACCAGGAGTGATGGTCTGAGGTTCCGTTTCTTTTCATAGCAGGACCACTTTGGCTGCCATCCGCGACACCCTTACGGCACAGCATGGCGTCTACGATATTCTAAACACCGTTTTGTTGTCATCCACGGCTTACATTTCAGCAAAATAATGCCTGCCCGCACACGACGAGAGTTTCTACTACCTGTCTTCGGCTTGCCAAACCCTACCTTGGCCAGGAAGTACGCTGGATTTCTCCCCAACTGAGAAAGTTTCGAGCATTATGAGCAGGGCCATGCAACCAGTTCAGGATTCTGACGATCTGACGTGCCAGTTGCACAGAATTTGTCACAATATCCCTTAGGAGGACATCGACCAACTGTGTCAATCAGTGCCAAGCCGAATAACTGCTCGCATAAGGGTCAGAGTTGGACCGGTACGTTATTAACTTGCTCAATTGGCGAAGCACTTAATCTCGAATAACTCATGAATTTTTTTTTCTGAAATTGTAATATTTGTTTGTCTGTACATATACATCACAGCTCCGATTTCTGTCCCATTTTGATAATTTGTCCGTGGCATGTCCTTTTTTTTTCCTTACAGTATGTTAGGCCTAACTGTGTAATGAGTTTAACTTATAGCCCAAACTACTGTTAGCAAATATATTTGCCACCGGTATACTATGAAGCGAAACATTCGGAATACGAACTTTAAACTTCCAAGAAACTGAATAGAAATTATGCTGAACTGACTGATCTGCCACTGTTGTTGCTTCGAAATGTATAGCTCAGCAAACTGCATCTCCGTGGCTTACATGACAGCTCCCTATAGTGGGAAAGTCAGTTGGGTAATGCATGGCAAAGGAAAGTCAGTGCGTTTCTTAGTGTGTTAAATTAATAAACTGGGGACCAGAAATTGTAAGGAAACGCTATAATGGTGTAAGTGTATATAAAATGGTCCATATCGCTCTCAGCACTATGGGACTTAGCTTCTGTGGTCATTAGTCCCCTAGAACTTAGAACTACTTAAACCTAACTAACCTAAGGACATCACACACATCCATGCCAGAGGCAGGATTCGAAAATGCGACCGTAGCGGTCGCGCAGTGCCAGACTTTAGCGCCTAGAACCGCTCGGCCACACCGGCCGGCACGATGGCTTTCGAATCATCAAAATATCTGTAGAACACATATTCAAAAACAACCATCATATGTTTAACCGAGAGAGAGAGAGAGAGAGAGAGAGAGAGAGAGAGAGAGAGAGAGAGAGAGAGAGAGACAGACAGACAGACAGAGACAGAGCCTTTATTTCTCATGGATGTTCACGGATGTGATTATCCTAATTAGATACCGCCTACTAGTGCTCCATGTTCGTTCACTCTCATTACAAACAAGATTTGATTTTTGTCATAACTTCAACAAATACATATCACGAGAATTTTATTCTGTGTAAATGTAATTCAAAGGTAACGCAAGAAGCAAAACTGGATGCGTGTGAAATATACCAATTAAACCAAAGGCATTCAGGGACCTTACCCATTTATGTGAATCAGAACAATGTGATCAGAGATTGGCCTCGTCTGTAAGCAAACTATAACCAAAATGGCCCTCACCATCCAAATGCCGGACGAGGAAATTTTCTTCTCAGCCACATTTTCTCAGTAATTTTACAGATGGACTCCGATTGGCCCCTCCAGGGCAAAGAGTTTCAGATCCGCGAGTCACCACACGTTCTGGCCAGAGTGATGTCACATGACAGACTACGCTAATGCAGCACGAGAACAGAACACAAGCTTTCAGTTGAAAGGAGTCACTGCGAGAGGCCTAGGCTTATAAAGGTAACGTTCAGATACATGTGAATAATATCTGTATTTGCAGTTGTAGTAGAACTGATCGTTATCATCAGATAGTGATATCCAGATGCTGTGAGTCTCACGGGCTGATCGAACTTGAATCTCTCTCACATTGTTGTCTTGTAAACAAGCGCAACCCTTGACTGCGACAAGTTTTACAAGTGGAATAAATTACTAATAGAATCACGTCTGCAGGAAACATATGTCAGCATTCCAACATGAACGTAATTTCTCCAAATAGAGCTACATGATGCCGTAGCTTTTCAGTTCACGGGACAAAATATTAGTCACACCTCTCGCCTACAGAAGGGCACAGCGGTCGCTTTGAAGTGCTGTAGATCGTGTAGGGCTCATAACAATGGTCATGTGACCTGGCACTGGTAACGAAAGACTTTGACAGTAAAGTGGCGCATGTGTGATATCAGTTGTACGGTTTAGCATCAGTAAGAAGATTCGATGTGGAGACATGACTGTATGGCAGAAGGAGCTATAGTATGTGGACGTGCCCATGAACCATTCACCGTGAATGAAGTTGTTGTTTCAGTGCGCCTTACCTCAAGTGTTAACAAATAGTGGTGGAACATTGTCATACAGCATTTGGAGTGTGGTACCTCAGAGCAGGCCATTTCTCCCAACGACACATAAAACTGCAAGTGTTCAGTGGACCAACGACAAAGAAACTGTGCCAGTAAACGACTACAGGGTTACAGTGTGGTCCGACAAGTCGCGATGCTAACTCTTTTCGAATAATTCAAGGCATCGAACACACCGACAGCCCAATCGGGTGTTTAACCTGCATTGTTTGGAGGGTGTTTCCAGGCCGGTGATGGTTATGCGATGTTCTGGTGCCATCACTTAGCAACCGACATTCAGTTTATCGTCAACATTAACCACTATGTTGTTTTCACCACTCGGGTCACCATCATTAGTCTCCCAAGGCCACAACAATGACACATATACGTTCCTGGACTGACGAACGCTGGTGACCAATCGTACGTGCCTGGCCCACCAAATGACTCGATTCAATTCCGTATTTAGAACAGGAGAACATATCAGTCAGAGTCCTCTTAATTTGTTGACTCCACAGGACCTTATCACCAATTAGTTGCTTTTACTGGATACAGTAGTGGAATGTCATTCTCGCCAAAACACGGTCAGTTTTTAGGCTACAGTGTTACACAGTAATAGTGTTAACTCTCCAGCGGGTGATCAAATTATTGTTGTGTGTGCTTAGGTAACTGGTATTGGGGTTAGATCGCAGTTCAGTTGTCCATCTGACCTATTGGAGTTTGGCTACCCAAAGTCCTCCTAATGCAAAGCTAGTGCCTACGACGATGGTCTCTTCAATGAAGGCATAGCCGTTTCATCCTTCAACTCTTGTCTAATCAAACTATTAGTCTGACTCTAACGACCGATATGTTACCGAGAATAACATTAAACCTTCCCATCTTTATAACAGTCTGGAAACGGCGCAAAAATACGTCTAAAGCTACATGATTAATCAGCAATTCACAATTAAGAACGAGACAGAAGGTTCATCGTACTACCTTCAAGCTGTTTCCCCACCGTTCCACTCTCGAAGAGCGCATGGAAAAAACAAAAACTTAAATCATTGCGTGTGAGCTCAGATTTCTCTTATTTCATTATGATGGTCATTTCTCCCTATGTAGGTGGATATCAACAAAATATTTTCGCATTCGAAAGACAAAGTAGGTTCTGAAATTCTACCGCAACGTAAAGCTACTTTGCTTTAATCATTGCCGCCCCAATTCATGTAATATTTCCGTGGCACTCTGTCCCCTATTTCGTGACAGTACATAACGAGCTGTCCTTCTTCGAACATTTTCGATGTCCTCCATCAATCCTATGTGACTCGGATCCCACACTGCGCAGCAATGCTCCAAAAGAGGGCGGTCAAGCTTAGTGCAAGCAGTCTCAACACTAAACCTGTTACATTTTCTATCTGTTCTGCCAAGAAACTACAGCCTCTGGTTCACTTTCCTACAACATAATCTGTGTGATCGTTCCAATTTATGTTATTCTTAACTGTAATCCCCAAGTATTTAGTTAAAATTCACAGTCTATACATTAATGGCATTTATCGAGTAACCGAAATTTAGCAGATTCCTTTTAATACTCATGTGAATGACGTAACGCTTTTCTTTAATTACAGCCTGTTCCCAGTTTGTCACACCTTACAGATATCTTGTGTAACTCATTTTGCAATTATTCTTGATCACCTGACGACTTTACAACACGGTATATGACACCATCATCTGCAAACAATCTAAGAGGGCTGCTCTGATTGTATCCTAAATTGTTCATACAGTGGATCAGAAACAGCAGAGGTACTAAAGCACTTCCTTGGGAAGCACCAGATATTATTTCGGTTTTACTCCATGACTGTTAGTCACTTACTAAGATCTGTGATCTTCCTGAGAGGAAAATACGAATCCAGTAGCACAACTATGACGATACTCCGTAGGCATTGAATATAACTGGAAGTCGTTTGTGTCGATCAGTGTCAAAACTCTTCTGGAAATATGAAAACGTGGAATGAATCTCACATACCTTATCGATAGCAGCCATTACTTCGTGAAAACAGAGATCTATTTGTGTTTCGCAACACCCATATTATCTGAACCCGTGTTGGCTGTTTGGCATTAAATCGTTTTCTGCATCTCTGTGTGGCTGTAACACCAAAAAGCACTGTTAACACTGAGAAGCGGAAGGTTTCGGTCTCTTTCTACTGAGATGAATAAAACCCAGTCAAATTTATTAGGTGTCACATTTTATTCAAGCACGATCGGTAACCAGAAAGCCAACTGCTTTCCTCCAAAACCACTACTTACAGACGTCAAAACATGTCCTACCCCTTTCTACTGACGCCGTCGAAAGTAATATGTAGCTGACCAGAATAATCAACTGTTGCGAGTGCCGTTAAAAAGCATCTGTTCTCTACTTCTCGTTCTCAGAAAGGACCATTGCAGACTGCTCAGGTGCTAGACGGCTTATATCTTAATGCCTGTCTAAGCACTATAGGATCCTGCTTTTCACCTGCAGAGAGCCTTCCGCTGCATTTCCCCTGTATAAAGTTCGCAAATGTTCCGCCGACGGCGAGCGCTTTCCTTGCTGTAACAAGCTTTACAGCTTTATAGCTGGCAGCCTCAACTTTGGGCGAGACTAACGAAGCAGATTCAGGAAAAGTTAGCAATAATACAGATCACCTCAATAATGCAGAAGCTCTTACTCTGAAAGTAAAACTAAGCTGTTATCTGTAAAGCTACATTAACTTGTTCTGAGAAGTAGTCCGAGACATTAAACAACAAAATGGTAGGGCAAAAATTTTATTTCGGTCATAGGCTTATACTGACATTACAAATAACTACAAGTTATTTAAAAAAATAAGAACAAAAGCAGTAAAACCGGTAAAATAAAAACTCAGTTTACACTTACCATTTTTTAGTATTTAGTTATACAATGAAGCGCCAATAGGCATGCGTATTCAAATACAGAGATATGTAAACAACACAATACGGCGCTGCGATCGGCAACGCCTATATAAGGCAACAAGGGTCTGGTGCAGTTGTTAGATTCGTTACTGAGGCTACAATGCAGGTTATCGAGATTTAAGTGTTTTAACGTGGTGTTACAGTCGTCGCACGAGCAATGGGACACAGCATCTCCGAGATACGGATGAGGTGGGGATTTTCCCTACGACTATTTCACGAGTGTACCGTGAATATCAGGAATCCGGTAAAACATCAGATCACCATCATTGCTGCGGCCGGAATAAGATCCTGCAAGAACGGGACCAACGACAAGAACTGAAGACAGTTGTTAAATGGGACAGAAGTGCAACCCTTCCGCAAATTGCTGCAGATTTTAGTGTTGAGCCACGAGTGTCAGCGTGCGAACCATTCAACGAAACATCGTCGATATGGGCTTTCGGAGCCAAAGGTTCAGTCCTGTACTCTTGATGACTGCACGATACAAAGCTGTACGTCTCGGTTGGGCTCGTCAACTCCGACATTGGATTGTTGATGACTGGAAACATATTGCCTGGTTGGTCGGACGAGGTGTCAAACGGATGCACGTATGGACAAAACCTGACGAATCAATGGACCCAGTATGTGAGCAAGGGACTGTTCAAGCTGGTGGAGGCTCCATAATGGTGTGGAGCGAGTGCAGTTGGAGTGAAATGGGACCCCTGATACGTCTAGATATGACTTTGACATGTGACACGTACGTAAGATTTCTGTCTGATCAGCTGCATACATTCGTGTCCATTGCGCATTGCACAGTTCCAGCAGGACTATGCGACACCCAACACGTCTAGAACTGCTACAGAGTGGCTCCAGGAACTAAACACTTCCATCAACCCCCCCCCCCCTCCGATTTGAACATTATTGATGCGTTGCAACGTACTGTTAAGAAGAGACCTCCACCCCCTCGTACTGTTATGGATTTATGTACAGCCCTGCAGGATTCATAGTGTCACTTCCGTCCAGCACTACTTCAGATCTTAGTCGAGTGAATGCCACGTCATGTTGCGGCACTGCTGCGTGCTCGCGGTTGCACTACACGATATTATGCATGTGTACCAGTTTCTTTGGCTCTTGATTGTAATTTGATGAAAAAACCGTTAACCGAACCACGCGCAATTGTTTCTTATTATTATTGTTGTTATTATCATTACGAATTTTCATGTTGCAGCACTAAACTATTCATAACGTGCAGTCTATCTCATAGTTATTTTGTTTACTATTTTTGTACTAAAAATCAATACCATTATTTAATTTGCCAAAATAACTTATTCTGAAAGTGGAGAAGTTGTCATTTACCACTCGAAGTATTTTAATTATTGATAACATTTGAAACTGGAAGAAAAACTCACGAAGCAACGTGTGCACACCACGTTTCACAAAATCGTCCAATTTTCCCTACACGCATTCGTCTAGCAGAAAATGGACTCCTTACATGTGATCATTATTATTTTGAGTGCCAACGTAGTTGCCGCTGCCAACCGACCACGTGGTGAAGTGATGCCGGGGCTGGACGTCAGTTAAGTAGTCTTAATTCGACATGGTACCACGGTACTATAGGTTTCAATTTTTAATGTTGACTGTGCCTTACTCTGGCATGTTATAGTAATTTTATGCTCCTGAGGAAGGCTAGATTATTCTAGACGAAACCTGGGTAAAGACCAGAAAATTTTCGCAATTTAGGCGGATTTTTCAATATATTGGTCTATCACAGTTGCTGACGGGGCGGCAATATGCTAAAAGTTCTTTGATCGTTATGTATTCGACAAAGAAATTCTTGTGAACTCAGAATATGTTCCTGCAATACGCCGTATAGGTTCCTTTCTGACCAGTTTTCGGAAATATTACTCACAGTCCGTTTTTCACCTCTTTTTAAAGAGTTTCTGTGTGTGTCACTACCGATCAGGAAGCAACTTCAGGTATTTTCACAGCCATGGGGACAGCAAAGCAAGGTGACAGAGAAGCGACAGGACAGAGAGGCGGCTGAGCTAAGAGATCTGAAACAATGGCTGTACATGTAAAACGTGTTCGACAGTGAATAGCAAACATTCTGAAGCCTTTCAGTGCTTTAGGATGTCTCAGTGTGTCATTTGTGCTTCAGCAAGCATAACATCTCCTACACGTTAGTAGGAGTTCCCCAGCGACGTTGCACTCCCAGCACATGAAGGCGTTCCACAGCTGACCATCACTCGATGGACGGAGTTTGTATTTGCTATGGTTAGACTTAAAACAAGCAAATTATACTAGTTGAAACCTATTACAGAACTTCAAAAGACGTGTGTTTTTGATGCTTCAAAAGCTGGATCTCCTAATTAAGGCATTTATCACAAACGATTTGGCAGTTGTTTTTTTTTTTATTTTACTTCCTTCACCTTAAGTTCTTCTTCTCAGCACATTTACGAGGTATCATCCGTGAGAAAAATTCGTGTGCTCCATCTATCCGAGAACCGTCTGAGCTTTGTTCTGAGGGGACTCGTACATGGCTCCATAATCGAGTTCGCTAGTTCAGGTCTGTACGGCGGCACTCGATCAGGAGGTAGCCGGTTCGAATATAGGTGATGGAAGACACTGTCGTCACCATTATTTGGCTGGAAACGTGAGGAGATGCTGGTGCCCTCGCGCACCAGATTACAAGACATTGCGCCAGTCACCTGGATAAAATTCCACACCTCTTGATTAACCGTCAAGTAGTAAGGGCATGTGAACTGATTCGTGGTGATCCGTCCGTCGGATGTGGACGTCAACGCTGGCAATCTCCATGGTGCAGCAGGAGGGTACACATCATCATGCAACACAAACATTGTAAAACCTCACCCGTTGCTTGTCTGGATTTTGCGTGTGTTCACCCCTGACAAACAACTGACAGATAAATTGGGAGCGGAACTGTACGCAAAAATAGATAGCGCTAGATTTAAATGTGGCCCTGTCACTCCTCATTAATCTGCGGTGGTAGTGTTGACTATAAATCTCACCTATTTTTGTCGGTCGCTGTGGCCGAGCGGTTCTAGGCGCTTCAGTATGGAACCGCCCTGCTGCTACGGTCGAATGTTCGAATCCTGCCTCGAGCATGGATGTGTGTGATGTCCTTAGGTTAGATAGGTTTAAGTAGTTCTACGTCTAGGGGACTGATGACCTCAGATGTCAAGTCCCATGGTGCTTAGAGCCATTTGAACCATTTGAACACCTATTTTTACTTCCAAGCATGAACGATCACGAACACTTAGGATGTTCAAAGACATCAAAAACACATACACAAAAGTAAAAAATAAGCATAAAACAGAATTTAGGATCAACTACTGAAAGTAAAGGCTCTACTGAATCACAATAATTTTATTATAACCTTCAGATCAATGCTGAATAAAACATAGTGAACAATTTACAAACTACCCTCCTAACTGGCATTGGCAGTGAACTGTGTTACAATCGGTCCAAAACGCGATCTCTTATAACTTGGCTAACCGACTGGCATCGACACAAAACGTAAGGTACGAAGAACCACTACACCCCAAAGTATCGTGAAACCTCTGTGGAAACAGCAATTGCCCATGATCCAACTATTTCTCCGATGGAGCGGCTCTGCGGTCGGCGTGTGGCGTCCCGGAAAGTAAACTCCTACAATACTCAGACAACAGACCGCTGTCGGTAAACTTCTCTAATTGCAACAATCTTCCCCGCAGTAGAGAGCTGGCGCGGCTGACGCCTTCTCAGAACGACAGACCAAGATGGGAGACGACTTGGCTAACGTCCTCTCAGTACGAGAGCCCAGAACGGAAGACCTCTACAGAGAGTCGAGCAAGATCGCTCTTCATCTCTGTTTACCCACCTCAACTTTAACCGAGACAATTACATCACTAGAGGCTCTCAAAATACCCAGTTTGCCAGTGCAGACCAATGTACGGACTGGGAATAGAACTCTTTTCCACAATTCTTCCCTTTCTACAAAATTTCACAAGTAAACTCTGCCCACGCCGGCTGGGAAGAACCACAGCTGTAGGCAATAACACGTTTACTGGAATTTTTCTCCTAAGAGACCGCTCGAGATTTTCCCGGCAAGATTACCCGTCGTAGCGAACACAGTCTCCTGCATTGAAGCCGGCCGCGGTGGTCTAGCGGTTCTAGGCGCTCAGTTCGAAACCGCGGGACTGCTACAGTCGCAGGTTCGAATCCTGCCTCGGGCGTGGATGTGTGTGATGTCCTTAGGTTAGTTAGGTTTAAGTAGTTCTAAGTTCCAGGGGACTGATGACCACAGATGTTAAGTCCCATAGTGCTCAGAGCCATTTGAACCATTTGAAACATCCTGCATTAAAAGTTTTGTTATTCGGAACTCCTTGCCTGCCCCACTTGAGTTACTCGAAGGCGTAAAATTAGTGGGAGATAGGCGAGAGCACGCACAGGGAAGCCCGTCCAGCTATTCACTGGTCTGTATTGGTAAACACTTGAACAAACAAATGGTTCAAATGGCTCTGAGCACTATGGGAATTAACATCTCAGGTCATCAGTCCGCTATAACGTAGAACTACTTAAACTTAACTAACCTAAGGACATCACACACATCCATGCCCATGGCAGGATTCGAACCTGCGACAATAGCGGTCACGCGGTTCCAGACTGAAGCGCCTAGAACCGCTCGGCCACACCGGCCGGCACACTTGAACACCTGCAGCCGCGTGTCCCTCAGAGGATGGTGGCCGATGTGGCCTCTCTACACGGATTACTGAACTTCCCCAGTTCACCATTCATGCCGTCAGGCTGTGGCCTTCGGCGGCTAGCCAGGGAGGTAGCAGAGATCTGATTTCTCTCCTGCACCTCCACAAAATCGCCAGCGTGCCGATGCGTTTCCACATACATTTCCTACACCGTAATTTAGAGTACTACTCCAAGAAACTTATCTACAAAGCGATAGCGATGCTGTCAGTCGTTTTTATTGACCTAAAGGGCTCGCAAAGCGATTACACTCACCATAAATGGACTCATGTAAGGTGCAATACCGTTGCCACCTTACAACATGACACCACGCTATACACACATCCTTACAGTCATTTATCTCAACATATACTCTTCACACATCTACATCAACGTCATACTCAGCAAGACAGCTAATGGTGTGTAGTGGACGGCGCATGAGAAGAATGACTCTTGGTAATTGTATGAGCTCTAACCTCCCGAATTTTCCCGTCGTCAACATTTCATGAGATGTATGAGAGAGGCGTTAAATAAGTAATGCAACATATATTTTTGTCGGCTAGTTTCGATTGAAAAAATGCGGAATTCGTTGTGGGACTTCATGAAATATACGCGCTTCAGCTGCTGCAGCTTCATGAAGTAGATTTCAAAATGGCATCTGTAAGGGAGGTCGTTCCAAACAGAGGGCTGTTATTGATTTTCTTTTGGCGGAAAACCAGAGCATCGCAGATACTCAAAGGTGTTTGCTGAATGTCTACGGACCCCTGCTAGCAAACAGAAGCACGGTGAGTCGTTGGGCAAGGCGTTTGTCATCAACACAACAAGGTCACTCAAATCTGCGCCATATCCCTCGTGCCGGCCTGCAGCACATACCTTTTATTCCTGTGACGTTTCAACGTGTGAACACCCTCATTCGAGACGATCACATTCAGACACCTCGCTGCTCAACTGAACGTCTCTGTTGGTAGTGATGGCACACTCGTCGACTGAAAGGAGTGTTCTCGCTGGGTTCATCGCCGCCTAACAGAAGACCATAAAGAGCAACCAAGGACCATCCGTGCGGGATTGCTTGCGCGTTGCGAGGCTAATCGTGATAATCTTTTATCGAAAATCGTCACAGGTGATGAAATCTGGGTTCACCACTTCGAACCGGAAACAAAAGGGAAATTCATGGAGTGGCGCCACACCACCTCTCCTCCGAAGAAAAAAGTTCAAAGCCGCGCCTTCATCCGGTAAAGTCATGACGACGGTCTTCTGGGACTCTGAAGAGGGTTATCCTGTTTGATTTCTTCTCTTATGGTGCAACGATCAGCTCTTACGCTACCGACAGAAAACTGAATAAATATTTTCAGCGCATTCGTCACCTCAAAAATGCAAACGAAATTCTGCTCCTTCAAGACAGCGCAAGGCCTGACACGAATCTGCGCACCCGAACTTCATTGGACTGCCCTTCCTCATTCACCCTACTGTCCGGACTTCGAATCATCCGATTTCCATCTGTTTGGTCCAATGAAGTATGCACTCCGCATGGATGTTGGGGTGGTTATTGGTGCAGCAAGACGGTTAGACGTCGAGCAGTAGATGATGCTGCTGCTGCTGATGATGATTTTTGGTTTGTGTCGCGCTCAACTGCGCGGTTATCGGCGTCCGTACAAAGTTCCAATCTTTACACAGTCCATACTCGCCACTTTCAGGAATAATGATGAAATGGTGCGGACAACAGAAACGCCCAGTCCCCGAGCGGAGAAAATCCCCGACCCGGCTGGAAATCGAACCAGAGACTCCATGATCCAGAGGCAGTAACGCTAGCCACTAGATCGCGAGCTGCGGACTCGACGAGTAGTGTAGCACCATGTAGGCGTAGAGGCCCTCCCAGTAAGGTGGTGTAAGGCTCTCTCATTGAGGGGAGATTATGTTGAGAAATTGGGTTTTGTCGCCAAAAGAGTGACTAATAATACAGTGTACTGGGATCCTGAATAAAGCAACCTTATCTTAGAAAAAAAAGTTACATTACCTGTTGAACGCCACTAGCATGTTGTAAGACTCTTTCCGGGAATAGCTCTCTCGATATTTCGGTTATAAACCCGTTCGTGATGCACAACGCTCTCTTGGAGTGTCTGTCTCTGGAATTTGTTGATCGTGTGTGTAACGCTCTCGCTTCGACTAAACGATCCCGTGACGAACAGCGCAGCTCTTCGTTGATATTTTACCTATTCTATCAGTTGTACCTGTGAAGAGGAGGAAAAGGGGTCGCTGCGTAGGAAGATACCTGTTTCTAACAATGCCATACCACTCACTCATCATTTTCGAGTATACCCATTTACCAAAGTCCTGTGTACTGCATTAGAAGATGGGAAACTAGCCCACCATTTGACATTTATCCCTCTCGACCATCCACGCCAGTGCCCATCTTTTCCCGTTACTTAATTTTGTTTTCGGGCTCTCACTTTCATCTCCACTGTCGACTGTTTGCACAATTTTGGAGCCACTGTTTCCTCAAATATTCGTTCTTTTCCAGTAACAGCAGCTTGTAACATGGCCGTTAGAGACTAAGGTGACAAACGTTTGCATCGTTTTATTACTAACTGGAATAATTCAAATACTACGCTGTTCGTAATTGCTCGCCCATTTCACACTCACCTTCTGCATTCATGAAAATGCGTTCCGTATTACACTACTTGTTCACTCCGTCAAAACTGTTCCAGAGGTGCCAGTTACCCTACTTACACGCATATATATAATAGTGTCAATACTTCTACCTACTGATTTCTTCTTCCCCAGTATTACTCTCCCGAAGAACCAATCTGAACCTTGTATGACATGTATACTGTGAATTATTATAATTACATTACTCTGTCACCGGTACAATGACCGCTAGATACGTCACATTTGTTCGTGTATAGTGTTGTTTTAGGGTGTAAAATGATCTTTAATAGCGTCGCATGTTGAGTGATCACTGCAAAGGACACGGAAAGAACGCGTACTCATATGAGACTGCGTTATCAGCACCTGACAGCGTCTGAAAGGGTCGTCATATTTACAAATAAAAGAAAACGGCCCTCGGTCACTAATTTTTAACGAATTAACCGGATTTCAACACTGCTAGGGGTGTCTTCCTAAGAATTTAAACCAATGGATGGTAATATCATGGTGACAGAATTATGACTAAAAACGACGATACAAATTATAAGTACGGAATTATCGAGAAAGACTGGCAGTACTTATATGTCATTTATAAAATAATAAATATGGCAAAAGGGCATTAGTCACAAAGATATTTAAGATAAAAAAACTGTGATGGCGAGCTACTAAGGGCTGCTCGTTACTTGTGTGGTGCAGGTTGTAAACGGACTTATAATTTGTATCATACGTTTTTAGTCATAATTTGTATTACGCGTTTTTAGTCACAATTCTGTGACCATGATATAGACCATCCTTTGGTTTAAGTTCTAAGGAAGACACTCCTAGCAGGTTTGAAACCCGGTTAAATCGTTAAAAATTAGTGACCGAGGGCTGTTTTCTTTTAATTGTAACTATTCACGGTCTCTGAACGTGCAGCTATGATTTTCGATTTGGCCGGCCCGTCTAGTTTTCGTTCGACACCGTCCTACTACCGGAAGGCAGTATTCCGTTTTCGTGACCATACACATCGTAACCCTTTCACACCTACTACTGTCATCTCAGAACAAGTAATTGAAGTAATACACTCCCTGAAGCTTTCTGCATTATCCTATACTATTGGACGGAGAATAGCAGCAGCCAGATTAGAAAATTACCGTCTGCATTGGGAGTGGTTCTGTATCCGGGAATCATGGACTGCTGACGAATGGCGTAGCATTGTCTTATGCGATGCATCACGGTACTGCACTACCACGGATACTATCGTCGGCGAGTGTGGAGGCCACCTGAGGAGAGGCGTCGTGGTGTGAGGATACGACTCAGGTCACATCTCGCAGTGAGTGAGAGGCCCCTAACGGCACAACTGTACGTTGTGGACATCCAACTTCCTCATTTGTTTCATGAGACAGTGTCATGGTGCCATTTTACAACAGGACGATGCTCGTCCGTACATCTCACATTTCTTTGAACTGTCTGGGTGATGTTGACCTACTCCCATGTCCAGCAAGATACCCAGATCAAATCCGACAGAACATGTGTGGCACCAACTCACACGTCAACTGCGTCCCATTGTCCCCGATATCAGTGGCCAGTTACAAGACATTATTCTAGAAGAGAGTACAATGGCTTTACGAAACCGATCTCAACGGAATCAGTGGGTACATACTGGCCACAAGCAGTGCAAGTCACGTTGATGACTGTGCTCATACTGCTAAATTCTTTATGAAAATTACCTTGCTTTTGTCGTAAATGAAATAGCGTCACACATCCTCTCAACTGCTGGAGTTTTATTTATTTTTTTCCTCCTCTGTTGGGTGCTTCACCTTTCCGTCAGGCAGTTTTCTTAAGGGGGGTAGGATGTCAAACGGGCCGACTTGGAGCAGGAGAGTCACCACAGGACATTTTTAATTCCACTGTCTATACTTTTACAAATAAATTCATAAAACTTTGTCAGCATGACCAGGAAGGATTCAGGATTTACACTCGTAGCAGTAAAAGCTAAAAAACATAAGTAAATTTCTTTTACATTTGAAATTTCATAATTTTTTCACTTACTATTGCCTTCATTTATTGCTAAAGGTACACTTTTCTTCATAAGTAAGAGAGATTCTTCCACGAATTTTGCACTGCTTGTTAAATGCAAACTCCTTAATGCAAAACTCTAGAATTTTCCAAATCTATTAAAACCTGTGATAACAGTTGAGATAAGTACTTATAAAATTTGAATTTCTTCTAAACATGAAGTTTAAAATGTAACAGCTCGTTCATTTTTCCATAAATTAAATAAATTCTAGAGTTTCATACAACTGTAAGTATGGTTTGTATGCTGTGCAAAATTCATCGAGGAATCTATCTTACTTATGAAGAAAAGTGTACGTATAGCAACAAATGCAGCCAATAGTAAGTGAAAAGATTATGAAATTTCACATGTAAAAAAAAAATATTTGGTAATGTTTTTGAACTTTCATTCCTATGAATGTGAATCTTGAATCCTTCCTGGTCATGCTGACAAAGTTGTAAGAATTTATTTGTGAAAGTATACACAGTGGAAATTAAAATGCCCTGTGGTGCCTCTCCTGCTCCAAGTCGACTCGTTTGACGTCCTGCCCCTCTTAAGTGACTTTCATTGTCTTCTGCAACGCCATGTCAGTGATTACGGTTGGTTATGGTGTAGTTTGGGGCAAGCCTTTCACCATAGGAGCATGAAGGTGCTAAATGGCATTGAGTAGCGTTCAGCGACGACTGTCCACGTATAGTCACATACATATTATAAACTCTTTTCACCTTCCGTTGGACACATGGTCCGTATACCGAGAAGCAAGGGCGGGCCGTCTCACCCCCCTCCCCCCCCCCCCTCTCTCTCTCTCACTCTCTCTCTCTCTCTCTCTCTCTCTCTCTCTCTCTCTCTCTCTCTCCTAGCCCTGAGAGATAGAAAAACATAGTGTAGTCAGGTGTTTTTCTTTCAAGAAGTCGCTGTTGCCCAAATTTATAACGAGGTCTGAACTGGAACATTTTTATGCCAATGTACAATTCACTTCTCGTTTTTCAAAATGTTAAAAACTCTCGATACCCCAGGCCTAGCCACCCCCCTCCCCCCACCTCCCTACAAAATAGCGTACGGGCGCCCTTAGTTGACAAGTTTTGTCTGGCATACATCTTGCCAAAGTACACTGTAACGTACAGTGTTTGCACTTCAGTGTTTTGTCTTTTACTTTAAGATCATATGGATGTTTGTCATAATGTTGCTGTATAGTGCTGTTTGTAATTCTGCTCCAGTGTCATTATCATCACTGCCACCGTCTCTCTGGTGTATGTCTAATTGCCGTTTTATTTTTCTACAAGAGTGTGTTTGTATGCTAACTTCGTAATTTTGTGCTACTCTGCTTTTCTGCGATTATGTTTCTTTGGCACTCTGCAACCGTTGTTGGCTGTGTGACCCTTGCAACCCAAGCAAACATAAGGAAATAAATTTAAAAAATACTCTGTAACGACCGCTGTAGCGATCTCAAATAAATTACGATCCATTTTGCGATTACAATGAAATCAAATCAGCACTCGTAAACCATACGGATACAGTACCGCTGCTTTGTAATCCCTTCGGAACGATGCCTGCAGCACCGACCAGTGCTCTGTTCATGTAAGCAGAGCAACATCTCTCTTCAGTGTTTGGAAAGTACATGTGGCGTAAAACCCTACATGAAAGATAGTATGCGGCTATCTGCAGGCAGTGACACAGTTTACCCCGAAACTGTAAAACAACACATACATATCGTATTATTTCACATAAATACACACGATTATATTCACTTAAACGTTTTAAAAGCATAGTGAACATAAAATAAACTGTGACTGGTAGAAGCAAACTTGTTTCGATTGATATTTCTTCATAGTCTACAGAACTCATAGCGTGTAAAATCCAAACCTGGAGCCCTCCATTGCTCGTATACAAGTTGCTGGACCAGTTGTTTCGTTCTCCAAAAGAGGGCGCTGCTGAGTAGTAATCTCTAATTTAAAGGAGTGCTTCCTTACTGCGCATGTAGCATTGCCGTCCAGATTTTTGAGTACATCTTCACCAGTCTTCCTCCTATGATTATATGATGTAAATAGTTATTACATAGGTGTACATTTGACGTCACAAAAAATGTCTGTGGCTGAAATTTGAATTAACCGCGGCGTTCTGCAGAAGCCAGTCACATAAAGGTGTGTACAGATTTGTTCACAAAAATAAAGAACTTTTGTAATGGTGAGTGTAGTAGAAGGATTAACCCTTTTTTTACGCTTAACACAAGTACGCGCCCACAAAAAACATGCAAGTAAGCTGTGTCTACGTCTACATGTACATGGATACTCTGAAAATCATATCTAAGTGCCTGGCAGACGGTTCAGCGAACCACCTTCACCATTCTCTATTTTTCTAATCTTGTATAGCGCAGGGAAAGAATGAACACCCGTATCTTTCCGTACGAGCTCTGATTTCCCTTACTTTATCATGGTGATCGTTCCTCCCTATGTAGATTGATGTCAAAAAAATATTTTCGCATTCGGAGGAGAAAGTTGGTGATCGGAATTTCGCGAGAAGATCCGTCGCAACGAAAAACGGCTTTCTTTCAATGATGTGCAGCCCAAATCCTGTATCATTTCTGTGACACTCTCTCCCATCCTTCGCGATAATACAAAACGTGGTGCCTTTCTTTAAACTTTTTCGATGTTCTCAGCCAGTCCTATCTGGTAAGGCTCCCACACCGCGCAGCAGTATTCTATAAGAGAACGGAGAAGCGTAGAGCAGGCAATCTTCACAGTAGATCTGTTGCATTTTCTAAGGGTCCTGCCAGTAAGACTCAGTCTTTGGTCGTTCTTAATTGTTATACCTAGATATTTAGTTTAATTTACGACTTTTAGATTAGACTGATTTAACGTGTAACCGAAGTTTAACGAGTTCCTTTTAGCACTCACGTGAATGACCTCACACTTTTCGTCAACTGCCACTTTTCGCACCATCCGGATATTTTTTCTAAATCGTTTTGCGGTTTGTCCTGATCTTATGATGACTTCATTAGTCGATAAACGACAGCGTGTTCTGCAAACAGCCGAAGACAGCTGCCCAGATTGTCTCCCAAATCGTTTATATAGATAGGGACCAGCGAAGGGCCTATAACACTACCTTGGGGAACGCCAGAAATCGCTTCTCTTTTACTCGATGACTTTCCGTGAATTACTACGAACTGTGACATCTCTGACAGAAAATCACAAATTCAGTCACATAACTCAGACGATATTTCATAAACACGCAATTTCACTACGAGACGTTTGTGTGGTACAGTGTAAAAGGCCTGCTGGAAATCCAGAAATACGGAATAGATCTGAAATTTCTTGTCAATAGGACTCAACACTCCATGTGAATAAAGAGCTAGTTGTGTTTCACAGGAACGATGTTTCCTAATCCCATTTTGACTGTGTGTCAATAGACCGTTTTGTTCGAGGTAATTCATAATGTTCGAACACAATATATGTTCCAAAATCTTGCTGCATACCAACGTTAACGATATGGGCCTGTAATTTAGTGGATTACTCGTACTACCTTTCTTGATTATTGGTGTGACCTGTGCAACTTTCCAGTCTTTCGGTAGGGATCTTTCGTCGAGAGAACGGTTGTATATGATTGTTAAGTATGGAGTTAATGCATCCGCATACTCCAAAAGGAACCTAATTGATATACAGTCTGGACCAGGTGACTTGCTTTTAGTTCGCAGCTCGTGGTCGTGCGGTAGCGTTCTCTCTTTCCGCGCCCGGGTTCCCGGGTTCGATTCCCGGCAGGGTCAGGGATTTTCTCTGCCTCGTGATGACTGGGTGTTGTGTGATGTACTTAGGTTAGTTAGGTTTAAGTAGTTCTAAGTTCTAGGGGACTGATGACCATACATGTTAAGTCCCATAGTGCTTAGAGCCATTTTTTAGACTTGCTTTTCTTAAGTGATTTAAGTTGCTTCACGACTCCGAGGATATTTACTTCTACGTTACTCATGTTGGCAGCTGTTCTCGATTCGAATTCGCGTCATTCGTGACCTTGCTGACCCAATAAAAGCGCTTTATTTATTGATATGTATTCAAGAGCTGTAAATAATATCTAAATTTCAGAAGCTATAGCATACTGCATTCATAAATCACTGGCAGCCGGCACAGTAGTTCAACATGTGTCGGTCTGGGGACTGGCCACCCGCTGTAGGTGCGACATCCACACAGAAGTGATAACGAATAATGAAGAAGATACAGAGATAAAACGACAAAAATTGGCACATTAAGTGGAGTAGTTGGCCCGGCGATCAAATTCGGTTCGTATGTCGCTTAGTAATTTTTTGCGTTACATCACAAAATTAATAGAATCAAAAGTTCACGGCTTGATTCTTTACCACTTAACATGCCATCCAAAGGTCTTCAACTTTGTTACAGCCGTATGATTTTCGCGATGTATGCATTCGACCGTATGGATTTCGGCGTCAGCGCTCTTGAGCCGTGTATCGACTCGTGCTACACCTTGTGTTTAGATTGCATTGGTTTTCCTTTTCTTCCCCTGACATTTTTATTTGATATGTTGTCTGTCATTAAGTGGCTGCTTGGTTGTCTTTTCCCTCTGGTATCGATATCTGCGTTTTTGCTTCCGGGAAACTGCTATGGAGGAAGTGAGATCTTTGACCAGTTGTAACCTCTTGTGGTGGCGCGGAAGTAGGGGCGTTGCGCGCAGACAGAGTGTGGTGGACAGTGGTTCTCCAGCGCGAAGCAGGCGTGGTCGGCTGTACCGAGTCGCCCCGTGATACATGTCGGTTGTGCGTAACGAGCGGGTCGAGTTGACGGAAGAGCTCTCCGCGTGTTGGTTGTATACAGAATCGCCCCACGAGTAGCTGTTGTTCATTTCGCCTTGGTGGGACGTTAACAAGCTTCTTTAAATCCTCCGTTTCAACACTGGAGTTTAAAAGGAGACACCTAACGTGAAGGACCGGTCACCACCCGTCAACGTTGCAGAGGAGACGTGAACTCCGGTGACAGAGCGTGTGGTCGCGTGACCGTGGCGTGTTGGGTACGCTGGTGACGCGTACGCGGTCGGATGTGTGGATGCTTGCCATCGGAGGTCGTACACTGCCTGATCGAGCATAATTGCAAGTTAAGTTCGTGGAAGGGTTAATCATTAAGTAATAATTTTGTGTAACCAGCATCTCTTCTGCCTTGTGGCCTCCGGCGAGCGGATTTCCTTTCCCTGGCACCGGTGTAATTGAAGACAGTGATCTCTCCTCCTCCTCTCGTTACTGTCCGATGGGAGGTGCAGTTTTGGCAGTTTAATTGTTTCACTATTCCGGCTTGGGTTATGAGTAAATTCATGCTTCTTGTTGGTTGATCATGCTAGGCATAGACTGGAAGCGCGGGAAGTGCTGCAGTGTCATCCGAATGATGGGTCAGTGTCCCGGAGGTTGCTGTTTAGCCGGCGGATGGCGGGGAGTGTATCTCATCGGAACTAGTGCCTCGCACTCCGACCGATTTTGGTGATCGTCGGCACTCAGTTTTGAATCTGCACTGGGTGATTAGCCTGGGCTGGAACAGTACTTCGTCCGTCTAGGATCGACTTCGGTCGCGTGCAAGTTCATACTCTAAATTAAACTGTTTTCGGTTAGCAAGTCTCGGTACAATTTTTCCAGTTTCCTCCGGGATAAATGTTGCGCTGAAGAGCGAGTTGCGCTTAGCGTTGACTGTAGTGTCACGAAATTGTACCCTGTCGGTGTTCTGCAAATTTCCATGTACGTCTGGGCTAATCGGATGTCTTTCTGCTGTAGACCTTCCGGGGTGTGTAAATCGTGTTGAACTATGTGCATGATATTCTAGAGAAGTGACGTCGGCTTCAGGATCCTTTGTGATTGAGGACACCTGGTCTCAGGTTCCACTGCCCGCATGCAAGAAAGTTAATTAATTTCTACGATTGCAAAGCTATTACAGTCCCATCAAAGTTTAACTGTATGGTTCCAAATTGCCTCATATTCAAGAGACAGCGTGAATGTAAAGTTGGTTAAGACTGATAGAGTTTGGGACTGTATTAAAATGAGCCATGTATTGATGTATCTGACTCTGATGAAAGTTTGATTTGTGAGCGGCCGAATTAGAGGCTGTTATGCTTCAGTGAATTGTAATTAAATTTTGTTGTTGGTTCTGCAAAGAAACCATGGGTAACAGAAGAAGTGCTTCAGCTGATCTATGAACGAAGGAAGTAAAAAATGGTTCAGGGAAATTCAAGAATACAGAAATACAAGTAGCTGAGGAATCAAATAAATTGCTAAGACGAAATGGCTGCATGAAAAAATGAAGAAATTGAAAAAGAAATGATTGTCGGAAGGACTGACTCAGCGTATAGGAAAGTAAAAACAACCTTCGGTGAAATTACAAGCAAGCGTGGTAACAATAGGAGTGCAGGCGGAATTCTATTCTTAAATGCAGAGAAGAGAGCGGATAGGTGGAAAGAGTACATTGAAGGCCTCTATGATGGTGAAGATTTGTCTGATATGATACAATAAGAAACAGGAGTCGATTTAGAACAACTAGGGGATCCAGTATTAGAATCAGAATTGAAGAGAGCTTTGGAGGGCTTAAGATCAAATAAGGCAGAACGGATAGATAAAACATTCCAACAGAATTTCTATAATCATTGGGTGAAATGGCAACGAAACGACTCTTCACATTGGGGTATGGAATGTGTGAGTATACCGTCTCACTTTCGGAAAAACACCATCCACACAATTCCGAAAACTTCAATAGCCGACAAGCGCGAGAATTATCGTACAGTCGGCTTAACAGCTCAAACATCCAAGTTGCTGACAAGAATAATATACAGAAGACTGGAAAAGAAAATTGCGGATGTGTTAGTTGACGATATGTTTGGCTTTAGGAAAGGTAAAGACACCAGAAAAGCAATTCTGACGTTGCGGTTAATGGAAGCAAGACTAAAGAAAAATCAAGACACGTTCATAGGATTTGTTGACCTGGAAAAAGATTTCGACAATGTAAAATGGTGCAGGATGTTCGAAATTTTGAGAGAAATAGGGGTAAGCTATGGTAAGAGACGAATAATATACAATATGTACAGAAGCTAAGAGGGAGTAATAAGAGTGCAGCATCGGGAAAGAAATGCTTGGATTAAAAAGGGTGTAAGACAGGGATGCAGTCTCCGCCCCTACTGTACAATCTGTACATTGAAGCAGCAGTTATGGAAATAAAGAAAGGTTCAGGAGTGGAATTAAAATTCAAGGTCAAAGGATATCAATGATACGTTTCACTGATGACATTGCTATCCTGGGTGAAAGTGAAGAAGAATTACACGATCTGCTGAATGAAATGAACTGTCTAATGAGTACAGTGTATGCATTGAGAGTAAATCGAAGAAAGACGAGGGTAATGAGAAGAAGTAGAAATGAGAACAGCGAGGAACTTAACATCAGGATTGATGGTCACGAAGCAGAACAAGTTAAGGAATTCTGCTACCTAGGCAGTAAAATAACCAATGACGGACGGAGCAAGGGGGACATCAAAAGCAGCCTAGCAATGGCAAAAAGGGGCATTCCTGCCCAAGAGAAGTCTACTAATATCAAATATCGGCCTTAAGAAGAAATTTGAGAATGTACGTCTGGAGTACAGCATTGTATGGTAGTGAAACATGGAGTGTGGGAAAACCGGAAGAGAAAAGAATCGAAGCATTTGAGATGTAGTGCTGCAGACGAATGTTGAAATTTAGGTAGACTGATAAGGTAAGGAATGAAGAGGTTCTGTGCAGGATCGGAGAGGAAAGGAATATGTTGAAAACATCGACGAAGAGAGAGAACAAGATGATAGGACATTTGTTAAGACATCAGGGAATGACTTCTACGGTACTAGAGAGAGCTGTAGAGGGCGCAATCTGTAGAGGAGGACAGATACTGGAATAAATGATTCAAATGACTCTGAGCACTATGGGACTTAACATCTGAGGTCATCAGTCGCCTAGAACTTAAAACTAATTAAACCTAACTAACCTAAGGACATCACACACATCCATGCCCGAGGCAGGATTTGAACCTGCGACCGTAGCAGTCTCACGGATCCGGACTGAAGCGCCCAGAACCGCTTGGCCACCGTGGCCGGCAGATACTGGAATACATCCAGCAGATGATTGAAGACGTAGGTTGCAAGTGCTGCTCTGAGATGAAGAGTTGGGCACAGGAGAGGAAATCGGGGCGCCCGCATCAAACCGGTCAGAAGACTGACGGCTCAAAAAATAACTGCTTCTTCTGTAACTACCGTTCCGCTAGTTTTCTGACAACCGGATTGGTTGAACTGGCTTTAAGTCATTCACATGTCAGTATCTCTATGGCCAGTTATGGTGCACTAACGTGGAAGAGTTTGTGAACTTAAGCTAATTTAGTTTAGAAAGAATACCTTGGATGTTTTCAAATTTTTAAAGTTATTGGTTTTAATGTTTAAACAAAAAAGAAACTTGGGCAGTCTAGAACTGTAGTGGTTCTTCTACATACCTTGGTGCATTGTAATTTTTTTAAAGATTAATGGTTCTAATGTTAGAGGGAAAGGAAATGCTGAGTAATTTAGAATTTAAGAAATTGTCTTTATATATGCTGAATTAACTTACATGCTTTTAATATTTTAAGGATTATTAGTTTTAATGTTTTAAGAAAAAGAAAGTACGAGTTTTCTGTATACCTGTGTAAACTAATAAATGTTCAGCTACTGTGCTCAGCCGCTTACCACAGCAGAATTGTTGTGTCCTACCTTGACCAGCTACAAAGGTTACCTTTCTCTTTTGAATCCTTAAGAGAAGGTAACAAACTTCAATGGCTGTCAGCAGCTTGTAAGGAAGGGAGCCAATGAGGTGGATGACAAAAGTGCCATTTCGTACCAGCTTCCCCCAGGCAACTGCAGAGGCGTTCCCAAGGTCATCACGTGTTCCTGGAGCGAGGTCAGGCTAGTTTTCTCGTACAGTAGTTTCATCTCTGCACACAGGAGACCATTGGATAACAGAAATGTCATTCTCTTTTGCTTCCAACAGCAACACCATCGTTGACACGAATATAGGGAACTGGTCCTGTGAAAACTGATTCCTCCATGGGTACAGTATATGTCGCAGAAATATGGGTATACTGGCAGCATCAAGACTACCATCTATCCTGTGAAGCATTCCAAAAGCGGAAAGACATGTAGCCCCATACTGTTGTAGACACACGACACACAGACGTATTTGGGTTAGAATCTGAGATCTTGCGGCCTTTACATTCCTACTGAATCATCATTCGCTGAGGACAGTACCGATTCCTCGGAAAATATCACGTACCACCAGTCACAACTGACAATGTCCTCGACAAATGCTAATCGGTATAGTCGGCGATCATGACGAAGCATCTCTTTAATGGCCTCACTTTTGCTAAGGAGTCCGGCCTGCCGAAGCCGGCGTCCAACAGTACCCACCAACAAGAGAAACCCTGTGGTATATTTAAACAGCGACTCGTTTAATTAAAGTATTTTGCATCGACGAGTAGACATGTTCATTTTTCTGGGCATGTGTTGTTAAACGCCGAAGTCCAGTACCCACAAACCTACTTGATCTTCCAGTATCTGCATAACGTTTTATTCATAGGCGCGCAGTGAACTCAGGAACGCCATTTCGTGCCCCAACCTCCGACGCCATCGAATTCCCTTCTTCCACAAGATCAATGGCGCCGTTACGAATAATCCGTTGACGATAAGGCATGGCTCGTGAATAATGTGACATGACTGAAAGCGATGTGGCTGGAGGTATTTGATCTTCCTGGTGTGCTGCCATTAGCTACTGACGAACAAACGGTGCTCCTGCAGACCTAACTTGGCGCGAAATACTGTATGCGTGTTAACGTCTAAAATCAGTCCAACTGCGAGAATAATTGTCACGTATTACGACAATTAGTGTTACTAATTTTGTACTTCGGCCATTCACCACCAGAAGTGACTTTCATTGATTTATAGCCAAACTTCCATGTCATTGTCTGGGAAAGTAGGTAAAACCAGCATATTCCAACTGCAGAAAATATTTTGTGCCATTCCGGGACGCATCTGGAATACTGACAAGATCATATTCCTGTTATTTTTGAAGTAAAATTTGCTAACCTGCATATTCCCAAGATAAATAGAAAAATAAGGAATGTTGCATTTCACTCACATCAGTGGTGTACCCGACTGTGGCTCCGCCTCCCAGTTTTGGTGCTGTAAAGTGTGCACTACACTGCCGAATTTACTTTTTCATTCTTTAAACATTTATTTGATACCAAACGTACTCACTATAATCAGCTTACTTATGAAGTAATAATATAGGGGTCGAACACAGATCGCTAAGGTACAAAGACTACGAGTGTCTCACAAATTCACAACTGGCAAAGATGAACATAGCAACTGTCTATCTTGACTGCACAACCAGGACTTACTGATACGTTGTGTGACGCACCTGCATAAACGCGCGTCTAGCACATATACTACATAATACACTAACGGAAAACGAAGGACGTATTGGTTCAAATGGCTCTGAGCACTATGCGACTTAACTTCTGAGGTTATCAGAGGCCTAGAACTTAGAACTACTTAAACCTAACTAACATAAGGACATTACACACATCCATGCCCAAGGCAGGATTCGAACCTGCGACCGTAGCGGTCGCTCGGTTCCAGACTATAGCGCCTAGAACCGCACGGCCACTCCGGCCGGCGAAGGACTTATTAAGCTGGCGTGATTGAGGTCGGGAATGTCATACCCGAGGTGTTTTGAAGCGCTCATTATAGAATGTCTTATTTGCCACACAAGTCTTACTGTCACAATAGCTGATGGTGAGGGAGAGGGGGGGGGGCAAAAGAGGCGGTGCTGAGTTTATTGCTGCGCCAACGTGAGAGGGAGATACAGGTGGACAAAGGTAGCTAGGGTACGTCGCACCTGGCCTCGTAGTCGGTGTTTCATTTTTGAGCTGTCACTAAGTTTCTGAGATACATAGTTATTTATAGTATTCTTTGATTTATTTTTGAATCATATATTTCGCAAGATGTCTTATGAAGAAAATGAACATCTGGTACAAGAACTAAGAGATGTTTTAGAACACTCTTCAAATGATGGTTCCTGTGACAACGAGAGCAAAGACGAGATTGACAAAGTTTCTCAAAGAAGTGAAGAAAGTGATTCGGGGCAAGAGGGTATTCTGTATGATTCGGAAGAGCCAACCTGCGTTAGCGGCTCCTAGTCAGTCACCTGAGGTTAGGTTCGTGGGATTCTTTATACGTCCAAAGGTGGTACCAAATGGATGAAGGATTGTCGCAGTCAAAGTGTTCGTATTCGTTCAGACAATATTATTACCAATTCTCCAGGCTTAAGGGTGCTGCAAAACAGAGACTGGAGTCTTTTTATAACAAACAGTACCGGTATGTTAAATACTATACTTACAAATACAAATAATCAAATAAGGAATATCAGGGGAAAATATGCAGAAAATAAAAAGCATTACCACATGATCCATACAGCTTTGGAGGATTTGAAGGTATTTATGGGACTTTTACATATAGAGGGGCCTAAAACGCTCAAATAGTCAAAACTGGAACGATTTGTGGCGTACAGATGGAACTGGAGATGCAATATATCGGACTACAGTGCCACTGCAGAGCTTTTACGTTTTCCAAAATTGTGTGAGATTTGATGTTATGGACATCCGGTACGAAAGGAAAAACACTGACAATCTGGCTGCTATAAGAGATATTTTTGACAATTCTGTTGAAAATATTCAATAACACTACGTGCCGTCTGTGAATCTTACTAACGATGAGATACTGTTATCCTTCCGAACGAGATGTCCTTTCCGTATATACATGCCAAACAAACCAGCCAAATACGGCTTAAAAATATTTGCACTTGTAGCTGGGAAGACATTCTATATCCTCAAACTGGAAGTATACTCGGGAAAACAACCACCTGGACCTTACCAGCTTAGTAATAAAGCATATGATATTGTAAATTGTTTAGTAGAGCCAATAAGAAAAACAAATTGGTAATTCAATTTCGACAATTGGTTTACTAGTTACCCTCTTATGACCCATCTCTTAGGAGAACAATCATTGATTCTGTGGCACAGACCGTAAAAACAAGACAAGTGTACTTGAGATTGTTAAAAAAGGAACAGAAATATATAGTTCTCGATTTGGGTTCCAGAATGACGTTGCATTAGTGTCCTACGTACCTGAATAAATAAAGTTGTGCTGCTTATGTCAACTTTAAACCATGATAAAAACATGGACCAATCGACAGGTGATAAAAGAAAACGGGAAATGATAACTTATTACAATGCAACTAAAGCCTGTGTCGATGTCGCAAATGAACTAAGTACCACTTATGATGTTGCCCGCAACAGCAGACGTTGGCCTATGACAATTTTTTATAGTGTATTCAATATGGCTGCTATAAATGCCGTCACAGTCTACAGGAAAAAATAACATAAGTGACGCAACACGCATGAAGCGCCGCGATTTTATTCGTAATTTAGGTTTGAATCTGATGAATGACAGTCTTCGCATTAGACAAGAAAACATAAGTTTTCCAAGGGAAAATCGAAAGAAGATTCTTGTTCAACTGGGAGAAACCTAATCGTCAGTTAAAAAAAAAAATTAAAAAAAAACTGGTAGATATGTCAGATGTGGTGACTGTACTGAAAAAAAGACAGGGAAACAAAACATTTTTGTTCGAAATGTGAGAAGCCAATATGTATGGAGGACGCGATTCTTATGTGCGAAGAATTTGCTGATTTGCAGGTGTAAAGTTGGTGCTGACCTAATTGATCTCATAATGTTTTATTTTATTTTCTGTTTTATAATTAGAAGATATCATTATGTTAATTAATCAAGAAACTGTAATTTTGTTCGAATTTTTACGAAAACTTGTGCTTTTTCTGAGAAAATATATACACTTCGTTATTTCCCCCAACAAAAGGTTGTATATCTTGTATACAGTATTTTACTTACTCATCTTGTTTAATAGACACATTTATTAATATCCCAAGTAAAAAAATACTTAATTCACGATTCGTCATCAAAGTTTCGGGTATCTCATACCAACCTCATAGCTGGTGTAACTATTTATCACCTCATTCACGCCAGGTTAAACGAAAGTTGGTTGGTGTGTTTCTACATCTGAAAAATGATTATTCAAATGTCACATCAGTCGCTGGGAGGATTCAAATTAGGTTTGCTTTAAATATACTCTGTAACGGTCTTAAGGGTTACTTAGCTTTGAGATCGGACTTGGTGACGCATGGTAGTCAAGAATGCCTTTAAGGCGTCAAAGACGCAATTATCAACACGTCACTGAGTTTGAGCTAGGTCGTTTAGTAGGGCTACAAGAAGCTGGATGTTCCTTCTGCAGTAACGGAAAGATTTGGCAGGGATGTAGCCACTGTACAAGATTGCTGGCGGCACTGGCCCTGTTACTTCAAGGACAGCTCCGAGACAGACACCCTGTTGCGTGCATTCCAATGCATTCCACTGACCCCAAACCACCGTCATTTACGACTTCAGCGGTGTCAACCTATCGCTCATTGGAGGGCAGGCAGGAGGCCTGTTGTGTTTTCTAATGAAAAGGTCTCCCTCAAGGTTAGTCATGGGTGTGTGTTGGTTAGAAAGGGGCAAGTTGAGAGACTGAAATTAACTTCTCTGCGTGCGCACTGGGCCTACACCTGGGGTTATGGTCTGGGATGTGGTTTAGTATGACAGCCAATTTGCACGCCAGTCTGGTGATTCAGCCTGTCATGCTGTTATTCGTGTACAGCATTCCAGGTGGTATTTCCAACAAGATAACGCTTGCCCGCTGTTGTAACCCTACATGCTCTACATATTGTCGACATGTTCTTGGCCTTTTCCATTATCAGCTCCGACTCCAATTGAGCCACATACGGGACATCATCGGTCAACTCCAGTCCTACCCGCAATCAGCATTAACCGTCGTTATACTGACCTGTCAAATGCAATAGGTGTGGAACTCCATCCCGCAAACTGACATCCGGTACCTACACAATTCAATGCATGCACGTCTGCATGGTTGCAGTCAACATTCAGGCGGCTACACCGGTTATTAGTGTATCAGCACTTCACATCTGCTATGGCTGCTGTGATCTTGCAGTGTTCATCACTTAAATGTATTACATAGACAAAGCTATTCCCAAAATTTCGTTACTCCACATTAATTATTTTTTTCTTTTGCAATTTCTTCCGTCAGAGTATTAACATATAAGGATTTTATTATTTGTCTGTTAACAAAAAAGACGAAAAAGTGAAATATATTAATATACGTTAGCTTTAAAAATAGTTTAGTTTAACTCGGTTATGCATATCCTTAAAGTGGTATGAACAACGTATCTAATTCATGTGGCGTATCTTTTGAGGCGCACCTGGATCTAAAAACTTCCACCAGGAATTTTCTCGAAAGTTTAGTTTCATGATTTGAATATTTGTTAAGTGATTTGTTATTCTAGGGAAGTTAGGTATTTTTGGAATTAGTAAAAAGTCAAGGCTAGAAATTCATATCAGCAAAAGTTTGACAGGATCATATTCTATGAGTTGAGCAATCTAGAACACGAAAATGTTGCATGCAAGTAACTTCTGAAGTACACGCATCAAAAAAAGTTTTGGATCACTCCGGTTCCCAGAACTAATCAAGACAGATGTTGACTGTGGATATTGCATCAGAGGCACAGTTCCTTTGACTGTTCACAGATATCACTAAACCTGGACAAAGATGTAAACAACCATGCATGAGCAGCGTCTATTAGACGGAGGCGTTCCGACAGCCGATCAGTTCCAGTCATTCCACCAGGAAGGAGGTACACGGCTCGTGTCGCCTGTTGTTCAACCATGCCTAGATGATCAATACCGCGGTTCGATCGCCTCTGCATTGTTACTTTGTGCCAGGAAGAGCTCCCAACAAGGGAAGTGTCCAGGCGTCTTCGAGTGAACCAAAGCAATGTCGTTTGGACATGGAGGAGATATAGAGTGACAGGTACTGTCCATGACATGCCTCGCTCAGGTTGCCCAAGGGCTACTGCCGTAGTGGATCACCGCTACCTACGGATTACGGCTCGCAGTAACCCTGACAGCAACACCACCATGTTGAATAATCCTTTTCGAACAGCCACAGGACGTCGTGTTAAGACTCAACTGCGCCCAATAGGCTGCAAGATGCGCAGCTTCACTTCTCTCGTCCATGGCGAGGTCCATCTTTGCAACCACGACACCATGCAGCGCTGTACAAATGGGTTCAATAACATGCCGAATGGACCGCTCAGGATTGGCATCATGTTCTCTTCACCGATGAGTGTCTAGTATGCCTTCAACCAGACAATCATAGTAGACGTGTTTGTGGGCAACCCGGTCGGGCTGAACGCCTTATACACACTCTCCCGAGAGTGCAACAATGTGAAAGTTCCCTGATGTTTTGGAATGGAATTTTGTGGGGCCGACGTACGTCGCTGGTGGTTATGGAAGGCGCCGTAACGGCTGTATGATACGTGAATGCCATCGTCCAACCGATAGTGCAACTATATCGGCAGCATATTGGCAAGGCATTCGTTTTCAAGGACGGCAATTCGCACCCCATCGTGCACATCTTGTGAATGACTTCCTTCAGGATAACGACATCGCTCGACTAGAGTCGCCAGCTTGTTTTCCAGACCAGGAACGTATCGAGTATGCCTGGGATGGATTGAAAAGGGCTGTTTATGGACCACGTACCCACCAACCACTCTGAGGGATTTACGATGAATCGCCGTTGAGGAGTGCGACAATATGGACCAACAGTGCCTTGATGAACTTGTGGATAGTACGCACCTGTGGATAGCATGCAAGAAGAATATAGGCATGCATCAATGCAAGAGGAAGTGCTACTGAATATTCGAATGTGTGTAGCAATCTGGACCACCACCTCTGAAGGTCTCGTTGTATGGTGGTACAACATGCAATGTGTGGCTTTCATGAGCAATCAAAAGGGCGGAAATGATGTTTACGTTGATCTCTATTCCAGTTTTCTATACAGGTTCCGGAACTCTCGGAACAGAGATGATGAAAAACTTTTTTTGATGTGTGTATTAAGTTTTCGGGAAAAGTGAAGTGTTTGCTTGAAAGACGAGAAAGCTACTTCAATCAAAAGGAGATTTTACTGAGGTTGAACTCTGACGTGCGAGTGGTTGACAGGCAGTGTAAATTATGAATATTTCTTTAAGTAAATTGTTTCTACATGAACTATAAACACCATTATCATCTGCAACATTAAACTATACCGTGTATGAGACAATGTAGTGAAGTAAGCATGAATAATAATTTACGTCGAACGTACTCATTGCGTGTGCATTACTTGTATAATGGGAAAAGGAAAAAAAATATTAAAGTTACGGAATTATAGCCAAATAGAGCTATTGTAGCTTGCTCCCCCTCAAGCAGTTTCCTGGACTATCCAGCACTTCTAGCATTACTAAAAAAAAAACTTTCTTTCACTACACGTCTACTTTTTACGTGTAGTGAGCAATAATTTGACAATCACGACACATAATACGTAATATTACACGTGCGCTTGAAAATGACAAGTCGTCGAAATCAGCTAGTCGCACAATTTAAATAAATATCGTTACCGGCTACTGCTGACCATATTTTGTTTTGTTAAGCATTTGAAGCCTGCGGATCTCAACAAGTAGCCAAAAATTTAGAGATCAGTCACAGAAAGTGTGGATGTAGTTGTGAGTGTTGGGAGAAAGTCTTGTGGCCGTATAATATACGTTTAATGATCTTTATTCCCCAGATGCACTGCTTAAACACGTATGAGCCAAACCACTATGACCAGCTGGTCAATAGCCTGCTGGCCCACTTCTGAAACGTGATACAGCAGCGATGCCGCATGGCATGTATTTGACACGTCCTCTTTATTTTTGATGTATGTGTCACCAGATTTCCACAAAGATGTGACACAGTAAGCGCAAATTACGGGCCAGTTGCTTACGACGTGAAGCTGCCGCCCGCCTCGAACCACCGTCGTACGATTCTCGCGAAGTGACACGGTCAGTTATTATCCTAGAAGGTGCCATCGCCGAGCGGTCTCAGGCGCTGCAGTCACGGATTGTGCGGCTCGTCCCGGCCGAGGTTCGAGTCCTCTCTCGGGCATGGGAATGTGTGTTTGTCCTTAGAATAATTTAGGTTAAGTAGTGTGTAAGCTTAGGGACTGATGACCGTAGCAGTTAAGTCCCATAAGATTTCACACAAATTTGAAAATTCTTGGTGCCATCGCCATCGGAGGGGACACCAATCACGATGAGATGCATATGGTCCGCAACAACACTCACGTATGGTATTTCGTGTAAGAAGCTGTATTTATCCGAGCATGTAATGATGTCCGCCTCCGTAGCGTAGCGGTAGCGGTAGCGTTACCGCCTACCACGCAGGGGGCCCGGGTTCGATTCCCGGCAGGGGACTGGGTGTTATGTGTTCTTCATCATTTTCATCATCATTGACCCGCAAGTCGCCGAAGTGGCGTCAACTATAAAGGTCTTGCAATACGGCGGCCGAACATCCCTGAATGGGGACTCCCGGCCAACAATGCCATACGATCATTTCATATTTCTTTTATCCGAGCAGTCTACACGTTTCCTTCGACCTACAGTCAAATCTCGATGACGGCGTGTCCACTATTATCGGAATGACGATATCGTTTGGTTGGCATGGGAAGACGTAAAGTCATCAGCTGCGAAACAGTATGTTCATCAATGTCCGCTACACCACATGCTCCGGAGCACATGTGTTTGCGCAGACATTGTGCTCCATCGTCATATCTGCCGAAGATCGCAGTTTATCCTGCTTTCCAGGGGAAGCAAGCCTCCCACCTCCACGTTCTGTGATGAGGCATGTTCCTCCAACACTTACTCTTCGTTTCACCGTCAATCAGTCACTGCCCACGCAAGCTCACGACAGTAGCACTCGAGCAGCCGACTATCTTCCCCTTTCTCGATGAGCTCGTTCTCAGATACTGGACCATATAACAATGCAGCCTTTGACCCACCAGGGTAGCTGAGAGCGCTAATGAGCTGCTTCCTGGACTCGGGTAGGCGCACCGGCCCTGGATAGAATCCGCCCAGCGGATTAATGACGAGGGCCGGTATTCCGGCCAGCCTGGATGTGGTTTTTAGGCGTTTTCCACATCCCGATGGTGAATACCGGGCTGGTCCCCACGTTTCGCATTAGTTACACGTTTCACAGACATTTTAAAACATTTGCACTGTTACATGGCTTACATTAGACGCAGACTACTGGGGTACACTATTTCCGTTATAGGGGGTTCGGGATGGCGGCAGGAAGGGCATCCAGCCACCCTTTGCAACTAACAATGCTCCTTAAATAGTAACACTGCCGTCCCTGCGTGACGCGGGACGAAGGCCACAAGAAAGAAAGAAAAAAAGAAAATAACAATGTAGCCTTCGCTTTTGTCGCTCATGGCAGTGGAGTTCCCCTTTTGTGGCTCGCATCGCCGCTAGAATTATTGCCCATCCGTCTCTGCTTCATGTATATACTGTTGCAGCGTCACGTGCCGACAACGTCAGTAGGCAGCATTCAGTCTCGGTGTGGGTAGTAGACTTAATGTTTTGGCACATCAGTGTGATTTCAGAACGGTTGCAAAATTATATAACTTCAACTGACATTAAATAATTTCGCAACTGAGGCTGTTTTAGTTCTGAAACACTTTTGAACCGGTTGCTGTTTATCATATAACAGGTGAGTACACGCATATCACAATCTTAGGTATATTTTCTGTTCTTAGTCTTATTCAGTTAGATATTGTAATTATCGTCTTCTGCACTTTGTTAATCACGTACGATATATCTCATTAAACTGAAAACAGTATTGATTATACAAGCAAGGTACAGGGTGGTTAAAGTTAACGTGCAGCTACTCACAGAGATCCCGTATGGGTTATCATTATCATATGGCAGACAAACTTGGTAGATATTTTAATGTGTTAATGCTGAACCGATTGACGCTGGGGAAAAAAAATTGTTCCAATTTTGGTCACCTGGTGCAAATTTGGTGCTGTGAATGCAATGAAGACGTGTAAAAATGTGTTCACGTGAAATGGGTTAGGAACGGGACGAGGGCAGTAAAGGTCAAACAAATGAAAAAGAGTATGTTTAACCATCTTTACACAATTTGTTCAATGTGAGTATCGGAGACGTCGACAGCACGTGTACAGCACCAAATTTGCTACTGGTGGCCAAAATTGGAACGATTTTTTTCCGGCGTAAATCGGTTCCGCGATAACGCCTTAGCGTATCTACCAATTTTGGCTGTTACACGATAATTGCAGCTCACACTGGACATCCGCAAGTAGCTGCACTTTAATTATAACCACTCGGTATATTCAAATGTTTTCGCATTGCACTACAGAAAACTCCCTGCAGTAGGGTATGTACTAGGCGCGTGTGCCGGGCAAGGTAAAAATGGTGGTGACGTCCACCGGCGCATCCCGACTCCGTTTTTTATTACCGAGCATGGATGCGAGAGCAAAGTGAAATGCGTTCGCCGCCTAGCGATTAGCTTCTTGCAAACCTTACCTCATAGCAGCGTATTGCAACTGGTTGGTTCCAAAGTGTGGAATACTGCTTGCAATGCCACGCAACAAGTGTCGCCTCCACTGACAACAGAGGGAACCTTGCATGTACGGAGAGGCAGCTCCGCGACAGTATTCAAAACAAGAGACAACTTTTCAACACTAACGTTGTAACATAAACACATCGTATATGCCAACAAAAATATCCACCATCGCTCACATTCACTCAGCAGTCAGGAATTAGTACACATAAACATCTCGACCTACTGTCGTACAGCTCCACTACCACCTGTCTCTAACCACATTTAATACTCAATCATCCACATAACAAACCCGCTTCATCAAAGCACTAAAATTATTTTCCTGTAAGCATGTTGTTGTTGTTGTTGTGGTCTTCAGTCCTGAAACTGGTTTGATGCAGCTCTCCATGCTACTCTATCCTGTGCAAGCTTCTTCATCTCCCAGTACCTACTGCAACCTACATCCTTCTGTATCTGCTTAGTGTATTCATCTCTTGGTCTCCCCCTACGATTTTTACCCTCCACGCTGCCCTCCAATACTAAATTGGTGATCGCTTGATGCCTCAGAACATGTCCTACCAACCGATCCCTTCTACTGGTCAAGTTGTGCCACAAGCTTCTCTTCTCCCCAATCCTATTCAATACTTCCTCATTAGTTATGTGATCTACCCATCTAATCTTCAGCATTCTTCTGTAGCACCACATTTCGAAAGCTTCTATTCTCTTCTTGTCCAAACTATTTACCGTCCATGTTTCATTTCCATACATGGCTACACTCCATACAAATACTTTCAGAAATGACTTCCTGACACTTAAATCTATACTCGAAGTTAACAAAATTCTCTTCTTCAGAAACGCTTTCCTTGCCATTGCCAGTCTACATTTTATATCCTCTCTACTTCGACCATCATCAGTTATTTTGCTCCCCAAATAGCAAAACTCCTTTACTAATTTAAGTGTCTTATTTCCTAATCTAATATTCTCAACATCACCCGACTTAATTCGACTACATTCCATTATACTCGTTTTGCTTTTGTTGATGTTCATCTTATATCCTCCCTTCAAGACACTGTCCATTCCGTTCAACTGCTCTTCCAAGTCCTTTGCTGTCTCTGACAGAATTACAATGTCATCGGCGAACCTCAAAGTTTTTATTTCTTCTCCATGGATTTTAATACCTACTCCGAAGTTTTCTTTTGTTTCCTTTACTGCTTGCTCAATATACAGATTGAATAACACCGGGGAGAGGCTACAACCCTGTCTTACTCCTTTCCCAACCACTGCTTCCCTTTCATGTCCCTCGACTCTTATAACTGCCATCTGGTTTCTGTACAAATTGTAAATAGCCTATCGCTCCCTGTATTTTACCCCTGCCACCTTTAGAATTTGAAAGAGAGTATTCCAAACAACATTGTCAAAAGCTTTCTCTAAGTCTACAAATGCTAGAAACGTAGGTTTGCCTTTCCTTAATCTTTCATCTAAGATGAGTCGTAAGGTCAGTATTGCCTCACGTGTTCCAGTATTTCTACGGAATCCAAACTGATCTTCCCCGAGGTCGGCTTCTACTAGTTTTGAGCTAGTGATGAGCGGTGCAAACAGAAGTGAAGTTGTGGCTCCGTCAACTAACACTACAGTGACGGTATCAACAAACTCGTCTCTTGTTCGGAGAAAAGTGTTTGTCATCACGGCAGCTATGTAGAGAAATAATTATTAATACATGTATAGTATAGATGTACATTGTTAGCAGTGATTATTTACGTAAAAATCTTTAAGAATTTTCAAATAAAACCCTCTGAGCCATTATTTTTCAACAATCCTCGTATGTTTGTCAGCGGGAATGTTAGGATACATTGGTTAGTCCTACGTACAGCGTGTCTCCCGCAAACATAACATGTAAACTTTTAAAGCAGCACTCGATGGCTAATGTGTTTCTTTCGGGTGCTGTATATTACGTTATCAGGTAATCAGTGCTCTTTTAGTAAAAGCTATACTATGAAAGCGAATCCGTCCACCAACTTCGATGTCCTGATACATTTATCTATCGACGCCATGTTCGGATCAGTCCACACCTAAACAAAACTGAGCCTATGAATGTGGCTAGTATAAAATCGGTGAACAGTGTTATTTTAATTTAATGCGCGGAAAGCTGCCTTTATGTCTTCCAAACTCATGCTGTGACTGTTTTCTCTAATTTTCATAATTCTACACCCACTAAACGCCGATCGTCAATTAAACGTAACTCCAGAAACTCAGCTGAAAGCTTTTAACTGTTCCTTACATTTTGACGAAGGAAAGCGGCACATCGGTTTTGGCTTTCCTCGATCTGCTTCAGTGCCCTTATTTAAAATTGGATGCCCCATAAATTTAGTTTGTTTCTGAGTAGATTCTGACTTTGTAAAATTAACTGTAACAGAAACGTTCTGATTGACTATCCACACTTCAAACAACTTATCGATGGCTCATCGCAGGTGTCAGAATAAGTTACAATATCATCTACATAGATGTTGGTTTCTGCAGCAGCTCGTTATATACCAGCTGATCGAATGCGTGCATAAAAGCTCCAGCTGACATAGACTGACCTAATGCCATTACTTTAAACCCATACATCTTTCCATTACAGAGAAAAAGTGCATATTTTCTAGCTTCTAGTGCCAACAGCAGTTGCCAGTAACTACTGGTAAGGTCTCTTTTAGTCAGAGACACAGCACAACTTTAAAACTTTGCCGCAACTTTGAGCGAGTTTTGAGGCTGATACCGTCGGGAGAAAACTATACGATTTATTGCTCTAACATCGATGACTAATCTCAACTTCCGATATTTCGTTGGAACAGTATGCCCTCCTGTTAAGTCGCTCAATATCTTCCTGTAGCGAATGTCGCCTTTCAGTTTCCATAGGAAATCTTCTAGCAGATGGTACGAGATAGGACCTGCTGTGAAATGGCCCATGTGCAGGCACTTCGAAATGACGTACACATGTCGTATCATTTCTCCTGAGACATCGAAATGGCTGCCTATTGCATTTCAGTACCTCTGTGTTACCCTAGCACCTGTGTTTCCCTCAATTCTGTCTTGATGTTTCCACAAATAAGTGTTGTGCCTCATAACCGCATTTTGCTTAAACAAATGAGTTTCATCTTTCTCACTATTATTTATCAACACAGCTTCCCAATATTGTATTAAATAATATTCCCGCCAAGTTTTGTTCTCAGCTCCATCCTTGAGTTCACACACTGCTGGGTAAAAAATTATTTCACCTGGAAAGAAGACGTTGATTTTGATCCGATGATAGCATATGCCACCTTAGGTTAGTTAGGTTTAAGTAGTTCTAAGTCTAGGGGACTGGTGACCTCAGATGTTCAGTGCCATAGTGCTTACATCCATTTGAACCATTTTGTCAGTGGTCACGTGAACATTTTCACACATGCTCTAGAAGTACATGCAGCACAGGCGCCCACCAGGATCGTCATATTATAAGGACAGAAATGGCAATTGTTCCACAGCTCAGAAAAGTGGCCTTTTGAGCCCAGAAATGTCAACACGAACTGCTTCAACCCAGTTAGTAGGATTGTGACTGTGGACAACACACCTCTTTCCTGTACTCCATTCACGCCACAGCATCAATGTTCACGGTTCGACTGGTGCCGCCAGAAGATCGCATGGAAGATGGAGTAGCACGCCTTGGTCTTCAGCGAGAAAGCAGATTCTGCCTGCACGGAAGCGGTGGTCGTTTCCGCGTACGTCTAGACCTGGTGAGCACGTTCGTCCAGCACACGCGAGTGCTACCCCAGGGATTATGATCTGGGAGGCGGTAACGTGCAACTGTAGTTAACCTCTGGTGTTTCGGCAGCGGATGCTAAACAACGCTCGCTACGTGAAAAATGTTGTTAAACCCGCTCTTTGGCCGTTCCTGTAACAGGAAGCGGATGCTTTGTTGTAACAGGGTAGTGCTCGCCCACACACTGCCCATGAAAATCAACATTCTCAGCAAGACATGCAGCAACTTTCCTGGCCAGCACGATCTCTCGACTTGGATCCAATCGAGCACGTGTGTGATACGATGGGACGAAAAGTGATCCGTGCGACTCATCAACCAACAACTCCTACAGAAATACGTGAGCAGGTCGAGCAGACGTTGCATAATATATCCCAGGATAGCATTCCTGGATGTCGGATTTATCACCTGCATTGCCGCTCGTGGAGACTACTACACGTAATAATACGGGCGTTTCAGCATGGGTCGATACCTGATACCTCAGAATCGCTTGTACTATTGATCTATAAATGTAATTATTTGATGTACGCCATGTTCACTGTTGCAACACTAAATTTTGAGTGGATTGAAAACCTCTAAGAGGATGTACTAATTTCTTTCCGGCAGTGTATACGATTCCTTCGAACGGCAGCCTACTGTAATTATCAGCATTCTTAAAAATTAAGCATCCAGAATCAAAATCTATCTTCTCTATCACCTCGTTGAGAAAGTCAACACCCACGATAAAAGTTAATGATAACCAGTTCTTTAATATGTTTACTGACACTACCAACAGCGCTAATAATGTGTACAAGTTACTTTTCTTTCTCCATAAACTTTTGAAGTAGTGTGGATGCTGTCGCATAATTAGATGGTCCGCAGTTGAGCTAATCTGGAGACTACCTTATCATGATACCTTTGCATTTCTGTATAGGTGCCTATGAATACTAGATCATTCCGTTACTTATGTAAAGTGGACGTTATTGATGCCGGCAGCAAGCATTGTGAGTAAACGCAACAAGCTCTTTTTCTCTAACAAAATAAACAGTGCGTACTGCCGAAATTTCAGATTTTTGCAAATATTTTCATAGCAATAGAGATATAAGGGTATTTTTTGAGCCCTGAAAACAAACATTCGTGGCCGTCGATTTGCTTAGGCCGAAGACGTGCACATATGGGTACAGTCATAGTTACGTTGCTAACCGCAAACATTTTTCCATGAAGGCATTCCATATGTAAGGCGTACTGCATAACACACTTGAATTTTTATGGCTGTTAGATAATTTGTAATCTATATCCTGCGGTCCTTGTTAAGTAGGAATATTTTCGTAACTTCGTTGGCAGTCATAGGTGAGATTGGGATTCAACAGTCAATTTTTCCACTTACTCTATCTAGCCAAACTACTGAAGCGTGTTAATAGTTTATTATATAGTCATTTTCTTTTAGTTATGCACGCGTAACACAATTCGATGAGTACCTCAGCAATTTCCTACTGCAGACTTAGCACATTCTTTGTTTCTTTGCACCTAAATTCCCCATTACTGCACTCCTCTCTGTCTTTATCTTTCTCCCCCCCTTTCTCCTTCCTTCCCTCTCCCCTTCCTTCCCTCTCTCCTTCCTTCCCACTCTCCTTCCATCCCACTCTCCTTCCTTCCCACTCTCCTTCCTTCCCACTCTCCTTCCTTCCCACTCTCCTTCCTTCCCACTCTCCTTCCTTCCCACTCTCCTTCCTTCCCACTCTCCTTCCTTCCCACTCTCCTTCCTTCCCACTCTCCTTCCTTCCCACTCTCCTTCCTTCCCACTCTCCGTCCTTCCCACTCTCCTTCCTTCCCACTCTCCTTCCTTCCCACTCTCCTTCCTTCCCACTCTCTGTCCTTCCCACTCTCCGTCCTTCCCACTCTCCTTCCTTTCCACTCTCCTTCCTTCCTTCCCGCTCTCCTTCCTTCCTTCCCACTCTGCTTCCTTCCTTCCCACTCTGCTTCCTTCCTTCCTGCTCTGCTTCCTTCCTTCCCACTCTCCTTCCTTCCTTCCTTCCCACTCTCTTTCCTTCCTTCCTTCCTTCCCACTCTCCTTCTTTCCTTCCTTCCTTCCTTCCCTCTCTCCTTCCTTCCTTCCTTCCTTCCCTCTCTCCTTCCTTCCTTCCTTCCTTCCCTCTCTCCTTCCTTCCTTCCTTCCTTCCCTCTCTCCTTCCTTCCCTCTCTCCTTCCTTCCTTCCTTCCTTCCCTCTCTCCTTCCTTCCTTCCTTCCTTCCCTCTCTCCTTCCTTCCTTCCTTCCCTCTCTCCTTCCTTCCTTCCCTCTCTCCTTCCTTCCTTCCCTCTCTCCTTCCTTCCTTCCCTCTCTCCTTCCTTCCTTCCCTCTCTCCTTCCTTCCTTCCCTCTCTCCTTCCTTCCTTCCTTCCTTCCTTCTCTCCTTCCTTCCTTCCTTCCTTCCCTCTCTCCTTCCTTCCTTCCTTCCTTCCCTCTCTCCTTCCTTCCTTCCTTCCCTCTCTCCTTCCTTCCTTCCTTCCTTCCTTCCCTCTCTCCTTCCTTCCTTCCTTCCTTCCTTCCCTCTCTCCTTCCTTCCTTCCTTCCTTCCTTCCCTCTCTCCTTCCTTCCTTCCTTCCTTCCTTCCCTCTCTCCTTCCTTCCTTCCTTCCCTCTCTCTCTCTCTCTCTCTCTCTCTCTCTCTCTCTCTCTCTCTCTCACTGCTCCCCTCCCCTCCCCTCCCCCCCCCACACACACAAACACACGTACACATACACAAATGTGCTGAACATTACAATACAGGCTGAACATTAATAAAACCGACAAACAGCAGGGGCGGTTTCCTGACGGGAAATGGAGGAAAAGAGGTCATACGAACATTTGTCCGGAAATGTATCGTTGCTACGGTAGATGGCGCTGACGAATGAAAATTCCTTTGACAAAGTGCCGTGTGTTGCTTATGTGTTGCAGGCTATGTGATTGACGCAGTGTATTGTAAGCAGCAGAACTGTCCTGTGTTCATGTCGGAGATGGGGTTTGTGTACGGCCAAGTAGACGGAAAAGGTCGAGAAGCAGCATATCCTCTGGAACGTTGTCCTCCAAATCTGGTGTTCCCTCAGTCGGCAGCCTTCTCGCACGTTCGTCTGTCTGAAAGGGCCCATGGTCACACAAACGTCCAAAATGGGCTTGAAATGTTGTGCGATGTGGTTGGTGCCTGTGAGGCTACTTGTCTTGGTGTAGCTGTGCTGCCACTCATCCGTTTCCATCTGCTTTGCCATAAAGAAACATCATCCGTTCTACTCCCGAGTTGAAAACCAGACCAGTCTGCTGTTTACAGTACACTGTGTCAATCACACAGCCTGCAACAGACAAGGAATACACGGCTTGTGATCAGTCGAACTTCCGTTCGTCAGCGGCATCTAGCGTGGCAACGACGTATCTACGGACATATGTTCATAGGACCTTTCCTCCTCAGCCGACCGGAGTGGCCGTGCGGTTCTAGGCGCTACAGTCTGGAGCCGAGCGACCGCTACGGTCGCAGGTTCGAAACCTGCCTCGGGCATGGATGTGTGTGGTGTCTTAGTTAGGTTTAATTAGTTCTAAGTTCTAGGCGACTGATGACCTCAGAAGTTAAGTCGCATAGTGCTCAGAGCCATTTGAACCAATCATTCCTCCTCCATTTCCAGTGAGGGAGCCGTCCCTGCACTGTCTAGTTTCATGAAATTCTTCATATCCTAGGTAAACAGCTATTTGCATAACCCTTGCGGATTTTTTTAGTGGCTTAGTATACTTTCTACGACAGCACCTGCAAATGCAGTTGAAAATACATTAAGTGTGCACACACGGCTGCAAAACATTGCAGTTGCCTTGAGTACTCATGTATTCAATAGTAACAGCTATTCTGCTCTTGTGAGTAGCAAAGTTCGGTACACGTTGCTCTTAACGACAGGGTGGCCCATTGATAGTGACAGGGCCAAATATCTCTCGAAATAAGCATCAAATGAAAAAACTACAAAGAACGAAACTCGTCTAGCTTGAAGGGGGAAGGCCGCGCGGGATGAGCCGAGCGGTCTTAGGCGCTGCAATCATGGACTGTGCGGCTGGTCCCGGCAGAGGTTCGAGTCCTCCCTCGGGCATGGGTGTGTGTGTGTTTGTCCTTAGGATAATTTAGGTTAAGTAGTGTGTAAGCTTAGGGACTGATGACCTTAGCAGTGAAGTCCCATAAGGTTTCACATACGTTTCAACATTTTTTTTTTTTTTTTTTTTTTTTTTTTTTTTTTTTTTTTTTTTTGAAGGGGGAAACCAGATGTCACTATGGTTGGCCCCTCTAGATGGCGCTGCCATAGGTCAAACGGATATCAACTGCGCTTGTTTTAATAGGAACCCCGATTTTTATTACATATTCGTGTAGTACGAAAAGAAATACGATTGTTTTAGTTGGACCACTTTTTTCGCTTTGCGATAGATGGCGCTGTAATAGTCACAAACGTATAAATACGTGGTACCACGTAACATTGCGCCAGTGCGGACGGTATTTGCTTCGTGATACATTACCCGTGTTAAAATGGACCGTTTACCAATTGCGGAAAAAGTCGATATTGTGTTGATGTGTGGCTCTTGTGATCAAAATGCATACGGGCGTGTGCTATGTATGCTGCTCGGTATCCTGGACGACATAATCCAAGTGTCCGGACCGTTCGCCGGATAGTTAAGTTATTTAAGGAAACAGGAAGAGTTCAGTCACATGTGAAACGTCAACCACGACCTGCAACAAATGATGATGCCCAAGTAGGTGTTTTAGCTGTTGTCGCGGCTAATCCGCACATCAGTAGCAGACAAATGTCGCGAAAATCGGGAATCTCAAAAACGTCGGTGTTGAAAATGCTACATCAACATCGATTCTACCCGTACCATATTTCTATGCACCAGGAATTGCATGGCGACGACTTTGAACTACGCGTGCAGTTCCGCCAATGGGCACAAGGGAAATTACGGGACTATGACAGATTTTTTCCACTCCTTCTATTTAGGGACGAAGCGTCATTCACCAACAGCGGTAACGTAAACCGACATTAATATGCACTATTGGGCAACGTAAAATTCACGATGGCTGCGGCAAGTGCAAAATCAGCGACTTGGCGGGTTAATGTATGGTGCCGCATTATGGGAGGAAGGATAATTGGCCCCCATTTTATCGGTGGCAACCTAAATGGTGCAATGTATGCTGATTTCCTAAGTAATGATCTACCGATGTTACTACAACATGTTTCACTGGATGACAGAATGGCGATGTACTTCCAACATGATGGATGTCCGGCACATAGCCCGCTTGCGGTTGAAGCGGTATTGAACAGCATATTTCATGACAGGTGGATTGGTCGTCGAAGCACCATACCATGGCCCATACGTTCAGCGGATCAGACGTCCCCGGATTCCTTTCTGTGGGAAAAGTTGAAGGATATTTGCCATCGTGATCCACCGACAACGCCTGACAACAAGCGTCAGCGCATTGTTAATGCTTGTGCGAACATTACGGAAGGCGAACTACTCGCTGTTGAGAGGAATGTCGTTACACGTATTGCCAAATACATTGAGGTTGACGGCCATCATTTTGAGCATTTACTGCATTAATGTGGTATATCCAGGTAATCACGCTGTAACAACATGCGTTCTCAGAAATGATAAGTTCGCAAAGGTACAGGTATCACATTGGAACAACGGAAATAAAATGTTCAAACGTACCTACGTTCTGTATTTGAATTTAAAAAACCTACCTGTTACCAACTGTTCGTCTAAAATTGTGAGCCATGTGTTTGTGACGATTACAGCGCCATCAATCACAAAGTGAAAAAAGTGGTCCAACTAAACATTCATTTTTCTGTACGTTCTACACGAATATGTAATAAAAAATGGGGTTTCCTATTTTAAAGTGCAGTTGATATCCGTTTGACCTATGGCAGCGCCATCTAGCCGGCAACCATAGCGCCATCTGGTTTCCCCCTTCAAGCTAGACAAGTTTCGTTCTTTGTAGTTTTTTCGTTTGACTCTTATTTCGTGAGATATTTGGCCCGGTCACGATCAATGGACCACCCTGTACACACTCAAAGCGGCGTGCTCACAGAACACTACACCGATAACAAGAACGCCTAATCTCATTGTGTATGCATGTGCATCCGTTAACTCGTCGTTCAACAAATCACATTTCTCTCCCTCTACGTGGGTACGGCGGGTTCGGTAAGTACCAAGAAAAGAAATTTCAAACGGGGTTTTAGCGTAAATGAATCCTTTTGAAAGTACTACCAGTACTAGTCAGTTGCGAGTATACCTCTTTTTCAAGCGTACCAACAAACGTAATAAGTCATCAGAATTGAATAAAAGTAAATAATCCATCTCTACAACTGAAGTTGATGTAGTTTTTTCTCAAAAATGTAGCGAGTTTACTAACAAATGTATATGGAGATAGCATCATTTTATGGCCCGTAAGAAACATTATTTGCCATGTACAGTTACACATATCATGGTCGACAGGGTGGACAATATTTACCCATCATTCTCCATACCTGATGGTGTAGCAGGCTCCTCAAATAACGTTCTATGTAGAATCAATTGCCATATATCAGGCGAGGTTATAGTGTGGGAGAAGAAATGTAAATTAGAGAAGTTCCGTTAACGCACGGGAATGCAGCTGGGTGACGTCTTAGGCTGCCACCGACAGGTCAGCACCCAGTCAAATCAAACTGCAAATGCAGCAAGGGAGCGCTGTGCAATGGAATTTGATACCTCGGTTTACAGAGCATAGCTGACAAGATAAAGAGCGCGCGCGCGCGCTCGCGCACACACACACACACACACACACACACACACACACACACACACACACACACACGCACACACTGTAAACAATAGCGCCAACTTACAAGCAAAGGAAACCGACGTCAGACTCCCTCCAACCAAAAGGAATTTCAACAAACAATAGTCAGAACCTATGAGATAGAAACAAAAACTAGACATAAAACCGGTTATCTGTCAAGTCTCTTGTGTTCACAAGCATACACGCAAACATTTGGATCTGCTTGCGAAAGAAAAATTTGGTGTCCGGCTTATGACCTGTACTAATTACAGTACATTAGTTTTCATTTGAGTGCGGCATTTACAACATAAATAAAAGGACTGGGAGCGGACACAAACATTTATTTTTACAAACCACAGAACATACATAATTTATAAATAGCTATCGTGTTCAAACAGCTGAAGCGGATAAGGCAACCGCCCGCGTAAAGCAGGAAATCCGCTTTCGAGTCCCGGTCCACCATTTATTTTTATTTTTCATCATTTAATTATTTCAATGATGTTGTGCGGCTGACACAACTGGCCATTAAAATTGCTACACCACGAAGTGGCGTGCTACAGACGCGAAATTTAACTGACAGGAAGAAGATGCTGTGATATGCAAATGATTAGCTTTTCAGAGCATTCACACAAGGTTGGCGACTGTGGCGACACCTACATCGTGCTGACATGAGGAAAGTTTCCAACCGATTTCTCATACACAAACAGCAGTTGACCGGCGTTGCCAGGTGAAACGTTGTTTTGATGCTTCGTGTAAGGAGGAGAAATGCACACCACCACGTTTCCGACTCTGATAAAGGTCGGATTGTAGACTATCGCGGTTGCGGTTTATCGTATCGCGACATTACTGCTCGCGCTGGTCGAGATCCAATGACTATTAGCAGAATATCGAATCGGTGGGTTCAGGATGGTAGCACGGAACGCCGTGCTGGACCCCAATGGCCTCATATCACTAGCAGTCAAGATGACAGGAATCTTATCCGCAGAGCTGTAACGCATCGTGCAGCCACGTCTCGATCCTTGAGTCAACAGATGGGGACGTTTGCAAGACGACAACCATCTGCACGAACAGTTCGACGACTTTTGCAGCAGCATGGACTAGCAGCTCGGAGACCATGGCTGCGGTTACCCTTGACGCTGCATCAAAGACAGGAGCGTCTGTGATGGTGTACTCAACGACGAACCTGGGTGCACGAATGGCAAAATGCCATTTTTTCGGATGAATCCAGGTTATGTTTAAACCATCATGATGGTCGCATCCGTGTTTGGCGACATCGCGGTGAACGCACATTGGAAGCGTGTATTCGTCATCGCCATACTGGCGTATTACCCGGCGTGATGGTATGGAGTGCCATTGGTTACACATCTCGGTCACCTCTTGTTCGAATTGACGGCACTTTGAACAGTGGACGTTACATTTCAGATGTGCTACGATCGTGGCTCTACCCTTCATTCGATCCCTGCAAAACCCTACATTTCAGCAGAATAATGTACGACCGTATGTTGCAGGTTCTCTACGGGCCTTCCTGGATACAGAAAATATTCGACTATTGCCCTCGCCATCACATTCTCCAGATCTCTCCCCAACTGAAAACGTCTGGTCAATGGTGGCCGAAAACTGGCTCTTCACAATACGCCAGTCACTACTTTTGATGAAATGTGGTGTCATGTTGAAGCTGCTTGGGCAGCTGTAGCTGTACACACCATCCAAGCTCTGTTTGACTCAATGCCCAGGCGTATCAACGCCGTTATTACGGCCAGAGGTGGTTGGTCTGGGTACTGATTTCTCAGGATCTATCCACCCAAATTGCGTGAAAATGTAATCTCATGTCAGTTCTATTATAATATATTTGTCCAATGAATAACCGTTTATCATCTGCATTTCTTCTTGGTGTAGCAATTTTAATGGCCAGTAGTGTATACGGTCACAGAATCGTGATCATTAATACTAAATGTGGGAAAGTTTAAGTTAATGCAGGTGAGTAGGAACAGCAATCCTGTAACGTTCGAATATAGCATTAGTATGGTGTTGCTTGACACAGTCACATCAGTTAAATACCTAGGCGTAGCGTTGCAAGGCAGGATGAACTGAAATGAGCAAATGAGTTGGGTAGGCGAATGTTCGACTTTGTTTTACTGGGAGAATTTTGCGAAACCGTAGCTCAGCCATAAAGGAGACGGCGTTTAGACCTCTAGAGCGACCCTTCTTTAGTACTATACGAGGGTTCGGGATCCACACCAGTTGAGATTAAAGAAAGTCATTGAAGCAATACAGAGGTGGATTGCTAATGTGTTATCGGTGGGTTCGATCAGCACTTAAGTATAACTTCGATGCTTCGTGAACTCAAATGGGAGTCCCTGGAGGGAAGGTGACACACATTTCCTGAGGGACTATAGCGTAAATTTAGAAACTGGCATTTGAGCCCTATTGCAGAACGATTCTACTGCCGCCAATGTGCATTGCCCTGAAGGACGACGAAGATATGAGAAATTAGGGCTCTTACAGTGGCTTTTAAACAGTCGTTTCCCCTCGCTCTATTTCCTATTGGAACGAGAAAAGAAATTATTAGTAGTGGTACGTGGTACCGTCCGCCATGCACCGTGTGGTAGCTTGCGGAGTATGAATGTAGACATAGATGTAGATGTACTTGTGAAATAAAATAATAATTTGCCCATTTTCAGTAATAAGGTTCTCGGGGTCGTCACCAGGGTTTTAAATCGTGGTTGCTGTGAGACGAACGGAACTGGCAGGTAGACTCTGACGAGATCAATTTAGCAGGTGCTGTTCCCGCTGCTGACGGCACGGCAGAGTGCGTGCAGGAATCGGCTAGTAACACCTCACGCAAGTGCAGAGACAGCGGCCAATGTGTGTCTTTCGGCTGCAGCCAGAGTTTAATATTCGGCGTTGGCGGCAGTGATTCCCTGAAGCCAAAACTCAAGGCCATCACTGACGTCCTGCTCTGGCGCCTCCAAGAGAAGAGCTGTCTCTCAGCTCGAGCCAGGAATGTCCAAGCCTCCCGGCTCCAACACAAGTCTCTCCATAGGACGATCCCTTCACGTTCTTAAGAGTTTCCTCCCCAGGTGTGACCATACATCCATATTATGAGCTCATGTTCTTCATCTGGCTAATAAAATTAATTTTCGTCATCCTTCTGAACTACATTACGCAGCACAATCAAACACTGTCTTCCTCTGCGACCAAGAAGTTTAAAATTTGGCTGAAATGTGCCTACAACTTCCCTGCTTATTGATGAACATTGTGCCGCCCTGCGACGTCACCCTTGGTTCCAGCGACGCATCACACTACACGTTGTCGACAAATACGAAGAAAAGGCCAGAGTTCCGAAGTTATGTGAGGTGTAAGCTGAGTTAATTATGTCAAATAACCACCATATTTCACCACAATTCAACCGAACGCCACCGTGGACGTGTACACGACGGGAGGTCATTACATCTCCTCTTATCAACATTTTTCCCCATCTTCTGAATCCTCTGCGATGGAGGTCAGAACCGCAAGGCCCAGATTAGGAATTACACGAATTTCTTATAGGACGTCAAGGAAAATATTTCAGACATACCGCTGCTCAGTATTCACACGAAAAGGCCTCAAGGGACTGCATACAGAACGTCAATGAAAACGCCCCTTCCATTGGGGCGTTCATCTACACACATTTCGCGGTCGAAAATGACAGTTCGAAATGCAATGAGCAATGGAACGACGTATTCCGCAGACTTTGACACTGCTGACACCATCCGGTCGTTTCACACATTGTCTAAGTATATCGCGGTCCTGAAACCACACTGAACGTGATCGGACACGTTTGGAGCTTAGCGCGACGGCAAATTTTGCTCTGGTACAGTGTGGAACCACCACGACCGTTCAAAATGACTGGACAAAATGTGAACGTGACTGGAACGTGCAAAGAATGTTTATGCTTTTTCAGCCATCCTATTCCTCTCTTGCTTTTGGCGCCTTCACAGGGAGGCAGGGGTGGGGGGTCACGGATGCAACATTTAAACACGTATGAACAAAACGACAAAGAATTCCTCCCTCTGGATGAGCCTTTCTAGGCGCTACTGTTTGGAACCGCGCGACCACTACGGCATGCCTCGGGCATGGATGTGTGTGATGTCCTTAGGTTGGTTAGGTTTAAGTAGTTCTCAGTTCTAGGGGACTGATGACCTCAGCAGTTAAGTCCTATAGTGCTCAGAGTCATTTGAATTTTTTAATTCCTCCCTCTAAGAGCCCTTGTTTGGCCATACCTTTAGTGCTACCCGCGCTCGTTTGTTGAACACTTTAAAAATTTACCTGTATGGCCAGTCACTCACTACTTGGCACCTGTCACCGGCATCCCTTTTGACTATCCTTGGATTTCGCATGCGGGCAGCAGGCGCTAGTTCAGTTACGTAGCGTCACTCAGTTCAGGAGTGTCTAAATAGTTGCCTGCCACACTGGCACGTAGTAACGATGGTGGGCCGGTGGCACCGAAAGTGTTGCCGAAATGGAGGTTTGTCATTTTGGTCACGCACGTGTAAATCTCGCAGGGGACGAAAGACGTGGTCAGAAAAAGCATAATCACAATTTTCTGCTTCGGATCACGTGCTAATTTCGTCTAATGGTTTTTGAATGGTCATTAACTGTTCGCCGGCCGGAGTGGCCAAGCGGTTCTAGACGCTACAGTCTGGAACCGCGCGACCGCTACGGTCGCAGGTTCGAATCCTGCCTCGGGCATGGGTGTGTGTGATGTCCTTAGGTTAGTTAGGTTTAAGCAGTTCTAAGTTCTAGGAGACTGATGGCCACAGCAGTTAAGTCCCATAGTGCTCAGAGCCATTTGAACCACTAATTGTTCCACACTGTACACCAGAGCAAAAACTGCGGTCGCACTGCAATACAGAGGGGAGCGATCAAGTTCAGTGCGACATTTAATAAACCACCTTACAGATCACATGAATTTCTGAGCTCTGGTCCTTTCTTCGCATGTGTCGATACCTTTCTGTTTAAAGCGTAGCCGGGCCCGAGGGTGAGTTCGCAGGACCACACTCTCTTTATCACTACATAGGAATTTTCTGAGCGCATCTTGCCAAATTTCGAACTTCTGCGTCGCAGTGGTTCAGTAAAGTGATCCTCTAATTGTACTGTGCAGTGTATTTCAAACCAACTGTAATACTTACACCGGAAACACCGCACATACGTGCCAAGAAATTCACTCGTAGAACGCATTCCCTCACCTAGCAAACTGCATGTTTTCCGTTAACAACTGACATGCTGTGCCCTGTGGTGGCAACCATTTGTTATCTCTGCCCCTGCAATTGCCAACGTCCACCTTCGCTACAGCTTGAGAGTATGAGCTTGGGTTCGCTACAACCCCGATACCTCTCCCAACATGCATTAGCGGCTGGGTGAACGTACTGGGGCGTCCCTAGATGCGCGCTCCCAAAGGATGATGCTGGTCCTTTCTCATGCTGCTATTGTATTATGGCAGTAGTCTGCTCTGGCCAATACAACACACATTCAGAAGAGCTATGTGGAATTTTCTTTTGGACATCAGTCTTCTGACTGTTTTGATATGCCCCGTTACGAATTCCTTTCCTGTACCAATCTCATCGTCTCCGAGTAGCATTTAGACCCACAATTCTCAATTATATGTTGGCTGCATTCCAATTTACGTTTTCTCCTACAGCTATTACCCTCAACAGATCCATCAAGAACCATATACGTTATTTCGTGATGGCTTAACAGGTATCTTCTCGTCCTGTCGCTCCGTTTTGTATGTATTCTCCTCATGTTCCTCTCCTGGCCGATTCTGCTGAGAAACTTCAGACCACGTAATTTTCAAGAGCATTCTGTAACACGTTATCTCAAACGCATTGTGTCTCTTCTCTTACATTATTCCTAAAATTGTTGTTTCACTTCCACACGACGCCGTGCTTCGTACTTAACATTCTCAGTGATTTCTTGCTCACATTAAGTCTGATGTTGGATACTAGTTGACTTCGTTTTGTGAAGAATGCCGTGGTTGCCTGTAACAGCGCTTCATACGACCCCCTTGCTTCGTTCTACGCGCGTAATTTTGTTTCCATGGTAACAGAATCACATAACTTCTTCTACTTTTGATGTTAAGTCTATCTTTATTCTAACTTCATCTATTCCTCGCTACTTTGATCTTTCTTCGGCTTACTTTCAGTACGCCGTATGCGATCAGTATACCGTGCTTTCAATTCAACGGATTCTCAAATTTGTTTCTCACTTTCATCGACGGCAACACTGTCAGCATCGAATCTTGTTAATGATGTCCGTCCACCGTGAAATTTTTTCTGATTCTTGCATCTTTCTATTACTTCCATCATTATTTCATCAGATTTAGACCGAACAGTACGAGCGAAAGGCCACCTCCATGTCTAACACTCTTTCTAGTTTGTATACTTTGTTCTTATTTTTCCTTTCTTTTGTTTACTTCTTGGTTATCGTACATTTCGTGCTTAGCCCGTCTCTCCTCATTGCTTGCACCTATTTTCCTGAGAATTTAGAATCTCTTGCACTATTTTACACTGTCGAACTCGTTTTCTATGTCGAGAAATCCCATGAAAGTGTTTGTATTTTTCGTAATTCTTACTTCCGTCACTAAGCACGAAGGAAGAATGTGACAGTACATCACATTAAAGCACATTTAGAGAAAGTGAAAGGAAGTTTTTGTTATGAGATGTGTAAATTATAAATTATTTCAAGACTGTGTACGTGTGCGCGGTGTATAACAAATAGTAAAGAACGTAAGTTATTACTATAAAAACAGAAATATCGATGTAATTAACAAAACAGTTTTTTTTGGTATAATCTTTGTGTAACATAGGCCGCCATTGAAGTGCTGTTTGATAATTAACGTTTTATCTGTATTTTCGAAAAATGTAATAGAAATTGTTATTAGAAAGTGTGTATTATTGACTTAGTTGGCACTTCTCATTATCGCAACCATTAATTATAATTAACAAAGTTCTTACAGAACTTCGTAGTGCAGGGAGCTCATCTCCCCTAGCAGGATTTAGTCGGCCATCACTCTGACGATTCATGTTATTAAATGTAAACGCGAGAGACTTCTCAATTTTGATCTTTCATTAATTTCGAAGTTAAAATTAATTTCAGTTACCAAAATTCACAGCACTAAATGAGTTCAGTATGTTTTAATTTGCCCGCCTAACGGCAGACGAGATTCTCTCCAGTTTTGCCGTGCAAATAATGAACAATAAATATTGAAAATCATTACATTCCGCAATTTCTCAGTGAATCTTTATGTAATTTGGTACATAAATAACCAGTAGCCCCAGAGACCCATATTAATAATTACAGTTTGCGTAAGAATACTCATATTTTCTTTTCTAAATAGCAGCGCTCACGCAAACTATTTATTAGAAGGCGGTGAGTCGCGCGCTGTGTTTATAAAATATTATATCCTACGTACTTCGGGGCAGCCGATATCCGTTCTAGTGTTATCGCGGCATAAGTTAATTAAAAGTCTCATGCTAGCTCACAGTATTTAAAGCCACCCCAAACCAAAATCATAAAATATATAATTATAAAAATTAAAAAATATATAATTATCCCGTGATAAAGTGGTATCACATACAAATATATATACACTTATACTGTGATAAGAACTGCCTCTCTATTGCCTCTGTTTTTCCTAAGATTAAACTGATCGTCTTATATTAGATCCTCTATTTTTTTCAAAAAAAATGGTTGAAATGGCTCTGAGCACTATGGGACTTATCTGAGGTCGGCAGTCCCCTAGACTTAGAACTACTTAAACCTAACTGACCTAAGGACATCACACACATCCATGCCTGAGGCAGGATTCGAACGTGCGACCGTAGCAGCAGCGCGGTTCCGGACTGAAGCGCCTAGAACTGCTCGACCACAGCGGACTGCTATTTTTTCCGTTTTTTAGTTTATTAATTCTATCATCATCTTAGATACATCTGACGTTAAGCTAATTGTGCCGCAATTCCCGTAATTATCTGCCCTTGGTATCTGCGAGATGTGTGGATGATATTTTTTGAAGTCTGAGTGTGCTACAAAGTACAATCCTACATTCAGTCCCTAATACGCGTAACTATGTATTTGTTCCATGTGTGAAATGATGTGTGTTACCTACATCACTGTTTACCTGCTAAGTTTGCTACTGACCAACATTTTACTTTTATGTTTTATACTTTTACTCCACGCTGTCTGCACAATATTGGATATTTTCGCTCATGATTAGGTAATGGTGTACTACGTCAATACGTTGCACTGTTTTTACCGCTTCATCTTTAACGTTTCGGTAGCAGTTTTGTGGTTACACTTGATAAGTGTGCATACATTCATTTATGCTTCACCATTAGTACCACGCTTACCACGTCCAAGGAATAGGACTATGGATGTGGCTACTACATTTATTATAATCAATGTACTATTCACTGATTCTTATTTACTGATTATAGTTCATCACCCATTGCAGGAAAATTTTTTTCCTTACAGATGTTTGTGTGTGACATCGCTCTGTTAATAATAACGCAATGTACTTCCTCGCCATACACGTAACCGTTACTGTACGAAGAATGATGAATTGTAGAGCCATATATCGATAGCTCCGTAATGTCTTCTGGCTGGACACTTTCAGTAGTCAGTTTAGCCTTGCCTGCGTATACCTGCAAGCAGGTGTGGCTACATTGCAAACAGTTACGTACATGTGGATTCTGCATACTCACTGCGACGTTTATCTTCCCATTGTTTGTTGGCCTATGTGGCCCTTTGTCTTCTGTTATTGCTATGGTTCTTACTATTATCATACCGAGCATGTTATATTTCGCATCCATTGACGAACATGTCATGTTCGTCAATGGAGAGAAATCTTCCGAAGTTGGAGTGATTTCGGGTGTGCCGCAGGGGAGTGTCGTGGGACCGTTGCTATTCACAATATACATAAATGACCTTGTGGATGACATCGGAAGTTCTCTGAGGCTTTTTGCGGATGATGCTGTGGTATATCGAGAAGTTTTAACAATGCAAAATTGTACTGAAATGCAGGAGGATCTGCAGCGAATTGATGCATGGTGCAGGGAATGGCAATTGAATCTCAATGTAGACAAGGGTAATGTGCTGCGAATACATAGAAAGAAAGATCCCTTATCATTTAGCTACAAAATAGCAGGTCAGCAACTGGAGGCAGTTAATTCCTTAAATTATCTCGGAGTACGCATTAGGAGTGATTTAAAATGGAATGATCATATAAAGTTAATCGTTGGTAAAGCAGATGCCAGACTGAGATTCATTGGAAGAATCCTAAGGAAATGCAATCTGAAAACAAAGGAAGTAGGTTACAGTACGCTTGTTCGCCCACTGCTTGAATACTTCTCAGCAGTGTGGGATCCGTACCAGATAGGGTTGATAGAAGAGATAGAGAAGATCCAATGGAGAGCAGCGCGCTTCGTTACAGGATCATTTAGTAATCGCGAAAGCGTTACGGAGATGATAGATAAACTCCTGTGGAAGACTCTGCAGGAGAGACGCTCAGTAGCTCGGTACGGGCTTTTGTTGAAGTTTCGAGAACATACCTTCACCGAAGAGTCAAGGAGTATATTGCTCCCTCCTACGTATATCTCGCGAAGAGACCATGAGGATAAAATCAGAGAGATTAGAGCCCACACAGAAGCATACCTACAACCCTTCTTTCCACGAACAATACGAGACTGGAATAGAAGGGAGAACCGATAGAGGTACTCAAGGTACCCTCCGCCACACATCGTCTGGTGGCTTGCGGAGTATGGATGTAGATGTAGATGTTAACTGTCCAATGAATGTGATGCTTGCCAAATCCTTTCGAGGTTGAAGCATCTTCAGCCATTTGTAAGTATCCAGATTGTCTTTTTGAGAAAACATTATATCCAATTTGGATGAAGAGAGTTCTAAATTGTTTTACTTTCGTTTACCTCTCATGGGTTATTGCCTTTAGGTGCACGTGCATGCATTTCCTTTGGAACTGTGAGTAACACAGGCACTGCAAAACCGTATTTACATGCCGACACTGGTGGAAGCGACTTTTTTCTCACCTGTACTGGGATATACACAATGGATGCTCAAGGGCAGGTTGTAGACATATGGTTGACAACATATGGAAGTTAGGGCCTGGCCGTGAGTCATGGTCAGGTAGCCTAATGGTAAGGTGATGGCTCGCGATAAGCGTGAAATTCGGGTGTGAGTCTCTCTCCTGCACAAGTTTTCATTGTCGTTATTTCATTACGCTGCTGATAGATATCCATATTCACCATTGTGAATGTATGAGGGTCATTCAATAATTAAAGAGATAAATTGGTCTGGGGAAAAAACTGTTAGTAGGGCAATTTTGGAACTTTTATGGCCTTAAGTTGGCATCACTGGTATGAGCCCTGATCAGCTGATGTACCAACATTGTTTTGTTTATAACCTCAAAAATACATTTCAAAATGCGACTCCGCTTGAAACGTCCACATTAGTTGAACAAGGTTCTGCTATTCCTTTTTTACTTTCTGACGGCGAGAAACCTCTGAATACATACTGTAGGATGCCAAAGTTTATGGTGAAGGTTGTATGAATCGTGAAAATTTTTGCAAGTGGGTAGAGCAGTTCAAAAATGGTCGTGACTCAGTGACTGACGAACACAGTTCTGGCTGACCAGTTGCAGTTTCAACTTCCTCACTTGAAAATCGAATTGATAACATTATTCGTGCCGAACGACTTGTGACCGTGGAAATGATAGCTGATAAGGTTCAAGTTCGCACTGGTACACTTCATAACATTATCTGTAACAAGCTAAAATACCGCAAAACATGTGCAAGAAGGGTCCCAAAGGAGTTAACGGGCTACACAAGGAAACAAGGTTGAGAGTGTGCAGAGCTAAAGGAACGTTTTAAAAGAGAAGGTGAACATTTTCTCAACAAAATTTTAACTTCTGATGGAACTTGGATTCACTATTACGAGCCATAATCGAAAAGACAAAGCATGGGGTAGAAGCACACCAACTCAATCTTTGGTTAAATTGTCTGGCTGATGGTAAGTCAGCGAAATACAACATATAATAAGAGTTATAAGAATATCGGGAACTAAATTAACGAACCATATAGGCTACACAGTTGCGATTTGGTTAGAATAATGTTTAATAAGAAAACAAGCTAATAGCGAAAGTGAACGTATTTAGATTTACTGTTGCACGCGAGTGCATATCCGTTTGAGAGAGTTCGATCATTCACAATGTCATCGTGAATTACAAGTCCACTACTCCACCTCGTTAACTATGCGAAAAATTACACCCCAGTCGCGCGGCTGCTCACCGCTCACAGACTAAGTCCCGCAATACCACACAATGCGAAATTTTCTAAGTCGTTTCACTTCCTAGCTGCCTAAGGACCGACCGTCCTCTTTCGCGTCTGCAACCTAAATGTCCCTTTTGCTGTCTCCAGCCGAACTGTCCCTCTGCCCGTCTCCGGCCGCGTCGCCCGCGTGCCCAACAATGTCGCTCAGCTGACTAGGGCAGTTCCTTTTCCTGAAGCCGTCCATCCGATAGGCTACAGCTTATTCTACATTACTTTACATTTCAATATATTTAAATAATCAAAATTTCACCACTTTCACGTTCCAAACAAAGTAAAAATAATATCCATTATATAATAAACGTTAAATTCTTTTACATAAAACCAATACAATTTCCATCTTGACTTCGAATGTCACGGCCAGTAGCCTTGCAGCAACGTGCTTTCTGATAAATAAATAAATAAATAAACAACAAAAGTAACTATTATGCACTAAACTTAACGACACATACTCTATTACGTAATGATTCAATAAGCTGGCATGCCGTCATTGTTCAATGTGTTACGTGTGGAGGATATTATGAGCTGATCCTTAAATGAAACTACCGGTAATTTAAATTTACTATATATTTTTTTACAAATGAAGCTACAGAGTTTATATTTACAACATTTGTCGTGTTAATGATGTACTTCTATATGAAATGTCGATCGTTAAGATCGACGAAGCGTTCAGATTTTAGCATTCAAGTCTTTGTTACAAAACTTGTTAATTTCACTTTAATAGTAAATCCCAGACTATTATAGATATGATCAGTATACAAGTTTTATTGCGATCACCATAAAAATTTATGGAAGATGGCAGATTAATATTATTGTGGCTGCATTCCCTGCGTTATTGCAGAATTAAATATGAAACGTTTCCCTTTATGGCCGATCTTAGGTCCGCCTTATTTAACACTGCTACGTCTCCTTGGCCATAGAAGGCTTCTACTGGGCTTCTCTATGACGTAGGTTCTCGTCTGTCTCACTCGCACACAACAGCACTTAGACCTCAATAGACAACAGATGCCTGTGAGTTTCCCCATCTCGTGGTGAATCTTCGCCCTTTGTGGCATGCGGTTCTGGACGACAGGGTTCGTTTCAGAATTCATGTAGGCTGACTCTTTCGGCCATATATTTAAATGAGAGCTCAATGCTTGTTAACTCTCACACCTCCACTTCATAACATGTTGGCGTGCCATATATGTTATGAAGTAGCACTCAAATTTACAATACACACATTTATAATACAATAACATTAAATATCCCAAGGGCCAGATAAGAGGTGTAATTATTTGTAGTGGTGTTGATGCATCATGTTTTATATTTAAAGAAACTTATATCTAACACAAATTATGAAATGTGACATATTAATTAAATGCCAAATAAAAGTACACTTTTATCAGATTAGACTGTTTATTGAAATGCGCTCACTTTCACAGAACCTGTTTGTCACAACGAAGTCTCTAGAGGCGCTCCACAGATTCGGAGCCGAGTACCCGGTCGAAATTCTGTATGGCTCTGCATTCCATCGCCATCGTTTTGCGGGAACAAATCTGTTGAAATTCGAATCGGGTGTAGATACCAGAAAACAGACACATTCTGAAACCATCCATGATTGCACTGACTGCTTCCCCCAGTGGAATCCATACAAACAGATCTAAACTACACAGTTAACAATTGATTTACAGCGTTCGCTAGATGCTCGTAAATTCTTCAATGATTCTGACACATTATTCAAGTCCCACTAGAGACATGCATCTCGTGACAAATTCCGTATCGACTTCATGGGGAAATTAATATTTTCTTTTAATTTAAATAACTGCCTTATACTCAGAAGTAACAAGAAGTATGAACAAATCCCACCCCTCGTTTAATTCCGTGCAGTGAAGCTGCGTACACAAATCGTTACTCCATACAATAATAGATTATTCTCCTAAAATATTCCCAGATAAGTAGATAAACATACATCTGACTCCCAAGGTAAGCATTATTAATTCCTATTTTACAGATTTCTCCAACCTCCAAGAGCCCAAATTGGCGTGACCATTACTTATAATTTGGAAATTACAACTAACATAAAGCCATCCTAAAACTTAAGACTAACACATACATACACACAAATAAATCCCTTATACATATAGCCCCGATAACCTATTTATATGCATACTGTGCAATTTATATGCATACTGTGCACTGATTTTTAACTTTGTACCGTTCATCAAATAATTGCGTTCTCCGACCTCCTCGCATGCAAATGTGAGTCTAAACTATCTCTTTACAATTGCACAGACCTTGTGCCTAAAAAAAATTCTTACGCAACAAAGCAACAAACAAGCTACAATAAATCCTGAAATAGACATTGCAAATCACCCCTCCAAATAATCTTACAATCTAAACACAGATATACTTATTTCTTAACCGATTTCATTTTCTTTTCCTTCTACATCTCTCTCTATCTTAAACTTCTCTCGAGTCCACAAATTAGGCAGTAATAATCGTAATGTTCTACCATACCATCGCCACTCAGTTATAGTAAAATCATAGTCCTCCTTGAGACACCATTCTGACCATATATCACTTTCTACATTAGAATAAAACGCACTGTATTCTCCCTTAAAATTATCGACATTAGTAGTTACACCATCATTATCATGAAATAAGGCATTACTGTTTACTTCCACGTCATTACAAATACATTCACAAACACCACTTTCAACAGCCGCTGGTACATCATACAACTCTCTACATAAAACCTCATTTGCCTCCGTCGATTAATCATCGATATAAGAACTGTTCATAGTTTCACCATCCTCTTCCGTAGCATACATAAATTGTAGTTACAGCGTCTTGCAAATTCATAATCAACAGTACCATTAAAATCCGATGCGTTTTGATTTAAACCTGGTCATAATACCTTTTCCTCTCCTACACGCTCCTGCGCCACATTAATTCCAGATCGCACATTAAATTCAGATCCACATTCATTCTCAAACAAACATTCAAGCTCCACAGTTCCATCCAGAATTTCGGGTTCACCTCCATTTGTAGAAAGATACGCACAGATTTCTTCCTCTGAAGTATCAACACCAGCACATAAGATATCATTACTACCTTTCTTCAAAATTAATTCACCAATATCCGCCGATACACAGACAAATTCATCAACAGCTGACGAGACTAGTGCTACGCCGCCCTTATTAACCTTCTTCACAACTTTGGATATCACAATGTGACCTGAAGCATCATCACCTTCATCACTATCATCGTTACTGCTGGTTAGTACCTACTTAGAATTTTCTATACCATATTTTGGCACATAGAATCTTTCGTTAACATTCACACACTCTTTTGTCTCACATTCATAAAACAAATCACTTAGCCCTAAATAGTCGTCATCACCTTTAACATTATCTTTCATTATCTTAGGATTACGCCACTAAAGTATGATATGATTTTCATCTCTTACTAATTTCATTTCAATATTCTCAGCCTTTCTGCCGCTAGTATTTCCGTTTACTCGCGTCCTATTCATCGCCCGTTTATTTTGCCATCTCCGGACATGAGATGCGGTGAAACTTAGTTTCCCGATCTCTTGTTACGCTGGTTCATTTCATCAGGTGCCGATCCCTCAAATCTATGTTCTTGGTGTCGATCCCTGTCACGAAAGTATCCGTTCCCATTACCACTTTGAAGTTTACCGTTGGATCTCTTCCTGTTACCTTTTCCCTTATCAAAACTGTTGTTTGTGTTACGTTGATAACTTCCCGGATGTCTTTCATAGTAGTTACTCGGACTGTAGTTATGATTTCCAATCTGAAAACTATTTGTCTGCTTACTTGGCGGTTAAATTTAAACGCTCGTTCTAATTTTTCTACAAAGTCCAAAAATTCGTCTATTGAGTTGGTAAGACTATGCACTAGATCCCACTGTAAATTTTCCGGTAACCACCTTTTCAACGTCGTAATTCCGGTAAGCACTCCCAATGGAATTTTATCATGCATTAATCACGCAAGTTCACGTTTACGAAATTCTCGCATCGACCCGTTCCCGTATTTAAAAGTTGGCCCGTTCAGAAACTCATTTTGGAGTCTCTTTTGCTTCGCTTCACTCCAGAACTTGTTCAGGAAACTGCTTTCAAATATTTCGTACGTAGTTTACGTTTCACCGTGTATATTTGCCCACGATTGCGGCTCACCATCCAAATGTCTTTTCACGAATTTATCTTCGTCTCGTTGGACATTCCCCTTATAAAACCATCCCTGCATGCTGCTAGAAAATTTACTGGGTGATATTTCCCGTCGTCTGCAAAACATTTCACCGATACCTAGTTCATCCACGGAACACTGATCACTGTAGAGATTTGATGTGCAGCTAAAGAATTCAGTTCGCTTTTTATTTCATTGATTTGTTTTTTAACTTCACTATTTTCAATTTTAATGCCAGATTCTACTTGTTGCTTTATTTTACCTACTTCTTTCTCCCCTTTACCCATTCGAACGGATAAGTTGCTAATAGCCTCTGTCGTCTCAGCTATTAAAGCATCTTGCCTACTCATACAATTTCTTACGTTGCCTCCCAGTTCTGCCTGCAACTTCTCCGCCTTATCACTGAAATTTTTCTCCGCTTTATCTACCTTAGAGTCAAGTATCCCAACTTCATTAGAAATTTTTCCCATTTCATCCCAAATGGTTTTCAATTTTCCGTCTATCAGTTCCTCGATTCCACTAGCCATTTTACCTACTTCGTTTTTCACAGTCGAAGCTATTTCGGATTGAACCGAATCAATTTTTAAATTTACGTCACCCATACCGATTTTAACAGATTCAGTTTTGGATTCCAATCCTATTATCATTTGCATTAATTGCGACATCAAGTCTCCCCCAATTTCATCTCCCCTGCCTGATTTCGGACTACTTGCCCAACTAAATTCACCGCCGGTCACGCTCTCCCGCTCCGACTTCGGGCTAAGCGGCTCGCTTGTATTTTTGGACCCACACAAACTGGCCGACTGCTTAATATTAGCGACGTCTATTACTGGCGATTCAACTACAGAATCATACATAATCTCGCTGTCAGTGCAGGTACTTAGCTCTGCCGTGCTGGATCCTTCCCCCGTGATATTGCTGCCAATGTTGCAGTTGAAGCCTACGCTGAAGATCTCGTAGCCTCTGCTGTGGTACTGCAACCGCCGCTGCGCGATGAATCGCCGTTGAAGATGACGCTGCTGGCTGGAACCACGTGCTTTCGACGTGGCCTCTTCTTCCGCATTACTTTTTTACCACTTCTAACCACTGCTAAACCTCGGCGCACACAACTGTTGTAAATTTCGTAGCTCAGAGCCCTCACGCAAACTGCCTAAACTGCCACAGACTTGGGACCTAGGTCACAGAATGTCGATAACTGCGAGAATTACAACCGTAATTTCACAACTATTTAAGAAACCTAATATTCAGTCGTGAACCGATCTCACATTTAACTTTTGTGAGAGGTCCTGCCTATCGAAGGTCAGATAATACTTTTGGAGACACTTTGCAGAATTCAAATCCAGTTCTAAGCTTTCCAGATTTCATATTCCGCAACCAACACTTTCCAAAATCCAATTCTGTTCCAACACTTGGTAAGATTCTTATCCCTCAACTAACACTTTCCAAGTTCCTATCCAAGAAGAGCCCCAATTGCGAGCTAACATCCCAAAGATGTTCGGGCACACATGCGGTTCCTCTTCGTCGAATACATAGAAAAATTCTAAGAGCAATATCAACATTCGGAAACACAGTCTGCAACCTCTCTCTTCGTAAAACTTCACTCATTTCGACTGGTATATCACCATTCTCAGAAGGTTTCAAATGTTCAGCGAAATGAACACATTCATCAGGGAAGGGAGGCTCTAAAACTGTGTCATATGACGCTTGGATTTTTGCTGCACGTTCAGCAATATCGTCAGGTGAACTGTTTTTAAGGTTACTGAAAACTGTGAAAGAGTCCAACAGTGTTATATAGCTTTCCTTCCTTCTCACTAATTCGGTGTACGAGTTGTCGAGTGCTGATAGAAATGTTTAGACTGTATATTTTCCCCTTCCAGCCAGAATAACTTCAGAGTCAGCTTCTTCGCCATCACGAAGTTTATGCTTCCGTGATCTTTTATAGGTGCATTCGTAGTCTACATCAGTCACAATCTCCATGAATCTATTTTCATAATAGTCGAACATGCCACGAATAGATACAGTAAATTCTACAAGTGATTCATATAATTCATGCACTATTTTAGTACCAATATTTAGATTTTGCAATTTCAGATTTACACTATTAAATCTCTGGAGTATGTCCTTCCAAACTGTCATCATGAATACTGTTTCTAGTCTGCTGAATTGATTCAGTAAAGCTGAAGCCTAATTTCGCACAAGTGGTTTTTCAAACGTATTACTGGCAATATGTGTGAGCGCATTGATAACGCCCTCCCAGTTTTCATACAGTCTTACGCTTCCTCTATTGCTGACCAACATGTTGTTAATAAACCTTTTACCGTTTTGCTTCCTGGTTTCATGAAAGAAAGAAGTTTATCCCAGCGCTGTGTAGAAACAGAGAAAAAATTATAAAGGTTCTGCACTACACTGAAAAATGAACATGCTTTCCGATTACAGCTTACAGCACTAGTGCCGACTAAATTCAAAGAATGTACTGCACAAGGCAGATAATGCGCTTTCGGATTTCGTTCTTTAATGGGTGCCTGCCAACGAGTGTAGTTTCCTGACATATTGTTTGCGATGTCATATAGCTGGCCTCTACAGTCAGTAATATGAATGGAATTTGTAGACATCCTCAGCTGTTTTCGGACTTGTGTCCCGGGGTTGGCAAAACAGAAGGAAACGTTCAACAGGTTCACCATTCTCGTTCACCTATCTTAATATGAAAGATAATGGATCAATATGTGAAATGTCAGGAGCAGAATCTACTATTATAGAGAAATATTTGGTCTGTTCTATTTCACTTACGATAATTCTTTTTATTCGTTCAGAAAGAAGCTCTATTATTTCATCACAGATTGTTGAAAAAATATAACTTGTATGTCCCTGCCCTGGATTTCCATATCGTTCAATGCACTCTGCGAAAAAAGGATAAAAACTTGGCTTTAAGTTCAAGAATCATCATAAATTGACCATTATGTGATGAATGCAATCTTTCAACGTGTACACGTAGGGGAAGTTCACGACTTGTTAGCTTCTTCACCACTGCAAACACCTTTTTCAACAAACTGCGCCAGTACATTTGTTCTGTCTCTAGATATGAATCGAAATGGTTATCTATTGTTCCAAGTGACTTTTTTCTTGTTAAGAGTGATAACTCAGAATTTTTGTGTTCTAGTGAATTCTCATGATGAGATAAAATGTTAGAAATATTTTTCCAGTTTGCAATACCATTAGTATCAATCGCGGCCTTATCTCCGAAAAATTTATATGGTTAACAAAAAAAAGCACAGGTGCTACAGGATTATACAAGAAAATCACGCAAAGTTGATTCACCATTTAAAAGTTTACGGTAAAATACATTTTTGTTCAAATATCTGGTTCTATCGCCTATTGATCTTCTTGAATCAGAAAAATCACCGTTACAATTTTGATTAATGTCACGTTGTAAGAGAATGTCGATTGTTGATTCATTGACACACCATTCTGCAGGATCATCACTAACGAGGTTATTTCTTTTTGCAATGTCTGACTCGACGCTTAGTTTTTCATGAAACTCGAAATCAGGAACAATTATCGTGTCCTCATTTTTAACTTTGTTTCGTCTGTATTTACTTCCTTTACAACAGCTGCACTTGAACTCAAAGTCGAACCAGCAACACTTTTTGTGAAAAATTTATCTACTGTGCCAAGCGTTTGTAGAACATTGGCTTCTCGTTCTCGCCTTTCCTTCGATAATTTCCGAAATGTCGCCCCACTTAATTTTGCACGTTCGCTTTTTTCACTATTTATTCATGTTAAGGCACTTACAAAGTTATCAACTAACAATCAAAATAAAAAAAAATTGTTAAAGGAAAGAAAGAATGACAGACTCTATCCAGTTCCAATCGTACTACAGAATGCAGAATAATTTAATTTCAGTGTCACCTGTTTCTCTGTTGTCAGTGAACAGTAGAAGCTCACCTGCCGGCTGGAATTTGTCTCGTAAAGAAAGCGGGACAGTCCCTTTGTTGGCTTCTGTTTCCGGCGTCAACGGAATTTTAGCTGGGACGCAAATATGTTCTGAATATTCCTGACACTGACTATCTAACTTAAAAACTCAACAAAAATTTGGAATTTCTTGCAGTGAGGTGTGCTGGATCGACTATTATGCCACTTATTCTTATAACATTTTAGTGGTTTCTGTGGGCGGAGAAGACAGACTACAAAGTTTAAGTAGTCTTGTTGGCAGTTGATGTGGTGTGTTGTCATTTGTGTGAACCCAGCTGTTATGTCTACATGCAAATGCACCGTTTGTTCCAACATAAAATAAAAACAACCTTTCCTCGAATAAAAAAAGATTAGTTAAGAAGTTAAATATAAAATTTACAGTGCCACTTACCATTCGATTACACAGAGTGGGAGCTTTGATATCGTGCAGGCCGCAACACAATAAATGAGACAAAGGAAAGTTGGTGGTCTCTTCTTCTTTTTTCGCCAAAAAAGTAACTAAGTAAATAAATAAATATAATTCTTAAACTGTTGTGAAGTGTATTTCACACGTTATTAGATATTCTGGTTATGTTCTTTTCGTACAAGCATATGTTTAAAAATGTAAAACATTCCCAGTATCAACATGTTTTGTTAAAGAGGGGTCATTAAATCAAAGCTCAGATATTGAAGACCACAGAGCTTTCACATTAACTACAGTAGAGTCGGGTTTTACATACTGAGTCCCACACATGTTAAAGTATTTAAGAAATTGTAGATTAGTTTATCAAAGCTTTTCAGGGGTCCCGGTATTTTCACGGGGCAAATACAGTAGGGTTAAGTAGAAGCAGACAACCTTCTCGGATTAATAACGTTTCAAACATTCTATTGTAGATTACCGTCCCGACAGCTGCAAAATATTTTGAACAATCATGAAGATGATAACAGACAGAATCCCAGTGTTAAATTTTTTATTCCGTCACCACGTAAACTATGTATATTTCCAAGTTCGTATTGTCGAGTTTCGCTATTAAGGCTTATTTAAACTAGCAAGTTGTTTAATAAAACTAAAATTTTTTTTCGTTTGTAAGCGCAGTTAATTTAATACGTAAAAGGTGAAAATGAGTACAGAACAAAAAATGCCACCCCCCCCCCCTTAAGGTGCCGCCCCCAGGCCCGTAGCTAGTGGGCCCATATGTAAATACACCATTGAACTTTCACGGACAGAGCTATACACTTGCAAGTGAAAAATTACAACAAAAATAATAATTGGGTTTCCAACAATGGCGTCAAAATGTGCAACAGTAAAGGTAACTGAAATGGCACCTCTTAGCTGGACTGTATACTCGCTAAAAGACACGCAAATTACCTCGAAAATTTTGACCATCGTTGTCTCAGAAGCGGTCTAATATCTACAGGTGTTCCGAGACATGGGTTCGCTTAGTTTGACACCACCTTCCACTGGGCGAAGTTCCTGGGATATCGGGCTGTGGCATTTGCAGTGTTCTCGTCACCATTGTTCAGCTGGTATCATTCGGTTACTTTCGTTGTGGTATGTCGGATACACTTGTAAGACCCAGAATTTTTATCCTTCCACTTATTTTATTTCTGTGCTACACTTTACGACTTCCACTCGTCTTACTTTCATTATAGATTCCTGTATTTCACTACTGTTATACGATTATAGTACGGTCTACATCATGGCCCTAAACGGTATGGTTATCTTCGTCCTGGTGAGCACGTTACAACAGACTTTTATGAGTTTTAACCATTCCTCAGTTTGGTTGTTATGTTCTTTATGACATTATTCTCCATGGTTCTTTTTAGAACCTGAGCCATTTGCCATGGCCGTCTCTTTCATTCCGCCACTCTTATTTTGACTACTGTTTCTTTTAAGGACTTTTCATACAAGCTGCCTGAAAGTGATGGGGGCTTCCAATAATACCTACGTTTTACTGTAAATGATTTGAAAGTATATATTCTGCTTATTACGCAACCGATTCTCTTGAGGGTTATCTAAATGTCAGGGAAGTTACATACTGATTTCACTGGACCTCAGCTTTTTCCTCCAATCTATGTTTATCTTTTCAGATGTATCTGACGATGCAACTTTAGGTAGCGAAACCGGTTGTACCAATAAACAATTATTCAACACCTTGTTTAACAAGAATCACTGCGGTTAAGACTAATATTCTTTCTAATAAAACATGTCTAAATAAACTTAGTTAAGCTAAGCACAAGTGTACTTTCACATCTGTGTACGGTTCATGCTACATAGTGCTGTTCAGTATTAAGAATTAAATTCTTGTGCTTTGTTCGAAACAAATATACTGTTAGAATAGAAGTATATGTTGCACATTTAGTTTTCGATAAAGCCGTTACAATTGAACAATTTGATTGGGCACATGTAGATATCTCATACTTCTTACTGAATCTTAAAAAGAAACTAATATAAACCCTTTAAAAAGAAAAGGTCATATATGCGTACACTAATCGTACGTTGCTAGTCAAGTGGCCAGGAACACAGATTTCTAATCTTTTCAAAACATCTGTAAAGTAACAAATACTATAATAACAGCGAAATGAAACTTTTAAAAAAGATTTATCGTAAAATATCCATGAAACCCAGTCAGAACGTCAAATTACTATTTATGTGGTACATACTTCTGACACTCCACTCTTTTTCACGTTCGTCAGACATCAGCGAAAACACCCTCTGAGTGCGTTAGCGTCACTGAAATAAAATTTTGGGTTAGGAGTGGACTCTTATTCTACGACTGAGCACATCGGTGTTTAGCTGTAAAACTGGTTTAATTTCTCTAGCATTGTCAAAGAAGCAGACGGGCTTACATAGATTGTGACATGACAATTTCAGGACAGTTATCAAGATAACGAATTACATCCTGTTTAGTAGAAATAACACTGAACACAACAATATCAAATTTAAATAGAAGGTCCTGTGCAAGATTTTTCTTACTTCTAGACAGTGAAGTTGGCCGATATTACGACAAATCAGCCAATTCCGATTCTAATTTCGCTGCTATTTAGTATGACAATCAAGTCTATGGAGGATGGTTATTTTTGTGACAATATGAGCAAAATATTACTCCAGATTGCTAGAGTTCACAGTGGGTGCAAGCTGGTGAACTAACAAGTTTACGCCTCTACCAGCGGCATTTAACTTTAAGCTATGATGTGCTGTCAGCTGCATGGCTGCTCTCGCCCTCTGAAAATCCTATAGAAAGCTAATCAAAATCTTTACTGATTTTGTCAACTGAATCTATCCTATGTTTCTCGCTAGGCGATAAAACATGCACACACCCCTAGCCTGGAAAATATGGCAATATACACGTGCACAGATGTTGCAGCATGTATACTTCAATGCCCTCTCAGTTCTCGCAAGAACAATTCACTACTTGGCTGTTTCGTCTCTCCACTATCGGAGCTCAACGACTCTTCAGCTAATTTCTAGCTGAATGTCAGCCAAAGTGAACACAGTGTTCACACAGAAATTCATTTTTTGGCGTCGAACAGAGTGTGATGCTCCCTGTTATACACTTGACACTGGTTCATAGAAGAGTCCCCGAAGTATTCAGTATTGTGTCGTTTGGAGAAAACTGTCCTTTCGCGCTTCACGTCACGATTTTTTAGACCAATGGGAATGTTCCTTTCATCTTGTGGAAACCACCTCTGCCAATCGCAAAGGGCCTACCTTTAAACTGTGTCGCAATATCGCCCCTTTTACTCCTTCTTAGTTTCTTTCAGCCAATCGAACATTTGTACCCGCTCCTGACGCCTAAAAGCTACATGCGTATATCACGAGTGTACCGCGGGACTTTCACGTAATCAACTGCATCGCTGGGCAGTTTCTATCCATCGGGAAATTCCCCATCGCAGCTTTCTAAAGAATTTCTCCGTCGCAAGCCCACTGGGCCATTACCTGCTCCCTCACTATATCGCTTGGCGCGTTCGTTGTCTCTCTGGCTGCAGGCCACCAACCCCTGTTACAATCCTTCTGTTGTATGTGGACCATGACAGCACAACTCGCGTCTGCTCCCAGACTAAAATGTTACTTCCAGCAGTTTTCTTCACCTTTTGCTCATTGACATGCAGGATTTAGGCCGAATCGAGTGTCGTCCCTTTGCATTACATACTGTACGTTTTACTAGGCGAATCTGCTCACTAGCACTGAAGTATGTCATGTGACAGAAAATGGTTCAAATGGCTCTGAGCACTATGGGACTTAACATCTATAGTCATCAGTCCCCTAGAACTTAGAACTACTTAAACCAAACTAACCTAAGGACATCACACAACACCCAGTCATCACGAGGCAGAGAAAATCCCTGACCATGCCGGGAATCGAACCCGGGAACCCGAGCGCGGGAAGCGAGAACGCTACCGCACGACCACGAGCTGCGGACTGTCACGTGACATATTCATCTACTTGTCACTACGCGTAAAATCTCATGTAAGGTGCGAAATTAACATTCAAAACAAGCTGCCACCTTCCATACTATTTCGGCACTAGATAGAGCAAAACTTTCAACAGCTGGCTCCAACACAAACTTGTTGAAGCACTTCCAACCCAGTCACATTGTGCTGAAACACATCAATCATGTTCTAATACTGAAAAAATATTGCTTAATGCTATAAATAAGAAACTGAGAAACATCATTCTTTATAGTTCAGGCAGACAAAAATACATCCGCTTTTATAACTAATGAATCTCACTATAACGGAAAAGCTCAACATTTTTTTTACAGAATATAGTAAAATAAAAGTTCGGCTCCACTCTTCAACATGTTGCAAGTCTAACGAATATTCTCGATAAGTTCAAAGTCGTCATTAATAAATTAAAAAATATATATATATAACCCCAATGAAACTGCCTGCCACAAAACTAAGTGCTACTATTAGGCGGCATAAAAATACTTGTAATTTTCTAATGAGAACTATAGTGTATGCAAGACTTAGGGAGGTGGCTATGATATTGGAAACACAATTGCAGAATACCTCAACAAATATTATCAGCTGATCTATCATAACGGATGCTACAGGGAGCGTCTGATTGAGATGTAAAGTAATCTTTGTACTCCCATAGAAACACATATCATGTCATTAGACATCCACAATATGTACACACATATTCCCTTTGATAGAATACTGGACATTTTCATTCACAGTTTATGTGCCCTTAGTGATAGACATTACATGAACTTAATGACGAATTGGCACTTGTCGAAACCATTTTGAAGTACAATCATTTTCAACTTGGTAACGAGAGAAACATCCAAAATGAAGGATTGATTGTGACATTGCCACTAGCCTATTGTCTGGGAAATACAATAATTACAGTCTGAATAAAATGCATAGCTAACTATCCTCTTGGACTGCTGCCTGTCCCTACTTATCCGTTTGGAGGCAGAGTGGAAGTGGTGACGTCACGTTTCATTACATGCCATAATCTGAGAAAGAAAATCCATTTCTTGCTCCGCTTATCACAACAGAGGGATCAGGCAGACATCTATTCTCGCCGTCTTTTGATTCTCTGAAAGGTTTGGGCTTCCACTGCGCACAAACTTCGCCACAACGAAGCTCCTAGTGGATTATGTGATGTACATTTTCTTTGCTTATCGACAGTCCAACAGCAATGTCACAAGTGATAATCCGACGATTCGACAGTGTCAGCTCTCTCCCCACAAGGAGTGACTGAAAAGCAACTCGTTGTCAACTTGAGTTGGTAACGGGTCGGCAGTGAACCGCTGTTTGTGTAGTGAATCACGGTTCCGCAGAAGGAGTGACTTCAGAACGAGTCACCAGTCAATCGCTTCCAACGCATTCTCCAACAGTTGCAAGCGATTCGGCTCCAACGTTGCCAACGGATCTGTGTTGCGTCTTGTCCGCTAACACACTTCTGCACTAGTTTAATTCGAAGATAAACGAGCGGGTTGTGAACATTAACTTTGCACGGGAATTCGACAAAGAACCCGTGTTATACAACAACAAGCTACCCGGCTACTGCTAAGGAAACTGGACAGAAAGAATAGTGTGTTGAAGAGTGGAAAGAATTTCATATGAAATGTGTACTGTAGTGGACATCTAAAGTTTAAAACAAAATTACCGGTATGTCAATGGAAGCAAATGTACCAAATATTGTATAGGAGATTTGCGGCTTTTCACTTACGTTTTCACTAGAAATGTAAAGTTACAGAACGACGAAGGCTGCTAGCCACACAAAATTCGTTACGTGTAAATATAAAGCTGTTCACACACAAATGATTTAACGAGCGGAAACCACCATCATATTTTCGTGTACCGGTATACATATCTGACGGTGTTTGGGTTTTCAAACTAAAGGTAACGATGTGGTATCACAGAAGAAAAAAACTGCGCCAAATTTCTGTAGCATTGTTTCGTCGTTCTGTAAAAAGCTATGTAATTCGAATGTCTCCGTTACAGCTCCTTCGCTGCTACATACAATCTGCAGCTTATATTTGTTTGGTTATACTGACGAATCTAGAATTTTCTTCGTTTTCTTATTCGTGTGAAATAACAACAGAGCGGCACATCGTCCTCTGCACTTAATCTGTGCTGGACCTGCCGAGTGTAGCCAAACGTTGCTCGGATGAGACGAACAATATTCCCTCTCCATCACGCTCACACGCGGCAACCGCAGTTTCTCGTTTATGAGATGCCACGTTTGCGTAACTGCGTTGCCAGCAGACAGCAACCAGTTGCCAAAGTAAATCGCCACCTGTTGCGTTTGTTTTCAGTCACTCTATGAGCCGAAGGCCCTTACATTCTGCGATATATTTGTGAAGCGTGTTTCTTTTCTGAGGAAAAAAAAATGCGATAACAGCTTTTGCCGCTGATGGAGAGGAATCCATCATGCAATGAACTGTGGAAAACTAATCTCAAAAAAAAAAAAAGGAAAGAAAAGAGTAAACTGCTACGAATACGAAGCCCCTAACTCCACTTGCGCAACTGCGAATACCACCACGCCGTTCAAACACTGGGGTAACAAACAACACTGCATAACTCATATGTCTGAGTGCAGGTAGGTCTATAGTTCCGACATTGGCACATGACGTCCAGTATGTTTTGTCTCAAGCATGTATCTGTGAAGTACTGTGTCGTCAGTTTCACCAGAGCTCACTTGTATGTCTTACATTGTAATTAATATTTGCTGCTTCAACTGCTAGCGTTAAACCTAGCGGTAAGGACAATTAGAAAGAAATTTTCACTTTTGCAACAACGACCAGCGACCCGCCACGCCTAACAGCTTTCTCTGTTCTGTCACCTGACAAAACCGTTGGATGGTCCGAGAACCTTCGGGATCAGAAGCCTCCACTTATTCGTAACAGAGGGTGTAAAGCACGAACCTTCTTGCTGCCATGTTAACTAATAAATGCTTTTACTACAGGGTCCACCAAGCGTGTTCGTAAAGCATTTCTTAGGTAACTGAGTCTTTTGTGGCAGTGGAATCGCTAGCCCAAAATAAATTTTCTCCGGACGACAACATGTGTTGTGACACTTGGAAAACTGAGACTCACGGACACGAAATGGATTTGCTGCATGGTTTGTCGTACTCTTCCGTCAGACTGGATAGGCTAGGACGTGTAGGAAGAACTCAGATCGTTCACTTCGATAATGCGGGCCAACTCATTGGAGAGGGACCCTCATCCTCATCCAGGCGAACTTTGGAATTGTTAGTGGTTTGCTTTTAGTTGAATATTTCACAATTACGAAGAACGGGAGAAATTTATCTACCTCTTAAATCTATACTTTCCACACCACTGTCAAGTGTGTGGCAGAAAGCACGTCCCGTTGTACCAGTTGTTATGGCTTTGTCCCATTTCCGTCACGTATGGAGAGTGGGAAGAAAGACTGTTTACATGCCTGCGTGTGCAGTGTAATTAATTAAGTCTCGTACTGATGATTCTTACGGAATGGATACACAGGAGCTGTAGTACATTCGTAGAGCTGTCGTTTGAAGCCAGTTCTTTAAAGTTCGTAAGTTCTTTGCATAGTTTACGTCTACCCTCAAGGGTCTACCAATTCAGTTTCTGCAGCATCTCTGGAACGCTTTGGTACTGGGTCCACACATGTAAGCAGTATTCTAGGATGAGTGGCAAGGGTGATTTGCCAGCAATCTCCTTGGCAGATTGTCTGCCCCGATAGCTGAGTGGTTGCCGGCACGGTAGCTCAGCGTGTTCGGTCAGAATGCTGGCTAGCCTCTGTAATAAAAAAAAAACCTGAGTGGAAGGATCAACAAACGAAATTTAACGGATGTCATGAGACGTCCGCAACGACCAAACCCAACGATCAACAACGGAAAAGAAAGTGGTCAGCGTGACGGATTGACGTCCTACGGGCCCGGGTTCGATTCCCGGCTGGGTCGGGGAATTTCTCCGGTCAGGGACTGGGTGTTGTGTTGTCTTCATCATCATTTCATCCCCATCCGGCGCGCAGCTCGCCCAATTTGGCGCCGAATGTAATAAGACCTGCACCAAGGCGACCGCACCTTCCCCGCAAGGAGCCTCCCAGCCAATGACGCCAAACGCTCATTTCCATTTTTTTTTCCTTGGTGGATTGATTGCGTTTCCCTCATATTCTACTTATTAGCTTACCGCCTGCTGCTACACTCGCGTAAAATATATGATCTGCACAGATTCTTTTTTTTTTTTTTTTACTTTAATCGAATTTGTGTGTTGTTACGAGTATTGCTCTTGTGTGTATACAGACACTATAAAAGAGTAAGTGATCCTTAACATTACTGCCAGTCTTTGCATGGTTGAAGTGTTCCATGTGTTCGTTTTAATTTCATATCGCGACATATTAAACAAGGGACAAATGATATAAGTGTATAGCTATTAGCCCCAGTCTTACACCTGGTACTGAATTCTCTTATCTCCAACGGATAATCCTGTACATTTAATCCCATTTAAAGGTGGTATCTGTTTTGTCATCAGTAATGATAGGTTTACGTAGTAATTACAAAAAGCCATCTTGTCGTGGTGACTGCTAAGTAGCTTTCTTTGATTTAGTTCGCCAAACACAAATTTTCGTATATTATCTTCAAAAACACTTTTGTAATGAAATATTTCCATAAAAATGTCATCCTCCGTTTCACTCCCTTAGCGATTTCATTTCCAAAACCATGGGACATGTAATTTTTTTTTAATTATATGCTTCAAGCAAAATAAAAATTTTCAAAGATTTAATTTCAAAAATGATTTCATAATGTAATATTGTCATAAATATTTTCAACCCCTATTTCATCGTCTAGGGGCTCAGTTTCCAAAAACATTGATCATTCCCTGCTTCACCCCCTTAGGGATGGAATTTCGAACAATCGTTACTAAACGGTACCTGCAGTATAAGAACAACACTCTGTCCTAACTTTAAGTTTCATCCCTAGCAGCTTGTGCTGGGCGACGATGAGTCAGTGAATCCTTCGGGTGCTGTTTTACTCCCTTAGGGGCTGATTTTGCAAAAACACAGGAACACGCTATTTTATTTCCAACCGAGAAGCAAGATACAAATTTTCTTATATTTACCTTTAAAAATGCTTTCATAATGAAATATTCTATAAAGCATTTCATCCCCAGTTTTACGGTCTTGGGTGTTGAATTTTTATGAACACCTAAGCCTTTTTATTTGTAACGGAGAACACAAATAACTGTCTTCATAGATGTAGCTTTAAGAATGCCTTAGTAGTTCTTTAATAACGATATAGTTAAAAAAAATTTTCACCCACTGTTAAACTTTCAAAAATTCTGAAATATATATTTCTTTAAATCCTGTCAAGAAACAAAATACTAATTTTCGTAGTTCTAGCTTCAAAACTACCTTAAAAGCGACAGGTTTTCAAAACATTTCGTCTCGTATTTCATTTCCTTAGATGTGGAATTTCGAAAAATCCCTTCTTAAACGACGCCTACACGTTCGCCAAATTTCAAATTTTTGTCCTTAGCTATTTTGACTGCGAGATGATGACTCCGTAAGCCAGAACATCGCCTTTTATATTCCACCTATCAATCTAAGTCTGCCACCTGCTTTACTTACAACTGAGCCTATGCTATCATTCCATTTCATATGTCTACAAACTGTTACATTTAGATATTTATGTGCGTTGACCAATGCCAACTTTGACTTGTTGATATTATAATCGTATCACACTACAATTTTTCGTTTTGTAAAGTGTACCAATTTACCGCTCAGAACATTTAAAACAAGTTACTTCTCTCTGCCCCACTTCGAAATCTTATCAAGATCTGACTAAATGCTTGTGCAACGTATTTCAGAGAGTACTTCGTTATACACTGAGATGACAGATGGGATAGCGATATGCTAATACACAGATGGCAGTAGTACGTATACACAAGATACAAAAGGGCAGTATCTTGGCGGAGCTGTCATTTGCACTCAGATGATTCTTGAGAAAAGGTTTCCGACGTGATTATGCCAGCACGACGGGAATTAGCAGAGTTCAACCGCGGAATGGTAGTCGAAGCTAGATGCATGGCATCTTACATCCCGGAAATTGTTAGGGAATCCAGTACTCCGAAATATACAGAGTCAAGAGTGTGCCGAGAATACCAAATTTCGGGCATTACGTCTCTCCACGGACAACGTAGTGGCCGATGGCCTTCGCTTAACTACCGAAAGCAGCGAAGTTTTTGAGAGTTGGCAGTGCTGACAGACAAGCAACACTGCATGAAATAACCGCAAAATCAATGTGGGACGTACGACGAACGTATCCGTTGGGACAGTGCAACGAAATTTGGTGGGCTCGTGACTATATCGGTTAGAACTTAGACGACTAAATCTGTGGTCTGGTCAGATAAGTCTCGATATCAGCTGGTAAGAGCTGATGGTAGGGTTTGAGTGTGATGCAGGCCCCACGCAACCATGGACCTAAGTTGTCGACAAGTCACTGTGCAAGGGCTGGTGATGGTGCCATAACGGTGGAGTCTGTGGTTACATGGAATGGACAGGGTCCTCTGGTCCAACTGAACCGATAATTGACTGGAGAAGGTACTTGGAGAGCATTTCAGCCATTCATGGACTTCACGTTCGAAAACAACCATGGGTGACAATGCGCCGTCTCACAGTACTGCAATCGCTCGCGATTGGTCTGAAGAACATTCCGGACGGTTTGGGATAATGATTTGGTCCCCCAGATCTCGCAACACGAATATCATCAAAAATTTATCTGCCATTATCAAGAGGTGAGCTCGTACACAAAATCCAGCTCAGTCAACAATTTCGCAATTATGGATGACTGTAGAGGCAGCATGGTTCAATATTTCTGCAGGGGACTTCCAACGACTTGTTGAGCCCATGCCTCGTTGAGTTGCTGCACTTCTACGTAAAGAAGGAGATCCGACAACATATTAGGAGGTAGCCAGCGACATTAATCACTTCAGACATCATCTGAGAAACGTCTGACGTTACAATTAATAATATCTGTAAAGTGATTAATATGCAAGACGAAGGTTCGCAACTCACGGGTTCCAGCTCATTTCCCTGGAGCACACCTGAAGCTATCAGGATGTTACATCTACGAAAGTGATTGTTGGAATTTCTTGTACACACAGAATAATGTTAATACCGATAAATGAATTTGTTCACTGTTTTCGTATCTCTGTTTCAGAATACATCCTCATCGTGACGTAGCGAACAACCTCATAATCTGATAGTGTTGGCTCCACGCTGCATAACATTTTGCAACGATAGTCGATTGGCCTTTCTAGTAATGTATAAGGGTCAGAACACGTCAAAGCCACTCAACTGTGCTACGCTCTCGCCACATGTTTTAGCGTAAATTGGAATGTTGTATAAAATCGTTATTATTTTTCCCAGTGGGTTTTAGGTACTTTCTAATGGACAGTAAATGAGGTTCAATAATGTTTACCCCATATTCTGTAATATAATTTATTTTTATGGGCAGAAACATTGACACCAGAAAGGCTGTTTTTTGTTGTTGTTAAGCATAAATAATTCTGAAGCTAAACCGTACAGTGGTAAGTTTTATTTCATCGTATACTTCATTTAACATAAAATTTAGGATACAGTCTTCTGATTATTTCAGAGATCTCTTACCACGAGGCACCTCTGCGTTTTTACCATCACCTTTAATATCACAACTATCGACGTTCGCCGATGCTAGATGCGCGTACTACAGAGCTGGGACACTTAATTTGGTTTCATTGTACAATTTTAAAGTGGGACCAACGATGTTTTTTTCAGTGACAATACCAAATAGCTAAAATTATAAGGTTTTTAAAAGTCATTTCTAAGTATTTCAGCGAACACAGCAGAGGACAGTCGGCACCAAATCTTAGATACCCTAAACAAATAATTTCATTTAGAACACGGCGAGAAAGTTCAAATCTTCGAGAAACAGTTTACTGTGAAGCTAATGAAACTATTTAAATTTCACACAGTCGTTCTAATGTAAGTTCTTCGATGAGGATTAAGTACTAATGTAGATCTTGTTACTGAAAAAATGTTAGTAGATTTTTTTCCGTTCTCTTATACGCTAATGTCAGTTCACTATGTGCTGATTCATGATTCCCTGATCGTGGAACGGGCAGCACTACCAACCGGAAACTTTGACTCGAAACTCAAGAAGAGCGAAACAAATACATAAGATATTTGCGAAAGCTTCTCTAAATTGGTTGCTTGTGTCATTAGATCGTTAATTTTGTTATTGCGTCTGCTTATGCAAACGCAGTAACTTAATCTTCATTGTCGATTCTGGTGTTAGCTTCGATGGTGAGTGTAAACAGATGAAAATTTACTACACCATTAATTCTAGCGTATCTTTATTTTAAATAAACTGTTAAAACAGGAACTTGACGTTACTCAGAATGGCAGCGTCCGCAACAGCTGTTATATATATATATCAGTAAACCTCCGATTCTTTACGGAGTCGAACTCTCATGTATGAAACAGTTTCAAGTGTCTGTTTGCAAATGATTTAATATTTGATTTTAACTGTGTTAGCGAGGAAAAGTTTTGGAATTATGCTTAAACTCTGTAACCTAAGGATTCTAAGGTATCATTGACTTAAACCAGCTATAAAAACAGTTAACATAACATTTGTCAGCATGGCTACCGTCCACAATAAATACTATATACAAACCAGTGAAATCCCGAGTTTTTAAATAATTGAACTTCCATGTATAAAAGAGCTTGGAACGTCCGAGAACCAATGTGGTAGTATGTTAAATATATCACTTTAAGCATGCAGGGGAAAAAATTTAGGAATTATTCTTGAGGTTTGTTGGAAGCCATTACGTTCTTCATTATGAAACAGTGGATGAATATAGTATGGATAATTTCAGCTCCTTATTAAGAAGCAGCTAGTTTTTCGCGCATCTCAAGGCTCTGAGCACTATGGGGCTTAACTGCTGAGGTCATCAGTCCCCTGGAACATAGAACAACTTAAACCTAACTAACCTAAGGACATCACACACATCCATGCCAGAGGCAGGATTCGAACCTGAGACCGAAGCGGTCGTGCGGTTCCAGACTGTAGCGCCTAAAACCGCTCGGCCACTCCGGCCCGCGCGCATTTCAAGGCTTATGAATTTACATCTGCGGCAATATGTGTCGCATAAACACATAATTTGGCAAGTGTATTCAAAGGTATATGTGGATATTGTCTGCACCTGTTTTGCGAATAGAGTCGTCCGTAAAGAAATAAGAAATTAAAATGTAAACTCCTAATCCTGAAGTCTGACTGCGTGAATAGCAAAAAGGCAGAAAGCGACAAATTTCTACCTTTCGTTTTTTTTTTTTTTTTTTTTTTTTTGAGGGGGAGCATAGGTAGTTGCAGCGGGAAAAAGTTTCATAAAGGTTAGAAATTATGTATGAAGTTCGGTTGCAGTAATTCAGTGTTGTCATTCTATAATATTGCAGGTAGGGAATCATTGGAGAGTCTGACAGGAATTTCACAATCGTCAGCATCAGCACTTCTGGGACTGAAGAAATCAGCATCTACTTTCTTGGAGCCACTGACGTCAGCATCCAGCACACACGCAATGACATCACCCCTCCTACTCTCCCCGTAGCCAGTGGCATTACGTTTTACAAACCCCAACTTGCCAGTACCTCCCTGTCTACTGGTAAATCAGATCATAGTTCTTAAGAAAAATAATTGGTTTATCAAATGCAGTTTATTATCTGCATGTCTGTAGCCTTAATTATTTAACAGAACCATTGGAACCTGTTGTTTCACTACTTGCAGCACATGGTTCATATATTTTCTGTGTGTTAAACTGATTTAAAATTATAATATTTACCCTACAGTAGGAAGAAAATTCTATGCTACTGCACTGCGGCTGTACCAAGAATAATGACGTTAGCATGTCCACACATCATCTTTGGCAAGTGTGACGTGCCATAAAAAGTGGGGGAATAGATCAAAATGCAAGCGTAAAGATAACTGGTAGAATTATCTGCCTGAGATTACGATAACACCACCCCTTTTGAATAATTGAGTAGCTGCCTTTATCTCGATTAGGTGCACTGCCTCCACTAGAAAGAAAGATAAACTTTTACTACCTACCAAAGGATCGATGTATTGTCCGTAAGTGCAACACAGCAAGACCACTTTACTTCTTTGCACAATAAATCGTCACCTACAGCAAAAATATAGCTCTATGAATCTGCAGTATGATCCACCCAGTAATCGGCTACCCCTACCAAATGCATGGGAAGTGCCTGCCAAAGCTGTCAGCTGAGCTACACATTGTAGCCGGCCCCCCTGCTGTGCAAGAACAAGAGCACCTTTTTCCCCCCAGAATACTAGAATAACGCGCATCATGCATCTTAATGTATACCTATAAATTAACTTACAGGTGGAGAGTGTAGAGCACGAGGATGTCCCGCAGCCAGCCACCTCTATACTAAATCAATTTCACATCCTCAGTCTAAGCTCGAGTGCAAAGCGACATGCACGCACAGGTGTCGCTAGCCTTCACGATGGGTGTCAGATACCACACACGACCACTGCGTGTCCACACAGTGCTTGTTCCCATTTAGCAGCATGCAAATCACATGAACTGTAAGTATCAGGACATTTATTTGTGAACTAAATTTATTGCTCAAATCAGAAAGCTTTCGATATGCAGGCAGAGTATGGAGCAGTAGTTCATAATATGCTCTTGGTTCATGCTGGTTTACCACCCCAGTAAAATAAGCTTCCATCATATTTTCTTATGATAACTGTACCTCACATCTATCAGTGTAATCTGGTAAGTGTCCCAGACAGACGTAAATATCCCATATTTTATACGTAACTTGGAATGAAAATCCTAAGCGTGTTATGCAATTTATATATGGGATCGAATATACTGGTAACTGAGGGTACTTTCACGAATGCATATTGACATTAGTGTAACGAGGTGAAACCATAGTACATTTACACATATAACGTTATCTGTTGTAGCATTAGAGCACTAAGCTAACACATCGAAAAGTGACATCATGGTCATATGACCAGCTTAAGAGGTCTTAAAAGCTAATGAATTAATTCAGCTCAACACTCTGGTTCCCTAGGTATTTATATCTTTGTCAACAAGACAGTCAGGGCCCTAAAGATCTAAAACTATTCGTTGCATTCCTTTTACTAGCCTCTGTCCTTATTCTTAACTCTATCAAAGAAAATCAGTGAGAAGATGGTGCTTTTGCCAGCTATAGTAACCGCATATAACCATAAATGGAAGTACTGGTCGAAAATGTCGGATCGAGAGTGTTTATTGTATTAAGCGACACACGAAAAGAAATCTGTTCTATAAACCTCCATTCACCTGTGGATGTCCTAAAAAACATACCTACATTGTATCTAAATGTAGGAGTCCTGATGTTGTGGTACAACTAGTCCTACGCATAGAAGTTGCTGTTTCGGAAACAAATGGATACCTACAGATTTCCACAAAAACAGAATCTGATAGAGGGGAACAGAATGGATCACGTGTTTGCCTGAAGACCAACAAACAGTATTTACAATTATATTCTACATCTACCACTTCCATATAGTATCAATTGACAAATAAGTTAGGAACAGTTGCTGTTTGGCTTGGTGGGTAGTAAACCCCTACGCATGGTTAACGTCTTATGTAGACGAAAAAATGATACTGGAAATGGAGAACATCAATGTAAGAAATAGAAACCTGAATTATATGTTTCAGACAACTTCCATAAGAGAAGAATACGTAAACTACAACTGGAAAAAAGAAGTTATTGCAAAAGTATGTGCAAGGATGGTTTCCGCATTGCTTTAAACACAGGAGACATTAACATTTACAGTAAAATAGAAACGCTAAGAGCCATACATTGGAGTACTGGTCCGAAAATACAGGAACTGAGACTATTTACTGCATCGGGGAATACAAGAAAAATATATTTGTAAGGCTCCGTTCACATCTAGTTCTGCATAAAAAAGGGTTGTTGCATTTCATCTAAATATGGCGGACTAGATTTCATTCACTTGGCAATATAACAAATGTTTGCGGACCATAAAACCTATGGAATAACAGCTTTAACAGCAATTGATTTTTAAAAATTATTAAACATAAGTTCTACATGGAAGGTAAGCAAGAATGTGGAATAGAAGATCTAGAAGCCTACACCAAGGCCGATGTGGATAGTTCTAACAATAGCATTTTTCAGGCGATAAAACGTAAAATAATACACCTTCTTTGTACTTGTCAATGTATAAAATGATATAAATTCTTCATTGGAGTACTATTCGAAAATGCCGGGGATGAAAAGCCTTTACTGCATTAATGGATGCACAAAAACCCGTTTATAAAGCTTATAAACTAGGTGTAGCTTGCCTAGCAACGGGAGAACCGCTTTTGTATATTTTAAAACAATGGAACAACAGCTTTTAAGGGTAATTCATTTTCATGAATTGTTAACTTTAAATTCTACACAGAAATTCTCCAACAATGTGGAATAGAATAGCCAGTACCGTATACCCAAGCAGATGCGATGAGTTTTGAACAGATTATGCAGGGTACGCTCCACACAGTGTGTTAAGCGTGGACTAAAGTGGCTGACTGCACCCCAGGCCCCCTGCTTCTGTGCATGAAACTGCTTACGTTGTGAGAAAGTAGGTACAGTTTCTCAGTAGTGCGTGACATAATCGAGTTTGTAAAATTACGCAAATGCGCCCTACTGGCAGACTGGGTCCTGATAATAATTAAGAGTACATAATGGTATGCTGTACAGAAGCAACCATCCTGCCACTGAGGCGCATATAACACCAGGTTTGATAGTTCAGGCAGGCATCCTGTGGAGAGTGATTGTACTGCTACTGAAGCACAAGTGCCTTAAAAAACACCTACATGTCCTTCTCTGTAACAATAACAGCAAAAACCTAAGTGCAAATACGTTAGTAAGAAATGACAAAAAGTTATTAATTTATCAGGGTAGCTCAGTGCATCTCTAAAATACACATGTAATAGTTCTCCAAGACTTCCATGGAAGGAGTATAACGTTATTTGCTGCCGTTGCGCCACATTCAAGTTCTCTTATGTGCACACGCAGATTGGTCAGTCTACCTGATAATACCCATTTTGTTACAACAAAACGAATTGACGAATTATTAGTGATAGTCTTTTTCCTGCCAGTTATTGCTGCTGCTGCTGGTGACTCTACATACAGGATGGCCACGTGGACTGCAAATCGCAAACGAACGATCAAAATTACAATTGCTAGAAGATTTGGGGGGCGGGAGGGGGGGGGGCGTGAGCAGAGCTTACAAGCTGTTGGCGTCCCAAGAACCCGTTGGTGACAGGGAGATGAGAGTGATAATGCCAATGCGCAAGTCATCCGTGCTGACATTGATGATTGCGAGACAGCTCATGCTGATGTCATCAATTTCAGGAATGCTGGTGCTGCTGTCAGCCTATTTCTCGCCAGCATGCCCACTGATCCTGTACAACCGCGTGAATGCATTACAGGTATTTGTGTGCCAACAGTTAATGCTGCTTGGAGACAGATGCACAATTTCTAACTGTAATAATTGTCTTACTGTGTTAAGGATTTAACATAAACCTATACCTGTTAATGAGTAGAGTATGATAGCATTTTAAATTATTAAAAGCTGTGAAGAATTATACAGTGTCAAATTTTTTTTCTCTCTCGTACCTGTTAAATACACAATCTGCAACTCTCATTGAGTTGTGGGGCAGCGGTTTAGCGATATACATTGTCAGTATGTGGGTATCATTTGACGAGTTGTGCAATGGATTGATCTGACAAGTACCCTTTGGCTCCTTCAAGAAGTAATTCCCACCCCACACTACTACAGAAGTCAGAGACACACTCCTAACGTAAAAACAAGAAATGCCTGAAAAACGTTCGGCAATTAATATCTTCTGGAGTCGTTCGCTGTAAGGAAAAGCCACAAAAATATTCCATTTTCTTACGTAACTAGGGGGGTACTAGGGTACTGGAGTATTGGTAGTTAATGTAAGAAAAACAGTAAACGAACAGAAAATATTATTTACTGCACAATCTGAGAAAGTCAAGTAAAACTTTTACTTATAAACTGATACACAAATTTCTGGGTTCTTTCTGGAATAGGAGGTTACCTCTTATGGATAGAAATCCTGTTAAAGAAATTTATATACAAAGTGTGGGAAAGCTCTTTTATGCCTTTTCTTTAAGAATGTTATTTGCTCAGCAGATTGGCTGAGAGCCGCGCCTACTCTACTTGAATAACCATCTGATTGAATTTTTCTAAGTACGGCCGAGGCTGTCGCGTGAGAAATGTAATGGAGTGACGTGAATGAAGTATGTTATTTCCAATGGAGGAAAGATGGGGCTTGCTTACGCTGTAGCTCACAATACCGTGAGTTGCGACGACTGCTACCTGCATCGTTCGCTGCTGAAAAATGACAAACCTATCTCTTTCTATCTGGATTGACCTATGCCAATCGAGCTCTCACTACACCTAGATGAAGTCAAGGACTCCTATCTGCCCCTAGTCTGGCTATAAGCATGGTACACCGGTCAGATAACCAGTCCACCGCGATGCCACCCAGTGTTCACTCGCCGGCGCTAATGCTTATTCACCAGCGACTCACTATAGAGTATCACTCCGATTCACTAGCGACAGAGGTGCTCTCTCAGTGCAGTACTGAGTAGAGACTTTGTTCCTCGCTTTCTGCATACACGCACGAGAGCACTCGCTCCCACTACGTGTTCCTGCATCAAGAGCATCACTGGAACGACCCCTCTCCACGCAAAAACCGAAAGGGTATATCACCCGCTGTCTTTCCCTCACTCACCTGGCTCATTGCATCAGAAATCGTCCGCCAATCAGTGTTACTCTTGCAAGTGGGAGAATAGCGCTCCGTTTAAGCCGACCAATCCGGAAATATATAGCATCTGCATTAGGTGTTTACTGTCCACCTGTGAGAACTCTGAAACTGCGCACTAGGTCCGTCAGAAAATGCGTATGCTGGGGCTCTCCCCAACAATACAGAGGGTTTTGCTTTTAAGGTGAACACGCAGGCCATTATGCCTTTTCTCTGGCAAAAACTGTTTTGGTCAGTGGGCAGTTGGCTAGCTGGCGCAGCTGCGTGCTAACTCACCCTCCTATGGACTTTCCAGCGTTCTGGTTGCCTCCGCCGAACAAACACTCCTGTGGCCATCGTGTCTTGAATGTTTGTCTACGTCAGCGTCGACTTTTTAATCTCTGTGCGCACTTGCGATTTATTTATTGGATTTGCATATCGGTTAAAAGGAAATATGTAAAATTGACTCTACCCTATCTACTTTGGGCTCGAATGATACGTCTTGATATGCAGAATACAATGGTGAGGTCGGAATATGTAAGAAACAAAGGTCAGGAGACCAGGCCGCCTTATAACATTGTTACTGGTAGATCTGAATTTCTCCTAGGCTACACAATGTTCACCTAACTTAGGAATGCAGCCGGGTGACGTCATCGACAGCTGCCGATATTTCGAGAAGAGTACACCCTGCCATTTTCAAGGCGCAGCAGCAGCAGCATGTAAGCGCTGCGCAAGGGAATCTAAAAACTCAGTCTGCACAGAAACTCTTGGCAGATAAAACACACACACACACACACACACACACACACACACACACAAAACACAAACACTGTTAACATGGGTGTGGGACTGGTGATTTCGCTGTTTGGTCCTACAACCCCTCCTAATTAACCAATCAACAAGGGGATCTTCACAAACCAAAGATGACCGACATCAGAAGTTATCGGTGGAGAAATTCATATGGTTGAGGTAGCATTAACTCTGTTATTTGACAAAGAAGCAACCAGGATTACTAGCAGAATTTAAGCAAAAACATTCATAAAATTACTTGCTAGTTTAATTTCAATTTAATAACACTATCCGATTAGCTGCAACTGCATGCCAGGGTCTCTGTATTGTTATATTCCAAGGGATGACTGGTACCAGATAATGTTCCGCAATGGCAGATTTGCTCTGATGTCGTAAGTGTGTATGCTGCTTATTCCCAGTACACTGTCCTCCATAGTCTTGACATTCTGACCAATATACTAGCTAAACTGGCCTCGTAGGATCAACGGTAACGACCTACAGCTGTGTCGTCCACATGAGGTAGGCGTCTCTGGATGCAGATATGGAGGGCATGTAATCAGCAAACCACTCTCCTGATCAACTGTCAGTTTTTATGACCAGAGCCGCTACTTCTCGATCAAGTAGATTCCCAATTCAGCTCACAAGGGTTGAGTGTACCCCTCTTACCAATAGGGCTTGGCAGACCCACACAGTCACCCATCCAAATGCCAACCAGGCCCAACAGCAGTTAGCTTCGGTGATTTGACGGGAACCAGTGTTATCATCTTAGCAAGGCTGTTGGCTGAGAAATAAATGACGTATCACGACTGCAAGGAATACAGTATACACCTGCCTTACAAAAACCAAGACCACCTTTACAGAACCTAAAAGCACCACGATCTCAGATGGTGGTCAAAAATCTCATTTCACATGACATTTCCGCAAAATATGACCAATACAGTTCGAAATGCTCCTTGCGTAAGGCAAAAAGGCCTCGACATATCATTCCTCGGCAAGTGCACACCTGGTCAGTAGTGCAGTGCATATCTGATCTGTGTTTCACTATAGTCACTCCCACGAAAGGTGACCTCGAGGTGAGCTAACACAGGTGAGAAAGTCTCGGGGTCTGAGATGATGTGGACCCTCTGAATGAAGGTACGAGGTACCCCTTTATATTGAGGCATATGGGGGAAAACTATCAACCTGCAGGTACAACTCAGTATGAGTAGGGTTCGTATAAACATACACGGCTTATCCCTACATGCCACCACCAACACATCACAAAAAGCAAGACAGTCATCCTTGTACACCTCCATCGCGAATCCAACTGAATACTTGTTTCTCAATGTAGGTGGGAAAGGAACGCTTCCTGTGTTGATGTTACGTTGAGATATACCTTTTGTAGTAAGTCTAGTCACACTGACTTTTATCTGCAGGTTGATTGTCGATTGTTGTCATCAATTGTGACTGGATACTTCGTACTTTCGTTCACAGTGATCATCTCACCTCAGACCCTGAGTGTTTGCCACCTGAGTTAGCCCATCTCGAGATCACCGTTCGCCACAGTGGTTATAGTGAATGACAGATCACACATGGGTTGTGGTGCACAGGGAGAGTGTTGATAAATGCGAGGCCTTTTCGCCATTTCGAACAAGATTGGTCTTATTTTGCGAAAAAAAAAAAGTGAACTGTGTTTTTCCACATCATCTAAGATCAGAGTCCTTTTCAGTTTCGTAAAGAAAGACCTTTGTTTGCTTAAGTCTGGTGTCTCTCGCATTCTTTGCAATTGTGGAGGTTCATATTAGTCAGACTATCAGGACTGTTGGGGGCGGTGTACTGAGCATAAGTGGAACATACCATTAAAACAGCTGAGCAAATTGGCCATTGCAGAACATTATCTTCGCACCGGTCATTCTTTGGCACACAAAACGCAGTTTCTGGCATGCACTGCCTGCTATTGGTACAGTGTCATTAACGGAGAAGTTGAAATTACTTTAGCAAGTAATCTTATAAATATATATGGTGGTTTATGTTTGAACTTTGATGGAATCCTGCTCTCTCCCTTGCCAAAATGCAAAGGGACAGAATTAATGCTACCTCACCCACTGATATTAATTTCACTATCGATAACTTCCGACGTCGGTTATCTTTGGTTTATGATGGCGCTAGTGTTTACAGTTTGTTTGTGTGTGTGTGTTTGAGAGAGAGAGACTTTCTCTGCAGACCGAAGTTTTAAATTCCCTTACACACCGTTTACTTGCTGCAGACTTGCTTTAAAAATGGCAGGATGTTGTCCTAACGAAATATCGGCAGTTGTCGACGACGCCACAAGGCTACATTCTCGTAAGTTACATGAACATAGTTTCTGATTTTACCATCTTAAAGTAACTGCAGTTACGAGAACATAATTCACAAGACTCGTTTCGGTTTTATTTACGAAGCATTTACTGTGATCATTTTGCAAAAGAATGGTATATGTAGTTCTCTCTAGATTTTGGGATTTAAAAGTTAAATAAGAGTGTTTCCTTATAACGTACGATTTTTTTGCCTCTTGTTTGTATATTCTGAAGCGAGATGTGCCTAGGTGAAAATACTCTTTTATTTTTCCGTCAGTGCCAAAGATTTTCTAATAAATAAACCTGTCAGTTAAATGATATCCATTATCGACAGAAATGTTTTTTCCGACATTTAAACGTATAAAAATTAGGTAGTTTTTAAATATAGATTTCTTCGAAATCACTATATGTAACAACAGTGCTGCGAAGTTCTGTTTATAAAATCATCTGTTAAGTTACGAGTTCCATTGGCTTACTATGAATGTATTCTTAATTATTTCATAGAACGCAGATTTATAATTTACATTGTGTAAATCAGAGAATAAATGCTCTGTATCAGTTATTAGTACCGATAGAGGTAACCTACTCGAGATTAATGCTTCCAATTCTCTCTCTCACTTCTAATCAGTTTAATTAATTTAACTTTAAACACCTATTGATACATGAAAACATTTTTACTACATTTTCACCGTATCCAACTGTGCACGATTGAATCTTCAGGCAGCAGCGTAATTTAGAAGAAAAAAAAGGAAACGAAGATCTTAATGAAGAATTTCGTAATTTCCTTTCCATCACAGTTCTGTAAGAAAAATTGCGCATTTCGTTTCTCTGTCCGAAATGAAAGTTTTAGTCGGCAAATACTTGTACATCGTGTTCCAGGGTGATAAAAAAATGTGTCAGTGCCAGATGCATTTCAGCAATCGGTGAAAGTAACACAGCTTCAACGACATCTTACCAAATCGTATAAATCTCCACTTGGAATGGAAATACCTGTTTCATCCTACATATGTAAGAGACATATTTCTTTAAAAAATGTAATTCAGATTTTTTTCTGTTAGCTTTCAAAATTACATTAGCATCTGGTATCACTAGGAAAGTATCTTTCCTGATTGTTGCCCAGGGCTCAGCGAATCGCTTTCCCAAATGATTGGAGTTTGCGGATGGTCATAAAGTTATTTGGTAGTATTTTACTGAAGTTAAAAATGTTCCACCAGGTTCGGTAATTGTAGTTGCATGTGGATTCTCGCTCAGTGTTACAATTTTTTAGCCAGATACGATCTTTCATTACAAAACTGCGTACCCCGGAAGTCCCCAAAAGCTTATTTTGAAATTCAACCGTCCTCGAACGTTCCATACATGCAACTAGTTTCAAATCGAGTCGTTAGCATTTACGAGTATTCGATACTTTCCATTTCGCATGCGCTAAAGTTCCACGATTTACGAGTATTCGATACTTTCCATTTCGCATGCGCTAAAGTTCCACGATTTACGAGTATTCGATACTTTCCATTTCGCATGCGCTAAAGTTCCACGTGTCCTGGTTAAGAGTGAACAAGAAAATTTGTCGTTATTCAGTGTAGGCTATATATCGGAGTTCTCCAAAGAACGTCAGTAAATGAGGACAAATAATGCCTTTGTTGCTCACGGGTCTGACAATGCCATTTTCGGTAGTAGACTTCTTGGGGTGTCTGTACCAAAAATTCCATATTATCCGTATCACAAGTTTATGCACTCGTTGATTTTGTGACTCATTTCTAAGCATTACAATAGTGTGGCAAAGAGAGAAATAATAATTGTGAAATACAGCGGTATTAGAAAACAAAAAAAGCTACAAATAAGTTATCAGCCAGTAAGTGTACATCAGGTAACTGATTTCCGTTTTAGTGTCGTTAAGATCGGTATTATCGTATGACGTGTCTAACACGCTGCAAAACATGTGGAACTCACAAGCGGCCTGTTAAAAGCTTGGTAGCCATTTAGTGACCTACGAAGGTCTTAGAATTATTGAATGGTCATCGAATGAGACAACATGAATTGTTGTGAAGGTACATTCTCAGTGTTATTTCTAAACGTAACATAAAACAATGACTTTACCAGTGGAGTGAATGTTACACTTGTCCTTTTTTTACGAAAGCTATGGAATCACAGACAGGGGTGGTGTAATCATCAATGAAAGTGTGGAATTCGGGAGAACCTATTTTCATATTTCTTTTTGGCTTTACATATTTCGGTTAGCCGCGGCTTTCCTGAAGAATGCAAAGAATACACGCTTAGCTTCATTCCTCAGACCGACCTGTTGCATCATCTGTAGTGACTGCACCATTACCAGGCATTAAACATTAAGCTTTCCTCATTCCTTCAATGGAGGATCTGAAAAGAGGTTGTGGAAGAAATATTAATCTACAAGTGGCTCGTTAATAAAGTGGCTCATTAATCAGGTTGGATGCCTCTCGGAAAGGAAATTTAACCACCCCACTGTCACTGAAGATAAATTGCAAGACAGCCCTGGAAGAAAAAATAAGAATATGGTCACGAGAAATATGGTTGTATCACATGAGAGCACCAAACACTAACTAAGGAGAAGTGACGAAACGTATTTCGTAATTTGTTTTCGTGAACCCATCCTTAGCCAGCAGATATAACAACTACTTCATTATTCTCTACTGTGAAGTAATACAAAGGAGTAAAGAACGAAGAATTTACAGTATACAAGACCTCATCTAATACAAAGACAGATATTTTAGTTGGAATTTCACTTTCTTAAGCTATAAATATTGGAAACACACGAATTCCACAAAACTTTGAGAAAGGGCTTGATACAAAAACGAACTTGAGCACACACAGAGATTACCTACGCTTGATATCGGTGGCCATCGGCAATCCTGACGACTTAACGACTTAAGAAGGGGAAAATCAAGAGCGGCAAGGGAATGAGTTGTGAATTGAAGTTTGCGTTACGAGGGGGGGGGGGGGGGGGGCGCTGCTGCGCTAGGATAGCCCTTGCAGTAGTGTTAGTCTCAACGTCATGGTGGTGTAGCGTATAAGTAAGCAGGAGACATGGGAGCAAGTCCCGGACATGGCATAAATTTTAACTCATTAGTTTAGTCTCTATATTTCTCTAATTTCTTCTTTGTTTCTTTGCGTATCTGTGGGAATATTTATTTCGAAATTTCTTCTGCGAACGCACACTGTTTTCTCCGCAGTATAATTGTAAGTTAATCCGTTAACAAGGTTAAAAATTAATTTAAAATGACTAAACAACGCTCATAAAGTGAATAACACTGACAAAGTGAATAACCTGACGGACTGTTTGTACGTCACCGCTCAGAGGTAACTCAATATACCCAAACACACACAAAATGACACCTATTCCCTTGCTACTGTTCGTCAAAGTCATTTAGTTGGGGAGAATCCGGGATACACTTTTCGAAACTTTCATTTCTACACAGCGTTGTAATTAGTGTTTAATGTACTTCCTTATCACAGTTTTAAATTATGGCATTCACTTTCTGCGTCCTTCAGTATTTTTCTGAAATGGCAAAAATCACACCGGAAAATTTCAATTTTTCCAAATGCGAAAACATTTTTCCAGGTACAGCATGCTCATGTACATAGGGCCAAATATTCAATTGAAATTTAAAAGCATTGTAGTAGGTAAAATCTTGTCATTACTGTACTACACACCAACAATCAGGAAGTCGATTGAAACAAAGCGGAGTATTATCGAAAACCAATTGTAAGTGAAAGGATTCTGAAATAGAAGGTACTGATGTCTAACACAAATTTCCATTTATAATACAGGTAAAGTTGTTACGATAATTTTAAAACTGGAGCAAGTACAGCTAAAGCTGTTATGCACAATTGATTGACAACTGATTCAGTACTACAGGTGTTTAAAATACGAGACGGCAGCCACCGCACACGCACCGATAACACACAAGAAGCCTCTTAGCTTGTGTTGGTGACAGACGCACATAAGTGTGAACCTTCCTGGCAGATTAAAACTGTGTGCTGGACCGAGACTCGATTTCGGGGCCTTTGCCTTTTGCAGGCAAGTGCTCTACCATCTAAGCTATCCTAAGCACGACTCACGACATGTCCTCACAGCTCCAATTTTACCAGTACCTCGTGTCTTACCTTCCAAACTTCAGAGGCGCTCTTCTGCGAATTTTGCAAACTAGCACTTCTGGAAGAAAGGATATTGCGGAGGCATGGCTTAGCCACAGCCTGAGGAATGTTTCCAGGACGAGATTTTCACTCTGGAAGATTAAAACTGACAGAATTGAAGATGTGAGAAGGGGTCGTGAGTCGTGTTTGGGATAGCTGAGAGGGTAGAGCACTTCCCTACGAAATTAAAAGGTCTCCGTCCTGCACACAGTTTTAATCTCCCAGGAAGTTTCATATCAGAACACACTCCGCTGCAGAGTGAAAATCTCATTCTGGACGCATAAGCATGTCAGCTTTTGGACCCGATACTTTCCGGATAACATTTACGACGTTGTTTGGCATAGGCCGACAAGAAGATATTTTGATGATTGAAGTGATAACAGTTCGTGATTTTTACGCAGACTGGACATTCGTCATTGATAACGGTTTCTGCCAATTGTGAAGGTCTGAAAACTGCCTAGCCACGCCAATTGTTGCGGCACTCTGTAACTCCCTATACCGTATGATATAGCATTCATATACACCATAAGATACAACTTAAAAGTTGTGAATCCGGTTGTGTGAATCTCTAACCGACTTAAATAAATACAGCTATAGCGGACTGTTGCAAATTTTATTGTTTTATATTCAAATATTTTTACACTGTATTTAAACACCTGTTGTACTGCATAAATTGTCAATAAATTACGTAAAAATTGCCGCGTGGAGTGACCGCGGGGTTTGAGGCGCTTTGCATGGATTGCGCGGCCACTCCTGCCAGAGGTTCGAGCCCTCCCTCGGCCATTGGTGTGTGTGTTGTTCTTAGCATAAGTTAGTATGAGTTAGTTTAAGCAGTGTGTAAATCTGTGGACCGATGACCTCAGCAGTTTGGTGCCTTACGAATTCACATACATTTCAAAATTTTACGTAGAAATTGTTAAGACTGTAAAGAAAGTTTCACACGTACCATGGTAAAACACTTTCTTTTGTTGGAAGGTAGAGACGACGCTTCAGTTAACTAGCTAGTTTTACAAATGTATAGCTCTTTATGCGACGTAAAATTCTATACATACGGAATTGACAATATATCTGAAGTAGCTGTAACATATTATGTAGTACATAAAGGTGTAGAAAGTTGCATATTTACAAATGCTGTACCAAACACAACCAGATGGGTAGCAACAAGAAAAACTGTAGAAAATGGCGGAAACCACTCACGGGGATCTGTAGAGTGCGTTACATCATGTGATTCTAAAATCATACACTTATCTGAAGCGCCGACCAAAATATATCGTGCATTCTCCGCTACTAGACAAATTCTTTTCTCCTAACCTACATGTGGCTGGCCTTGCTTCTGCGCCGGCCGGGGTGGCCGAGCGGTTCTAGGCGCTACAGTTTGGAACCGCGCGACCACTACGGATACAGGTTCGAATCCTGCCTCGGGCGTGAATGTGTGTGATGACCTTAGGTTAGTTAGGTTTAAGTAGTTCTAAGTTCTATGGGACTGATGACCTCAGAAGTTACGTCCCATAGTGCTCAGAGCCACTTGAACCTTACTTCTGCTCTTTACTGTGACAGGTGACTTAATTCCACATTCAACATAAAATTGTTCTAATAATCTTAAGGAAGGAAGCTTTCTGCTCACCAAGAGAGGAGATGCTGAATCACATATAGGCGCAACAAAAAGATTCACACAATTATAGCTTTCGGCCAACAGACACACATACACACAGGCACACACACATACTCACGCAAACGGAACTCGCACACACGACTGCAGTCTCAGGCAACTGAAACCACACTGTTCTGAATGAATTCCTGTGTGTTAACACAATTAGGGGAACTTTCCATTTGTAGAACTAAGAAAGCATAAATTGATTTGAGTTATAGAAATTGATTGAGCAATGTGTACGTAAAATGAAAATCGGGAACATAGTTGAAGCATAATAATCACGACAGGTGCGTCATGAAACGTCTGTAAGATTGATTACAATGTATGCAATCGCGGTAAATGTTCAGTTTTATTGCATTTACACAATATCTGAATATCAATACTTCTGATTGCAATATATGCAATGCTGCAGTAGTAGCACCGTTTAAATGAAATACTTGGTAATAATACGTCTTCACATTAGAGTTGTGGTGATTCGTGAATGAGTCGTTCATTTGAACGACTCTAAACAAAGAGTCGTAAGAATCGAATCGTGATACGGACGAATCGTCGTTCAAAAGAATCGTAAGAACGATTGCGTGTTTCCGGGCCGCGACGATTCCAAGTTCCAACGATTCATCGATTCTTAGTACGCTATGCTTCGAAGGCAACTTCCGAATCGTGCCGAATGATTACGACCGCCAGGTGGCAGTCAAGTGGAGGATGCGTGTGAACAAAGGAAGCTCGGAACGAACAAACGAAGTTCGTGGGCCGTAATATTACTCGTGAAAACCAAGCTGACATTTGGCGGTGGCTGACGGGAACGAGCGTAAAGGCATTTCCTATTTACTTTCCCTATATAGTGCACATGGGCGGATTCATATCATCCTACGTTTTTCTGTGCTCTTTCCAATTCCACAGCACCTTATATTTCACAATAAAGCAACTGTCAGCTCTCACACACTGCAAATGTAGCTTAACTTTTTGTTTCGTCGAAATACAAAGCATAGGTATTTTGCTTTTAATTTGTCTGAGAACTTGCTTCTGCCACTACTATTTATGTGAGAAGACGACATACTTCTAAAGTGTAGGATACAATCGTATACAGCGACATTACTTCACTGCTAATTTGCTAATTCTGTTAGTCCCACCAGTGCCGCCACTAAATGGCTGTCGCACTAGACCAATATTACTGAGCGAATGTAAGCTCTCTAACCAATACCTTTCTTGACGGATCGCCGTGTAATACCGTCTTTAAAATTCTAGTTTTCGAATGTTACCGTGTTCAGATTCATATTAAATGTTAGTGAAGTAACGTTGCGGTATACGATTGAATCCTATTGTTTAGAAGTATGTCGTCTTCTTACGTAAATAGCAGTGACAGCGGCAAGTTCTCAGACAAATTAAAAGCAAAATACCTATGCTTTGTATTTAGAAGAAATGAAAGTTAAGCTAAATTTGCTGTGTGGGAGGGCTGTTAGCTGCGTTATGAATTACAAGGGTGATGTGGACTTGGAAAGACATTTAGCACAGGAAAACTTAGGATGATATGAGGCAAACCACGTCTGCCTCACTGCTAGATTTTGTTACTATAAAACAGAAGTCTGTAGTTAAATACGTTCAAGCCACACAACCAAACTGGCATACCACGTAATTTTGCACCATCTTCCGCACAAATCGACTCCTCTTTTCTGGCATACTGAAATAAAACAATAGATGCAATCAAATCAAACGTGACCTTTCAACAATTAAGGCATTACACGTGTAAATCGAGAATCACACTTGCAACGTCATTTGCATGTTTACTCATAAATAAACTATTTGTGGCATATCTCATCATCACACAGTTCGATTCTAACCCCATTGACAATTTTAGACATGTCCTGCAATCTGTGAGTAAGATGTAGAACTTTTTGCATTCCGTAAGAATCGTGCCATCGAAGACTAGAGTGAATCGCGAAAGAATCGTGAACGAATCGTAGTAATCGATTCGCAATGTGAGATTGAATCGTAGGAATCGAATCGGGAAAAAGAATCGTGTTGCCCAACTCTACTTCACATTCCACAATTATATTGCAGGACTAGGACTAAACAAGATGCAAGTATCTTAGATTGAATATGAAACTAAAACGACTCCTTTTGTCAGTTTAACAAGTGGGACTAAATATTTGACTGCGAGAAACTTCTGCGTTTCACGTTTTTTTTGTTGTGGTTTTTTTTTTTTTTTTTTATTATTATTATTACTTCGAATAGGCCATCTGAGGACCTCGTTCCAATTTCAGTTCTTCATTCTTCATTTTTCTTCCAGTATGCTTACATCTGTTCACTATGTTTCTTCTTTCTGTCTTCAGACCATTTTTTAACTAGTCTTTTTAATTACCCTTTCTTGGAACACTCCATTTCATCACTTTTTCCCAAAAGACTTCTCTGTTGTTTATAGTCTCTGCTGCTATATTGTTTCTTTCTAAATCCATTTTTACTTTGTTGACCCATCTTGTTGTGGTCTTCTTACTCTACGAATATTTGAAAATCTTATTAGTTAATCTACTGTCTTACATTCGAAGTAAATGTCCAAAAAACACCTGTCTTTCATTTTCTCATTACGCTTGAACTATTTTCTTTATTTTGGTCTATCTCAGCATTACTTTGTAATTTTCAGTCTTGTGCTATCTTTTGTGGTTCTAATATTTTCCTGGTGATCCGCCTTTCTAATACTACTGATTTATCTGAATTATAGTTTAATGCCAGGCATTCGCTTGGGTACAAACATTCTGGCTTCACTAATGTGTTGTAATGCCTTATTTTTGTATGGGCACTTTTTGTTGTAGAGGTCTTTGGTGACAGCGTATGCTCTCCCTATTTTATCCAACCTTTCCTCTATTGCAGATTTCTCCAAACCATTTTCTTTGATTATCTCCTGTAGATATTTGAATTTATTTACCCTCTCTTTATGGTCAGCAGCTGTTGTCAGGAATTATGCAGCACCCTTAAGGTTTGTCAAAAATTTTGATTTTTTTTTTTAGCAGAAATTTTTAAGCCAGTTCTGCTGGCTATTCCTTCCATGAGATTTATTCTCATTGTTCTGAAATAGCTGACAAGATTGCAACTTCCTTCAGTGTTATTTATCAAGTTATATGAAGTCACCGGTGCGAAAAGTAGACTGGTTGACGCCAAAGAATTATGAATGTCTCTTCACCTGAAATAAATCTTCCGCAGCAGCAGTAGACAACCGCTGCCATTGTAGAGCCTCTTCGGTCTGCAGGAAGCTGCTAAGATGGTGATGAATCGTGTGGAAAAAATGCAAAATTGTGAAATTTTAAGTGACGTAAACAGCTGCTTCGACACAAGTTCTTCTGTTTAAAATCTCTTAAAACTCTTCAGAAGTGAAAATTGGAATAGGATGTGCAGGACTGAAGTACGTACGGACGTAGATTTATCACTGTGGTGTACGCCTCCATAACGGTGTTTTGGGATGGCGTCTGTTCATTAATATTTTGGTGTCAAATTTAACGTATGCTTTGTCCCTTACGATAAATGCTTTTAACAAATGGTTCCTCAATTGTAAATCTACTTCTCAAATACAAATGATCAGTAATGGTCAGTTTAATAACAGAGCCTGTACAACCACTGTAGTTCAGCTCATCTTGTCTTTTCTTAATTAAAATAGCGCCATTATTATTTCGTATACAGTCTGTTACTGCGGCGTACACTTGCGAATTGTGATGACGACTGGTCTCTTCTCTTACTTTTCCATGTTGTGACTCTTTGTCTTGAAGATCTACTGGCCTCTGCATCTATCTTATGCCGAATCTTCATTCATCAAATCCGATCTATTGCGCCTCTTTTCTCTTCTGTCTTCTCCATTGATCATCGTGTTCTCTTGTTAATCTCCGAGACTTTAATATAAACAACATATAAACAATATTTAATATAATAAAAATTCTGATATTTTACTGCAACACATAATCTGACAGTTGCTGGTCGGGGTCTGCAGTGGAGGGTGAATCTTTGACGAAGTCATCCACTCGCGGTGGCGTAACGTCAGAAAAATCATCAAACATCGTCCAAAGAATCCGAGGCAGAAGCCTACAGGCTATTTGTCAATAAGCTGCCACGAAAGCCTCAACGTTTTTGTAACATATAATTTTCTGGCTGTTTTCTTCGTTGCGCTCTCATTGATTCCACTGGCTGCGTAATAATAATTTACACCTCCGCGCTACACCTTCCGGCTGTTACTACGAGTACTAAGAAAACTGCCTCTTTCCTGCGGGATTATCACTATTTTCCACTATTAAAACGGCTCGTCCCATCTGTCCCAATCAACATTGCCACGTACCAGCATCAACTGTTTTTTCGTTTGTTACTTTCCCGTTAACAAAAATTTGCACAGATTAAGTTTCTCCTATCGGGCCAATGAATTCTCTCTTACATAGGTTCAAAATACGTAGGATACCGCATGTTCACAGAACACAATGAATCCTTTTACTTTTATTTATAGCAATCAATGGTGTACATGTTACATTAAATCATTGTTACATTTATTTATCATTGAAAGTACGTTGTGTTCGTCTGTGAAGGAGATTATCTCCGTCAGAGTAAAGTTCGCCTCCCTCTCCTCTTTCCAAAGGAGTCGAACGATGACAAAAACACTGGTTTATATGCACAAACAGATGGCGGATCAATGGACAAAATATTTAAAAATACAATCACCAGAAAAAAATTACATTTAATAAATACGGGATGAGTCAAAAAGCAAGAACAGATGGATTATTACAGGTAAACTATGAAAAATAGAACATTGCGCACATTGGATAAAGAAAGGTTCAGTTTTATTTTTGCGCAGGCACTATACCATACACTCAACATGAGAAACATGCATTGCTCGAGAAACCGCGTAACGATAATCCATTCTATTACACACACGAACCAACAGATCGCTGTTCATTGAACCTACTGCTTCAACAGGTCGATTTATCAGCTCTTGAAGAGTAGCTGCCATAGGTGGGACAAGGAGCCCTAAAGTAAAAAATCGCTAGGTGACCTGGGAGGCCACAAACAATGAGCAACATCTGTCTACCTCTTCCAATCCAACGTTGTGGGTTGGCGTTGTTAAGATAACGACAAGGTGAGAGTGAGACAGGGCACAGTCACCTATAAATATCAAATCATTGGAATCGTCGCGAAGTTGAGAAAACAACCAATTTTGAAGCGCGTTCAGGTATGACAATCCTGTCACAGTTTCCTCCGCAAAAAAGAAAGGCTCCTAAACTTTGTAAACAGAAACAGCACAAAACACTTTCAGTTTCAGTGAGTCTCTTTAATGTTCGACGATGACCCATGGGATTTGTGACCCCTAAAATCTTTCACTATGTTTGTTTCACCCGATTCGCCAGAAAAGATGAGTCGTTCTAAAAAAGTGTCTTTTGTCATGTCCTGAAGAACTGAAATTCAAAATTCGTACCTTGTATTATAGTAACCGAGACGCAATTGCTGCAGCTAACTGCAACGTGTAAAGCTTCAAATGCAGGCGTCGTTCCACAACACGCCAGATCTCGCCTGCACGTCTTGTGGACTTCGAGGAAAGAGTGTGAACAAATCTCATCTCGGGTACGCTCGAGATTTTCATGAGACGTGCCTTTCCCTTTGCAACCAACTTCCAAGAATTTTGTAGCAAGTAATAACACTGCTAATACAGGGGCGACGCCTTCCTGAATCGACGGCGGAATGCACGTTGCACTGGAACAATGGATTGACTTCACAAGTTCATTCAAATTTCAAATCACAAAATGATTTCTCTTGTGACGTAGATGTGCCAAAACTTTGAGTGTTCCTCTGTCAAGTGACATGCCTAATTCAGGTCTCTCTTTTATAGTTTTTCTGTAATATACAATTGAAATCTGTTCTCTATATGCTCCAAAGTGATTTAAAATTTATAATTCCTGCTACATGTCTATATATCGTGTACATGCTCGACACGTTGGATTACTGTTTAAGTAACAACGCGCATTTACTGATGACGGAATGTAATCATTACAAATAATGCCTGTAATCTAAAATAAAAATTTATTTTTATACCATTATATGACGATATCAAGTGTACTGGTTTGAGCCAGGCGACAAAACAAAGCTTGGAGATATCGGCGAATCATAGGCATTCCTTGTGACAGTCTTGTTTACCTTCCCAAGTACGAAGGTACGTCTTAATAATAGAACTTCCTCGTTTATCTGATACAGGCTGACTGTCACAAAGAAAAATTGTGCTATTAGCCAAATCCATGCAGCTGTCGCTCCCTGTTTCTTGTCCAGTGCTGATTTGGTAACTGCGTCTCACTAGTATTCCCTTCCTGCTACAGTCACACAAAGTTGTGTCCAGAACCTTTTTCTGGCAGCACATTTGGAGGGTTTCAAGTTTTCGCTGCCGCTTTTCAGTAGTTCTATTGTTGTTCGCTCAAGAAAGTAATTTACAGACTCGGCGTCTGAAAAATGCCCATCCTAGTTTGTGTTGACTGTTTTGTTGTCCTCCTAATGCACCTTAAGTGATAGTAATACAGGACATCCCACTTAAAACCGGTACGCCTCACGCTCGAGATTCAAGAAACAATGAAATAATTAAAAAATAACAGATAACAGTAACGTTAAGAAACACGTAGTTACCTGTTTATAAAATGGTGGCTATGGGCATCCAAGCATCACTGACTTCGTGTGCTGACGTTACCTGCAACGCGCTGTAATTCTGCAGCCGTAATGTTGTTAATTTATCTATTAGTATTCCGATTAAGATCACCTATTATGCGAAGATTGTCAACATACACTTTCCTTTTTAGTGTTCCCCATACATAAATATCACAAAAGTCCGGGGCCCATGGGGGCCAGAGGTCTCTACAGACAGATCTATCTTCAGGAAACACGTTGGTATTGTGGGCCATGCTTTGGTTGGACGTATTACGGTTGCTCATCTTGTTGTAAAACTACATGCAGCTTCTCTGTATCTGCTAACTGCGCAGAGAAGAAGTCAAAGACCTCTAGATATCAGACACTGTTTACAGTGCCCTTGAAACTTATAGGGACAACAATGCGCCTGCCGGACAACACGTTTTCTCTGAGTGGAGAGGTTCTTCATGCGGAATATATAGGTTGTCCTGCGATCATTATCTGCAAATCTGTGAATATACATAAACTGACAAATGGCACCAGGTTTCATCTGACATGAAGTACAGCTAGGGTCCAAGTTACCGTCAGTAATTGTTGTTGTTTTTGACAGCCAGTTACATTAGTGAACTCTGGTTTTTCCTGCTCCTCACATTTCAGCGCTTGTACCAGATCGGTCTGACGGAGGGGATAGAGAAGATCCAAAGAAGAGCGGCGCGTTTCGTCACAGGGTTATTTGGTAACCGTGATAGCGTTACGGAGATGTTTAATAAACTCAAGTGGCAGACTCTGCAAGAGAGGCGCTCTGCATCGAGGTGTAGCTTGCTCGCCAGGTTTCGAGAGGGTGCGTTTCTGGATGAGGTATCGAATATATTGCTTCCCCGTACTTATACCTCCCGAGGAGATCACGAATGTAAAATTAGAGAGATTAGAGCGCGCACGGAGGCTTTCAGACAGTCGTTCTTCCCGCGAACCATACGCGACTGGAACAGGAAAGGGAGGTAATGACAGTGGCACGTAAAGTGCCCTCCGCAACACACCGTTGGGTGGCTTGCGGAGTATAAATGTAGATGTAGATGTAGACACTCACATGTCAGGCTTTCAGCATCCCATCTTTTAATAAAAGAGGTACCAGATATGGCAGCCTCTTACAGTCACTTCCGTACCGATCTGTGGGGACTTGTCCATACGAATTTTATATATCGTTTCAGAGGCCCGGACTGTTGGTCGCCTATTCTTCTGCACATTGTGAACGGATCCTAGACCGTCCATTATTTGTACACACCTTGTATAGTGCTACTCGTGGGGAGATTCCTAACAGGATACTTCGCACTAAACGTTTCTTTATATTCTTTAATGGAGCCTGTCTTTATGTGACGCTCCACAATATCAATTCGACATTCTAATGCAAACTGCCCCTTTCTGTTACAACTAAACAATTTTATATTAGCAGAAAACTTATAAGATGCAACAGTTGTGGCGTTTGCGCCACGTCTCCATCTACATTTCATTACAGTATATTACTATTGAGTATGAGGAGATTCACTTTGCTGTAAGGCAGCGAACAGCGTAAACGTTACCTTCAGCGACAAATGGCCGCAGAGCGTGAGGATGGTACGATGAGGAAGAACCGTGTCGTGCTGGAACCAGTACAAATAGCAGAAACTGTCTTGCGCGGCTTGGTGCGAAGGAACAAAACTTTCTTCATTTATATTTATTATTTAAATATTAATATATTTCTGCAACCGTTCTTCTGACATTATTTGCACTGATAGCTTGTTAATAATAATAATATCAATGACTTTCAATGCACACGCAAAAATTAAGACAATTCTGGAAACCACTGAACCAATCAAACGCCCACCATGAGCAAACAGTCAAGCTGTTAAGATAGCTCATGACGCAGTCTTTGGGTAGTATTCGGGCCAACAACGTGTGGACAGTGCAGTTGCATATTTTGTATTTTTCAAATTGTGTTCAGTTATTACTTGGATTGGTAAGCATTTATGTATCATCTTGTGCGAGCTATGAGATAGTGTTTAGTGTTACGTTGTAACATTTGTGGTGGTCTGAGAAGTAATTAGTACCCCTAAGCTCTTCCGTGATTAATAGAGTCAAACAGGCTCTCAGAATAATTTCCTGATTTCTAGTTCTCTGAAAAGGAATAAAATCTAGTGGCTTCTCAACATTTAGCAACTTCAATTTTAATGGCACTGAACCTGTTCCAACTTCCCTTTTCGTTATGCACCGTTTACTACTTGCACGTCAAAGCCTGGGGCCCGAGGAAAAGAAACCAATCGGGACTACTGCTACTAGATATCTTCAAAAGGCGTGATGTAAGCCAGTTGCAATAAGTTGTACAACAGAAAGTAATCGCGGACATTATTTGGTAAAATTAACTGTGCTGTTTGTTAATAGCCGCACATTTTTTTGGAGGGAAGGGTATTGATTATAACCCACTGCGTAACTTATAAGGGTTAAGAGTTGAGTTTACTGTAAGACTGCTAAAACAAACATCAAAAAAGTTTTGCATCACTTCGGTTCCGAGAGTTACGGAACCTACACAGAAAAATGGAACAGAGTTCAACATAAATATCTTTTACCCCCTTTCGTTACTCATCAAAACCACACATTGCATGTTGTACCACCATACTGCGAGACCTTCAGAGGTGGTGGTCCAAATTGCTGTACACACCGGTACGTCTAATACCCAGTAGCACGTCCTCTTGCATTGATGCATTCCTGTATTCGTCGTGGCATACTATTCACAAGCTCATCAAGGCACTGTTGGTCCAGATTGTCCCACTCCTCAACGGCGATTAGGCGTAGATCCCTCACAGTGGTTGGTGGTTCACGTCGTCCATAAACAGCCCTTTTCAATCTATCCCAGGCATGTTCTGTTAGGTTTGTGTCAGGAGAAAATACTGGCCACTCTAATCGAGCGATGTCATTATCCTGAAGGAAGTCACTCACAAGGTGCATACGATGGGGGAGCGAATTTTCGTCCATGAAGACTAATGCCTCGCCAATATGCTGCCGATATTGTTGCACTATCGGTCGGAGGATGGCATTCACGTATCGTACAGACGTTACGGCGCCTGCCACGGCTACCAGCGGAGTACGTTCGCCCCACATAATGCCAGCGAACCTCCACCTTGCTGCATTCGCTTGACAGTGTGTCTAAGCCATTCAGCCTGACCGGGTTGCCTACAAACATGTCTCCGACAGTTGTCTGGTTGAAGGCATATGCAAAAATCATCGGTGAAGCAACGTGATGCCAGTCCTGAGCGGTACATTCGGCATGTTGTTCGGCCCATCAGTACCGCGCTGCATGGTGTCGTGATTGCAAAGACGGACCTCGCCATGGACGTCGGGAGTGAAGATGCGTATCATGCAGCCTATTGCGCACAGCTTCAGTTGTAACGCGATGTCCTATGGCTGCACGAAAAGCATTATTCAACATGGTGGCGTTGCCGTGAGGGTTCCTCCGAGCGGTCATCCACGGCAGTAGTAGCCCTTGGGCGGCCTGAGCGAGGCGTGTCACCGACAGTTCCTGTCCCTCTGTATCTCTTCCATGTCCGAACAACATCGCTTTGGTTCACTCCGAGACGCCTGGACACTTCCCTTGTTGAGAGCTGTTACTGGTACAAAGTAACAATGTGAACGTTATCGAGTCGCGGTATGGACCGTCTAGGGATGATTGAACTACAGACAATAAAAGCCGTGTACTCTCTTCCTGGTGGAATGACTGTAACTGATTAGTTGTTGGACCCCCCTCCGTCTAATAGGTGCTGCTCATGCAAGATTGTTTACATCTTTGGGCGGTTTAGTGACTTCTCTGAACAGTCAAAGAAACTGTATCTGTGATACAATATCCACAGTCAACGTCTATCTTCAGGAGATCTGACAGCTTGAGTGATGCAAAAGTTTTTTATGTGTGTAGTACTAACATTCAGGACATTAATAAATGCAGTTACTATTTCCCCTCACCCTCATGAATTCTACACTTGGATGCGCATACCTACATAAATTCTACAAGGTCTACTAAGAGACTGCGTGCACTATGCTTGACCGTCCTCTCCTAGAGTACTGCTGTGCTGTATCGGATCCTAACTAGGTGGGATTGTGTCCAAAGAATGACAGCTCCTTTTTTTTATTGTCTCAAAACAGGCAAGAAGTGACACGAAAATGATAGGTTAAGTGGGGTGGCAACCATCAGAACAAAGACTTTTTTTTTGTAATTCAGTCTGCAGATGCTCGATGACTTGCAGAAACAGATATCGAAAAGGCGTAAACGCGTCGAATAATTTTTTTAAGCTTCTTGGTTCGTAGCCCCACTAGCGCCATATTCTGGCCCCCGTTTGTGCTTACTAAAGTGGTTGGATGGCTTGTCTCGTTTCGAGTATCGAAGCCAGTACATGGTGCCAATGAAGCACCGAAACTTCCATTAATCTACGGCGGTCGGAGTGGCCGTGCGGTTCTAGGCGCTACAGTTTGGATCCGCGAGACTGCTACGGTCACAGGTTCGAGTCCAGCCTTGGGCATGGATATGTGTAATGTCCTTAGGTTAGTTAGGTTACATTAGTTCTAAGTTCTAGGCGACTGATGACCTCAGGAGTTAAGTCGCATAGTGCTCAGAGCCATTTGAACCATCCATTAATCTAAGGCTGTTGGATATCTGTTTTCTGAAAGACGTTTTCCGTTGCGGGGAGATCTTTCGACGAAATTAGAATCATCAACTTTCTTTGCTGTACTTTAAACATTTTACTAACGCTAACCTACATAGGAAGAAATGATCTTCATATTAAAATAAGAAAAATCAGAACTCTAACAGAAACATTTAAGTTTTCATATTTTCGACGTGCTGTTCGAGCATGGAAAGCAGAGTAATAGTCAGAAGGTGATTCCATAAGCCCTCTGCCTGGCACCTAAGCGTGCATTGCAGGGGAGTCAGTTGGATATAGATGCAGATGTGACGAAAAGGTGCACATCGTCTTCAGTGTATAGTAAGTATATTTGAAACATAAGTGAGCGTTATCTATATACTTCTTGCATAGATCAGTTGCATCCAGAAGCAGTCAACTGAGGTCTAAATAACGTGCACAGTACAAGACAAATTACTTTTACAGTCTGCGAAATATACGTTTGTTGCACATACACAGGTGTACAAAACCTAAGGACGAAAGTAACTTCAGCATGATCTGTTACTGCCAAGTAACGGACTACATGAAATTTGGACCACTCATAGAAAGTAGGCATAGTGCTGCAGTATACTACAGAGAGACATGCACGATGAGACGACCGGAAATGAAACTTTTATTAAAAGACAATGTAAGTTTTCTGCATTATGACAAGCCGGCCCGTGTGGCCGAGTGGTTCTAGGCGCTACAGTCTGGAACCGCGCGACGGCTACGGTCGCAGGTTCGAATCCTGCCTCGGGCGTGGATGTGTGTGATGTCATTAGGTTAGTTAGGTTTAAGTAGTTCTAAGTTGTAGGGGACTGATGACCTCAGAAGTAAAGTCCCATAGTGCTCAGAAGCATTTGAACCATTATGATAAATGACAGTTTTGTTTGTGATATTTGCCACTGAACGCTCATTTCCTGTGTACGTGCATAAAGGAGATTCTCTTGATTCCAATGTTTGTATGGTTGTCGAGTAGTCTGTGCTAGCGGACACTACTCTTTCGGAACCTGGTTGAATCGGTTGCCGTGAATTGACTGTGCTGTTGTGGTCACATTTGCATTCACCTGCATAGCAGAAAACAGAATGCCGGGTTTATGGAGCATTTTCAGTTTTCGTTTGTCTGTACCGAAATTTGTGGTGTAACTATTAGAATATTGTTGGTTCAAACCAAATGAAACTATGCGTGAACTGAGTAATTAATCACACCACTCTTTACCTCTTTTCTTTCTATACAGTGAACATATGAGGAAGTTTTTTCTAAAGGATTAATTTCATAAGGTAAGGTTAAGTTCTGACCTAAGACTTGATATGCTCTGCAGGCGCTTGCATTGAGCAAGATTCATAGAGAGTGGTCACAAACAGTCTGAAAAGCTTTTAAGACAGCTACACGAGAGCTCCTGTTGAGGAATAACTGTTAAGAAAAAAATTCGATACGTTGCGCTGTTTCAGAGTAATTTAGCATTGAAGTTAGCGAATCAGGTCGTTGCGTGCGTAATTCATGCACTTACTCGCGATAAGGTGCGATAACGCACAAACATCTGTAGGCCCGTGCGTTACCACATGTTGAAATTCTCATTAGTAGTTTAACTGAGCCTTTTTCGAAATTTATAGGTTTAAACTAGGTGAGAAAAAGTTACGTTTCTTCGGTTTGAGGAAAACTAAGTAAGAACACTTTTGGCAACACTGCCTCTGGCAGGCTGTTTGAATTTGTGCTCGCGGTGACCCGAATAGCTAACTTCGATGGTTAACTTGAAACGCTCCAACACATGTATTTTTTTTCTTAACAATTCTCAGCACGATCTCCGCTGTAAGACCACCACAAGCTTTCCATTCTGTTTCTGACCATGCTGTATAATACTCTTTCAGTTCATGCCGTGGCATAGGAGAGCTACGTTTCCGTTGTTGGGGGGTAAGCCATGCCTTCATTAGGGCCAAGCTCAGATACGATACTGCGGTGCCTATGTTATTCCGAATTACGATGCATGCTTGCATATCTGAAGAAACTTTGCATCATAATTCAAATAAAACAGAAATTGCAATATCGTATTTATCAGCTGAAACCGGACAACCTACTTTCAAGTAAAATGTCTCTCCTGTACGGGAATGCACACATTGTATGTAAGAGTACAGGTTGTAGACACATGGTTGACGACATGTGGAAGTTACGGTCTGTCCTCGAATAGCCATATGGTAAAGCGACAGCTTGCGATAAGCGGGAAATCTAGGTTGGAGTCCCGGTCCAGCACAAATTTTCATTGTTGTCATTCCATTAAACAGCTGATGGTAGTCTATATTCGCAACTGATAAATACATTTAATATGTTTGGTTTTTGTTCAATACATTTAGGGAACAGTGAGTGTTTACTCATCTTGCACAGATTCAAATACATTCAGTGAAGTGATCTACAGGTTTACATATCGATGTTGTACAATTACAAGGGTTGTGAAAATGTTTCTCTTATTAGAAGTCCAAAGATAAATATTATGTATAAAGTTAATATAGTAACACAGAAACAACATCTAGAAGGTCATATCTGTAGGCTTAATACGAACTGACAAAACATATACAACTACACCAATAGGGATTCGAAATTTCATTACTTACAATGAGTGCTTATAGAGATGCGAACGAGCATTATCTGACACTAAGTAGAGAGCCACGCTGATAGAAAAGTAGCACCTAGAAAACATACAACAGTAATTGCACTGAAGTCGCCGCAATTCATGATTGTCCTTGCTAAACTACAAAAGGCGAACTTGGCTGTTAAAAAGGCGTTTGATCGCCACGGACGGCAGTGTGCGCTATGCAACGTGCTCCCACGCTGGCCACGAATTTTTCTAAGGATCTTTTGTGGTGGTAAGGCGTTCTGTTCCTGTTCCAGCGTGATTAATAACTGCTGCATGGTCGCTGGTACATGTGGATGTGCTGCATTCCGTTTCCATAAGGCAGCCCACATGTACTTGATAGAATTTAGGTCGGGGGACGAGGCAGGCTAGTGCATTCGCTGAATATCCTCTCGTTCTAAGAGCTTCTTCCCTTGAGCTTTTCGAAGTGGTCACGCATTGCCATCCATAAAAATTAAGCCGAGACCGAATGCATCAGTTGAGAGACACACTTGAGAAGGAAATACCGTGTCCACTGTGACAGGTGAGTGAGTGCATCGTACTCAATGATCTGGATGTTAGTATGACCAAACAACATTATGCCTCTACTCACCACAACACCTGAAATACCACAACAATCATGTTCGACGAAGTTACTAGGTGCATTACACTCACCGATCACCTTTACTGGGGCACTATACTGCTTCAGCATGTGCGTCTTTTCGGCCCTGACTTCCTATTATGGATGATGATGAGCCACCACATAGAAATACACAGATGGAGAGGTCCTTGGAATGAGAGGATATTGTGAAATTACAATGAAATCCAGACCATTAGCTGCTTACAGGCGTTCATAAATATCAACGGGGACAGTTGAAAATGTGTGCTCCGAACGGGATTCGAACCCGGGATTTCCTGCTTACGTGGTAGACGCTCTATACGACTCAGCCTTTTTTTAAAAATCAGAATAACTTGGTATTATCATGACACTTCAGTAGCCCATTGTCAAATCATCATGTAATATAAGTTGCAAATGGCAGAAAAAACTAATTATGATAACAGAATAATAAAAAAGAAAAAGAAAAGGAAAAAAATAGAACATAGTCGGCAAACCACTACCAAGCTCATACAATATGTATCAACAATAATTTTAAATAGTTTTTAATTTTTTACTTATTTTAGGTTTTTTATTTATTTTTATAGTTTGTAATAGAATTTACAAGTAGAAGGAAAACGAAACCAGATCTCATTCGAAACACCAAACTAAGAAAAATACCAATTTTGTTGCAAGGATTGCCGACGCTCATATGTATCTATACTTCATCTATACATATTTTACAGTAGAACTGGAGCGATGCTGAGTCAATACACAAAACAAAACGAACAGGTAAACCAGGAGAGGACAAGCAGAAGCAAATCAGATGGGAACATACATAACAAAGAAATACACTTATCAGAAAAATTAAATTATCGAACACCTTGCCGACGGAAAACAAGATTTAGCATGTTGTCGAAGAGGTCTGGAGATCGAGGAATTCGCAAGCATGTCCATTAGGCAGTGATCATGTACTGCATGAAGTTCAGGTGATCTTCGCCCTCGCCTTCTAGAACTTAATGAACGAAGTGTCCGGGTAACAACATAACGGTGTGGGTTTTCGACCGTGGAGAGAAAGGAGAATCTGGGCGCAATATGATTTCCGTAGTGTATGCACTCTCAGAAGATCGAGTAAGGAAGGCCAGTTGTGTCCTGATCCAAGACCAGTTTGCCATACGACCTCCACAAGTAAAGCGATGTCGTATCGTATCTAGAGACTGACAACAACTACATAAATCCGTGTCACTAAGCCCAATACTGAAAAGTCGCTCGTTCGCTGGAATCTAGTTATTTACTACCTTACACCACGATCACGCTACGCGCATCGGCAAAATCGGAAGACTGACATTGAACCAAACTGTCGTCCAGGTTGTATGCGGCGATTCTCTTTCAACGGGGTTCGGGCTAGGGACTGCTTCCCATCGAATCTTTAGGAATTTCATGGTGAGGACAGGTCCCCATAAGATGTCAGCCCCTAAGTACACTCCTGGAAATGGAAAAAAGAACACATTGACACCGGTGTGTCAGACCCACCATACTTGCTCCGGACACTGCGAGAGGGCTGTACAAGCAATGATCACACGCACGGCACAGCGGACACACCAGGAACCGCGGTGTTGGCCGTCGAATGGCGCTAACTGCGCAGCATTTGTGCACCGCCGCCGTCAGTGTCAGCCAGTTTGCCGTGGCATACGGAGCTCCATCGCAGTCTTTAACACTGGTAGCATGCCGCGACAGCGTGGACGTGAACCGTATGTGCAGTTGACGGACTTTGAGCGAGGGCGTATAGTGGGCATGCGGGAGGCCGGGTGGACGTACCGCCGAATTGCTCAACACGTGGGGCGTGAGGTCTCCACAGTACATCGATGTTGTCGCCAGTGGTCGGCGGAAGGTGCACGTGCCCGTCGATCTGGGACCGGACCGCAGCGACGCACGGATGCACGCCAAGACCGTAGGATCCTACGCAGTGCCGTAGGGGACCGCACCGTCACTTCCCAGCAAATTAGGGACACTGTTGCTCCTGGGGTATCGGCGAGGACCATTCGTAACCGTCTCCATGAAGCTGGGCTACGGTCCCGCACACCGTTAGGCCGTCTTCCGCTCACGCCCCAACATCGTGCAGCCCGCCTCCAGTGGTGTCGCGACAGGCGTGAATGGAGGGACGAATGGAGACGTGTCGTCTTCAGCGATGAGAGTCGCTTCTGCCTTGGTGCCAATGATGGTCGTATGCGTGTTTGGCGCCGTGCAGGTGAGCGCCACAATCAGGACTGCATACGACCGAGGCACACAGGGCCAACACCCGGCATCATGGTGTGGGGAGCGATCTCCTACACTGGCCGTACACCACTGGTGATCGTCGAGGGGACACTGAATAGTGCACGGTACATCCAAACCGTCATCGAACCCATCGTTCTACCATTCCTAGACCGGCAAGGGAACTTGCTGTTCCAACAGGACAATGCACGTCCGCATGTATCCCGTGCCACCCAACGTGCTCTAGAAGGTGTAAGTCAACTACCCTGGCCAGCAAGATCTCCGGATCTGTCCCCCATTGAGCATGTTTGGGACTGGATGAAGCGTCGTCTCACGCGGTCTGCACGTCCAGCACGGACGCTGGTCCAACTGAGGCGCCAGGTGGAAATGGCATGGCAAGCCGTTCCACAGGACTACATCCAGCATCTCTACGATCGTCTCCATGGGAGAATAGCAGCCTGCATTGCTGCGAAAGGTGGATATACACTGTACTAGTGCCGACATTGTGCATGCTCTGTTGCCTGTGTCTATGTGCCTGTGGTTCTGTCAGTGTGATCATGTGATGTATCTGATCCCAGGAATGTGTCAATAAAGTTTCCCCTTCCTGGGACAATGAATTCACGGTGTTCTTATTTCAATTTCCAGGAGTGTAGATCACCGCAAGATATAAGTCAAGAATGTTTATATCTTATAATTTATGCGACCGACATCAATAGGTGGTTCAAGACTAGCAGGATGGACACAGTCATTGTCAAAACAGTGCGCCGCACATATAGCATCTGCGTCTTCCTCCGTATATCTGTCAGGCCCAACCCTCCCAAAAGGAACTAGGCTTCGTCCTCACCTCATATCGTAAGTGAAATACATGTCTCGTCCATAGGAAACGACCAGACAATTGTTGGAGTTTCTTCGCCATCATCGAGAGATGCGGATAAACTTGGGCCACGCAATAAGATTTGCATAAGACGTATATATCCAGTATTCACACTTCCTGCAGAATAGTAAGAGAATGCCTTTCATGCTCTAGTATCGCTCCCTGAATTTTGTCCGCAACGGACTTTCAGTTGAGCGTCGCCATTTTGAGTGTAGAACGATCAATGATGAGACCGAGACACGTATGCCGATGCACCGCAGTGGCCCATGGAAGTACTGCGTCATCAAAACCTCGCAAGGGAAGAATCTTCACTTACCTTCATTAAGTTTTGCATCTGAACTATGGCTTAAAATCATAGATTAGAGCCTTCAGTCGAGGTATTGTAGCAGGATCGCGAAGTAGAACCATCACGTCATCCGCTTATGCTCGAACAACTATAGTTATGCCCGAAAGCGTCCAACCTGTCAGTTGGGATTCTAACATCCGAAGTAGGGGCTCCAAAGACAACACAAGCAAAGTCATTGACTGCGGGCTTCCTTGAGGCACTCCTCTACGGATATTTATTGGGGGCGTCAGGTGGCCATTAACAACCACCGAAGCCGAAATACCCGTAAATAGATTTGAGAGCAATCGCCGTGTGTCAACGGTGAAACCAACTGCCTCCAGAATCCGAAGTAAAAGTCGTTATTAACACGATCAAATGCCTTAATAAAGTCTAGAAAACCAAGGGCACAAGGAACGGACGTTACAGCAGCAACGGAAACAACGTCACGACACTCGACTAGTGGGGTAAGAATGGTACTACCAGGTATGCAGCTTTGATGTTTTGCAACAATCGTATTCATAAGAGCCGACATCATACTGTTAACTGCCCTCGACACAGTCTTATAATCAAAGTTTAACAAAGTAAGTGGGTGAAGGCTGTCAGGGGCAGCCGGTCCAGTGCGTTTCGAGATTTAAAAAATTTTACTCGCTTTGAACGGCACTACTCTACCGTGTAACACTTCATTCAGAAGGGAGGTACAGGTAGCACCCAACAAAGTCGAAAAGCGCACGTAATATTCCTGTGGAGGTCCATCTAGATCCGGGGGCTTTTGAGAAGGCGATCCCACAATAAGTTTGTAAACTTGTACAGGCTGAAAGGCAGCTAAGAGCGTTGCAGTATATTCAGGTGTATTTTTCGTATCCAGGATGCTGACAAGTGGGTCGTAAAATGTTTCATTGGACTCACCGACGTCATAGATTTCTTCGTAGTACTGGTGTAAGAGACGCACTATAACAGCTTGCTCCATTACGGTACGTCCATCATTTGTCGTGAGAGAAAGAATACAAGCACGTCGACGACGAGTCTGATGCCGAAGCAAATGATATAAGGAAGTCAGTTCCTCCATAACCAATGAACGCGGCTTCGATCATATTTTCAAATCTCCCATTTGTATTCTCTTCTAGGTCAACAATTTTGCTTTTACACGCCTAACATCCGCAATCCGAAGCAGCATAAAGTTCACGCACGATGGAATAGTAATATTCATAAAGTCTCCGAAAGTATCGCTCTTTGGCAGCACAGAAAAGTATCAAAGTTTGCCTGAGCCTCGGGTTTGCAAGCTGTTTCCACCAGTCAAGGGTGGAAGAGTATTTCCCAGTGGACGGTAGAGTACGCTCCCCACACGACTCGCACCACGTCATCGAGAGAGGGGTGAGTTAGGTGAGCGACGTTTAACATCCACGGAGGGCGAAACAATTTCAGTGGTTGCCGTTCAAGATTGAGAGTTGTGGCCACAGCACAGTGATCCGTAAAGGAAGCTGGGATGACTTAAACAGTAAGAATACTATCGCTCAGGCAGTCTGATAAGTATAACCTATCTAACCTCCTCCTAGAAGTCGCAGTAAAGTGGGTAACTTTAACTAACGTCGGGTATTTACATATCCAGACATCTTTTAGGTGTAAGGAGGGGACCAATTCACTTAACTGACGAGAGAAATTAGAATTAGATCTGCAGGACTTAATCACCACCCAACAGAATCCTCAGAGGACTCTTAGAAAACAGATAAACAATATCATCTATAAAAACGCGAAGTATCCAATGCGCGACCAGTGACAGAAGGGGCATATAAAGGTACCAAAGTAAGATTAAAAAGTTGACAACCTACACCCCTGCTACAATCAAACATTTCCATCTCAGCAATAGGAATGCCTTCGCGAAGAATAAGGCCGTCCCCGTAGAATATTGCTACATTAAAGATCATACGAAAACCAGGTAAGGAGAAATTACAAAATAACACCTCCTGTAAGAAGACCATGTCCGCACATGAATCGCAAATGAACTGACGCAGCGAAGCCAATTGCAGTTCTGATTCCGAACGATTAACGTTTGAGGAAAGGAACGTGTAGGCTTGGGTCATTGATCACAGCTGGACAGGGATGTACGGAGCCTCCGAGTAGAATTAGGTAGACAGCTGAGAGTCAAGGTCCATTGCGGAATCCACAGAGGAATCAGACATCGGGGGACCAGAACCCCAGTCATCGCAATTTTTTTTCGTAGATTTCTTACGTGCCACCGCACGGTCAGGTTGTATACGTTGTTTCTGTCAGCTACGTAGGATGCCCGCCTCTGCAGACGGAGGTGTGGGCACAGCTCCCTGCCCATCAGAACCAGGGTCATATAATGCATTTCCAGACACTAAGGCGGAAGCATTCCGTGGAACTGCCAATGCAACAGGTGATACGTGGTCTTCAATTTTATTCTCCTCGGGAGTTGCTATAGTCGGTAAATGCAGGAAACCGTCGGCGGCTTAAGACGAAGGAGCAGGAGGACATTGTATCGTCTCAGACTGTAACGGAGGACACACAGACGAGAGGGGGGGGGGGGGAGGGAGGGACACTGCTCCTCTTCCACACACAGACAGCTCAGAAGGAGTCAGTTCGCGAGCAGAGGGGATGCTGGATATAACTTCTTCGCCACACATCGTACCACGGACGGAAGGTACCGTAGCATCGATAGGAGCAGGGAACACAATCGATGCGTAGGAGGTTGGCACAGAAGGCACAGCCAAATCCTCACCATCACCATCCTGACTGCGACCTCGCTTATTGGTCGCCGTTTTAAGTTGTATCCTGTGGCCAATAGGATTCTGAACCTGTCGCGGTGGTAAAGGCGAAAATTCATTAGCACAATTATCAGGACTGACTGTTTATTATAATCCCAAGCAGAAGTAGGCCCGACCGCGGGAGTGAAAGGAACTAGATCTTCAACCGTCAATTTGCGACGCTGCACTAATGGCGGCTTTAATACAAAAACCCTCCGCGGACAATTAGACCGAACATGTCCACTTTTATTACATAGGAAGCAGGTTTCCTCTTGACGAGTATACATGACACGGACGCGGTAACCACACACTTGTAAATGTGATGGAATATTGCGTTTGACATGCATTTCCACGGAACGAATTCCACTATAACATTGTGGTCTGTGTTGAGTAGACCAACGTTCACGACGGACGTTTTTCACATTACCATAAGGTGTCAGTCTGTCCATCAGAAAGTTCTCATCAACTTCCGGCGTGAGGTTGACCACTCGAACATTGGTATATTCGATTTCAGCATCTGCAGGGGACACCATACTAACGGAATTATCTCGTTCCTTAACGGGGCGTGAGAACCTACGAGGGACACCATATTAACGGAACTATCGCGATGCTTGAACGGGACTTGAGAACCATGTCGCGACAGTAATCTTTCAACTTGAAGGGGATCCATAAATTTCACGTAAAACACGTACTGGTCTGCTTCAAAATAAGCGGTGTGGACCTGATCAGACTTCGCATGAATTGTATCGACAAGCCAATCGTGAATTTCTAGAGACCCGGGCTGCCCGTGTCGCGTTGTTTTATCGAAAGTAAAGGTCACAGTACCTATTCGTGGAACACACGTGGAAACCACGGTAGTCATAGCGGAGCGGCCGACGCCGCTGCCAGTAGACGAACACAAACAGACAGTAAAGGCCGAGCGGAGGCGCTACGACACAGTCGGCAGACAGAACAACACTGACGAGGAAAACTCTACGGAAACGACGCTGCGGCAAGTAGAATAAACTAGAACCTTCCCGCTCGGCGCTCGAAGCGGAACTATGATGGTCCACCACATAGAATTACACAGATGGAGAGGCCCTTGGAATGAGAGCATATTATGAAATTACAATGAAATACAGACCATTATCTGTTTTCAAGCGTTGATAAATATCACCGGGGACAGTTGAAAATGTGTGTTACGACTGGGACTCGAACCCGAGATTTCCTGCTTACGTGATTAACGCTCTATACGACTGAGCTATCGAGGACACTGAGGATAGTGTGACTGCAGGAACTTATCTCTGGCACGCTCCCGGTGAGAGCCACATTTCCACCTTGCTGTCCACACACTGCATTTCTAGTGCCCCTTCCCACTATACTCATTCCTCGCGACAGTCAATCTACCAATTCCCGTAAGAGTTTGATCAATGTGAGTGCATCCGCACTGAAGAAGATCGTAGTCCGGTAAGCCTTATCTACAGGGTTATTACAAATGATTGAAGCGATTTCACAGCTCTACAATAACTTTATTATTTGAGATATTTTCAAAATGCTTTGCACACACATACAAAAACTCAAAAAGTTTTTTTAGGCATTCACAAATGGTCGATATGTGCCCCTTTAGTGATTCGGCAGACATCAAGCCGATAATCAAGTTCCTCCCACACTCGGCGCAGCATGTCCCCATCAATGAGTTCGAAAGCATCGTTGATGCGAGCTCGCAGTTCTGGCACGTTTCTTGGTAGAGGAGGTTTAAACACTGAATCTTTCACATAACCCCACAGAAAGAAATCGCATGGGGTTAAGTCGGGAGAGCGTGGAGGTCATGACATGAATTGCTGATCATGATCTCCACCACGACCGATCCATCGGTTTTCCAATCTCCTGCGGTGGAGCACCATCCTGTTGAAAGATGAAGTCGGCGCTGTCGGTCTCCAGTTGTGGCATGAGCCAATTTTCCGCGGGCTACGCGTGAAACTTGCAAGCATGCGTTCAACCGCTTCTTCGCTCACTGCAGGCCGACCCGTTGATTTCCCCTTACAGAGGCATCCAGAAGCTTTAAACTGCGGATACCATCGCCGAATGGAGTTAGCAGTTGGTGGATCTTTGTTGAACTTCGTCCTGAAGTGTCGTTGCACTGTTATGACTGACTGATGTGAGTGCATTTCAAGCACTACATACGCTTTCTCGGCTCCTGTCGCCATTTTGTCTCACTGCGCTCTCGAGCGCTCTGGCGGCAGAAACCTGAAGTGCGGCTTCAGCCGAACAAAACTTTTGAGTTTTTCTACGTATCTGTAGTGTGTCGTGACCATATGTCAATGAATGGAGCTACAGTGAATTTATGAAATCGCTTCAATCATTTGTAACAGCCCTGTATATGGAGATGAAGTTTATGTCCGAATGAACACATACCATCTTCATATAGATATACGATTTGATATGGTATCGTGACTATATTCTGTCGCCATGTATTTTTTTGCATACATTCTATACTGTTAGACAAGAACACATGAAAGACTGTGACTTTCTCTTCCCTGGTAGTAATATTATGAGTTCAGATGACGTTAGAGGCTTTTGTAAATGACAGGAAATGTCCTCGGGGTGCCAATCTGCAGCGCTGGTGCACTCAGTCTGACCGCAGAATGTGCGGCACTAGGAAAGATCGGACCGCCCGAGTCGTATTTAAAGGTCGCAAAAGCCGGTTCTGGGACGTTGATGGACGCCCTGTTTGCACTACGCTGCCGCCGAGCGTGATGTTTGCCGAAGGCGTCTTTAAACAGGGGGCGGGGAAGTACACTCAAAGGAAAGTTCCCAGAGAAACGCGCAGTCACCACATGGCCCCGCCACTGACACTAATATGACGTACGTCAGGTTACTACGTAAGGTTCAAACAGTGGTTTCCGAAATGGTAATTTAAGCTAACACACAGGCTGACTTGTTTCCCTTTAGTCATTACGACCTTAGTAATCATGCTTTTTCATCAGTTCATTTGGATTTCCTACAACGTTTAATAATAATCTCATTTCGATGTAAGCCTTAGGGTAAATAGATTTTCCTGTTAATGCATTCCATACAAAATTACTTCCCCCCCCCCCCCACCCTCCCAATTCTACAATGTGGAACTTCCCAGAATTGCATCTCAAAGAATTTTGTCTCAGTTGGTCGCTTTCTGCCAATATTACTAAACTTCTATAATTGCAACTCTCTAAAGTTGCTTGACACTTGTTATTAGGCAGACTTCATAAAGCTAATGATGGACTGTCTCAATCATTACACTATAAACATTTACAGCGATAAAAAAATGGTTCAAATGGCTTTGAGCACTATGGGACTTAACATCTGAGGTCATCAGTCCCCTAGAACTTAGAACTACTTAAACCTAACTAACCTAAGGACATCACACAACACGCAGTCATCACGAGGCAGAGAAAATCCCTGGCTGTCGACCAGTGTCACTAATGTGTCAGTTGTATAAACCCTCTGAAACAATGTTGGTGAATCTCTTACAGCTGTGAGGGAGTCATTACTAATTCACCAAAAAGCAAGTTTCAAACCAGGAAAGAATTGTACGTCTTAGATTCTTAAGCTAACTCAATATATAGAAGGTGGGCTCGCAACATATAACATCACATGTGTAGCTCTCTTTATTCTGGTGGCTGCCCACGATACTATCAGTCATTTTATAGTGATAAAGAATGATGTTTGGCCTTTCGGTGCATGTGGTTTCAACAAAGCTGTTGCAAAATTACTAGGAAACGGAAGATTCTATATAAGCTTCACGGAAAACATAGTCGACGGAAATGTCTGAAAAGCTGGTTACCACAAGGGAGCGTAATGGTCCCGGAACTTTTAAACATCTACGCTAATGACAAGCCACTTCCGTAATACACCAGTTTTTTAATGATTATGTAGATTTGTAAACTCAGGCTCGTCCCTTTGAAACAGTGCATATTCAACTAGCAGGCTTTGATGAAGATGATTATTTATTACAATAACAATCGACTTCGCCCAAACCCAATTAAAATTCAACAGTGGGCTTTCAGTCTTAAGAACGGGCATGCTCATCGTGAAGTGTCCCATGGCAAGGACTATACTCGGGTTTGTCCTGTACCAAGCAAGAGGTGCATGTCAAATACTGCACAGGTACAAGCATTCGTCTGTCATCTTCCAGATGGCGCTCACAAACCCGGACAGCTTATTCCAGTGCCCCGTTCGTGCGCACAGCTCTCAACCGAGGACTACATCGCTAGACAGTTCACTTCAGTGCCTCCAGTCTGCTCAGTACTCAGCAATCGCTATTTACGGAGATCTTGGACAACTAGAAGTGTCTTCACAATTACAATCAGTTATAGTTACAAAGTTTTATGCTTGAAGAGTCACCAAAGTTATTTAGTTTTCAGAGTGTTAGGTTTAGGATATCCAGTCCTACGCATCAAATTGTACCAAAATTAAGTAACATTTTATATCATATTTTTATAATGCTATGTGTTGTATCTTATTCTGTTGCCGCATCTCTCTTTTAGTGCGCCCTATCAAACAAGTGTTAGTTAGCAAGCGTGTAATTACGCCTGAGCTGTAGCAGTTTTCTGCTGTCGTGATATTTTTTGCCGAATTAATGGTAGCATTCAGTTACTATATTCAGAACAGGGATGACCGATGACCGTAGCAGTTTGGTCCCTTCAATCCCACAACAGGGATCTACACCAGATACAAAACACCAGGGCGTGCTGAAAAGTTATGCCTATGATTTTTTTATGTGGAAAGTCGTAAAGCTTATTAATTGAAAATTGTTATTAACATTCACATCTTTATTCTTCATGTCTACATTTTTATTTCTGAACCAGCCGCCCTGGCGAGGAACACATTTCTCGCTAAAAAGAGACCGTCACTGTAGAACGTTTGACTTCGTTTGACGGAGCCACCGCCTCACCTCTGCTTGCACCGTTTCGTCATTATCCAAGTGAAGTTCTCAGTGGCGTTCCGTAAGTTTTGAAAACACAGGAAAATCGGATGGGGCGAAGACGAGACTATAGGGAGGATGAACGATGACAGTGAACCCAAGGCGTCGGATTACTGCAGACGGCGTAGCTCTCGTGTGCGGTCTGGTACTGTCGTACTGACGCAGAGGGTGCTCAGTGTGTGGATGAACTCTTTCAATACATTGCAGAGTTTATGCTGATGCCTTTAGGCATGATTTCCGACTGCATCAAACCCTGAACGTCCCAAAACACTAAGAGCATGACTTTTCTCTGTTCATGGTACGGTATTGAACATATTCGGATTGGGTTATCTTTTGTTGCGGAACTCCACTGATGATCTATTGTGCTCGGGATGAGGGGGCCTAACCCAGTTTTCATCACCTGTCACAATGTTGTTCAGCCCCATCACCCTCAAGCTCCAATCGCAAAACCAATTGTTGACAGATATCGAGTCTTCCCTGCTCCATGTCAGGAGTGAGTGTCCGAGGCACATCCCGTACACACAGTTTTGTGTGTCGCAGTTCTACAGTGGTGGTCCGTATACGCTCTAGTTATACGCCACACTTACTAGACAGCTGTGTCTGTGTTATCCGACGATTTTCTGTGAAGAGTTCATGAACCTGATTTCAACGAGTCTCATTGGTTGCCGTACACGGTCGTCCGCTCCGAGCTCCGTCACACACGTGAAGGTTGGCACGACCATTTTCTTCATTACAGGCACGAACAACTCACTTTGCTGATGGCGATACAATGATCAACGTACATAGCTTTCATTCTTATGTGGATTTCAATTGCAGGTGCGTTTTCTGCGGTTAGATCCTGACGGAAGTTCCATGCGGCTTTTCGCGGATGATGCTGTAGTACACAGAGAAGCTGCAGCATTAGAAAATTTCAGCGAAATGCAGGAAGATCTGCAGCGGATAGGCAGTTGGTGCAGGGAGTGGCAACTCACCCTTAACATAGACAATTGTAATGTATTGCGAATACATAGGAAGAAGGATCCTTTATTATATGATTATATGGTAGCGGAACAAACACTGGTAGCAGTTACTTCTGTAAAATATCTGGGAATATGCGTACGGAACGATTTGAAGTGGAATGATAATATAAAATTAATTGTTGCTAAGGCGGGTGCCAGGTTGAGATTCATTGGGAGAGTCCTTAGAAAATATAGTCCATCAACAAAGGAGGTGGCTTACAAAACACTCGTTCGACCTATACTTGAGTATTGCTCATCAGTGTGGGATCCGTACCAGGTCGGGTTGACAGAGGAGATAGAGAAGATCCAAAGAAGTGCGTCTCGTTTCGTCACTGGGTTATTTGGTAAGCGTGATAGCGTTACGTAGACATTTAGCAAACTCAAGTGGCAGACTCTGCAAGAGAGGCGTACTGCATCGCGGTGTAGCTTGCTGTCCAGGTTTCGAGAGGGTGGGTTTGTGGATGAGGTATCGAATATATTCCTTCCCCCCACTTATACATCCAGAGGACATCACGAATGTAAAATTAGAGAGATTCGAGAGCGCACGGAGGCTTTCCGGCAGTCGTTCTTCTCGCGAACAATACGCGACTGGAACAGGAAAGGGAGGTAATGACAGTGGCACGTAAAGTGCCCTCCGCCACACACCGTTGGGTGGCTTGCGGAGTATAAATGTAGATGTAGATTATACCTCGCCGTTTCTCACACACCGACATAGTTACATTAAATAACATGATGTTATACGCTAAAATGTGGAACCCTTTAGCGGCAGATGGTTGCAATTTGCGTGAGCGGAGCGAGAAAGTCGGCCAAGTAAAGCACATCAGTTACACGCAGCATTTCTACAATGGGGAAAAAAGAATCGCAACACCAATAAATATTTAAAGTAGAGCAACGAAATCTTGGAAATGCATTTTTCTGCTCAAAATATTTAAGTGATTAACATTGTAAGACCACAAGTTAATGTAAGCATGATATAAGCCATTGCAAATACGAACATACGTTAACATTCGGTGCAACCCCTGTAATACTGTTCAAAAATGGCTCTGAGCACTATGGGACTTAACTTCTAAGGTCATCAGTCCCCTAGAATCTAGAACTACTTAAATCTAACTAACCTACGGACATCACACACATCCATGCCCGAGGCAGGATTCGAACGTGCGACCGTAGCGGTCGCTCGGTTCCAGACTGTAGCGCCTAGAACCGCTCAGCCACCCCGGCCGGCTGTAATACTGTTCATGAATGATAGCTCAACAGATCGAATCACCAATCTGACGTACAACTTTGCAGTAATGGTGCGCAGGATAAGCAGGAGAGTCGTCCTGCGGTCATACGAAGTCGCACCGCACACTGTAACTCTAGGTGTTGATCTAGTGTGTCTAGCACGTAGATGCGTGGTTTGCAGCCCCTCGATTGACCTCCTCCTAACCAGGTCACGGCCATCACTGTCTTCGAGGCAGAGTTTTCATCAGAATACACAACGGGATCACCACCCTCATCGCCAATGGGCTCTCGCTTGACACCACTGAGCCGCAGATGCTCGTGGTTTGGGGTCAGTAAAATCAACGCATAAGAAGTCTGGATAGGAGCTGTCGCTGACGTGACCGATTCCTGAGAGTTCGTTGTATCACTGTGATGCCAACTGCTACTCAGACTGGTGCTGCAGAACGAGTACAAAGCGCCAGAGTCATATGCAAAACATCTTTCCTCTCAATAGAGCCTGGCCTTCTTGCGACCGTACATTTTCGTGACACAGCGGCCAGAAATCATGTACAGTGGCTACATTCCTTCCAAGTCCTTCTGCAATGTAGCTTGTGGTAGCCCTATTACAGGACCTCCTTTAGAGTCAGTGAGGTGTTGATAATGTCGCATTTATCACCTTAAAGGCATTCTTGACGGACCTTAACGGCACCTAAAGGCTAAGAATATGTTAAAAGCAAAACATGATATTCATCCTCATAATGGCACTTCTAGCGGCACTCTTACGTGACTGGTGCGAAACTTGGTTCAAATGGCTCTTAGCACTATGGGACTTAACATCTGAGGTCACCAGTCCCCTAGAATTTAGAACTAGTTAAACATAACTAACCCAAGGACATCACAGACATCCATGCTCGAGGTAGGATTCGATCTTGCGACCGTAGAAGCAGCGCGGTTCCACACTGAAGCGCCTAGAACCGCTCGGCCACCGCGGCCGGCAGTGCGAAACTTGAAAAGACATCATGTTTCACGTGTAGGAACACTCCTGTCATCTTTTGTTTAAGTCGCTCATCTTCTTCTCGGTGTTACATTTCTTTTTCCGTCATTTTACAACACAAAGCTGAAAGCGGAAAGCCACGCGGGATTAGCCGAGCAGTCTTAGGCGCTGCAGTCATAGTCTGTGCGGCTGGTCCTGGCGGAGGTTCGAGTCCTCCCTCGGGCATGGGTGTGTGTGTTTATCCTTAGGATAATTTAGGTTAAGTAGTGTGTCAGGTTAGGGACTGAAGACCTTAGCAGTTAAGTCCCATAAGAATTCACACTCATTTGAACATTTTTGAAAGCGGAAACAAGGAGTAACAACTTGAGGCAGGTAGTCGGTGGCACAAGGGTCTCTCAGCCACGGACCCTAAGAACAACGGCATTATCAGTCTGTTAATCCATGAGAGAAAACGCGTGCCCTGACTGGTACAACTCTGCCCACACCAAAGGGACCGACAAAGCATTGAATGAGAAGTAGGAGTTTATTACTGAATGTATGCGGGATACAACAGTGGCTAAGGTATATCATCTGACAGGTATTACTCTTGAGACATCGATGATAAGGTTTGAGCTAGAGCGGATACAACTGACCTTGCTAGCAAACACAGCAATCCCTACATGATTATGTACCAGCCGTTTAGAGTCTGAGGTCCAGGAAAAGGTCTATGACAACCATGAATTTAAAGCAATAATACACTCCTGGAAATTGAAAAAAGAACACATTGACACCGGTGTGTCAGACCCACCATACTTGCTCCGGACACTGCGAGAGGGCTGTACAAGCAATGATCACACGCACGGCACAGCGGACACACCAGGAACCGCGGTGTTGGCCGTCGAATGGCGCTAGCTCCGTAACATTTGTGCACCGCCGCCGTCAGTGTCTGCCAGTTTGCTGTGGCATACGGAGCTCCTTCGCAGTCTTTAACACTGGTAGCATGCCGCGACAGCGTGGACGTGAGCCGTATGTGCAGTTGACGGACTTTGAGCGAGGGCGTATAGTGGGCATGCGGGAGGCCGGGTGGACGTACCGCCGAATTGCTCAACACGTGGGGCGTGAGGTCTCCACAGTACATCGATGTTGTCGCCAGTGGTCGGCGGAAGGTGCACGTGCCCGTCGACCTGGGACCGGACCGCAGCGACGCACGGATGCACGCCAAGACCGTAGGATCCTACGCAGTGCCGTAGGGGACCGCACCGCCACTTCCCAGCAAATTAGGGACACTGTTGCTCCTGGGGTATCGGCGAGGACCATTCGCAACCGTCTCCATGAAGCTGGGCTACGGTCCCGCACACCGTTAGGCCGTCTTCCGCTCACGCCCCAACATCGTGCAGCCCGCCTCCAGTGGTGTCGCGACAGGCGTGAATGGAGGGACGAATGGAGACGTGTCGTCTTCAGCGATGAGAGTCGCTTCTGCCTTGGTGCCAATGATGGTCGTATGCGTGTTTGGCGCCGTGCAGGTGAGCGCCACAATCAGGACTGCATACGACCGAGGCACACAGGGCCAACACCCGGCATCATGGTGTGGGGAGCGATCTCCTACACTGGCCGTACACCACTGGTGATCGTCGAGGGGACACTGAATAGTGAACGGTACATCCAAACCGTCATCGAACCCATCGTTCTACCATTCCTAGACCGGCAAGGGAACTTGCTGTTCCAACAGGACAATGCACGTCCGCATGTATCCCGTGCCACCCAACGTGCTCTAGAAGGTGTAAGTCAACTACCCTGGCCAGCAAGATCTCCGGATCTGTCCCCCATTGAGCATGTTTGGGACTGGATGAAGCGTCGTCTCACGCGGTCTGCACGTCCAGCACGAACGCTGGTCCAACTGAGGCGCCAGGTGGAAATGGCATGGCAAGCCGTTCCACAGGACTACATCCAGCATCTCTACGATCGTCTCCATGGGAGAATAGCTGCCTGCATTGCTGCGAAAGGTGGATATACACTGTACTAGTGCCGACATTGTGCATGCTCTGTTGCCTGTGTCTATGTGCCTGTGGTTCTGTCAGTGTGATCATGTGATGTATCTGACCCCAGGAATGTGACAATAAAGTTTCCCCTTCCTGGGACAATGAATTCACGGTGTTCTTATTTGAATTTCCAGGAGTGTATGAATGTGAACGCACGGGGTGTAAACGATCCTGACGCCCCTCAGCAATCTCAGAATCGATTTGCTGACCACATGTTGTCAATGGCCTACTCTGTGCAGTCGTCAGACGTGGATGCAAGTTCCGAATCAGGGAATTTTCAGTCGTCACTATCAATTAAGAATGTGGAGAAGCACAGAAACCAGAGACCACTTGTCATTTACCGGCGCTGTCCTGCATCAGGCATTGAAGAAGATTTATTTCAGGACTCTCCAACTGCTTTTGAGATCTTCCTTGCTCGTATTCACTGACAGCTTACTTAAAGTTACTGCTTATAAGCTTCCTGTAATTTCACTTCTGGTGTTTTTTGTACCAATGCTTCTCAAATGAATAAAAAATATTGCTATATTTCAGTAAATTAGTCATATTTCCGCCTTTATGTGAATAAATTTTTCGGAAAAAAGCCATACAGTATAGTATAGGCACAGCTTTATCTTTTACTTTGGCATTTTGTGACGATTTCACATATTCTTCCATTTGTTGAATTATTTTCTGTTCGTACTATGTGTAACAGAGCGTCTTCCGCTTCGAAAGATATCTTTTTCTCGTATTCCGTTGGACACACTTTTCCAAAAATGGATCATCTTAATGTACTTATGTTCTTCTAAACGCGTTGCTATTTCAGTTCCACTTCAGTGCAGTCTGAATGAATACCTAATTTAATGATGAGAGTTTAAATTCAAAATCCAAATCGCTTTTCAGAATGAAGAAAGCAGACGGTATGCCCGAACACTACAGTGAAACCAGGGCCTGTTTTGAAATGCCATAAACGGCCGGCCGCAGTGGCCAAGCTGTTATAGGCGCTACAGTCTGGAACTTCGCGACTACTACGGTCGCAGGTTCGAATCCTGCCTTGGGCATGGATGTGTGTGATGTCCTTAGGTTAGTTAGGTTTAAGTAGTTCTAAATTCTAGGGGACTGATGACCTCCGATGTTACGTCCCATACTGCTCAGTTCCATTTGAACCATTTGCAGCAAACGTCGAAATTTGTTGTCTGTACGCCACACATAGTTCCTGCTCGGAGACACTGTATTTCAGCACGGAGAACTATTCGTGTACTGTAATGATATCAATACGTATCAGAGTCGTAGAAAATTAAAATCTTCTCACAGAGGGAAGTCACGTTTGCTGAAAGAACGTTAAAACTCTAGAAGATTCTTTTAACCGACCGTGTACTCTTTCTCTGCGGTCAGACAGGGTATTGTCTAAAAGGTGAAGTGAAACAGTCCTCTTTAATTCAGTAGCTAATTAGTCACTGCTGGTCACGACGTACTCTGAACTAAAACGTACCGCAAGCAAAGAAAACCCTTTGAGAGCTGATTTCCTTCAGACCAATGTGATAATTTTGCTGCGCCACACAACGAACACCAGATTCCGCTTAATTAGTGCGATACAATGAGAGTCTGTCTTGCCTTGTCCGTCTAATAAGCACGCATTCTGAGTTGTTTGACGTGACATGGGTTCAAAAAGAACTTAATTCGCAGACGCCACTGTAAAGGCAGTCGATTTCATATTGGAGGCAAATCATAGTTTCTTACATAACGTTAATCCAAGGTTGTCTTCGTGGTGACCTGACAGACTTAGCTCGGGAGGCGCCAGTTGCATGTAAAAGAAAGTAGTGGTGGCTTTGGCTCTTCATTTCGCCAGTGACTTTCCGTCTCTAATGACCTTGATGTCGACCGGACATTAAAATTTAGCCTTTCTTTCTTCCCGTTAGTGACTTCGCAGTCGATGGGACTTTAAACCCTAATATTTCTTATTTCTTCTGTCCCTCGAAACAAAGTCATCCCATTCACAAAGCTGAGATCGGAGTTGTCTTGATCCGTGTCAGCATACGCCTTCCGAAGTATTTTTCGAGATATAGCCTAAAAGAAAGTATTTAGTACCCCTTGAATAAACCCGCCACAGACAGAACTAAATCTGCAACCGTGATTATTTTGCTTGGCACTTCCTCGTTTTGTGAGTCGTCTCGCTCACCACTTTTAAACTCAGTTCCCTGCAAGTGTACAATAACTGAAGTACTAGGGTGGTGATGGAATAAGCTGCTATAAATCACTAGATAATCTGTTTGTAACAACACGGAACGTTTATCTAATAAGCATGACACGAACTGCGACCTAGTGCATAAATGTTATCTTATAGTGAACACTAACTCGGCACGAAGTCTACTTTCCACTGCTCAGTCGTGCAGCAATTATACTTGAAAATAAACTTCAATCTAAAATCTGTTCGAACGCTTGTGCTTAAAGAGTGATAAACAACAAGAAAGAAGACTCGTCTATTCGACGAACCTTAAAAAAATAATAGCTCTAACAGTGGTTAACACACTAAATAGTCAAACACGTCAATGGCATAGTGTACTGAAACACTACAAGTTCGCAGTCACCGGTCTCGAAAAGACCTGAAACAGCGTGAAGTAAGAACTGCGACTCGAGTCCGGCAATTCCACATATGCTGAGGGCGCATCCCCGAAAACCGGTTCATTTCGCACGGTTAATGAGCCACAGAGTCTCCCGCTTCCTGCGTCCACCGTGTCTGACAGAGAATACGACACTTCAACCACTGGCAGGTGGTTTAACCGATCATTAGGTTCAGCATTTACACCAGTATACATTTACAGTTTCCACATCCATAATACTATCTAAAATCTTACTTCACAGGAGGATGCACCAGTACACGTTTAAAATTTCCACATCCGTCATGCCAGCTAAACGTCTAACTACAGGCACACCAGTCTTCCTTCATGGTGCAATAATCAACTCTGAAGTGTATTCTGCTAGCATCAGGAAATTGAAGAAACGACTTCTGCGCGTTCGTCGCCACAAAAATGCCATCGAACTTCTTCTCCATGACAAAGCACCCGAGTGCTCAAACAACTTCATTGGAGTGTTCTTCCTCATCCACCCTACCGCCTAGATCTCGCACATTCCGACTTCCAGTTGTTTAACCTAATAAACATCACTCTGCGGGAAGCAGAACATGAATGATGGGGTGCTTAGTGATGCAGCAATAGGCTGGCTTGGATGTTCGACCACTAGCGTGGTACCATAATGTAACCTCCCAACAGAAAAAAATACAGGGCGAGTCAAAAGTCCTTGGACACCTTCATAAGTTGAAAGATTAAAGGGAAAATCGAAATGTGATGATGGGAACGTAGGTTTGATGTGGGGCCGAAACTTTTGGAGTGAATGTCATTCATGGGCGCCATCTTGAAATCTGCCATTTTTGATTCAAATCTTTTTTTTTTAATGGGAAGTGGGGTGTATGACACATCAAATAACACTCGCTTGAGCTCTGGAATTTAGTGGTGTAATTTGTTTTTGTCTATCTTGTACGGTTTAGAGGTTATTAATGTTCAAAGTAGGAAATTACCTTCATACCGACTGCTACAACACAAGTTCTACGTGTTGTCCATACCGTGCAATGCACAACTGTAGTCGCCGCGACCAGTCTGACTGCACGCGCAGTGTGTCTCCTGCAATTTGGTCACAGGCGTGTTTTATGCGTTCCTACAGGTGTCTCATATCACGGATGCTCTCAGCATACACTGTCTAAGACGTCCCCATACATGAAGGGCCGTTAAGTCAGGGGATCTGGGCCGCCACTCCATAGGACCATGGCGACCAATGCACTTCCCTGGCAGTTGTTCCTCCAACCATTCACGGGCACCAATGCCATAGTGTGGAGGGGATCCATCGTGCTGAAAATAAGATGGGAAAATGCCATCAGCGTTCAGCGTGGAAGGGAACACAATGTCCTGCAGCAGCATCAGATACTGTGGTGCAGTTAGGGTGTTGTAAATGAAAAATGCCCCAATGATGCGGGTGTCCCATATGCCACACCACACCATCACCTTCGCTGGCCTATGTTCTCGAATTGGAGCAACCCAGTTCGGATTTGCGTCACTCCAGTATCGACAATTATGTTGATTAACCTCCCCATTCAAAGTGAAATATGCCTCGTCGCCGAACATTATGCCCTTGGCAAACGAGGGATCCAGTTCGTGTTGTTCAGTAGCCCACAGACAGAACTCCAACAGAACTTCTAAACTGTACAAGATAGACAAAAACAAAATACATCACTCAATTCCAGAGCTCAAGCGAGTGTTACTTGATGTGCCATACATCCCCCTTCCCATTTTAAAAAAATTACTTGAATCCATAATGGCAGATTTCAAGATGGCGGCCATGAATGACATTCACTGCTAAAGTTGCGGCCCTACGTCAAATCTACCGTTCCCATCACCACATTTCAATTTTCCCTTTAATCTTCCAACCTATGAAGGTGTCCAAGGACTTTTGACTCGCCCTGTATATATAATTATATTTATAACATCCACATTTAGTGTAACCTCCCAACAGTTTGTTATCCCGTAATCTCGCAATAATAACGTGACTATCCTCCCAATAAAAAATGTGACTCATACATAGCTTTTCAATCATTTACTGACTGTGAATCTAAACTGGTAAATTTGGACGTCAGCAGTGCTGCGTCATGGCCCTGAAAGATCATTCTGAATAAATTGAAAATTCTTACCTCAATGAAGTCGCCGGATAATCTGCTCCTATAAGAAATTTTTCTGGCACAACCTAGTGCAATGCCGGCCGCTATATTTGTCATGTATAAAAAGAAACAACTGGTTTTTCTTTACGATAATCGGGATGACCCTGGATTGCAGAAATTAGTAAATTCTTTAAATTCAGATGAATTATTGTCAAAAAGTTAATTTTATAAAACAGATTAAAAGATTTTTTGAAACATTTACATGGGACTTGATATAACGATAGTACACATTTAGTTCTAACAAATTAGATATGCGCGCGGCTGTTTTTAGCTTATAGGCCCTACTACATCGCTCAGGAACGACCGGCCCAGCCGCCCAACTACGAGCTACCACCACTACTGCAAGCCGACACTGCTCTCTGGTCTGCGATTCTATTATAGCTTACATATCGCAGGCAGCGCGTGAGCAATCCATCGAAATTACACCTGCTCGAGTGGGATAGCAATAAATTCCTTAGTCATGGACCTCTTACAATATGGGCGTGATGGTCCCCCCCCCCCCCCCCCAAATAAGGTGGTCTAAGGCTATTCCCCACTGTACGGAGCTTCTGTAGCGAAAAGAGTGGTATGTGCAGAAATTCTCAATGAAACCAACCTGCCATCAGAAAAGAAATATGCGTTGCTTATTGAACGCCCCGTTATATGTTGCCGTCAGCCGCAGATGTAATATCAGACATTGTTTCCCATCTTAATCTTATGGCAATTACCGAATTTTTTCACCATTTCACTTTCATTTACCAAGAATTTTCAGTGGTCACTGGTATTTATTACTCCTTTCTACATTGATGAAGTACACTGCTTCTACACTCGTTGTTACGGAGGGGGGAGTTGAAAGGAAGCTTGGTTGCACGTTCATATTTCCTTGTTTTTCCAATTTCACGGGATAGTGTTTTCTTTTGCTGCGTTTGCGTTTTCTTGTACTTCATTTCGCTTTCGTAAAACTTCTCAAAAATTTTCTTCGTAGGAATATGTGTAAAATAAACCACATCTCGTCCAGTGGATAACACTTTAAAATGGCAGTAAGCCTAAGACAGAAGAAACAGTACTAATAATGACTATATTACTACTGTTTTGGTAGTTGGCCATGCAGGCAAACGACTTAATAGATTAAATAGTTGACCCTCGATAAACGAAATCATAATTAGTGACTTTGTTTAATTTATAAATATTAAAACTGTACCTAAATTTACTTAATAACAAAGAAAATAGTATTCAATTCTTATGTGAAAGCATCTCCTTTTTAATACTGGTCCAGTCAGCCTTTTTATAGCTTCAATGAATTTTAAACACGGGTTATTTTAATTATTAAAATATTAAGTAGCACAAAATAAACCAACAAATCGTGTAAGGCAGGGGCGGGCAGGAATCCTGCACACGTGCGGTGCACTTGCACGCGTGCAGTTAACAGGTGTTCCGCGTGCACACAGGGGCAAGCTGGCCACCCGCTTGTCTCCCATCCCCTCCATACCTGCTGTCCGCTCCTTCCTCTGTAATGCGTTTTGTTTCCTAGCTTGCTTTATTGAGTGAATGAATAAGGTTAGTAGGAGTGCTTGAAAGAAATCATGGTTTGAAAGAGTACCTATTACCTACGATACGTTTTATTTAATTTTCACAGGTGGAGTTTACAATACTTTAATATCTGGAACAAAATTTCTACATACAGAGAAACACAAACAGTTACGTAAATTTTCATCACTGATGTTTGCTCTTAACCGAGACTTATTAATTCAGCAAATGGTTTTCCAGCTCTCGCTATATTAAGCGCAGTCTCATAACTTGCACACACCGCTGGGCTATTATTGTTGTCGTCCTGAAAACTTGAAAACAGTGCTCCATAAAATGTTAAATCAGTTAGATGCGAGACATGACGAGAGAAAGTCGCAGATCTCTCGTGACAACAGCAACTACGACAAATTCAAATGGCTCTGAGCACTATGGGACTTAACTGCTGTGGTCATCAGTCCCCTAGAACTTAGAACTACTTAAACCTAACTAACTTAAGGACATCACACACATCCATGCCCGAGGCAGGATTTGAACCTGCGATCATAGCGGTCGCGCGGTTCCAGACTGTAGTGCCTAGAACCGCTCGGCCACTCCGGCCGGCCAACTACGACAGATTCATCTGGTATCGTCAGATCGCTCTTCTTAAGCTCAGTCAATTCCCCATCCGCTCAGAATCCGACAATAAATTGTACTCGTCCTTGTGAAATTTATTATAATGGCCTTCAATACTAAACTTCCGTTGACCAGCGAGAATACTGCCACATATTAAACATTTCGAATTTTCACGTTTTTGCACAAAGAAAAAATGATTCTCCCATTACTTTTTACAAGATAGCAAATCTCCACTTCTCCGTTTCTTGAAATAAAACGTTCACTACATAGTTCTCGCTTCGCATCAACGTCCGCAGCGTAGCCTGGCACTACACTGCCGCAACCTGCCGGCTGTCGTCACAGCCCCGGTCGACGCCTGCACGCGAGCAGCACACGTGCAGCGCTGTGCGCTCATGAGCCGCGTGCAACGTTTGCCCGCCCCTGGTGTAAGGTATACACTGTAAAACACGAAGACTTCATAGCCCATGTTGCATTGATAATATATTAGCTACCTTGTTCAATTAAGTTTTGATTATATATGTATGTGATTGTCGAAAAAAGCGACTACATCAGTTGACTTCATTTGATTCATTAGAAGTTAAGTACTTTCTGCTCTCGACTTACGTTCCTATCGCCATTGCGATCTGCAGTCTGAAGACTGGTTTGATGCTGCTCTCCATGCTACTCTATCGTGTGAAACCCTCTTTATCTCCGAATGACTACTGCAACCTACATCTTTCATACATACACTTTTTTCATCTCTGGGTCTCCCCCGATAGCTTTTATGCAGGGCACTTCATACTTCCCTCGAGATCTAAACTGGTGATCCCTTGATGTCTCAGAATGTGTCATATTAACCGAGCCCTTCTCTTACTCAAGATGTGGCAGAAATTTCTCTTCTCTCCAATTATGTTCAGTACCACCTCATTACTTACATGATCTATCAAATTAATCGTCAGAGCTCTTCTGTAGCACCACATTTCAAACGCTTCTCATCTCTTCCTGTCTGAGCTCTTTATCGCCCACGTTTCACTTCTATACAAGGGTACATTCCAGACTAAGACCTTCAGAAAAGACTTCCCAACATTTAAATCTATATTCGACGTTAACAAATTTTCTTCAGAAACACTTTTAATGCCATTGCTTCTCTACATTTTACATCTTCTGTACTTCAGCCATCGCGTGATTCAATTCGACTACATTCCAGTACAACGGTCTTGCTTTTCATTAATGTTCATCTTATACCATCCTTTCAAGACTCTGTACATTCCATTCAATTGCTCTTCCAATTCCTTTGCTACCTCTAACAGAATTACAACGAAATCAGCTATTCTCAAAATTTTCATTTCTTTTCCCTGAACTTTAGTTCCTTTTCCAGATTTACCTCTCGTGTCGTCTGCTGCTTTGTCAACGTACATGTACAATTGCATGTGTAAATTTCTCATCGAACCATTGAGGATAGGCTACAACCCTGTGTCAATTACTTCTCAACCCTAACCATCGAGGATAAGGTACAACCCGGTCTCAATTACTTCTCAACCACTGCTTCCTTTTATGTCCCTCGACTTTTATAACTTCTGTCTGATTCTGTACAAGTTGTAAACAGCCATTCGTTTCCTACATTTTACTACTGCTGCCGTCAGAGTATCAAAAAACGTATTCAAATCGACACTATCAAAAGCTTTCTCTAACAGCACAAACGGTATACAAGTAGGTTTGCCTTTCCGTAACCTATCTCCTAAGAGAAGTCGTAGGGTCAGTATTGCATCGCGTGTTGCTATATTTCTCTGGTATCCAAACTGATCTTCCCCGAGCTAGGCTTCTACCTTTTTCAGTCCTTCTGTGAAGAAGACCATGACTTATTAAACTGATAGTTAGGTAAAATTCATGTGTGTCAACACCTGCTTTCTTTCGAATTGGAATTATTACATTATACTTGAATTCCGAGGATATTTCATCTGTTTCGTATATCATGCACAACGGATGGAAGACTTTTGTCATGGCTGGCGCTACGAAGGCTATCTGTAGGTCTGGAAGAATGTCGTCGACTCAAGGGGTCTTGTTTCGATTTAGGTCTGTCTGTGTTCTGTTAATTTCTTCTCGCAGTATCATACCATCCATCTCATCTTCATATACAACCTCTTCCTTTCCATGTATTGCCTTCAATTTCATCTCCCTTGTATAGACCGTCTATATACTCCTTCCACCTTTCAGCTTTCCCTTCTTTGCTTAGAACATTTTCCATCTGAGCTCTGATCTTGGTACAGCTGCTTCTCCTTTCTCCAAGAGTGTCTGTAATTTCCCTGTAGGCGATAACTATCTTTCCCCTTGCAATATTTGCTTCTTCTTCTCATCTGGCCATTCCTCCTTATCTATTTTGGACGAGCTGTCATTCTCATTTTTAGACGTCTGTATTCCCCGAATGCTTCATTTTCTGGATTTGGATGCTTTCTCCTCTCATCAACAAATTCAATAACTCTTATATTGTAACTATGTAGTCTTCCACAGCAGGTGTCATATTGATTAAAATTCTTCAAGATGTTGTATTGTCTCAAGTAAAAATACTGAGATTGTAAACTCAGGTCCAACACTTCGACCATAGTACAATGGCCCTCCTCAAGGCAGTTGTTGCCCTGAAGATAGGCAGTACAAAATTTTAGGAGGATTGTAGTACATCTTCAGCAGATCGTCAAAAATAGTAAACTTTCACCGAAATTCCTCTAAGATGTTATAACTATATTTCTCCCTAAGACATTCAAGTCTCTACTTTGTCTACGGTAATGATTGAAGCGGCAGAAATGAATTAAAATTTGTGCACTCAACTTGGATAATTCGAGCAGCAATGTTAAAAGCAATGTTAACCATAGTGCTGTGGTGGTGTAATGGTTAGACACAGGTTCGATTCCCGGCTGCAGCACAAATTTTAGTTAATTTCTTCTCCTTCAATCAGTTTCCTCTAAATTTCACAGTTTTTTCCGATTCTTTGGTAAAACTTATCTACAATCCATACAAAATTCTACATAGAGAAATGACCGTTTCTTCAAGCATATTCAGCATTTTAAAAGCATTTTGACCATTTTTAACAATTTTTCATGACTTTTACCCCGTTTATTCTGCACTGCCAGAAATGTTTATATTCTTTTCAGGGTCTGCAAGGGCGGCCGTGCATTCATAGCTCTTGATTTGTTTAATGTTTTCAGCACATCTGCTTTTGATATTCCATAATGTATAAAATGAAATCTGTAGGTGGGAAATCTTTCATGCTTGTAATGTCATTAGTTGTAAATATTTATGAGTTTGTTTTTTATTTTTTTTTTGGAACGCTGAATTCAATAAAATTTTGCTTTACTTTATTAGTTTCACGGGTTCTAATAGGAGGTCCTGGATTAACATCACAGCTAATGTAATCTGTTGTTCCATAATGAATAAAACGCGAAATTTCTAGGGATTAAATACCTAATCCCTGAGAGTCATATAAATTTGCAAGTGAGATGCTGAACCTACGTAGAATATCAGATTAAGCATCATGATTGAAAATTTTCCTATAAACCAAACTGATGAAGACTAATTAAGTCATCAATCATCCCACTTAGCTGGCTATGCGGTCTAATGTACTGCTTTCCATGTGGGAAGGAGCGCCTGGTCCCTGGCGGACTTCTGTCGAGGTCCGGTGAGCCGGCCAGTCAGTGGATGGTTTTTAGCCGGTTTTCCATCTGTGTCAGTGAATGCGGGCTGGTTCCTCTTATTCCGACTCAGTTACGCAATGTCGGCGATTGCTGCGCAAACAATTTCTCCACGTATGCGTACACCACCATTATTCTACCATGAAAACATTGGGGTTACACTCGTCTGGTGTGAGACGGTCCCTGGGGGATCCGCTGGGGGCCGAACCGCACAATAACCCCGGGCGGTGGAGGGGTGAAGTGGACTGCGGTAGTCGTCGTGGGGTTGTGGACCGCTGCGGCTGCGGTGGGGACGGAGCCTCTCTGTCGTTTCTAGGCCCCCATATAAATACAATACAATAAAATACTGGTGTGTACTCACGTAATGTATTTAAATGATTGCGATAACAGACAATGTGTAAATTTTTCTGGTTCTCTGGTATAAATTTAACGAATTAAGATCGCAATTAATTCGTATCAGTTCTTCACAATTTGGATTCGTACCTGTAATATTGCTCATCTGCTACTGCAGGGTTAATATTTGTGATGTAATAACACAATAATTATATTCTCAGTTGTTGTTGTTGTTGTGGTCTTCAGTCCTGAGACTGGTTTGATGCAGCTCTCCATGCTACTCTATCCTGTGCAAGCCTCTTCATCTCCCAGTACCTACTGCAACCTACATCCTTCTGTATCTGTTTAGTGTATTCATCTCTTGGTCTCCCCCTACGATTTTTACCCTCCACGCTGCCCTCCAATACTAAATTGGTGATCCCTTGATGCCTCAGAACATGTCCTACCAACCGATCCCTTCTACTTGTCAAGTTGTGCCACAAGCTTCTCTTCTCCCCAATCCTATTCAATACTTCCGCATTAGTTATGTGATCTACCCATCTAATCTTCAGCATTCTTCTGTAGCACCACATTTCGAAAGCTTCTATTCTCTTCTTGTCCCAACTATTTACCGTCCATGTTCCACTTCCATACATGGCTACACTCCATACAAATACTTTCAGAAATGACTTCCTGACACTTAAATCTATACTCGAAGTTAACAAATTTCTCTTCTTCAGAAACGCTTTCCTTGCCATTGCCAGTCTACATTTTATATCCTCTCTACTTCGACCATCATCAGTTATTTTGCTCCCCAAATAGCAAAACTTCTTTACTACTTTGTCTCATTTCCTAATCTAATTCCCTCAGCATCACCCGACTTCATTCGACTACATTCCGTTATCCTCGTTTTGCTTTTGTTGATGTTCATTTTGTATCCTCCTTTCAAGACACTGTCCATTCCATTCAACTGCTCTTCCAAGTCCTTTGCTGTCTCTGACAGAATTACAATGTCATCGGCGAACCTCAAAGTTTTTATTTTTTCTCCATGGATTTTAATACCTACTCCGAATTTTTCTTTTGTTTCCATTACTGCTTGCTCAGTATACAGATTGAATAACATCGGGGAGAGACTACAACCCTGTCTTACTCCCTTCCCAACCACAGCTTCCCTTTCATGTCCCTCGAGTCTTATAACTGCCATCTGGTTTCTGTACAAATTGTAAATAGCCTGCCGCTCCCTGTATTTTGCCACTGCCACCTTTAGAGTTTGAAAGAGAGTATTCCAGTCAACATTGTCACAGTTATCATTTCATAATTTTGAATGAACGAAAGCTGGTCTTAATTCTTCATTAGCTGTTTGACATATAACATGTGGAGCCATTTCTCCAATTAAATTATTTCTTTCTGTTAACCAAATAATTCATCTGACATTTGTATACAGTTACCCTTAATAGTATTCAGATCCTTTCAATGATTTACTTGAATTTCATTCCTTTTCATATCATCTATTAGGCTTTCATACAATTTTTTGTACCATGTCCTTCATTTTATATTCTCCATGTTTACAAATTTATGGTAAAACTTTATGCCTCACTCATTTCTTGAATTGTTTGGCTCTTTCGTTTTGAGATTTTGAAATTAGAGAATGGAGACCTTTCTCACTGAGGAAAAGAACTAATCATTCATTTCCTTTCAATATAGCCAAATTGGAAGGATTTAAATTTTCTACAATTATTTTGTCATCGTGATCGATAATTTTCATTTTTTTGCAGATGGAAAGTGTAAATTGAGATGCAGTGGAATGAAGCAATTTAAAAACCATAATAACGAATTTCATGATCTGCAGTTTTCATTTCTACGATTTTGTGTCTCAAATTACTTTTTATCAGTTGAGCTATATCTCTTAATTTCTTACAAAAATCTTGAAGTTGGCCAAATTATTTTTTAAAATAGGAAAATATATATAACATGGTTTTCTAAAAACTGTATTAGTTGTCTTTATTTTCGTAGAATATTTAAAATAAAAATTAAATAAATAAAAATTGGTAAAAATGATGAAAATTGTGTAAAAATAGTGAAAATTCTTATACATGTGGTAAAATGCTTCTAAAAATGATGAAGATGCATGAAAAATGGTCATTTTGTTGCTTTTCTGTTGCCATTTTGCAGTAGCATATTTATAGGCGTTGTGGAAAATTTTTCGGGAAAATTTGATCGTAATGAGCTAGAATACCCAAGGTTGTTGTAATACTGTAGAAACATTGGTTCTAAGTTCACGATCACAGTATTTTGTATTATACTGCAGTACAACACCCAGAATAATTTTAATCATTTCATCTATTATTCAAGGATGTCTGTTAGGCATTGTCTTTTTACTTATTTGATCCTTGCTGCTTTCACTATGTGATCTCTCAAAGCTACCCATTAACCTTCTACTGTATTCCTTTCCAATGTTGAAGTCAATTTTTGCCTGGTGCTCTCTTTGAAATCCTCAGTGGCCTCTGGTTCTCTCGACTGTACAATGTCCCATCTCCCTGATTTCCTATCTTTTTGATAGTTCTTAGTTATATCAACAGTTTGCTACCAATAAATTGTGCTCAGAGATTACACCTGACCCCACAAATGTCTTAGACTTTGACATCTGTTTCCGAGATCTCTGTCTTACTATTACACACTGACGAAAGAAATTACAGTACCAAAAAATTTACACTAATGAAATTTCAAGAATAAAACTGTCAGGGTAACATATTTAAGAGATTAGCATTGCTAAATAATAGGTTCATGAAAGCTCTAGTTAAGCTGCACTGGTACATTAATAGCCGATCGAACCTCCAGAATGTTGAATGTAACGATGAAAATGTGGATTTATTGTGTTGTTTGGATGCCGGTTGTCGTTTTGTGGGGTGGAGGCTCACACCTGCTGCACTTAGTCGGTTAGTACATGGGCAGTTAAAGCTGATGACGATGGAGTTGTCGTCTGGTGACGTCCCATGTGTGCTCGGAAGCAAAGAGATCTGGCGATTGAGGAGGCCAAAGCAATATGTTGACACTCTGTAGAGGATGTTGAGTAATAAGAGAGGTATCTGGTTGTTATCCTGTTGGAAAACACTCCAAGTAATGCTGTTCGTGAATGGCAGCACAACGGGTAGAATCACCAAATGGACGTACAAATTTGCAGTCAGGATGCGTGGGATTATGATAAGAGTGCTCTTGCTGTCACACGAAATAGCAGCCTTGATCATAACTTCAGGTGTAGGTCAAGTATGTCTAGCACACAGACAAGTTTGTTGCAGGCCGTCAACTGGCATGCTTCTAAGCAACACACCTCCATCACTGGTGCCGCAGCAGAACCAGATTTCATCAGAAAACACAACATGCCCGGTGAGGACCTCTCACAAAAGCCTTCAACCCTTATCTCTCTTGACACGACTGAAGTCGCCAATTCGGTGGTTTGACGTGTAGTGCACGCTACAGGGCGTCTGGCTCGGGGGTGTTCTTGGAGGAAACGATTTCTATCATGTCGTTATGCCACGGTGGTACCAAGTGCTGCTTAATTTGCTGCTGTAGATGCAGTACGATGCGCCAGAGCCATACGCCGAGCGCGATGGTCCTCCCTCTCGGTAGTTTCACGTGGCCATCCGGAGCACGGTCTTCTTGCGACAGTACCCCAGCTGCCAGCAATAATTTACAATGAGTAAATTTATGCCAAGTCTTTCTGCAGTTCCGCAGACGGAACTTCCAGCGTCTCGTGCCCCTATTATAAGCCCGTTAAAATTCAGTGAGGTGTTGATAAAAGCGTCCTTGTCACCCTGAATGCATTCTTGACTAACATCTAACCATCACGTCCACTCTCAAAGGTAACTATGTTCATGACCTTTACAGTGTGTATTTAGAGAAATCCTGATTTTCATCCTCTTGGAGACGCTACTAGTCCGACTCTTTATGTGAGTGGTGCGAAATCTTAAAAGACATCTTCTTTCAGATGTAGAAACACGCTTACCAACTTTTACGTCGTTCCCTTCCCTCTTGGTGTTGCGGTTTCTGTCTGTCTGTTTATAATCAGTATGTCTCTGTATAAGTCTTCCCTTCACGGCTTACACCAATTGTTAGCGATGACGAAATTATGATTTCTCAAAATTCTGCCAGGAAGCTACCTCTATTTTCCTTTTCCCGTAGTCAGTAATCTCCAACTATTTTCCTTACTTCCATCGCATACTATCGAAGTCCAGAAACACAACAATTAAATCTCCGTGTCGGTCAACTATCTGAACAATTTCCTTTATCTCAACACTCATTATTTTATACGGTTCATCACCTGCGGAGCTATCTGGAATGTTCTTGTCGTGGTCTTCAGTCCGAAGACTAGTTTGATGCAGCTCGCCACGCTATTCTCTCCAGTGCAACACTCTTCATCTCCGAATAACTACTGCAATCTACATTCTTTTTAACATTCAATTTATTCATCTCTTGGTATCGCTCCAGGATTTTACTCCCCAAACTTCCCTCCAATACTAAATTAGTCATCCCTTCATCTCTCAGAATGTGTTCTATCCGCCGATCTCTTCTTCCGGTCAGGTTGTGCCACAAATTTATTCTCTCTCCAGTACCGTTCAGTGCCTGCCCATTAGTTACGTGATCTACCCACCTAATGTTCAGGATTCTTCTGTAACACCACATTTCAAAATCCTCTACATCGTGTCTAAACTGTTCCTTGTCCATATTTCACTTCCATACATGGCTTCACTTCAAACAAATACCTTCAGTAAAGACTTTTTAACACTTAATTCAGTATTCGATGTTAACAAAGCTCTCTTCTTCTTAAACGCTTTTTTTTCTACTGCCAATCTACCTTTTATATCCTTTCTACTTCGTCCATCATCAGTTATTTTGCTGCCCAAATAGCAAAACTCATCTACTAATCTAATTCACTCAGCATCATCTGATTTAATTCTACTACATTCCTGTATCCTTTACTTTCCTTTTATTGATGTTCATCTTATATCCTCCTTTCAAGACGCTGTTCATTCCGTTCAACTAATCTTCCAATTTATTGACTGTTCTTGACAGAATTACAATTTCATCAGCAAACATCAGAGTTTTTATTTCTTCTCCCTGGTCTTTAATTACTATCCCAAATTTTTCTTTGGTTTCCTTTACTGCTTGATCGATATACAACATGAATAACATTAGGGTAGGTTACAACCCTCTCTCACTCCCTTTTGAGACAGGGATTCTCTTTCATTCCTCTTGATTCTTATAACTTCCGTGTGGTTGCTGTACTCGTATTTTATTCCTGTTGCGCTCAGAATTTGAGAGTATTCCAGTAGACATTGTCGAAGGCTTTCTCTAAGTCTATAAATGCTAAAAAACTAGGTTTGACTTTTCGTAACTTCTCTTCTAAGATACGTCAAATGGTCAGCATTGCCTCACGTGTTCCTACATTTCTCCATCCAAACTAATCTTCCAAGAGGTCGGCTTCTACCAGTTTTTAAATTTGGCATATTAATTTGTAATATTATGATGGGCATTGGCTTCATGTCTGTCTTGGCAACAATAATGGGTTCACTGTGCTGTTCGTACTAGCTTACAGTATTACTTTTTTCTTAGTCATTCTTAGAACTACTGCTACTTGATTTTGTGTTTGCAACTGTATACCCACATGACCAGAAGTCCTGTTCCCGTAACCACCGAACTCCACTAAATTCCTGTATATCCAACTTCAACTTACTCACCTCCTTTTTAAATTTTCTGAGTTACCTGACCGATTAAGAGATCTGGAGTTCCACACTCCGACTCGAGGAATGCCAGTTTTGCTTCTCTTGGTGACGACGTCCTCCTGTTTAGTCTCTTTCCAGAGATCTGGATGGGAGACTATTTTACCTCAGGAATATTTTACCCAAGAGGATCCCATTACCATTTAACCATACTTCAGAGCTGCAATTTCTGATATGTGGATGTTGTCCTCCCGATGTCACTTATTTAAATATTGGAAATGAAGCAGTATCATAAAAATAAAAATATGGGCCATATTTGTCACATTAAAAGATAATTCCATTACAACTAATAGGCGGGTAGATTCTATGGTGAATTATTAATTATACAGCAAGCACCGCTCATTGTTAGAAAATAAAAAACTGATAAGAAACTGTCTGATGCTGTTTTCGGTAACGTACAATATTTACAACAAACCTGTATCTACCGAATTTATAAAATTTACGATCTGTGGTAAGTACGGGCAACTTGCGCTAGTGGCAACTTTCTTTCCTAGCGGAATAACGCCATAATTTTCAACTGTGTATGGATCAGGTGAGTGTAAAGTTACATTTTTATTTCAGTAAAATGGCATGTTTCTATGCAGTGATTTGTTACATTAGTGCGTTTGTTTGATGGAAGTTCAACGGTATGTTATGATTGTAACTAACAGCGTATCCGACGTTCCGCATTGTGGCATTTGACGTTTCAATGCAGTTCTTACAGGGTATTTCAAAAATGACCGGTATATTTGAAACGGCAATAAAAACTAAACGAGCAGCGATAGAAATACACCGTTTGTTACAATATGCTTGGGACAACAGTACATTTTCAGGCAGACAAACTTTCGAAATTACAGTAGTTACAATTTTCAACAAGAGATGGCGCTGCGGTCTGGGAAACTCTGTAGTACCATATTTTCCACATATCCACCATGCTTAGCAATAATATGGCGTAGTCTCTGAATGAAATTACCCGAAACCTTTGACTACGTGTCTGGCGGAACGGCTTCACATGCAGATGAGATGTACTGCTTCAGCTGTTCAATTGTTTCTGGATTCTGGCTGTACACCTGGTCTTTCAAGTGTCCCCACAGAAAGAAGTCACAGGGGTTCATGTCTGGAGAATAGGGAGGCCAATCCACGCCGCTTCCTGTATGTTTCGGATAGCCCAAAGCAATCTCACGATCATCGAAATATTCATTCAGGAAATTAAAGACGTCGGCCGTGCGATGTGGCCGGGCACCATCTTGCATAAACAACGAGGTGTTCGCAGTGTCGTCTAAGGCAGTTTGTACCGCCACAAATTCACGAAGAATGTCCAGATAGCGTGATGCAGTAATCGTTTCGGATCTGAAAAATGGGCCAATGATTCCTTTGGAAGAAATGGCGGCCCAGACCAGTACTTTTTGAGGATGCAGGGACGATGGGACTGCAACATGGGGCTTTTCGGTTCCCCATATGCGCCAGTTCTGCTTATTGACGAAGCCGTCCAGGTAAAAATAAGCTTCGTCAGTAAACCAAATGCTGCCCACATGCATATCGCCGTCATCAATCCTGTGCACTATATCGTTAGCGAATGTCTCTCGTGCAGCAATGGTAGAGGTGCTGAGGGGTTGCCGCGTTTGAATTTTGTATGGATAGAGGTGTAAACTCTGGCGCATGAGACGATACGTGGACGTTGGCGTCATTTGGACCGCAGCTGCAACACGGCGAACGGAAACCCGAGACCGCTGTTGGATCACCTGCTGCACTAGCTGCACGTTGCCCTCTGTGGTTGCCGTACGCGGTCGCCCTACCTTTCCAGCACGTTCATCCGTCACGTTCCCAGTCCGTTGAAATTTTTCAAACAGATCCTTTATTGTATCGCTTTTCGGTCCTTCGGTTACATTAAACCTCCGTTGAAAACTTCGTCTTGTTGCAACAACACTGTGTTCTAGGCGGTGGAATTCCAACACCAGAAAAATCTTCTGTTTTAAGGAATAAACCATGTTGTCTACAGCACACTTGCACGTTGTGAACAGCACACGCTTACAGCAGAAAGACGACGTACAGAATGGCGCACCCACAGACTGCGTTGTCTTCTATATCTTTCACATCACTTGCAGCGCCATCTGTTGTTGAAAATTGTAACTACTGTAATTTCGAAAGTTTGTCCGCCTGAAAATGTACTGTTGGTCCCAAGCATATTGCAACAAACGGTGTATTTCTATCGCTGCTCGTTTAATTTTTATTGCCGTTTCAAATATACCGGTCATTTTTTAAACACCCTGTAATTGCTTTCATTCTGAGAATTTATCGCAGTTTATAATTTTAGGAAATTAATGGTTTTATGAATTCTATGGAACTGTGCCACTTCTCTCTTTCAACCGAACTGCGATCATTACATTAGCCAAATGGGTGTACATATTTGCATTGTAATTTGAACAAATTATGATTCCCACAACCAGCTGCGTTCAGTTTAACTGAAATAATTGCATTTGTGTACTATTACTGTGTAATAGAACTAGCAAAGTGTCCTCGTAGTACTACAATAGAACAGTTGTAAGTAGGCTATTTAGGTTTTTTTTATTGGTAACGCCACCTCTGTATGAAAATCACTGGCTGTGCTGTGTGCAGTCTGTGGCTCCTTTGCATTGTTGTAATACTCGCCATTGTAGTGTTAGGCAGCTGGCTGTGAACAGCGCGTAGCGTTGCGCAGTAGGAGGTGAGCCGCCAGCAGTGGTGGATGTGGGGAGAGAGACGGCGGAGTTTTGTAATTTGTCATGAACTGCTATATATATTATGACTATTAAGGTAAATACATTGTTTGTTCTCTATTAAAATCTTTCATTTGCTAACTATGCCTATCAGTAGTTAGTGCCTTCCGTAGTTCGAATCTTTTATTTAGCTGGCAGTAGTGGCGCTAGCTGTATTGCAGTAGTACGAGTAACCAAGATTTTTGTGAGGTAAGCGATTTGTGAAATGCATAGGTTACTGTTAGTAAGGGCCATTCTTTTGTAGGGATTTCTGAAAGTCAGATTGCGTTGCGCCAAAAATATTCTGTGTCAGTTTAAGGACAGTCATGTACAATTTTTCAAAGGGGATGTTTCATATGTCGACCCTTAGCCGAGGATACCTCACTGGAATCTTCTGATTTTTTTCTTGTAGTTTGTGTAATTAGTGTAGCTATTGTTTATTGCTAGCGCGTAATTATAGAGAGAATTTCCTTTGTAGTTCCAGTCTTTCATTGTTGTACAGTAAAACAGTTGTAGCATGCATGTAGATTTGCACCAAGTATTTCGCAGCTGCAATTAACTAGATATTATTTTCAGTGCTATGTTAATGTGTTCTCTTATTTTTGCTCTTCAAATTGTGCTTTTCTGTGTTATCGTGTGAAATATTCTGACAATAATGGCGTGTGAAAAACGTAACACTAGGCTACAAAGTAAACTGAGAAATAATAGTGACGACGAGCGTAGCTTATCAGCAGCACTGTGTAATGAATTAACTAATATTCAAAGTAGTAATTTGGTAACTGCGCATAGGGAAATGGAGCGGGCGTCAAATAATGGTGTAGATAGTGAAACAGGTAGTGAACAGGGAAGCATTATCGATCGATCGGTCGGCAACAGCTCGCCTCAGAAATCGGGAATGACAGAGCACAATATTGCAAATACTGTAGACTCAGGTTTTGGGTTTTCACCGTTTTCTCAAATGAGTCAAGACACATTTTCTGCTCGTCAAAATGTAAATGTTGCCGGTGCAAATGCAGTGCCAAAAAGCATAGAGGAACCGATTCCAGACACTAACACATTATTATTGCAATTAATGCAGCAAATGAAACAAAATCAGAGACAAACACAGCAACAGTTAGACTCAATGGAACAACACCAGAGACAAACACAGCAACAGTTAGACGCATTGGAACAAAAGCTTCAAAAGTTAGACTCAGTGGAACATAAGCTTGAACAAACACGTGAAGATTTAACTACTGAGTTACATAACATTGAATCGAAATGTTAAAAAGTCTGTAATGACGTAAAAACACAAATTTGTGAGCATTTCCAACCTATTTTTTCGCGTCATGAAAATGCATTACAGAATCACAAAGCAGCCATAAAAGAACTGCAAACTATTGTTCATGAAAATCACGACACTTTGCAAGCTAAAATTGACTCAGTTGCATCTACCGATTCGGTTACGCAACTTGCAAAAACTCAAGAAAACTTAAAGGACACAGTAGATAGGATTTCGACACAAATGGACACTCTGAAACTTGGTTCAGAAAAACACACTGAGGAAATAAGTACACTATCGGAGAAAGTAGCCGAACTTTCGGATCAGTTCACTAACTTATCTGCAAAGGTAGATGATGATCTGAATGACACAAGACCTGTAGCCATCACTGACACAGAAGAGTATGAACAAATTAAGAAATTCAAACAAAATCAGAATCAAATTAATACGCAATACAAAAGAGAAATCCTGGAAGTACAAGATCAGTTGGCACAAGTAATACAAAAATTTCATATTTCAGAGGACACTCGCGCTCCAGTACGGGAAGAAGGACATAGAAATACGGAAAAGCCACAAAATAATAACACAGCGCATTTCGGAAATTATGAAAGAAATTGGCAATGTGCACCGAATTTTGAGATGGAACCGCCGACACGACGTAACAATGACCGACATGCGACTCGCCGACATGATGATTTTGACTATAACCTGTTGATTACTACACGTAAATTCAAAACGTTTAAGAATTCTGGCAACGACATTCATCCACAAGCATGGCTCCATCAATTCTCTCATTGTTTTCCTCCCAACTGGTCATTAGAGCACAGATTAGAATTTATGTGTGGCTACTTGGAGAATGAACCAGCTGTAAGAATGCGATCGGTCATTCACGATTGTCACAGTGAAGGAGAATTTTATCATGCCTTCCTCTCAGCGTATTGGTCTCAAGCTACACAAGACCGAGTAAAACATAGCATCATAATGACGAAACATTTCGAACAATCTGAATTCTCCAGTCTTGTGAAATATTTTGAAGACATGTTGCAAAAGAATCAGTACCTGTCAAACCCATACAGCCCCTCAGAACTCATACGCATTTGCTTAATCAAATTACCTGAACATTTACGACATATTATTTTGGCAGGACGTTGCAAAGGCGACATTGAAGCTTTTCAGGGACTCTTACAAGAATTAGAAATTGACACAGACAGTCGCGGGATGCGAAAACACGAAAGCAATCACTACAGGTCACATCCGTCACAATTCCGTGACGACAGAAACGATAACTGGACGCGACAAGGCTATTCTCACCACACAAATCGTGACCAAAACAGACACCACCCGTATGACAACCGTTGGCAGAGTAGTAATAATTACAGGGAAAGATCACCTCCCCGCGGTAATGACTATCACAGAGACAATCAGAGAAACAGACAATATGGGAACCAAAATAAATATTATCAAGGGAGACAGAATAACTTCAGATGCAACGGTCCAGCGCGCAGTTACGATTCAGGGAGAAATTCTCCACCACGTGACCGACAAGAAAGAAACTATGGAATCTACCGACATGACGACAGACGACACGATCGTAACGACAGACCTGAATTGCATCAGAACTGGCGGGATTCAAACAGAGCAGAGCCCTCTCGACAAGGTGAATTTGTAGAAGTTAGGTCTCCGAATCCCAATAACGACGCGCGCCAACAAAGACACAATAGGCAATGACTCATACCGCTGGCAGCTACAAAACGTACTTATGAAACAGAAGACGTAGCTGCCGTAGCTAGTAATTACGTAAAAATGGAAGACATTAGGGACATCTTACTCCAGGAACACGACGTAAAAAATAACATCATTGCATATCCTGTGATTCACATTACTGTAAATGACGTAAAATTTACGGCAGTACTTGACTCTGGCAGTCCCATTTCAGTAATTAGTGGAACAGCCTTTAGCAAATGCAACAAATCGAACGATTGCCCCACACTTCCGTTACGTAAGATTAAATTACAAGGTGCAATCTTTGGAAAAAGTGTAGATGTACGCCAACAAACCAATTTAGAATTCTTTTGCCAAAGCTACAGCTTCTCTATGAACTTTCTTATTGTTCCATTATTGTCGACGGAAATTATATTGGGTATATACTTTTTGAATGAATACAAAGCAATCTTAAACTTTCACGATGTGGAAATAAGTTTAGAGAAGGAAGGTAAGTCAATAGCTTTGAAATTTGAAGATTGGCTCTCAAACCATGACGAGGAAATTAATCGGCTTTACCTTCTGTTAGACAAAAGTTCGGAATTTTCTACGGAACTAGACACTAACAATCACTCTGCAAGTACTGACAGAGATGATATCGACGGGATATTTGAAATTAATGAGTTAATTCAGAATATAATTCAAACAATTGAGAATTGTAATGACACTGATAGGCAGGACCTTTTTGAGATTTTACAAGCACATTCCACAGTTTTTACTCATAAAACAGGAACAATCAAGGGATTTCAATACCAATTTCGTGTTAGACCATATGTAATTCCAGCACATTATAGGGACCATGTTAGAACAGAAATACAATCTATGCTTGACGACGGCATTATTGAGCCTGCAGTAAGCTCATACAACAATCCATTACATGTTGTTGAGAAGAAAAATGGATCGATCAGGCTTGTCATAGATTCAAGACAAATCAACACTATCATTATTCCTGAAACAGACAGGCCGGAAACGTTGGAAGAACTTCTTCAAAATTTTAATGGTGTAAAAGTGTTGTCTTCCATTGATCTCAGATCCAGCTTTTATCAGATCGAACTTCATCCAGAATGTAGAAAATACACAGCTTTCCTTTGTTTCGGCGTTTGTTATCAGTTTCGGAAACTTCCTTTTGGTATGAACATTTCTTCGGCAGCATTCATTCGCGGGCTAAATCCCTTATTACCTGAGTTCTTAAAACGTCACATCACCTTATATGTGGACGATATTCTAATAGCAGAGGCTTCATGGGAACAACATAATCACATCCTCAACAGTTTGTTACGTATTTTTGCAGAATCTGGAATTACAGTTAACTTGGAAAAGTCTGAATTAGGTAGGTCAAAGGTGAGGTTTTTGGGACATATTATTTCTTCTGAAGGCATTCAGCCGGATCCTGAAAAGTTAGAAGCAATCAGAGCCATTCCAGTTCCATCCACAAAAAAACAAGTCCGCAGTTTTGTAGGTCTCGTAAATTTTTACCGTCGTTTTCTGAATATGCAAATTCTTGTTACACCAAAACTTTGTTCTCTCACTGGAAAAAATACTATTTGGAACTGGGACGAACAAGCACAGTTGGAATTCAATTCTTTGAAAGAATCACTACTTAACGCGCCAATACTAGCTCATCCAGATCTGTCACAAGACTTCTGCCTTAGCACGGATTCTTCTAAAGTCGGTCTTCGTGCCAATTTATTTCAAGAAGCCACAGAAAATGACACTACTGTTCAGAAAACCATTGCTTTTGCTAGCCGAGTGCTAACAAAATCTGAAAAATATTATTCCGTTGCTGAATTAGAAGCTTTAGCTATCGTTTGGGCATTTAACAAATTCCGTTTCTTTCTTTCTGGTAAGCACGTAAAAGTATACAGTGATCATCGTGCATTACAATTTCTTATGTCTTCAAAATTAAATCATGACAGGTTAAAACGTTGGGCATTGTTTCTGCAAGAATTCCGCTTCACAATAGTCTACATTCCCGGCAAGGAGAACATTGTTGCGGACGCACTGTCGCGCACCGGCTGGGCTTGAGAAAAGTAACACAGAAGGCAACCTCGAGAAAAATTTCAGTATTCTTTACATTCAGAAAGTCGCCTTTGAAAACTTCATCACCACATCTTTAAAGGACATTGCTCATGAACAAGATAAAGATCCGATTTGGAAAGACATCAAGAGCAAATGGCATGAAAAGACACACACACAGATTCGGCATTATTACCTGGTTAGAAACAACATACTCTTCAAACGCTGCACTGTTGATGACAAGCTATGGGTAATTTGCATTCCAGACGATTTTGTTAATAAGCTCATTTGGTACATTCATTTCAGCTACGCACATTTTGGTCCACAAAAATGTTATCATATTCTTCGAACGACTTGTTATTTTAACAATATGGAAAAGAGAATTCGAAGAGTCTTTTCTATTTGTTAACTTTGTCAAAAGGCGAAACCATCTACTATCTCCCATCGTGCTCCGCTGTTTCCTATCATTCCTTCTAAATTAAAAGAATTTGCTGCTGTTGATCTCTTGGGACCGCTTGTCAGGACATCTAATGGATTTTCGTACGTTCTAGTCGCTGTTGAACTTACTTCAAAATTTGTTTCTTTCACACTGTTACGTAAAGCCACTGAACGGTCTGCATCCAACGCCTTTGTTAAAAATTTCTTACGTGAAGTTGGACACGTTAGCAAAGTCATTTCAGATAACGGACCTCAATTCAGATCTGCTGTTTGGTCACGCATGCTTCGGAATCATAAAATCAAACCTGTTTTTATTTCATTGTACTCACCACATTGTAACCCGTCTGAACGGATTATGAAAGATATCAATAAGCTTTGCAGACTTTATTGTCACAGAAAGCATCAGCATTTGGACAGATATTTACACTTATTTCAAAACGTGCTGAATGAAATGCCTCACGACTCCACTGCTTTACCACCTACTCTTGTACTAAAGAATGAAGAACCACCGAACAGAATCAGAGAGCTTGTACCTTTCCCGAATACATGTAAACTTCGACACAAAGACATAATTGATTTGGCTCTTAAAAATATAAAATCTGCAGCAGACAAAAGGAGAAAAATACACAGTAAAGCAAATGCAAAGAAATTGTATATTGGTCAAAAAGTTCTCATTAAAGCTGATTCATTGTCACATAAGAAGAAACACTTGAGTCACAAATTCTTTCTAGTTTACAATGGACCTTACAGAATCCGACGTATACCACATGATAATTGCGTTGAAGTTGAAACTCTGCGTACTAGGAAGAGTAAAGGTTTACACAACATTTCACATGTAAAACCGTTTATTGAAAGATAATCTGCTTTTTAAATTTGTCTTTGCCATATAACTTTTCACTTTACATTGCTAGTATGCTTTGTCAGACTTAGAATCTGTTAACATGCAACAATGTTTGAAGTTAAATATCCAGTCAAGAACCAAGAGAACTTATTTAAACAGAAATTACGAATGCGTTGTTATAGTGAACAGACGACACAGTGTTGTTATTTGTACATTCTTGCTTGTTAGTTGCACTATCACGTAACGACTATAAGGCTCACATACTTAGAACATATACCGGCACTGCTAATGAGATTTTCATGAAACATTTTGGTTTACTTGAAAAGACATTCTTTATTTGAAGTACTTTCTGTGGGATTGAAGATGACTTAGCACTTGGTTTCTTTGACAGCTACACAATCATATCATGACGCTACTAATGTGTGACACAATTTACATTGTTGCTTTTGTGCTGTATCTGCTTTATATCTGCACAGTTTTTCTGAATTATTCTGGAAAGTAAAACATGTTTTAGTAGTAACTTCTGTGGTATAGCTACAATGAGACAGCCTTTTCCGTAGCACAACAATACGTTACAGCACAGTAATTTCTTCATCACAACAATAAGCGTAATAACTGAGATATCTATACGCAAAGCATTTCACTTTTGTTTATCATGAGGTAAGTACATTGACTTCTGCAGAACTTAGCTTTCGGAGGACAATAGCTACGACACTTCCACAGAGATTATCTTACAGCAAGACGCACATTTAGCGCTACAGGACACGTATTTGAGTGATTAATTTTGTACTTAAAACATTTATTTTTAAAGATATTTGAAGTCCAATGGTACAAAGGATTTTCGTGATACATTTCATTCCATTGCTGTACTCTGTAACACCTGAGGGTATAATTACATTAATCCTCAGGGGGGTACACGCTTACTTTGTGTACCATGTGTTTGGCAAGCACAAGGAGCCCTAGCTAATTTGGTATTTGCTTACACAATTTTACACATCGGTACCATATTTCTCTAACACATAAATTACACAGCTATCTGATCATTTAACAGAGAAAGAAACTTTTTTTTACTACATCAGTGACAGATGTTTACGTAATTACACAGTTGGATAACTTCACACTTATGAAATTGTATTTTGTCTGTCCTTTGTGAAATGCTCATATTTTTCCGGAACCATTGTGATACTTTGAGAGCTTTGAATGATGTATTTGGTATGGGATTATGATTTTTAAAGTGCGTTTGAGGCAGATGACACTTTTGACATGAGCAGAGAATTTTTTTAGGTTTTGAAATTATTGGAGGAAGCTACGATGATTTTGAGAGTTGACTGAGGTGTTATGATGTTATTATTACGATGACTATGTGTATTATGCTGTTGAGGTATGTTTATGATCAATAAGCTGATGCTATATGAGGAATTTGATTATGCTATGTATTTATTATGATGAAATATTGAAGTGTCGTCGCAAGATTGACGTGTCGACGAATATATATATGTGTAATAAGGTAAGGAGTAATGAATAGTGGTTAGGGACTCTGACTTGTGAAAAAGGTTGTTGGAAACCAAGAATCGTACTTTAAGAGTTACGAAATGTGTGTAAATGCATGAATGTATCACAATGCCGACGAAAACGTTTTGAACACTGTTATATTCATAGGATTTTGTTTCTACACATTTGCAACGCAAATTCTCGACCGGTGAAGTTTTTATATGAGACTGTCACTGTAATCCAAACTGGTGTTGTAAATATTTCAGTAAGAAACTTAAGGGACCACCTGCACGTAATGCGTCATGGGCACCCAGCTGGGCCAGCCGCATGGAGAAAAAGCCATTAGGTGGAGAAAAAAAAGAGGCCATTAACCTCACTTCTGACATTCCTTTGTAGAAAGCATCGCAAATACGACACGCTCATAACTTGCAAACATTCTTACATCTGCACACCTGATTAGGACAAGTGTCTATCTACGAGAATTGAGAGAATTTCTACTAACTTACGAAATGCCTCATGACTACTGAATGATTATTTTATGCTTTACTTTCTACATAGTTGCTTATTTCATTTGATATATGTTTTCCAGCTGTCTTGCAGCATTGGTTTCATAAAATAAAATTAAATGCATTTGCTAATGTGAACACTTTCTGTCAACATACCTATTAAATAATTATTTTATGACCCACATTCTTCGAAAAAGGAGCTCTTGGAATGGAAAGAACAATAAGAAGGGACTAATAACAGTAACTGCATATATCATTTTCTTTTCAAGTACTTGGTAACTTTTTTGGTAGAATAACTTCTTGTGGTGCACCACTTTAATTACTTAGACATTAAGATGTGATTATACATTTCCCTTATCTGCATTGTTATCTTTAGTGTACTATTTTTTCTGCTTGGGCTATGTCATGTTTAGATGCTGCTGCTGTTTCCCAGGCGTAGTGCTACTAAATTTCACGTTGCATTACTCTGTTAAGCCAGTTTACTATTGATTTATTTTTCTTGTTTGCTGCTCATTGCCTTATATTGGTTGTAATTTATGCTGCTTGCTTTGCCTTTTGTATTTTTTGTCATTGCTATTTGTATTAATTGTTTTGTGCTGCTGCATTGCCTCATCCCTTAGTTTAGCATCTGAGCTCAGTAGATTTAAGTTAGCTTAAGAGGGGGTAGACTATATAAGAGAATGAGTTGCGATGAATTGGAAGAAATGCATTGAGAAGTTATACGAAAAAAGTACAGAAAACAGGTTTAGATAGGATTTTCTTGGAAATAAATGATGAGGTAAGATAATGGAAAATAAATACTGAGGTAAGAAATATGTGAAATAAATACAGAAAGCATGCTTGGATAGGAATTTTTTTGGTGGAAGCAAAGGTTGAAATAAGACGAAAGATCTATGGAATGAAGTTTTGGGTTGGACTGCAGTACCAAATGTTACACTGAAAACAAACCCTGTCCTTTCCTTTTGCGTTATCCCACTATGTGTTTGTGTACCCTTGTGTATTTGTTTTCTTCCTGTCTCAGTGTAGTTTCATAGAATTTTTTCTTCTTCTAATACTAAGCTACATTCACTATGATGAGGAATACTGTTATCCTCCAATATAATTGGCATTAATAATATGTTATTTACCTTGTAAATATGCTTAGACATTATTTATTCTGTTTTGTTTTAATGCTCATGTGTGAAGTTGATATTTCAAAAGTTATTCTGATCCTTTATCTATTTACTCATGTCATAATTCCTGTAACACTGATGTATCTATTTATTTCTATTCTTTTGTAAAGCCTGTTTTACTACAAATGTTATCTGTATTGTTATGTTCTTTAATGATGTATTTTGTACCTTTGTTATTGTATTCTCATGTTATAAAATTGTAATTGACACCAGTTCATCAAATTAAGCAACTTGTAAGTTACATTTCACTGCACACATTTCTGTTGGTCATAGTATATGGACAATATGTGAGAAGTAGGGACTGTTAGTGTTTGCACGTGTGTTAATAATTCAGCAAGAGACTGGATAACAGCATTGCTGGTTCTAAGGACAGTTCCAAACACTTTGTGAGTGCACAAGTGGTGGTTATGGACTTGCTATATTCTCCGCAAGAATCTTCGATGGTGATTGTACACCTGCACAGTCGCAACGGATGGCGGCTGGCCGTCTCTACAAGGACTACAGTGGGTGTACACTTTCGCTGACTCACCAGTACCATTATTTCTACAAGGACTGCAGTGGGTCTGCACCTCTGGTGGCCCACCAATATCGTAATCTCTACCAGGATTACAATGGGTATGCTCTGTGATGACCTGTCTACCAATACTCTTCAAAACTTCGATTGACTCTGCTGTGGGTTTGCTCTGTTGTGGCCCATTACCTGTCTGCATGTCAAGAGTCAGCACTGTCTTTCTGTTGGAAGGACAACACTACTTCTTCAAGACTGCATGGAAAGCCACTACTTCCATGTGCATTTTCTTTTACTGCTCAGACTTTGAGAAAAACACTGCAGTTTTACTGTGATGAATGATCAAGACTGTCTTTATGGACTGTGACAAAATTTTAGCTTTTGACCAACATTGTATCAATAAGTGTGTGCATTTGATTTCTTTGTAATTGTAATTATAAAAAAATGTTATCAAATCATTATTGGCCACTGTCCAAAACAATTTGTAAAATTTTTTGTGGGGAGCATGGGGGCTATGTAAGTAGGCTGTTTAGGTTTTTTTATTGGTAACGCCACCTCTGTATGAAAATCACTGGCTGTGCTGTGTGCAGTCTGTGGCTGCTTTGCATTGTTGTAATACTCGCCTTTGTAGTGTTAGGCAGCTGGATGTGAACAGCGCGTAGCGTTGCGCAGTTGGAGGTGAGCCGCCAGCAGTGGTGGATGTGGGGGGACAGATGGCGGAGTTTTGTAATTTGTCATGAACCGCTATATATATTATGACTATTAAGGTAAATACATTGTTTGTTCTCTATTAAAATCTTTCATTTGCTAACTATGCCTATCAGTAGTTAGTGCCTTCCGTAGTTTGAATCTTTTATTTAGCTGGCAGTAGTGGCGCTCACTGTATTGCAGTAGTACGAGTAACCAAGATTTTTGTGAGGTAAGCGATTTGTGAAATGCATAGGTTACTGTTAGTAAGGGCCATTCTTTTGTAGGGATTTCTGAAAGTCAGATTGCGTTGCGCCAAAAATATTGTGTGTCAGTTTAAGGACAGTAATGTACAATTTTTCAAAGGGGACGTTTCACAGTATGTCTACATAAAAAACTACACAGTCACATAGACGCACAGATAATATTGCGAACATTTGTGATGTATGTAAACTCTGGATAATGTCTGGATTTCGTTTATAAAATAAGTGATTGAAGAATCAGATTCAGCTTCTTGTATCATCTTCTTTCTCGCGTTCCTCCTGTTACAGCGATCAATATAAGGTGGTGACATTCTGGTTTTGTATTTATTAGATTAATAATACAGTCTTGAGACAGATAACGTTTTTATTTAATATTGTCGTATACATTGTACGTCCTTTATTTTTAAATACTTTTCTTTCGGTGAGCGACGATTTACGATGGACGGTGCTAATACTGAGATAGCATTGACCGGCTGATATTATAGCTGTTTTAAATACATGTAGCATGATCAAAAATAAAACCTGCGTTAATTTTAAATTTAATACATGAAGTCCGACGTCTTATAACGAATCATTACTTTACCAAGCCCCTATAGGCATCGAAATACCGATTCACAATCACGCGTCACCGTGTTAGCAGCGAATCAGCGACCACTCAATACACTGATTTTTCCCCAGCTCACGTTGTAAGATAATTCCCCTGTCTCTTCTTCATAGTAATCAAATAATTAACTTTTATTCTTTTATTTGAAGTGAAAGAGGTATTATGATACTTATGATTGCAATTAATGTTAAAGCATTTTCCACATTTTATGTAGCTTAAGGGTCTGGGCAGATATCATAACATTAATCCGCGAACACGACAATTGAAGTAACGATTTGTAACATTAATTGTACAAGGAGGCCAATGACCTTTCTATAATTCGAAACATACCTTGCCATAAATCCCGACAATGAAAAAATAATGTGTTTGTGTAGCCGTTAAGTGTGGTAAAAGGACGTAGAAGCTTTCACCGTCATAACGTTGATATTACATTCTCTATCACGCATTAAAATCTCCAATGCCTGGACATCGAAAATTTAAGAATTAACAACCTCTGCCCTGAGAACCGATCAGATGCTATGGCTGAAGTGAGACACAAAAGTAACAACATTTCGCATTCTAAGGGCTTTCATGTTTTCATAGTTCATTTGTAGTAAAACATACTACTGGGCATTAAACTTACAACACCAAGAAGATGACGTGCTACAGACGCGAAATTTACCGACAGGAAGAAGATACTGTGATATGCAAATGATTAGCTCTTCAGAGCATTCTCACAAAGTTGGCGCCAGTGGCGACACCTACAACATGCTGACATGAGGAAAGTTTCCAACCGATTTCTCACACACAAACAGCAATTGACCGGCGTTGCCTGGTGAAACGTTGTTACGATGCCTCGTGTAAGGAGGAGAAATGCGTACCATCACGTTCCCGACTTTGATAAAAGTCGAATTGTAGCCTATCGCGATTTCAGCTTATCGTATCGCGACATTGCTGATCCCGTTGGTCGAGATCCAATGACTGTTAGAAGAGTATGGAATCGGTGGCTTCAGGAGGGTAATACAGAACGCCGTGCTGGATCCCAAAGGCCTTGTGTCACTAGCAGTCGAGATGACAGGCATCTTATCCGCATGGCTGCAACGGATCGTGCAGCCACTTCTCGATCCCTGAGTCAACAGACGGGGACGTTTGCAAGACAACAACCATCTGCGAAAACAGTTCGATGACGTTTGCAGCAGCATGCACTATCAGCTCGGAGATCATGGCTACGGTTACCGTTGACGCTGCATCACAGACTGGAGCGCCTGCGATGGTGTACTCAACGACGAACCTGGGTGCACGAATGGCAAAACGTCCTTTTTTCGGATGAGTCCAGGTTCTCTTTACAGCATCATGATGGTCGCATCCGTGTTTGCCGACATCGCGGTGAACGCGCATTGGAACCGTGTATTCGTCATCGCCATACCTGCCTAGCACCCGGCTTGATTGTATGGGGTGCCATTCGTTACACGTCTCGGTCACCTCTTGTTCGTATTGACGGCACTTTGAACTGTGGACGTTACATTTCAGATGTGTTACGACCCGTGGCTCTACCCTTCATTAAATCCATGCGAAACCCTACATTTCGGCATGATAATGCACGACCGCATGTTGCAGGTCCTGTACGGGCCTCTCTGGATACAGAAAATGTTCGATTGCTGCCCTGCCAGCACATTCTCCAGATCTCTCACCAATTGAAAACGTCTGCTCAATGGTGGCCGAGCAACTGGCTCGTCACAATACGCCAGTCACTATTGGTGATGAACTGTGGTATCGTGTTGAAGCTGCATGGGCAGCTGTACCTGTGCACGCCATCGAAGCTCTGTTTGACTCAATGCGCAGGCATATCAAGGCCGTTATTACGGCCAGAGGTGATTGTTCTGGATACTGATTTCTCAGGATCTATGCACCGAAATTGCGTGAAATTTTAATCACATGTTAGGTGTAGTATATTATATTTGTCCAATGAATACCTGTTTATCATTTGCATTTCTTTGTGTAGGAATATTAATTGCCAGTAGTGTACATACCGCGGAGCTACAGTGCGACAACTTCTAGGTTGATGACGCTGTCAGCAGTGACAAACAACATCGTAGTAACGAAATCTGTAAATAGCGTTGTATATTGGCGTCGTTATTTCGCTTACTTCTCTGTAAGAGTAACTGTTTGGTCATTTGCTACCATTACCAGAAAATTTTATGTAAGTTCGTAAGTTTTAATTTCTTAATTGCGAGTAACCAGCACTTCCGACATCTCTTATTACACCGAAACTATATTTTTTCAATGTATGCCTAGATGGAGAACGCCAGCACGTCAGGGTGAAAGACGTAGAAGTAGGCAGACATAATTTTTGCGTAGAAAGACTAATAGCAATGTGGACATTCATAATGATAATGCATCTGTTTTATTTAACGATCATAGTATTAGTACATTGGCATTGAAAATTGAAGTACCTACACTCCTGGAAATGGAAAAAAGAACACATTGACACCGGTGTGTCAGACCCACCATACTTGCTCCGGACACTGCGAGAGGGCTGTACAAGCAATGATCACACGCACGGCACAGCGGACACACCAGGAACCGCGGTGTTGGCCGTCGAATGGCGCTAGCTGCGCACCATTTGTGCACCGCCGCCGTCAGTGTCAGCCAGTTTGCCGTGGCATACGGAGCTCCATCGCAGTCTTTAACACTGGTAGCATGCCGCGACAGCGTGGACGTGAACCGTATGTGCAGTTGACGGACTTTGAGCGAGGGCGTATAGTGGGCATGCGGGAGGCCGGGTGGACGTACCGCCGAATTGCTCAACACGTGGGGCGTGAGGTCTCCACAGTACATCGATGTTGTCGCCAGTGGTCGGCGGAAGGTGCACGTGCCCGTCGACCTGGGACCGGACCGCAGCGACGCACGGATGCACGCCAAGACCGTAGGATCCTACGCAGTGCCGTAGGGGACCGCACCGCCATTTCCCAGCAAATTAGGGACACTGTTGCTCCTGGGGTATCGGCGAGGACCATTCGCAACCGTCTCCATGAAGCTGGGCTACGGTCCCGCACACCGTTAGGCCGTCTTCCGCTCACGCCCCAACATCGTGCAGACCGCCTCCAGTGGTGTCGCGACAGGCGTGAATGGAGGGACGAATGGAGACGTGTCGTCTTCAGCGATGAGAGTCGCTTCTGCCTTGGTGCCAATGATGGTCGTATGCGTGTTTGGCGCCGTGCAGGTGAGCGCCACAATCAGGACTGCATACGACCGAGGCACACGGGGCCAACACCCGGCATCATGGTGTGGGGAGCGATCTCCTACACTGGCCGTACACCACTGGTGATCGTCGAGGGGACACTGAATAGTGCACGGTACATCCAAACCGTCATCGAACCCATCGTTCTACCATTCCTAGACCGGCAAGGGAACTTGCTGTTCCAACAGGACAATGCACGTCCGCATGTATCCCGTGCCACCCAACGTGCTCTAGAAGGTGTAAGTCAACTACCCTGGCCAGCAAGATCTCCGGATCTGTCCCCCATTGAGCATGTTTGGGACTGGATGAAGCGTCGTCTCACGCGGTCTGCACGTCCAGCACGAACGCTGGTCCAACTGAGGCGCCAGGTGGAAATGGCATGGCAAGCCGTTCCACAGGACTACATACAGCATCTCTACGATCGTCTCCATGGGAGAATAGCAGCCTGCATTGCTGCGAAAGGTGGATATACACTGTACTAGTGCCGACATTGTGCATGCTCTGTTGCCTGTGTCTATGTGCCTGTGGTTCTGTCAGTGTGATCATGTGATGTATCTGACCCCAGGAATGTGTCAATAAAGTTTCCCCTTCCTGGGACAATGAATTCACGGTGTTCTTATTTCAATTTCCAGGAGTGTATTTTTAAAATTAATTACACAAGGAGGCCAATGAAACATATATAATTCGAAAGTAACTTTGTCGTGCCTGCACACAAAAGAAAGTATCATGTGTATACATAGCCATTAATAGAGTTAAACGGAAGTAGACACACACGTGAGAAAAGGTTTCCTGTGCCTGACATTGCTACCAACTGCAGCCACGCGTAACGATCGGTTGCTATGGTAGAAACGACACGCAAAAGCAACAAAGTTTTGTGAAGATGCATTCGAGGGACGTTCATATTTCAATGTTGCAGATAGTTTATTTGCAGTAAGACACGCGTACCGGACAACTATTAATGCTGCGACTGCTACGTCGTTGATGATGCAACAGTGGAAAACGAAACGTAGTAACGAAGCCGTCGAGGACCAAAATGGTTCAAATGGCTCTGAGCACTATGGGACTTAACAGCTGAGGTCGTCAGTCCCCTAGAACTTAGAACTACTTAAACCTAACTAACCTAAGGACATCCCACACATTCATGCCCGAGGCAGGATTCGAACCTGCGACCGTAGCAGTCGCGCGGTTCCGGACTGAGCGCATAGAACCGCTCGGCCACCGCGGCCGGCCCCGTCGAGGACAACAAACGTTGTTTATTAGCGTCATTTATTTCACTTACTTTGATCTAACAGTAAGAGTAAACGGAACGAACTCTGTGTTCTTTTGTCACCGTCAGCACAAATTTTAGTGTTCTTAATTTTCAGGTTCATCAATTTGAGTAATTACAACGTCCCTCATTATAATGAAACTATATTTGTTTTAGGCTATGCCTCGAAGAATAAAATTAACGGATGGGACTCAAAGACGAATAACCAGAGAAACATGATTTTTGTATAGAGAAGTCAATCGGAATGATGCAGATGTTGATAACGATGATTCACTTGTCGTTTTGAAAGATATATTTAAATGTCGACTGAACATAATTCCAAATAATTTTGAGAACTATAATTGCGGTTTTATGGATTTACAGTGCACATTTTGTAATGCAAAACATTCCGCACCTGCGATGACAACGGCATTCTCATTGTGATGTCATAAGGGAAAAGTTAATTTGCCACCATTAAAATAAAATTACTTTTTCGACTCAGTGTATCGAAGACCCTCTTCAAATGATCGAACAGTTAAAGAGAAACCAAAGAATTATCTCAAGAATACACGTACACTATGTGATCAAAAGTATCCGGACACCTGGCTAATAGCTGGCCGCTGTGACCGAGAGGTTCTAGGCGCTCCGTTCCGGAACCGCGCCGCTGCTGCGGTCGCAGGTTCGAAACCTTCCTCGGGCATGGATGTGTGTGATGTCCTTAGGTTTAAGTAGTTCTAAGTCTAGAAGACTGATCACCTCCGATGTTGAGTCCCATTGCGCTCAGAGCCATTTTTTTCAACCTGGCTAATAATGACTTACAAGTTCGTGGCGCCATCCATAGGTAATGCTGGAATTCAATATGGCGTTCGGCCACTCTGAGCCTTGATGACGGCTTCCACTCTCGCAGGCATACGTTCAATCAGGTGCGGGAAGATTTCTTGCGGAATGGCAGCTCATTCTTCACGGAGTGCTGCACTGAAGAGAGGTATCGATGTCGGTCGTTGAGGCCTGGCATGAAGTAGGCGTTCCAAAACATCCCAAAGGTATTCTGTAGGATTGAGGTCAGGACTCTGTGCAGGCCAGTCCATTACAGGGATGTTATTGTGTAACGACTCCGCCAAAGGCCGTGCATGAATGAACAGGTGCTCGATCGTGTTGAAAGATGCACTCACCATCCCCGCGACTTCTCTTCAACAGTGGGAAGTATGAAGATGCTTAAAACATCAATGTAGGCCTGTGCTGTGGTAGTGCCATGGGAAAGAACAAGGGGTGCAAGAACCTACATGAAAAACACGACCACACCACAACATACCGCTTCCGAATTTTACTGTTGGCACTACACAAGCTGGCAGACCTGCCATCGGATCGCCACATTGTGTACCGTGATTCGCCACTCCACAGAACGTTTCTCCACTGTTCAGTCGTCCAATGTTTACGCCCCTGACACCAAGTGGCGTGATGCGTGGCTTACGAGCAGCCGCTCGACCATGAAATCCAAGTTTTCGCACCTACCACCTAACTGCCATAATACTTGCAGTGGATCCTGACGCAGTTTGGAATTTCCGTGTGATGGTCTGGATAAATGTCTGCGTATTACACATTACGACCCTCTTCAACGGTCGGCCGTCTCTTTCAGTCAACACACAAGGTCGGCCTATACGCTTTTGTGCTGTATGTGTTATTCCAATTTCCACTTCACTATCACATCAGAAACAGTGGACCTAGGGATTTTAAAGAGTGTGGGAATCTCGCGTTCAGATGTATGATACAAGTGACACCCAATCCCGTGACCAGGTTCGAAGTCCGTGAGTTCCGCGGAGCACCCCATTCTGCTCTCCCACAATGTCTAGTGACTACTGAGGTCGCTGATGTGGAGTACCTGGCAGCAGGTGGCAGCATAAAGCACCTAATATGAAAACCTTATGTTTTTGGGTGTGTCCGGATACTTTTGATCACATAGTGTAGCTACGATGCAGCATTTGCCTCAGATCATTTCTACGGCTAACATTTCAAACGCTTTAAGATACATGACATTTTATATTACGAATCAGGTCCACTGACGCTACTGCTCGAATTTTGACCATAGGCGATATTAGTAGTCATAAAATCACATGTAACTAGTTGTGAGTTGCAGCAAGTTAACAGTTCCATGGAAATGTGCATTGTCCAGCCACATTATAGTGACAAACTGTTAAAAGCATGAATAACTACCGTTTTCAACGCAAACTGCTCGAGACTTGTAGGAATAGAGGCAATGACATTTCGAGATGGTCCTGAAAGGATGTGGAGCCATGCCGACTCCAGCGTCGCGGCCAGACACGCTAGATTTTTCGGTTGAGGATGGATGACGATAACAGCTCGATCGAGGTGGTCCCATAGATTCTCGGCTGTGTTTAAATGCAGGAAGTCTGGTGGCCATGTTAGCACAGTAAAGGCACCCTGCTGTGGTTCGAACAGTCCATGCACACTGCTAGCTGAGTGACATGTTGCATTGTCCTGCTCGTAGATGCCTTCGTGCTGCGAAAAAACAACCTGCATTGAGGGGTGAACATGGTCCTCAGTGATAAATGGATATATGTGTCGATTGACTGTGTCTCCCAGCATGACGATTCCCCAAGAGAATGCCACGAAACCTACCCCAGACCATAACGCACCCTCCTCTGGCCTGGTCCTTTCCGACAATTGTTGCAGGGTGTTCCCTTTCACATATTTCCGGCCGTACACGCCAACAGCCATCTGTCCGATGGAACATAAAACGTGGTTCAATTGAAGTGGCCACCTGTCGCCACTCAGAGAACTTTTAGCTGCGGTATTAGCGCGCAAATTCCAGCCTTCGTCGCTGGTGAACAGCAGTCGCCATGAGTGTATAAACCAGGCGCCTTCCGCGGAGGCCCATACGCAGTGACGCTCGGTGAACGGTCGTTCAGGAGACACTGGTGGTTGTCCCTTGGTTCGTTTGGCAGAAGAAAAAGAAAAGAGACCACATTAACTTGTTGAGGCATGCGACTTAGTCCAGTGAATGTACGACTATCTCATTGTAAGGAAAATGTATATCTTTGACACAGCCGGTCAAATGGTGTAGCTTTTTCGGCTATATTCCGTTCTGGTTATTTGTAGGACACCGTACAATGTTTCCAAATATTTGGCAATGGAATTTACTTCCTGGGACATCCTGCATGCTAGGTATTACGTATTCCATGTATCCAACACCATCTAATATTCAGTAAATCGTGTTGCTGTTATTTGGTAGTAACTCCAGTCAGCAAAATGGGGTCATACTACTTGTAACGAAATATAAATTTTTGTGGAGGCCATTGTGAAAGTGTCTGAATCAGGCGAAATGCATCATTGGTAAATAAATAATATTGTACATCCCTGCAACCAAAATGGAATGTTTGCTTCTTGGAAGATAAAGATATAAATAGCAACATACACTACTGGCCATTAAAATTGCTACACCACCAAGAAATGCAGATGATAAACGGGTATTCATTGGACAAATATATCATACTAGAACTGACATGAGATTACATTTTCACGCAATTTGGATGCATAGATCCTGAGAAATCAGTACCCAGAACAACCACCTCTGGCCGTAATAAAGACCTTCATACGCCTGGGCATTGAGTCAAACAGAGTTTGGATGGCGTGTACAGGTACAGCTGCCCATGCAGCTTCAACACGATACCACAGTTCATCAAGAGTAGTGACTGGCGTATTGTGACGAGCCAGTTGCTCGGCCACCATTGACCAGACGTTTTCAATCGGTGAGAGATCTGGAGAATGTGCTGGCCAGTGCAGTAGTCTAACATTTTCTGTATCCAGAAATACCAGTACAGGACCTGCAACGTGCGGTCGTACATTATCCTGCTGAAATGTAGGATTTCGCAGCGATCGAATGAAGGGTATAGCCACGGGTCGTAATACATCTGAAATGTAACGTTCACTGTTCAAAGTGCCGTCAATGCAAACTAGAGGTGACCTAGACGTGTAACGAATGGCACCCCATACCATGACGCCGGGTGATAAACAAGTATGGCGATGACGAATACACGCTTCCAATGTGCGTTCACCGCAATGTCGCCAAACACGGATGCGACCATCATGATGCTTTAAACAGAACCTGGATTCATCCGAAAAAATGACGCTTTGCCATTCGTGCACCCAGGTTCGTCGTTGAGACACCATCGCAGACGCTCCTGTCTGTGATGCAGCGTCAAGGGTAACCGCACCCATGGTCTCCGAGCTGATAGTGCATGCTGCTTCAAACGTCGTCGAACTGTTCGTGCAGATGGTTGTTGTCTTGCAAACGTCCCCATCTGTTGACTCAGGGACCGAGACGTGGCTGCACGATCCGTTGCAGCCATGCGGATAAGATGCCTGTCATCTCGACTGCTAGTGATACGAGGCCGTTGGGATCCAGCACGGCGTTCCGTATTACATTCCTGACCCCACCGATTCCATATTCTGCTAACAGTCATTGGATCTCGACCAACGGGAGCAGCAATGTCGCGGTACGACAAACCTCTATCGCGATAGGCTACAATCCGACCCTTATCAAAGTCGGGACCGTGATGGTACGGATTTCTCCTCCTTACACGAGGCATTACAACAAAGTTTCACCAGGCAACGCCGGCAACTGCTGTTTGTGTATGAGAAATCGGTTGGAAACTTTCCTCATGTCAGCACGTTGTATGTGTCGCCACCGGCGCGAACCTTGTGTCAATGCTCTGAAAAGCTAATCATTTGCATATCACAGCATCATCTTCTTATCGGTCAAATTTCGAGTCTGTAGCACGTCATCTTCATGATGTAGCAATTTTAATGGCCAGTAGTGTATGTTTTTTCTGCCTTCAAATTCTTTGGTAAAAATAATATCAATTTAGTTTTGTTTTACGGAATTTATTTTCAAATATTTGCGTACTAATCTTCATAGTGCATCCTCGTAGTGTGTAAACATATCGGTACATTAAGGTAAAAATACGTTTACAGCAAAATCCTGCCCGGCGACTATAAAACTCTATGTACATCCATAGTTATAGGTAATATAATAGTAACATTATTTTCGAATTAAAATGATTCTAAATCTGGCCAAAATTTAGGTGGTATAGCATATTTACTTAACTGAGCAAAATTTGCGTGGGATAATGATTTTTTACGCTACAGTACCATGATTGTACCCAGTGTTCCACTTCTTTGTCCGAAGCAAATCAACGGCAACGAAAGTCTTTGTTCAAAGTTCCAAAGGTATGGAAATCACATGGAGAGAGATTAAATCTGCATGGAGGATGTATACGGGGTTTCATAGGGAAACAATTGCAGCGAGCCCACATTTTGCCAGGCTTATTTCGAATGCGCTGCAGAAGTTCGCTCGGAAGCACTTACACGTTCCCGATACACTCTCGAACCCTCCCCTTGCGATCTCCATATTGTGGGAGGCCTGAAGAAAGTCATTCGTCTCCATCGATTTGCTTCGAAGAAAATGTGCGCGCCTTGGTACATTTATGGTTGCGTGGGCAACCGCAAACATTTTTCCATGAGAGCATTGGCCGCCAGGTCCCACGGTGGAATAGATGTATTAACAGTTTGAAACAATAAACAGTTTACTAACTTTTTCCCATCTGTGCCGTTTTCATTTGACGCCAATTATATTATGCACCCTGCCACCCTTTCGGTGACGTAGTTAATATTGTTCCTTTTCTGTAACTTCAGCTGCCCGTGAAATGAAATGAAATGTCGTGTGGCTAGGGCCTCCCGTCGGGTAGACCGTTCGCCTGGTGCAAGTCTTTCGAGTTGATGCCACTTCGGCGACCTGCGCGTCGATGGGGATGAAATGATGATGATTAGGACAACACAACACCCAGTCCCTCAGCGGAGAAAATCTCCGACCCAGCGGGGAATCGAACTCGGGCCCTTAGGATTGACAGTGTGTCACGCTGACCACTCAGCTACCGGGGGCGGACAGCTGCCCGTAATACTGGCTTACTCATTGACAGTAGGTACGGGTCACATTTTGAACAAAGGCCACTCTCCGGCAGTTTCAAGTCTGGTAAATTTGGATACCACATTTTCTTTCGGGTGCAGTGAGTGCTTTTCTTTTCGGTATTCCTAGGTTTATCCCGAAATAATGATGCAGTTTTGAGGCCGCTTTCCAAATAGACTATGTTGCAGTTCTGTTGCCTATTGTACTGTTCCTATATATTGGTATCTTTGGTTGGTTAATTTGAGGGAGGGGACGAAACAACGAGGTCATCGGTCACATCGGATTTGAGAAGGATGGGAAAGGAAGTCGGTCGTGCCCTTTCAGATGGACCATCCCGGCATTTGCCTGAAGCAACGTAAGGAAATCACGGAAAACCAAAATCATGACGACCGAACGCGGGTTTCAATCGTCGTCCTCGACAACGCGAGTCGAGCGTGCTAACCACTGGGCCACCTCACTCGGTGTATTGGTATGATATTGACAAGATCTCCGATGCCTTTAACAGCTCCATCTGAAAATTTATACGTATTGTCTTCATGTTTATGTGAACGAAAAACATATTTAAGTTTGTATTTTGGTACCCAGTACAAATATTTGAATAATACGCTATTAGGCGCAAATGGATAACTTGTAGTACGGTGTAATATACAAACCTCTTGTATCACCCGTTCGTACCCTGCTTTATTTACCGTTGTAAATTGCTCATTGTTGTCGCATATTTCTGTAGCGATGGACACTTAGGAAAGCTTCTTTCCAAACCATAAGCAGCATTTCATACATTTTCACGATATACGAAAACAAACTTTTTCTTCGTAATGGGTCTTGGACAGCTATGAAACAAAGTAAAATAAAAAAACCAAAATTAAAATAAAATAAAATGATAAGGTATTATTCCATTCGTGTTTAAAAATCTGAAAAATCTCCGCTTTTTCGATGTTCTTTTATGCTATTCACTAAGTAAAATTAAAATTTCTAAGAGAATTACCAAAAAGAATTGAAAAAGTTTATTTCTTACGGAAGTAGTTTTGTATAGCACTTTACTCAAGAAGCTGCCTGAACAGTCTTCTCGGTTTTTGCAAAGACACACTGCCTACCAGCATTACGTCGACGTATGCCTTCAGTTATTTATATTTACCAGTATTTCGCGTTCTGTCTCTTGAAGATTTTGGTTGTTAGGGCTAGTAGTCGTTTACTTATTTGAAGCTGTAATAAGGAGACCAAATACTATCACAAATCGCGTGAGATATAATCATAAGCTGCACAAGACTCTATGTAACTGCTGCTTCTTGGGATGGCGTGACATGACGAAAATAAATTGAAAGTATGATAGGAATAATTAAACCGACTATCAGGTTACCTTGTTCCCCTAATGAAATGGCAATGTTAAGCCTCACCTGCGATTCTGCTTTAGTCCAGAACGCAGCTGCCATCTGGCTACATTAGGTCTAGCTGTGGTTTCAATATTCGAACTGATAATAAAGAGAGACAACAGGGGGAAGCTGCAGACCAAGGAAAAGCAGACAGATCTGATAAAATGTCACTTATATCGTCTCCGAAAAAAACACATTAAATGAGAGGTAGCCTATCACAAGTGAATAACGGTTACTGCACACAAGCTAAGAAACTGGCGAGTAAAAGACATGCTGCATGTCAAGACACAAATTACCAACATCGTGATGAATGGCTTAACCCTGAATTAAGAGACAATGCGCCAAGAGGTATTTGAGATGTTAACAGTCATGAGAGTTGAGGAGACCGGCCCGGCAGGGGCCATTTAGATTTCTATTCCCGAAGCGTAACACATTCACTGCGCCTATGGTTTGGTACACGCGCTATTCCGTCGCGTCGGAATTATTGCCAGTTAGCATGCGGCAACTGATTACTGAGCGTAATGTAACGACCGCACGATCAATTGCCGTTACCCGCGCATAATGGCAGCAGCACACTAACTGACGGTGGTCACGAACCTGCTCCATCAAAATACACTTCATTTGCATACAGAGACCCAACGACACGATAAGACTGCACCGGCAAGAAGAGGAGCTGGGTCTCTTGCGAATTTGTTCCGGCCCATGTAGGCAGATCCGACAGCCCACATGTTGGGAGACGTGGAATAGTGGGTCCTCCAACGAAAACTGTGAGTAGGATGTGTCCCTTCGCCGGTGACGAAGAGTGACTTGAAGTCAAACTAACGCCTACTTCGGCCTTCTAGGAATACGCCATTTTGTACAAATTCTGAATTAATTAAACCAGGTAACAGAGAATAACAATCTCTTCACGAGCCAGGAGTCCTGTGGTTAGGCTAGCCTATGAAGGACCCTAACTGCAGGGGAAAATACGTCTGATATGATTTAACCGGCTTTTAATTAAATCAACTTTTAAACTACTGGATCGATTAGCCAGAGCCCTGTATCAGTCGACTCGTAATTTTAAGACATAGTTGAATCCAGTCAAATTTATTAATTAAATTCTACTTGAGCACTCTCACTTTTTCAGAGGGCTGGACCATGTGCTACTGTGCTTCCACATGATTTGTGGCTAGGTAGCTCAAAATATCAGTGCTACAATTGCATACCGCCGAAATGTCATTTAAGAATAAAGTATTTTGACATATTTGTTGTCATTAAAACTATATTATTAAAGCTTTAAGAAGTCATAGAACATAATGGTCAAAAATTTTCTTATTAACGCAGAACATGGCGACAAAATATGTCAGTAAAGCTAAGAGAAACAAAGACACAAGCCACTGAACAGTGGTTCAAATGGCTCTGAGGACAATGGGACTTAACATCTGATGTAATCAGTCCCCTAGAACTAAGAACTACTTAATCCTAACTAACCTAAGGACATCACACATATCCATGCCTGAGGCAGGATTCGAACCTGCGTCCGTAGCAGTCGTGCGGTTCCGGACTGAAGCGCCTAGAACCACTCGGCCACTGAACAGTGGTTACCAATAATAAATACGTTTATTCACTTACCGAGACACTAGCTGGACAGCTTGAGGGGTGCCAATGTTTAACACTGTCAAACTCAAAAGAATCAGACGTCTCTTTCCATTGCCGTTACGAAAAAAATTTCACAGAATATGAGAAGAAAATAAGACGCCCCTGAGTTATTGGCCAGTTTGTAGCGGCTTGTGACGATATATCTTTCGAAAGTGGAACGTAAAACTGTACTCGTTCATATCCTGCCATATGCTCCAGTAAGACGTAAGTTTTTCAACAGAAGAAAAAATAGGGAATTGTTAAGAATGTCGCAGAATGAGAAATTAACTTAAGAAAATATTGTGGCTTATGACTATATCTCCCCGGCACTTTCAATTATTGTAAGTTTTAGGCGTGCTTCGCCATGGGTTGGATCTAGCCTCCAGTTATGTCATCACAATTACTTTAATTGGAAAGTAGCTTTTTGGTTCGTACAGAACCTAGATAATGAGTTTTTTTTTTTTTTTTTTTTTTTTAGAATGGTCAGAAAATACCTTGACTATAGAGAGTTACTTTCTCCATTTACTAAGTCAGCCGTTAATCTACATATATGTTAACGGTCGAACGTTTTCGTACCACACATCCATAGATGTTATAAAATTGGATGTACTTATGTAGGTGTCTGCAATCCACGTTTCCTCTTAAGCCATTAGATCGATTTCTACCTAACTTGATACACGTATTACTTACTGTTCTGAAAGAATCGCTGTTGGCGCAAAAACCACTTACCTATGGAGGTGGAAAAGCAGCTTTCCTCACGACGAGCGAATACCCTTACTTTAGGCATCCACTATTTGAGAATGGGGGCACTTAGTGACTTGCAAAAAAATTCACACATAATTTCAAAAATTTACGAACCACTTTCTCGCTGACAACGTGCACAGCCGGCCGGAGTGGTCTTACGGTTCTAGACGCTGCAGTCTGGAGCCGAGCGACCGCTACGGTCGCAGGTTCAAATTCTGCCTCGGGCATGGATGAGTGTGATGTCCTTAGGTTAGTTAGGTGTAAGTAGTGCTAAGTTATAGGGGGCTGATGACCTCAGATAAGTCCCATAGTGCTCAGAGCCTTTTGAACCATTTGAAGGTGTATTAAATGAAATTTGGAAATTTGTGGTAAGATCTTATGGGACCAAACTACTTAGGTCATCGGTCCATAAGCCTCCACACTACTTAATCTGACTTAAACTAACTTACGCTATGGACAACACAAAAACAGGCCTGAGGGAGGACTCGAACCTCCGACGGGTGGAGCTGCACGGACCGTGACAAGGCGCAACAGACCGCGCGGCGGTGTATTAAAGGGCGGTTGGATAAACTTGTAAATTAATCCCCCTAGTTTTATACACTGTCTTCACTATTAAAGGCAGCGACCTATGTGCACTGTGTTAAACTTACTCTGCCAATCGCCTATTTCAGTAGTTGTTTCAGTAGTTGCCTTAGGCGAATAATCTGTTCTCTTTCCGTTTAGATGACATATGTCTTTCCATAAAATGACTCACAAAGACTCTAATACTGTTTAGTCAGCCTCTGTACTGAAATAGGTGAAATGTATTAAATTTCCTATCAACCAGGAAGAGCCTAAAGATTTGTTTAGATTCGTGAGCCTTTCTTAATTAAGTAATTCTTAGTGAGTCAAATGCAGTGGACCGATACTTATTTTCATCTATACATGGATGCCTTAAAGCTGGTGTTGCCAATGAACAGCCAAATCACTTCTATGGAAATTACAGCCCTCATAGAACAAGTATTTCTGGTGTTTTTAGAAAAAGGTACTGTATTCACTGGTATAATTAACCAAGAGTTTATGTTCTTCCACGCGAGCTCTGAATCCAACCAAATTCCTATAAATCATTGGTGCCTTCGTTTTCCCAAGTGTAGATGTGCAGCGAACATTGCGGTTACAGTAATAGAAGAGCTGGGTTCTTCCACGAAGTCATCTTACCTTCGGTATACCTTATAGTACCACATAGGGTAGTACTGGGCGCATTTTCTTCGGTTTCAAAAGGATAGTGGTAAACAAGTGACTTCTGATTTGTACATGAGACAGCTGTTGTCCTTGGCATCTGACGGAGAATGTTCTTATTTGTGTGACCTACATCGTAGTCGTGGCTGGTTTTCAAATACTTGAAACTTCAGAGGAAGTTTTGCATCTGTGTTTGAAACTGCACATTCGGGAGGACGACGGTTCAATCCCGTCTCCGGCCATCCTGATTTAGGTTTTCCGTGATTTCCCTAAATCGCTTCAGGCAAATGCCGGGATGGTTCCTTTGAAAGGGCACGGCCGATTTCCTTCCCCATCCTTCCCTCACCCGAGCTTGCGCTCCGTCTCTAATGACCTCGTTGTCGACGGGACGTTAAACACTAATCTCCTCCTCCTCCTCCTTGAAACTGCACATGCATTTGTGACTGTCTCAGTTATTTGGTTCTGCACTGAGACACTGATCTTTTGGTTCAAATGGCTCTGAGCACTATGGGACTTAACATCTGAGGTCATCAGTCCCCTAGAACTTAGAACTACTTAAACCTAACTAACCTAAGGACATCACACACATCCATGCCCGAGGCAGGATTCGAACCTGCGACCGTAGCATTCGCGGGGTTCCGGACTGAAGCGCCTAGAACCGCACGGCCACCGCAGCCTGCACACTGATCTTTTAATGTCTCTTTTAAAAACTCCAGCATACGGAATATTAAAATCTTGGAGCTAACTTGCCTTGAACGCTTTAGAAATCTAAAATCTTCTCATGTTATTGTGTACGGTGTAGTCCCACCAGTAAAAATGGAAATGTCGTGTGACGAGGGTCTCCCGTCGGGTAGACCGTTCGCTGGGTGCAAGTCTTTCGATTTGACGCCACTTCGGCGACTTGCGTATCGATGGGGATGACATGATGATGATTAGGACAACACAACACCCAGTCCCTCAGCGGAGGAAATCTCAAACCGAGACGGGAATCGAACCCAGGCCCTTAAGGTTGACATTCTGTCGCTCTGACCACTCAGCTACCGGGGGCGTACAGTCCTACCCGTATTGGGTGCTTTATACAGGATATTACAGAATGACGTTTTAAAAATGTGGGAGATTGTAGAGTATGAAATTCGAAACGTTTTGATATAGCGAACTTGTAGCAGGACTCATGAAATAGATTTTCTACAACCACCACAATGCTGTTCAAAATGCGCGTGCCTCCTTATGAGAAGTTACATGTGACATTCTCAGTAAACATAATAGAATTCACATCTTACCAGATCATTTGAATCGAACAAGGTATTGGAACTTCCTGTAGAATACCTTATTTGAACATCTAGGGGACGTTCCCTTGCCATTGTGCGCTATTTGCTTTGATCGTCGAGCCAGGCACATCTGAGAAACAGCTTGGAAGGGGATTCCCAGTCTATTGGCCTGTGGGCTCCACTGACCTCACCCCTCTTGACTTTTTCCCTCTGGGTTTGTATTAAGTTTCTTGTGTAGTCCAGTAGGAACAGTACCTAATCTCACTGAGCGCAAGTTTAGTGCGTTTTATACCATCAGAGGAGAGCGAGGAATTTTATAGAGAAAAAGCATGGTTCATCATTGCAGATTATCAAATGTAGCTGAAGGTCGCCACATTGAATATTTACTCTACAGCAGTGGAGCCAAAGATTCCGTATACCATTTCTCATTGTACTCTACTGTAAGTAAAATTTTCCCAAATTACAGTATTCTGGTGTTTCATTTAGCCTACTGATCATCAGAAAATGCACAGAGCTGCATAAACTTTATTTCACATTTCTGGTTATAGGTTCTTCAGTATCTGCCCTGGCGTGAGGGTACACTACGCAGCGTGTCGATGCAGGTATTCACGGGCCGACGGTGGCTCATAATAACTGGGGAACAGAATCCCGTGAGAGGAAAAGAAAACTTGCTAGAGAGTCGATCTACGGGAACCAGAGAGGCCGAAACCTCATAAGGACCTCCACGGGAGTAACTCAGTACGTGGTTGCCGCAAGTGGCTGTTCAGTGAGCTCTTGGCAACAATGCTCGGCACGCTGCTCAAGGGAAGGTCTGCTGTAGCTGATCTCATTGTAAGCAATTGTAGCCCCGCTTACTGTTTCCCGAAGGTGAATACGTTTGTCAGCGGGTACGTCCATACTACGCGTCTTGTGCGCCCTACATGGCAAATTTCAGCACTGTCCGCTGTGCTACCAATGCCAGTTCATCTGCCACCAACACGATGTCCACTGGGGGAATACTAAATCCCTCCCCTCTGATAACACCACGTAGGGCTGAAAGTGGCCAGACTTCGACCGTGACTCCAGCATTGAACTAGAGAGCCCGCTGGAGAATCCAGAAGCAGAATTGACCACTGAAAGAGGCAACGCCAACGCCGCCAGCTCTGCTGGAAGTGCATAAGAACGTGGAGGCTGAGGCAGTGGTGGTCTACAGGCCGCAGTGGAGATGAGGCAACCTCCATTGGCGAGCGGTTGGGGAGGAAGAGGTGGAGGACATATCGGGATCCATGGGCTCCACATCAGCAGGTGCAGATACGAGTCTCAGTAGCCCGTGTGGTTGTAGGCGACGGGAGAACAGCGAAGGGCACATAGGCGGTGTCAACGGAAGTGTAAGCCGCTACAACTGGGGAACCACACCTCGCACAATGTCATAACACTGTCTCCTGGCTGACTGGCACACAGCGGCGTTGACGCAATTGATTTCCAGCCACTCCCTACCAATATCCACCACAAACAACTGCCGACCTTTGTGGCCCACCACGACACCTAGCAGCCACCCCTGCCGCCGGCCAGATTATCACGCCCAAACGACGGCCACGGGAGGAGATAGCAGCAGGCCGCGGTGATCAGTGGCACGTGACAGCGTGCAACAAGCCCAGGGACCCCACGTCTGGTGTCCATGAGATATGAGCCGTAAAACTCAACAATGCATCATCACGGGAAGAGGCAGACACCAACTTCTTCATTTGGGTCTTGAAAGTACGCACAAAGTGCCCCACCTATGACTCACACTACGGATCTAAAAGTTTTCGATCGTCGATGAGCTACATCCTTTATTTGAATGTATAAACGGATCGTTCAATCTAAACAGACCAAGAAAATAACCATTTTATCTCTCTTTCATTAACTGCAATACAATATGGTTTAGATTTTAGCCTCTTCAGAGTATCTGCCCTTTGCCCTCAAAGCAGCTGCCCAAACCTTTGGCATTCTGGAGATAAGATCTTGTAGTGCTTTTCAAGATATTTCGGCCCAATACGACTATAAATTATTCCGTAGATCTTCAACATCACGTGACCTCCAGTTTCTGATCTGCGTCCCAAGTTCATTCCATAATAGTTCAATGGGATTTCTCTCTTAGCTAAATCATATTATTCAGTTTCCCACGTTTCTCTTTCCTATTAACATACCTGCTGCACAATTTAGAAGCATGTTTGGGATCGTTGTCCTGGTGGAGAACAAACCCATGACTAATAAGTCGCTTGTCAGTGGAACTGCATTGTTGATCAGTGTACTGTGATATATTTCCTTCATTAATGTTCTATCAGTTTGTTACTAAACCACCGACTTCATCACAATCGACCCTCTACCATGATTCATATGCGCCGTCGCACAATGATCCTGCTACATTCTTTGTGAAGTCGATGAATAAACATTCCACGATGGCTTCCGAATACTTCAGATTTACATTCGTCCATGTTATTCTTACATTCAACCCTTGCTGCACACTCCGGTTTTCATGCTGTCCTTTACAATCGTTTCACCTTACTCTGATTGCGTAATACTAGTAAAGGTTTTTTGACCACTATAGACCCCTTTAAACCTGTTTTCACGGAGATGGCGTTGCGCCGTTGAGACAGAGATTAGAGTTGCTCGAATGCTATTGATTCCTCGCAAATTTCGGGTGTAGTACGAGTCCTCTGAGGTTCACTCTGCACAAATATGAATTGATCCTCCCTGTATGATGTTATTCGGGGTCTTCCAGAACTTGACACACTTGCACTGGCACCAATTTGCTTTAATCTCTGTAATGTACACTCCACTGTAAACTAGACTAGCCAAGTTTTGTTCCTAGATTAGCCTTATTGATGCAGAATTAATATTACATCTCGTTTTTCAATTCCCATCTATTGCTTCCATCCCATTAAGAGGTAATACTCTATGAACCAGATCAGGTATATATCGCTTCGCGCACGCAATGTATTAAAAGCTAATCCTAAATGATTGCTGCGCAGACAGCTTAATGAATTAGACATATTCGAATGAATTGTCTTAAGTAAAGTCACATCAGTGTTGTTATGAATACTCACAACTCACGTCTGGGAGAACGACTCGTCAAATACAAAACACAGGTCATTTGTCTTCACATGTTTATACTTGTTTTGTTAACAGACTGGGGATACGATAGAATATTGAAACCTAGATCCTTGTTTTATCCCAAAATCCACAGTTGTGATAGATGATCAAAAATTGTTGACCAATAGGGTAGAAACCGGATGAAATGTGGTAGTGAGATGTTGGATACCATTGTGAATATAAAAGGCTTCCAACTCCCGTGACACGAATTGCCTAGCGTAGTCAGACAAAGGGTCCTGGGATATACCTCAATGGCAAAAATAATGGACAACACACAAACAGTAGCCATCAATAACGTGGAGGACAGCTTGGCTACGTATTGGAAATTGGACAAAGCGTTGACCACAACCACCATATGCTGCCCAAAATTGGACCGGTATAGTCGACGTGTCTTCTGTCGCAGTGGTGCACCAGCCTCAGGCAAAAAACTACCGGCGTAGCGATGCAGCCCGGTTCTGAGCATAGGTCCGGCAATCCCACACCAGATTTTTGATGTCTGATCGATCGCCACCCATTAGACGTGGCGTCATGCCACACTCCAGTACAATGCATGCAGCAGTTAGTGTATGTGAGGGTGCGACACCTAGAGGAGCAGGGCTACCACTCGTCATCATTGTTCCTCCATGGCAAGCGTGAGGCTCTCCTGGAGAATGTTAAGTCAGTCACATAGGAGATGAAACGTAAGCCATGCCAGATGAACAGCCTAATTGACACACTTTGACCAACCTATCTCGACCTCCAAAACGATCTCGCAGGAAAACAGGCCACCTGGCGTGGTGGAAACGAACTCATGTGCCATCACTGAAAGATCCGGCAAGGTTTGATGCAAGGCATCAACCACCATGAATATCAGAGTCTCCTGCTGATTGTGGCATCACTGAAAGATCCGACAGGATTTACTCCTAGGCATCAACCAGCATGAATGTTAGAGCTTCCTGGTGATCGATTTGCGTCAGACACCACCATTAGCTGGCGACAGTGCATCGTATTAGCATTCTGGGTGATGTAGCAGTAATGAATGACAAAACAATAGTTACTGAGGAAGAGGGCGCGCAGGTGCAGTCAGTGGGCAGTCCTGTCAGACAGCTTGGCGTGAGGGTTAAATAAGGAAACCTGTGGCTGGTGGTTGGCGATAAAGGGGAACTTTACTCCGTACAAGAAACGTGAAACTTTTTATATTGAAAATAGTAGCCTGGACCTTCTTTTCCACCTGTGAATAATTACGTTGTGCAGCAGAAAAGGCTCTTTGACGCATACATGATAGGCTGTTAGGTGCCATCAGGGTTCCAATGGAACAGGCGGCACCAACCCCATACTGGGACACGTCACAGCCCAGGGTTAAGAGTTTAAACAGTTTAAAAGAAGTCAGCCAGGGAGCACAGCACAAACATAATGCCTTTCTGAAGATTCCAACTAAGAGAAAGTCAGATGTAAGCTATTTGCAGCCCAGGGAATGAACTGAACATAATCTGAAATCTTCAGGTTTTGGGTTGTGGCAAGTTGATGGCTTTGGTATGATCATCCATCGGGATGAGGATGTCTTCGTTAAGCACATGTCCCAAACATACAGCTCTTTGGGAGAAAAAAACTGCATTGTCCCAGCACGCAAAGAAGGCCATTTCTCAGGAGGCATTAGATAACCAGCTGAAAGTTTTGTACGTTTTCCTCTTTGGTAGGTCTTGTTACCCAGATGCCTTCAAAATAATTATCTCAAGGCCGAATGTCGTGAGTCAACTGCTTCAAAGACCGTTGATAAATTTCCGGCGCAGACGAGATTCTAAAAGACAAGTGATTAAACTTGCAAAACCCAAAGCGGGTGTTGAGGACCAAGGCAGTCCCAAAGACTGCATCTAGTGGCAACTGCAGATAAGAAATGTGCAAGTCGATACGTGAAAAATGTTGCCCCCTCCTCCCTGACAACATTGGCAACAACTGAGCAAGCCGCGTAATTGGTTAAGAACCCTTGACACACAGCACATTGTCAGTCTGCTTGAAATCCCCACGAAAGCACACAGCGCCGTTGCGCTTTTGAATCACTACCAAAGGGCTGGCCTTCAGATTCGAGGGGACAGGAGAAACGGCGCCAATGCTGCAACTCAACCATTACCTTGTCGCGCATGACGAAGGAAATAATGCAGGATCGACTAAATTTAGGTACCACCTACAGCTCTAGAAAGTCTTATGCCTCGAAATTTTGTACCTGGCCCAAAGTATTTTCAGAGAGCGAGCCACATAACTACAATAAGAAGTCCATATTGTAAAATAGTACAGATTGAGACACTAACACCCAAACCTCCAGATGTCAGACACTCAGATAGGTGACTGACGTTGTGTGTCGATAGAGTATCCACCAAAACACTGGTTTAGTACGTGGTGTGTGCTGTGTCTAGTAGAAGATGCGTAAACGGTAATTAAAAGTAACAGTAGAGCTATAGAGTACAGGAAAAGCGTATCTGTGAGATACGAACGTGAAGATTATTGGTAAGTTAGTTGGTTGAGCGTGGGATCGTCCTACGGAAGGTACCGAGATCGAAACACACTGATAGCGAACCTTTTTTAACAGTTTACGCGCGAAATTATTATATGGGAGAACATTTTTCTGACATCTTAACAGACGTTTCGGAGTTTGTAGCACTGTTCCTTTGGTAGTATAGTTTCCCTTCATTAGATGAAAGTGGCAAACCAATAACGTACATTTGTATAGATAACACCACACGTATCTATACAATTGTACACCATAGGGTTGCTACTTTCAGCTAACGAAGCGAAAGCAGACTGCCAAAAGGACAGTGGTACAAACTCCGAAACGTCGTTTTGGATGTCAGAAAGATGTTCTTCCATATAACAATTTCACGTGTGAACTGTTAAAATAGGCGCTTCAGTTTGGAACCGCGCAGCCGCTACGGTCGCAGGTTCGAATCCTGCCTCGGGCATGGATGTGTGTGATGTCCTTAGGTTAGTTAGGTTTAAGTAGTTCTAAGTTCTAGGGGACTGATGACCTAAGAAGTTAAGTCCCATAGTGCTCAGAGCCATTTGAACCATTTTTGAACTGTTAAAAACAGAAAAGAAAGTTCTCCATCAGGAGGTTTGGAACTCGGGACCATTACTACGAGCATTTAAAGCTCAACCAACTCACGTACCAATGCTCTTCAAGTTAGTATCACACAGATGCGCTTTTCCTATACTCCGTAATACTAGTGCTACTTTTAATTACCGTTTACGCATCTGCTACTGGATGGCAGCACACAGCACGTACTAAATCAGTGTTGTGGTTGTTACACTATCGACACACAACGTTTGTTGCCGATCCGAGTGTCTGACATCTGGAGGTGTGGGTGTAAGTTCGTCAACAATCTGGAAACAAAAACAGAAAGCGCATCAAACACAAAAATATTTTGTGCCAACAATGAAATGAGAACTAACAATATAAGTTACTGGTCCACATTGTTATAAAGCGCAGAGACAGAGAATTGCCCACACAAAGAAATGCATTGCTTTTTTTTAGGAGGAACTACCTTTATTTCATAGCTGTGGCAACTCCAGGAACCTCAACAGTCTGTACGTATCTAAATTAATGAGGCTGACTGTAGTTCCCTTATTGGCTTGAAATTCGAACGGCCGCCCCTCCACGAACGTCGTCGGCAAAACATTCTGGAGCAACACACGCAAGGCGGCAGGGACAGCCCCTGAGTCCACAGTATCGTCCGACGACTAACTCACGGCTCACCAAATGTTACAAGTAGTTGCCAAATGGCCTATCTGTTCACATACAAACATCAAAAAGATTTTGATTCACCTCGGTTCTGAGAGTTCCGGAACCTCTACAGAAAATTGGAATAGAGATCAATATAAACATCATTTGCACCCTTTTTATTGCTCATGAAAATCACACATTGCCTTCAGAGGTTGTGGTCCAGATTGCTGTACACACCGGTACGTCTAATAACAAGTAGTATGTCCTCTTTCATTGATGCATGCCTGTATTCATCGTGGCATACTGTCCACTAGTTCATCAAGGCACTGTTGGTCCAGATTGTCCAACTCCTCAACAGCGATTCGGAGTAGATACCTCAGAGTGGTTGCTGGGTCACGTCTTCCATAAACAGCCCCTTTGAATCTCATACGCGTGTTCGATGGAATTCATGTCTGGAGAACATGCTGGCCATTCTAGTCGAGCGATGTCGTTATCCTTTAAGGGCGTTATTCACAAGATATGCACGATGGGGGCACGAATTGTCGTCCATGAAGACGAATGCCTTGACAATATGCTGCCGATATGGTTGCACTATCGGTCGGCGGATGGCATTCACGTATCGTACACCGCTAGAGCGCCTTCAATGACCACCAACGGCGTACGTCGGCCCAACACAATGCCACCCCACAACAGATTGGAACCTCCATCTAGCTGCACTCGCTGAACAGTGCGTCTAAGGCGTTCAACCTGACTGGGTTGCCTCCAAACACGTCTCTGACGATTGTCTGGTTGAATGCATATGCAACACTCATCGGTGAAGAGAACGTGATGCCAATCCTGAGCGGTCCATTCGGCATCTTGTTGGACCCATCTGTACCGCGCTACATGGTGTTGTGGTTGCAAAGATGGACCTCGCCATGGACGTCTGGAGTGAAGTTGCGCATCATGCAGCCTACTGGGCACAGTTTGAGTCGTAACGAGACGTCCTGTGGCTGCACGAAAAGCATTATCAACATGTTGTGGTTGCTGTCAGAGTTCCTCCCAGCCATAATCCGTAGGAAGCTGTCATCCACTGTAGTAGTCGCCCTTGGGCGATCTGAGCGAGGCATGGCATCGACAGTTCCTGTCACTCCGTATCTCCTCCATGTCCGAACAATATCGCTTTGGTTCACTCCGAGACGCCTGGACACTTCCATTGCTGAGAGCCCTTCCTCGCTCAAAGTAAAAATGCGGACGCGATCGAACTGCGGTATTGACCGTCTAGGGATGGTTGAACTGCACACTACATGAGCCGTGTACGTCCTTCCTCGTGGAATGACTGGAAGTGATCGGCAGTCGGACCCTCTCCGTCTACTAGTCGCTGCTCATGCGTGGTTGTTTACATCTTTGGGCGGGTTTAGTGACATCTCTGAACAGTCAAAGGGACTGTGTCTGTGATTCAATATCCACAGTCAACGTTTATCTTCAGGAGTTCTGAGAACCAGGATGATGCAAAACGTTTTTTTATGTGTGTAGTACAAAGCTGAGACCTACTCAGACTCTCAAAGCTCGTCGCAGGTGAAGAAAGGCAGCACTGCAACGCCTCTGAACTGGAATCGTTAATGGTGTCCCCACATGACGGCTAGGTACTAGACGAAGCCGTCTGGGGCAGCCTGTGGGGCACAAGGGATTCTCCACCATGCACCATTAACTGAGCCATTAGCCAATTATTAGATAGGCAACCATCTATTAGGCGCACTACGAATGTAGTGTTGTGGACATGTAGGGAATGTGGATCTCATGGGGAGCGTGCAAGGGATAAGTCCCTGCAGACGCACTATCCTCTGTGCCCGCGGTGGCTCAGATTTATAGAGCGTCTGCCATGTAAGCAGGAGATCCCGGGTTCGAGTCCCGGTCGGGGCACACATTTTCAACATGTCCCCAATGAAGTGTATCAACGCCTGCTTGCAGCTAGGGTGTCTATTTAATTATCATTTCATTTTTAGCAAAGCTGCATGGTCATCCACGGTAACTGTTCTTTCGGGAACAGATACTACCGTCATATATGGTTAAAAATATGGGTTCCCGGCCCTTGACCTTCTTGTGCGAACGCACACGCTATGCCCGAACTCGTACGGGACTTGGCAGATTAATCTGCCACGAGTAATGAGTATGATGGGCAACCATCTATTAGGCGCACTACGAATGTAGTGTTGTGGACATGTTGGGAATGTGGATCTCACGGGGAGCGTGCAAGGGATAAGTCCCTGCAGACGCACTATCCTCTGTGCCCGCGGTGGCTCAGATGGATAGAGTGTCTGTCATGTAAGCAGGAGATCCCAGGTTCGAGTCCCGGTCGGGGCACACATTTTCAACATGTCCCCAATGAAGTGTATCAACGCCTGCTTGCAGCTAGGGTGTCTATTTAATTATCATTTTATTAGATAGGACGTTCCTTGCGACCGCTGTCAGATCATGTGAATCTGCAGTCTGGGCCTAATCGGCCAAGGAAGTGTCGGACAACTGTAAGTAGGCTGTTTAGGTTTTCTTATTGGTAACGCCACGTAGCGCTCTGTACGAAAATCACTGGCTGTGCTGTGTGCAGTCTGTTGCTGGTTTGCATTGTTGTCTGCTATTGTAGTGTTGGGCTGTTGGCTGTTAACAGCGCGTAGCGTTGCGCAGTTGGAGGTGAGCCGCCAGCAGTGGTGGATGTGGGGAAGTGAGATGGCGGATTTTTGAGAGCGGATGATCAGGACGTGTGTCCATCAGAAACAGTACATTTGTAAGAATGAATGTCATGAACTGCTATAAATATTATGACTTTTGAACACTATTAAGGTAAATACATTGTTTGTTCTCTATCAAAATCTTTCATTTGCTAACTACGCCTATCAGTAGTTAGCGCCTTCAGTAGTTTGAATCTTTTCTTTAGGTGGCAGTAGTGGCGCTCGCTGTATTGCAGTAGTTCGAGTAACGAAGATTTTTGTCAGGTAAGTGATTTGTGAAAGGTATAGGTTAATGTTAGTCAGGGCCATTCTTTTGTAAGGGTTATTGAAAGTCAGATAACGTTGCGCTAAAAAATATTGTGTGTCAGTTTAAACACAGTCACGTATAATTTTTCTAAGGGGACGTTTCACAAGGTCAACGCCCTAGTCTGAACCATGGTATCAGGCATTAACCGGTGAATCACGTCCCAAGTTAGCGATTCTGAGTAAGAAGTAGAATGTATGGGACTCTGAAAAAAACATTTGCCTGAGAAACCCTGTAAATTGGCGATCCATGCCGCTTACGGCTGCCCAGGGTTCTTTTGGAGCTGGTTAAACTGCGAACATGCCACCACCACATGGGTCTGATTTTTGATTACTGCATCAGCTAGCAACAAAGCTCGTCACAGGGTAGTTTCTCAGGATCATCGGAGAGCTTCAAATTTAGCACAATTTCGTATAAACTGGTGCTGGTGAACAACAAAAAGGTGGCTCTGTCAAATAGATTGACGATACACCTTACCTGCCTCTGCAGCAACAACCGACGGAAGTAATTCTCCCACTTTTCCGTAGACTGCTGGAAACCGGCAAACGGCGTCGCTGGGGACGGAGAAGAGTCCTGCACAATGGGCGCCTGGGCTGCCGCCAGCAGGGCAAGGGCGCGAGCTAACTCTGTATTCTCTTTCGTTCGCATTTGCATGAGCGTCTGCATCTGTGGTGTTCCTTTTGTAGGCGTATCTGTTCCTGCCAGCCCTGTTGAAACGCTGTGTGCATGGAGACCAAAAATTAACACTACGGAAAGAAAAACAAGGAATAGGAGCGTCACACGCGTAACAACGACTTTTCATCTACATCTACATTTATACTCCGCAAGCCACCCAACGGTGTGTGGCGGAGGGCACTTTACGTGCCACTGTCATTACCTCCCTTTTCTGTTCCAGTCGCGTATGGTTCGCGGGAAGAACGACTGTCTGAAAGCCTCCGTGCGCGCTCTAATCTCTCTAATTTTACATTCGTGATCTCCTCGGGAGGTATAAGTAGGGGGAAGCAATATATTCGATACCTCATCCAGAAACGCACCCTCTCGTAACCTGGCGAGCAAGCTGCACCGCGATGCAGAGCGCCTCTCTTGCAGAGTCTGCCACTTGAGTTTATTAAACATCTCCGTAACGCTATCACGGTTACCAAATAACCCTGTGACGAAACGCGCCGCTCTTCTTTGGATCTTCTCTATCTCCTCCGTCAACCCGATCTGGTACGGATCCCACACTGATGAGCAATACTCAAGTATAGGTCGAACGGGTGTTTTGTAAGCCACCTCCTTTGTTGATGGACTACATTTTATAAGGACTCTCCCAATGAATCTCAACCTGGTACCCGCCTTACCAACAATTAATTTTATATGATCATTCCACTTCAAATCGTTCCGCACGCATACTCCCAGATATTTTACAGAGTAACTGCTACCAGTGTTTATTCCGCTATCATATAATCATACAATAAAGGATTCTTCTTTCTATGTATTCGCAATACATTACGTTTGTCTATGTTAAGGGTCAGTTGCCACTCCCTGCACCAAGTGCCTATCCGCTGCAGATCTTCCTGCATTTCGCTACAATTTTCTAATGCTGCAACTTCTCTGTATACTACAGCATCATCCGCGAAAAGCAGCATGGGACTTCCGACACTATCTACTAGGTCATTTATGTATATTGTGAAAAGCAATGGTCCCATAACACTCCCCTGTGGCACGCCGGAGGTTACTTTAACGTCTGTAGACGTCTCTCCATTGATAACAACATGCTGTGTTCTGTTTGCTAAAAACTCTTCAATCCAGCCACACAGCTGGTCTGATATTCTGTAGGCTCTTACTTTGTTTATCAGGCGACAGTGCGGAACTATATCGAACGCCTTCCGGAAGTCAAGAAAAATAGCATCTACCTGGGAGCCTGTATCTAATATTTTCTGGGTCTCATGAACAAATAAAGCGAGTTGGGTCTCACACTATCGCTGTTTCCGGAATCCATGTTGATTCCTACATAGTAGATTCTGGGTTTCCAAAAACGACATGATACTCGAGCAAAAACCATGTTCTAAAATTCTACAACAGATCGACGTCAGAGATATAGGTCTATAGTTTTGCGCATCTGCTCGACGACCCTTCTTGAAGACTGGGACTACCTGTGCTCTTTTCCGATCATTTGGAACCTTCCGTTCCTCTAGAGACTTGCGGTACACCGCTGCTGTAGTATCTGCCCTGTCGTTACTACGCCGCTACACGACACTGTAGGCTCGGAATAAACCTTTTTTTAAAAATGAGTAATTTTTATTTTTTAAAATATTCTTTGTTTCGAAATATTGCTCTATTATAGAAAATTAGGAAAGCGATAAATGGTGCAGCATTGGTGAAACAGTAACGTAACCTGTTATGATGTGACGGCCGATGTGGCCGAGCGGTTCTAGGCGCGTCAGTCTGGAACTGCGCGACCGCTACGGTCGCACGTTCGAATCCTGCCTCGGGCATGGATGAGTGTGATGTCCTTAGATTAGTTAGGTTTAAGTAGTTCTAAGTACTAGGGGACTGATGACCTCAGATGTTTAGTTCCATAGCGCTCAGAGCCACTTGAACCATTTTTTGTTCCTTTCACATTACTGTGTGAATCACGACGTGCAGCAAGATTATTTTTTTCACCAGTCAACGGGGTGGTTTGTTGCGACCTGTCATTACTTCTTCTATTTACAGGCTGAACATTCTGGGGCAAACACTACATCCTTGCCTTGCAACTTTTCTTAATCTGAGCACCTCTCTCTTGGTCTTCTATTCTTTCCACGAACAATACGAAACTGGAATAGAAGGGAGAACCGATAGAGGTGCTCAGGGTACCCTCCGCCACACACCGTCAGGTGGCTTGCGGAGTATGGATGTAGATGTAGATGTAAATGTAAATGTAATGGTTCCCTATGGGTTCTTGAATATATTCCATATCACTCATCTATCCCTAAACCTTACAGCTACTTCTCGTGCACTATTTTACGTTGGCGCACGCTTTTTCTTGCCACCATTATCAATGCCTCTCTTGAGCCTATACCTTTTCTAAAGCCAAATTGGTCGTAATCTAACAGGTCTTCAATTTTATTTTCTGTCCTTCTGTATGTCAGTCTTGTCGGAAACTTGGATGCATGAGCTGTTAAACTGATTGTGCGATATATTTCACATTTTTCTTCGTTTGCTGTCTTCAAGATTGTGTGGTTGATATTCTTCGGTAAGTCCGATATCATGTCCCCAGACTCACAGATTCTGAACACTATGTTGAATTATCGTTAGGTTTCCACTAACGCCGATGATTCTAGAGTTTACGAAGCGTCGGTTTTACCTTGTTTGATCGTAAGTATTCCACCGTGCTTTCACACTCTAAATCTCGTGTGTCTTCCAAATCGGCTTTCATCTCTTGTTTATCATGTCAGCAGACAGTTATTTCCTTCATAGAGGCTTTCAATGCACCCCTCCTATCTATCTGGCCTCTCCTCTACACCTCTACGTTTAATACTGGAATTCTTCTTGCGCTCTTAATGTAGGGTGTCAATTTCATTTTTATCAAAAAACGGAACATTTTAGAAAGTTTAGAAAAGAACTTTGACAATTAAGGACAAAAACGAGACACAAATTGTATTGTGAAAACATAATGGACAATTACTTTCGCGTCATGGACTCAGATGATCCCAAATCATGTTTTTCAATTGTGGCTTGCAGGCATATAACGAGTGAAGCGTCAAAAAATTAAAATTTGAGATACTGATGACATTACGCTGTAAACGCCAGGGCTAACAACATATATTATAACACAAGCGCCAGAACAGCGGAAAACATTATTCACAGCTGTCACAAAATGGCACTCGTGTCTAACACCAACATCGGTGTTCAAATAATGAGTCGTGCGCTAAGCCTCTGTTAATTTCTTGGCGTGCACTTGTGTGAACTGCTGAAAATTCAAGTAGCTCTGTAGTTTGTTTGCAACAATGGGGCATTGCTAAAGTAACTACTACAGTTAAATAATAAACAATACTGCAAAATGAGAATAAAAACTGTACCCAATCGGAGGAAGAGAAATGAAGGTAGTGTCCAAAGAAAGGAAAAGTCTCCGCAGCGAAGGAAGGAGTATAGTCTTCCTTCACTATGGCACAGTGAAATGTACTATTTATGGCGGCTCTCAAATTACCTCTTTTGCATTCGCATTGGTGGTAATCAAACTGCCTTGATGTTTCCCTGACAGGAGGATGTATACAACAGGGATAGGAATGAAACTGCTTTCAGTGTGTACAAAGCCTTTAAATCGAAACTTACTTGTGAAAAGAAATTGATAATTTGGAGTAACAACTGCTTTGGGCAGAACTAAAATATGATGATGATCCTATTGGTTTACCTACAGCAAAGGATTACATTGCAGAAATAGTACACAATTCTTTTGGTGAAAGAACACTCTTTTATGTCTGGCTATCGTGATTTTGCTCACATTGAGAGACAAAAGAGGGTAACTATGAGTGAAGTTCCAAAAGATCGAGTTTGCCTTATCACTGAAGCTACGCACGCAACACTGTACGCAGAGACTATTATGCAAGAAACATAGATTTTTAGCCACCTGCTAAAAAATATAAAATTTCACCAATGTGCATACTTCCAAAGCACAGTGTATCAGACTGACTGCTGAACCGCTAGGGGCTCTGCAAGTTTCGTCAACTCTCAGTGCAACTGAAGAGTTCAAGGAGCATTACATACCAGAGAGGAGCTGCTTCTGATCCTCAACAGGTGCTGCTCGGAACAGTGCACTGTGAACCGAGGTTGTCTAAATGGAAGAGAAGAGATTAAGCTAAAATGATTCCATTTGTAAATTAGGAGAATCACTGGTTTTACGAGAACCTTGTGAAATGAGTGAAAACGGGCATGATGATACCTGAATCGTTATTTACGTTATAGCCAATGCATACAGAACGCTTCATTTCCTTCAGATTTTGTATCATTTTATTTTTAAATTTACTAAGTAAAACAAAAACATATATATGACAAAAAACCTGCGTTTTTTGTATTTGTGTTGTGATTCCAAACTGTTATACTGTTTTTGTTTATCTATTATACATACTTTGCATATTATCTCTAAATCACATTTTTGGCGCTTGACCCACAATTACGAAGTATCTCTGAAACTTTTAAAAATTCTTGGATCTGGCATCCTAGCTGCATTTCAATTTCAAGTCATGGGAGATGTTTGAAAATCCTCTAATTGCAAGCTCATATAGACAATAATGGAGTATTAAAAGATCAGTTCAGTTATACAGACCTCAAATTATGGTCCTACACTTCAAAACAATAGAAAAGTGAACCTCACACATCGTTCGAGTGAATTTGACGCAACCTGAATAGGTACTACGGACAGTGCAAAACATTAACATTAAATAAACGAAGATCGTAGTGCATATTGTACAAGTGGCGCTTCCTTGCGCAGTAAGATGCTAGCGTAGAATACTTTAGCCAAGTGTATCACAAAAATGTGGGACATTTTTTTGTCACAAAAATAATTTTCGGCATAGTGGAACACTTTGGATAAAGAAACTGGACCGGCCAGGGAAAGACGGAACGAATGGCGGGAAAAACGGGACGAATGGACGCTGTGTCTTAATCGTGACGCATTTCTTTTAGTTCCACTTAAAGGTGTTATGACTTGGTTACAAACTGAATTTTTCCTTCCAAATGACATTTACCTATTCGATTTCTTCAAACATTTTTTGCACCAGTTTTACTTTAACTTCTCTACACTTCTTTCTGACTTTTTTCCAAGTGATTCACATCCCCGTATTACCTTCTTTTCTCGAACATTTTTGTATTACCTTCTTTAGCCAATGAGTTCAGGTATTTCTTGTATCAGCCAGACATCTTCATAGTTACCTTACATGAATATATATGTGTCTGTCCCACACACGAGTAGAAAATTTCTTGTCAGTGGTGACGCTATTTAATTTCCTTAAGCCATATTGCAACACTGGTTGACAGTTTGTGAAGTGTTCAGGATTGTTTGTTTACATTCAATCAGGCTGATTACATTACGGTTCCTCATTTACAAGCATTCAGGTAGCGTAAAAATAATTACCATCCTAGAAATACTATTCGTATTGTATCACTCAAGTAATCGTTAGGGAAAATTTTTGAGCAAGCAGAAAATCAGATCGATGTATGTCTATTTTGTGGTATATAACCGAGTCTGTATGAGTAGATACATAAATATACTCTCCCGAGGATATAATTATTTCAGCAGAGGTCGTTTCGTATAGAGCTGTTTGTCGTTCAGAGGCATCTTAAAGGTTTGAATAACAAACATTAACTTTGCGTTATATTTATTATTATCCTCCAGCATAACGAATGCCATATGTCTTCCGCACTCAAATGTTTTCACCATCAGTAATGCCACAGTACTTTTACTCTATAACAAATATACGTTGCCGTCTGAAATAATACACAGATATCGCCCATTTCACTCGTTATTAACTGCAGGCAGCCGTCGTAACAATTTACCTTCAGTTGAGGTGGTTTATTTTATAACTATGGTTTGTGGCGTAAGTTCTTTCGGCGCCAACAAAGCCACACATCAGAACCACTAATATCTTTTGCGTCAACTTATCTTTCATACTATTAAAAATTTTTGAAGGCAAACTTTATGTAAGTTTCCGTACATCAGAATAGATTTCGGGAGCCTCAGGGATTTCCGGTTCTGGTTTGCAGGCAAATTATGTATAAGTTTACGGCTGTAATTATTTACGGGACAGCAGTTTTACCTTTCGTGTACGAGGGAATTCATTTTTTCACTTATGTGAATTAGTACAGCAGCTGAATTACCAGCCTGGTATTTCAAGTTTGATCAATGATTTGCGTTCATATATTGGGCTGTATCTAAGCTATGTATTGGATTTCTGCTGTGTAATCCTTGAATTCAGCAGTCTGGCGGATGTTGCTGTAGCAGCTATAATGGCTGCTACAGCAACATACCGGGGAGGTTGATAATTTCTTCCACCTCGTAATTATCATTTTCGTCTCGGGTACGAAATTCGGATCTATTATTAAAATCTGATTTTACTGGTTTTTTTTTATAAGGAATATTCTACTTCTTTCAGAAGGGAAAACGCAGATGGAGTGAATTGGATTCGTTTCATAAAATGCTTGGTTCTGTAACATGAAACATGCTTTTCATCTACACAGACGTACGAATTCCTACGTTATACATGTGTAGAAGGCTGAAAATGTCCTGCAGACGTTGTTCATTCACGACTTCAAGTGATTTATGACAGTGAAGTTGTTTGGCAATGTTGGAATAGAACATTACATTGAAATTAATTGTACTTTTATGAATTTTTATTCGGGACGGAGAGCGAACCCTTTTCTTGTATTTCCGTTTTCCCAGTGTTATTGATTATGCTAAATATTGACAGTAGTATGTTATAACAGTTTAATTGTAGCGTACGTGTAAGTGAACAATAAATTCAGCAACACATGTATCAATTTTCAGCCTTTTTCATGGCCTTTCACGGGTTATACAGGTTCTGCCCTCTTAAGGTGACGAAACTGAGGACCTGCATCATAATGTATTGACTGCATAGGGTTTACATAGGAATATAAAAAGAAGAACATTACAAGAACCCCATAATAATAATCGAACAAAATCTGCGTGATATGAATTTCAAAAGGTCTTCTTATTAGACTTCTGCAAGGTATATTAAAATAGAATGGAGCCGGAGGTCGTAAAATGAAAGCAGTTGACGATAACCGTAATGTCAGCGTCAGAGAAGTTGCTGCTGTACAAGGCAACGTTGACCACGTCACTGTATGGAGAGTGCTACGGGAGAACTAGTTGTTTCCGTACCATGTACAGCGTGTGCAGGCACTATGAGCAGCTGATTGGCCTCCACGGGTACACTTCTGCGAATGGTTCATCCAACAATGTGTCAATCCTCATTTCAGTGCAAATGTTCTCTTTGCGGATGAGGCTTCATTCCAACGTGATCAAATTGTAAATTTTCACAACCAACATGTGTGGGCTGACGAGAATCCGCACGCAATTGTGCAATCACGTCATCAACACAGATTTTCTGTGAACGTTCCGGCAGGCATAGTTGGTGATGTCTTGATTGGGCCCCATGTTCTTCCACCTACGCTCAATGGAGCACGTTATCATGATTTCATACGGGATACTCTACCTGTGCTGCTAGAACATGTGCCTTTACAAGTACGACACAACATGTGGTTCATGCACGATGGAACTCCTGCACATTTCAGTCGAAGTGTTCGTACGCTTCTCAACAACAGATTCGGTGACCGATGGATTGGTAGAGGCGGACCAATTCCATGGCCTCCACGCTCTCCTGACCTCAAGCCTCTTGACTTTCATTTATGGGGGCATTTGAAAGCTCTTGTCTACGCAACCCCGGCACCAAATGTAGAGACTCTTCGTGCTCGTATTGTGGACGGCTGTGATACAATACGCCATTCTCCAGGGCTGCATCAGCGCATCAGGGATTCCATGCGACGGAGGGTGGATGCATGTATCCTCGCTAACGGAGGAAATTTTGAACATTTCCTGTAACAAAGTGTTTGAAGTCACGCTGGTACGTTCTGTTGCTGTGTGTTTCCATTCCATGATTAACGTGATTTGAAGAGAAGTAATAAAATGAGCTGTAACATGGAAAGTAAGCGTTTCCGGACAGATGTCCAGATAACATATTCTTTCTTTGTGTGTGAGGAATGTTTCCTGAAAGTTTGGGCGTTCCTTTTTGTAACACCCTGTATACAGTATGAGAGTATTTAAATGCGCAGCTGTGAAGTGTATGGTCCTGCTCACTAGTCGCTTATAGGGTGCAAAAGGGATGCTGTTTCTCGGGTTGTTACACAACAATTCAAGCAAATCACATTAATAGTTATTATTACAACAAAGAAGATTGACAGTACTTAACTTAGGATTTCTAAGAACGTGTCACAAGCGATGAGCGACACGCAAACAATCAAAGTCCTTTGCTGTATATAAAGTTCACGTAAGCAATTGCTATGGATCACAAGTCACTGCTATCGTAGTGCTCTGCTAGTACTGCGCGGCCTGGGCTGGCAGGAGCGGCGCTTATGTTCTCTTCTTGTGGAGGCCGCTCCTGTCGTGGAGCGGTCCTAGTCAGCGGGCTGCTGCCTGACGCCGTCTCACAGCCTTCTCTGCTCTTGCGGTCTTCACCTCCGTGCCAGCGCTTTTCGATACACCGGAGCGTTCCTTATCTTTATATATTACGTTCATTATATTATTAAAAAAAAGCATTAACAACTGTATACCAATAAGAATGTAACAATGAAAAGTGTTTGCTATTAGATTCAGAAGCATCCGCCCCATCTTACATTTCAAGGCGATGGGTTACTCTGTACTGTTAATGAAATAAACAAATAAATAAATTCCTCCGTCCCAAGGCGACGAACCGTCGTCGTGTATTGAGTGCGACCACGGCGGGGGGTGGGGGGGGGGGGGGGGGGAAGGAGGGTTGTACCCCGCCATCCGACCTGCCTCTGGCGGAAACGTCCCCCTGAAAACGACCAGATGGGTACGCGTCCACCTGATGACAGAACGCGGCGACTGCGGCAGTGTGGTCGGGTCCATTTCCATCGGTAGGACGAGAGGAGACGGAGGAGGCGAAGGTTCCGTCCCCCCGGGGTCGTTCTGCGGTGTCGTGAGGACACCCTCTGGCGGCTGCTGTGGCCGCCCTGTCCTCTGGACCCGTGAATCTGGGGGAAGAGACACTGCAAGATCATTGTGCACATGACAGAGGTGAAGCTGATTTTGAGGTAGCCGCTCAAAGTCGTCTGGACCTGAAATAAGTTACATGCAAGCGCCAAGTCGACGGTCGATCTCGCCTCGCACCCATTGTCTGCTGCCGCTAAAACTCCTGTAAAAGGCAAGATCAAGCGGCGCGAAGCGATACTTGCGGCCTTCATTCGGTGCCGGATGCTGAGAAGGGTGGAGCAGTGTCCAATGACGCCGGCCGTGAAGCAATTCCGCCGGCGGCGGTCCATCTCGTGGATGCGTACGATATAAGGCGAGAGACAGTTGCAGTGCTTGGTCCCTGGTGTGTGCGGAGCGAAGTTTGGCCATCCGCTGCTTGAAAGTTCTGACAAAACGTTCCGCTTCGCCTTTTGACTGTAGATGAAGCGGTGCTCTAGTTAGATACTGTACGCCATTGCGTTTCAAATTCATTTGACATGAACGGATGTCCGTTGTCGGACACTGTTACTTCGGTTAAACCTTCGAGGCAAAAATCTATGACAACACCTGAATTGTACTACGTGACGTTGTCGAGTTCATTGGCACAGCGAAAGGAAACTTGCTTTATGAGTCAATCACAATCAACCAAAGTCTATGCGCACACGTTGCCATGGCGATTGCGACTTACGCCAAGCAAATAATTTTTGTGGCGTAGCGGACTGATTTTCCGCACATGCGTGACACTATGACGTCTTCTGTTCTATTTGGGTGACCAAACCCTGCCAAATACAGTGTCGACGCGCTAACTGTTTCTTGCAAACAATCCTCCGGTGCCCTTGGTGAAGTTCAAAGCTTTAGGGAACAACACACGTGATTGTCCACTCTCATTTCGAACAAGAATCACACCTTTATGTACAGCCAGACTATGCCGATGAGCAAAGTATCGGCGCACTACGGGGTTCTGTATGCTTTGCAAGGAACGAGACCAAGATGTGCGAATTTATTTTAGCAAAACGTTCAAACCTGAATCAGCTTCTGTGGCCTGTGCAATTTTCTTATAGTCCAGCGGATAAGGCTGAAGCAATTCAGAGTCTGAGCATCGATGTGACAACAAGATGCAGAAGAATCGTCAAAGTCTGTATCAGGGCTAATCGCGCAACTGTATTATCATCTTGAGCTGTCGGACGATACACAGTCTCGTACCGGTATTGAGACAACAACAAAGCCCATCTTTGCAATTTTTGGGCAGTTAGTACAGCAACAAATTTCGTCAGATGAAACAAGGCTCTCAAAGGCTTGTGATCCGTTACTAAGTAGCATTTTGTGCCATACAAATAGTGGTGGAATTTGGTTCAAAATGGTTCAAATGGCTGAGTACTATGGGACTTAACATCTGAGGTCATCAGTCCCATAGAACTCAGAACTACTTGAACCTAACTAACCTAAGGACATCACACACATCCAAGCCCGAGGCAGGATTCGAACCTGCGACCATAGCAGTCGCGCGGTTCCGGACTGAAGCGCCTAGAACCGCTCGGCCACCGCGGCCGGCATAGAATTTGGTGACACTATACAAATAGCCAATGCCTCTTTCTCAATTTGTGAATAGTTCAAATGTTCAAATGAGTGTGAATTCCTAAGGGACCAAACTGCTAAGGTCATCGGTCGCTACGCTTCCACACTACTTAAACTATCTTATGCTAAGAACAACACACACTCCTATGTCCGAGGAAGGACTCGAACCTCCGACGTGAGAGCCGCGCAGTCCGTGATATGGCGTCTCAAACCGCCGGCTGTGAATATTTAAACTGAGCTTTGAACAACACTTTTAATGGAAAGGCAATAGACCTGTCTTTATCACGAATTCTGTGCCAATGCACTGCAGCGATTCCTCAAGAGGGAGCGTCAACTTGTAATATAACTGGTTTGTCAGGATTAAAGTGAACTAACCATCGATCACTGAGCAATAGATATTTAAGTTTTTGAAAAGTTACCTGGCACTCATATGTCCAAACAAAGGGACATTCTTTCGACACAAACGATGCAATGGAGCCGCGATATGTGCAGCTTTCGGTATAAACCGAATATATAATAGTTCGTTTTTCCTAGAACTGACTACAATTCTGTGACATTGCGAGTAACTGGCAAGTCTTGTATGGCTAACAAATGCGACTGAAGAGGATGTAGACGTTGATTGTTTATGACATGACCAAGATACTGTAACTCAGGTTTAAAAAATCACACTTGTCAAGTCTACAATTTAGTCCTGCACCCAATAACACTCGAAACAAAGCACGCAAATTTGCAATTGTTCTTCAGGTGTACGACCTGCTACGACAATATTGTCCTAATAGTTTCAACAGTTTGGCACTTGTGATGTCAGCTGTTCCAAATACCGTTGCAAAATGGCGAGTGCGGAGGGACTGCCAAAATGCAAACGCAAATATTTAAACAAGCCCATATGAGTATTTACTACACACACTTTTTGAGAGTCTTCATCGAGCGGTATTTGAAGATACGAGTCGCGCAAATCAATTTTTGAAACGTAGCGTCCAGCGCCTAATCTGTCCATGAGATCCTTTGGGCGTGACAGTGGGTAAATATCAATGACAGTTTGTGGGTTGACTGTAGACTTAAAGTAAATAGATAGGCGAATGCGACCTGATGGTTTGGGGAGCAAAATCAGTGGTCTTGCCGATTGTCTAGCTGACTTGGGTGCAATAACTCCGCTATCCTGCAATTCTTTAAGTTCAGCGGCGACTTCGTCCCGTAATGCAGTAGGAACAGTTCTGCCGCGGCACAATTTCGGCCGAGCATTGTCCTTCAGAGTAATATGTGCAACAAAATTGTTAGGCTTGTCTAAACCTTCAGAAAAGAGTTTTGGGAATTCTTTTAGCAAGCTGGCTACACAGTCTTTTGCATGGATGCAGATAATGACAACACATTGTCCTGAATGTTAAAGACAAACAAATCTAAAGAATCAAGATCAAATATGTTCTCAAAATCACATTATTGTAGCACTGTAAAAGTCCTTGTAGCAGTAGAGTACATGTTCTGAGAATGGGAGTGTCTTGTCCATTATAAGCCGTCAGTTGCATGCTAGTTTTAGATAGGCATGGGGAGCCTAAGAGTTCATATGCGTAACGATTTAGCAATGTGACAGAGGCACCCATGTCCAACTGAAATTTCATAAGTTTCCCACAAAACAGGAAACGAACAAAAAGTTTGATTGGCGTTTGCTAATGCCTGTTGTAGGATTTGAATATACTGCATTAAAGACATGGGCCTTGTGACAAGATTTTTGTCAGTGGGCTGAATTCTTGTGTTTGTTCCACTGCAAACATAGGGATTGTATATTTCCTTTCTAACCACAAGCATAACACTGAGCTTGTCAGGAGGGGCAGTCTTGGCATTTGTGCCATGAATAACACCGAGGGAAGACTTAATTCTGTTCGCCTGTGTAGCCGTTGATGTAGTAAACTGCTTACGTGGCGTGTGTAATGGTACTTGAATTACGTAACCATTATGGTACCTCACATGAACCTCTCGATACCAGTAATATTCTACTGTATTTCTGTTAACTGCTTAACATATTTCTGAGACAACATTCAGATTTGATTTCACTTTTGATACATCGATATGTTTATATTTCAATGATATTATTCTTATGTGTATTCTTTCTTTTGTCACTATGATCTTTGACGTACTTTTAACTCTGATTTTTGGGCGCGTAAGCGATAGTTAGTTGTTAAGTTGTTAGCGAGCCGGACCTTGAGAAAGGCAAGTGTTGGACGTCATGTTGGAAAGACGAATATTGTCGTCAGCTTATAAAATGTGAACAGTGCCTGTGAGAAAGATGTTTTCAGGTATGTTTTGTACTGTGAAGTGATGTTTAGTGTGTGTCGTGATATTGCAATAAAAGCAATTAAAAGGAAGTGTAACTTAAATTCGGAGTGCTGATTATTTTTTTATATCACCATTGTCCAGTAAAAGTGTAATCTTCAAGAATGGTTTGTGAAGCGCACCAACAAAACTTTTGAATATAGCAGAATAAAACCTAGGCCTCTTTGCATCCGAGCTTGGAATCATAACCACCTAGATTTTCAACGATTGAGCCATGATTTTACGACGAGACCAGCGTGGGAAACACAAAAAGATGAGTGCCTAGTTTTTTGATTATTACATGAAATGACTATTAACTGTGCTCTAATGACACCTGCCACATAATATGACTGTTGTTGCCCGAAAATGCAGTATTTAGCAGCGTGAGCAATACCACAATCGTTATTAAATGCTGACCTTTGTTGTGGTAGGGTTGTTGGACGTGGAAGGTTGTTTACTCGGCGTGGCGAGCTGCTGATGCCGCCGAATGGGCCGATCGGAAACAAAGAACTCAACCCAACAAATAGCTGGCTGCTCCAGTGTATGAACTGACTAGACACCTGAATCGTACTGATCTAGTTTTTGCAGTACCTACTGAAATGATGGATCGGACTGTTTCAAAATCTATTCTCTGAGTTTGACATCACGTACATTGTAGAGTATCGCATCACACAACATAACAGCTGAATATAAAGCACTGCAAGGACATTTGAATTTTTCATTTCCTTGTCATGCCCTGCAAATCTATTACCCACTCGCGATAAGTTTGCTCTGACCGTTCTTTGCAATTAAAGAATTGATACCTAGCTGGTACCTCATTCACTTGTAGGCCATACAAGTTTGTTAGAAGTCGACCAATTCATCATTAAGATAGTTCACCCTGAGTGGCGTTAGGGAAAAATTTTGCGATTAGGCAGAACATTGCACTTCCTATCATTGATAATAGCTACGGAAGTTTCACAGTAACTGAGCAAGGAGGTGCGCCTGAAACTGTGACAACCACTCGAGCCATTCCACTCCTTGGTCATGAAACTGTCGAAAAGGTGATAATTCAGCTGTAGTAGTCAGTGCTTGTTCCCTTGAGAGCGCAGCGTTGGCCAGTAGCTGCTGCACCGTTTTGAGTAACTTGGAGATCTGTTGCGTCTGTAACTGAAACATCTGCGTTAGTTGTATCGCATCTAACGCTTGCGGCTGTGCCGCCTGAGCAGGGAGTGGGACAGCTGGGGTGCTCATCTTGGAAGAAACAAATGCAACAGATAGATAAGGCAAGCAAGCAGAAGCAGAGAAAATTTCTGCAACGCCCACCTGAAAACACTGATTAGCACATAGATTAAGAAACTGTTAAATCAATGAAACGCCCCTGCAAAGAAGAGACAAAAGAGAATTAAGGCACCAGCAAAAAAAAAAAAAAATAAATAAATAAATAAAAATCCGTGGACATCAGGTGCGGGTTTGGATGGTAAGTCCTGGTCGCCCATATGATGTCCTGCCTACTCGTCAGTAATAGGGTACCTAAAGGATGCTACTTCTTGGGTATCTATACAACAATTCAAGCAAATCACATTAATAGTTTCCATTACAATAAAGATGATTCCGCGCGGTCCTTGTCAGCGGGCTACTGGCTGTCGGTCGTCTCACCACCTTCTCTGCTCTTGCGGTCTTCACCTTCGTGCCGGCGCTTTCCAATATCCCGGAATATGAAGCATTAATACGGTCTAAAATAGTAGCTGGCCCCTACTGGACATGGTCGCTGCTATTCGTATGACCTGTAATGTCATGTGCTGTGACGCACACCACATGGTCCGAGTTTGTCGTTGGCCCTGAACTGTGGGTAATGACATCAGAATGATTTGACAATCACTGCGAGGGTCATTGTGTTTTATTCACATTTCTTTTTTTCTGTGTTATAACTTGCTGAAGGATGTATCAAGGCAATGGCGAACTGACGATTTATCGACGACTTATAATCGACTTGTAATAAGAACATCACCCTTGGTATCATTTCTCATAATGAAATGTCAGGGTGTGACATATCGGTGGTAAAAGCTTTCAAGAAGATTGAGACAGACAATACTAAAGCTAAGGCTTGCATGTCTTTGCAACAGCGCAGTGGTTAAAAACATGGATCACAGAGTCGTTGGAAGTAGGTTCGTGTCCTGCTGTCGTTTAAATTAATTTTTCCAATGCAAAAATTTGACACCCTCTGGGACTTTATTATGAATGTAATATAATTATATTCTATAGTACTGGGTGTTACGTACATACAGGGTGGTCGGAAATTCCCGTTACAAACTTCTAGTACTTGTAGAGGGGAGTGAGTACACCGTATTTTGAATAGGAACCCATGTCTGGAAACGTCAGCCAGCGAGACTACAGAGCGTCAAAGTTATAGGCGCGGGCGTCTGTAAAAGTACGTATACACGTGGTGATTCCGTGATGATGTTACAGACTTTCTAGGATGATGGAGAAAGATAAATGTATTAATTTGAAGTAAGGATCCCGGTAACGGAAACTAAAGAGTCGAATTTTACAAACGAAAACCGTTCTGATGCCTCCAACAGTTGAATACATGTACCGGTTCTTGTGTTGCGAAGAGTGTAGGGCTGGTAACTCTCAGTGGTGGTAGTGTGAACAGAAACGAGAAAAAATGTCCAATAAACGTGGGCTCTAAAGTGCGTACCTTAACAGCTATCAACACTTGCTCAGTAGAGGTGTGTTTCACATTAGCGAACATGAACGAATAGTCATAGCTCCTCAGGTATGCAATTTAGAGCCCACGTTTATTGGTCATTTTTTCTCGTTTTTGTCCACACTATCACCACTGAAAGTTACTAGCCCTACACTCTTCGCAACACAAGAACCGGTACATGTATTCAACTATCAGAGGTATCGGAACGGTTTTCGTTTATAACATTCGACTAGTTCTTTTCAGGTACAGGGATCCTTACTTCAAATTAATACATTTATCTTTCTCCATCATCCTAGAAAGTCTGTAACATCATCACGGAATCACCCCGTGTATACGTACATTTACAGACGCCCGCGCCTATATCTTTGACGCTCTGTAGCCTCGTAGGGTGACTTTTCCGAACATGGGTTCCTATTCAAAATACGATGTACTCACTCCCCTCTACAAATACTAGAAGTTTGTAACGGGAATTTCCGACCACCCGGTATAAGAACGTGCTCCCTCAGGAATGAGTTTCTTCGACTTTGTTACTTCTATCTGGTTAGAAACGGGGGATGAAATTACTGCACGTGTAACGACCAAAATGACATTTGTATCCTTGTTTGTCACAAACATTTGCCTCTTTATTTCCAAATTTATTGCAATTTCCGAAACTATTGTTCATCAGGAGGCAAAGGCGACAATTTAAATTGCTGCGAATGAAAAAATTTAGCTGCTGCTTCTGCTACTTCCTGCGTTCCACTCACCCACGGGCAAGCAGGTGTGTTTCATGCTCCGCTTACTCTAAATTCGCTGCTGGGCACGTACACGCCATTTCGATGTGACATGCCAGTATGCAGAGCGTTTAAACAGCTTCTCTCACCCGGATAATCCTGATATGCCCTCTGGAGCCGCGCAGGTTTCAAGCTCACGTAGCGCGTGCTCGCTCTGTCTTCACGTGGGTTTGCGCCCGCGTTCCCAGACTAGTTTCTTTTTTTCATTGTATCTTAAAATTGAAACACATTATCGACGTGCTTCGATCTTTTGGTTTGACTGAGATGCCTTAACTTTTTCAAAATGCGTATGAAGTACGAGTCAAAACATTAGTTGTGACATCCTCTCGTATAAGGCTTGGTGGTATTAGTTAATGGGAGCTGCCATACACAAAACGGCCTTTGTCACTGTGAAGCAGAAACTTCCAGTAAATGTGTGTAATATTGGGCACTGTTTTAACAAAGGAACCCAAAAGCGAAAACATATCACACGATGAGGTCTGATAAAATAAATATAGCAAACTGGTTTATACCAAAACAGAGGGAAATTTCAGGCAATTTTTTGAGTAAAGTATCTACTATCTTACACCAGAAACGGTACTTATTACGCAGTAATCTAAGTTAGGGTGAATATCGAGCGCTTGGTACAGTTCTTAGACTGACAAAAAATCGTGGAATTCAGTAAAATTATCACAACACAAAAGCCTTTGTCGTGATTTCCCGTTACTGCCCCTGAACATCAGCATCTGGAAAAATTCTTGGCCCATTTTTCTTCACATAACGCCCCTAATTTTCGCAGTGTTGGCCAAAAATTATTTTTTGTTAAGCTGTTTCCTCGTCACGTAATCATTATTCTCGAAATAAATCCCCTGGATACACAGAAAAAATACTGATTATTCATCATTATTAAATACCTTTACCTGATTTGACCTGAGCTGAGGCATGTCCTAATGCTAAAGACACTTTTTATAAGTTCGCTTGAGGTACTCGATATTTGCAGCTGCACGCCTTTTTGCACTTTTTTCTGATACTATCCGATTCAATTTCTGTCCTGCCGAAGTCACTCCAGTTAAAGAGGAGAGGAAGTAGTGAGCGAATGTTATAATTTGTCTTTCCTTTTTTTTTCATTCTTAAGTTTTTTAGGATATTCGGAACTAGTCCATTCCTTGAATGTAAGAGTGGGGGAAACGCTTAAAACTACACTTAAGCCACCTGGTATATATTTAAAAATTTGCCCTAAGCCAATATCATTCGTTCACTAACCGCTTTACATTTGCCGAAAAATAATCCAATGGACCAAGGACGAGACACACTGCATGACCAGAAATGTGAAGTTCTTGATGCAATAATTTACCAACAGCTGTATGTATTGTAGAAATTTGTTTTATTTTAAGAACTTCTATGTGCTACCAGTTTCGGCGTTGCATTGATGCCATCTTCAGGCCCCACTCGTCATAGTCGTAAATTCGCTATACACGGAAGGAGCCATATAACTGGATCCGTGAACCAAATCGTCCTGCAACAGTTCTTGATAGCCATGCGATTTTACGACTATGATGAGTGGGGCCTGAAGATGGCATCATTGTAATGCCGAAACTGGTAGCACATAGAAGTTCATAAAATAAAATAAATTTCTACAATTCATACGGCTGTTGGTAAATTATTGCATCAAGAAGTTCATGCCAGCCGTCGTCCCACGATCCATAATGGATCAACGAAGATTAAAAAATGTGAAGCGCCCAGAATATGTGGTCGGATGTCTTTGTAATTTCGTACAATACTCACCAATGGTGTAAATGATTAAAGTTGCAGTTCCCTGTGACAAGTAGAATGGGTACCAGAGTGCATTACTGTTGTTCGTGTTTGTGTCGTTAACAGGCCAAGTATGGTACATAAGGCAGTGAACAGCGTCAGATTTCGAGTGATCACTGAAGGACAAGAGATGTGTGAGACAGCGTTCTCAGTATGTCACACAGGTTGAAATGATCCTCATTGTGGATCTCCATTTGGCCAGCTGGTTGAGTCGTGCAATGTCAAGACTTGTGGATCATCTGCATATGATAGCAGCCCATAATGTTGGACTGCTTGGTTGGTTGGTTGGTTTGGGGGATTAAAGGGACCAGACTGCTATGGTCATCGGTCCCCTTTTCCAAAGACAAAGAACACCCACATAGAATAAAAACGAGGAACAGAAGAGATCACAGACGATACAGAACAAGAGATACTGAGACAAAGACAAGACAAAACAAACTAAAACCACACAGAGTGTGACGGTGGTTGGCCGACCATAGACATAAAAATGGAAAGGCCAACCACTTAGAAACACATTAAAAAATCAGTGTAAAACCATAGGCCAAAGGCCAGAATCAACACAAAACAATAAAATAAAACAGAAACACTCAGATTAAATGATAAAATCCCCTGCCCGAATAAAACGTAGAACTAAGTCAGCCATAGTGGAGTCGTCTGTTAAAAGGGCAGGGAGCGTAGCAGGCAGCGCAAATGTCTGCCTGACCACAGCTAAAAGGGGGCAGGCCAGCAAAATGTGGGCCACTGTCAAAGCAGCCCCACAGCGACATAGAGGAGGGTCCTCCCGGCGCAGTAAATAACTGTGTGTCAGCCGGGAGTGGCCAATGCGGAGCCGACAAAGAACTTCTGAGTCCCTGCGAGTGGCTCGCAGGGATGACCGTCACACAGCCGTCGTCTCCTTGACAGCACGGAGTTTATTGCGCATTGTCAGTTCGCGCCATTCATCGTCCCATAGCGCCAAGATTTTGCGGCGGAAGACTGCCCGCAAATCAGTCTCTGGGAGGCCAACGTCCAGAGATGGCTTACTGGTGGCCTCTTTCGCCAGGCGGTCAACATGTTCGTTACCCGGGATACCGACATGACCGGGGGTCCACACAAAGACCACAGAGCGGCCGCAACAGGCGAGAGTATGCAGAGACTTTTTTTTTTTTTTTTTGTGGTTTTAGGGCGCACAACTTCAATGGTCATTAGCGCCCTGACTACTCTAAGAATACACCGCGAGGCACAAGTTGACCACAACAACTAAAAGGGAAAACACGATAAAAGACAGACTGACAGGCATAGGATTAAAAAACAGCATCATCAAATGTCCTTAGCGAGGTTTGTCAAATTGATAAAACGAAGAACACGAGCAGCTGCTCGTGGGTCATCCGCTAAAATGGCATCGAAAGTATTTGGCAGGTTAAGATCGAGGCGCAGTGTGTTAAGATCTGGACAGGACATTAAAATGTGTCTAACCGTCAGCAAGTGCCCGCATGGGCAGAACGGCGCCGGCGCAGCCGTCAGCAGATGGCGATGGCTGAACCGGCAGTGTCCAATTCTTAACCGGGCTAAAACGACCTCCTCCCGCCGAGAAGGGCGTGAGGAGGACGTCTAAGCCACGGGAAGAGGTTTTAAGGCCCGAAGCTTGTTGTCGGTAAGTGCAGCCCAATCGGCATGCCACAGAGATAAGATGCGCCGACAAATCACCCTGCTAAAATCGGACGAAGGGACGCAACAAAAAGCTGTCCGAGGCTGGAGGACCGCAGCCTTGGCCGCGGCATCTGCAGCTTCGTTCCCAGGGATACCGACATGGCCAGGAACCCACATAAAGCTAACTGGAGAACCGACGTCCACCAGCTGCTGAAGAGAGCATTGGATCCGGTGTACGAAAGGGTGAACCGGGTACGGATCACTGAGGCTCTGGATGGCGCTCAGGGAATCTGAGCAGATGACATAAGCAGAATGTCGGTGGCGGCAGATGTAAAGAACAGCCTGGTAGAGGGCAAAGAGCTCAGCTGTGAAGACAGAACAATGGCCATGGAGCCGGTATTTGAAACTTTGTGCCTCGACAATAAAGGAACACCCGACCCCGTCATTGGTCTTAGAGCCATCTGTATAAATGAAAGTCATGTCGATGAACTTCGAACGAAGTTCCAAAAAACGGGAGTGGTAGACCGAACCAGGGGTGACCTCTTTTGGGAGCGAGCTGAGGTCAAGGTGAACGCGGACCTGAGCCTGGAGCCAAGGTGGCGTGCGGCTCTCGCCCACTCGAAAGGTTGCAGGGAGTGAAAAATTAAGGTGTTGAAGGAGGCGACGAAAGCGAACTCCAGGGGGTAGCAGGGCAGAGACATACAACCCGTATTGACGGTCAAGAGAGTCGTCAAAAAAGGAACGATAAGACGGATGGTCGGGCATTGACAGTAGCCGACAGGCATACCGACAAAGCAGTATATCGCGCCGGTAGGTGAGTGGCAATTCGCCAGCGTCAGCATGAAGACTCTCTACGGGACTGGTATAAAATGCTCCGATCGCAAGTCGTAAACCCCGATGTTGTATGGAGTTGAGGCGGCGTAAGATGGATGGCCGTGCAGAGGAGTATAAGAAGCTCCCGTAATCCTGCTTGGAGCGGACGATCGACCGATATAGACGAAGTAGGACGGTTCGATCCGCTCCCCACGACAGACCACTGAGAACACGGAGGACATTTAAAGAACGGGTACAACGGGCGGCCAAATATGACACATGTGGAGACCAGCTAAGTTTCCTGTCAAATGTAAGGCCTAAAAATTTGGTTGTCTCCACGATTGGGAGAGCAACGGGACCGAGTCGTAAGGACGGTGGGAGAAACTCTTTGTAGCGCCAGAAGTTAATACAGACCGTCTTCTCGGCAGAAAAACGGAAGCCATTGGCGACACTCCAGGAGTAAAGACGGTCAAGAAAACGCTGAAGACAGCGCTCCAGGACACGTGTACACTGCGCGCTGCAATAGATGGTAAAATCGTCCACGAAAAGGGAGCCTGATACATCAGCTGGGAGGCAATCCATTATTGGATTGATCGCGATGCCGAAGAGAGCGACGCTCAAGACTGAGCCCTGTGGCACCCCATTCTCCTGGCGAAAGGTGTCTGACAGGACAGAACCCACACGTACCCTGAACTGTCGATCCATTAAAAAGGAACGAATAAAAAGAGGGAGGCGACCGCGAAGGCCCCATGTATGCATGGTGCGGAGAATGCCCGCCTTCCAACAGGTGTCGTAAGCCTTCTCCAAATCAAAGAACACAGCCGCGGTCGGGCGCTTCCACAAGAAGCTATTCATAATGAAGGTCGACAAGGTAACCAGATGGTCAACAGCAGAGCGGCGCCTACGAAATCCACATTGTACATTGGTAAGTAGGCGTCGAGACTCGAGCAGCCAAACCAATCGAGAGTTAACCATTCGCTCCATCACTTTACAGACACAGCTGGTAAGCGAGATAGGTCGATAACTGGAAGGAAAGTGCTTGTCCTTCCCCGGCTTAGGAATCGGGACAACAATAGACTCGCGCCAGCATGCGGGAACATGTCCCTCAATCCAGATGCGATTGTATGTACGAAGAAGAAAACCTTTACCCGCAGGAGAAAGGTTCTTCAGCATCTGAATATGAATAGAATCTGGCCCTGGAGCAGAGGACCGTGATCGGCCAAGTGCGTTTTCGAGTTCCCGCATGGTGAATGGGGCATTATAACTTTCACAATTCGAGGAGCGGAAGTTAGGTGGCCTAGCCTCCTCTGCCTGTTTGCGGGGGAGGAAGGCAGGGTGGTAATGAGCGGAGCTCGAAACCTCTGCGAAAAAGCGGCCGAAGGCATTGGAGACAGCCTCAGGGGCTACAAGGACGTCATTCGCGACCTTCAAGCCAGAAACTGGTGAGTGGACCTTAGTGCCAGATAGCCGGCGCAGGCTACCCCAGACAACAGAAGAAGGAGTAAAACTGTTGAAGGTGCTTGTGAAAGCAGCCCAGCTGGCTTTCTTGCTTTCTTTGATAATACGACGACACTGAGCACGTAATCGTTTATAATTGATACAATTCGCCACTGTAGGGCGGCGTTTAAATGTGCGTAAAGCACGTCGACGAGCACGTAAAGCGTCTCTACATGCCGCGGTCCACCAGGGGACCGGTACGCGACGTGGAGAAGAAGGAGGGTGAGGGATGGAATATTCAGCAGCAGCGAGAATGACTTCCGTGAGGTGTGCGACCTGACGATCGCAGCTTGTAAAGGTTTGATCCTGAAAGGTCGCCCTGGAAGAGAAGAGCCCCCAGTCTGCCTTGGAGATGGTCCAATTAGAGAAGCACGGAGAGGGGGTACGCTGCAGGAGATGGATAGCACACGGGAAGTGGTCGCTCGAATATGTATCAGAAAGTGCATACCACTCAAACCGGCGTGCCAGTTGGGGAGTACATATAGAGAGGTCTAAATGGGAATAGGCGTGAGATGTGTCCGAAAGAAAAGTAGGGGCGCCAGTATTGAGGCAGACAAGATCGAGCTGGTTGAAAAGGTCTGCTAACAAGGAGCCCCTCGGGCAGGATGCTGGAGAGCCCCAAAGGGGATGGTGGGCATTGAAGTCTCCAGTTAACAAAAATGGTGCAGGTAGCTGAGCAATAAGTTGCATCACGTCTGCCCTGGTAACGGCAGATGACGATGGAGTGTAAACGGTACAAAAGGAAAACGTAAAAGTGGGGAGAGTAATGCGGATGGCAACTGCCTGCAGGCCGGTGTGCAACGTGATGGGATCGTAGTAAATATCATCCCAGACCAGCAACATAACCCCTCCATGAGCTGGGATACCTACCACAGGGGGTAGGTCAAAACGCACAGAGGTGTAGTGTGCCAAGGCAAGTTGATCGCATGGGCGTAGCTTCGTTTCCTGGAGGGCTACGACGAGCGGACGGTGCAAGCGGAGCAGCAACTTCAAGTCCTCTCGGTTGGAGCGAATGCTGCGAATATTCCAGTGAATAAGTGCCATCGTAAGAAAAGGAAGATGAGAGAAGTGGTCACCTCGAAGGCCGCTTAGGGCCTGGCTTCGAGCGAGCACTGCCGCCGCTATCAGTAGGCGGACAGTCATCGTCCATGTGGTCTATAGGGTCATCGGCCATCTCGGGAGGATGGCCGGGAGGGGGAACTTCCTCCGCCAGTGAACGGCCAGATGTACGGCTACCAGCGGTGCGGCCAGGCGAAGCAGATGACGGCCTGGGGCGGCAACCGCTGGGTGGCGCAGGAGAAGGAATGCGCCGTGGCGGAGAAGGAGAACTGTGCTTCCTATGCGCCTTTTTGGAAGGACGTGTAGTGGAAGGACCGGTCGAAGGCTGGGAGGTCGAGGTACGGAGGAAGTCTGCACGGGATGGTTCCTTCTTGAAGGCCCGTGCATCTGACTTCGATGTCTTCGTCGTAGCAGAAGCTGAGGAAGGTGCTCGTGTCTGTGGGGTGATGGGAGGAAGAGGAGACGTCGACCGCGCGATCTTAGCACTGGCCGAACGGACGACCGTGGTGCTGAAGGTCAGATCGCATGTCTGGGTTGCTACCTCCCGGGTAGTCCGAGGAGAGGCGAGGACAGTACTGTATTTCCCCGCTGGGAGCAGCGTGGGCTTCCTACTAGCCAATAGCTTGCGAGCAGCCGAGGTGGACACTTTCTCTTTGATCCGAATTTCTTGGATACAGCGTTCTTCCTTATAGACAGGACAGTCGCGGGAGGATGCGGCATGGTCACCCTGACAGTTCACACAACGAGGAGACGGAGGTGGACAGTCACCCTCATGGGCATCCCTGCCACAAGTGACACATTTAGCCGCTTTGGAACAAGACTGTCTAGTGTGATTGAAACGCTGACACTGGTAGCAGCGCGTAGGTGTCGGGACATAGGGGCGAACAGAAATAACCTCGTAGCCCGCCTTGATGCGCGATGGCAGCTTAACACTATCGAAGGTCAAGAAAAGTGTCCGGGTCGGTACAAGGTCATTGTTGACCTTTTTCATGACCCTATGGACAGCCGTCACGCCCTGCTCAGCGAGGAACGATTGAAGCTCCTCATCAGTCAATCCGTCGAGGGAGCTAGTATAGACTACACCACGAGACGAGTTCAAAGTTCGGTGGTCCTCCACCCGGACAGGGAACGTGTACAGGAGGGTGGCCCGAAGCAGTTTTTGTGCCTGAAAGGCACTCTCAGTTTCTAGTAATAAGGTGCCGTTTCGCAACCTGGTACAAGATTTGACAGATCCGGCTATGGCATCTACGCCCTTCTGAATAACGAAAGGGTTGACAGAGGAAAAATCCTTTCCGTCCTCAGATCGAGAAACTACGAGGAACTGTGGGGCAGGCGGTAGTACTTTTGTCACTGTTGGCTGGTCACGTTTCCGTTTTTGAGTCGAAGTCGAAAGAGATGGAGTAGAATCCATTGCGGAGGAATCCCCCATGATTGCCAGCGTCTCCGATGGCGCGCTCCTTCCTTGTGGGGACCCTCTCAGAGGGCACTCCCGCCTTAGGTGAATGTTTACACCTCAGGTCACACCTCCCGAGAAACAGACGGAGGGACCAATCGGCATGGTCAGAAGGTATCAGCTCAGGCAATCACCCCTCCCCGGGCCTGGCCTTTACCAGGGGGTACGCGCGTGCCTTACATGTCTACCCAGGGCGGGGAATTACGCGTTACCCCGTCACCGGCTACGCGTGCGAACACGTGGGTCGGCCTTCAGGCACGCACAGGGAGGAAGGAAGAAGAGGAAAAAGAAGAGAGAGAGGGAGAAAGAGGACAGACTGTCTCAAACGCCGAGGCGGAGACCAGAGAAGGCAAGGAGAAGAAGGTAATGAGAAGGCAAGGAAAAAAAAGGCAATGAGAAGGCAAGGAGAAAAAGGCAATGAGAAGGCAAGGAGAAAAAGGCAATGAGAAGGCAAGGAGAAAAAGGCAATGAGAAGGCAAGGAGAAGTCAAGGGAAAGAGTAAGGAAGACAGTGAGGTCGAGAAGAGCAAGGAAAGGAACCAACAAAAGGAAGGAAGAAACGAGAAGTGAAAAACCAAAAAGACCACGAATATAGGTCGTGGAACCGTCCGTCTCCGGACGCAGGCGCTAACTACCCCCGTGAGGGGGATGGACTCCTTTTAGTCGCCTCTTACGACAGGCAGGAATACCGCGGGCCTATTCTAATCCCCGGACCCGCAGGGGAGATGCAGAGACTCGTGGATAGCCATCACCAGACGAGAACGAGGGAAACACTGGTCGAGAGCTCGTAAACCGCTCAGGGAATCGCTACAGATCACGAAAGACTCACCTGAGCAGGAGCGGATACACTCTAGGGCACGAAAGATGGCGACCAGTTCAGCAGTGTAAACGCTGCAGCCATCCGGCAAGGAACATTGTTCGGAATGGTCCCCTAGAGTGAGCGCATATCCGACACGACCAGCAACCATCGAACCGTCAGTGTAAACAACACCAGAGCCCTGATACGTGGCCAGGATGGAATAAAAGCGGCGGCGGAAGGCTTCTGGAGGGACTGAGTCCTTCGAGCCCTGTGCCAAGTCTAGCCGAAGGCAAGGGCGAGGAACGCTCCACGGGGGTGTACGCAGAGGTGCCTGGAAAGGAGGTGGAACAGTGAAAACCTGAAGCCCAGAGAGAAGCTCTTTGACGCGGACCGCTATTGTACAACCAGACCGGGGCCGACGTTCTGGCATACGGACGACCGACCGCGGGAACAGGAGACGATAGTTTGGATGCCCAGGCGAGCTTAGAACATGGGCAGCATAAGCGGCCAGCAAACGTTGGCGTCGGAACCGCAGTGGAGGTACACCTGCCTCCACTAGTACGCTGTCCACAGGGCTGGTGCGGAAAGCACCAGTGGCAAGGCGTATCCCGCTGTGGAGAATTGGGTCCAGCACCCGTAACGCAGATGGGGATGCTGAGCCATAAGCCAGGCTCCCATAATCCAGACGGGACTGGATTAACGCCTGGTAGAGCCGCAACAGGGTAGAGCGGTCGGCGCCCCAGCGGGTGTGGCTCAAGCATCTCAGAGCGTTTAGATGCCGCCAACACGTCTGTTTAAGCTGCCGGATATGAGGCAGCCAAGTCAACCGGGCATCGAAAACCACCCCCAAAAACCTGTGGGTCTGCACCACAGCAAGGAGTTCGTCGGCAAGATAAAGCCGCAGCTCAGGATGGACTGTTCGGCGCCGGCAGAAATGCATAACGCGGGTCTTGGCTGCCGAAAACTGAAACCCATGCGCTACAGCCCAAGACTGCGCCATACAGATAGCGCCCTGTAGCTGACGTTCAACAGCTGCAATGCCAGTAGAGCTGTAATAAAGGCAGAAGTCGTCAGCATACAGGGAAGCGGAGACAGAATTTCCCACGGCCGCAGCAAGCTCGTTAATGGCTATTAAAAACAGACAGACACTTAAAACAGAGCCCTGTGGCACACCGTTCTCCCGGACGTGGGAGGAACTATACGAGGCCGCGACTTGCACGCGGAAGGTACGACACGACAGAAAATTGCGGATAAAAATCGGCAGAGGACCCCGAAGGCCCCATCCATGAAGCGTAGAAAGAATGTGATGACGCCATGTCGTATCGTACGCCTTCTGCATGTCGAAAAAGACAGCGACCAGGTGCTGACGGCGGGCAAAAGCAGTATGGATGGCCGACTCCAGGCTCACCAGATTGTCGGTGGCGGAGCGGCCTCTACGGAACCCACCCTGAGACGGAGCCAGAAGGCCCCGAGACTCCAGTACCCAATGCAAGCGCCGGCTCACCATCCGTTCAAGCAACTTGCAAAGAACGTTGGTGAGGCTAATGGGACGGTAGCTGTCCACCTCCAGAGGGGTCTTTCCAGGTTTCAAAACGGGGATGACAATGCCGTCCCGCCATTGCGACGGAAACTCCCCCTCGACCCAAAGACGGTTGTAAAGATCGAGAAGGCGCCGCTGGCAGGCCACTGAAAGGTGCATCAGCATCCGACAGTGGATGCCATCTGGCCCAGGAGCGGTATCAGGGCAAGCAGCTAGGGCACTGCGAAATTCCCACTCACTGAATGGAGCATTGTAAGATTCCGGGTGGTTGGTGCGAAAAGAAAGGCTCCGACCTTCCATCCGCTCTTTAATGGAGCGGAAGGCCTGGGGGTAATTCGCAGAAGCGGAACTCATAGCAAAATGCTCTGCTAAGCGATTTGCAATGACGTCGGAGTCAGTACAAACGGCCCCATTCAGTGAGAGCGCAGGGACGCTGGCAGGGGTCCGATAGCCGTAGACGCGTCGAATCTTGGCCCAGACCTGCGAGGGAGTGACATGGAGGCCAATGGTGGACACATACCGCTCCCAGCACTCCTCCTTGCCTTGGCGGATGAGGAGGCGGGCCCGCGCACGCAGCCGTTTGAAGGCGATAAGGTGGGCTAAGGAAGGATGTCGCTTGTGACGCTGGAGCGCCCGCCGGCGATCTTTAATCGCTTCAGCGATCTCAGGGGACCACCAAGGCACAGCCTTCCGCCGAGGGGACCCAGAAGAACGGGGAATGGCAGACGCGGCGGCAGTAACAATGCCGGTGGTGACCGATTGAACCACCGCATCAATGTCATCAGTAGAGAGAGGCTCAAAAGCGGCAGTGGAGGAGAACAAATCCCAGTCAGCCTTATTCACAGCCCATCTGCTAGGGCGCCCAGAAGAGTGACGCTGTGGTAGTGACAAAATGAGCGGAAAGTGGTCACTACCTCACAGGTCGTCATGCACACTCCATTGGACAGACGGGAAGAGGCTATGGCTACAGATGGAAAGGTCAATGGCGGAGTAGGTGCCATGCGCCACACTGAAGTGTGTGAAGGCACCATCATTTAACAGCGAGAGATCGAGCTGCGACAAGAAATGCTCAACGATGGCGCCTCGACCTGTGGCCACTGACCCACCCCACAGAGGGTTATGGGCGTTGAAGTCGCCCAATAGCAAGAAAGGTTGCGGCAATTGGGCGACCAGTGCAGCCAGGACATGCTGCGAGACATCACCATCCGGTGGAAGGTAAAGACTGCAGACAGTAATAGCCTGTGGCGTCCACACGCGTACAGCGACAGCCTCTAAAGGCGTCTGGAGAGGGATAGACTCGCTGTGCAGAGTGTGAAGGACATATATGCAGACGCCACCAGACACCCTTTCATAAGCTACTCGGTTCTTATAATAACCCCGATAGCCACGGAGGGCGGGGGTTCGCATCGCTGGAAACCAAGTCTCCTGGAGAGCAATGCAGAAGAAAGGGCGAAGGCTGAGAAGTTGGCGGAGCTCAGCTAAATGGCGGAGGAAACCGCTGCAGTTCCACTGGAGGATGGTAGTGTCCATGGCGGACAAATGCGTGACGGGACTGGGAAGGCAGATTACGCCGCTGGGTCACCTGCTGCCTCTGATTGAGCACCCGTGCTAGCGCTATCCATGGCGTCTGAGGGACCGGCGAGATCGAGGTCCTCAGCGGACGCCAGGATCTCCACCTCGTCCTCAGACGCAGATCTGGAAGGTGGCAGTGGGGTGGCTGCCACAGCGAGTTCCTTGGGGTTAGAGCTCTTCTTCTTTGATTTCTCACGCTGCTCCTTGGGTTTAACTGGCTGGGAGGGCTTCACCGATTCAGTCTCCGGGACTGAGGAGGATCGTGAAGCCCGTCGACCAGCTGATTGCGGACACTTACGCCACTGTCGGTCGTCAGCCTTCCCACTGGTGGAAACCTGGGAAGGGAGGGACCCGAGGGACCCCTTGCGAGCGTCAGAAGCCGAAGAAGTTGGACACTTCTCCGGCTTAGAAGCAGGGACGGACGTCCCTGATGGGGGGGATGGTGTTGCCCCTGAGGTAGGTGGCGCAGGAGCAACCCGGTGGGTAGAGCCCCCCACTGGCAAGGGGGCAGGAGGAGTTGTACCACTCAGCGATCCGGCCGGAAGTCGTGAAACTGATGGGGCGAGCACAGGTGTTGTAGCGGCGGCGTAGGATGACGTCATTCGCACGGGATGTAATCGGTCGTATTTCCGTTTGGCCTCAGTATAAGTCAGTCGGTCCAGGGTCTTATATTCCATGATTTTGCGGTCTTTCTGGAAGATTCTGCAGTCAGGCGAGCAAGGTGAATGGTGCTCCCCGCAGTTGACACAGATGGGAGGCGGGGCACATGGAGTATCGGGATGAGACGGGCGTCCGCAATCTCGACATGTGAGGCTGGAAGTGCAGCGGGAAGATATATGGCCAAACTTCCAGCACTTGAAGCACCGCATCGGGGGAGGAATATAGGGCCTGACGTCACATCGGTAGACCATCACCTTGACCTTTTCCGGTAACGTATCACCCTCTAAGGCCAAGATGAAGGCACCGGTAGCTATCTGATTTTCCTTCGGACCCCGATGAACGCGCCGGACGAAATGTACACCTCTGCGCTCTAAGTTGGCGCGCAGCTCGTCATCAGACTGCAAAAGAAGGTCCTTATGGTAAATAACTCCCTGGACCATATTTAAACTCTTATGCGGTGTGATCGTAACAGCAACATCCCCCAACTTGTCACAAGCAAGTAACCGTCGTGACTGGGCAGAGGATGCCGTTTGGATCAGGACCGATCCAGAGCGCATTTTTGACAAGCCCTCCACCTCCCCAAACTTGTCCTCTAAATGCTCGACGAAGAACTGAGGCTTTGTGGAGAGAAAAGACTCCCCATCAGCTCTCGTACAAACTAAGAATCGGGGCGAATAAGTGCTACTGCCATCCTGAGATTTACGTTCCTCCCACGGCGTGGCCAGAGAGGGGAACGTTTTCGGATTGTACTTTTCAGCATTAAATTGAGCCCGAGAACGCTTAGAGACTGCTGGCGGCTGGCCGCCAGCGAGAGATGATGTACCACGCTTCATTGCGGGTCATCCGCCCTGATGCCACCTACTCCGACCAAGGGCCCTCCCCACGGGCGCCACCCAGCCACAGCAAAGGCCACCTGGCAGGATGGCCATTGCCAGGAGTCCCGATGCCCCAGGGCGATGGGCATCTACTCCTTGGCATACGTGGGAGTTAACGGCGCAGGCATCAGTAGAGCGATCCCTGTGTTGTCAGGGGGCTACAACCAAGAGGGTACATGGCGGCCCCACCACAACGGACTGGCTACCGTGCTGGATCTTAGGTGCAAAAATGGCCAAGGTCGTCGTCGCAGTTAAACACTGCAGAGTGCAGCGTGGTAATCGCCCAAGAGATCGAAAACGAGCGGGACACCATTGCAACGACGAGAAAGACGGCTAAAGGTCTAATTGCACGACGGATACAGTGCACCATGTAAGGCGCCCTTCCCCAATTGGCTCGCTCTTCGGAATAATTTAGAAAGATGGAGGTCAAACCCGAGAGGGGACCATCACATAAGGCCGAAACATGTGAGACTCCTTTTAGTCGCCTCTTACGACAGGCAGGAATACCGCGGGCCTATTCTAACCCCCGAACCCGCAGGGGAAGGACTGCATGGGAAGGTGAGGGCAGGCACACTCATCGTCGAAGTTCCGGTCCACCTCGTCTGACCAGCACAGGGGCGATATTGTGCACAAAATCTTCATAATCACTTATATCTGCACTTGCAATCCCAAAACAAATAATGGATTACATGGAACATTATGTGTAACCAGCATCGTCGATCAGGGACGTTATCACCACAACACAAACGACGGCGTCTTGAGTGGTGTCGTGAAATGGAAGCATGGACTGCAGATGAATGGCGCTTCATTATGTTTGGCAATTAATCGCTGTTCTGCACTGCACAGGATGATGATAGTCACCGAGTACGTTGGCATCTCATTCTTATAATGTCTGGAGTGGCACAGCAATGTTACCTAAGGCGTCATGATGTAGGGTGCCATCAGATATGATTTCAGGTCACGGCTAGTAGTCACTGAGAGTCTCTGATAGTCACTGAGAGGTCTCTGGCGGCACAACGGTATGTCACGAGAATCCTGCTTCCCCATGTGTTGCCCTCTCATGCGTTTGTACCATGGTGCCGTTTTTCAGTAGGACAATGCTCGTCCACACGTGGTGCGTGCCCCTATCAGTGGTTTGCAGGATGTTGAGATACCTCAGTGGCCAGCAAGACCCCCCCCCCAGACCTGCCCACAACAGAACCAGATACGACGTCAACCCCCCCCCAGAGTGGCAGTACACAGATCATCAACGACCAGTTACAACGTTTGTGAGACAGCTTGTCTCTGGAGAAGATACAATACCTTTTCACATCCCTCCCAACCGAATAATTGCATACATTCAACCTAGATAAGTGGATTCATGTTGCTAAGTTCTTTCTACATTATACTCGACCTTGTAATCACTTAAATAACTTCGCATACCCTCTAAACCGGTGAAGTTTCATTTTGTTTCTTCATCACTGTCTGGATGCTTCACTTTATTCAGTAGGCAGTGTGTTCCTCAGCTTAAGCGATGCATCATATGCCACAAGTGCCAGAGCAACGGGCCAGAGCATATGCAATGGTCAGTCGCTCTTTACGGAGCTGTTTATTCCCGCGCAAAGCCGGACGCTTTACTTGCTTTCCACGTGAAATACCCTATATCAACAGACTGTATATTTCAGTTATTTCAGTGCAATGTGGGAGACTGATTCTGCAGAATAAGAATCATTCGGAAAGTAACAAGTCGTCTACGATTGGCATGTTTAGAGCCTCACTGAATTATTTTGGTGAATATAAAATGCACGAAGTTACCAATGTTAGCGATCAGTGTGTGTGATTATTTCTTAGTCAGAACAGGAATAGATACTAAACTTCAATAAACAGAAACTTACTTCGAGAGGTGGGAAATTGATTAATTATTTCATACTTAGACATGTAACTCATGTGGAAGCCAAAAACAAATTTATTAAAATGTCCCGTCACGGACGTGAATTGAATATGTGCGGCAGAGATCACCTAGAAATACTTAGGCACGGTGTACTGTAAGCTGCCTACGAGAATAGTTACTATGCCTTGAGAAAGACATCATCTGAGTGGAAGTACTTGATGACATCAACATGCGGCTCGCCAATAGTGGTGATTATAAAACTCGGTCATTTGGTTACATATTCCCCCACAGATGGAAGCAATAAGACCGAGGAGTCAGCCCTCCTAATAAGACAGTGGTGAAATAAAAGCTACAAAATTCACCACCATCTCAATAATCGAATGGACTTCTACAGTTGGAATTACAAATAAAAGAGTTAGCTAATGTTGGAATTAGCTAACTAGTGACTGTTGTACCACTTGCAATGATAATTAAAGGAAAAGGAATAACCATAGGAAAAGCTACCTACTACTTTTAATCAGTGAATTAGCGCTAAAGGGAATGAAATGTAAACAATGGAAAGAATCCCGCAAGAGAGATGAGTTTCTGTGAGCTGATGCATTACTTTAATTGAAGAGTTCAGCTACGCTCCTTCTTTTGTTCAAATTGAACATTTTTCCATATGTCTTGGACCCGATAACCGTAGGTGTGGACGTTGTCGCATTTGGCATCCGATATCCAGTCTGCCATGAGATGCTCTTCAACACGTTAAGTGTATCTTCAATACCACCTATTATCGATGTTTCCATAGGGCTTTTTGTGTTAGTTTATCACTGTGCTGTTACAGTGGCTTCCATAAAGAAAGGAAAAATTGAGAAATACGGGATGTTTCAAAGTGGTTCATGTGATTTTCAAGGTTATATCCTCTACTTGACTGAAGACAGAAATTTGGGATGAATTTTGATCTACGCGTAGAATTACAAAGCTTTTATTTTCAAAAGAACCATTCGGTTTTACAATCTTTACTGATAATACATCTACAAAACAGGTGTGCCTGTCTGTTTATCTAGGCGCTACAGTCTGGAACCGCGCGACCGCTACTGTCGCAGGTTCGAATCCTGTCTCGGGTATGGATGTATGTGATGTCCCTTGGTTAGTTAAGTTTAAGTAGTTCTAAGTTCTATGGGACTGATGACCTCAGAAGTTAAGTCCCATAGTGCTCAGAGCCACTTGAACAATTTTTTCTGATATCTGTTGAAAGTATACGCAAGTAACCTGAGAATAGCTTGGGGCATCGTTTACCCTGATCGTCCAGAACATTATGACCACCGACCCACTATTGATATAAACTGCTCCAGGTGGTAGCACCGTCACCTGGCGAGGGAAGACCGCTAGTCAGACACACGTATTGTGCATGTGCTATCAGTGAGTTTGATGTCCGTTTGGAAGGCGCGCGATCTGTCTGAGTTTGACGAGGCGCAGATTGTGATGGTTGGAGGCTTGGCACGAATATTTCAGAAACAGCACTTCTCGTCGGGTGTCCGAGGAGTACTATGATGAGTGTCTTCAACACGGGCGAAACCATTATGCAAACCACGTTCAGGCGTCGTGGTGTTGGGAGGCAATCCCTCACTACAGATGTTGGACGTCGTAGGCTAGGCAGACTGATAAAAAGAACAGGCGGCGAAGTGCGTAGGCACTATCATCAGACTTTAATCCTGGTCTGAGTACAAATGTGTTTGAACACATAGTGCACTGAACACTCCTAACGAGGAACCTCTGCAGCTGACGACCCATGCACGTGCCAATGTTAAAATCACGACATCGGCCAAGACGACTGAAATGGGCACGTAACCATGGCCATTGGACGCTGGGGCAGTGGCAGAGTGTTGCATAGTCTGCTGAAATGCCGATAATTTTGTCATGCCAATGCGAGGGTGCGAATCCATCGTCTTCCAGAGTAGGGGGGAGGCACCTACTTGACACCTGTACTGCTGGACGGAGTCAAGCTGGCGGCGTCTCCATTGCGCTCTGGGGAATATTCAAGTGGCCGTCCATTGGTCAAACACTAAGCAAAGTAAAGTATGAAGCTTTTCTTTTAAAGTCACCTACTAGTCACCTACTAGTCACCTACTAGTCACCTACTAGTCACCTACTAGAACCATAATTGCTCAAGGGGAGAGCAGCATGACTCTAGAGGCAAGAGAATTGACTAGCATCTCAAACGATTAAGCTTACCTTTGTTAAGCAAAACCTCCATTTCATTTCAGACCCATGAATGTGTTCCGAAATGTGAAATAAATAATTGTAGTATTTCCCTACCCCCCCCCCCTTTCCACCTAAATCGAACTTGGAAACTGTGAGGGGGCCCTGCATTCCTCAGTGATATCTATATTCATGTCGTAAGTGCTAGTACCATGGATGGGTGTCCGTGGAGAACTTCGTGTATCATATAATTCCTGAGAAGGGGCAGGGAGTTTTCAGTAACTGCAGAGACTAATTCCTGAGTGACTGATTGATATGACTTTGTAATATTAGCCAGTATGACCTAGCTTCGCTGATACTGTGAATGGCTGAAACTAAAGAGAAACTAAAGGCGTTAATTTCCGTGCGCCGAGGGCATGCATATCTACTGTGTGGCCTAATGATGATATCCTCACCACGGCTGAAGAATTCGGGAGGTAAAAGTGGAGACAAATTTTGCAGATACTGTCCTCAGGAAAAACAAGACTTCATTTCAGCGGGATCCAATGTAGAGTCTAAGATCCCTTAATCGGGAAAGTAGCGTAGAAAATTTAAAAAGAGAAAGGGATAGGTTGGATTTAGATACAGGGGAAATCGGTGAAGTGCGGCCGCTGAAAGAAAAGGACCTTTTATTAGGTGAGTACAGTAGGTAAGTACACTATGTGATCAAAAGTGCCCGGACACCGCCAAAAACATACGTTTTTCATATCAGGCGCATTGTGATGCCACATACTGCCAGGTACTCAGCGACCTAAGTAGTCATTAGACATCGTGAGATAGCATAACGGGTCGCTCCGCGGAACTCACGGACTCCGAACGTGGTCAAGTGATTGGGTGTCACTCGTGTTATACGTCTGTACGCGAGATTTCCACACTCCTAAACATCCCTAGGTCCACTGTTTCCGATGTGATAGTGAAGTGGAAACATGAAGGGACACGTACAGCACAAAAGCGTGCGGGCCGACCTGGTCTGTTGACTGACAGAGACCGCCGACACTTGAAAAGAATCATATTGTGTAATAGGGAGACATCTATCCAGCCCATCACATTGTTGTTGTTGTTGTTGTTGTGGTCTTCAGTCCTGAGACTGGTTTGTTGCAGCTCTCCATGCAAGAGGAATTCCAAACAGCACCAGGATCCACTGCAAGTACTGTGAGAGTTGAGCGGGTGGTGAGAAAACTTGGATTTCACGGTCGAGGGGCTGCTCATAAGCCACACATCACGTCGGTAAATGCCTAAAAACGACTCCCTTGGTGTAAGAAGCGTAAACAATGAACGGTTGAACAGTGTAAAAAGGTTGTGTGGAGTGAGGAATCACAGTATACAACGTGGCGATTCGATGGCAGGGTGTGGGTACGGCGAATGCCCTGTGAACGTCATCTGCCAGCGTGTGTAGTGCCAACAGTAAAATTTGGAGGCGGTGGTGTTATGGCGTGGTCGTGTTTTTCATGGATGGGGCTTGCACACTTCGTTGTTTTGCGTGGCGCTATCACAGCACAAGCCTACATTGATGTTTTAACCACCTTCTTGTTTCCCGCTGTTGAAGAGCAATTCGGGGATGGCGTTTGCATCTTTGAACACAATTGAGCACCTGTTAATAACGAACGGCCTGTGGCGCTGTGGTTACACGACAATAACATCCCTGTAATGGACTGGCCTGCACAGAGTCCTGACTTTGGGATGTTTTGCAACGTCGACTTCGTGCCAGGTCTCACCAAGCGACATCGCTACCTCTCCTCAGTGCAGCACTCAGTGAAAAATGGGCTGCCATTCCCGAAGAATCCTTCCAGCACGTGATTGAACATATACCTGCGAGAGTGGAAGCTGTCATCAAGGCTAAGGGTGGGCCGATACCATACTGAATTCCAGCATTACCGATGGAGAGCGCCACGAACTTTTAAGTCATTTTCATCCAGATGTCCGTATACTTTTGATCACATACTGCAGATCTAATGAATAACAAGACGGGAATGGGTATGAACTTCAACGAACCGCGTTTTAAACGCATTATCGTAGACAAGTTAGGTAAAGAGCAAAAACTCACTACAGTAGTAGTTTATATGAACGCTACCTGTGCAAGGGATGTAGAGATTGAAGCAGTATATGATAATATTTACTCAGTTAATGGAGATGGAAATTTGGTTGGGAATCTGGAATTCGATAGTAGGAAAGGGACGGGAAAAATACCTATAGGGGAAGGGAACGATATAGGATTCACCTCATGGAATTCTGTGGTACTACAATTTACTCATCACAACCACTTGGTTTAAGAATCGTGACAGAAGGCTGCATTTGTAGAAAGGGCCAAGTAATACTGAAAGCATTCAAACAAACAAGTTGATCGAAAGTATCCAGACATCTTCAGTGGGCATTAATGTGGGGTGTGTCTGCCCTTCACCATTATTACGATTTCAGCTCTACTGGGGACACTTTGTAGTATCTGCATGTGTGCGAGGAAATGGCCGCTCATTCATCCTCAATTGCCGAAATCAGAAATAGCAGTGATTTTGACTCTGGGGCCTGCAGCGAAGTCGGCGTTCTACCTCATCCCAGAGGTGTTCCACTGATTTCCTGTCGGGACACTGGGCAGGTCAGTTCGTTTAGGAATGTTACTGTATATGAAAGATTACCTCACAGTTCTGCTTTATGACAGGGTGCAATGTACTGCTGATACAGTCCTCGTGTCCGAACTGTTCCTCTACTGTATGCAGTACACAGTGCTGCAAAAGGTCTTCCTATGATTCCGCATTTTGCTTTCCCTTGAGAGCAGTATCGGGACCACAGTCTAACTGTGGAAAAACCATACAACATAACACCTCCTCTTCCGTACTACACTGTCCTCACTACACATGACGGCGGGTGACGTTCTCCAGGCATTCATCAAACCCATACCCTTCTGTCAAATTGCCGCAGGGTATAGCGCGAATAACTGCAAATCAGTCGTTTCTACTCATCCATTGCCCAGTGTACACGCTCGTCACACCACCTTAAACCGTCGACACACGGACCGTGCATCCGAACGTTGAACGTTGAGCGTGCCGAGCTTCTGACATCATAGCGTGAAATAGCACTTTCGCAAGACTTTCCGGAGGTGCAGAGCAATATATAGCCTGTGAGATACCGTGAGCGTGCGTCTGAGCGTTGTCCAATGAGATGGCACAACGTTACATAAGTCACGTGCACGTCATCTCCCTTCAGCACAGAGTTGTGCGGCGCCATATTGACATTCAGTTCAAGCCTAGACGTGTATATGCCGTTTCTGAGCGCCAACAAATTGAGAATCACTCGAAAACCGTTGTTAAAAGTATGATTCGTTGCAACAAAAGATTATGAGAAACATCGTATTCGTGGCAAAAGAACTATTGTAACTTTGTATTATCAGAATATGCCGTTTGAAGGCAACGAAACACTGAGGATCCACCATAAACGCATTGTTCTTGGTACGATTTGTTATAATTACATTTCAATTAGTGAAATACCTAAGATTAATACCTTTCTCCCCAACATTCGCGTTTTTAATAGGTTCTGATATTTTATAATTAGTTTAATATAAGTATATACTATAATATTTGATGTTATGTAGGCCGGCCGCGGTGGCCGTGCGGTTCTGGCGCTGCAGTCCGGAACCGCGGGACTGCTACGGTCGCAGGTTCGAATCCTGCCTCGGGCATGGGTGTGTGTGATGTCCTTAGGTTAGTTAGGTTTAAGTAGTTCTAAGTTCTAGGGGACTTATGACCTAAGATGTTGAGTCCCATAGTGCTCAGAGCCATTTGAACCATTTTGATGTTATATAAATATAAGTTCACATTTTTTTGAGGAGCGAGTTTGTTAGATTAATTAATCTATAGGACAGCTTGCGCTACTTGTATAAAGATATTTTGCTGCTTTTTCTTTTAAGTTTCGTAATTCAGATGTTGTAAAGATTCTGCTATTGGATAGGAAAAGTTAGAATGACCTTGAGGTTTTACTAAAATATGGCAATAATGAAATAATGTTTATCTTATGTGGAGAACTATTGCAAATTTGTATCGCACTGTTTATAATGGAACTTTTATTGGCCTGTGTCCTTATTTATTGGAAATGGTACGTGAATGTACATGAATATTGAAGTTTTTATTTGTGTATATTACATAAAGATAAAAGCCTATTAAGTAATTACGAAGAGAGTATACTAAAGAAACACACATTGCTTTTATTGACTGTAAAAAAGCTTTTGATAATGTCAATAGACAGAAACTTTAGAAGGCTACTGCATCTCTCGAAGTTTGTTCAACATCTACATTAATCAAATAACAGATATATGGAAATCAGAATTTCAGAAAGGCAAATACCTTGACTGGAACATTCTTTTAAATAATTTACTATATGCTGACGATGCAGCGATCCTAGCAGAAAAGGAAGATGACCTTCAGAAAGGAATCTACTTGCCGAAACAAATAAGTGCAGAATTTAACATCGAAATTTCAAAATAAAAAACTAAGACAATGGCATTCATGGGGTAAGAACCAATCAGAACCAAAACAGTGATAGATCAGAAGATTTTAGAGCAAGTCAACCATTTCAGTTACCTCGGATGTGAAATGACTTAGCCGGCCGAAGTGGCCGCGCGGTTAAAGGCGCTGCAGTCTGGAACCGCAAGACCGCTACGGTCGCAGGTTCGAATCCTGCCTCGGGCATGGATGTTTGTGATGTCCTTAGGTTAGTTAGGTTTAACTAGTTCTAAGTTCTAGGGGACTAATGACCTCAGCAGTTGAGTCCCATAGTGCTCAGAGCCATTTGAACCATTTTTTTTTTTTTTTTGAAATGACTTATTTGCTACAGCAGAGAGATATAAATTAAGGTTAGTAAATGCAGTCGGGTATGTGGAACAATTAACAGAAACCTAAAAAACAAAACCGGGAAAGACACTCAAATTAAACTTTATAAAACTGTTGCACTTCCCACAATGCTCTAAGGAAGTGAGACCTCGGTGATTACCAAGAATCAAGAAATCCGGATTCAGCCACAAGAAATGAAATTCCTTAGAGATGTTAAAGGTTGCACAAGAGAAGACAGGCTAAGAAAGATATTAGAGAAGAACTGCAAATCTTTAGCCTCAACGACAAATTAGAGATTACAGAAGAAAATTGAACGAACATCTACAAAGAATGAAGAGTGAGGGACTTCCCCTTAAAGGCAAGAAATTATAAGTACCATGCGAGAAGAGACAGAGGAAGACGTCGACAGAGATGGGTGCCGTAACAGGCAGTTCCTGCCAAATACCTGAAGAGAAGGTGAGATGAGATGACGTACAGAACAACGCGAGCAGCATGTGGATAATTGAGGAAATGTGCGTTTTAATAGAGCTACAGTGGTTATTTTAACCGCGCCAGTTTAATAAACAGTGGGATTTATGAACCAGAAACAACCTGCAACTGCCGCTGAAGTGGGTTGCAATCGCGTATACCACGTTGGGGCCGTACGTAGCGTATTCACGAGTCGAATCGTTTCTGATTCTTCAGCAGCACGTTGAACCCAGCACGCTCAACGTTGGCGTTCGACAGCGCGGTCCGTGTGTCGACGGCTTAAGAGTCGCTTAGTATTGACTGCAAAAACCTGAGGCTTATGACCATTGTGCACTATTCATTTTAACTCCTTACGCACAGTTACATTGTTAACTGGACTGCTGGCACACTTTCAAATTCATGAATGATTCCTTCCGCTTATGTGGTGCGATTTTTTTTACTACTGTTCTGCGCAATGGCCGACTGTCTCTGTCTGTCAGTAGATGAGGTCTGCCTGTTCTTTACTTAGGTGTGATTGTCCCTTCGCCTTTCCACTTTACAGTCACATTACCAACCGTCGACATGGGCAGCTATAGAAGCGTTGCAATGACCTTGGAGAATCCATTACTTTGGTGACATCCAAGCAGACCTGTGGTATTCTGCTACTGCATCTCGGCTGACAACACAATACTGGTGGGTCGGCATCTAGTGATCTGGAAGTCAGTTCCGCATTACATAGTGTCGTCGTAACTGCCGTCTGCGTCACCTCTGCTGTGCAGCGAGCTACGTTAATTTAAGTATTAACTGTATTTTTCTTACTTGTCACTTCTTCCGTGTGTTTTGGCTTTTAGAAAGCTTTAATTGTCGAGTGCTAGTAATAGTGTTCCATAGATTTCGTGTTTGTTTTGAATACAGTCAGAGAGAGTGCCTTTAGTCAGCCACAGTGCCAGTAGTGCTAGTGTTTGTTTTGAATACAGCAAGAGACAGGTAGTGCTATTTTCATTGTTTTCTGAAAGAAGTGTCTAGTAAACACAGTTTAGTCAACTATCAGCCGCCTTTAGTCAATTAGCAGTCTAGTTAAAAGTTGATTAACTCACTACAGTAAATTGATTTCTTAGGATGGATAGGATGTGTGACTGCAGTGTACGGACGCAGGGGGAGCTGGCCACTGTTCGCGAACAGCTGAACGTGTTGATGGCCGCGGTCAGCCGTCTTCAGGCTGCTGCCTCGGAGTGTAGCGGCAGTGGGGAGTCTGGTGCGTCACATGGTACACCCCAGGTGTTACATGCTTCACCCACTGTCCCTGCTGTCGAGACATCTTCGCGGGTACCGGGCGCGGTTGGGCGACCCTCTCCCCAAGGGGAGTGGCGGGTTCAGCGGCGTACGAGGTGGAGGGTCAATGTGGAGGCTGGCCGTGTGGTATTGCCCGCTCCGTCTGTAAGTGGACATGTGGCCGCTCCTTCAGCAAGGTCCGAGCAGGCACACGGGCGGAGGGGTTTATTAGTGATTGGGAGCTCCAACGTTAGGCAAGTGATGGAGCCCCTTAGGGAAATAGCGGAAAGGTCGGGGAAGAAGGCCAGTGTTCACTCTGTCTTCTTGCCGGGGGGGAATACGCATTAGGAGTGATTTAAAATGGTGTGTGTGGGGGGGGGGGGGAGGGGCGGGTTTTGTGGGCGCACGACAGCAAGGTCTTCAGCGCAATTTAAAATGGAATGATCATGTAAAGTTTATCGTCGGTAAAGCAGATGCCAGACAGATTCAGTGGAAGAATCCTAAGAAAATGCAATCCGAAAACAAAGGAAGTAGGTTACAGTACACTTGTTCGCCCACTGCTTGAATACTTCTCAGCAGTGTGGGATCCGTACCAGATAGGGTTGATAGAAGAGATAGAGAAGATCCAACGGAGAGCAGCGCGTTTCGTTACAGGATCATTTAGTAATCGCGAATGCGTTACGGAGATGATAAACTCCAGTGGAAGACTGCAGGAGAGACGCTCAGTAGCTCGGTACGGGCTTTTGTTGAAGTTTCGAGAACATACCTTCACCGAGGAGTCAAGCAGTATATTGCTCCCTCCTATGTATATCTCGCGAAGAGACCATGAGGATAAAATCAGAGAGATTAGAGTCCACACAGAGGCATACCGACAATCCTTCTTTCCACGAACAATACGAGACTGGAATAGAAGGGAGAACCGATAGTGGTACTCAAGGTACCCTACGCCACACACCGTCAGGTGGCTTGCGGAGTATGGATGTAGATGTACATGTAGGGATCTAGATTCATCTGATCAGACGGTGTAGATTGCATAATGGTAAGACAGTTCTCGAAACCAAATTTGAAGCTACGAAACATTTTCAAGTCAGATGTGACCATAATGTATTGGTTGTTACCTGCAGACTAAATCTGCAGAATTTGTGGAAAAGTTGGATATTAAGAAGACGAGACATGCAAAAATTTAAAGTATGAGAGATTGTTTCGACGTTGAGAGAATGCGCTAAAAGTTCGAAAGGAATACAATATGAGACGAAGGGGAAGTTTTGAGAGGTAAAATATTGAAGGCAGCAGAGAATCACGCAGGCAAAAAGACAAGTTATGTTGATATCCTTGGTGAACTCGCGAGATACAGAATCAAACCGAGGATAGGACAATTTATAAAAAGCAGTAAATGAATCAGTCAAAATGTGATACAGGCGGTTAGAATATGGGGCAAGAATTGTAAACCTGTAAAGCAGGCATGGCTAGAGGACAAGTCGAAGCTGTTGAAGCGTATATGAGTATGCGAAAGACAGATTCCATCTCTATGATTACTTTTCGAAAGTAACAGATGCAAAGGTTTTAATATTAAGAGCTAAAATGACAAGTCTGTACTAAGAAAAGAAGAAAATGCTGAAAGGGGGAAGAAATGTGTGGATGTTCTTCAAAGAGAACTACGTTGATGACAATATTACAGAAAAGTAATTTGGAGGAAACAGATGAGATGGAAAATGCGCTATTGAGACATGGTTCAAATGGATCTGAGCACTATGGGACTTAACTGCTGAGGTCATCAGTCCCCGAGAACTTAGAACTACTCAAACCTAACTAACCTAAGGACATCACACACATCCATGCCCGAGGCAGGATTCGAACCTGCGACCGTAGCGGTCGCGCGGTTCCATACTGAAGCGCCTAGAACCGCTCTGCCACCCTGGCCGGCTATTCAGACATGAATTTGACGATACACTGAAAGACGTTAGTCCCTTGGGGTCAACGACATTCCCTCGTAATTATTAAACTGTTGCACAAGTTCATACCGTTTTTGCTTTGCATGTTGGTAGTCTGGTTGCGATGGGTTTGTTTATCGACTGTCATTTTTTGTCTGTAGCTCACTGTTGCTGTTTGAGTTTACCTATTGTTCTTTAGTCATTTGGAGATAATGAATGGAGCTGTGGACTTTCTGAAATGGAGTGTCAAGTGGAGGAATTGGAACATTTCCAACTTTTTCTTCTGTTTAAATTCAGTAGAGGGGTGGCAGCAGAGGAAGCAGCCAGAAACTTTTGCGCCATTTATGGCTATAATGCCTCTGGACAGAGAACAATGAGAAAATGGTTTTCTCTTATTGACATTAGTGACTCACCAAGTTCAGGAATAACATTAGGATTTGATGATACTCGTGTAAACGCTTTGATCCACAATGATCCACATCACTGTACTCGAAAACTGGTAGATGTGATTAACTGTGATCATTTCACCCTCGTTTGACATTTGCTTGCAATGTGAAAGGTTCAAAAATCGGGTGTATGGGTATCGCATGCTCTAAACCAAAATCAAAAAAAGTCAGCTGGTGGCCATATGTGCATCTCTGCAATGGTGTTTCTATGTTAACTTAAACAAAATAAAGGAATGGTTGACCCCCAAAAGAAGCAGCAACTGCTCGTACAAAGACCTGCTAGCATCCACAAAAAATGTTACGCATCTGGTGGAGCAGCGACGGTGTGGTGTAGGACTAATTGCTTCCCCGAGGTGTAACAATCACTGCCGACATTATTGTGAACAACTAACACGTCTCGCGAACGCAGTCCGAGATCAACGACCGGGAAGACTGTGTGAAGCAATGGTACCCACGATAGCGCCAGCATACTGGTAGATTGACAGAAATCACTATACAGGAGTTGGGCCATTCCGCAACCATCGTATTCCTTCGAGAACCTTCAAAAATCTTCCTTTCCGGATGAAAATACGCTGCGATCACTGCTCAACGAGTTCTTCGTCTCTGCAGAATCGAAAAGTTACATCGGTTGGCTGACTGTTGTAGATAGTGAAGGAGAATATATTGCTGATTGATCACTAAAGACTCTGTTATGTGTATCTGTTGTGTTTATTAAGCATATGGAAAAACGCACCAACTCAATATTTAGATTCAAGGGAGAGCCGGTAATGACAAAACTATTCCTGGTACGCTATAAACAATAGAAATGGAAATGGGCGTATGGCATCGTTGGCCGGGAAGCCCCATTCGGGGAAGTTCCGCTACCAAGTGCAAGTTTTATTTCAGTCGATGGCACATTGCGCGACTTGGGCACCGGTGATGAGGATGAAATGATGGTTAGGATAAAACAACATCCAGTGCACGAGCAGAGAAAATCTCCAACCCTGCCGGAAATCGAACCCGGGCCCGAAAAATTACCCACAGACTTCAAGAATAATGTAATAATTCGTATTATAAAGAAGACATGCGTTGGCAAGAATTAATACGACCGAACTATCTTTTTAATAAATCGTTGTTGCATAATACTGACGTCGAGGAAGGTAACACACAAGATAATATGGCGCGATCGAGACAGTTCCGACTCTGCGACTAAAGAAAGACAAACCTACATGTACAGCATTTTTAGGCTTATATAAAGGTTTTCGACAATCTCGATTGTAACACACTTTTTGAAATTAAGAGCTGGCATCTATTACGCACAGAGAGCTAAAAGTTATCTGAAACTCCTACATAAACCAGACGACACTTACGAAAGTCGAAGGCAGATAGACGCAGAAACTGGAAAGGGTGTAAAAAGCCCGGAAGGCATATTAGGCAGGAGGCCTCTTTCTGGGAGTTCGACCGTCTGGTGCAGTTCTTACTATCTGACGTCACTTCGGCGACATGCGCGTCGATGATGAAATGATGGTGAGGACATTACAACAGCCAGTCCCCTCGCAGAGAAAAATATCCCACCCAGTCGGGAATCGCCCAGGAATCTCGCCAGGCAGTCATCTACACTGACCACACAGCTACGGACAACGAGGGGATGGGAGTGAGACAGTTGTGTTGTTCACTCTCGACATCCCTGAAATTGTGTATGAGGAAGCCTTGGACAAAACTAAGCAGATACTAAATTACGGGGAGAAAAAGAAATTTTTATGGTTTGCAATTGACATTATGTCAGAGACGACACGTGATGTGAAAGAGCACTGTAACGGGTTGGGTAGTGTTTTGAAAAGAGGTTACAAAATCAGCAAAAGTAAAACAATGGTAATGCTTTGCAGTTAAACTGAACAACGCGATGCTGAGGGAATTACATTTTGACATGAGGCAAGAGAAGTAGAAGATGAGTTTCGTTACTTGTGCAGAACAATAACTAATGCTGAGTGGAGTAGGGAGAACATCAAATGCAGAATGGCAATAGCAGGAAATGCATTTCTGAAAAATATGAACTTGTTAAAATCGAATGTAAGTTTAAGCGGTAACAAATTTTTTCTTAAAGAAAATTATGTAGACTGTAGACTTCCACAGAAGTGATATATTGGCAATGGATGTTTCAATACAGAACAGAATGGATGCTTTTGAAATGTGGTGCTACAGGAGACAGCTGAAGATTAGACTGATACAATAAATAGCGGTCCGCAGCTCGTCGTCGTGCGGTAGCTTTTTTTTTTTGTGGTTTTAGGGCGCAAAACTTCTATGGTCATTAGCGCCCAGCCCGTGACGTAGGAAACTGGAAAAAAACGAAATTTAAAATCAGCAGCAATGGGAACAAAGTCATAAAATTTAAGAAACTAAAGGCAGAAGGAATGCTTAAAAATCCACTATAGAAAGCGGTTGGTTGTCCCCAAAAAAAGCTTCAAATGACTGACGTCATTTCACTGTCACTAATAAACTGTAGAACGCGGTCAGCTGAGCGCGTGTCATCTGCTAAAATTGACAATAGATCAGGCGATAGCTGTAGACGGGAGCGTAACGGATTAAAATAGGGGCATTCAATTAAAAGGTGTCTGACCGTCCACAGCTGAGAGCAGTGGGGACAGAGTGGGGGAGGATCACCGCTTAAAAGATGTCGATGACTAAAAAGACAGTGCCCTATCCGGAGTCTAGCTAAAATTACCTCCTCCCGACGACGCGTTCGGGAGGAAGAGGTCCAAGCGCAAGGAAGGGCTTTCACTTCCCGCAATTTATTATGGGGAAGTGTTGACCAATGCGCATGCCATAAATGAGCAACTTGGCGACATAAACCGCTCCGTAGATCGGTAAACGGAAGAGACTGAATAGCTGGCCGAGGAAGAGAGACTGCAGCCTTGGCCGCTATATCGGCCGCCTCATTCCCACAGATACCAGCGTGTCCCGGGAGCCAGAGGAACGTCACTGAGACGCCCCCCAGGTGGAGCAAGCGCAGACAGTCCTGAATCCGGTGGACCAGAGGGTGCACAGGGTAAAGAGCTTGGAGACTTAGGAGAGAGCTGAGAGAATCTGAGCAGATTACGTACTGTATCCGCTGATGGCGGCGGATGGAGTGGACAGCCTGGAGAACAGCGTAAAGCTCCGCAGTATGAACCGAACACTGGTCGGGAAGCCGAAAGTGATTTGGGGTGTCGCCAACAATATAGGCACTCCCTACACCTAACGATGTTTTAGAGCCGTCGGTGTAAATAAATATGGCTTCCGTCATTTGTGCACATAGAGCAGCAAATTCCCGACGGAAAACAAGTGTAGGGGTACCATCCTTGGGAAATTGACATAGGTCTCTGAGCAAGTCGATCCGGGGACGGAGCCAAGGCGGTGCTGTACCCCAAGTTGTCAAGAAGGTTGTAGGAAAGCGGAAGGAAAGAGAATGGAGCAGTTGACGGAAGCGGACTCCCGGGGGTAGTAGGGAGGAGGAGCGGCCTGCATACCCGACATCAAAGGAGGCGTCGAAAAAAAGGTCATGGGCTGGATTAGCAGGCATGGAAGACAGATGGCTAGCATAACGACTCAGAAGGACTGCCCGCCGATTGGACAGCGGAGGTTCAGCAGTCTCAGCATAAAGGCTTTCCACAGGGCTGGTGTAAAAAGCTCCAGACACTAAACGTAATCCACGGTGGTGGATAGAGTCGAGACGCCGAAGAATAGACGGCCGAGCAGAGGAGTAGACTATGCTTTCATAATCCAATTTCGAGCGCACTAAGGCACGATAGAGGCGGAGAAGGACCACTCGGTCCGCTCCCCAGGAGGTACCATTCAGGACACGGAGGGTGTTAAGGGAACGCAGACAGCGAGCCGAAAGATAGGAAACGTGGGATGACCAGCACAGTTTTCTGTCAAACATAAGACCCAAGAATTTAGCGACGTCTGAAAACGGAAGGTTGACAGGACCTAGATGTAAGGAGGGCGGAAGAAACTCCTTACGTCGCCAAAAATTAACACAAACGGTCTTACTGGGTGAGAAACGGAAGCCGGTTTCGATGCTCCACGAGTGGAGGCGATCGAGACATCCTTGAAGACGTCTTTCAAGAAGGCTGGTCCGATGAGAGCTGTAGTAGATCGCAAAATCGTCCACAAAGAGGGAGCCTGAGACATCAGGAAGGAGACAATCCATAATTGGATTAATGGCAATGGCAAACAGTGCAACACTCAGCACGGAGCCCTGCGGTACCCCGTTTTCTTGGTAGAAAGTACGGGAGAGAGTAGTGTTCACCCGCACCCTAAATGTGCGCTCTGCGATAAATTCGCCAAGAAAAAGGGGCAGCCGGCGTCGAAAGCCCCAAGAGAACAGTGTGCGGAGGATGCCTGTCCTCCAACAGGTATCGTATGCTCTCTCCAGATCAAAAAATATTGCTACCGTTTGGCGTTTCCGAAGAAAATTGTTCATGATATAAGTGGAGAGAGCAACAAGATGGTCAACGGCAGAACGATGCTTTCGGAATCCGCATTGGGCTGGTGTTAAAAGACTGCGGGATTCCAGCCACCAAGCTAAACGGTAATTCACCATACGCTCCAAAACCTTACAGACACTACTCGTGAGAGAAATGGGGCGATAGCTAGAGGGGAGATGTTTGTCCTTTCCAGGTTTCGGAACGGGAACGACAATAGCTTCCCGCCATCGCCTGGGAAAGGTACTGTCGGTCCAAATTCGATTATAAAGGCGAAGGAGGTAACGCAGGCTATGGGTTGATAAATGCAGCAACATTTGGACATGGATACCATCCGGTCCTGGGGCGGAGGAGCGAGAAGAAGAGAGGGCATGTCGGAGTTCCCGCATGGAGAAAACAGTATTGTAGCTTTCGTGATTTTGAGAGGAGAAAGCAAGATGTCGCACTTCCGCTGCACGTTTCTTTGGGAGAAACGCTGGCGGGTAATTTGAAGAGCTCGAAATCTCAGCAAAATGCTGACCCAATGAGTTAGAAATTGCGACGGGGTCCACTAAGGTATCATGCGCGACAGTGAGCCCAGAGACCGGGGAGAAACTAGGCGCGCCTGAGAACCGTCGAAGCCGACTCCAAACTTCCGAGGAGGGAGTGAAGGTGTTAAATGAGCTAATAAAGAATTTCCAGCTTGCCTTCTTGCTATCGCGGATGACGCGACGGCATCGCGCACGGAGCTGCTTATATCGGATACAGTTGGCCAAAGTTGGATGGTGACGGAAAATGCGAAGAGCACGTCGCCGCTCACGTATTGCGTCACGGCATGCCTCGTTCCACCAAGGAACTGGGGGGCGCCGGGGCAATTCGGAGGTGCGTGGTATTGAACGTTCCGCAGCTGTGAGAATAACGTCGGTAACATGTGTGGCCTCATCGTCGACACTGGGAAAGCGACGGTCATCGAATGTCGCTAGAGACGAAAAAAGTGTCCAATCGGCTTGGGCAAACTTCCAGCGGCGCGAGCGCATATATGGCAGTTGAGGCTGCAGTCTAAGAACACATGGAAAGTGGTCACTCGAGTGTGTATCATCAAGGGCGAACCATTCGAAGCGCCGAGCTAGCGGAACAGTACCGAACGCAAGGTCCAAATGAGATAAATTTGTCGTGGAGGCAGACAAAAATGTGGGGTCCCCAGTGTTGAGGCAGACTAGATCCGCTTGGTGGAAGACGTCTAGCAATAGTGAACCACGTGGACAAGGATGTGGAGATCCCCAAAGCGGGTGGTGGGCATTGAAGTCCCCAACCAGCAAATAGGGGGGTGGAAGCTGGTCAAGAAGATGAACGAGATCAGCTCGTGCCATTGGTGTAGACGATGGAATGTATACCGTACAAAGAGAGAACGTGTATCCAGAAAGGGAAAGACGGACGGCGACAGCTTGGAAGGAACTGTTTAAGGGGATTGGGTGATAATGGAGAGTATCATGGAGAAGAATCATGAGTCCTCCATGGGCTGGAGTGCCTTCAACAGAGGGGAGGTCATATCGGACGGACTGAAAATGAGGGAGAACAAAGTGGTCATGGGGACGCAGCTTTGTTTCCTGAAGACAGAAGATGACCGGCGACTAGGATCGTAAGAGGATCGACAATTCATCCCGATTGGCTCGAATGCCGCGGATATTCCAGTGGATAATGGACATAGGGTGAACAGAAAATGGAGGAACGTGACCAAGGGTGCTGTCAACTCAACGACTGCTCAGAGCTTGCGACCGACAGCATGGAATGGCATTCAGTCGAAGGCAGAAGATCCTGATCCATAGGTTGGTCAGGAGCAGCTCCTGCCACCAACGATCGGCCAGTTGACCGGCCACCAGCAGTGCGCCTCGGCGACACAGAAGATGGCCGAGGGCGATTTCCGCCAGGTGTTGCTGTAGATGGGACACGCCTTGGCGGAGAAGGAGAGGAACTGTGTTTCTTCGTAGCCTTCTTGGAAGTATGATGTTTAGATGAAGGAGGAACCGATGGTTGTGAAGTTGCGGTACGTAAAAACTCTTCACGAGAATGCTCTTTTTTCGAAGACTTGGCGTCTGACTTTTGGGCCCGAGATTTAGCAGAACCCGACGAAGGGTGAGCCATAGAGTGGGCAGGCGACAGTGGTGAGGTTGAACGGGCGATCTTTGCGCTGGCCGATCTGACGACCGTGGTACTAAAGGTGAGGTCGCAAGTCTGCGTGGCCGCCTCCTTTGTTGGCCGAGGAGAAGCCAGGACAGTGCTGTATTTTCCTTTCTGAGGCACGGTGGGCTGTCGACTGGCGAGTAACTTTCGAGCAGCAAAGGTCGACACCTTTTCCTTCACTCTTATTTCCTGGATGAGCTTTTCGTCCTTAAAAACGGGGCAATCTCGAGAGGAAGCAGTGTGGTCACCCATACAGTTGATGCAGCGAGAGGATGGAGTGGACAAGCACCCTCATGGGCATCCTTGCCACACGCAACACATTTGGCCGGATTGGAACAGGACTGGCTGGTGTGATTGAACTGCTGACATCGATAGCAACGCGTAGGGTTTGGGACATAAGGGCGAACGGAAATTATCTCATAGCCTGCTTTGATTTTTGATGGGAGTTGAACTTTGTCAAATGTCAAGAAGACAGTGCGGGTTGGAATGATGTTCGAGTCAACCCTTTTCATAACCCGATGAACAGCCGTGACGCCCTGGTCAGACAGGTAGTGCTGAATTTCTTCGTCAGACAATCCATCGAGGGAGCGTGTATACACGACTCCACGCGAGGAATTTAAGGTACGGTGCGGTCCCACCCGGACAGGGAAGGTGTGGAGCAGAGAAGTACGCAGCAATTTTTGAGCCTGGAGGGCACTGTGTGTTTCTAACAACAGGGTGCCATTCCGTAATCTGGAACAAGACTTTACAGGACCCGCAATTGCGTCGACACCTTTCTGAATAATGAAAGGGTTGACCGTGGAAAAGTCGTGACCTTCGTCAGACCGAGAAACAACAAGGAACTGTGGCAACGATGGAAGAACCGTCTGTGGCTGAGACTCAGTGAACTTACGTTTGTGAGCAGACATAGTGGAAGGTGAGGAAACCATTGCGGAATAATCCCCCATGATTACCGGTGTCTCCGATGGCGGGCTCCTCCCTTGTGGGGCCCTCACCGAGGGCACACCCGCCTTACGTGATTGTTCACACCTCAGGTCACACCTCCCGACAAACGGACGGAGGGACCAATCGGCACTTTCGGAAGGTATCAGCTCGGGTAATCACCCCTCCCTGGGCCTGGCCGTTACCAGGGGGTACGTACGTGTCCTACCTGTCTACCCGGGGCGGGGAATTACGCGTTACCCCGTCACCGGCTACGCATGGAAGTGCGTGGGTCGGCCTTCATACACGCACAGGGAGGAAAAAAGGGAAAGGGAAAGGAAAGAAGAGGGGGTCTCAAACGCCGAAGCGGAGAAAAGGGCAAGGAGAAGAGGGAAGGAAAAGATAAGGACAGAGGAAGGACGAGGACTTGCAAGTGTAGAAAGCAAGGAATTTGGAACAGTTTCGAGCGTCCGTCTCCGGACGTAGGCACAAACCATACTCCCAGAGGGGGAGAAAGGGAAGGAAGGAGCCAGAGGTGAGGGGGGGGGGGCCGAAGATGGGGGACGGGGAGGGATGCGGAAAGGGAAGGGAAGATATGCAGCCCGGAAAGGAAGGAGGGCCACATTAGCTCGGGGTCCCGTGCTCGCTATGCACGTGTACACAAAAGAGTTGTGAACCCCCTGGGGGGTCGTGCGGTAGCGTTCTCGCTTCCCACACCCGGGTTCCCGGGTTCGATTCCCGGTGGGGTCAGGGATTTTCTCTGCCTCGTGATGACTGGGTGTTGTGTGCTGTCCTTAGGTTAGTTAGGTTTAAGTAGTTCTAAGTTCTAGGGGACTGATGCCCATAGATGTTAAGTCCCATAGTGCTCAGAGCCATTTGAACCATTTGAATAAATAGCGAGAAGGTAATAAACCCGATAGCGAAAATAGGAAATTCATGACACACTTGGCTAAAAGAAGGAACAGGTTATTTGCTACAACATATCTTGAACACTAAACGAATCTGTGAGTTTGGTAATGGTGGAAACGTGTGTGTTTGAGGGGCAAAGTTGTTCAGAGATACCAAATCTCGCATGCAGTAAGTAGCTTCAAATGGAGATATGTTATGTTATACAGAGATGAAGGGTCCTGCGTAGGATGTACTAAAATGGAGAGGTACAACCAACGAGCCTTCGGACTGAAGACCGCAACAACAAGTAGTAACTGTATTTGAATTATTTCTTTGCGCATTTAGATGCGATTGCATTTGTGTACCGAAATCCTGTATGGTTGGCCTACTACTATCATAATTAGCGTCTTCACAGGCAGATACATATGCGCCTGTGGACCGCAGTTTTCGCAGCAGAAACCAGCTGCAAGGCTCTTGTTAATCTGTAAGGACCATTTGTTTCCGAGCTGCCACCGAGTTGGCGCCGGTCTGCGGTAGCTTTTGCTAGGGGAATTAGTAATACTGGATTATTGTGCGGGGGCCGTACCGCAGAGCTAACTGAAACTTCAGGAAATTCAGGACAGGGGTAAATTAAGCACCATACAGATGGAATGGATAGCGAAATTTGTGACCGCACCGAAGGGGCTGTGCCACAAGCAAATGCTTATATTATACCAGCTGCTGAGTGAAGACGGAGAGATTGCGTGGTATTCTGCGTGACACCTGCGTACGGAACATTGGGGAGTAAAAGCGAAATTGTATATTTGGCGTGTATGAACGGCATTGCTAGGTGGCACCCCTCAGGAGTTGTGGGGACCTTTTCGTCCTATCTCACAAATGTTCCTTATTGATCCAGAGCCTAAAAGATTTCTGCGAAGTGTGCGTGTGCGTAGCATTTCAGTGAATGGTGATGAAGCGCTAGTGAGGAACTTTCCCCGGGGATGATTTACAGGAACAATGCCTGAAGTTATGAAGTAATCTAAAAGAAAGGCAGTGTTAAGAACGTTTCTTCTGGGTGAATTATGTTCGTTTATAAAATGAATGCGATACTAGACCAGGAAAATCTTCGATTTGGAATGGAGAATGTCACAATTAGAAATACAGAAAATGATGCTGAAGAGATTGCAATGTGAACTGCTTTAATGCAATGATGTGAATGGGTATCGTGTTCAGGAGGAGTTTGTTCCTCGTTCGATGGTTGTGTAATAAGAATAACATCGAGTTGCCACAGAAGCATTGTGCGTCACGGTGTGGCTTATTGTTAAAGGTTCATGACGTACTTATCTATACAAGTCAACTATTATATTGCCTCACCTCTGATACGCCCGGCTAAACCCGCAGGACAGGATAGGTAGTTGGAATTGCGGAAACGGGCCAAAATGAGCGGCTGTCAGTTACACTCGAACATATGTAACTTTGAAACTTCCTGGCAGATTAAAACTGTGTGCCCGACCGAGACTCGAACTCGGGACCTTTGCCTTTCGTGGGCAAGTGCTCTACCATCTGAGCTACCGAAGCACGACTCACGTCCGATACTCACAGCTTTACTTCTGCCAGTACCTCGTCTCCTAGCTTCCATACTTTACAGAACCTCTCCTGCGAACCTTGCAGAACTAGCACTCCTGAAAGAAAGGATATTGCGGAGACATGGCTTAGCCACACCCTGGGGGATGTTTCCAGAATGAGATTTTCACTCTGCAGCGGAGTGTGCGCTGATATGAAACTTCCTGGCAGACGAGGTACTGGCAGAAGTAAAGCTGTGAGTACCGGGCGTGAGTCGTGCTTTGGTAGCTCAGATGGTAGAGCACTTGCCCGCGAAAGGCAAAGGTCCTGAGTTCGAGTCTCGGTCGGGCACACAGTTTTAATCTGCCAGGAAGTTTCATATCAGCGCACACTCCGCTGCAGAGTGAAAATCTCATTCTGGATATGTAACTTTATTTATTTGACCAAACATTACAGTACAAATTCTTGAACTTAGTTATCTGCTGAATACGCCTCACTACCTTATGCCTTAAGGGCACAACCACTTTAATTTTCAAAAAATGTCTAAAAGCCATTAACTCAAAATTCAGACGCCAAAGAGAATATTTAGAAGGCAGAAGGCCTCACGTTAAGTAAGTTCTATAATTTGGCTGAGGGCCCAAAAATCTAACACTTGAAAGCAACAACCTTAATATAAAGACATCTGAAGGCCCATGATTTAAGACTCAGGGTAAACTTATATAAAGAAACACAAGGTAGAAGGCCTTATCTTCAATTAGTCTGAAGCCCCCAAACAGTCTGATGCTCGAAAGACAGAGATCGTTAACTTAAAAACGGCTGAAGGCCCCATGAGTTAAAACTCAAGGTAAAATAAATTCAAACAACGAAGCCTTATCTTAAATTAGCCTGAAGGCCACAAACAATCTAACACTTGACAAGCAAGGTATTTTAATTTTAAAGAGGCTGAAGGCCCGTGACTTAAAAACACCACTAAGAACAATTCAACCTTAATTGAAATCCATCGGCTATGAGCCATACAAATATACACAACAGAAAATAAGAAAAAGCAGTGCAGCTAACGGCGCTCAGAAGTTTCGGGGGTCGGCCAGCACTTGAAATACTAACTTTCACTTAGCTGAGACAGGCAGTCGGCCCAACCATTCTCGATCCTATGCCAACCCAACCAACAGACAGTCAACAGACCAACCGACAAGGTAACTTGCGCTCCAGTCGACCAGCAAACAAACGGGAGTTCAATGCAAAACGTGAAAGGCATGGATGCCCACAACCAAGCATACATTATGCTGTCAAACTACACACCATGCTGGACAGCGACAACACGGCGCGGAAAGGACACTGCGTGAATTTACGTCAACGGCCGCGGCAGGTAACCTGAACGTTAACGGCCACAAGGCAGAAAATTCCGCTGGTGCACTTCAGTTGCAAATAACGAAATACAGTTAGACTCCACCGGATGGTGGATAAACCTTTGCCAACTCGAACACACACGTTGTTGCTCCTGGGAATGTCCCAACAGCCAACAACGAGAACTAAATGGCACAAAATGAACAGTCTTGACTTGCTGGTAAATTAAATCCAAACTCAATTTTCTTGTCCAGGGTCGGTGAGCCACGAACCTCGTAGCAATGCGAACAGCCCCACACACTCCGACACTGCATAGAGACCGCCAGTTGACCCGGCCAAACTACACCCCACAGACATTTCCTCGCTGCTCCACGCCAACCGAGCGACTGCTCGCACACAGCACAGCCGGAAACTATCAGCAGCAGACCAAAGATAGTACAAGGTGCGAATATCGATACACACCGCTGGTGCCTCTCATGGAGAGAGAGAACAACAGCATAATTGCAATAACCGCGGGAAACCAAACACAGAATAGGAACCAAGGTTTAAACCAACGCATAACATAAGCCCAACACGTCTCACCCTCAAGTATATCTAGCGAAAGAACTATGAAGGTGACACTGTAGTCATTTGAGCTCACGCTGAGGCTTATCAAGAATCGTTCTTCTGGCGCACCATTCGCGATTGCAACAGTAAACTGGTATAAATGATAGTCTTGAAAACGTACCCTCTACCACACACTACAACGACCTTGCAGAGAATAGATGTAGAGTAGATGCAGGTAGAGAGATCGTTCGCAAGGAATTCCTTTGGTTAGATGGGGAACACTATACACTCCTGGAAATGGAAAAAAGAACACATTGACACCGGTGTGTCAGACCCACGATACTTGCTCCGGACACTGCGAGAGGGCTGTACAAGCAATGATCACACGCACGGCACAGCGGACACACCAGGAACCGCGGTGTTGGCCGTCGAATGGCGCTAGCTGCGCAGCATTTGTGCACCGCCGCCGTCAGTGTCAGCCAGTTTGCCGTGGCATACGGAGCTCAATCGCAGTCTTTAACACTGGTAGCATGCCGCGACAGCGTGGACGTGAACCGTATGTGCAGTTGACGGACTTTGAGCGAGGGCGTATAGTGGGCATGCGGGAGGCCGGGTGGACGTACCGCCGAATTGCTCAACACGTGGGGCGTGAGGTCTCCACAGTACATCGATGTTGTCGCCAGTGGTCGGCGGAAGGTGCACGTGCCCGTCGACCTGGGACCGGACCGCAGCGACGCACGGATGCACCCAAAGACCGTAGGATCCTACGCAGTGCCGTAGGGGACCGCACCGCCACTTCCCAGCAAATTAGGGACACTGTTGCTCCTGGGGTATCGGCGAGGACCATTCGCAACCGTCTCCATGAAGCTGGGCTACGGTCCCGCACACCGTTAGGACGTCTTCCGCTCACGCCCCAACATCGTGCAGCCCGCCTCCAGTGGTGTCGCGACAGGCGTGAATGGAGGGACGAATGGAGACGTGTCGTCTTCAGCGATGAGAGTCGCTTCTGCCTTGGTGCCAATGATGGTCGTATGCGTGTTTGGCGCCGTGCAGGTGAGCGCCACAATCAGGACTGCATACGACCGAGGCACACAGGGCCAACACCCGGCATCATGGTGTGGGGAGCGATCTCCTACACTGGCCGTACACCACTGGTGATCGTCGAGGGGACACTGAATAGTGCATGGTACATCCAAACCGTCATCGAACCCATCGTTCTACCATTCCTAGACCGGCAAGGGAACTTGCTGTTCCAACAGGACAATGCACGTCCGCATGTATCCCGTGCCACCCAACGTGCTCTAGAAGGTGTAAGTCAACTACCCTGGCCAGCAAGATCTCCGGATGTGTCCCCCATTGAGCATGTTTGGGACTGGATGAAGCGTCGTCTCACGCGGTCTGCACGTTCAGCACGAACACTGGTCCAACTGAGGCGCCAGGTGGAAATGGCATGGCAAGCCGTTCCACAGGACTACATACAGCATCTCTACGATCGTCTCCATGGGAGAATAGCAGCCTGCATTGCTGCGAAAGGTGGATATACACTGTACTAGTGCCGACATTGTGCATGCTCTGTTGCCTGTGTCTATGTGCCTGTGGTTCTGTCAGTGTGATCATGTGATGTATCTGGCCCCAGGAATGTGTCAATAAAGTTTCCCCTTCCTGGGACAATGAATTCACGGTGTTCTTATTTCAATTTCCAGGAGTGTAGTTTCACGTAAAGGCTCATCACAGAACGCTGAAATATTCTCTGCTATTTCCTCTCCTATTTTACGTTAATCTGACTTGGAGGTTTTAGTGTCAAACGAAACGAAACACATCAGTTGACAATGGAAGAAAAAACTGATGTCCAAACCCTAACAAACAGCGTACCATAAACAAACTGCCTGCACAAGATGCAGAGGTCTAACAAGGGTGCGTGGCTCTAGTGAATAGCAGACTTACCTGTAGGTTCTGCATCTTCGACCAACTGTGCTATGATTACACCAGTGTGGTACGAGAGGGCGCGGGATGTAAGGGGGAGGGGGGGGGGCGGAATCGTTGGGGACGGTGTTGGTACGCCCAAAAAATCTGGTAAAACCTTAATATATTGTCGAAGCCCAGTGTCCTCCAATTTTGTAGGTGTAAATTCATTACAGCAATTGCACAAAGTTACAAATGCTTTGGTCAATATTCACGGAGCTAACGTGACCGTAATTTCTTACTTTCGAGTTGGCAATACTATCACTCAAGAAAAAGTTATTCTTGCTCGAATTTACGAAACTATGCTGCCACAAGTCCACTATGCATTGCAGCATATGTTTGTTGGTACGTCTAACACGGGACTCCTTACCTCAACATCAGGATAATTCAGGACTTGCTGGTACGTATGAATCCGAAATTCTCCCAGACACAAATTAGAAAAGGATATCACTATTTCTGTGTTTCATCGTCAATAAGACGGTCCAAGGGATACAGTGACGCTGATACTCAGAGGCAGTGAATACTGGAAGAGCAAAAGCATCCAATTTACAGACGTGAATTTCAACGATGGTGTCGCTCTATGCTTAAGCTTTGCGCGTTGTCTGACATCGCCAAAGAGCGTAAGTTGTCCACAATTCGAAATATACGAGTACTTTGGAACAACGAAACAAATTCACTTCCTACGCGACGTTTCTTGGTAGACGTTATTGATTTGACTTTCGCAAAACAAAGCTTATTGCGCCTGAACAGTGGAGCATACACTTGCAGCACGTAAGACCGCTCCAATTCCCAGACACGTTCGCCTAACAATGGCACCGGCCGCCGTGGCCGAAAGGTTCTAGGCGCTTCAGTCCGGAACCGCGCTGCTGCTACGGTCGCAGGTTCGAATCCTGCCGCGGGCATGAATGTGTGTGTTGTCCTTAGGTTTGTTAGGTTTACTGGAAAATTGCGCCGGTCGCACCAGTGTTTAAGAAGGGTAGTAGGAGTAATCCATCTAACTACAGACCTATATCATTGACGTCGGTATGCAGTAGGGTTTTGAAGCATGTACTGTATTCAAACATTATGAATCACCTCGAAGGGAACGATCTATTGATATGTAATCAGCATGGTTTCAGAAAACATCGTTCTTGTGCAACGCACGAAGTAATGGCCGCTATCGACAGGGTATCTCAAGTTGATTCCGTATTTCTAGATTTCCGGAAAGCTTTTGAGACCGTTCCTCACAAGCGACTTCTAATCAAGCTACGGGCCTATGGGGTATCGTCTCAGTTGTGCGACTGGATTCGTGATTTCCTATCAGGAAGGTCGCAGTTCGTAGTAATAGACGGCAAATCATCGAGTAAAACTGAAGTGATATCAGGTGTTCCCCAGGGAAGCGTCCTGGTACCTCTGCTGTTCCTGATCTATATAAATGACCTGGGTGACAATCTGAGCAGTTCTCTTAGGTTGTTCGCAGATGATGCTGCAATTAACCGTCTAGTAAGGTCATCCGAAGACCAGTATTAGTTGCAAAGCGATTTACAAAAGATTGCTGTATGGTGTGGCAGGTGGCAGTTGACGCTAAATAACGAAAGGTGTGAGGTGATCCACATGAGTTCCAAAAGAAATCCGTTGGAATTCGATTACTCGATAAATAGTACAATTTTCAAGGCTGTCAATTCAACTAAGTACCTGGGTGTTAAAATTACGAACAACTTCAGTTGGAAACACCACATAGATAATATTGTGGGGAAGGCGAGCCAAAGGTTGCGTTTCATTGGCAGGGCACTTTGATGATGCAACAAGTCCACTCGTTCGACCTCTGTTAGAATATTGCCGCACGGTGTGGGATCCTTACCAGGTGGGATTGACGGAGGACATCGAAAGGGTGCAAAAAAGGGCAGCTCGTCTTTTATTATCACGTAAAAGGGGAGAGAGTGTGGCAGATATGATACGCGAGTTGGGATGGAAGTCATTAAAGCAAAGACGTTTTTTGTCGCGGCGAGACCTATTTACGAAATTTCAGTCACCAACTTTCTCTTCCGAATGCGAAAATATTTTGTTGAGCCCAACCTACATAGGTAGGAATGATCATCAAAATAAAATAAGAGAAATAAGAGCTCGAACAGAAGGGTTTAGGTATTCGTTTTTCCAGTGCGCTGTTCGGGAGTGGAATGGTAGGGAGATAGTATGATTGTGGTTCGATGAACCCTCTGCCAAACACTTAAATGTGAATTGCAGAGTAATCATGTAGATGTAGATGTAGTTCTAAGTCTAGGGGCTGATGACCTCAGATGTTAAGTCCCATAGTGCTTAGAGCCATTTGAATTGTTTGAACTTGCAGTTCCAGTTTAAGAATTGTTAATGCTCTTAATATCACAATCACTTACATCGATAGCTCCATGGGACACACTCCCAGAACGTTATCTGACAGAATTTCTCCTATCTCTTAACTATGACAGTGCGTAACTTCATCATGCACCGTTTTTCCTCCGCCCTACAACGCTGAATGGACTCTTCTATCAAGTCGTAGTGAGGGGTGTCCACTTCTGTAAACTCTGAAGTACTTCTACGAAGGACACAGTAAAACTCCGCTAACGTTTGAACATGCCCAGTGGCGTAGCTTCAGTCCACGTCACCTGTGACTTGCATTTTGTGACCAAAACTCTTGTGCTATGATACCATGGCGGTTCGTGATCACCTCTGTCTCTCGTGAATTCAAGTCAATAAGATGAATTAAAATTCAAATACTTCGTGATTCTCCACTAGGATCGCGATGCTCTCTTAACCAAAATTATTCTAATAATTTTTTCTGTAGATATAGATATGATTACACCGGTTTAATTCTAATATTTTCTTCTGTAGATGTAGATATTAATAAACCCGATTATTTCTCTCCTCTCTGCTTACCACTGGTTGGCCAGCTGAGCTCTACAGCTGCTTCTCTCTTCTCCACAGTTCTGTTTATTTTCCGATTGGTGACATTCACCTTCCCCATTGTTATGTATGCTTCTACAGCCTTGCACTTGTTCTCTATACATTCCTGCTTAGCCATTTTGCATTTTTCGTCAGTTTTTCTGGGACATCTGCTTTGCTGTTCGGTTACTTCATTCGGAGCACATTTATGTTTTCTCCTTGCTTCAGTGAAGTTCAATATCTCCTGTATTATCAAAATACTTGTACTAGGTTTTGTATTTTTACCTATTTGATCGTCTGAATACTTTACTACTTTATCTCTGAAAGCTAGCCAAGTGCCTTCTATTGTATTTCTCTCCCCTCTTTAAATACAATGTTGCCTAAAGCTCCTGAACCACCTGCAGTTCATTCGATTTAACCAGGTCTCGCTCCCCCATTTCCAAAACTCTTGCTATTTATTAAGTTTCATCTGCAGTTCATAAGCAATTCTTTGTGCTCAGAGACCACATGTGCCCATGAAAATATTTTACAGTTTAAAATATGATTTCTATATCTCTGTCTTACCGTTATATCGGTAAAATCAATCTGAAACACTCCAGAATCCCAAGGTCTCTGACACATATACAACCCTCTTTTATGACTTCTGTACCAACTGTTAGCGATTATAAAATTACGTTTTGTAATAAATCATAGCAGTCGGCTTCATCTTGCTTTCCCGCAGTATTCTTCTGCTATTATTCCATATCTTCTTTTCCACACTACCAAATTCCAGACAACCAACAACTAAATTTTCGCCTCTCTTAATTATCTTAATAATTTCCTTTGTCGCCTCGTATATTCTTCCATTCTATTCATCATCTGAGGTGCTAGTTGTCACGTAAATTTGTACTACTGTGGTTGGTGTTGGCTCTGTCTCTGTCTTGGCTATGATAATGCATACACTATGTTGTTTATAGTTGCTCACTCACATCCCAAATTTTTTTATTCGTTGCTGTAGCTGCTCCTGCATTACCACTTAGTGATTTTGTATTTATAACCTTGTAATCACCCGACCAGAACTCCTTCCTGCCAGCGCACTTCACTAATTCGTGCCCTATCTGACTTCCGCCTATCCATTTCCCTTTTTAAATTCTTTGACCTGCCTACCCAAATGAAGGATTCAAGACTGCAGGCTCCGACCTACAAAATGCCAGTTTTGTCTCTTCTTCTTACGACACCCTTCTGGGTCAATCCCACCCGGAGAACCGAATGGGGGCTATTTTACCTATGGAATATCGTACCTATGAAGATGGCATGATCATTAAGCTATTCATGTATGTTGCATGCCCTCGGGAAAGTGCTCTGCACTCGCATACTTGCTGTCTGCACGCATGAAGGACATTGCGTAGTCCGCCGTAAAACAAAGATGCTGCAAAATAGTATTACATGCCTGGATAGGCCGTGACAGTAATAATAGGCCCACACTGTGAGTGATTCACAGCACCTGTGCGAGTGCAGGACGTGGACAAACAATGACATATAGTGGGTTGATCAATTCTGCATGTGTCACAGATATACGAAGTAGTTACGGATACTGCTCGCCGTCATTGGGAAATCTGGGTTCGAGACCGTGGTCCGGCACCTATTTTCATATGTCACTAAGAAATTATACAGCTGCCTTTTAATCGTATTCCTAATCTGAGGGCGTATCTTCTATTACAGACAGCCGTAGTTCGTCTGCAGTGTTTGCTCCTCCAGACATGGATGCATGCCTGATGAACGTTGTAAAGTACACCGTAAGATACAGACACTGCAAAACAAAATTGGTAATGCACTGTCTAATCTACGTGCATTATTAGCTCTCCGGAACATGCAGTTTGGAGCAGAGATTGTCGAGAAATGGCGCAGGAGAAGGAAATTCAAGAGATAAAACTTACATAACGGATCTCATACTCTGAGGCCGAAAAGTAATTTATGGTCACGCAGCCATATACCGTCGTGAAGCCATTTCCCTCAGCACTGAAACAAACTGTACCAAAGATTAGTGTTGGCAGCCACATATCGAAGACTGAACATTGAGCAAGAATCTACGCCTTTAAATCATCAATTAATGTCTTCAGGACAGCACTTTAGCGGGGTCGTTCATGTCATCAGTTCTCCATACGCTCTTCAGCCCTTGTAAACACTTCTCAACGGATAACAGTCAGTGACTTGCATTCAAGTGACCACATCCCGATCTGGACTAACGCGCCACACAGTGCTATCCCAAAAAGAAAGCCGCTTCGACGGGTGCTCAGTAGGGCAGGCTGTAAACTCTCTAATCAACTTGCTGTGTTTAAACACATTGAAAGTGTCAAAAGATAAATTCGCGGATCACATTACCAACGCAATCCACCACGCCGCTGATGCATCCATTCCAGAGCGCTCAGGATGAGCTTAAGAAGACAGCCTATCCATTCATGGTCCGACGAATCTAGCTTTTCAAAGCTCATAGAAACCGCTACGATTGGCAGATAGGACTGGGTTCCAAATTTAAGGACAATAAAACTGTCCTTTTTCCACGTAAGAGTAAGGTTTGTCATTATCTGTGGGTCGTAAGACATCAGCTGATCACGACAGGTGCCATTACAAGACGTTGTAGCAGCTCATAGGACGAAATAAATAAATCCTCAGCGCTCTGTTTAAACTGTCTGATTGAAGGACAACCGTTACAGAGTATGTTTTGCTTTTGGCAGGAACCTGTCTACAAGAATAGTAGAGATCTGATAGGATAAGTGTAAGTAGGCGCCGCGCGGGATTAGCCGAGCAGTCTAGGGCGCTGCAGTCATGGACTGTGCGGCTGGTTGGTTGGTTGGTTTGTGGGATGAAAGGGACCAGACTGCTAAGGTCATCGGTCCCTTTTTCCAAAACTTAAAAACACCCACACAGGATAAAAGCGAACGAGGAAAAGATGACAGACGACACAGGACAAGAGAAACTTAGACAAAGACCAGACAAAACGAATTAAAATCACACAGAGTGTGTCAGTGGTTGGCCGACCATAGAGAAAAAAAGGAAAAGCCAACCACCGAGAAACATATTAAAAACTGAGTCTAAAACCGTAGGCCAAAAGCCAGACTCAACACAAAATAAAAAGAAACACTTAGAGCAAATGATAAAAGCCCCCTGCCCGAACAAAACGCAAAGCTAAGCTTGCCATAGCAGAGGCATCAGTTAAAAGGGCAGGGAGCGTACCAGGCAACGCAAACGTCTGCCTGAGCACACTTAAAAGTGGACAGGGCAACAAAATGTGGACCACCGTCAAAGCCGACCCGCATCGACATAGAGGCGGGTCCTTATGCCGCAGTAAATGGCTGTGTGTCAAGCGGATGTGGCCAATGCGGAGCCAACAAAGGACTACTGAGTCCCTGCATGTGGCTCGCAGGGATGACCGCCACACATCCATCGTCTCCTTGATAGGACGGAGTTTGTTTGGTGTGGTCAGGTTGCGCCATTCAGTGTCCCAAAGTTCGAAAACTTTGCGGCGTAAGAGTACTCGCAAATCAGGCGCCGGGAGGCCAATGTCCAGAGATAGTTTACTGATGGCCTGTTTCGCCAGCCGGTCAACAGTTTCATTGCCGGGTATCCCAACATGACCTGGGGTCCACACAAAGACCACAGAACGGCCGCAACGGGCAAGAGTATGCAGAGACTCCTGGATAGCGAGCGCCAGACGAGAGCGAGGGAAACACTGATCGATAGCTCGTAAACCGCTCAAGGAGTCGTTACAGAGAACGAAGGACTCACCTCAGCAGGAGCGAATATACTCTAGGGCACGAAGGATCCCGACCAGCTCAGCAGTGAAAACGCTGCAGCCAGCCGGCAATGAATGTTGTTCGTAGTGGTCCCCTGGAGTGATAGCATAACTGACACGACCAGCAACCATAGAACCATCAGTGTAAACAACGCCAGAGCCCTGATACGTGGCAAGGATGGAAAGAAAGCGGCGGCGGAAGGCCTTCGGAGGGACTGAGTCCTTCGGGTCCTGTGCCAATTCGAGCCGAAGGCGAGGGCGAGGCACACACCACGGGGGTGTACGCAGAGGGGCCCGGAAAGGACGTGGAAGAGGGAAAACCCCAAGCCCGGAGAGAAGCTCTCTGACGCGGACCGTAATCGTACAACCCGACCGGGGCCGACGTTGCGGGAGATGGACGACCGACTGTGGGAACAGAAGACGATAATTAGGATGCCCGGCCTTGCTACAAACATGCGTAGGTTAAGCGGCCAGTAAACGTTGGAGCCGTAACCGCAGTGGAGGGACACCTGCCTCCACAAGTATGCTGTCAACGGGGCTGGTCCGAAAAGCACCAGTGGCAAGTCGGATCCCACTGTGAAGGATTGGGTCCAGCACCCGCAACGCAGATGGGGATGCTTTACCATAAGCCAGGCTCCCATAATCCAGACGGGTGTGCGGCTGGTCCTGGCAAAGGTTCGAGTCCTGCCTCGGGCATGGGTGTGTGTATTTGTTCTTAGATAATTTAGGTTAAGTAGTGTGTAAGCTTAGGGACTGATGAGCTTAGCAGTTAACTCCCATAAGATTTCACACACATTTGAACTTTTTTTGTAAGTAGGCACACATTTAGGAATTTCAATATTTTAGGACGTGTATAGCTTGGACATAAGCCTGTCCTACTGTGCTGTCATAAACATTCATTCCGATGTTTATTATTTTCGATTGAAGAATATTCAGAAATGTTATAATATTAACCGAGAGAAGGCTACAATCTTGATAGCATTGTCTTAATAATATTTCAGCAAATTTGTTGCACATTGTGTTATAACTCGCCGAGCGCCATCGGATACAAAGTACTTCCCAATATCTGCGTGTAGTTCTTCTATTACGACTACTTACTGGTCACTGTCCACCGTATTCAGTACCTGTTGTTACCGTGAGCAGTAATTGGTATCCGAATCGCAATATGGTATTTCGCTCACAGGCACTAAGCTCATCTTTGCCTGAAGGAGCCTCTTGAGTTTGAGGTCGTGAAAGGCCAATGATGTTTACGGCATTTGACGCCCCATCTATTGTCTGCCATACAACCTGCTAATGGCAACTGGGTTCGGGACTGGTATTAGCCAACAATGAGCTCAGCGTGAGTCTACGAAGCGTAGTTGTACTGCTTAGCCGACGAGTAGCTCACTACAGTGTTACAATCCTAGTGGTGTCGATACAAAGCAGAGCATTGCCAATGATAAACAAAGCAACCATTGCGTTATATCTACAATAACAGTTGGTGAAGATGACATTTCGTCAGAAGGGAATCCAAGCAGTTTCGTTGAGTGAGAAAGAAATGACAGATGAATTATTAGCGTTTCTACAAGATGAGTATGTGGAATGTGTAGTGTTGTATACGCTCGACTGTGCGTATAATGCGAGGAGCGGCTCGTAGATATACATTTTTGGTGTTCACAAATTTTTCATTTCAGATAAACATGAAAGTGCGAAATTAATGGCATCTGTTGTATAACAGTTATGCTCATCAACATATTTATACAATTTCAGGCGCTGTCAGTAATAATAATAATAATAATAATAATATGCATAGCTTGTCTGCAAAAAAGAAACAATTGTTTTAGCGGAATTTTGTTGTTTTGTACGTAATTAAGTACAGTTTATGGCAAGAACGAAATAATGTCTAAGCTTTCACTACTCTTCGTTTCACATTTTTGTGTAAGTGGGTGTTTTCATGCTTTTCAATTTTTTCGGACGAATGTACAAGATCCCTAATTCATGTATTAGTTAACGGATCAGGCATTTTTACGTTGCACCCACATAACGACTTAGACTTATCGTTCGCTTATTTGTAAAATGTCCGCTTGTAGTCACGGTAATTTATTTCGTCACTTTCTCAGACAACGAATCTGACCAGGAATGCCATAGTTTCTTTGCGACTAACTTTTCGTGATAATTTTCTTTTCTGTTAGCGCTTAAAACAGTTTCAATAGAGTTCATGTTAGCACTCCACAGGAAAGCCGATTCCTGAACAGTAGACAACCAACACCAAACACAAACTGCCGTTTGCGGAAATAATTAAATACAAGTAGTGTAATCTACCAAAAAGGTCATTTGACTCGAATACAAATGAGACATTAAGAACCATAAGGGCCAAAAGCACATCGTCTTTGACCCACCCTATTTAAGCGAATGTCAGAGAAACCAGTGAGACAGCTTTCCGAGCATGTTTAGATATATGTACAATGTGGGCCTACAGTACAGATAAACCATAAACTTAACAGATGTCAGAAGCACGAATAAATGCCACAGTCTCGCAATCAACGATGATGTGCTTTATGATTCTTAGCGCCTTAAATGGATTACTATATGATAAAACCCAAAACTTTATGTACCACATGTCATTCAGAATCCCACAAAATAGGTTTTCTGTCTGTATAACTACAATATATATTGATGCCCTGTTTAATTTTAGTATATAGTATGTGAATTCGCTTATCTGTGGAGTGTGCTACCACCTAGCGGGATTTATGGCGAACGTAGATAAAAGTTTGCTGCAGTGTACTACCATATGGTGGCACTGACGTAAAGTAGTAGTTGAGTGGTAAGGCCTGGCAGTGCACTGCGTGAACCGTGCTCATCGACAGTCAAATCCGCACGTATTTGGCTCCTAAGGCATTTACGTCACTCCAGTTGAGCTTGTGAAGAAGCTCCCTAAAACGTGTACAAGTGAAGGTGTGCTCACGATCCTGATTCCAAGTTTCACCAGCTCTAGTGCAGCAATATGTATCCCAACACGACACATTTAGTGCCGTATATTTCACATTACTGCATCTACATTACGTCTAACACCATTAAAAAACAAATAACCAATAAATACGAAAGGTGTCAAAAGTTACATTGTTCACATACTCTTGTGCTCTTACACAGCACCCACCACTGGAGAATGTACATAAGGATTACAACGATGACGATACGTGCTTG